>NC_138345.1:30624886-33024886 GCF_046562875.1 Panthera onca
AACCGACTGAGCCACCCAGGCACCCCTAAATGTGTTTTCTTAAAGGAAGCAAGGATTAAAACAAAAATAAAATGATGGATCTAGGGGAAAAAAAGAAAAGAAAAGAAAAGAAAAGAAAAGAAAAGCAGAGCAACCATTCATTAGTGTGTTCAATGAAGTGAAATGTAAAACTACTGACTGATTTTGGTTTGGGGTTCTGCTTCCATAGGGGAGTCATGATGCATTTTGCTTTACTCACATTGCTGGGCACCAAGGAGATAATTCCAGTTGTGAGGACATGAACCTGCTGTGCAGCTATGAACACCTAATTGCATTGCCAATTGAGACGACTCCTCTTTGGATGTTTCAGAGATGTATATTCTTTTTTTAACTTTTTTTTAATATTTGTATTTATTTTTGAGACAGAGAGAGATAGAGCTTGAGCAGGGGAGGGGCAGAGAGAGAGGGAGACACAGAAACTGAAGCAGGCTCCAGGCTCTGATCTGTCAGCACAGAACCCGACGCAGGTCTCGAACCCACGAACCATGAGATCATGACCTGAGCCAAAGTCTGATGCTCAACTGACTGAGGCACCCAGGCACCCCCATAGATGTGTATATTCAAAATTAGTTTTTCCTGTGTGTGAAAGCCTGATATATAGAAAGAATACAGATCCATGTTCACTGGGAAATATTCTGAGCTATAGACCTTGCTACTCAAAGTATAGTTTGGGGATCAGCAACAGTGTTATCATCTGAGAGCTTGGTAAAAAAATCAGTATGTCTGGCCTACTCTTACACCTACTGAATCAGAATCTTCATGTTAACAAGTTCTCCACGTGAGTGGCAAATGCATTCATCTTTGCAAAACAATGCTATAGAGTTTCAGTGTTTACATAACATGATGTTTGGGCAACTCTCATTTGAGGCAAATTTGCTTGCTCAAGGAAGCAATTCTGGAACTGCAAATGAATGGGCATAACTTGCAATGCCAGCCCACAATCTCCAATGTGGGAAATAAGACCCAGATGCCCCTTTCAGATAGATTCTTCTAAAGAAAATGAAAGTTTTGTTTTTATTGGCATAGAAATTCTAAATTATCTTTTAAAATACTTTCTATGTTATGGAGCAACAAAGTGTAAAAAAGTTTATCTTTCACATAACTGCCTCTTGCCTTAGTGCAATAGTCTTCCTCTCCTGCTGACCATTCCTGAAGTACTTCTTACATTGGTCATTTCCCTGCTCCAAACTATGAAAATAGAAGTGCATTCCTATTTTGAAGAATGATAACGCAGGTTATTTGGACCAATAATTCTGCTGCAAACAACTAAAATGTGCTAAAATTTACTAAAATAAACTGTATTCTTAATGATATGATAAGATAGAAATCTGCAGGCCAAAGAGGCAGGTAAAGACAGAAGCACTTTTTCCTGGAAAGCATTTGCCAATCTGGGCAGATAATTTCTATTTTGATATTTTGTGATAAAGGAGAACACAAATCATAGTTCAGACTTTACAAAAGGTATGGTGGCCCCCAAATGGTGGTGGCCAAAAGAGGTATTACCTTAGGGTAAGAGTGAACCAGAAGTAAACAAAACCTAAATATTTTCATCCAGGTTCATACTACCTCAAGCTTTACCCTTTGTTTAAATGTCATACTGGTAATGCCTTAGGGCACTTTGCTGAAGCAAACACAAGCTCTTTATGGAGGAAAATACCATCATGGTAGACCTCAAATGATTCAAAAAAATAATTTTCATGGGCAATGACTAGTACTCAGTCAGAGATAACCTGGCAAACAGGAAAGCAAGACACCATAAGCAGGGACCAAGAGAAGCAAGAGACTTCAGATATTGGGATAATCAGAACATAATTATCAAAAGAATGTTAATTATATTTTAAAAAATAAAATAGAAAATGTTATCTAGAATGTGGCACAGGAAAACAAAAATATGGAGAAAAGGACAGAAGTAAGGTTAAGATGCATAGAAAAAAGACATAATATCTAATATCCATTGTATTTGGTATTTCAAAAGGGTAAAACAAAGAGAAGGGGGAAGAATCAATATTAGAGGAAATAATAACTGAAAAGTTTCCAGAATAATAAAAGATGCCAAATTATCAATTTAAGAACAGTAGATCCCAAGTAGAGTAAATAAAAAGACTCACATCTGCATACATCACAGTAAAACTTCAGAAAAATTAAAGGCAAAGAGAACATCTGAAAACAAATAAAAAATGAAAAGGATGCAGTTAGATTGACAGCTGACTTCTCAAAAGTAACATTAAAAGCGGAAAGCCGATGGAAAATATGTTCATATACTAAAGAAAATTATTGTTAATGTAGAATTCTATAGCCAGTGCAACAATCTTCCAGACATGCAGGTAAAATAAAAATGAATAACTTGTCACCAGCATACCTTCATTAAAGTACATCCTAAAGCAGTACTTCTCAAGTTTTCTGTGGCAAAGGACCAGGTTTTTTATTTTGTATCTTTTTAAATGTCCAATCTGTCATAGACTTGGTCCTTTGGTTTATACCTTGTTCAACAAGTCCAGTACAATAATCACATACTTGGATATTGTAGCAATATCAAATCACTATACAAGTTTTAGATTTTCACTTTCTGTACTTGTCTTGTGGTGGACTGGTAACTGACAGTTTGCAGACTGGCAACCATTCTGTGGACCACACTTTCAGTAGTATAATTTTAAAGAATGAGCTGTAGGCAGAAAGAAAATGTTCCCATATGGGGTTGTCTGAAATACAAGAAAGAATAAAGAGCCAGGAAAATGATCTGGTTGAGGACACACTAGTAAGAAATCTGAATGTCAAGTTTTACACGGGAACAATTTTACATCTTTTAAGTTAAATGAAACTGAGCTGAGGAGGCTCTTTAAAGCAGTTTACAACCCTGCTTTTCCTGTATGACAGGAAAGAGTGAATCCCATTGCAAAGAGAAAGGGGTGGGGTGACTTCTTCCTCTTGTTAAAATCAAATACATTATATAATCATGCACGATCTCTTAAGTCTTACATTTTCCCAATGATATAGGTAACTGTGAAAAACCACTTGAGAAAATTACCTCAGAAAAGCCTACTAAAACAAACTTTAAAATCAACTATATTGTCTCTCTTATATTGTCATGAACAGCAAGCTCAACTAAACTGTGGCTACAGTGTTTTCAGGTAGAGATCCAGTTGGGATATGGCTAGATCAGGAGAAAAGCTTCTTTTTTGATTGCTTTCATAAATAATAATGTCAACATGTAAAGGAAACATTTATAACTCAAGTCTAGTATACTTTAAAATACCTAGAATTTAAAAATAAGATTCCTGGGGTGCCTGAGTGGTTCATTTGGTTAAGTGTCCGACTTCAGCTCAAGTCATGATTTCATGGTTCATGTGTTCCAGCCCTACATTGGGCTCTGTGTTGACAGCTCAGAGCCTGGAGCCTCTTTCAGATTCTGTGTCTTAACTTCTCTCTCTGTCCCTTTCCCACTCACACCCTGTCTGTCTCTCAAAAATGAATTTTATTCATTAAAAATTTAAGGGGTGCCTTGGTGGCTCAGTTAAGCATCCGACTTCAGCTCAGGTCATGATCTCATGACTCATGAGTTTGAGCCCTGTGTCTAGCTCTTTGCTGACAGCTCAGAAACCAGAGCCTGCTTCAGATTCTGTGTTTACCTCTCTGCCCCTCCCCTGCTCAGACACTGTTTCTCTCTCTTTCTCTCTCTCTCAAAGATAAAATAAACATTAAAAATATTTTTTAATTAAAAAATAAAAGATTTCCACTGTTGACTACTGAGGAGTTTTTTTCTTCCAAATAAATCAGAAATTGCATTCCACTATTTCATGTCTTTTATATGAGTATCAAAAAATATATATTTGAATCTCATTTTTTCTTCTCCCTATCTCAACTAATTAATTTATTCTTCTTTTTTATCCTCATACACCACTCCTACTTCCCTACCACTCCACACTGAAAGCCATTCAGTTGTATTTAATGAGTATATAATCTTATAAAATGTGTAGTCTTACAAAATTCATATTGTTGTTTTGTCACAGGTATTTTTATTATATGCAAATAGTGTTGTTACGCATTTCAAAAATCTGGATGCCTCCTTATTTAATTGACTCATAGATCCACAAAAGTTAAGTTGACCTTTGAAATCAAATCCATCCTTCCTCCCAGGAGGCCCTTGCCGTTACATCCTCCATATGAAAGGCAGGATAGATGTCCAGCATGGCTCACTCTTGAGTAATGAGGATTTCCACCTTGTAAGGGGGCCAATTTCATGGTGATGGTCAAATCTATTAAAGGTGTCTTCCTTCTGGGCTAACATGTCAACCTAAAAGCCGCCCATCGTATGGACTCTGAAAGAGGACCCACTACAACACTGTAACACAGTGGCTATATCACCAGGTCATCATTCTGCCATCTAGTTTACCATGCTGAGACTTAGGAATTGGGTTTTGAAAGACCTACTGTGTGACTTATCTTTATTAGCTTTATTTCCCTCGTGTCATTTCCAGTTCGGAAACCTTCCTCAATTCCTCTGTTTCTGCTATGCTACAGTGCCATTTCTATCCTGGCCCCTTACACACAATCCCTTTCTCTCACACCTCCCTTATGCATACCTGCTGCTAGACTCAGGCACTCTCTTCCATGTGTCACATGTTCACTTTGCTTGTTCCTGCCATCACAGCTTTGTTCACACTGCTTGTTTCTCCTGACACCTTTTTTTCCCCTTTCCTCCAAGACTCAGGGCAACTTCCACTTCCCCTCTGAAGTGTTAGAAACACACTGAGGGAAGAAAAAAATCCATGGAGAAAAGCAGGTGAAAAAAATAGCCCCAATATAAGAAGCCTAATGTAGTATGTGCCCATGACTACTCTGTATCGGAAGTGACAGACTTAAGCTATAAAAAAATGTAATATTAAACTACCAAGTAGCCCATAGAATCTACGTTCACAACTAGAGAACATGATTTGGCAAATGAACTGGAGGGTAGAGAGTGGGAGAAAGAGCCAAAATGGCATCATTGGATGCCACCATCACCACCATATCCCTGCCACTGGTAGGTATTCAGCACCATTGCTGGCTCCCAAGTGAGACTGGTACCATTGGACTTCTTCCATAGATACTTTTTCAACTGTTAGTCTCTTTTTAACTCACTTCCTGAAAGTTCAGGATCCAGGCAAGAGCGTCTGATTCCCAGGCCTGGGTCTTCTACCTATACCCCATTTGTCAGGAAGTGGGGAGAGGGAATAAATGGTCTTTGGAAATCTCTTAGTTAGAAATGAGGTTCTACCTCCCACCAAACTTCACACAGTTGGACTCTAGGCAGCCAGAAACTAAATGTTCACAACGGCAGTTAGAAAATTAACTTATTCTTTTTGAGGTGGGTCCACATTTCCCAGCCCAATGTACAATACACATTTGGGGAAACTTGGGAAAACAATCTCAGATAGGATTCTTGGTTATAGAGGGAAAGCCAAAGATCTGCAGCTTCTTGAAAATATCTTAATTCCCTCAAAAAGAAACTTAAAATATTTACTGTTTGATGATTATAAACAAGAAGTATCAGCAGCTATGTGAGAACAGGGACTGTAGTTACTACTTCTTTTATGTTTATTGATGTCAGATCAGAGTGGAGCAGATTGACTTTCAATTCAATCACACAGAAGTTTCCATTGCAAAGATGGTTTCTTATTTTTCTAGCTCAACCTACATGAACATCTATTATCATTTCAGACCTTTTGCATGATCCTCTCTGGGAACCTAAGTAGTTAAGACCCACTTGGTTTCTAGTGAAGTCAAGTCTCAAGGCCCTCCTTGAACAAAACCAAATGTCACTCTTGGGAGAACACCCAGAAATACCTCCTGCCACTGTTTACATAGTCTGGTGCTAGTAAGGCATAAGATGCTCAGGGATCTATTTTGGTCAAATGGCTGGGGGGTGGGGGGTAGCCCAATGAGCTGCTATTGGAGGGGTCATTTAGGAGGAACTGGACTGTGGAACTAGTTCTTCCCACTGCACTGCGGCAGGCTCCAGGGGATGCATTATCAGCTGGAGGAGGAAGGAAAGCAAACTGGCACAGGGTCCACAGGGTTATACCAAGAGAGCACAGGGGGTTCTCCAACCAGTGGTCAGCCTCAGTCTCAACAGGTGAGAAGAGTAAGATGTTGCTGAGAGTGCTGTGTGCTTAACCAGCACCAAACTCCCTGCTTCCCTGGTATCAGCATGCCCACCCTAGTCGGTGCAAACATGTGCCCAGGTGAGGGTCTATACGGTCTCACCACTCTTGCAGTTAGAAGTGAGCAAAGGAAATATAAACAGAGACCACTCCATAGGATCTCTGTGAGAGCCCCCCTAGAGCTGCTTGTCCTTTCCTTTTTTGTTTAGAATATAGACATAATGGTTAGAGTTCCTGCAGCCATCTTTTAAAGCTGAAGATCTGAGTCATCCTAAAGTAAGCCACACACAGAAAGACTGAAGGAGCTTGAGTTTCAAGAACTTGAAACCCACCACAGGAGTCCTGGACTGCTTACCTTCAAACTGGTTTGTTTGTTTGTTTGTTTGTTTTATGTAAGTGAATGAGTACTTAATTTTATTATGTCATGTATTTAGGTCTCTGTTAGTCTGACAATCCTCATTCATACTGTGAACAGAAAGAAGCAGGGGACAAGAGAAAGTCAGAAGCCCAAGCAGGGCAGCAGTTGCAAATGGCAAGAGAAGGTTAGTAAGAAGCAGGGCTTTAGCCATCACCCTGTGTGAAATGGGAGGTTCTCCCCCCAGGGTCCCAGGGAACTGGGCTGCCAGTCATGTCACCCAGATGCAACTTAATCTAAGGAGCTAAACAACATCCAGTTTCCAGAATTTGTATACACAATGGGAACTGAGTTCCAGGAACAAATAAAAGCACAATTATCAGGACCAGATGCGGCCCACAGTTAAAGCTGCATGAGTAGCAAAAGGGATTTGATGCCAAGTTCTTAAACCCCTCCCGTCTCGAGTCAGAACTGGTCCAGAGACCAGAGTGAGGGTCAGCGTGAGGGCAGATGACAAGTGGCTTCACCCACGATGAGGCCCAGAGATCATTCGTTTCAGGCTTGGTTAATTTAGGGCAGTAAGTCACCAAGGACTGAGGTCCTTCATGCCCAGCTCAGTAGCACTCCACCTCAGCCTGGTCCCCATGGCCCCAAAATGGCTGCCGCAGTTTGTAGCATTATATTTGTATTAGTGTTTTTCTCTTTGACTTCCTCTTGTATCTAATTTGGCCAGAATTAGGTCATATGAGCTGGCTGCAGGCAAGAATGCCAAAATAAATATTTGCCATTTTTTGAGCCTTTTGTGAGAAGTGGCTTCTGCCAGCAAAGGAGGGGTTGGAAATCGATGTTGAGTAGATAAGCAATTGTATCATCATGAGGAGAGGAGCACTGCTCTAGAAAAAAGGAATAGCTGTAATTTGAAGCCTGAAAAACTATCCAGACACCTATGTCATGAGATTTACCAATATGTTTTAAAAAGATGGGATAGAAAGAATCTGGTGTTTTCCTTTCCTAATCTTGAAGGAATCGTTAGTCAAGGTGCACTCCGCTATTGTCAGCCAAGGGGTGGCCATGTAGTCTCAGCACTTAGAAGTGACTTCAGGTGTTACAAGTCACTCAGAAAATCTTCTATCAGCTCCCCACCTCCCCCCTCCACAAAATACCCCCAACATGTGCTTGCCATTGTACATTCTGACCATATAACCCCCATAAGTCTCTCATACATAGAAATTCTGGATCTGCCATTTACAGCAATGGAACAAATTTATCTCTCCTAATGTTTGAATCTCAAACAAATAATTAAAATGTAGCAAATGGTTGAAGCTACTACGTTCAGATTTAGGTGTCTTTTAGGTACCCTAGCACATGTTCTTCTGGATCCTTGGTTATTCAGACATTTTTTTAAAGATATATGAGTCACTCAATATCATTTTAGTAAACTCCTTTTCAGATTAAGGTCAGCAGAGTTGCTGTTGCTTGTAGTAAAGAACCTTGACTGTCACAGATGGAATACCACCTGCTAGCCAGGCAACAGAGAGGGGATATAACCCTCACTTTAAAAAAAAAAAAAACAAAAAACAACAACTCTAGCTCTAACCACTAAAAGATTTTTAAAAGCCAACTTTTGAACTATTTTCATGTTATTCAAGCCACTCTTTTCACACAACAATCAGCCCACCAAGGTGAGAAACAAAACATCTGCTTAAGGTCTTGCACTAATCGACATCTTAAACTTGACTATGCTTATATCTGATTTCTTAGCAAATAGGCTGCACCCAATCTTGCAGCCCACTATACCCGTGTGCTAGAAAATTGCCTGGCGAACAATGCATGAACCTCCTTCTGTCTCTAAAGTAAAAGAACACATTAATTTTATCAGGGCATTCAGAGCCAAGATTATTTGTTCGCTTCTCTCCCCTCCCCTTAGAGATTTGGCCAAACAATGACTCTGGGTTGTGAAAAACAAAACAGAGAGCAATTACTGTTAGGAATATTAAACTTTAATCTTAGCTTTTTAAATGACACTAAAGTCCTTTCTCCAAAGAGATCTTCAATCAGGTACTTGTTCTATTACAAAAAGAACCAAGGATGCCTCTGTTAAGCAGGGATTATGAGATAAGGTCCACAATAGACAGCCAGCCCTATTGAGGTAACAATATTTCATTACCCTGCATCAAACTAATGCCCCATTATAATGATCTGATCATTAGGATAGTGGCTCATTCAGACTAATAGCCCACAGAATATCAGTCTATAAAACAAAGCCAAGGTCAGTTACGGGCATAGATAGCACACTGCAGGGCCATGTCACAGCTATAAGGAGGGAATCTGGCATTTGCAATCACAAATCAATGCCTCAGCACCTTGTGAGGAAAATCTGGAAAGGCACTTGTGTATTATGACATGCTTGTTTTGAGAAATGGTCTGATTGTCACTTGGGCACGGTGCTATCCCCCCGACATCTGCATGGTCTATTATCATACTAGAGACACTCAACCCAGTGTTCAATTAAAAGAGGGTCTCTTAGCAACGAAAACAATATTATTGTGCAGCTGAAGGAAAAGCATCAGATTAGCAGAAAATCCAGATTTCAAGTTCTGAATCAGGACTTCCCTTCCTGCCAAACATGGGTTCTGCCCTTGATGCAAAGAGTTCTCCAACATTCCACATGGGGCTTTCCTCCCTGGTCACAACATGGCTGGTATTCTTCAGTGGGTGGGTGCTGGTGCAGTGCCAGCACCAATACTGGAAAACAGCCCAAGGCCCACAAGTGGCCAGATGGCCAGTGTAGTGGTGTAAGTGACCCAGAAGTCACTGTCCCAGAAAGACCTGCAGTGCACTCACTGTCACAGAGAAATCTTCAAGGTTCAGATTGTCCCAGCACAATCCCAGGCCTCCTTGTACTGTCTATTTCTGTAGCCACACCCAGCCCCTTGTGCTTCTCGACACCATTTTAGTTGATGTAACATGATGTCCTCAGAGCTCTGCTCTTTCCACAACTTGAATCCCTCCCCCAGGGAGCTGGCATCCATCCTTATCCCAACGGAAACTTGCTGGGACTGAATTGGAATGACTGTCTGGAAGGAGGGACTTGGCCCAGTGTAATTCTTCTGCATGAGGGTCTGCGGGGGCTCTGAGTGGGCTCTGGGTGTAGGGAAATGATGGAAAGGACTCCTCGTGTCCTTGTCTCCACCTGCCACTCTAGACTCAAGGGTAGGGGACAAAATAGCAGAGAGGCATTCCCAGATCCTTCCCTGAGCACTGGGTTTGGTGAGACATCCCCCATCACATGTTTTCAGAACAACCTGTGCTTATTTTTGTTATTTCTTGCTGTGGTAGCACCAACCACATCTTTGGGTATTGAAAATGCCCAGAATCTGTGCTTTGTGAGAATAAGAACTTTTCTTAGTCACAGTCTATCCCCTCTGTGTTATACAATGCCTGGCAAGGAAAAAAAAGAAAAAAATTAATTCACTTCATCCAGGGCTCAGTAAGGCTGTGTTGAAGGGGACACAGTGGTGTTCTCACCCTCTAAGAGCTTGCAACCTAGGAGAAAGTGGGTTGTGCCTGAGTACAGAGGTGGGGACTCAGGCACCCACCATGGGGGGCCAGAGATGCCAAGGCCAAGGAAGAAAGGGCTTGGCCAAGACCCTGAGCTGTTGTTTACATGTACTCACAAGTTGAGGAAAGAAAGCAGTGCCTCCAAAAGAGGAAAAAATAAAGTGTGCTTCTTTCTTCCCTCCAGAAGAGCCCTGTAAACACTGATTGCTTAAATATTCACTTCTGACATTTTATGCCTTTCTCTCTAGGATGCCTTTGAAAACCTCAACTCAAACTAAATTAACAAATGAGGGAATTGGCCATTCCCCTTGGCAGGGGGCAGAACAGTACAGGGAGCTCAGGTCTCTGGCTCTCTGACTCTGCTCTTCTCCTTCTCAAACTTGGGCTCACCCTGGGGCTGTTGCAACATGGCTGGTGCAATTCCAGGTTTCATGCCAGACAGGGTGGGTAGACTGAATTGTGTCCCCCAGACTCACATGTTGACTCCCTAGCTCCTAATACCTCAGAATGCCACTGGATTTGGAGATATGTCTTTACAGAGGTACTTAAGGCAAAACAAAGTCATTAGGGTTGGCCCTAACCAGACTAGTGTCCATATGAGTTGAGACTGGGACACAGACACAGAAAGCAGACCATGTAAGAACACAGAAGAACATGGCCAATGACAAACCAAGGAGAGAGGTCTCCTCCTGCTGACACCTTGACCTTGGACTTCTGGCCTCCAGAATTGTGAGAAATAAATTTCTGTTGTTTAGGCCAGTCTGGTACTTTGTTATGGCAGCCCTAGCAAACCAATACACATGGCTGCATCCAGAAACACAAAGGGCACACTCTTTCTTCCTTGAAATTCTACCCCCAACAGACTTTGCTTCATGTCTCATTGGCCAGAATCAAGTCTCAGACCCTGTCCTGGTCAATCTGACAAGACAAATAGGATTGCCATCACCAGATTACAATGCTCAACTGAGATGGAATAGATGCAGGAATGTAAACCCCCAGGGTCACTGCACAGCCCCAGGAAGAACAATTCTCTCTCTGCTTCTCTGTCCTTTACCACTTATACCTAGGAAATAGCAGGATAGAAAGACTCCAAATGTGGGGAATAGACCATAGTACTACTTATTATGGCTGAGTGTATTTCCTTTTTAAGTTCTTAAAGTCTATTTGATTTGTGTAGCAACCAACAATTATTTACCTTTTGTAATCAAATGTGATTTATAAAGAAAGATACCGCCTCTACAAAAAAAAAAAAAAAAAAAAAAAAGAATCACTCAACATTTGTCCTTTGAGATCACATGGCAAAACATTCTTTGTCATCTGTTAAGTAAGGATCACCTGGGCTGTTTGCAGTGTCTTGAACATACTTGGTACTTAATAGTTGAATGAATATTCCTGGTTACTTTAAGCACCTTGGTTTTATGAGAAAAAGGAAGACTTGAATGAAAATCTGGGCAATGTTTGGGAACCAAACAGAGCCAACCAAAGCTAACCAACAGAATGAAATATTCAATTTTATTCCTCAGCAATAACTATATCCAGAATTTGGTTTGTCCCTCTGCCCAGAGGTGACTATATAGTTTCTTTGCAAATCGGTTGGGAATTTTGTAAATTTGAGGGAAGACATCAGTTATGTTGTCCTGCTATCACCACATACATCAGTGCTAGAGTTATCTACCCCAGAGCCTGCCTCACCTATAACACTCACTAAAAGGAAGTCCATAAGGAACCACCTTTTAAGTAATACATCCCTTCTCCACAGCCCCATTATATGGTATTATCAGTAGACAACAAATCCACAGGCAAGCCAATATCTCTGCTGGTAAATTATGTCCACCTTGGATGTGCTAATCAGATTTTTTGAGGGAGAAATCTGAACTTTTAAGCTGAATCAAGTTAGCAGCAAGAACAGTATCTGAAAGGACATGAAGAGACTGCTCCCAGAACAGCAGATTCATTGAAAGGGTGAAAGGAGCTGGGAGGTAGAGTTGGGCTCATGGCAAGCCTAGTTCTGAAGACGCAGGAACCAGAAGGTTCAGATCAGGTGGACAACATGGTGGCCCCGTTCCAAAGTCAGCTCCAAATGCCATACTCTGACAAAAATGCTGCTGCTGCTTAGACTATTGTGGGAAACTTTCAGGGATTTTTCTTTAGGGCCGTATGTTCTTTTGGGTAGCCCCAAATGTACCATGTTTTTCTCTTGGTAATGGATTTACCTTTACCCCAGAGTTATATACGGCCAAGTTTTATGCATGTCGTTTGTGAATCAACTGGCTAGAGAAAATGATTATGTCCCTGAGCTTCAGTTTTCAGATCTGTGGAATAGGAGTGTGGACACAGATCACCAAGGTCTATTCAAGTGCTAACATTCTGTCACCATGATTTTCACCAATGTTTTCTCTTTCTCCCTACGTCTAGACATGAAGAAATCCAAGAAAACCTTCCAGGAGGATGTGACCCTTTAAAAGGCAGATATTGGGAAACTTGAGGGAAAACACAAAATTTAGAAATCACAGCTACTCCCAGCAATATCAGCCAGATTATTTTCTTCCTCTGCTTCCCTGCCCCACCCCTGAGCTTCTGGTCTTGATCCAGCATCGCAAGCCACTCTTCTCTCGTGTCCTTGGCTCTCTTCTGGGCATAAGATGGTTGGAATTACTTTCCTCAACATCTCCAACATGGGCTGTGGGACAACATGCCAGATTTCAAAAGGACATCTCACCACGGGAATGTGTGATTACAAACATAAACTTTCAATTTTCCGATTTCCTCTGTTAGGATATTTCCCATAAACCTAATCCCATGAGTACAAATACAAACTCACAAATTGAACCAAAATTCTCCAGAAGAAGGAAGCCAGGGAACTATGGAGAAAATAACAAAGAGAATGGTGGCTGTGCAAAAAGAAAGCAGAATACTGCTCTTGGTTCAGTGCTTGGAAAACTCATGCCCAGTTCCTTGGCAAATCAGACCTCAGTATTTTCTGAACAGACACATCTGGCATGCCCGTGTTTTCTTCCTAATCTTCTTTGGTGTTGGCTGCTCCTGTCGTTCGGGTCCAAGGCTGAGGGTGGGGATTAGACATAACAATCTCCCCTGTTTTGGAGGCATGTTGTGGGGCACACATTTGCTCTCTCAATCACCACATTTTCAAATGCCTATAGAAATGTCAGGAAAAACGAGGTTAAAAAGGTCTCAGAAGTAAAGGCTGGTCAAAGGGAAATAGCAGGAGTTCTTTATTTCCCTGTCTGCTCTGCTGGGCCACTGGAGTATAATTATGCAGTCAGATGCAGGACAAAGCAAGGTGGGTGGCTGGCCAGCTTAAAGAGGAAAATGTATGCAAGGCAGGCTTTGGGACATGATGTGAGCTGTTTTCTGTAATCCTCCTCACTGACAGATGCATACATTTGGGAAGGATTTGGTCTTGCAAGGTAGATAGAATTGAAACCTCTCATGAGGAAAAATGATAAAGGAGCGGTGTCTATAGCTCACCAGCTTTTCTAAGAAGAGCCATTTAACAAAAGCACCAGCCTGGCCTCCATATTATGTGACTGCATGGCCGCCAGTGGGCTCAGCGAAGCTTCCCAGCATGAGCCATCAAGGCTACTCTTGCTCTTACCATGCCCACGCTGAGCTGGTGGCCTGGTGACTGGGCAGAGGTGGCAGTCGGGGGCTTCTGTGACTGACTGCTCCACTCAGCTCTCAAGACCTTGGGGTCCCTTACACTCAATGGCAGACAAAATACATATACCTTTTATGAGGATGTAGAAGAAATGGAACTCCCCTACCCTGTTGGTAGGGATGTAAAATGGTTAAATCACTTTGGAAACAGTATGGCAGTTTCTTAAAAAGCTAAACACACACTTACCATAAGATCCAGCCTTCCCATCCACAGGTATTTAACAAAGAGAAAAGAAAGCTACTTCCATGCCAAGACTTGTACATGAATGTTCACAGCAGGTCTATTTATAATAGCCCAAACCTGGAAACATCCCAAATTTACATAAACAGGGGAATAAACAAATGGTAAATCCATACAGTGGAATAGCACTCAGCCAAAAAAGGGAATGAACCATTCATATATACAATAATACGGATGAATCTCAAAATAATGATGCTGAGTGAAAGAAGCCAGGCCAAAAAAAAGAAAGCATGCTATATAATTTCACTTGTGTAAATTATAGAAAACGCAAACTCATTCATAATTAAAAGAAAGTATATGGGTGGTTGCCTGGGGATGGAGTGGATGGCAGGAAGGCATTACCAAAGGGTGTGAGGAAACTTTGGGGATGATGATCTTTCTTGTGATGGTGATTTCACAGATGTATACACATGACAAAACATATCAGTTATATCATTTAAATATGTGCAATTTATCATACATCATTTATGCCTCAAAAAAGCCATTTTAAAAACATACATGTCTTTTACACTTTTCTGCAATCACCTCTGTTTTTTTTTAATGTTTATTTTTGAGAAAGAGAGAGAAACAGAGTGCAAATGGGGGAGGGGCAGAGAGAGAAGAAGACACAGAACTTGAAGCAGCCTCCAGGATCTGAGCCGTCAGCACAGAGCCTGACGTGGGGCTCGGACTCCCCAACTGTGAAATCATGACCTGAGCCAAAGTCGGTTGCTTAACCAACTGAGCCACCCGGGCGCCCTATCCTGTTTATCTTTTAAGATGCAACTTAAGCAACCATCAGCTTCTCCTTTCTTGGCCACTGCCACACACAATCGGTCTAGGCCAACTCTGTGTTCCTTGTTGCTCTACAGTAACACTCAGGGCATTTTTAAAAAGGATTGATTAGCTTGTGTGGTATTAAACGTCAGGGCTCCATCTTTCACATTTGTGTCCTTGGCACCTACCATGATACCAGGCACATAGATATTCAGTGATTGTTGAATAATGAATAAATAAAAGAATTTAAAATATTTACCGTGCATCTTCTAAAACACTAAATACCAAAGTTGGGATATAATACATGCTTATCATTCAATAAAGAATGGATGGATGGATGGATGGATGGAGATGCACTGGCATGACAATCCCTGAGCCTATAGCATCTGAAGCTGTATTTCCCCATAACCTGGAGTTAGCCTCTTCCGACATCTCCCCTTAAAACCTTCTCAGTAGATGTAGTGTCCCAGGTAAGCATCCCAGATCCCCTACTTTCTCCATATCAGGCATCAGTAGATCCAGTCCACTCCAGAGCTTTGTTTCAATCTCTCTTGTGACACCAAGACTTTTTCCAGGACTTTCCAAATCAATACGTCACCTGGAGAATGTTCTACTTTGTCATGGTGCTAAGTGGGGGGAAATGGAATAAATTATTCCAGTCGGATGCCTTCTTTTCTTCCTAATAAACCCCAATTTCCCAAATTATAATTAAAAGGAAAATATTAGAGCACAAACAGAATTAGAACATTGAATTGCTGTATTTGGTGGAGTTTCTTCTCTAAATCCACATCAATAGGCAATTTAACAATAGGAGAAATCTCAATGGGAGTTCAACAGATGAAATTAACACAGCACACAGCTCTGGACTAAAATATTTCTTTGCCCATGTAATTGCTTGCAGCCACCCTTGTGTAAAAGCCCCCATCAGATTACAGGATTTGTTGTATGTAAATTTAAGACTAAATGGCTGGTAGCACCTTTCAGCTCTGCGATGCTGGAAATGAGTTTTTTAATAGGAAATTAGATTAGTAATATTTTAGTCAACAAAAATGTGGAAAAATTCTGCATAAAGATGAGAAAATCATTCATGCAAGGAGACTTTTAGAATCAAGAGTGAACAATTGTTGAAATTTGTGAATGGTTATTCACAAAAGGATTCCTCTGCACTTCTTCTGGCCAAAGTCCAGGGCAGAAAAAAAAAAAAAAAATGATTTTCTTCATACCTTTATCACCAGATTCCAGTACAATTAGTGTTCTGGATAATGGCAGGATAGTCCCTTCCTCCACAGCTCCCTACAGTTTGCCTATAACCTGGGAACTTAAATCAGCTGCAGGGCAAATAGAGTGCCTTCTGCATCTGAATGTATGGGATATGGGCAGGGATGCATCCTAGAAACATTAGCATGTGGCCCCTGGAAGGCTGAGTGGGGACACAAAGTGGGAAGGGTGATGGGAGGGAGGTGGAATCTGCATGTCTGGTCTCTTTGCTCCAGCAAATGTACCTGGCTGGGAATGGACCTGGTTCTAGGAACCAGGTCCAGGCAGGCCTTACCTCTGGTTCTAGGCCAGCAGTAAAGGAAATTTGACACCAGGGTCTCTCTCACCCCAGGAAAAGTGGACTTGGGAATTTAGTACAGAGCCTGCAATACCAGTGAGGAGGACAAAACCAAGGCAGAGAGAATCGTACTTAAGGGCCAGGCACAGAAGCCCCAAGTGCCATGTTAAGGAGGAAGACCAGAGGTTTCTTTTTTGGAGACAATGCCTAGAAAGATCACTTGAGCAGGGGAAAATCTAGGTTTTTTGGAGTATGAAACTCATACAATTAAAGGAGCTCTCTTTATAAAAGAATAGAAAATTATGAATATCCCACTGGGCACAAGGTCTTGGAAGGGGCCTTGCAAGAGAGCAGCCCTGGAGCTTAAGCTTCATGAGTTCTCCTGTTAATCTGCCTCTGCCCACAATACATACATGCAAAAAGCGGGAGAAACTGTTTATGAGTCTGTGACCCATGGCTGGGGAGAAAACTACAGCAAGAGATTGGTTGTTTTTCTTCACTGAGGTTGGGTGATGTAGAGTGAGTGTGCAGAGCACTGGTGTTGGGGTCTGGTCCCAGACGAGGAACATTAAACTAGCTGGAAGTAGCCTGTCCAGCCCTCCTCCACTGGAAGCAGGGAACACATGGTGTGTGTCCTGCCAATAGGCACAGGCCTGAAAAATGCTGTGACCCTCTCTTCAAAATGGCCTTTCAGAGAGCTTCTTAGAGGGAGCATGACAGCAGAGGACTAGGTCGAATCAAAGGGCCAGAGGAGCCTGAAGAAGGGGTTTTTGGTCTCCCTTGCTTCAATTGTGCAACTCTAAGGACCAAAATAGAATATTGCTGCACGTGATGTGCTTCTATAAATTCAGACTTCCTAGCTACTTTCCAGAATTTCTGATAGTGGAAAATAGCCTTAGAATTCCCACCTTCCCAAACATAAGCACCTACTAGGGACCAGGCATGATGAGAGATGCACTACAAACATATAGATTGGCATGTCATTCAGGTAATGTTTTTTAAATTTTTTAATGTTTATTTATTATTGACAGAGAGAGAGAGAGAGAGAGAGAGAGAGACAGAGCATGAGTGGGGGAGGGGCAGAGACAGGGAGACACAGAATTTGAAACAGGCTCCAGGCTCTGTCAGCACAGAGACCAACATGGGATTCAAACTCACAGACAGCGAGATCATGACCTGAGCCGAAGTTGGATGCTCAACCAACTGAGCCACCCAGGCACCCCCAGGTAATGTTTTTTAAATTGTGTAATTCACTTGAAGGGAATAATGCTTCAGGCACCTAATGGCAGGTCAGATTTCAACCATAGGAGAAACCACATTTGAAAGGGGTCCATAATTTAAATAGTGCTCCGTAACAAATACTCCCCAAACGGTATTTGCTCTCATAGTTTCTGTGAGTCAGGAATCTAGGTGAGACTTCACTGGGCTCTCTGTTTCAGGCTCTCTCAAGGCTCCAGCCATGATGTCAGCTGAACTGGGATATCATCTGAGAGCTCATCTGGGGAAGACCTCTCCCTCACACTGTCGCTGGCAGCATTCAGCTCCTCACATGCTGGATAGAAAAGGCCCTTGGTTCCTTGACAAATGGGCCTCTCAATATGGTAGCTTGTCTTCTCAGAGGGAGCATGCAAGGACAGCCGAAGAGAAAGTGCCAGCATGATGGAAGCCACAGTCTCTGATAACTGAATTGTGGAGTAGACAACCCATCACATTTGCTGTAATTTATTCATTAGAAACAGGTAGGTGGGGATCATGGGATGCCATTATAGAAGTAGCCTAGAACATGTCTCTTTCCTAAGTTGAACACTTCTTCCCTTTCAAACTGCATCTTAGGAGAGGAAGAAAGTGGTCCCTGGCTGCCTGGGGGCTGCTCTAGTGAGGGTCTTCTCTGCCCTGATGCACCAGCTGCTCTGAAGGACAGAGCGTGGCCTGGGCTGGGAACTGCCTATGGATAAGCCACTGAACCTCTCCTAGTGAATCTTCCTCTGTGATAGGAAGATAAGGTATGCCTTGCAAAAACTATGAGGAACAAATGAGTTGGCATCTACATAATGCCTGATCAGTAACTAGTATTCAATCATTTTATTTCCCTTACACATGTTTTAAGGTATTTCTTGTCCCTCTGACAGAAAACATCACCCATCCTGTCCTCTACCCTAAAACTGTTCTGGGCTCCCTCCTGTGGCTACCTCCCTCACCTTGGAACCCACACCACTTTCCGCCTATTCCACACATCTCAACTTTGGAGTTCAATCAATTAACACTCTAATGGAATATGGTCTTTTATTTTGGGCAAATAATGTTCCCTAATGCTTTCATGTTGAAAATGACATCTCCTCCTAAACAGTTGGCTGTTTGAAGGTAGGAACTGTGCCCAAGATATTTTGTTATTGTTTTCAATGTTTGGCACAGAATTCAGTCCATGATGCCTGCCCAATTGCTGAACTGACTTATCCCTCAATCAGAATGAAATTGATCCTATCACGTTGACTTTCTGCACTGCTGTTAGGTGAGGAATTATGCGATTGACAAGCTGACAGGTCCCCAAAGAGTCTGGACTTGCTTTAAGTTAATCAATGAATCAAGAACATTTCAGGGAAACCACCATAAGGAAAGGCCCTTAGGGGGATACAAAAACACACAAATACAGTCTTGGCCTCCAGGAAGCCAAGAGACCAATGAGAGCAATAAGATGCCAGCACACAAAATCATTACCAAGAATGAAGAATTAAGCATAAGAAGTGCTCAAAGGAATATGTAATTGAAGAGCTCTGTGTGGAGAGAAATCATGAGCTTAGAGCATCTGGAAGGAATTTTATATCAGGAGATGGAAACTGAGTTGGACTTTGAAAGATGAGTAGGATTCAAGAAGGAGAATGGCTGATGGTGAGGGGTGGTGGTGGGAGATCTTCTGGTCCAGAGTGACATAGACCCAAAAGTCAGACAGGAATGCAGGATGTGATGCTAGGAGGTAAAGTTTAGAGGTGGGATATAATGAGAGAGAAGTCTGGAAAGGTAAGTCTGGGTCATAGCTTCAAAGCCAGACTAAGAAAGTTGGACATCTTTTCATAGACCATGAGGAGCTCCTTGAACTGCAGAATGGCTTGATAATGTTGGCCCTGAAGAAGGATGGCTGGCTTCAAGGTACTGGAAACTATTTAGATGGCTCTGAATAGTCTAGAAAGTCACCCCTTGGTCAAACTGGTCCTGACCACCAGGGACTATTAGGGCTCAGAATGTTTGTGTTCCTCAATGCTTGTGTGTCTGCCTAAGTTGGACACTGCTTGCTCACAGTTGGGCATTACTTCTACATGCTGGTCTATTTTCATGCAGGGAGCCCTTCTTGTTGCAAAAGAAACAAAACAAAAACAAAAGCAAGAAGGAGTCATTTGAGAATTCTTGCAACATCTGTGCAAGCTGGGTAATGGACAAATATTCTCTTACCTGGGACCATACCCTCACTGAGCTGCAGAATCAGGAAAATTAAAGAATGAGTAGATTTAATAGGTTTTTTTAGTGTGTCCCCCCAGATAGTACCCAATTGTTCCCCATAGTATAGAATTAAATTACTCTGAAACACTACTACTTCCCAAGAAACCAGATAATCTTAATAATTTAAGAAACTTAAGGAGAATAATAAGCTTCAAAAAACAAATTATGATTTTATAGTTATTTATGAAACTACCATACAAACATGTGGGGAAATCCCTTAGAAGCATAACAAACCCAAAAAATGAGTCAAAGTAAATATCCTGAATGCATTCATCTAATCCTCAGAAAGCAACAGTGCTATCAGTCATCAGCAGGCCCGGCCAGATGAGCAAGCTCTTCTGGGAACAACAGTGGTGGTTTCTGCTCATAGAGTAAAAGTCAAATCCTTAATCCTGGAAAGATTATTGGGAACAGGGTCCCAGCCAGTGCAGGCACTCTGAGTGCATGATAAATGGGAGACAAAAGCTTCCAACAGTAAGTTTGTGTAAAAGTCTTCTGCTGGAGAAAAGGAGGAAACAGGAAAGAAGGACCAGTGGATGGGGGATGAAGAGCATAGAAATGATCTGTTCAGGATATAGTTTTCTGAGCATCCATGTAAAATCCCTTTTGAGCCCCTTGGATAGAAGTGACGACCATAGGAAAAACCTACGGAGATAATTTCACAAAGGAATAATCTGTGAAGAATAAAAACTAACATTTGCGGGGCACTTACTATGTTCTAAGCATGGAAATAAGCCATTGCATTACAAGTTAATCCTTTAAACAATCCTGTGAGGTAGGTACTCTTACTGTCCCTGTTTCACAGAGAAGGATACTAAAGTTTGAAGGGATTAAAGTCCAAGATCACCTAGTACTAATTGGCAAAGCTGGGATTCAAACCCAGATCACCTAACTCAAGTCCAGTCTCTTTGACATTGCAGTAAATTGTATCACAAGCAAGGCTAAGAACAATTCCACTCAGATCAGGGCAATCAGAGGGGAACAGTGAGCCTCAGTGGGTCATTGAGGGCTCCAGAAAACCAGATCTTGGGCACAAGCATTGGTGAATTCACAGAGGGCACTAGCAGCAGAGGCAGTGGCTCCCTGGGTAACAGACAGGAGCAAGGCAGGCTAAATACAGACCTTGAGAGAGCAGAGGGTCACAGAGATCCTGGGGCTGGGAGCCCTCAACATTAGATGGCAGGGGAAGAGACTGTGCAGGGAGGTGACAGAACGATAGAAGAGAAGAGGGTCCAGGACAGATCCTGGAGGAATACCACTATATCAGAGATGAACAAAGGGATCCCAAAATCAAAACTGAGAAGGAGGGGGGTCAAAATTCCACCAACCCAATTCTATTAAAACATGTTGAATTTCATTTAGGGATAACTCTCAAATACAGTCACTGAAGTTCAGGAATTTATTTATTTATTTATTTATTTATTTATTTTTGAGAGAGAGAGAGAGAGAGAGAGAGAGAGAATCCCAAACAGGTGCCAAGCTCAACATGGGGCTCGATGCCCTGACCCTGGGATCATGACCTAAGCGGAAATCAAGGGTCGAGCAACCACTGAGCCAGCCAGGCTTCCCAGGAGTATTTGTCTTTTTAAGTTTCTCTTTAGAGTCACACCAATATCTCTTTTCTTATAACTTCCTCTCCTGCTCTATTATTGTTTACAGAAAATACTACATAATTGCTTTAATTGAAAAAAGGAAAATTAAAAAGTCACTACAGGAAGAACATTTTTTAAATTCCTTTAAATAAAGTTTCATACAAAGCATTCACTCAACAAACATTGAGTGCCTACTACGAGAAAAAAGCCAGGAGCAGCCAGGTTAATTTCATGGTCAATTAATTTCCCAAAGTCAACCTATCAGAAGTGATGGATGTAGTGCCCTTGGGTGCCATCTGGGGACAGCAGAGTGTCATCCCAGCCTGGGGTTCATTTGGAGAGAGGCAATCTGAGCTGTTGGGTCAAACCAAAAGATAATGGAGCATGGGTCACCAAAGAAGGACCTGCTCAGGGTAGAAGTAAAGCCAAAGCCAGAAACAAGCCTAGAATACATACGAGGATTAAGCAAATCCTGATGTTAACTGGATGAAAAGAACAATATGGAGATCAAGGCATCAGAATCATGTCTTGGAGCTAGCCTAAGATCAAGAATACAGGATGCTCTAATGGGGTATCAAAGGGCTCCATCTATTTTTAAGACAATGGCCCAAAGTATCTGCATTTGAATGGACCTGAGTCTGCTGTGGCATGTGGATGAATCACTTTATAAAGTGTTGCAACATGCCTTTGGGAATTTCACTTTCAGATTCACCAAAATGGGATTTAACATGTGTGTCCCTAAAACCCCTAGTATTAGTGGGTTTTTTTTTTCCCAGCTGATGGTCTCATTTTCACAGTAAAAGCCACAGATCTTAGTAAAAAAAAAAAAAAAAACAACAAAAACAAAAAAAGTTTATTTAAAAAAATGGGCAAAGAGAAGATGCATGATGATTAAGTCGGACTAAAGGATACAGCATCTGAAAGGACAAAAACAAACAAAAAAACAGTAACGGATCCATTAAAGTTACACTGTGGCAACAACCAGAATGTGGATTCTGGCAACAGATACTCCTTAACGTAGAGATTTCTTTAATGTAGGCTATTTAGCATGCCAACAACCTTAGGCCTTTGTTCTCCTTTGTAAGAAACTTTTAATCAGAGAGGGAGTAGCATTTCTGACCATTCAAGTATGATCAATACATCCACCTGTGCCAAGAGGCCATCTGCCAAAGCCAGCATTTTTGCCAGTCTCTCCAAGACTCGAGTGGAAATTTGGCACTCCTGACCAGAACATGAATTTTTGACGGTCTCCTAATGGCCAACATTATTAAATAGTAATCATATGGCTCTAGACTCCTAGGCTTCTGGTTATCTCAGGATTCAAAGGGCTGCATAAGGGCCAGGTGCCCGTTCTTTGTCCCATGTCCATTTTCTCCCAAGGATGAGCTGGGAAACTTATACCCCAAATGTCCATTGTGTTACACGAGTTCTCTATATCTCTGGCTCACTCTCTATTTGAACTCTAGTGGAAAACAGTAATCATGTGGACACATGTTAAAAAAGTTGTGATTTGAGGCATAAATGGGAAGAGAGAGACCCTGGGCTGATCTTTGCCCTGTAGAGAACATCTGTAGCCTACAGGTATCTCCAATGTTCCTTCTTCACTACAGTGTGACTCTTTAACCTAGAAATCAATCACAGCTAAGTGAGAGCTCTTATTTTTGGGATTTGTAAAAGCTGAACTTTTAAACAATTCTTTTTCTGATTAAACTTTAAAATCTTTCAGTAAAGGCCACTCAGAAAAGATCAAGCCAAGAGTTCATCATAGCAAGGGAACTTTCACTTATTCTAGCTACTGAACCAGTGATTAAGAAAAGGAGTTTCCAGGGGCAGCTGGATGGCTCAGTCAGTTGAGCATCAGACTTTGGCTCAGGTCATGATCTCACAGTTCATGGGTCCGAACCCTGCATCAGGCTCCGTGCTTGACAGCCTGGAGCCTGCTTCAGATTCTTTCTCTCTCTCTCTCTCTCTCTCTCTCTCTCTCTCTCTCTCTGCCTCTCCCCCACTTGTGCTCTGTCTCTCAAAAATAAATAAATGTTAACAAAATTTTTTTAAGTAAAGGGGTTTCTGAACCAACCTGAGGATTTAGAAACTTTGGGCTCCTCCTTTTTGCACTTAGCTTTTTTCAGAAAAGGGAAACAAGAACCTCTTCCAAACCTCTCTCACACATACTAAGTTACAGGTAGTTTCTCTATTACTTTCTGCAGTCTAGGTCGCTGGTCAATTACAACAAATTCCCACTGACCAAGGGGGTTTGGAGAGCAGCCAGACTAATTTTGATTAGTTATGCTTACCCATAGAGCACGGAATGGTTACCAGTTAGGAAGAGAGAGTTTTTTCCTAGACAGGAGCCAATCTAAATATTGGCTTTAAATTGGCAATAACTTGGGGGTGGGGAGGAGCAGCCATTTCAGATACAGAGTAGACTATTTGCTACTCCCAATCTGTAGGTAAGGAAACTCAAAATTTTGTCACCCAGTTGGAGATGGTTTTAGAGCACATCTTTCTCTGGGGCTTCTTGCAACATACCACAAAACAATAAGACTTTATGAAAAGAGAATGGTGAAATGTGGCGCTTTTTATCATTCTATATCAATGTTTCCAACTTCAGTTATTACTCTTAATAGTAAGCAATATCAGAGAAAACATCTTCACTTCTTAGAACTTTCATGATCTGCACAGTGTTTTATTGAGAAAAAATGAACCAGATAGTACCCCTCTGTCTTGCCATTCAGTCTCAACTATGTTCTAAGACACATGAACTGGGTAGGAAGATATCCCAGGCAAGAGGAGGTTAGATCAACACAAAGTCTAGTGAATGATAGATAGAATGCAGATGGTTCTGGAAATCATCATGAATGGAGAGTTAACCTCAGATCTGCAACCCTAAAGGTGAGCATCTAGGATTCTCTACTAGTTCCCCAGTGTAGTTGACTGAGGGCCCTTGCTCCAGTCCCCTTGAAATCCACCCATGTCTCTGTAACAAGACCATGCTTTCCATGAGCTTCTCCCAGTCAACAGTGCAGCATAGACACTAAGCAGACTTGTTCTGGGTCTCTTCTGATGGGTGACTTTGGCACAAAGACTCCACATGGGCCTTATCAAACATTCCCAGAACTTCATGTAGTCTACGGCCTTTCTTTCTCCCCTCTCTTCCTCACAGCATTGCATCATGGTCTGATGTCTCTCTCAGGTTCCCTTGGCTCCCTCCCCATCACCTCCCACCAGCATCCCCCTCCAATTCATCTATTGTACATCTAAGCTCATCTTGATGTCTGCCCCTCAGAGACCCAGACTAAGGCACACACTAATCCACTGAAAGAGGATCATGTCAATATACCAAAGACAAAGTACATAAATGTCATCACCACCACCAAATATTTTGAGCAGGTCATTCATTAATCTCAAGACAAACCAAGTTGCCCTCCAAGAAATTCAGTTGCATTTCTTTGGGTTTCTGCAATATCTGATACTGCACTGCCTTCCATCTTTTAGTTAATCTTTCTATCCATCCACCTGCATATGTTGTGCAGTTAATTTTCCTGAGATGTTGCTCTTATCCTACCTCTTCCCTGCTTGTTCTTCATGATGGCTTCCCCAGACATCCTCAAATCCATCCACTGGGAGCATTCCTCATGAGTCAAAAGTGACCCTGGTGTCCTGGTGTGAAGACCATGCCTTCTTTCCTTCAATGGGAGTCAAGAGGAGGCATAGGCTCAGAGTATGTCATAGTTTCCCCAGATCTCTTCACATCCATCTATAGGGGCTAAGAGAGGGCCACAGACACCTTCCCATCTACACCCCAAGTCATGGCCTTGCCACCACAATGGTCCATTTTTGCTGTTTATGGCAGTCATTGCAAGAGGCCCTAGATTCCCAGGGCACCCCTTACCCCTCACATTCTAATCCCTAGAAAACTCTGTACATCTGCTATTTTGTTCTCAATTCCACCTTTTTCATTTTAGACACCATCCCCAGTGCTTCAGGAATTCACTGAATGCAAAATCTGCATTCTCAACCTCTGCTCTGAATCCCAACTATCTGAGGCCCGGCTTCCCTACAGCCAGCACAAGAAGAAGCAGTTCACCTCCTGCACCTCGCAGTCCTGGATTTAGAGCAAGAGTAGGCCTCTTCTGGGGTGCCTTGGTGGCTCAGATTCTTGACTTTGGCTCAGGTCATGTTCTCATGGTTAGTGATATGGAGCCCTGTGTTGGACTCTATGCTGACAGCAAGAGGTGGCTTGGGATTCTCTCTTTCCCCCTCTCTCTCTCTGCTCCTCCCCTACTGACAGTCTCTCCTCTCTCTCTCTCTCTCTCTCTATTTCAAAATAAATAAATAAACATTAAAAAAGAAGTGTAGGCCTCTTCCTTTACTCCCATTACACTGCAAGCCTGCATTTTCTCCTCAAAACTCATGTCTTTAGACTCCACCTCCAACCCAATCACCCTACATGGGTCTTATCACATCCTGCCTCACTGCCACTTTCACTGGTGCTGCTCCTGCCATCCTTTGTGTTGATGTCAGTATTCACAGTGATAACATCTGTGCTTCTCTGTGCCTTACACACCAGTCTTCCAGTTATCACTCATGTACCTTAACCACTCTCTCTAGGATTCTTCACTACCAACTTCAGCCCGGCCTCCATTTGTCTCTACAAGACTCAGCACCCCTGCTTTCCAGCCTTTGCACAAGTGAGACCTTGTGAGGCCTGCCATGACCCCCAATCAGTATGGCGACCAGCCCCCACCCTCTACATACATACCTGCTCATCATATGCGGCTCATTTCCCCTCGACCACGCATCACTTTTCTTACACTCTTAACATTTACTTATTGAGTCGGTTGTTTATTGTCTCTCTCCTCTCACCGCCCACCCCACTCCCCTAACATACACTCAAACGTAAGCCAGATGAGGGCAGAGGTTTTTATCTAATGTATCCCAAGCTCCATAAACAGTGCCTGACACACTCAACAAGTGTGTGGTGAATTAATGAGTAACTGAATGCTCAAGAGTCTACCATTTCCCCGCTATGGGCCCCTGGTGTCTACACCTCTCTGCAGCTGGCTCCACCCTGCCTCGTCCAGCTCAGGTGCCCATGCCTGTCTCCACAGAGCTGCTCACACAGGCTAAGCCCCACTTCTTCAAGTTGCACATGGTGGTTTTTCTTACACAAGTCCTCCTCCCTCCTCTCCCCTCCTCAATGCCACCCTTTCATGGAAACACAAGCCCATGACCCACCTCCCCCGAGTCACCCTGACTCACCTCAAGCCAGGTGACCTTCCCTGTTTTGACCTTAGATGTCCTCCCACAGCTGTGGAGAAGGCCCGGGTGCCCTGGGGGTTCAATATACATTTGCTGACTGACTATTGCCATCACATGTGACCAACTCCAAAGCCAAAGAGTGAAAAGACAATAGCTAACTACAAAGTTTTGAAAATTTTTTTAAATTTAAGAATAATTTTTAAATAAAGTGATTATCTTTATTTCAATGGAGACACAGAAAAAGAAGTAAATATAAATCCTGGTCCAAACACTCAGTGAAAACTCTTATTAATATCGGGCATATTGGTTCCCTTCCTTCACATGTACACATATGCACACACTTGTGCATACATACATGCAGATGTGTGCAGTCAGTCAGGCTGGGGCACAACCTCACGTCCCACTTTCTTTTATTGAACATTATGTTGTCATCTTATTTCTGTGTTGGTGAAATGTATTTAGAAGCATTGGAGAAACTGATAACATAGCGCCACATTTTATACCATACTTTACTTAGCTTTTTCCCTATTTTTACACAGTTAAGTCTCATTTTCCTTTTATAAACAATGTTTGTTTTTTAAAAAAAAATCTCTGTCCACTTTTTGAGCTGTTTCATTAGCTAGATTCTAATTAACATGCCTAATCTAGCTAGCTAGATTCTAGAAAATGAAACCTCAATGTCACAGGGGATGAAGTTTCCAGGTTCTTGATATATTGTCAAATTCTCGTTCAGTCTTCAGAACCCTTCAGGTCTCAGCGTACATGTCACTGTCCCAACCTTTTGCTGTCCTCAGCTTAACTACCTACCCTGCCCCCGCCTCTTGCTCCCAGCAAATTTGTTTTGAGAGCTCTTGTCACAGTTTAACATACTACATTTATTAGTTTATTTAATTAATGTTGGCTTCTGCCTTTGAACTGCAGTTTTTATAAGAACATCAATGTCTCATTAGTTCACCAGTGAACACACAGTGACACACATTGGTATACATTCACCTCTGAATGAGTGAATGAATGCGTGAATACATGTATCGTCAAGACACAGGTGCACATGGCGTGAAGCGAGTTTGGGGATTTGGACTGCAGAGAAGCAGGAAGATACAGCATTGCCCTCAGGCAACGGGGCCCATAATGTTCCTTGCAAGACTCTTCACTCTCAGCATCTGAGAAGTAGGTGATAATTAGAATTGAATGTCTACCACCCCTCAGACCTCAGCTTTGCTTCCCTTTTTCTTCAGACCTCAGCAGCAGCCAAAGACTTCTAGGATTCCCTTATGTAGTCTGAAGTCCCTAAAGAGCTTTGCCCAGTGTCCACCTGCTTCTTGTCCTAATCAACATGCCCAGCCTTTCCAGAGGCGGTTGGTTTTTGTTCACACAGCACATATTTTGGGCTTGGAAATGGGATAGGTGTCTCACTCCTTACTGACACTTCCAGGTCATGATTCCTCCTTTCTCCATAACCTCCCACCTCACCCCCAACACACACACACTCCTTTGAAGCTGTTAATTAGATATAATATGTGTTATTTCACTCTTGGTGATGGTTTTCTATCAATCTTCATTCTGTGAAGATTTTAGCACCGGAATTGCTGTCTCACAACCATATTTATTGTTGTTGCTGATTTCAACACCCACGAAGAAGATCCTACTAACATATTGGTCTCTCTGTTCCTTGACTGCCTCACCTCCATTGATCTCGTCTTCTGCCTCACAGTCACACCTATCAGTATTCCCTCCAAAACTCTCCTCAAAGTGCCCACTCACTGCTGACTCCAATTCCCCAGCTCCAACCATTCCTTGACCGGAATCCATTGACCAACATTGTTTTGTGTCCTTACCTGACTCCTGTCCTCACTTTTCTCCTTGTCCAGCTCTGATCACGACTGTGGAAACTCTCTTGCTTCTCTCTTAGCCACCCTCCCCTGACAGAACACTAAGCCTGGCCCCCTTACCGTGCCATGAGTGTACCAGGCACTCTGCTGCCTCAGGAGTTTGCACTTGCGGTTCCTTCTGGGCATGCTCTTCCTTCAAACAGCCACGTGGCTCCCTCACCTCCTCAGATCCCTGCTCAACTGAGATCCCTGTCTGCTTGAAGTAGCAGCCCCCTCGCTCCCTTTTCATTTTCCATCCCACAATCCTCCTTTACTTTCTTCCTGCCAAGTTTCACGCTCTGTTATATAGCTATTCCCCACTAGAACGCAACTGTAACATTTACTGGCGTATTCTCAGCATCTAGCACAGCACTTGGCGGACTACGGGAGCTATAAATGAATGAATGAATATGAGATAATTATCTTTCCTAAACTGACTCCACATTCTACATTGCACATTTCAGGCCATATAAAGTGGCATCTTCCTTAAAAATCAATATTGGGCTCTTCATGGCCTTACAATTACCTTGAACGAATCACACAAACAGGATATCCGCGATTTTCAATTAATCCAGAGGGAACACCTAAAAGGACTGAAGATAGGCAGCAGAAGATACTAGCACAGTATATGAAGTAGCCAATCAGAGATAAGAAATCCCTGATGAGCCATCCCCTACAGAATGGAGAGAACATTTCCTGGCTTACGGGAAGGAGAGCCGGAGCCAAGGGAAGTGCCTCGTTCAGCTGGATTAGTTATTGGAAACTCGTTTCCTTAGGCCAGCCAGTTCTTCCAGACACTGAGTCTGTGGCTGTCTATGTCTCTTCTCTAGGGGCAGGGGATCAGAGGAGAGGGGACTGGAGCATTGGCCACTGGCTCCTGCCTCACAACCCAACTGTTCATTTAAAGGAGCAAGGAACTGAGGATAGACAGGGCCCTCTCAGGGGAACCCCAGGGAGCGTCCCCGGCAGCACTGGGCCTGGGATGCTGCACAAAATGCCTGCTGCTCTGAAACCTCTCAGTGGCTGCCAGTGTTTCTCTCTGAGATGCTGAACTGTGTTTGATTAGGATCTTGATTGAAATAAGCCACTCGTTTCCTTGGGAATGTTTCAGAGCTAAAAGTTTCTTTCCATGCATAATTAATATTCTACCTCTTTGAAGATAAATTTTATCTATCCAACTCTATAAATGGATCATTTCCCCCTGGCTATTACTATGTCATCTCCTTAACAAAAATAAGATAAAATACAAAGAATAATGATATGTAAAGAAAAAAAATCATCACTAAAAATGATTTACATTTTTATTCCCAATGCGAAAGCTTAAGAATGTTTTTAATGCATGTCCAGCTTGAAACCCACTCCACATGTCTTACAACATTTCCTAACAGGCTTTTCCCATCTGTGCTGAAAACAGCTGATGATTTAATGCAAATTGTTATTGTTTCACAATCTCCCAGTGATCTTTTCTATTTTGTTTCAGGATTTGGGGTCTCTTTTGCATCTGCTTCAGAAATGCGGCTGCTAGGATTGGCTTTTTGTCGTGGCCACTCTGTGCTCCACTATATCCTCTTTTCTTCCTATTTCAGATACTAATTTTATCATTTTTTGAAATTTCGCTGTCTTCAATTTCATGTGACTCTTTTCTTTTCTGAACGTTAAAACCTGGCTTAGTTAGGAATGAATACCTTCTGGTCTAAGAGATTTAAATAGTGAAGCAGAGGACCCAAAGCATGGAACAGTGGTTATCAACAAGAGAACCAGTGGGGTCTGCAAATCCACATGGAAGCCTGGCATGATCTATTTCAGTACATATTTGAAATTTAAAACACACTGGCCCTATAATGTGAATAAACCATTTTGTTTATGTCATGTAATGTATATATTTACAATATGTGATATATGCATATGGAATTTTCAAGTATATGTAAATGGCATGGTGGTTACCAAATTTATTTTCAAGACATTACTACCTTCATCACTCTTTATACATTATATGGTGTTTCTTTTCCCAATCAATGAGTTATCATTAAGTAAGGACCTTAAAATTGTTAAAAACAAAAAAACCTCTACTTTTGATACAACTTTACACCGCAAAGGTGGGCTGCTGTCAGAACAATGGGTTTTATGTTCTGATGGAGCTGCTCACCAACTGGCAAGCCACGAACTCAGGGAGTCTCAGTTTCCTCATGTGTAGAACTGGGCTCTCATTTCTCTAACCTGCTTCACGGGGTTTGGAGACTCAGAGAAGATGAGAAAGTTGTGCAAAATTGTAAAGTGCTACATGAACAAATCAAGCAAAGTGGAAGCCAGGGGTGGCCTGTGTACTCTCATTGCAGGTTCAGATTTTGTGGAATCTGAATCTGTAGAATCTGGTTGCCTGAACTAGAGTGGGAGCTCCTTGGGCTCAGATGGGAGTCAAGCCAAGCAGATAAAAGGAAGGAAAGTTTGGAAATGGAGTTGAAGGTTGGGGCACGTGTAGGACAAATTCACTCTGAGGCTTCACAAGGCAAGTTCAAAGGTTTGCATTACTCCAAAATACCCCCCATTCATTGGCGAGCCCTAATCTGACCTGTCTCTGGGTTGTTACGTTAATGTCTTCACCCATTTCATCCCAACATAAACAGCGGTGATAGTATGTTGCCACTGACAACTAGAGCTAAATAAAAGCAAGTCAGATATGAACTGAACCCTGAAACCAGATCATTAGCCAAGGTCACGACTGGTTTAGAAATTTGTGTTGTTTTCCTTCCTGTCACTTGCCAGCAATATATGGCACTTTTCCCCCTTGTAGTTTGCAGTCGGCTGGGCCCTGAGCCATGGAGACTGTTTTTAATGGCAAAATCTTCAAAGTTGTACTTAAAATATTTGCATCATAAAATCCTTCATGGAAGCCAAACTTCAGCTTCGGGAGGAGTCTCCTAGCAAGTGGCAAACTTGCCTTCAGAGACCGGAGAAGGGCTCCTGCCACCAGCATCACCTTCCAGCCGTTGATCTGCTGGGGCTGACGACACCCCGGGAATAGAGTCGGAGCATCATGAGACATCCACAGTGTCTGGGAACAAACTCCAAATGGCTTTTCTAAGCCAACAACAGTGTGAGGTGACTCAGCAGTTAGTTGAGCAATTCAGAAAAACGTGTTTTTCACACATTTAATTGATCCTGTGAGCAAATAAGCGCTGAGGATGAAAGATGAGTAATTGTTCAGTCTCGTCGTGGGAGAGCTCTATCCTCGTTTCTTGTACTCTCCTCCTATGTCCAGTAAGGAATGGATCTTCCTGGGGAGTGACAGGCCAATGCACATATTATTTGCTTTAAAAAATTAAAAATCAGAAAATAAAAACATCATTTACATCTGAATTCAGAAAGGAAGAAAAAAAAATCTTGTCTTCAGCAAAGGATGCCTGATCTTATAGGACTCATAATGGAAGCCTTTCAAAATGAAATTCTATAATATGGGGTTTAGCCTACAGAAATGAGACGTGTGAACACAGGACACCCATGTATTTTTTACTTTGCTGAATGGGATATGAAAACTCGAGGAAGAGGAAGAACAGGGGATGAGCACTGGCTGGGAAGATGGTGAATTTTAGAGAAAAGCACCCATCTAATGGGAAATAAGTCCCTTCTACATGGAGTTCAATGACACTCTCCCCCCTTCCCCGTGAGATTTAAGGTAAAATATCAGCTTCTTGTTAAAAAAAAAAAAAGCTTATGCTCAAAATTATAACCCTCATCCTCCACACATTAAAAAAAAATTAAATTTAATTCAACCAGCATTGTGATCTAATCATTACTCAGAGCTGAAGGTGGCTTTCCATTATAGCATCTCCGTCACTCTCACTTTCTGACCTGTGAACGTTCTTATTAGCTGCCTTATTAAGATGATATCCTGTGTCTGAAGAAAAGAGGATTATCTCCTTACCTGACATGTCACCAGTGGAGTAATCTTTGTTAAAAAGAAAAGGAAAGGAGAGGAGAGGAGAGGAGAGAAAAAAGAAGAAGAAAAGAAGAAAGAACTGAGTTACATAGACATTTACATTTTTGGCACACTATATGATCCACAGAAGCACCCATAATGGGATATACTTAGAGGTAGTTAGATGAACCTTAGTGACTTATTCTTCCAGGACAAGCAAACAAAACCAGAAGCAAAGTACTATCTGCTTCATCTTAGGTTGATTTCAACTGGGGCAAGACCTGGGTGTCAAGGACTCATAGGATGAAATAAAGAACACATTAAACTAACCAGAAAAATATAGAATTACATACGCGTTTTACATGTGCTACATATGCCCATTACACTCACATGCAAACACGTGTACTTTCTAATAAAAACTATTGGAGAAGGGAGGGAAGTTTGGAAGATGGTGGCCCTATTTGGGTTAATCACCAACAATGATGTGGACAGGGAAGCCTTGTCCCTTCCCTCTGGCCTTGTTTTCAGACTCATGTGGGAACAGGATCACAAAAGCACACTGCTGGCCAAGTGGTCAGCTCTGTTCACTTATTTGCTGCCCTTCTTCAAAATGGGTTTGCAGTTAAATCAATTGCCCCCAAAGAAACAGAAAATTCGTTTGGTTTATGGTCCTTTATTGGATACATTTGACTTCTGTGGCAGAAGTGAGAAGCCAAGGTGCCACTTTCCTTCCTATTAGTGGGACAGCCCTATCAGCCATGGGATGCTTTGACTTCTGAACTGTCTTTGGTCTAACCAGCCACAGGGAGAAGAGACGGGTGATAGTGTTTAACTTACATATGATACAGAGGTCTTATATCATATTATCTTATAAACTAATTATAAGTATTTATAAGACTTTATATAGCCTTGATGGACTGAGTGGTGATAATGTAACCGTGGGACCATCTTTACTGAGGGACAACAGAGTCACTCCACTCCCATCCTCATCTGAGTGTGGGCCTTGGTGGTGCCACTGACCCCCTTTTGTGACTCGGGACTACCCCCCCCCCCCCAAGGCCATAGAGCCCAGTGCCCATGCTGACTACCCTTGGCCTGGCTCTTGCTGTAGATACGCTCTTCCCGTCATCCTGCCGGGTCCTTTGGAATTGCTCTGGAGCCAGAGGTCAGCCATTTGTACAAGACTGCTCTGTAGAGCATGTCCCCCTTCTGTGCTGATTCATATCTAGTCCTACTTCTCTCAGTGTAGCTCAAATTGTCAGTTTTAATCTACAAATCCCTTTGTGATTGGGGTCCCTCAACATACAACATTACCTCTCCTGCTCCACTTCTCACTGTCCGTTGAGATAAACAACCTGTGAGTTTTGGCATTTGCAATGGGCCTCCTGGTCAGTTAGAAAATTAACAAATCTGTCCATCTTCTCTTTTCTACTTCCCCACACCTCGCATGCATATAAGAACCAAAGACGTGCCATTTTCTTGGCTTGCTACACACCTCTCATAACTAATCCTGAGGTGACAGAATTGGATTTAGTGACAGGCCGAAGGCTGCTATGACAACCAGCTGATGCAGGCACCCCACACGGAGGGAATTTGCAACAGGTCTGTGCAAAGCTTGCCCTTTGCGGGAGGCGGGGGTGGGGGGGTGGTGCGCACAGGGATATTTGTGTGCAAGACGCATCTAGGGTAGATCTAGTGCCCTTTATGCCTTCAAAGTACCATATACATATTAATGAATCTAAAAGATATAGCAAAGCCTTATTGTGTAATTTGGAAATAAGAACTGGTTGGTATTGAAAGTGGAAAAGAATCTGGACTTTTCTCTGGGCTCATGGTACTCAAGGCTAGGACTCCCTCAGAATGTTTGGCTTGCTGAAATGATCCAGAGGGAGCAAAGGAAAATAATGGGAATATTATGTAGCTTTCTGAATAATTTTTCTTTTATTTAGCTCTAGAGTATTGGCTCCTTCAATTCCAAATTCCCCAGGCTTCTTTTGGCAGCCTGAGCCTTCCAGTAAACTCATTAAGCACGTTCTTTTCTCTTTCTTGTCCCCTCCTCAGGTGTTCAAGTAAGCAGTCAATCATGCACTTCCATCTCTGCACACAGATATAAGGAAACTTTCAACTTTTTCTAAATACGAAAAAAGAAATCACACCTGCTAATATACTTAAAAAAAATAAATGAACAACCCAAAACCCAGCTAGGAGTTTCCACAGGAGCACTAGAGACACCACAAAGAACAGGAAGAAATATGCCTTTTATTAGAAGTCTCATATGTACAGGGAAAGCTGTTTCTCACAGCTCAAGGAAGGCTGTAAGAAAAAGCTGCTGTCATCCAAGGTCACTGTGCTTACATTGGTAACACCATTTAAACATTGCCACACATTATGAACACATAGAACCATTACACAGAAATGCAAAAGAGACACAGGCACGTGTGGACACTTCACATATTTTCTAAAAACAAGTGGACACAAAAATACAATGTGCCAGTAAAAAAAAAAAAAAAGGCATATCGGTACATGTCTTTTTTTGTTTGTTTTCTCTTTTTTTGTTAATACATGGTGTGCTGAGCTTTCATCTCAAGCTTTCTTCACATCGGGATTTGCAGGCACTTTAGCAACCCAGCCATGGTTCACAACACATGACGTTCAGACGGACAGCTGAAAACACAGGAGCCATCGAGGTCCTTGTGACCCCCACACACATTACAATATTGACATGAGAGCAATCTTTTGTTACCACTGTTTGGTGATGTAACAGCTTTTCCCTTATCTGTCTTCGTTTTGTGGCAGAATTATCTAGTAGCATGGATGGCATCACCAGGCAGAGATACAGCATCTGGGTGTGCTAGACAAACGTGATTTCCAACTGACTTTAAAAACTGTTGCAAGCCAATGAGTTTTTAGAATCCCAAAACGACCGTCTGATTTATCTTTGTCTCACTCTATGCCCTTCCTGCCAACCTGTCAAACGAAAACTAATTAAAATAATTACTGGGATGTTGTGGGCCAGAAGCTCATCCTGGGAGAATTCTTTTCTTAGCTACCACCTCCCATGTCATGATATGCACAGGGCCGGTGGGCAGGCTCCATTCTTCCCCGACCAGAAGTCACTCCCTGTCCCTCGTCCCCCACACAGAGCTGCGCTGACTCAACACACGTGTCAGGAACGTGACCGAACAAGTGTATTTATAAACACAGACTGCAATGATCGCTTTATTGGTAATGTCGAGTTATAAGGCAGTTGCAAAAGGACCCCCATGATAACCAGACAGTGTTGGATATGGCTTAGCTTCTTTACTAGGATGAAGGAACTTTCCTGTTGCAAGGAGCTGGGAGAGAACAGGGAAAACCACACTGATCACAAAGTACCATAAATGACTGTGCTGTGAAGTACCATAAAGCCCCAATTTCTGGTGTATGTCACCCACTTTGATCCACCAGAGATTGGGATGTCGCCTCACATCAAAGAAAACCGAAAGGGGAGAACGAGGGATCAATATCACCTTCAACTTCAAGGTAATTTGTCACAAGTTGTAGGGGGCTGTAACATAAAGCCATGGACATCTCATGGAGGAGGTGAACATTCCTGGTACTCCAGAGAGGTGCAGAGCATGTGAATGCCTCGAACAGATGATTGTCAGATGGTGGGAAATCCTTCCATGAAATAGACACTTGAGACATAGTGGCAAAGACATTAAGGCCTTCCATTTCTTCGCCCATACTGCTTAAAGGCACTGATACCAACAAACAGAAAAATTCCATAGTACCATCAAGGTTTTAAAAAAACTCCCAAAATACAAGTCTTCATAAGAAAATGTCCTTTATTGCATGACATGAAGCCTCCACTCTTCTCCTGTTCAGGAATAGAAGGGTTTCCCTTTCTCAGGAGTCTGGAGTCTGTTCAGCCTAGCGACCTGAGAAGGGGAGGGGGGCACGTCCTGCCGGAAGGGCCCCTTGGGAGGGGTGTAAGTGGGGTCCTGGACTTTCTTGTATGAGTCATAGTTGTTGAGCCCCTCGGGAGGAGGAGGCTGCTTCTTCATCTGTTGCTCTTTCCGCCTCTGTTCCTGGCGAAGGAGCTCCTGGGTCTCCAGCATCACCCTGGCGTTGAAGCCGTGCCCGCCCAGATAGCCGTTCCTGGAGCCCTGGTAGCTGGAGTATCTGGGGTTCTCCTTGGCACTCTGGAAGCCTTCCCCAGGGGGGTAGTTCTGCTCCCAGGAATCCTGGGACACAGAGCTGGCGTTTTTCCTGCTTTGCCTAGAAAAGCAAATCCCAAAGGTTAGTGTGAGGCTTGGGAGAAGGGGAGAGAGAGAAAGGAAAGGGAGAAAGGAGGTGGGGGAGGGGGGAAGTGGAATATGCATTTGAACCTCTCAACCAATAGTGCTGCACTGCAATCCTGTGTCAGCCACAGTGATGCGGGCTGGAGGATTAACACAGGACTGTCCTCAGCAAACAATGGCTAAACAGGAGAGAGCACTGAGGGCTTGGGTGGCTATCCAAAAGTAAGGGTCCTCCTTCTGTGTCTCCGTAGGCACTATTGATTCTGCATAGGGTAACAGTACCTCCTGCAATTTAGACACACTGGCAAGACTCTGTACGGGGGTATTAGTGATCTGGCAGCTTCTACCCCAGCAGGAATTGCTCGTTTTAGAATGTTACAATTCAATCCTAAACAAGCAAAACAAATATTTTACACAGCTGCCACCATAATGCCCGAGACACTAGCTAATAGGAAGTACATGTAATGGATTACAATATGAGTTCAGTTATGAAAGATTTAAGTCTAGACTCCTATATGATTAAAAATGCAACAGGCAGTCCCTTAAAGTCCTGGCTTTCGAGATGTATATGTCAGCAACCGACACTCTCCAGCATATATGCTCATCAGGCCTGTAGAACCTGGGAAGTCTGTAAAGTAAGCACTATTTTCCTACACACCATACCCTCCCTGAAGGCAGGGATAACCTACTTAACTCCCATTCTGTCACTCCAGGATAGGGAAATAAATCAGAGCCATATAGAAATTTCTAAGTCTTATCACTTCTGCAATAAAGTTGCACATCATTTCAGGAAACATTATTGTTTTGAAACATCTTTAATTTACTATCAAGTCTCTAGATGCTTTTATGAATTTACAATAAGATTGGCTATGATAAAGTAAAACAATTTGTGCCAGAAAGGAAGACATGTCCTAATTTTTCGCCTTAAAAATGGAAGAGAGGAAGAGAGAATTGAGTAATAAAACAAAATATATTGCTCCATTTATCAATAAGAAAATCATTTGGCGACAGTATGTATTGCTCAGGCTTTCACATCAACACACACAACATGACAGGATGTTCAGAAAGACTCTGAAGGGAAAATGCGATCTATGCAGACACTGGGGCTCTCACAGGAATGAAGCATTTGCATTTTTGAACATTGAGAAGTGCCATCAGTATGGTTTGGGATGAAATCTCCCCGTTTTCCACATGGCCTAAAATGTAGTTGGGGGTGTCCAGCATCATCTCTGGATATGACTGTGATTAACTGAACAGTGTCCAGTATCTTTATCTGGTTCTCTTTTAATGGGAATCAGACCATTCGTACAATCAGCCCAGGCAAGAATCCTTAGATTTGATGGAATAGTTTATTTGCCTAAAGCACTGATTATCTTCACTTAAAAAGTCATAAATTAATCTGCCCAGGGACATGAATGATGGAAAGTACCAGCACGAAACCAGGGATTTGACATTAATCATGAAACTTTAATTAAAACAACGAACTTGTTACTGATGTTACAGCAACAAAAGTGGAATTCCTTCATGGGTTAGTAATCAATTTAAAGATAACCAGAAGTAGGCCACAGAAATTTCACCTCTTTTTCATCCTTAGCCTACTGAGATCCACTAACCCTCTCGAGCCCCCAACCCCCAACTCTATAAAGCCCAAGGCTTCGCTCTATGGCTCTCATGCACCGTAAGCTGAGTTTTGAATCATTTCAGGAAGACAGAGTCTTTTTTTATTTAAACACATCAAGAAGTCACTAAAGGTTTTTGAGGGATAGAAATTATGATGATGTGAAAGAAGAATTTCTTGTAGCTAAAATTTTCTTCAAACTAAGCTGTCTAGAGGGAAGAAAGAAGACCTCGCTGAGGGTTGAAGTAAGATATGTGGGGAAAGAACATATATATAGATACAGGCACACAAACACATATATACACATGTTTTCGTGATAAGTGTGGTATCAACAAGCTCTCAATTAAGGAGAGGACAAGAAATGATCAGATCATAGAGAAACTCGAGAAAATAGCAGACAATGAAAGTTTTCTACATGATGCTTAGGTTCAGGTAGATAGAGATTCCAATCCTGTCTGCCACTTGCCGGCTGTGTGACCCCAGGAGGGTTATACTGTTTGGGCCCAAGTTGTCTCATCTGTGAAACAGGCCAGATATCTAACCTCATAGGATACGGGGAAAAATAAGTGAAATAACACATGTAAAATGCTTAGAAAAGTGTGTCACACAGTAAATGGCTGACTAATGGGTGTTGGAAGAGTTAGTTTGAAGGCAAAGTCACTTTGTCATCAAAGATTAGCCTCTGGGTTTTGGGAGACATCTTTGTGACCAAAGGAAAACAATAAACAAAATATTAGCTTTCCGGGGCGCCTGGGAGGCTCAGCCATTAAGTGTCCGGCTTCAGCTCAGGTCATGATCTTGTGGTTCGTGGGTTCAAGCCCCATGTGAGGCTCTGTGCTGACAGCTCAGAGCCTGGAGCCTGCTTCGGGTTCTGTGTCTCCCTCTCTCTCTGCCCCTCCCCTGCTCGTGTTCTCTCTCTCTCTCTCTCTCTCTCTCTCTCTCAAAAATAAATAAATATTAAAAAAATTTTAAATAAAAATTTAAAAAAATATTAGCTTTCCATCCTTTGTGAGAAGGATTGGGTAGAAATCAAGAAGCAGGGAGAGGCACCAAAGAATAACTGAAGAAGCTTCTCTAAGTGAAGACAACTCCACTTTCTGAGAGACTGGAAAGAAGCTTTTTACTGTCCCATGATTGCTTAGTCAAAGGCCACAAATAACAACAGCAGCAATCTCTGTTCACTGAATTTCTTTATAACCAACACACAGGTGTGTCTGGTCCTAGAATGAGCCTACTAGAGTTTTCTGAATCCACTCAGGGCAAGTGCCCCGGTTTGGCAATAGCTATCACTTAATGATTATAACTTCTTCCAGTATGGCTTGAAGACCACCATCATGTAGACCATCATCTTACACCAAAGACCCAATGCCTCAGGAAAGCAATTTAGTCACTAAGGTGAGGAGGACATAGAAGGATGAAGAAAGATATAAATACCAAGGCTGACAAGTTGACAAGCAGCTGAGAGACATAATAAATGGGCCTGGTGGGGAGACCATGTCTGGGTGCGGAAGACAGAGGGGAAGTGAGGTGTACAGAGCAGAGAAGTCTACCACCAACAGACGGGAAGCCATGGAGAAGGAAAGATGAAGAGCAAATGGAGAGTCAGCAGGAGAAGAAAAAAATACATATATTTCATAAAGGATCTTCAGTAAGTCTTTCTATCAGTGACTATAACTGAACATGTTTCTACTCAGTTTTAGAGTTGCCTTTTGAACACTAAGACAGTAATCTAGAAATTTTAAAAGGATTCAAGAAAAGAGAGTAAAGAAGAAAAAAGAATAAGTAGTTTAGGAATAAAAAAAAAAAATTAAAAAGGAACCCTATTCTGACTGAGAATTAAGTGTGGGTCCTCTCAGGTCTCCTTTCCTCCCGAACTAGTGATACGACTTGACTAGCATCCCTTACCGACATTTCAAAATGTAATTTGAATTCCGTCTATAAGTTGGTTATTCACAGTGAGAATTTACACACCACTTCGGCTTGTATACGTCCCTTCAATTCAGACCCCTTTCTCTAGTGCTACTGGTACAAAGTCTCGACCATTTGTTTTATTTTACGCTCCACTTTTCTTTTTTTTTTTTTAATTTTTTTTTTTTTAACGTTTATTTATTTTTGAGACAGGGAGAGACAGAGCATGAACAGGGGAGGGTCAGAGAGAGGGAGACACAGAATATGAAGCAGGCTCCAGGCTCTGAGCTGTCAGCACAGAGCCCGACGCGGGGCTAGAACTCACGGACCGCAAGATCATGACCTGAGCTGAAGTCGGCCGCCCAACCGACTGAGCCACCCAGGCGCCCCTACGCTCCACTTTTCAAGAGAACTTCTGTTGTGTGTGAAGTCTTTTTGGTATCGAATGCCATACCAACTTGTTTAGACAAAACTCTGCTGTCAACATCTGAAAAGCAGAGGTCAAGCGTCTTTGAAGAATATCACATGTCAGAAATCTGGTTTTGACTCAAGCCAATGTAGGTTCTTGCTATCTCCCTCTGAGCTCCTCTTTGGTCTTGTTACCTTCCTCCAGATCTCCGCACACAGCCTTTGTCAAGTGGTGCCTAAGCTGGGTGTGGCTCAGCATTCCTAAATCTTCCCACAAATATACACTCCCATCCAGAAACTGTACTCTAAAGGCAGAGAACAGGCTGTAGAGACCTCCCAGACCTCTTGCCTGAAACAACTTTTTCATCGTGGGATTTCTGCTTTTGTCATATCAACACAGAATAAAATGCCTAGTAGTAATAAGGGGGCTACGCTGAACCCAGAGGGAGTTTTTATTATTTAGGGAAACACTCCAGACGGCGGCAGTACCAGCAGCAGCAACCCTCCCTTCCATGAATTAGATCCTTCTACCAGGTGCTTCAGAAGGGAGAAGGGGAGCAAGGAAGGGCAGCCTAGAGGAGGAGGTGGAAAAGACAGCAGAGCATCAGTTTGGAATATGGAGCTACCTGGGAACACGACCAGGAAAAAGTCAGTGATCCCTCTTTGCCCTCTTGCCCAGGACTGGGACCCTGGTGGTTCTTCTCACGCCAGGCTGTGTACACTTCTGGGCCCTCACCCACCATCTCTCCCACTTCCCTTCCTCAGCCCTGTGCATTTCCCACCTCACTCCGCCTCTTACATGTGCTTTCTGATATTTCTCCTCCATTTCTTATACTCTCAAACACAACTAAAATTTATGAAGTCAAACAATTTGCCAATCAAATAAGATCACAGCCCCTGCACAGGCAATGCCATTCGCATAGGCCATGATGTGCTACTGACCGTCAGGTATGTCAATCCATTGACCTGATCACACTCATCCATCTGATGGAACGCAAGCCAAACAGGCAGGGTGGAGGATTTTATACAGAAAAACCTTTATGTATAATCCTGGAATGTTTCACATTTGATGCATGGGGCTGGTTCATACAGCGGCCTTCTTCCATATGCTAAGGGAAGTAGAGCACAGGGAGGAACTTTGCACCTACACCCACTGACATTCCAGACTTGTGAACCAAAACCCTCGGTAGCAATGAGCCTTATGAAATCAGGGTTTAGGGAACGGGCAGGTGTGGGTTTGAATTCTGGCAGAAATTATGGACCAGCTGTGGGACCTTGGGGGAAGTTACTTAATTTCTCTGAGCTGCTTCCTTGTAAGACAACATGTTCAAGGTCCTGTCCAGACCTAAATTTCAGTGACTCTTACCCAGAGTGGGCTAAATAAATAGTTATTCTCCTATGTGAAAGAAAAAAAGCAATTCTCTTATTTAAAAGAAAAAAATAATTTAGTTTTCAAAGGAGATACAGCTTTCTAGATGAAAAAAGAACAACTGAATGAACAATACTACAATAGTAGTAAACTACCATTAGGAGAATGACGCTACTCATCCTGGTAGATTTTCATTCACATCCTCATTCCCTTGTCTGATCCATGTCAATGTAGCCAAGTCCCTCGCTGTTATTATAGGGATTATTTAACATTTACAGGGACTCATCCTTATTAAAAATTAGAAGCAAATCAAGACCACTTTTGTATAGGTCAGTCAAGTTTACACAGAGAAACATTGCCTCCACACTGCTCTGTTCAAAATCAAAGCAATCTACTTGATACAAACATGGTAGGTGGATTTTTTCCGCCAAAATGCTTTTGTCACCTGGTTTTGAAATACAACAAATGCCTGTAAGAATTGTGATTATAGGAGTGAATCATAGGAAGTTTGGGAAGATGAGTATTTTTAAATAGGTACTTTTATTCTTCACTGTGCACGGAGGAAATACTCAGATGGGAAAAGGGCTATCATTTCAGGGTATTAGGGCTCGGTCACCTGAGTGCTCTCCAGGCCTTTGGCAGAGAACCCGTGGGGCTGAGGTACCTCCTTGCGGGGAGCCCGGCAGATACCAACCCCCCCCCACCCCCCCCCCCCCGGGCTAGTCTGCTCATGAGGTGGGCATCCCTGGGACTCTGAGGATCCGCACTGAACAAGTGTTAAGGATGGCGGGAGAGCAAGAGAGATCCTACCTGGGCACAGACCGTGGAGCACCGCCCCCCCCCCCCCCCCCCCATACAACCGTTTCATGGAGCTCTAGGTTTACACAGCATCAGACACTCTAGTCACCCCACCAGCCAGGCAAAATAAGTGTTAGCTTTCCATTTTTCAGATGAAGAACCCGTCCGGTCCGCGGCCACCTGGGAAGTAGCAGAACCAGTACCAGAGCCCGGGTGTGACCCCTCAGCCCGATGCTCCTATGGCAGATCATCTCGCTCGCGGTTAGGGAGCTTGGGGGTGACAATGCCGGCAGCTCCTGCCACACTTTTCTTTCTTCCGGGGGGGCCTCTTTCCAGGGGTCAGATGGGGGGCAGGCTGAGCAGCGCCCTCTGCCTGCTGGCTCCCGCAGGACGAGCGCATGGAGGAGAGGCTTCCCGCGGGGCCGGCTGGGACTTACCGGGGCAGGGAGCTGTACTGGCGCTGGGCCTGCTGGAACCCCTCGCGCTCCTCCTGCCGCTGGCGCTGCATCTGCACCTCTACCGACACCGAGTGCCTGCCGCTCTGCGCCGCCGCTCTGGAGTTGGGCTGAAGGGCAAAAATGCGACACGCTTAGCGAGAGAGGCAGTCTGGCTATCATGTGGCCGGTGGGCCTCATTCCGATTCTTAAGGATTGACCTAGAAACATGTTACAGATGTGGTGAGTTTTTAAAAAGCCAACTGCAGTTTTCCCAAGTGTGAGAAAAGAGGTTATCTATTTGCTTTTATGAGCCCCAAATACTCAAGCATCTTAAATTTTGATTATGGCTTTAGAATGGTCTGAAATTGAGAGGCCAACTTTTCCTTCTCTTTTATTTAATGTTTATTTTTGAGGGAGAGAGAGAGAGAGAGAGAGAGCGAGCGAGCACAGGGGAGGGGTAGAGAGAGAAGTAAGGGACAGAGGATCAGAAGCAGGCTCTGTGCTGAGAGCCGTGAGCCCGATGTGGGGGCTCAAACTCACCAGAAGATCATGACCTCAGCTGAAATCAGACCCTGAAGACTGAGCCACCCAGGTGCCCTGAGGGGTCAACTTTTCCAGTCTTCCTGATGGTTTGGTAAATACTAACATTAGACACCAGTTTGCATCCCCTGTATATCCAGCAAGTACAGGGGAGCAAGGCTCCTCAGGAGAGCATAAGATGCCAATGTCAAAAATAAATAAGTAAATAAATTTTGCTACAATAATTCACAGAAGTGGGAAAGTCCATGGGTGTGCACTTGCAAGTTGGCTGTGCTGGTGAATTTTCTCAGCGGTTACCTATTTTAGGCTAGCAGTAGGGCTACAATAGAACTCATTCCCCTTCTCCTAAAGGGTGATGGCTAAATTCTGAATGGAGATTCGTTGACACTAGGCACCGTTCACCATGTATAGGTCTCCTCCAACCCAGGGGTGGCAGCCAAATGGAAACACTCATCAAAAGAATAAACCCTAACAGCTAACAGCTAACAGCTCCTTGAATTGGTTATGAGACAATACATTTTCCCTTACTTATTAGGAAATGGCATTTTTACCTAGGTTAATTATACCCTATAGAGAAATTTCTACTCCTTCTGGCTAAATACTTTGGTCAGCAGGTCATCCACTGATTGCTGCCTCTCAGCAAACTCAGATATTTGGTTGTGTATATTGTGCCATGCAGATCAAGCCCCTGTGGATGCTTCAGCTTCTCACTGACAGTTTTTAGCTTACCTTCTAGATCTGCCCTTTGAAAATGAAAGTTGGTCTGCTCAAAATAGACAACGATGCCTCTAACTCTATAAAACACCCAACAGTGGTTTATCGTAGCATCAGTGACATTCACTAAGTAATCCTTTTTGGCACTTGCTAACCTCTGCTCCCCTTTGTGTGACGCAGCATTGTGCAATAGGCATATTCTGAATGAAGAATGCCTCTTAAAAACAAGCTATCGATTTTCTCTGGTAGACACCAATGGCAGACTTTGACTTGATAATAGTTTCCTAAAATAACAGTCTTTGCATTCATTTGGAGAGTTGTAAGGTAGCATGTGGGCTTGTTACTTAAGGAGTGGCTCCTGTGGTTGGCTTTTGTGTGAACAGAAAGAAAGCATCATCTATTGTTCTCTTTCTGCCTGGCCAGCATTATCTTATTTGTGGGTAAGCAATAATAAGGATTATATGGGGCAAAAATTTCAAAGCATATGGGCATAGTCAGTGGGCATATTAAAAATATCCCGATACAAAAATAATGTGTGAAGAGATTAGGCTTTACAATACCCCAGTCTCTACTAGTGGATGTTTATAACCACACTCACTGGAACAAATGTGTGTTCTGAGACCCGCTCCACAACACCGTTCAAATAACACATCAGTGGTGCCTTGAGCGAGGAAAACACTTTGCCGAGTGAGTTCTGCTTATGTAAACAAAGCATCAACCAATTGTTCATCAACTACATTAAAGAAGACAGACATTTTCTTCCATTACACTTGATGAGGCTGGCCAAAAAGAAAACCAAGCAGCTCTATTGTTCAGGGTGAGGCTTGGGAAGCTTGAGAGAAGCCACTGGACAGAGGGAAAGCAAAGCAAGAAAATACTACACAATTTTCTTTCCACCCTCAAAAAGAACCACGTTTCCCTTTCCTTTTCACTCAGTATAAGCTATATACATGTGTCAAGCAGTCTTGAGAGATCTGGCATTCTGCAGCAGGATTTAGTAACGGGCTTCTTAAGCTCATGCTGTTCTGTGACACACTGCTTGTGGAGATGTGAAAAGAAAATGCAAGGTCTTGTAGACATTTCAGGTGTATTTTTAAGTTGTTTCTCCCAGAGGCCTGAGAATTTGATTCTGACAGAAAAAAAAAAAAAAAAGTTGAAAGGCTTTTGTTTCCTCAACTGTGTGTTTTCTGACACTGTGCACCTCAAACCTTATCCATGGCAAGGACCCAGTTGGATCTTGATGAACTCCAATAATAAAATTATCATCACACAGGATCTGAAAACTTAACATGAGTGAATGAGTTTGGTACTGGCAAACTGACATATTTCATACTAGTCTGCCCACTACGATGACTTTTATTCCATTTCTTTTTTCAAAGCATGCAGAAGGGTAGGTTCTTAAGAAGAATTCCCCTTATCTTTAAGATGAAATGTTACTGAGCCACAGATCTCAAGGAAGATTGTATACATGACCAGCCTAGAGCAACACTGACGTAAGTTTATCCTGGCAAGTTTTATACTTGGCCCGAATCAAAAATAACCTGATTCGTGACTTCAATGGTGATCTCATAAAAATGTAAATTGTGGGAGCAGTATTATAATCGACAATCCTGACTTTTAAATACAGTGGTTTCCATCTCTATGGCAGAAATAGAATAATGTGTCTGGAGTCCAAAATAATAAAAATGAAGAAAGGTAATTTGTAACCCCGGGGAGAAGTTCATGTTTTCAAAAAGAACAGCATTAACAGCTACAACCACAAAGTAACATATATACAGGGAAACACACAGGTAAATTATAATTGTAATAATTCTGGAGATCAAGGGGTGCCTGGGTGCCCAGTCAGTTAAGCGTCTGATTTCAGTTCAGGTCATGATCTCACAGTGTGTGAGTTCGAGCCCTGCGTCGGACTCTGTGCTGACAGCCCAGAGCCTGGAGCCTGCTTCAGGTGCTGTGTCTCCCTCTCTCTGTCTCTCCCCCATTTGCATTTTGTCTTTCTCTCTCAAAAATAAATAAACATTAAAAAAAATTTTTAAAATATTAATTCTGGATATCTGCCAGACAATAAGAGCTCTGTTTTAAGAATACAAATCTCAGATGACCTGGCCTTGTTTATGATGAAATTTGTGACAAGCAATGACCTTTAAAGTAAAAAAATTGCCAAGGTTGGCAGGGCCATAATAATGTAGAGGTAGTAAATAGAAATAAATACATGGTTATCTGTTACACAGTACACTGGAGGACCATGATATGTAAATTTCTTCATGGTTTATGTTTAAAGCCACAAGCGAAAACTATGCATGTTTCTTTTATAAATGAGCTGCAAAGTATTGGTCTCTATCGTGATTATAGAGAGACAGTATTTATACAATACAAAAAATTATGTAAAGTTTGGGAAGGCTACACAATTTGGCTATCACTTATTAGTGTAAAACAAAATATCAAAAATCACTGGTGAAAACATAGTGTTTTCACCAGATTTCATTAACTAAACATTTTTCTCAGTTAAATAAAATCATTCTTATTTTTCCAAAATAAGAATATAAAACAAAACTGTTAAGACTAAAGAAAGAACAAAAATAACTATACAGCATACAAAGTGTCAGTACCATTTAGAGCCAGGAATATTGGAAGACTTTTAGAGCTTAATCTATGAGTGCATGTGTCATTTATGAAATAAAATTAATTACTCTTTTATTAGCATTTATAGAAAATAATTTTTAAATACTCTAATTTTTCTTCACATAGTGTGTAAGCATATGTGTGTGTGCACCTGTATATCTTCACATATACACACATATATGTACTATTCTTACAAATGATACTTTTGAGTGAGTTTTCTATTCAAAATGAATAAAATGTTCAAATTTTCACCTGTGTTCAAGGGCACATATGGAAAACAAAAATAAGATACAAGTTCAACTGCTTCAGAGGAAAAGTGATGATAAAGATGATGATGGTGACAATAACTAAAAGGACACACATCCACCTGAGATTTGGAATTTCTATGTTGGCAATTCAAACTTGCTGTAACCCTAATATAAATTCCACATTCTGATAAAATGGCAATTTAAAGATTTGGTAGAGGGTAGGAAGACTTTTATGCCATTGAATCATGTAAAAAGCATAAACTGTTCACTCTGTTTAGAAGTGGTAACTGCCGGGGCGCCTGGGTGGCTCAGTCACTTCAGCGTCCAACTCTTGGTTTTGGCTCAGGTCATGATCTCACAGTTCACGGATAGAGCCCCGATCTGGGCTCTACGCTAACAGCATGGAGCCTGCTTGGGATTCTCTCTCTCCCTCTCTCAAAATAAATAAATAAACTTGAAAAAAAAAAAAGTGGCAACCACTAAGCTTGGTAATTATTCTGTGTAGTAGATTCATTTACAACTTTTAATCAAAACAAAATTAACTTTTGTTTATACATCCTGCCTTCACAGCCTTCCACCTCTGTCCCATCACACAAGATACTGTTACAACTATTGATCGAACTCTTGTGGGTTCTGAATGTTGAAAAGCCTAATTGCTGCTAATGATGTGAGTAATGCTTGAAAAATCTGCAGAGCAAACCAGTTTCCCTCATTAAATTTTCATAAATACATGTTCGTTTTTTACACACCGTTTGTCTTTCTCTCATCTTTGCCAACCAGTGTTTGGATCTACTTTTCCCCCTCCTTAAACAGCAGGTTACTGAAAATTGCAGCTCTAAAAATAAGCCAGCCTTCTAGTGTCCCATGCTTATGATGACCAAAGGCAACTTCATTGATTTCTACTACCTGAGGTCTCTGCCGGTAGCATGGCCCATGGGTCATGGAGCCTTCAGCTGGGAGATGGGTCATTGGAGCTAGAAGAAAGGGGTCTACTTTGCAGCAGCACAGAGGCTTTTGCCATGAGTAAAGGGTCCCTGTTTGCTTGCAGGAATGGCTTTCTCCAGGTTGATTTCCAAGGGAGGTGATTTCCACCCAGTTCACCCAGTTTGAACTGCAAAGCTATCAACCGAGAAGGCATTTTTTGAGTAAAGGCATGGAGCCCCACTATAAGGAAATTACAGGAGATATCCTTGAAGTCTTAGGAGAGATGAAAACAAAAGGATAAGCATCATTTTCTCAAACTTCCCAGGTACAGGGAAGGCAATCGAGGGGTTCAGGGTGGCTGTGTACTACAGACTGGCTCTCTAATTAAAGCAGACAAAACCTTAAAAAAGGGAAGAGGAGCCATTAAAAGTCCCAGACAGAAAAATGGAAAAAAGGACAGACCTTTTTTGTTGTTGTTGTTTAAAGACAGACAGCTGGGAAGAAAGCTTGGGGGAGAAGAGGGTATTCACATCGCAGAGGATCAATTTTCCATCTGAAGGACTAAACTACTTTGAGTCACTACCAACCCGGGATGGAAAGGATTTAGCAATATAGCTATTAAAGGCTCCATTATCCCATCTATCAACCGCCTCAGCCAGCAAGTCTCCTTGTGGGCAACACTCAGGTATCTGCAAAGTTTTAACAGCATACTGTACTTATGTCTGCAGCGTGCAATTTAATTCTTTTAAAAGCAACACTAAGTTCTGTCCATATCTGAGCTCTGTGATAATAACCCTAACCTCAGCTATTGTTCCATTATCTTAAGAAAGATTTAAAGCAACTTGCTGCTTTATTTATGCTGCACCTGGCATTACATGGTGAAGAAGTTGCTTTTTCTCCCCTCCTCCTCCTCCTCCTCCTCCTCCTCCTGCTCCTCCTCCTCCTCCTTCTCCTCCTCCTCCTCCTCGTCGTCGTCGTCCTCCTCCTCCTCCTCTTCTTAACCAACTTGGGAGAGAATGCACTTCAGTTATGGAGCTAAGGGAATTTCCTGGGCCTCTGCTCATCTAAAGACCCTTTGTGCCACAAATCAGCTCCCTCAGGCCCAAACATTATTTTGAACAAAAGCCCAGGAACAGGTGCATTCCACACTGCTAGGGTTTAGGGAGAACATTTTGAAAATGGATGAACTGAAAAGGGCTACTTGGATGAATTTTCTGCAGCATCCCTCTCTGTATGTAAAGTAATTGGCTCGGATCTTCTATATGATACATCTGGTCGCACTTTGTGTGTGGCATTTCCAACAAGCATGACAATTTCAACTAATATGGACTAAGAGGGACACACAGCTTGAAGACAAATATCTGGTTCCTTACAACTAAAATGATTGCAAACCATTCCAATGGGTGAGATCATAGTCTCATCCTTTCCAAACAGACTGACCTTTTAAGGTCAGAGTACACACAGAAAAAGAAAAAAAAAAAAAACAAAAAAAAAAAAAAACAAAAAAAAAAACTAAGATACTCAAAGCTCATTTTGTAAAACAGATAATAAAAACCATAGACTCAGCTACATTTTGAGGCTCTTATTGAGGCAGACAAAACCCTATTAAGGCAACAAGGAGAATTGGTATGAAAATTAATACACTAAGTAGAATTATAGTCACTTCAAGCTCATTTATATGATCAGTAGAATGGAGAAAAAACAGCAAGATCCCAATTGTTTGAAAATTAAAAAAAAAAAAAAAGAAGAAAGAAAAAGAAAAGGCCAACTTCTGACCCACAATTTAGGAAATTATTCCATTCCTAAAGTAATCAGCCTGTCATCCAAATAATTCCCTGCTCACTCATTACAGGAAATGATAATACAAGCCAAGTGCTCAGTCTAAAGTTGCTATGGCATTTTGATACACAACAATTTGGCCTATGACCTTTTGTAGGTGAGTTTCTGGATGTATATGATTTTCTCAAACATTTTTCCTAACATGATTGTTCATATTAAGTAGCTGGCATGGGAATGTATGCCAACATATTCACCACCCCCATTAGGAAAAAAAAAATCATATAAGGGGACCAAAATGGATATCAAATCATTTCTACATCTCACAATGAACAATATCTACAGGTAAGAAGTAGGAAATGCTCATTTAGTCTCAAACTTGGACATTTCACATGTAGATACAATGTCACCAGCCAGAAAAAAATCCCATCAATCTTAGTTCCCAAATATATGTTTCTCTCTTTCTCAAAGTTATGTATTTAAAATATATTACAAATTTAACAAGGTGTTCTTTCCTTTCCTTTCCTTTCCTTTCCTTTCCTTTTCTTTCTCTCTATATGGAATGCTTCATGAATTTACATGCATCCTTGTGCAGGAGCCATGTTACTCTTCTTTGTATCCCTCCAATTTTAGGATATGTGCTCCCAAAGCAAGCACTGAGGTCTTCTTTCAGGCCTTTCCTAACCACCCACACTTTATTTGGGCATGGTTCCTCTGTGTTTAATACTCCATACATACCTGTATCATAAACTGTACAAAATATTCTTCTCTGTTGTATCAGCTCGACTGTAGGGCTCTAAGGATATTCTATCTTCCCCATCTTTGTTCTCTAGCACCAGACACACTGACCGAACATAGTAAGCACCCAATACATCTGATCAAAATAACTAATTAAACAGCAATGCTTCAAATATGCTGGTTTGAAATCCACATTCCCAGGCAAAGTCAGGTGGCATTCCACTGCTCCTCATGGTATGGTATGGAGATTGAGAAAACCCCTGCAGGGCCTTGTAGGCTAGAACTCTGTGTTTGAGAACCATTTTCATATATACTTGCTTTTCTCCTTCTGGTAGCCACTATACTCTTTCCTCTTTTCAGCCTTTCTGTGCAAAAATACATTGCTAGGGATGTTTACCACACATCAAAAAAGAATCCTGCTTCAAGTCAATCAACATGATATATCATATCAATAAGAAAAAGGATAAAAAACATATGATCATTTCAATAGATACAGAAAAAGCATCTGATGAAGTACAACACCCATTCATGATAAAAAAACCCTCAACAAAGTAGGTTTAGAGGGAACATACCCTAATATAATAAAGACATTCTATGAACAACCCACAGCAAACATCATATCCAATGGGGGAAAACTGACATCTTTTCCCCTAAGGTCAGGAACAAGAAAAGGATGGCCATTTTTATTCAGCATAGTACTGGAAGTCCTAGCTACAACAATCAGACAACAAAAAGAAATAAAAGCATCCCAGTTGGTAAGTTAGAAATACAGCTTTCACTACTTTCAGATGACATGATACTATGTATGGAAAACCCAAGATTCTCTCCCTCTGTCCCTCCCTACTCACGCTCTCACGCACACTCTCTCTTTCTCTCTCTCAAGAAAAAAAAAAAAAAAAAGAAAGAAAGAAAAAGAAAAAAAGAGAAGAAAAAAGAAAATCCAATAGACCCTTCCCAAAAGCTATGAGAACTGATAAATGAATTCAGTAAAGTCACAGTATACAAAATCAATGTATAGAAATATGCTGCATTTCTAAACACTAATAATGAAGTCACAGAAAGAGAAATTAAGAATGCAATCCCATTTGCAATTGCACCAAAAACAATACCTAGGAATAAACTTAATTAACCAAACAGGTAAAAGACCCGTACTCCAAAACTATAAAACATTGATAAAAGAAATGGACAATAATACAAAGAAATGGAAAGACATTCCATGCTCATGGACTGGAAGAACAAGTATTGTTAAAATGTCCATACTACCCAAAGCAATCTACACATTTAATGCAAACCCTGTCAAAATACCAATAACATTTTTCATAGAATGAGAACAAATAATCCTTAAATTTGTATGGAACCACAAAAGATCCTGAATGGTCAAAACAAGCTTGAAAAAGAAAAGTACAACTGGAGGTATTACAATTCCAGACATCAACTTATATTATAAAACTGTAGTAATCAAAACAGTATGGTATTGGCACAAAAATAGACACATAGAAATGTAACAGAATAGAAAACCTGGATGTAAATCCACAATTATGTGATCAATTAATCTTCAATGAAGCAGTAAAGAATATCCAATGGGGAAGACAGTCTCTTCAACAAATGGTGTTGGGTAAACTGGACAGCAACATGCAAAAGAATGAAACTGGACCATTTTCTTTCACCAAACACAAAAATAAACTCAAAAGGGATTAAAGACCTAAATGTGAAAACTGAAACCATAAAAATCGTAGAAGAGAGCTCAAGCAGTAATTTCTCTGATATTGGTCATAGCAACATTTTTCTAGATATGTGTCCTGAGGCTAGGGAAATAAAAGCAAAAATAAACTACTGGAACTATAAAAACTATTTTATCAAAATAAAAAGTTTCTGCACAGCAAAGGAATCAACAAAACTAAAAGGCAATCTACAGAATGGGAGAAGATATTTGCAATGACATATCTGATAAAGGGTTAGAATCTAAAATATAAAAAGAACTGATGCAATTCAACATCCCAAAACCAAATAATCCATTTAAAAAATGGGCAGAAGACATGAACATTTGGCCAAAGAAGACATCCAGATGGCCAACAGACACATGAAAAGATGCTCAACATCACTTATCATCAGGAAAATTGAAATCAAAACTCAGACCTGTCAGAATGGCTAAAATCAACAACACAAGAAACAAGTGTTGGCAAGGATGTGGAGAGAAAGGAACACTTGTTACTGTCGGTGGGAATGCAAACTGGTACAGCCACTGTGGAAAATAATATGGAGACTCCTCAAAAAGTTAAAAATAGAACTACCTTACGATCCAGTAATCACATTACTGGGTATTTACCCAAAAAATACAAAAACACTAATTCAAAGGGATACATGCACCCCGATGTATGTATTGCAGCATTATTTACAATAGCCATATAATGGAAGCAGTCTAAGTGTCTATCAACTGATGAATGGATAAAGATGTGGTATATATATAATGGAATATTACTCAGCCATAAAAAGGAATGAAATCTTGCCATTTGCAACAACGTGGATAGAGCTACAGAGTACAATGCTAAGCAAAATGAGTCAGAGAAAGATAAATGCCATATGATTTCATTCCTATGTGGAATTTAAGAAGCATAACAGTTTAAGAAACATAACAAATGAGCAAAGGGGAAAAAAGAGACAAACTAAGAAACAGACTCTTAACTACAGAGAATATCCTGATGGTTACCAGAGAGGAGGTAGGTGAGGAGATGGGTGAAATAGGTGATAGGGATTAGGAGGGCACTTATTGTGATGAGCACTTGGTGTTGTATGAAAGTGTTGAATCTCTGTCTTGTACACCTGAAACTAATATAACACTGTTTGTTAACTATACTGGATTTGAAATAAAAAACCTAATTTAAAAAAAAAGAATCCTGCTTTAGGAAAGCTGGTAGGAAGAGATTAAGTCAATTATGGCAAACAATATAAGTAGATTAACATAATTCTGTCATGTTGTTACATGGGAATGACTCAATTTACTTGATCATCTAAAAATAAATGTTTTAGGGGCACGTGGGTGGCTCAGTCAGTTGCATGTCTGACTTCGGCTTTGGTCATGATCTCACGGCTTGTGAGTTCTAGCCTCACGTTTGGCTCTGTGCTGACAGCTCAGAGCCTGGAGCCTCTTCAGATTCTTCATCTTTTTCTCTCTCTCTCTGCCCCTCCCCTGCTCACACTCTGTCTCTGTCTCTGTCTCTGTCTCTGTCTCTGTATCTCTCTCTCTCAAAAATAAATAAACATTAAAAAAAATTTTAACTAAATAAATAAAAATAAAATGTTTTAGAAAAACAATACCTTTAATAGTAATGTTGTTGCAGAAACACAATTAGAGATTTTTTAAGGTATTATATCTGCTGAAGTTCTTATATAACCTCTGAAAGTTAGGCTAGGATCGACTTCATGAGGAGTTTTTACTCTTGGATGGTGGTTTCATATGGCCAATTGGCTGCTCTAGGCTCCTCCTTCCTCACCTGAACAGAGGCAAAGTCCTTCAAACTAGTACTGCTTTTCTCATTTTTCCATCTTCTCCTTTCTCAAAATTATCTCCCACAGACCCCAATTTGGTCACTAAGCCCCTTAATCAAAACGGTTATAGGTTTCTGCCCTTGTATAGAGTATATTGTGGGTGTTGGATTTTAGGAGTAAAAAGGACCTCAGAGATGATTTAACTCTAGATCACTGCTTCTCAAAGTAACATGCTTCAGAATCACCCTTCCAGGGCTTGTTAAAATACAGATTCCTGGGCCTCACCCAGATCCAGGAGGTCTGAAGGGAGCTCCAGGTGATGCTGATGGTGCTGGTCTGTGGACCACACTCGGAGAAGCTCTACTTGTATTGCTTTACCTGACACATTCAGCTTTCTCTTAAATTTTCATTATAACAAAGGGTTTAATAACTGACACTCAACCATCTACTCTAAGTCTCTTGGTTTAACATACAAGAAAACAGTCCTGAAGAGCTAGGTTTGCCTGGCCAGTGGGCCAGTGTTCTGTCCTCATACCATCTTTCTTCAGCCTTCCAACCTAGCGTTGAAGGTTCTGACTACATTTCTACCTTTATCTCTCCTTCCCTACAATATAACTGACCTCTCAGTTCTGTGGCAGTTGGGTCCATACCCTTTCCAAAATAAATCAGGATCTTTTTTTTTTTTTTTTTAACTGTAAGCCTTTTCTAACACTACTCTTCCTTCTAACCCTACCTTCCCATATGCCTAATGTAATTATAATCCCAACATTTTGAACTGAACTCATTAACTCTTTGGACCTTAATCTCTGTTCTCTCAGGAACTCACATGGATGGCATATCTTTGACCTCAAATCATCAGGAACTGTCCCACCTCCAAGATCCAGGACTCCAAAAAATATATTGTTTTGACCACAGCCCCTAGGCTTTCGAACCCCTAGAGTACCGACCCTTCTTGCATCCTCCCAGGCAATTAGGATATACGTCCCTGAGCTGTACTCACCATCCTACCCAGAGTGGGTGATGCTCCACCTGCCTCTTCCCCAGGCCGCCAGAGTACCTTCCTTGACTTTCTGCCATGTCTGACTGTTAATCCCCATTGCAGAAGTAATCAAAAAATTATTTTTCTATTCCCTCTAAGCATTTTTAGCTATGGTCACATTACCATGTTGATCACTAATACTCTCAGCTAGAATGTCCTATCTCAAGTGGCCTGTATGTTCATGTCTAATTGAGTCCCCCTCAAGTTTCCAAAGATATTCTTCAAAATTCCCATCTTCGGGGGCACCTGGGTGGCTCAGTCAATTAAGTGTCTGACTTTGGCTCAGGTCCCGATCTTGCAGTTTGTGGGTTTTAGCCCCATGTTGGGCTCTGTGCTGATAGCTCAGACCCTAGAGATTCTGTGTCTCCCTCTCTCTCTGCTACCTTGCTCATGCTCTGTCTCTCTCTCTCAAAAGTAAATAAACAATATATATTTTTTTAATTCCCATCATCTCTAACACCCCCAAACCTACCCCAATGCCTCTCATTCTCAGCAGTGCCATCATCTCCGAGACAAAACACAAGAACAGAGAGAGCACAAGTCTGGGGCTGGACTGGGGAGGATTAGCAAGCCACACTGTGGAATTTGGACTCTCTCTCTTGGGCATTGAGAAGCCATTCAGAGTTCTGTTTTAGAAAAATCACTCTGGGGAGCCTGGGTGGCTCAGTCGGTTAAGCATCCGACTTTGGCTCAGGTCACAATCTTACATTTTGTGAATTCAAGTCCCACGTCAGGCTCTGTGCTGACAGCTGAGAGCCTGGAGCCTGCTTTGGATTCTGTGTCTCCCTCTGTCTGCCCTTCCCCTGATCTCTCTCTCTTTCTTAAAAATGAATAAACTCCAAAAAAAAAAAAAATCACTCTGATGGCTGTGAGGAGGATAAACTAGAACAGGGATATGGGCAGATAAATAAGAGGGATTCAACAAATACACAAAGGGGATAAGGGAGAATAAAGAATCAAGAATTGCTTAATACTGTACTTTGTGTATAGTAGATACACAATAGACATGTGTTGAACTAATTTATTCTGGCTCCAATTCTGAGGAAAATGTATATAGAAAGTATTTACTAAACTTTAAAAAAAAGTGCATAGCTGAGAGCAAGAATCCTTTTGCTATGTCTTGTCATAAGGCGAATAAAACTGATTATGCAATGGACAGATGGTGCAACAAGATATAAAATGAAATTAGCAACGATGCAACCCAGATGGAAATGAGGGAAAGGTCAATATGTTAAAGGTCAAAGGAATTTGGCTCCATCTTGTCTTGTTTCATAAAGGGCTAAGGCCACAGCTTGGGGGCTCTTACTGCAGGGAAGTTGTCAGACTATTCGCTGTGCTGAAGAACCAAATACTCACCCAGGGTTGTTCAAAGCTATAGGTACGTCGCCGATCTTCTACATCTTCATCCTGCTTTGCTTGCTGAAATTCTTGCCGTAGACGCTGTATCCGATCATGGTTGCTAGGAGTTGATCTGTTGCTAAAAGAGAGAAGGGGCAAGAATGAACTCCCTTCAGAGATACAATCTGTGAATGGCAGTTGCTAGGGAAAAAAAATGGCAGCTTGCTGTGAGAGGACACTGTTTAAGAGGAAGTGAATTTATAAAACAATATTTGGGCATTTAAAAGAAGTTTTCATTTTGTTCTTATGATTAAGACTTACTGAAGTTATTTCAGGCAGATATTCAAGAGGGCAAGCGGTATTTTTAGACATTCCTTTTTTATGCGGTATTTTAAAAGCCTCATTTCCTTTCTGTAATCTGACAAGGTGTTGGCAGCCAAATTTTTTTGGAAAGGACATTGCATTACAAATCAGAAATACCAGGGTCCTGTCCTAGCTTCCTCCACCTTCTTAGACGAAGGCACTTAATTTGAGTTGTGGGATTTTTTCATACATATGAAATGGACATAATAATCAGTTTTTCTCTGAATATCATACTTGCAACAATCAAGTAAGGTGACAGCATACACTGTAGCCTTACAAATGTTCAGTATTGTTTTCATAATGCCATGATACAAAGTTCCTATTTAGGAGTTATCAAAGGTCTATACACAAAATGCAGTTTCTTACAGCATAAATGAAAAGCATTTTAAAAATAACTTTGGATGGTAGTTGGATTTCATCAGTTATTTAATAGTAATGTTGCCTTTTTTTTTTTTTTTTAAAGTAGGCTCTGCCCCCAGCATGGAGCCCAATGCCAGGCTTGAACTCATGACCCTGAGACCAAGAACTGAGCTGATATCAAGAGTCAGATGCTTAACCGACTGAGCCACCCAGGTGCCCCTGCCGCCGTCGTCTTCTTCTTCTTCTTCTTCTTCTTCTTCTTCTTCTTCTTCTTCTTCTTCTTTTTTTATAGTGTTAATTTGTTTTATCCTCACCAAAAGCTTGTAAGATAGGTACAGATGGTAGTATTTCTCTCTCTTCCACACACACGTGCGCACACATACACATGTAGAAACTGACATCCAAAGAAAATAAGTGACTTGTTTGAAGTCTCTCAGCTGACCAATGGGGAGGCGAGGCTGGAATCCAGATTATTCTGGTGTCCGGTCCAGCCCTCATTTCACTATGCCATGTTGTTATCACTTAGTAAAACATATATCAGACTCCAAAGCCCCTGCTTTATAAAATCATACAGATTTTAAACACAGTATTTTGCAAGAGTTGTAGAGATGGCCAGAATCAATCTTAAATCTCATGGCACTTTTGGTCTATGTTACTCCCTGAGGACTAAGGCGCATCCTACCAGGGGATTTATTCAAGCGTATTAGGCACATGCTGTCTCCCCAAGAAAACATCAGACTCCTTGAGGACAAGAATCAAGCCTTAGATTTATCATATATACCCTCCAAACTGCTAGCAGAATGGGGAGCTGTAAACTATTAGAAGACCAAGTCTCTTCATTGAAAACATGTTGCCCTGGTTATTTGGTGTGAGTCTGAATTTTTCTGGCTGCCCACTCTCCTGGGTAATGTAATTTGAGAGATGTAGCTTGTAAAGAGAAAGTCTGTCATAGTAGAGTATATAAAAATCTCAAATTCAGGGGCGCCTGGGTGGCTCAGTCGGTTAAGCGGCCGACTTCGGCTCAGGTCATGATCTCGTGGTCCGTGAGTTCGAGTCCCGCGTCGGGCTCTGTGCTGACAGCTCAGAGCCTGGAGCCTGTTTCAGATTCTGTGTCTCCCTCTCTCTCTGCCCCTCCCCTGTTCATGCTCTGTCTCTCTCTGTCTCAAAAATAAATAAACGTTAAAAAAAAAAAATCTCAAATTCATATATGTCTTGACATAATTCTATGCCTTTTGAAGAATTTCAAAGACTTAAAAATCGCAAATTGAAAATATTTGCATATAGAACCACAATATTAATGTCTTCCAAGAATATGGGATAATCATTTAAACCAGGGGGTAGATCCCTATCACCTTTATGTTTCTATTAATTTCATTAGAGCTTCTGGAACATCCTGTCAATACTTTCAATTTGATTATTTTCCCAGTCAATAAAAGCTTGCCTTCCCTTTGTTCTTCCGACAAATATTTTGAACTGATTGCCCTAAGAACATTAAAGGTTAATGGGTCTATAAAATGTGCTACTTGGCATGATGCTTCAGTCTACATTTGTATACAGCTTAAAAGTGCCCCTCCATACTCTTAAGCAGGTTGTTACTGGCTTTTACTTTTTAAAATTTTTTGTTTATTTATTTTTGAGACAGAGAGAAACAGAGCATGAGTGGGGGAGGAACAGAGAGAGAGGGAGACACAGAATCTGAAACAGGCTTCAGGCTTTGAGCTGTCAGCACAGATCCCGATGCAGGGCTTGAACCCACAAACCGTGAGATCATGACCTGAGCCGAAGTTGGACGCTTAACCAACTGAGCCACTCAGGCGCCCCGAGGTTGTTAATTGGCTTTTAAAAAACATGTATGGCAGCTTATAGTTTTGAACACAATGATTTTCAATAAAGGCTTCTCAATGTTAACACCCAATCTCTGGAACTCCTTGCTCTCCATGTGAAACAGTGGTAGTATAGGCATGAAGACAGTTCATAAGACAGGAAAGTGAGCATTCGTTAACCTCATTGTCATTTCTCCAACTGTGCCTTTTTGTTCCTGGAATACTTCTTCATAGCTTCTAATAGAAGGATTATAGGAGGCTTGACTGAAGAAGTATTTTATAGGTCTAACCAGAAATATTTCCTATTATTTTCATGTACCATTGCGAATTTTAACCCTATAATTATTAAGTTCATGAAGTCCAAGCCATTGATGAAAATTGATGTCCTACTATTTGTAGTTAATTGAAAGTGCAAATCTCCCAACAAGGGAAGTTGACCCAGTGTCCTTAATTCTAAATTCTGGTGACCTTGATGTTTTTCACAGTATAAGCCAAGTTCTGGAAGTCACTTTTGCCCTTATTTCAAATCTCAGCAGCTGGTGATACACTGCTTCACTCTCTTTTCTTTTGCTTCCTTTCTTCCTCTGCTCTAGAGAATGGCAACCAACTTGCCTAAGACTAGCAAAGCCACTCTAAGGGCTGAAATTGAAAAACAGGCTGCAATGGTTTTCATGATTGATGATGACTTCCAAAGACTAGGAGACCATCAAGCATCCTTGGGGGACACCAGTTGGCAGTCTGAAGGTGAAATCCTGGCTTCAAGAATGAAACCATTGCAACTGCTCACTCTGTTTCTCAGGCTAGTCTACAACAGGCCAATAATTCACATTTGGACTTCTAAAGTTCTTGGTTAGCTCTTCTGCCAAGACAGCCAAAGGAAATTTTAAATATTCATTAGCATTAGTGGCTAATCCCTACACATCCCAATCAACTTATATTTAGGTTCATTGCCAACTTCCAGTTGCTCATTATTTTTGTGTGTGTGATGAATATAATAAAGATACCATGAATTGATCAGATGAGTGAGAGAGACAATTCAACTTAATGACAAGCCACTAAATCATAATTTCTACAGAAAGGAGGGATGAAGAGAGGAATTATAGAGATGCTTTATTTTTTACAAAGAATCCACACAGACAGACATAAGACAATTTAAGTCTAACACTAATTCAGCCTTCCCTTGCACATTGTTTTTTTAGTTTTAGTCCAGCTGGAATTTTCTTTTATACTTTTATGTGTGTGTGTGTGTGTGTGTGTGTGTGTGTGTGTGTGTGTGTTTATATATAAATTTTACACTAAGTGCAGAGGGTTTGTTTTGGTTCAGTGATATCTGGGAGTCTTTCTGACAGCACTGGCTCACACACTACAGAGATTCCTAATCCGGCATGCACGTTGCAGCCCTGAATGATATGGAACTCAAATCTTTCTCATCCATAATTACCATGGTGATTGTACCCTCTCCTGGTAGAGGTAGATCACACAGAGGACTAGGCTCTGCAGCCTTCAGAATGGACCACTGCAATGTGCTTTGCAAAAGTAGCTGAGCATACCAATTCATGCTAACTGCAGCAAGGATCCTATTTGCAGGTAAGGGCCAAATCCTGTCCTGCACCTGTGCTCCACAGGCCATGCTATCCAACCATCTCCTTAGGTACAGTGAATGAGAAGAGAAACGTCAACAGTCGTGCTCGTGTATACATAGTATGTGTATGAGACTCATCCAGAGTGCTTGTTTAAACCTGCTGATCGACTGAGACTCACCTAGAGAGATTCTGATTCAGGCAGTCTTGTGCAGGTCCTGGGCATCAGTATATTTTTAAAAGCACTGCAGGTGGTATATGGACAGTACTTTGAAAACAATTCAGCCTGCAAACTTCATGGCTGGGACAAATTCCAATGCCTATGGGGCAGTTAACTAAAGAGTGAACGAAACTTGATGGCTGTGGCAGTACCCATGTACATTCTATAACAAATGGGAGTAATATGCTAGGTCTAGAAAGGGAGACCCTTACTCGGTCCCAGTAGATTGCTGTCCTGAAGGGATGTGAGCCTGGTGTTGCCTTCTAATTTTTTTTTTTTAAAGAAAAGTCAGAACTATAGTTTTCTCCCCTGCTGCCCAAATTTTTAATGTTGGCTTACTTTATTTTTTTGGTCCTATGCGAGACAAAACAAAAACCAAATACCAAACAGGTCTGTGGCCAGCTAACTTGCAACCTCTATTTTGTATTCTGTAGATGTTGCCTGTTTTATATGTTGCTCTTCTAGGCTATTTACTTCCACTGCACCAAGATAAGGCCAGTGATCCCCTAGTAACAGGCCCAAGAAACAACTATTTTTTAAAAAAGACAACTCAGCATTGTCCATATAGTCCTGCCTCTCCTAAATTGTTTGCTCCTTCTGATCTAAGCCTGGGTATATTGCCCTACAGGCTTGAATTCTGACCTATCTTTCCAGATGAGCATATGCTGAGAGAGAGGAGTTTGTGATGTGACTGATTAATTCTTTATGGACTAAAAATACCTTAACATTTGCATTTTTAATTATGCAAAAGGAATCTGGGAAACTGGAACAGAGGCCATAGCTTGAAGAGCCAGAATTCAATAGTAGGGATAACCAGAAGGTACCATCTTGGTACACACTCTTTTCTGCGCAAAGAAGAAAAACATGAAAGGGAAGGGAGAAGGTAGACAGAAGGGAGAGAACGAACTGAGCCAGGCTTTCCATGGTGCCCAGAAGGGAGAAATGATTAAGATCTCTAGTATAAGAAAAGAGAGGAAGGTAATTTTACTCATATCTTTCTTCCTGGAATATCCTCTCGTTTCCTTTCCATCTTCTGATTCTTCCAGCAAACACTGTTTCAGAGTGTTTATAACTTACCTCCACATGTGTTTTTCTTTCTTAAGCTCATGCCTTCATCACAATCATTTAACACATATATATTCTGTATGTCACGTCCCTGCGGCAGGGTAAACGGATCTGCAAATATTTGTAATGGACAGACTTCAAAGTGGCCCCATGATCTCCCCCTCCAGGTATTTGCATCTTTGTCCAATGCCCTCCCCGCCCCATACCTGGCCCCCACCACTGAGTGTGGGCAGGGCCTGTGACTTGCTTCTATCCAGTGAACTGTGGCAAAGGTCAAGGAATGGATATGATTACATTTGTGTGATTATGTAAGAATGCAGTGTCCATCTTGCAAGTCCTTATCTCTCTTTTCTGGCTTTGAAGAAGAGAGCCGCCCTGAATCCTACAGCTGTAAAGAACAGAATACTGTCAACAACTCCAGGAGCAGGGAAGCAAATGCTTCCCTAGTGGAACCCTCCAGTGAGAACCCAGCCTGGCTCACCTTTTGATTGCACCTGGATGAGACCCTGAGCACAGGATTCAGCTGAGCCATTGCTGGATCATAGAAACTGATCCATAGGATCTGATATAATAAGCTGTTAAGCCTGTGTTAACTTGTTATGCATCAATTGAACTAATACCCATTGATGTTGGCCTTGGCCATGTGTCTTGATTTGGCCCACAGGATGTTAGCGGATGTGATGCAAATGGGGGTTTGAAATGTGATTGCACAGTGGGTCTGGTTTCTTGTGTTCCACTGCAACAAAAGACAACAGAAAGATAACTCTAAACCTCCTTCCCTTAAACACACACATGCACACACACCACCCCCCCACCACTATCACATCACCTTAGACAATGTTGGGGGAGGGAGGTTGTACATACTTATTAAATGAAATAAAGTAGCCTAGAAGCACAAAGACCTATGCCCTACCCACTGTTGCAAAAACATGTTGGTTAGAAGAGCAGAATATAAGAGAGGAATCATATTTTATGAATTTTACCACTACCATTTATATGGTTAGTCACTCCAAAGTTCTAGCCTCTGAGAAAAATTGCAGAAAGTAAATACTATTGCAGAAGATGTCCCTGAAAGATGGTTACTGCCAGATCTTAACACATGAAACCAATCAAATGTGCTTTGCACTGAGCACCAGTATATAGTCAAGAATGCTCCAATAGAAATCTACCCAATTGCTTAGAGTGACTCCTTAGGTCAATCTCCCCATCACTTCACTCAAAATGCCCGTTCTGGCTCTGTGATCTCCAAAAATTAGTCCTCATGAAACCCAAAGCAGCAATGTGGGTGTTTTCTTAGGGTCTGGTGAAAATAGACCTGCCAACCAGGTCATTCGGTAAAACTGAACTCAAGGGCTCACTCCTTGTTTCTCTTCCTGGTAGAGATTGGTGACCTGCCAGGATCTGACACGACTTATGAGGAGATATTCCTGGTTCAAAACTGGCTTTACTTAGTCTACCCAGAATTCAGGACTTAGCACATGTCCCTCATATCCCCCATTTACTAAAGAACAGGCACACACAGTAAAGATTTTGTTAACCATATCAGCTTATATCCTCGGCCTTTTCATTTTTGCTATACACCCCTCAGCCATAGCAATTTACTTTTTGGCCTAAGTACAAAATTCTATCCCAAATGCTACTGAATTTCACACCTGCACTTGGCATCCAATTACCAGAAATGCAGAAGGACATTATTCTTTTCCCAATTAAAAAAAATAAAGAGTTAATTTCCAAATTCTGAGATCCTGGATATCATGCAACTCCACACTCAAGCCTTATTCCCGTTGAGGTATTTCCAGCACTCCCTCAGGTGTCACATGCGTACACCAGAGGGGGACCCTAGAGCTTTGCTGCTTAAGGAACTCCCTGCTTAAGGAACTATTTCTTCTCCACCTGCTAGCGCTTCAATGTCCTACCGTCTCCCAGACTCTGGGATTTTGCAATCAAGACGTCTGAAACATCGGTATGGTCTGCATCCCAGCACACTTAGGAAGGAGAAGATAGTAAGTTAAAGCTTCCAGGACACCGCTTATTACAAGTAGAGACCATGTTTTCCTGAACTCTGGCTCTTCTGAGCCTTTGATGATGTCTTTAGATAACTCAACCTTCACAGGATGTCCCTATGTTTTGGTCCACTTATTTCAGGGAAATGTATCTCTTTTTTGATTTCCTTGGTAGGTCCACAAACAAAAAGACTAAAGATCTACTACATTGTATAAACAACCCTTCAAGTTTAGCATTACTTTCCAAAATATTTTCACTAGAGAAAAATTAAAGCACTTTCCCTTCTTTGTCCAATTCCTTATTCTCCTTGCATCCCTAGAAAAGGGCAGACTTTTCATCCCTTTATTCATATCAACAGCAAGTCTACAATTCAGCTATTTCATGGATGTCACTTGAAACAGACACCAGGGCTGGAGAAGGCAAAAAGTGACACTGGAGAAAACATATGTAGGGCAGAACTGTCACATAGTTTTAGAAACAGGCAGCCAGCAATGACCACAAGCGTCTCAGATCATTAAGCAATGTCTTACTGTGATGTCATGCACGGATGTACAGAGTTGTAATCCTTTCAAAACAGACAGATTGTCAGCATGATAAAGTGGATACAAACAAGTTCCTGAACAGTGTTGGGGGGAGAAATGTCACTGAACGAGAAAGGGATGGTAGCACGACTACTAGGGGCTGGTGTCATTTAGAGACTACAGGTACACCACATTCTTCTCCCTTAGTGATTTCTCTCTACTGATTAGCAATTTCATAAACTATTCCTGATCTTGTAATCGCCAGACAAATAGTTATAATCTACAGATGTCAGAACTGAGTTCTTAATTGCTGTAAATTAGTGAGCAAACACAGGTTTCTCATTAAACCCATTACACCCCGTATGTTAAAATGGAAAACTTGTCATGTGTTTTCTTTCTTGGCACTCAAATCAGGAGCATTCTTCGTAAAACCCTAGGTGCAGAGAAGCAGAGTGATATTGCCAGGGAGTGTGTGGCTGGATCCTGTTCCTGAAGGTGTATTTATTCCTGGGGTAAAAACCTTCCAATGGCAATGGCTTTGTTGACTGAGTTTTAATGATGAGCTACATTGCACCTCCATCTTTGTTTTCTTAAGATGGAGTAAAGTGGTGTCACCCCTCCGTGAAGGCTTTTGCTTTTCTAGGAGGAACCTAGAGTGCTTCCTCCCACAGCACTTGGGTTTGCCTCCTGTTACTTGTGCAGGTGAAAAAGCACAAATTGATAGATTAAAAGGGATGGGAGGAAGGAGCACACCGAAATACTGTGAAAAAGCATAGCTGAATTTTCATATTAGGTAAGCATTAGTCTTCTGGCTAAGGAGACTAGGGCTTTCTACTCTGGCTCTCTCTCTCAGACTGGAAGATTTATGAGAAATGGGGGAAAGGCTGGGAGGGTTAAACCAAGAAATGTATCAATTACTAAACTACAAATAAAAATAGCTCCTCTGCACAAGCTTCATTAAGTTTTATCAGCAAGTATCTTGGGGTTTTACACTCAAACCACAGGTCATAAATTCACAGTAAATCCCCCATATGTTCACCAAACACCTGAATTCAATTTCTCTTCTGGTTGTGAAGCAGGAATATGGTGCCCCAATTAATTATGCATGCAAAGTTAGTTTCTTACAAGGGGAGATTTTTTTTTCAATGCTGATGGGTATTTATAACATCTGAAATTTTGGGATAGAGGTTTCTTCAATCTTAGCAATTTTATACTGGCACATAGGTATAAATTCTCTTCTGGGTTTGAACAGTGAAGAAATAAAGTTGGTAAACACTTTGTTATAATGTTTGCAGTTTTCTATAGATAATCTCAGACATTTGTGAGATGTGACGATGATCTTAATATTTACTTTAAGGTTTTTAGATAAATGTCGCTGTGGGTATGTACAAATCACTATGAATTATAGAGAAAGTCTAAAGTGAGGCTAACTGGCTATATTTATATGTGTCTATACGTACATGTGAAATTAGCTACTTAGGAAATATCATGTCATTTTCAGTTTATTTTCACAGTTTTGCTCATCATCTGTAATATGGAAAGAATTATGAGAAACTTATGCAAATCCCAAAGGCACTCACTTTCCTCAGCTGATAAAATTCATTTTCAGATTTTGACACCCATGATTTGTTGTCCATTTCACACCAATTTCAGTATAATAAATCATAACAAATTAAAAACATACAGCTATGTTCTCTGGGTTAAAAAGGTAGTCACCAAAGCTGTTAAGACAGCATTTGCTTCTGATGTGATGAGTCACACAGAGGGTCACCTCTCTGCATCAGAAAGACTCAAGCCTGGATCTCACCCTGGGTCCCAGTGTGGTCATTTGGTAACAGGGCTATCATTTTATAAGCAGCAAAATCTCAGGAATGCACCCCTCGCCCCATTTTATTACTATCATCACTCTTCCTTATTAGCCTGTCACTGGTCTCAGGCAGGAGTGAGAAAAATGTAGCTTTACTCTTTCGAGGGGAGTTCCTCCAGCTACAAAGAACACACACGTGCAGAGACATACATAATTTCAGGACCCAACAATAAATACACAGAAAAAGACATTCTATTGTGAGCCCGAGGTCATGTTTCCTGACTAGTAAATTTCACAGAAATAATCCAAGCTGTTTTCTACCCCAAAAGATTGCAAAATCTATTGCAGTCACACCTTCAGTGAGGCATTTGCTTAAAACTTGGCACAAAGTAATACTATTTCACAGGCTTTAAAAGACTACCAAAGAAAAACGAATTATCAAAGTTTTCGTTTCAGAAATCACGTTCTCATAAAACTTCCCAACAAATGAACTTTGAATATCATGAGCCCAAATGTTAGAGCCTAATACCCCAGAGATGGTTGGAGAAGCCAGACTAAACCTCCCGAGGCCCCTAGAGGAGAGTGGGCAAGGGCAGTGGAGAGCAGTGAGTCTTCCTCACTCCCTAGTAAGCTACTCTACGTGCCTTGAAAGGAATAAATGTTTTCCAGGTAAACTCATGAATTTAAACACATTCTTGAAAATAAAATGTTATTGCCTATAAGAAAACACATATGTCATTTCTCTGCACAATGCAAGACGCTGTTGTAATTTGGGGCTAATGCCCCAAGTGTACTTACTTTTCGTAGATCGTGTGATTTTCAGAAACTGTCTAATAAACGGCAAGGACATATATAAGGTATTCTAATAGGTTAGAGAGTTGAAGGAAGTTTATGGATTATGCTATTCTTTCAATAAAACCACTGGGGATATAAAGGTTAGCCAGTTGTGACCCACAGCTGAAGCCTGTGCTTCTAACGAAAATATACATTTGTGTGTCTGAATAAAGAGCAAAGGAATTCAACATTATAAGTGAAAATTCTGGAGAATGAAAAGAAGAATGAAAATCAGGAGTACATTATGAAAATTTGAAATAAAACAGCAATGGAAATTCAATTACAAAACCTGATGGGTTTTGATGACAAAATAAAACGATTATCATGTTCCTTTTCATATTAGAGAGGTTTTATCATACAAGCATAGAAACTAATTATAGAACCATTATTTTAATTCTTTAATCATGAAATGATTACATAGAATTCAAGGATAACATTCTTTTGGTTTTTGCATTCTCTGTCTTTAATGACAGCATAATTGCAAAATACTATACGAAACTAAGCTGTTTTTTTTTTTTTTTTTAAGATAAAAATTCCAATGCAATACAGTGCTTAATGCTCAAGTCAATTCTAAATTATGGATAAATTCTATATGGCTTTCCTGAAATGATTTAAAATGGAAAATAATGTAATAGGAGATATAGTGCCTGTGATTTTGTGACTGGCTAACTCTGAAAGGTTTTTGAAAACTAGAATAAAAGCAGAAACATACACTTACTGGTTTTCTAAAAAAACAGACATTGAATGTGCCCAAATGAAGAGTTTATACATATCATTGATTTTAAAACATTTTTAAAGATCATTGGAATACTTCTACTGACTGATAGTTTTTTTACATCTATTTATGTTCTTAATTAACATCATAATTAGCTAATAATTTTCTAGGTTTTTATTAAATTCACGATTTGGCCATGTCCCAACTTACAAATAATTTACCTGGATAAAGGAAATAAATGAGATGGAAGCATCAATCATTTTCACTTCCCATTTCATGTTTAGTTAAACTGTTATGAGAAACACAAAAAGTGTGACCATATTGATTTGGAATTATTGACAAATTCCGAAAATTGCTTGCATCATTGTTTTGTAAATTACACTTTTTCAAAGTAAAACTTGCATATACATAGTTGATGTTTTTAAACACTAGAAGTCTTAAAAGATTCTTCTGCTTCCTCACCTCTTGTCCCTCTGTCTACCCAGTCCCAAGATAAACACTTTTAAAGCTTTTTACTGTTTTCTACAATAATCCTTTTTAATTCAACCTGAGATACTCAGCCCAGATCAATCATAATTCCTGGTTTGTGATACAGTTTGCTGATGATTCTTGCATGGATCACTTTCTTCCATACAGTTAGTGATTTTTAATACTGTACTCAATATTATTAAAAGTAAATTACACAAAAAGTTTTATTACACAAAACAAAAGCTAGGGATTTAACAAACTCTCATATCTAACTAAATACCTCTGGTATTTCACTACATATTTCTTTTTTTAAATTATTTTAAATGTTTATTTATTTTGAGAGAGAGAGTGAGAGAGAGAGAGAGAGTGAGGAGGAGTGGGGAAGAGAGAGGGAGAGACAGAGAATCCCAAGCAGGCTCCATGCTGCCAGCACAGAGCCCAATGTGGGGCTTGAACCCACAACCTGTGAGATCAGGACCGGAGCCACAATCAAGAGTCGGACACTTACTCAGCACAACTGAGCCACCCAGGTGTGCTGCTGTTTTTTTTTAATTTAAATTCAAGTGGTTTACCATATATTTAATAATAGTTTCAGGAATAGCATTTAGTGATTCATCACTCACATATAACATCCAGTGTTCATCCCAACAAGTGCCCTCCTTAATGCACATCACCCATTTAGCCCATCCTCCCACCCAACACCCCTCCAGCACCCTCAGTTTGTTCTCTGTATTTAAGAGTCTCTGATGGTTTGCCTCCCCCCCTCTTTTTTTTAATCTTACTTTTTTCCCATCCCCTATGTTCATCTGTTGTGTTTCTTAAATTTTACATATGAGTGAAATCATATATTTGTCTTTCTCTGGCTGGCTCATTTTGCTTAGCATAATACTCTCCAGTTCCATCCACTTTGTTGCAAATGGCAAGATTTCATTTTTCTTTATGATCACTGAGCAATATTCCATTGTGTATGTGTGTGTGTGTGTGTGTGTGTGTGTGTGTGTGTATTCATTCATCAGTTGATGGATATTCACTACATATTTCTGAACAATTTTAAACATTATCTGTTGACTTCCTATGAAGGTAGAGAAAGCATTTGCTTGCTTGCACACTGCAATTCCAATGTTATCTCCCACATCCTCCTGAGTAATAGCACAGCTTTTAAATAAATTTTTTGTATTAACACTATTTATATAAATATTGTTCATTACTAATTCAAATGGAGCACTATGATTATATTTCCTTTCTTCTATGACATTCTTGGTTTTTCTTTTGCTTCATTTTCTTAGAGCCTAATTTTTTCCACCCTTGATAGTCAAGCAGTTTTAAGTTCACAGCAAAATTGAGAGGAAGGTATAGAGATTTCCCATAGACGACCTGCCCCCACACGTGTGTAGCCTTCCCCATGATGAACATCCCCACTAATGTGGTACACTGGTTACAACTCATGAACCTACATTGATACAACATTATTTCTCAAAGTCCATAGTTACATTAGGGTCTGATCTTGTTGCTGTGTATTCTATGGGTTTGGACAAATGTATAATCACATCTATTTATCATTATAGTAACATACAGAGTATTTTCTCCATCCTAAAATCCTCTGTGCTCTGCCTATTCATCCCTTCCTCTCCCACCTGGCCTGGAAACTACTGATCTTTTTACTGTCTCCATGGTTTTGCCTTTTCTAGAATGTCACATAATAGGAATCACATAGTAGAAACCTTTCCAGGTTGGTTTCTTTCATTTAGTAATATGTATTTAAGTTTCCTCCTGTCTTTTCATGGTTTGACGACTCATTTATTTTTAGCTCTAAATACTATTCCATTGTGTGGATATAACACAGTTTATATCCATTCACCTACTGAAGGACATCTTGATTGCTTCCAAATTTGGGTAGTTATGAATAAAACTGCTATAAGCATTTGTATGCAGGGTTTTGTGGTGACATAAATTTTTAGCTCTTTGGGGTAAATACAAAGGAGCACAAGCGCTAGATTTGTAAGTTGTGTTTAGTTTTGTAAGAAATTTACAAACTTCTGTCTTCATTTTTGCATTCCCACCAGCAATGATTGAGTTCCTGTTGCTGCACATCCTCACCAGCATTTGATGTTGTCAGATTTTGGTCATCCTCCTAGGTACGTAGTAGTATCACACGGGTGTTTTAGTTTGCGTTTCCCTGATGACACGTGATGTGAAGCATCTTTTCACACGCTTACCTGCCATCTGTGTACCTTTACTGGTGAGGTAACTCTTAAAGGCTTTGGTCCATTTGTAAAATTGGGTTGTTGGTTTTCTTATTGTTGAGTTTTAAGAGCTCTTCGTATATTTGGGATGAAAGTCTTTTATTAGATATGTCGTTTGCTAATATCCTCTCCCTCTTTATAGCCTCTTAATACAAATTTCCACATAATCAAACCTGTCATAGTTTATCCATTCCAATTTTTTTCCTGGAGCCCTTCAACTCAAGTGTTCCTTCCATGCTCCAATCTGCACTGGCTCTCTAGTTTTCTACACAGTGGAAGTTCTGGCACCTCCCTTCATCATCATCCTGGGATTTGTTAGAGGATACATTCTGTAGCTCTCTAAAAGAAGATGTATTGGAAGCAAAAAACAAAACAAACAAACAAAAACCAAAAACATGTATTTTTACATGCTTAAACTATCACCACTTATTGACAGTTTGGTTAGATATAGAATTGCAGTTTGGAAACATTACCCTTCAATGTTTGAAGGTGTGGCTTGATGGTCCTTCTAGGTTCCAACGTTGCTGTTGAGAAATCTAACATTCTGATTCCCAACTCTTCATTGGATATGTGTTAAAAGAATCATCTCTTTATTTCTGTTATTCTGAAACTTCACAATGCTGCTTCCTTTTAAAATGGATTTTTCAGGGCACTAGTTAATTCTTCAACTTAGAATCTTAAGTTCTCCAGTTCTGGAAAACTTTCTTCTGTTATTTTTCTAATAATATCTCCATCATTATACCTCTTTTCTCTTTCTAGAAAACATATTAGTTATATGCTGGACCTCCCAGAATTAAATTTTGATTTTTTTCTCTCTTTCCCACTATAGTAGTTTTTTCTTATGTCTCCTGTTCCCCAATAAACCTTAGAATTATTTCTGTTATTCTTTTAGAATTTATACATATAAATTACTTTTTTAGAATATTTATATATTAACACATTACATTTATATATTTTATATACAGTAATATATATATAAATATGCATATATATGTGTGTATGTATATAATTTAAAAATATTTCTATCTATATTAACTTGAAGACTAAATTTTTAAAGCATTGGGTTTGTAATCTACAAAGCTCCAAATGTAGAGCAAATCTTATTTTTATGATTTAGCCAATTCCTCCAAACTTTTCTTCCCCAAACACATGTGCTGGCATTATACACCAAGTAGTTTTCCTTTCTTTGACATGTAATGAAATTCACAGTTTGACTTTAGATGTTTACTATACAAGTTTACTCCCACTGCTCAAAGTGGTGATTATGATTTATAATTTTTAATCCTCTGTTTCAATACTTGCTGGCCTCTACTCTTAATTTTCCTGCCAAATACTGACCAGCTGCCACTTGAATCTCTTAAAAATTATCCCACTGGTGCTCATGGTAGAATGTTTCATGACTTTTCGCACAGTGCGGTCCTCGCCATAGCTACTGAAGCATAATTTGAGAATATAGGCTGAGGCTCCAGCCATCCCCACCACACACAGAGCTGATGCCATTTTCTAAGACAGAGCATAGTTCTATAGCTAATGTGTGTGAATTAATATAAGCAAACTGAACCTGGTATAAGATCCTGGAGAATCACAGTCTTAGAAGAACCAACTGATGTTCTGATTAACTAAGAGTTTGCCAAAGGTCTTTTTTGTGCATTTGTTTTAATCCTTGAGTTTGAATATCTTTCTAGAAAGCACTAAAGTGTCTTCCATTTTGGAAAAAAGGAATAAGGGATACCACTTAAGTTTTTTTAGGGAGTTTTAAGATTCTCATGACCTTTAGTTCTCATTATTGAGTATTTGACTAGAAAAAGGAAACAACTAAGCTGAATCTTATTCCATCAACTACAGGATAATACCCAAAAGCTCTTTTGTTTTCTCACTGATTTTTTTTTTTTACTACAAACTCCCATAGCAGCACTTTGTAGGCATCTACCTCTTTCTCTTAAGAGTGTAACTTGCAGGGGTGCCTGCGTGGCTCAGTGGTTTGGGCATCTGACTTTGGCCCAGGTCATGATTTTGCTGGTCCCAGGTTCTAGGCCCACGTAAGCCTCTGTGCTGGCAGCTCAGAGCCTGGAACCTGTTTCGGATTCTGTGTCTCCCTCTCTCTCTCTCTCTCTCTCTGCTCCTCCCCCACTCACACTCTGCCTCTCTCTCTCTCAAAGATGAATAAACGCTAAAAAAAAATTAAAAAAAAAAAGTGTAACTTGCAAACACATTGGCTAATTGTGGATCTGTCTGGTAGACTTCTAGTTAATTGAGACTTTTTGTATCATATTGCTTACACATGATTTTAAAATTATACTGCTGTGGCAACAAATGAGAAGATCTTTATTTATTTTGCGGCATAGAATTTACAGAAGAGTTTCCCTTCTCTAGTTTGACTTTTTCTCTATTTGAGGCATTTTCACATAAAAATGTGAAAAAAAAAATCAATAATACTGACTTCCAGATACAAGCTGTTTAAAATATGAATTAAAAAAACTCTTTGACCTTTATAAGTTGATTCATACAGTCAAATTTTCACTTCTTTCTGTCTAAAATGTTGTTCAAATACTTTGACCCTTCACTTTAAAAAATTTTATTTTTATTCTTTTATTCAAGTATGTATTAACATACCATGTTATATTAGTTTCAGGTATATAATATAATAAGCTTCAATTTTTAATGCTTCTCTTTAATTTTTAAAATTTTATATTAATTCAAGGTAGTTAGCATACAGTGTAATATTAATTTTAGGTGTACAATATAGTGATTCAACACTTCCATACATCACCTGGCGCTCATCACAAGTGCCCTCCTTAATCGCCATCACCTATTTCACCCTCCCCATCAGTTCTCTATAGTTAAGAGTTTCTTAGGTTGCCTCTCCCTCTCTCTTCTCTTTTTTTTCCTTTGCTCATTTGTCTTGTTTCTTAAATTCCACATATGAGTGAAATCATATGGTATTTGTCTTTCTCAGACTGACTTATTTTGCTTAGCATAATACACTCTAGCTCCATCATTCTTTTTTATGATTTTCATTCTCTTTTATGACTGAAAAATATTCCATTATATATATTGAATTTGTAATCTACAAAGCCATATATATATATATATATATATATATATATATATATATATATATATATATAAAATATTATTTTGTATTCTTTGGGTAAATACCTAGCAGTGTAACTGGTAGATCATAGGGTAGTTCTATTTTTAACTTATTGAGAAACCTCCATACTGTTTTCCACAGTGGTTGCACCAGTTTGCATTCCCACCAACAGTACAAGAGGGTTCCCCTTTCTCCACATGCTTGCCAGCATCTGTTGTTTCTTGTGTTGCTGATTTTAGCCATTCTGACAGGTGTGAGGTGATATCTTATTGTAGTTTTGATTTGCATTTCTGAATAAGTGATGATGAGCATATTTTCATGTGTCCGCTACCTATCTGGATGCCTTCTTCAGAAAAATGTCTGTGCATGTCTTCTGCCCATTTTTTAATTGGATTATTCATATTTTGGGTGTTGAGTTTTATAACTTCTTTATATATTTTGGACACTAATCAGATATGTCATTTGCAAATATCTGCTCCTATTCCATAGGTCCCTTCGTAGTTTTGTTGACTGCTGTGCAGAAGCTTTTCATTTTGATGTAATCTCAATAGTTTATTTTTGCTTTTATTTCCCTTGCCTTAGGAAACCTATTTAGAAAAAAGTTGCTATGGCTGATGTCAGAGAAATTCCTGACTGTGCTTTTTTCATCAATTCAGGTCTCACATTTAGGTCCTTAATCTCTTTTGAGTTTATTTTTGTGTATGGTGAAAGAGAATGGTCGTGTTTCATTCTTTTGTATGCTGCTGTTCAGTTTACTCAACACCATTTGTTGAAGAGACTATCTTTTTCCCATTGGATATTCTTTCCTGCTTTGTTGAAGATTAACCACATAATTATGGGTTCATGTCTGGGTTTTCTATTCTGTTCCATTGATCTATGTGTCTATTTTTATGCCAGTACCATACCGTTTTGATCACTAAAGCTTTGTAATATAACTTGGAGTCTGGAATTGTAATGCTTCCTGCTTTGCTTTTCTTTGTCAAGGTTGTTTTGTCTATTTGGGGTCTCTTGTGGGTCCATAAAAATTTTAGGATTATTTGTTCTAGTTCTGTGAAAAATGCTGTTGGCATTTTGATAGTGATTGCACTAAATGTGTTGACAGCTTTGGGTAGTATAGATGGTTTAATAATATTTGTTAGAACAACAAATAAAGTCTAAAGCCAACAGAAGGAAGGAAGTAATAAAGATTAGAGCAGAAATAAATGATATAGAAACTTAAAAAAAAGAACAGATCAATGAAACCAGGAGCTAGTTCTTTGGAAAAAAATAATAAAATTAATAAACCTGTAGCAAGACTTATCAGAAAGAAAAGGGAAAGGACCCCAATAAAATCACAAGTGAGAGAGAAGAAATAACAACAAATACCACAGAAACACAAACACCTGTAAGAGATTGTTATGAAAAACTGTATGGCAACAAATTGGACAACCTGGAAGAAATGGATACGTTCCTAAAAATATATAAACTACCAAAACTGAAATAAGAAGAAATGGAAAACTTGAACAGACCAATAACCACAAAGAAATTGAAACAGTAATCAAAAACCTCCCAGCAAACAGAAGTCCAGGGACAGATGGCTTTACAGGCAAATTCTACCAAACATTTAAAGAACAGTTAACATCTATTCTTCCCAAACTATTCCAAAAAACAGAAAAGGAAGGAAAACTTCCAAATTCATTCTATGAGGTCAGCATTATCCTGATACCAAAACTGGATAGACACCACACAAAAAAAGAGAAATACAGGCCAATATCTCTGATGAATATAGACACAAAAATCTTCAACAAAACACAAGCAAACTGAATCCAACAATACATTTAAAAAAATCATTTACCATGATCAAGTGGGATTTATTCCTGTGTTGCAAGGGGGGGGGGGTCGATATCTGCAAATTAATCAACATGATACATCACATTAACAAGAGAAAGGATAAAAACCACAGGATCATTTCAATAGAAGCAGAAACAACATTTGACAAAGTACAACATCCATTCATGATAAAAACCCTCAAGAAAGTAGTTTTAGAGGGAACATACCTCAACACATTAAAGGCCATATATGAAAAACTCACAGCCAAGATCGTCCTCGATGGGCAAACGCTGAGAACAAGATGAGGATGTCCACCCTCACCACTATTACTCAGCACAGTACTAAGAGTCCTAGCCACAGCAACCAGACACAAAAAGAAACAAAGGCCATTCTAATGGGTAAGGAAAAGGTAACACTTTCACTATATGCAGATGAGATTATACTACTCATAGAAAGCCTGAAAGATTGCAACAAAAAACTGCTAGAACTGATAAATGAATTCAGTAAAGTCATAGGATACAAAATCAATGTGCGGAAATCGGTGACATTTCTATACACCAATAACAAAGCAGCAGAAAGAGAAATTAAGGAATCAGTCCCATTTAGAACTGCACCAAAAATAATAAGATACCTAGGAATAAACCTAACCAAAGAGGTGAAAGACCTGTACTCTCAAAACTATAAAACGCTGATGAAAGAAACTGAAGATGACCCAAAGAAATGGAAAGACAGTCCATGCTCATGGACTAGAAGGACACTTTACTAACTTAAATAACTTTGTTGGGGAAAATAACTCAATTTAACATGATTACAGATTATAATAAAGATTTCTTTTTCTTCAACAAACATAGGATTTTTGATCTTTCAATTATTCTCAAAGTGCTGGGAAATAGGTAGAGTAACTGCCTAGCCAGGGTGCTACTGAATCATGAGCAGAAGGGGTAAAGGTCACAGGAATTCAGGTGCACATATCAAAACCAGCTTTGATGCCTGAACGCTCACCAAGGCAGGGGTAGTGCCAGCTTGTACCTGAGAAAAGAGGAGAAAGGAATGGAGCAAAGCATCTGTTAAAACTCAGTATGATCCTTTACCAGCAGATTGCAACACTGTCTTTCCTGTATTTTTACGTTCAACTGATGTCCAAATACTAGTGTGCAGGGAAGCTAAGCCAAGACCAAATAGAACTAATTATGTGTGCAGCAGCAACAGAAGCCCAGGAATCTAGTCAGAGATAGACATGGACATTGATTTAGATCTAGACACAGGCAGAGATGTAGATATAAATATCAGCAATAACATAGATATTTATACCATAGAAGCAGCTCCGGATATTTTCTGGATAGTGCAAAAAAAAAAAAAACAAAAAACAAAAAACAAAAAACAAAAAACAAAAAAAGACAAAAAGAAAAAAAAAGATTTAGAAAATATATACAGACATCCCCCGACTTATGATGGTTTGACTTTAATGATTTTTTCTTTTTTTTTACTTTATGATGGTGTGAAAATGATAAGCATTCAGTAGAAACTGTATTTTGAATTTTGAATGTAGATCTTTTCTCAGGCTAACAATATGTAATGCGACAGTCCCTTGAGATGCTGGGCAGTGACAGGGAATGCAGTTCCCAGCCAGCCACGTGATCACGAGGACAAACAATGGAGAACGGCCATCATGCGCCCTTACACCATTCTGTTTTTCACCTTTAGTACAGTATTCAGTGAACTGCACAGGATATTCAGCACTTTATTATAAAATAGGCTTTCTGTTGGGTGATTTTGCCCAACTATACACTAATGTAAATGTTCTGAGCACAGTTAAGGTAGGCTGGGTGAAGTCTGAGGTTTGGTAAGTTAGGTGTATTAAATACATTTTTGGCTTACAATATTTTGAACTTAAAATAGGCTTATCTGGACATAGTTCCACTGTAAGTAAAGGAAGATCTGTACTGAAATATTACCCGTGTGTGTCACAAGCCAATTATCTGACATGAAGGTATATTGAGACTCAGAAGTCACAGGCCTCAGTAGATATCATTTTGTTTTGTCTTTTCTCATATTGTAATGTCTCTACAGACTGGCACAGATATTGTTTCATTTTGATATCATAATAGTGTCTCCATGGGTTTTGGCTGACATTTTGTTTTGACATTATGCTACAATAGACCTCCATTGACATTTCATTTTGTCACTGCAACATTGTTTCTATAGGTTCCTGCTACATTATTTTGTTTTGACATCAAAAATGTTATCTCCACAGTCTTGGCATGACATTATCTAGAGAACTTTATGAAGAAGTATGGAATCTATGGAATAGATGGATAAAATGCAGAACATCTAATGACCTTGAAAGTGTATTTGATTAACACAAATCTACATGAAACAATGCAAATTTGCCAAATTATTTCCATAAAGTCAGTAAGGTTTCTTATAACATGGATTCAGTTAAGGTGTTGATTTTCCATTTTTCCAATAAAACGAAACCATACAATTCCTTTTTATGTCAAAACTTTCAGAGAAGTAATCCTCTACACTTTTGTTGGCAGAATGAAGATTTTTTTAAAATTAATATGGTCTGGGTTTGTGTGTGTGTGTGTGTGTGTGTGTGTGTGTTGTAAAAGGAACTAAAATATAAGAAATATGTAGGAAGTATATTTCACTGAATTCAGTATTCATTGATGGTGACACATTTGACAAATCTCTAAGAAAGGAAGAAAATGCTGCCAATTAAACTGGCCTTGGTTGTAAGAAATATCTTGATATTAAAGATTTTAAATTGGGAAAAATTGTGTGTCTTACAACTGATAAAAAATGGTAGTACTATGGAATTTGATAATATCAATTTACCAAAATGGCAATAAAAATAATTGATGATAGTTTGAATATTCTTAAAAACCATGAACCTTGAACTGGTTTGGCAGTTTTAGGTACAAATTGTTGGTGACTTTCCCGAGAGAAATCTGAAACAGAATTGTTCCTTTATGTCTTCTCTTTCCTTTGGGGATTTACAAAATTCTTTATGAACATTTTACTATTCATAATAAGACCAAGAATATTGATCAGAAAGCTATACCTATAGGTTATATTAAATTCCCAGGAAAACATTTTTATAAAAAATAAGAAGTTCAGAAGTCTGTATGACAAATGGTTATAATGCGAACATTTATGTTTTTGGCAACCCTATATTTGTAAACATTATTCAATTTGTTATGCAATTTCTATTTTAGAAAGTATATATGTAAGATATTACTACTAACATATAATGCCAGAGAAGGTATTATATAGACTCTCTCCTGTATTTCCATTTATCACACAGTTGATCATAATAAGAACACTCATGAATCTTACATAAACCATTTGAAAATGGTCATTTTGTTACACAATTTCCCTTATACAAGTATGTACGTTGAAAATGACTTGGAAGTTAGTGAAAACATTTCTCCAGATGAACATATATTTTCTTTAGTTACAGAGTAAGGACTTATGTTATACTTTTTGCCTTGGCTACAGAAATCTCTGAGGTAATGTTCAAGTATAATTACTCAAACCAATTTCCTAGTATACCTTTTATCTTTTTGTGTCCTTTTAAACTTTATTTTGACAGCTACTTTTACAAACTGCTTCAAACAATTTTTGGAAATTAGATGGTTGTAACTCCTACATGAATAAACTTTATGTCCTAGAGGGTCACAATGACCACTCTACTAAGAATGGAATATAAAGCTTAGTCTTCCTTCCTTCCTTCCTTCCTTCCTTCCTTCCTTCCTTCCTTCTTTCCTTCCTTCCTTCCCTCCTTCCTTCCTTTTTACAGACAGGAAAAGAGAGAGAGAGAATCTTAAACAGGCTCCACACTTAAGCATGGAGCTTGGCTCCACCTTAAACAAGGTGGGTCTCGATCTCATGACCCGAGCCAAAATCAAGAGTAGGACATTCAACTGACTGAGCCACCCAGGCACCACCATACTTCTCTATTTTGAGTAGTTACCTCTGATTCTTCTAATAAAAATAATAATATTTGTGTCATGTGTATGTAAATAGTATGAGATCTGGTATAAGAAAGCCTCTCACCCAGTGCTGAGCACAGAATAGACACTTCATCAACTCTGAATACAATGAATTAAAATGATACCTCTACAGAGACACAGAATACGTTGTTACAAATCCATGCCTGCAGTTCAGGAGAGAAGTGAAATTGAAGATATAGCTTCAGTGGTCATCAACATATATACAGGCATAATCTAGGTTGTGGGAGTGGATCAGATCACATGGAGCAAGCATATAGAAGAGGGATGACACTCTGTGATAAATCCAACCAATACCCTTACATAAGAACTGTTCTTACTTTTCACAGTGGTTATACAATAGCAATAGAGAAGCAAAAAAGAAGACTGGGTTGCTTATGATGTGGGGATCCCACGGGATATAAAAATGTGCTGTTTGAGAACGGGCTATGCTGCTAAAGGCTCACTGCAGGGAATCCCTTCGAGGTCCCAACACAAACTTCTCTGCTCCCTCCAGGCTGGGCCTCAGGCTTGTGATACCTGGGCTGCTGGCAGGCAGCATCTCCTTTACTGGTGACAGAGTCTTTCCTGAGGGGCTGTTGATCTGATTCCTTTCATGAGCTCTAAGGTTTCGCTAATTGAAAAAACTTTAAAGAAAATTAAAATTTTAAATGAACTAAATATGACAGCTGTGATGGAACGTTGTCATGATTACCCTGAGTCTAACACTCGAAGATTAACCTTCCCATTTTCCTGATGTTAGATTAATATTGTGACTGAATATGTTCCTTATCCCACCTGTAGTTTGGCTAACTGTTCTCATGAAAAGAATAGAAGAGACAGTACAGGGTGTGTCCCTCTCTGGACCAAGACTTGTGCTCACTTTTATAGTCTTTTTGTAGATGAGCTACTTAGTGTATGTGGTTTCTAAGTCCCAATGGATATTAGAATGAAAGAGAGATTTTTTTAAAACTGATTGGACATCTTCAATTAATTTAATAGCAACATCAAAAAACTTTGAGGAGATTTCCTTTTTGTTCTTGTAACTTAGAACCATGATTCTCTGCAGGATCTTAGAAGTACTTAAAATATTAGCAAAGGTTTCACCAATAATACAAGTCTGATTAATGACAAAATGGGGCACAAAAAGACAACAAGCTTTTGAATTTTTCAGAGAAATAACGGGATTTATTAGTAACTGGGACTGCAGACTACGTCTGGAATATCAAGATGTTTGGCCTTACTTTAAAGAGATACCTGCCGTTTTGTAACATTTTAAATAAAATTCTCATTCCAAAAACATGAATAGCAAAATTTCCAGCTAAGGCTTCAGTTTGACTTACACATTTACTATCCTTTTTGAATGGTCCTGGGGTGGGGGACTGAAATCCTACTCAAATCCATGAACCAACTTCAGACTAAGACACACTGTTCACATCTTGCCAAGTCATAACTGACAGTATAATGAGTTGAAAAACTTAAAACTTTAAAAAATGCAGGCATTCTCTACTTTTCACCACAATGTGAAACCACAATATAAAGTGGATCACATTTTCCCATAGGAGCAATGTTATAATTGGAGTCTATGTTTCTGACCAAGGAGCTGGCTCAAGATGACTTCATGATATAGCAACAATGGAGCACACAAACAAAGACATAATAACTCTAAATCTTTATAGTAATGTTGGTAGTAAAAGTAGACTGCTAGTACTATAAAATAAGTTTAAATATAGTCTATGTGCAACTTATACAAGATTCTTCACAACATATATATATATAGTACGAAGAAGTTTTTAGAAATTGCCATGAAAAGAACATGCCAACTAAACATCATAATACTTTTGCTTTCTTTTCTTTTAAACTTAAAATGGCTTTGTGGAAAACTACGACCAGATTTTTCTGAAGAGAAAGAGGCCCATCTTCTAGTTAAACCCTTTAATTTTACCCTGGAGACCCAACATGCATTTTACTAGACTTTTCACAGGATGGTCCTTTTACTTTGAAAAAAATTCCCTGTAGCTAGCAGACTTTAAAAAAAAAAAAAAAAAAAAAAAATCATCCCATCAACTTTAGAACTATTCTGAAATGCTGGAGCCAGGACACCACAGATTATTTAATTATGTGTTTGAGGGTGTGTTGATCTCCATCATGGCATTTAATATTTTATTCAAATGCCATTTAAAAAAAATGCTGGCTTTAAAAAAGGAATATTTAATCATTCCCCAGATAATTGATAGAACTGGCATAGAACAATATCCAATCTGTACTTGGACTATTTGCCCTTCTGTCTTCCAGCTCAGACGTGGCTAGGGAAAGCACTGAATGGAAGGTTAAAGGCAAAGAAAAGGAAAATTTAAGTGTTAACTACACAGTATGGAAGGAATGACTGGCCACTCAAAACCTCATGCTATAGACAATACTCAGTGATCACAAGGGTCATTGCTTTTAGAATTAACAAACATTCAAATTATAAAGTAGCTTTGAAATCATTGAGACCAACTCCTCCACTTTATTGGTGAAGAAACTGAGGCCCGGGGGAGTAAATGACAGGTAACAAGCTAGAATGACAGACTTAGGAGAATGTAGATATGTGGATATTTAACCCAGAGCCATTCCAGGCTAGCTCATGTTTTAACATTCTATTGCTCAAATCTTCTGATACAAAGAAATTGGGGGGAAAGCTTTCTAATCTGTACCACACTTGAATTAAGAGATCTCTCTCTCCTTCTCTCTCTCTCTAACACATACATGTATATATAATAAACTTTCAGTTCACAATATGCATATAAAGTAACATGATACTTTTTCATATTTATTCCACATGGGATCAGTCAATTGATGTGTTTAATGTATACCATTTCTGAAAGAGTACCATATTTGCTGTATAATAAACACAGAAATAAGAAGAAAACTAGCATTTGGCCAATGTAATTCAAACCTTCTAAAGTAAGTCAAATTTATACAAATCCTTTGTCTAAGATGTATTTTTGTTGGTAATCAGTTCAGCTAAAGTCTTGCAGAAAAGAAAAATTAAATATTAATCAAAGTCCAGAGAATTTTAAGTGTCTATTCCATTATCTTAAATGCAACACTAGACAAACCACCAAAGCAAACCTCCTTCCCCCCTTATCTTTCAACATAAATAAGCTTTTTAGTCTTTTCCCTGATGGTATAACTCATAGCAAATGATGACACTATTTACAGTATCTGCTTTAAAAGGGCATAGCTTCTATTCCTATTTCAATTAAAGCCATTGTGCAATTATGCTTTCAAGAAACAATTAACAGAGGAAGAAATCATTTCTCTCACTCTAGCCTTTTTAGAGTTGGGTGGTGAGTACCCTTTCTTACCACTAGTGGCTTTGAAGCAAGTATTTAATGTTAAGGTTCACTTCCTTGGATGTAAATTTTGGTTTTAGTTGACACTAAAAAGAAACATCAATTTATTAGGAGATAAAACTTGTTCTCTAGTAATGGAGCAGCTGCGTACATAAATTTATTGCAGTTTAATGTTCTCACACATAAAGCAATTAGAGTTTTCTGACAGACAGACTTGCCACAGAAATGACAGTGTAGACTGTGGTGGGGACGGTCTGCAGGATGGGAAACTATAACAGGAGTCTGTGATGACAAACTCTCTGCGGAAACATAAGATATTAATATGCTTTGGGCAAATTCAAGTGAAAGTTTCTCCTCTGTGAGTGAGTGAGAAGAGATGCTGCAAATCTTGTAGCCATGGTGAATCCCCTCAGCACCCACAGACTGTGGCTTTCCCAACAAGGGGCTCGCGGAACAATGCCTGGAATGAAGGCTGCATGGATTCTGAGCCAACGGATGGAACAGACAATCCAAGCTGGCATCACCTCATCAGGAAGGCACCACTGTGGACAGGGGAGCATTAAGGTTACTTCCAAGTGCTGAACATCTGGGCCACACCTGTATTGTAAGAAACACATTTGCTCAAGAGTCTGTGCACCTCAGACGGAGTCCCCATCTTTCACTTTTAATGTGCGAGAGACAGGGTGGCAGAAGTGGTGGGGACATCCTCCCAGCATCCCAACTACACACACAACACCCTGCCTGCCAGTGTAGTGGCTACCCTCAGGTGTTGGTCCTCACTGGTTCTGGTTGAGAATGAGTCTTCCCAGTTACCATGGGAAGATTAGTTAAGACTTAAAACCACTATAATATACTTCTGTAATTTGTAGTTTTTAGTGACAGTTACCATGGTTATTTATGAAGCACCTATTAAATGCCAGGTAATATGCAAATTGTTGAGAATATGTAGATGTGGAAAACTATTCCTAAATTCAACAGTTAGCTAATGTAATAATAGATAAAGTCTTAAGGGAAAGTAAATTTGTGTGCGTATGAAGATAAGAGAAGGTAGGGACCAACTCTGAAGGGAAAGTGGAGGCCTAGGCCAGATGCATTTCCAAAATCCCTGCATTTGGGTTGGGCTTGGAGTGAGGAATCAGTGTGGGCTGTGCTGAGAGATCAGACCACATGAAGGGGAGGCAGCAAGTGGTTCGGGGTCCCGGTCTGGATGGAGCTGCTGTGGTGTCCAATCAAACATGACAGACTGAACTCCTACATGAGGCCAGATCGCTTCTAAACCCCCTCTAAAATGACAACAAAGAAATGAAAGTCTTACAACCACAAGGCTAAAAGAGGATGACAATAGAGGAGGCCACAATAAATAAAAGATTTTAGAATCTTAAGCGTCTGACTCTTGATTTTGGCTCAGGTTATGATCTCACGGTTCGTCAGTTTGAGCCCTGGTCGGGTTCTGCGCTGACAGGGCGGAGGCTGCATGGGATTCTCTCTCTCCCTCACTCTCTCTGCCCCTCCCCTGCTCACGTGCTTTCCCTCTCAAAATAATAAACATTAAAAAAAATAAAAATGTGTGTGCATACACATAGGTATGTGTATATTTATAGTTATGTTTTGGACTCCCATGGCAGCAGCAAAGAGCCAAAGAAAGGAGTCCTGTGGAGTCATGGCAGCCACTGGTGGACAAACAGGTCCTCTGGGAATTGAACATCTACAAGCTGACCATCCTATTCAGAATTACAAGGCAGATGCAACACTGTTCATCCAAGGCGATTGTTTTACAAAAGCAGGACAACAAAATACAGCCATTCAGCACAGTCTAAAAAGGGTTGCAGCTCACACCTCTGACCTGCTTCCCACTCTGATAACTGTTCCCATGACCGAGATGCAATAAACAGGCAAGAAACTAAATGATTACATTTCATATTTTATAGAGCAGCCGCAAGTCTTCAATTCTGCTGAACATCCACAATTTCAAATATTCTACGTCCACAAACAGACTGCATGTGGTCAAGCTAGATGTCCCAGCTTGTAAGTGGGAACTAAAGGTCAAAAGGGGGTAAGGGGTTAAAAGGAAAGGGCTTCTTTGTAAGTGCTCCTTCAAGAAAACTCAGACGTGATGGCTGAGAGTTGCCAGTCAAGGTTCTGCGTGAGGAGGTCCTGCTCCTGGCCCCCACACAAGTCCCCAGCAGGAGCTGGCTGCTTCTAGCCTGTGAGGAACAACCTCCCGGAAGGCTCACTGGGCTCCAGCTCACCCAGCTGCCATTTCGATGCTCTTCTCATTAGACCAAACCACCACCCAGGCACTTACTAAATTCCTCGTATCTTGGGTTTACATGAATGGGAAGAACAGCTTCTGCACATTTAATCTTCTTACTATAAATACTTAAGTGAAGAAAAAAGGTGACAATGAAGGCTCATCCCACTCAATTTATTCCTGTTAGCATTCTTTCAGCGGAAAAAAATAAAAAGGAGGAAAAAAAAAAGCAGCCCTTGAGTCTTTGAGTATGAATGTAACATGAAAAAAACCTGTGCTGAATCATGAACATGATTATTATATGAAAAGACTCAAACTGAATTTTAAAATCTCATTTTATAGCTACTTATAAATCCTGTGAATGGTTGTGCATTGATCTTCAGTGAACTTTACACAAGAACATACATTATCAAGGGCAGAGATTTTCAACTTGGTGGGGAAGATGAGGGTGACGTGGGGCAGAAAATTCTGGTTTGGACAAGGCAAGGTCCCAAGAATGAAAATACCCCTTTTCTGCCTGCGTAAGATGCATCTACTCCCACCAGCCCTCTGTGCTGTCTTATACTCATGCTGTGTTGCAGGTGCCTGTGCACTGGACCGGTCTCTCTTGAAAGACACAACAAGCTTTTCAAGGGGAGGGACCTCATCATATTCATCTTTGTGTCCTTAGCCCTGATCCCAATGCCAGTCAAGTAAATACTCCATGAATTTGTTGAACGAATGAGGGCCTCTGATCTATGTTTTCCAGGGATGAAAATAGATCCCATTTTCCTTAATTATCTTTTACAAGTAGTTATAGTCTATGTGTGCAACACAGAACATTATGAGCACATATATAGCATTTCCCCCTGTAAAACCAACCAGAAAGGATTCCTTCCACTCAAATCTGCAGAGCTCACAATAAAACTATTTCCATCATATATTTCCAAGATTTCCAAACTTGTGGCTCATACTTAAAGATTTGAGACCATAATATGGCTTCTATGTAGGATTTTTCATGGTTCTGATACCCATAAAAGGACGACATAAAACATGACGAAGCAAGTGTAGTGCTACCATGGAAATAGGCATTAGAAAATTAGAAAAAGAATTCTATTTATTGTGCTAACTATAATTCTAACCCAGTATTATTCAGACTTTGAACACAACCCACAGTATTTTACATAGCAACCAGTACAAATGTACATATATATATATATGTATAAATATATATATATGTATAAATATACATATATATATAACTAAAGTAGAGATTATGAAAAAAAAATTTCTGTATCTAGTATACTCTGACATTATCTATTCTACCTCACTCTCTTTAAAAATTGTTGATGTCAACCTACTAAGATGATTTCATAACCTGACAATGACTCATGGCTTAAACCTGACTCATGGCTTAAACCTAAAAGTTGTCCATCTCTCATTTCTTTTCAAGAAAGAAATTTTGGAATGATTCAAAGGCAAAATGGAATCATTAAGACCCAAAGGTAGGCAATAACTTTCATGGGAGAAGCTAAAGACCCTAGAATCTTATGGATAATCTCTCTTGGGTTTCTTCTCTCTCTGGCCTCTCCACTCCTGTGGATCTCTTGGACAGCTTCCAATCTCTTCTATGTCATACTGCCCACATGCTTAAGAACAGACAAGATGCAGGTGGGGCCCAGGAGAAACAGAAAAGTAGCCTCTGCTCAGGCCTGACTCTGGTCAGTCCAGGTTTCATTCTGAAAGGCAAAGGAAGCCTAGAAACTCTCCTGAGATCCTGTCCTACGTGCCACAGTGAACTTAAAACGAAACCAGGTCCCAAACCTTGGCTAATAATACTGTGTATGTGCTATGTGTCCCTGTGAATATCCCTCTACAACACTGTCCAACAGAACTTTCTGTCATGATGGAAGTATTCTACATTGGTGCTGTACAGTATGGTTACCACTAGCTACATGTATCTATTGAGCACTTGACTTGGCTAATTCAACAGAGGAACTGAATTTTTTATTTCAATTAATTACTTGAAATTTAAAGAGTCAGTTTCAGCTGGTGGCTTTTATATTGGATGGTGTAGCCCTTGAACCTATTAAAGATGTGTAGAGTTGGTGAGGTTGAAAGACTTATGGGGAGGTAAGAATTTGGAGATACTGATTATGATCGTATCATTCCATCTGATACTTCCAAAATTCAGGATGGAATTGTGGCCTTTGGCATTCTCAAATCTTGAAAGAGAAACAAGAGTATATGGAACCAAACAACCAAACAAGAGTATATGGAACCACACAGAATCAAGTGTGGGATTCTGTCACTGGTAATAAGCAATCCCTTCCAACTAGACCCATGGGAATAGGTGCTATACAAACAGCTGCATGTTCTTTGAGGGGTAGGAGAGGCAAGAATCTAGTTCATTGTATGGTTTTAGAAAGACCCGAGTTTAGATTCTTCTCTGTCACTGGCTGGAGGACCTGGAGCAAGTTACAAATGTTCTTTTTAGTCTCTACAGCTGGTGATGGGCTGTTCTGAGTAGTAATAACTTGGTGTAAGGGAAGCACTCAGTGCCATTGTTTAGGTTAGGTGATTGGCTATTCAGTGTATCCAATAGTGTACGCACACAGGCATATATGCAAATAACCCTCACTCTAGGATAACTACCAATTAGATTACATAGGTAGAAACAAGGCTTCTACATCTGTGTAACTTCTAGAAAAGAGTAGGGTAATCTGAAAATTGTGGGAGATAGGATAATAAATCCACGCTGTGAGTAAACTGTCAAACCTCCAATCTGGCTGGCCAAAATCTGAAGGTCTCTGAGGTACCGTACCTTATCCATTAGTTACCCACAACAAAAACAGCTAATACAGCTATTTAGCTCCTTCCATACACTAGACACTCTCCTATGCACCTAATCCTCATAGTTCTAGAAAGTGAGTACTATCATGCCCATTTAATAGATAAGTGAGGGGAGAAAAGGAAAGATTAAGTAACTTGTCCAAGATCAACAGCTACTAGGTAGCAGGACTGGGATTAAAATGGAGTACACACTTGTAATCAGTATACAGTGCTGCTTTCACGTGAGGAGTGGGTTCTCTACGGACTATAGTCAGTCATCTTAACATACTCACCCTGGAATTGTATTTAACATAAGATAGCATATTAATAGCATCAAGGATACAAGAGTAGGAGTGAAAAATCATAGATGGCTACATGAAGTCTTATAAAAACAAAGTAAAATAGTTTAACAACCTGAAGTTATTTGATACAAGTGCAATCAGTTCTTTATATCTTAATAACCCAGCGAAATAATCAATACAAATAGATGACCTAGAACCATCAAGTAAGGTTTATCATTTGAATACATTGCTGAAGAAGTTAAGGAATCATTAAACATACTTTAAAAGAATCCCCATTAAATACTAAAGATAGCATAGAAAAATATTTCGGTTTTTAAAAGTAGCAAGCTTTGATTATTTGGAGGATTCAATGCATGATATAGTACTGCAAATTAACAAGACTTCAATCAACAAAAAAATTGATCTCTGTGTTCTCTAAGTGCTTATACTGAAAAAAGTGTGTACAGCTTGCTGCAATCAGTAGGCACCGACACAACAGTCTTCAAGAGAACTGCAGTTTCAACATTGCTATTGGGTACATTTTTAAAAATGTGCTAAAATAATGGGCAATTGAGGCATTCTGAAATTAGATCTAACAAGGTGAGTAATTGCTGTGCAAGTCACACTACATTTTGCAGACTGTGTTCTCACACTGCACAAGATGCAGAGATTGCCTTTAAAAGGTATAATCTTTTGTAATCGTTTTGTGGTGTTCAAAGCAATTGCTTTCCAGTGGTAAAAGAACACAAGAGAACAATGGTGCATACCCCCAGACTTCTTGCTGACATGGAAACTCTGACCGTTCACACTCTGCCATTATTGACCAGCTGGACTAAAGGATGATATAGCCATTAACTTACTACAAAACTCGTCAGAAAAGGAGTAAAATGCGTTTGGGACCTGTTTCTAGTACAGAGGCCCAAGTGAGGGAGCATGTGGAGGACTTAATCATCCAGGTGAGGTTCATTTTTGGGCCAGTGCAAACTAAGGAGAAACATCATAACAGAGATAATTGAGTTAGCATGAATTGAGAAGTAATACTCAATCGAAATTCAATGCCAAGAGGGTAAGGAATGGATCCATTCAAACATTTCTGTAGTGTACAGTGAGTGAAAGGCACTGTGCTACCCTGATGGGGATAAAAAGATGAATAAGACATGGCCCCTAGAGAAAGAAATATACGAGATTTTATATATATAAAAATATGTGCTGATGATTAACTAGCATTGTATTATGTGCTAGGAAGAAGAACGAGGTGTACCTGGATTGAGTTAAGTTTGCAACACTCACCTGAATTCTGACTTCGTGAAATAAGTTGTAGTGATTAGTAAGGAAATTCCAAGAAAAGTTGACAGAGAGGCTAGAAGGACCCCACAAGTAACGGAAGTGCCCTCTGATGAGTGTTGAAAGCCAGTCACATACTACTGGCAGGACTGTGAGAATTCAGACTCATCCCCCAAATCTGGGGTGAGCTGCTCAGTTAGGGGCCACGACCACATGGGAGTCTGGAACCCCATCATTTCAGAGCTGGAAACATATCCCAAAACCAGCAGGTAGAGTTCTAAGGAAATGAGGGGCACAGAAAAATAAGAACTGCCTAAGACTCCATTAGTGTAAGTTAATTGAAATGCTTTTGTGATTATCAGGTGATTTCATGTGACTTCAGAAACAAATAATATGTCACCCACTAGACTCAAGATGGTGGGGATTTAAGCCCAACAGCCCAAACTGTGTGGGACTCAGAGCAGATGCACCTGGAGGGCCAAGCCCTTATCTTGGAGGTTAAGTCTGGGGAGAAGACTGTGTTCGTGGACACTCTATGGACTGGGATAGGAAATACCCACAAAATGCAGGATTGCCAATTACATTAAAAATAGAGTAATCCATGCTAGTGGAATCAGTAAGATTTCTTGGGTAAGAAAGCATGTGTGTAGGATCTTAAAAGAGAAGAAGACCTTGAAAAGGTCAGAAAGGGCATGAGACCAAAGATAACACAGGCAAGATGCTGTGGATAGATTTTTTTTTTTTTAAAGGAAGGTCAGTTTGGCTGGGACACAAGATGCCCAACTGAAGAAGAGTGAGACAAGAGTGGGAGACAAAACTAAAAAAGACATGGGGCCCAAATAATTTACAGTGGGATGGAGAACCGCTAGCAATCTTTTTCTATAAATGGCCAAATAGCAAATATTTTCAGCTTTCTGAGTCAAACAGCCTGTGTCAACTATTCAACTATACTTCTGTCGTGCAAGAGCGCCACACACAAAGGCTAAACAGATGGTGGGGAAGTACTTGGGTCTGTGGGCCATGGCTTGCAGACCTCTGTGTTACAGGACTTCAGAAAGCTGTGATGTGCACATGCACTGCTTGGGCTGCCAACCATGCATGCGCTGCAGTGAACCCCCACCCCCACCCCTGCAACCCCACCCCTGCCACTGGGACGGGGATCCAGTGGGTAACGGTAACTCTCTGTAATCGCTTCTTGTTACTCTCATACCAAATGGTTCCAAACACAATACAGGACGGAAAGTAATAATAAGCAAAGTAATTAAACTGGAGTATTATTCTACTTGTTACTTTATGTTAGTATTTTTTTTTAATACTTAAAAAGTGAACCTGTACTGAGAAGTGATTAATGAAAGCACCACAGACTTTGGTCAACTTGAGGAAGGCAATGAAGAGCAAATCACTCATACAGCCTCTGCCTAAAGCAGAGACATAAACAGCTTTTTACTCAAACAAAGAGCAACCAAATAATGAAGAAAAGGATGGATGGCCATAAAAAACATTCCTTCCATTTCTGACTAAGTGGTGGCAGATTAGAGGAAAAGTTTCTGTTTGTCTCAAATGTGGACTTTTTCCACTGAGTTGTTAGCAGTATTAAACACGTGGAAGCATGATCAGTTTACTCTTGCAAGGCGCAAGTGCATACAGCCTCTGCCCACGAGTGCCAGGATTCCTGTGATCTCCAGGAATGAACACAAAATGGGTAACTCCAGGTCATCCAATACCATTGGAATACACTTGTAACAACCTGTACTCTCTCTGAATATTCTAAAGCTTTTAATGAATAGCCCTTGTTGAATTATTCTCACCAGAATATAAGATAATGCAATACAACAGAATCAAGGTCAGAAGTAGAGGTCTGAATGAACTATAGACTTTTTTTTCTTTAATACTTTGAGAAACATTTAAGCAAATTCCAATGACAACTTCTGCGGATGTGTTTTACAGCCACGGCTGAAGACAACTTGTATTTTTACTGTATGCAAACAATCTAACACTAACATGTAAAAGTAGTTTTTCTTTTTTCAAAATTCATAAAGTATGACTTTAATGTCCCTCCTGATTGGACAGAGATGTCACAGATACACACACAGTACTTTATTTCCACAGTTTTTTGGTATGGGTTAAAAAAAAGCAAGTAGACTGCTCCTGGATAGGAAGAACAAATATTGTTAAAATGTCGATACTACCCAAAGCAATATACATATTCAATGCAATCCCTATCAAAATAACACCAGCATTCTTCACAGAGCTAGAACAAATACTCCTAAAATTTGTATGGAACCAGAAAAGACCCCTAATAGCCAAAGCAATCTTGAAAAAGAAAACCAAAGCAGAAAGCATCACAATCCCAGACTTCAAGCTACACTACAAAGCTGTAATCATCAAGACAGTATAGTACTGGCACAAGAACAGACACTCAGATCAATGGAACAGAATAGAGAACCCAGAAATAGACCTACAAATGTATGGCCACCTAATCTTTGACAAAGCAGGAAAGAATATCCAATGGAATAAAGACAGTCTCTTCAGCAAGTGGTGCTGAGAAAACTGGATAGCGACATGCAGAAGAATGAACCTGGACCACTTTCTTACACCATACACAAAAATAAACTCAAAATGGATGAAAGACCTCAATGTAAGACAGGAAGCTATCAAAATCCTGGAGGAGCAAGCAGGCAAAAACCTCTTTGATCTTGCCTGCAGCAACTACTCAACACGTCTCCAAAGGCAAGTGAAACAAAAGCAAAAATGAACTACTGGGACCTCATCAAAATAAAAAGCTTCTGCACAGAAAAGGAAACAATCAGCAAAACTAAAAGGCAACTGACAGAATGGGAGAAGATGACATATCTTCTTGCAAATGACATATCAGATAAAGGGTTAGTATCTAAAATCTATAAAGAACTTACTAAACTCAACACCAAAAAACAAATAATCCAGTGAAGAAATGGGCAAAGACATGAATAGACACTTCTCAAAGGAAGACATCCAGATGGCCAACCAACACAAGAAAAAATGCTCAACATCACTCATAATCAGTGAAATACAATGAGATACCACCTGACACCTGTCAGAATGGCTAACATTAACAACTCAGGCAACAACAGATGTTGGTGAGGATGCGAAGAAAGAGGATCTCTTTTGCATTGTTGGTGGCAATGCATGCTGGTGCAGCCACTCTGGAAAACAGTATGGAAGTTCTTCAAAAAACTAAAAATAGAACTACCCTACGACCCAGCAATTGCACTACTAGGCATTTATCCACAGGATACAGGTGTGCTGTTTCGAAGGGACACAGGCACCCCCATGTTTATAGCAGCACTATCAGCAATAGCCAAAGTATGGAAAGAGCCCAAATGTCCATTGATGGATGAATGGATAAAGAAAATGTGGTATATAGATACAATGGAGTATTACCCAGCACTCAAAAAGAATGAAATCTTGCCATTTGCAACTACAGGGATGGAACCGGAGGGTATTATGCTAAGTGAAATGAGTCAGTCAGAGAAAGACAAAACTCATATGACTTCACTCATATGAGGATTTTAAGAGACAAAACAGATGAACATAAGGGAAGGGAAACAAAAATAATGCAAAAACAGGGAGGGGGACAAAACAGAAGAGACTCATAAATATGGAGAACAAATTGAGGGTTGCTGAAGGGGTTGTGGGAGGGGGGATGGGCTAAACGGGTAAGGGGCATTAAGGAATCTACTCCTGAAATCATTGTTTCACTATATGCTAACTAATTTGGATGTAAATTTTAAAAAATAAAAAATAAAATTAAAAAAAAAAACAAGTAGTAGCATTTCTATGACAGACTGATTGAATTCACCCATTGTGAAGTTATCAAGTCACTAGCTGGAAAGTTTTCAAGAAACTGCTGACCCTTGACTTCAACCAACTGGATGTATGCTATTTAAAACAGATAACTTTTTTTTTTTTTTTTCTTTAAAGATTCACCACAGCTCATTGGTATCCCATCCTACAGTTCTTCAAGTTCTTTCCAAACACAGCAAAAGAATCACCTTTAATTTAAACTCATTTCCCCTGATTTGGGCCTTCATAAGAGTAGGAGAAAACTAGTCAGACTCATCCTCATAACACCCTTGCGTTTCTGAGAATAAGAACAAGGTCTTCACCCAGTTTTCTTTTTTATAAGCAGAGTAAATCTCTGTTCTGTCACTTTTACATGGAGCCTCTCTCCCATCTCTCCGGTGCTGCCCGTTAAGCTTGCCAGCTCTTCCCCCTTTGCTATGCAGACACCAAATTTTACTTTGGCCTTCCTTCATACCTCCAGCATGCCAGAACATTTTTACATTAAAATCAGCAAAATTAGAAATGTTAAAAGCCAGATTCATGTGTTCACTGAAATCTTACTGAACAGCTCACATTTTATAAAATGCTGTGTGGGGGACAAACTTTATCAAGGCCCAAGAGGAAGAACTGTTGTGGTTGGTAACCCTGTCTTTGTGTCTGTGATTTCACAGTCTCCTCCTCCCACCTGCCAACACACCTCCCTCTCTACCTTTGCTCATTCTGGATGAGTAATTAGGACTTCACTGCCTGAGTTACTTCCCTCTTGTATCATTCAATGCCTCCTTCATTGCTGATTGATTTATCTCAGCTTAATGACCTTTCCTTGACCTTCCTATTCAACTGAGTCATAAATACCAAGTTCCATTTCTACTCTTCTATACCCAACATCGCACGAGGGTCACTGACACTCCACTCTCACTCATACCGTCTTCTTAACATCCAGAATTTGGCTTCAGTGGCTCCCACTGCAATCTCAAATGATTTTCTAAAAGTTTAATGCCATGAGTGGCTTCTTTTTGGTCTTCATATTTCTTGCAAACATCGACCCTGCCAACTCTCTTTCTCTTGGCTAAAATGTGAATTCTCTATATCTTGGGGAGAAAACCCCAAATAATGACTCATCTGTCATCTCTGCAGCCATCCATAGACTGGTCCATCCTGTGACAATTTTCATGCAGGGGAATCTACCTCTCCAGCTCTGACTGCTCTTAAAAATCACATCCATTAACCTAATTGCCTGATGGGTATCTCACCTGGATATGCTGACGACAGTTTCAACCTGTTAAATATAAAAAGGAAATCTTTCTCCCCAAGCCTTCCCTACTCTATTATCCCTAGATTGGCAAATGCTCTCACTTTGTCTTTAAAAATCAGCCACTTTTCTCTTTCTTTCCCTAATCCTTCCCTTAAATTCAATGAGCTGGACTCAATGACATGTAAGTAGGAGTAAGGGATTTTACTTTATTGCTGATAAAATATTAGCTTTGAAAACAGTTGTTCTATTGGATAACATTAATTGGAAAACAAAATTAAATTTAGTAATAAAGCTTAGTGTGTGCCAAAGCATGGACTGTGCTCTTAAGAAGTATTGATGAATGTTAATTCTTTCCCTGAGTCTCAAGATAAAATTCCATTTTGAACTGGCAGATGGAAACATCAGAAATTTCACTTGCATTAAAAAGAGCTCAGTAAGCCTTAAGGACTCTAAGCCCATGGCTGGGACAGAAGAGAGGCCACTTACAAAACACTATGCAAACCCTTTCCCCACCCCCACAATACACAATCTCTAATTCTCCCCGAAACACTTCTCTTTTAAAAACACAAAGTAAAAATAAATCTTAAAGATCTTGGTAACCTGTGTTTTTTTCCATCTCTAGTTAAGGAAAGGTGGCTGGTATGATGCAATATCAACATTCTGCATATTCCATCTGAAATGATACACTCTGTCTGGGTCACTATTTGCAAAACAAAACTATCAAGATAGTTAAGAGAGTGATTTGTGAGAATAAAAAAGCATGACCAATTTGTCTGGGCATTAATGATGTAAACCTGGTGTACCACTAAAGATTTATACCCACTGCAGTGCGGGTTCAGTTTCTTCACTGTCTTTAAATCTGTTGCCAGCAGGCCCGTGTCTGTGTGTCTGTCTGAGAAGATAGGGGACAGGTAAACTTGGCTGCCAAAATCTCCCACTTATCCATAATGGACAATTATATATTGTTCACTGATAATTATTCGTATATCTTACTTCCAAAATGTCTGACTATCATAAAGTATCCTTAGCTCAAAACTATACCGAACAACTCAGGGTCATTATGAACATCAACCACCATTGCTTGAGTCCACCAGCATTCACGTTCTGGTGTGTGATGGTTACAGTGCTGGGCTGCATGGTGTGCCACACACAATTAGGCTCTCTGAAATGCCGTTTCATTATAACAGTCTATGTGAGGAACACTACTGAGTGATTTTCATGAAAAGGTGCTCCATAAATGACAAGACTTTTTCATTCTCGAAAGAAATACTAAAAACCAAAAACAAAAACAAAACAAAAAACCTCAAGAAATTACTACTATGGTTTGTAGAAAATGGAAAAAATATTCAGGTAAATGGAAAGAAGTACATCTTCTGAGATGAAAAAAAAATTAGAAAGCACATAGCAAGCAGCACTGACTAAACTACAAAAATGTCTTAAGGGCAATTTTTCCTTGATATATTCTAAACTTATTTTACCAACTTCAAATAGAATAACTTGTTTATACTTAAACAGGTCTCCAGTCATGGAAGACCTGTCATAAGACCTATTAATTTCTAATTTGTTTTCTAATCTGATCATTTTTATAGCTACTTATTTGTGTCCTTCGGTACAATAATAGACTCTTGGTACTAATTGAAATATCCACTGACCCTGTGTCCTAAAATCACGTAGCACCATTAACAGAAAGGGCTGCCCTTTGGCCTTTACCCCTCCCAGGGGTGCAAGAGTGTTATGTTGAAACATGGATCTTTTGAGCAAAGGTCATGCCACTAGTAATGGCTTGATGTGGGGTTTTTCTTTTCTTCTTTTTTTCCTTAATGAAAAGGCTGGGTATCTGACAGCACTGTAACACGTAAGCTATCTTCATTTTATAGCTTTGGTGTCAGTTACCAAAATAGAGTTCTGAGATGTATAGCTTACATTTTGAATAAAAGATGTCCCCTCCAACGAAAAATGTTAATAATTTAATACATGATGCACTAAGTTTTGGAAATATTTAGCAATATTTTTATATTAGTCATGGGAGTTTAGTAGGCAATTGTCTTGCTGTGAACTTTGATTTAAAATGGAGTGGTTATTTATTTTTTTTTCTGCAAAATTATGTCAGTATAAAACATGTCATATTGAACTCTAATTTTAAAATGAGTTTCTGACTTGGGTTTTTTTTTTCTTTAATCCAGAGAGCTGAGAGTATGTTTTTGGGTTATGCCAACATATCTTGCCAAAGCGTGGTTTTGATGTTAAATATTCAAGCCCACACATAGCTACGTGGTTCCACTTAGCCAAACACTTCCTAGGACATCAGGGGAAATCTCCAGAACAGGCATACAATTTGGTAAGTCATCACAAGGGTGATGTGCTTTACTCTGATTATCCTGACAGGCTCTTCCCTGCACAGGGGTCCCTGGCTCTGAAAAGAGCATCTCAAATCAACAGCTGTGTCCTGATGTTTTGCCACCCTGTGTTCATAAAACATGATGTTTGGTAACATATTTCAAACACAGTTTGCTTTTGTCTTTTCAACACCCAAACTCCCACTTCTGAATCTTCTTTCATCCAAGAATTCCTAACTAGTTTGAGGGCATTCATTATGCCATACAAAATCCTTTCACGGTAATTCTGGGTGTTACTGTTATCCTAATTATCTGTAATACCGACAAATCCACTTTCTATATTGGATTGCCCCATGGAAATGCACTTCACAGAACATGCTTTAATGCTACCTAGAAATGTCCACTGCCTTGTTGATGAATAAAAGACTCTGAAATGTATACATGCTGCAGAATCTTCTCTGTTCTGCATTGTGCTTTTCACATTAAATTTTGGTGCGGAGCTTCTCTTTCTAAAATGCCTCTGCTGTCTACAGACTTTTTCCTATGAGTCAGAATTAAGTTCACCAGCTACATGTTCTGATCAATTTCAGACAAACTGGGGTGAGGTACGTCAAAGAAAAGAGTAGCTGCTGAAAATTCTGTTTCTACATATGAGGCACTGCAGACAATGCAAAGAAGAGCCGTGCAATCTTTGCTTTCAAGAAGCTTACAACTGTGGGGGAAGACCAAATGCAGAACAGAGTGCAGGAATAAGTTTGGTTTCCCATGATGTTCACAGAAGGACACAGAACACAGCATGGGAGAAGACCCAGAGGAGAGCGGAAGGTGACAAAGGAAGCTGAATACTCTGGTGATAAACTCAGGAGTTGAAAGTTCAAGTTTTATTTTTACTCACAAATATAATGAGAAACTTTTGGAAACCCTAAGGAGATGATACATGATCCAAGGGATGGATAGAGAACACTTTGAGGTGGCCAGCTGTTCCCCCTCTCTACTGGGGACCAAATGGAGGAAAATGGGCATTTTGGGATTTAGATTAGAGCAAAAGAATACATTTCTGACAGCGAGACTTATTAAACAAATAATGGAATAGGTTACAGAAGGAAACTGTGAAAATGTCATCTGTGAAAGTCTTTAAAACTGGGATGTGTTTTCAACAAGCTAAAGAATGGAGTGAGGTATGGAGCATACCGGTCTAATGGAAACCACACAGCATTACCTTCCAATGACTGAACAAAGCCCCTTTGGAGACATCTGCTTGGGATTCTTTTTCTAGTCATGATGGCCACAGTGAGCCACCATATTCCTTGACACAGCCTCCTCAAACCACTGTGGGTTTGTGTTAGGTGGCCAGTAGAGAGGAGCCCCGACTATACTCAGAGAAGCAAGGTTCAGCTTCCACATGACATGAATCGACAACACTAGATTCATTTGCAGAATGCTTAACAAATTCAGTCCACAAGCTCAGATTTTAAGTTGGGCATCACTAGAAGGTATTTAGCATTTAAGAGCTAGTTTCAGGCACTGCTTGAGTCCCAGGTTTATACATTCAACAACTTTACTGAGTATTTCCTTTGCCATAGGTGGTGGGCCTAGTGGTACAGAAGGCATAGTCCCTGCCCTGGGGAAGACAGGCACAGAAACAGTTAATTATACACCAGAAACACAAATGTTAGGATAGGGGTAAGCCCAGGATATGTGGGAAGCACAGATGGTGGCTGCCGCCAGAGACAGAGGGCAAGGGAAGGCTCACAGAATAACGTCGGGGGATCCTGGAAGGAAAGAGTCAGGGAGCTGATGACAGAGGAGGAAAGCTTTCTTTCTAGAAAAAGGGCATGGCATGTTTGAAGGCATTACATGCCACAACAAAAGATGATCATGTGAATGCCTACAGCAATGGGGAAGCTGGCAAAATCACCATCTTGGCTAGCATTTGCTTTCCCTTCTGGCACCAAGGTTGCTTTTTAAAATATTTAAGTAAGACCTTCAGCCTTGATTAGAGCATCTGTCATATGAATATGTATTTACTGGTTCCCAGGAATAATGTGTTAGACATGGAATTCAAATGCCCTTTCGTTTATCAATGGCCATTAAAGAACCATAATCAAGCCAAGTCCTCTTACCTAAACAAACTCACTACACGTAGGGACAGAGGTCTAAATAGAAAACATGATTCATTTGATCATTGTTTTCTCTCACCATAAACCCTCACTCTTTACTCATGACATATATTCTCATGTGTACACATACAAAAAAAGGTGTCACAATGAATAGGAGTCAATGAGGCTCGAAGGCAAGCTTTACCAAGAGGCAAAAAGAAGCTTAATGAATTTTCAAGATTCTCTGGTTATACATCAGCTCAAACTATAATACTTGAAGTAGAGGTTGCTTTTTTTAATCCTGTCACCCACGGAGGCTTTCCCAGCAACCACGGGCAGCACTTTGTCCTCTTATCCTTTGTCAGTGTCACTAAGAGGTTGGCTAACACTAAATATGGACAAAGTCTGCAGGGGTCACAACCCAGATATCTCACAAATGCAACTGGAAGAAGAAAGGGAGAGAAATGTTAAGGTATGGTTGGTAAAAATAGAGATTCTGTCTATGCTGTGTGACATACACATGTCCCTGTTTCTTTGCAGCATGCGAGACCACACAGTCACCACCCTTTACTCCTGCCAAAGATGTGTAAAACAGAAGCTGTCTACTCCTGGAATCTGCAAAGATCCTCTTCCAGCTTGAGTGCTGAAACCAAACCCTGACTTCTCTGGGGTCTTTCTAATGCCTTCTTCCCATTTCTCTTTTCCCCATCTCTCTACCCATATGAAGGATTTACTAAAAGACTGAGATTTTTTGGACAGGCAATTGCTGTTCTAACACAACCTTCTCAAGGGTTAAGTGTAAATGAATCAGAAACATGTGGCTTAAATTTCCCACAAAATTGAATTCATATGGACTTAGATATAAAAGGGAAAATGGGTGTCTTTCAAAGCATGGTTTGAGTTTTGAAAGACTCCAAGTGCTGGGAAAATAGTTTAGGTATTCACTTAACTTAGAGCTATGGCCAGGATCATTCATCCATAATACTACAGAACTTTGTTCTATCAAGTAATGTGTCACACTCAGAGAAAACTACATATAGAGCAATTAAACACCCACGTTCACAATTTTGTAACGAGCTCCAACAGAATTAGATGAGAATGGAACACTAAATGCTTAGTAAGAATAACTGAGGAAAGTGACGCATTGAATGTGCATGTGTGTTACTTGGGGATCTTGTGAAAATGCAGATTCTGGTTCAGCAGGTCTTAGGCAGGGCCTGAAACTCTGCACTTACAACAAGCTCCCAGGTGATGCCTGTGCTGCAGGTCCATAGACCACATTTGAGTAGCAAGGACTTGGGTCACCCATGCTGCGTGTCACCGCTCACCACACAAGTCATTTTACACTATATTACATATCTCCAGGCTTCCGGAGATTCCTATTTGTTTGGTGACAAATAAATAAATATTCAAGCAAAATTACATAAATGGGAATTAAAACATGCTGCTAAAAAGGTATAGATAATTGCTGTGAAATTTACATAACAATATCCACTGATTAGAAATAATGAGTAATGTATTCATTATTACACATGAACAATGAGAAAACAAACACGAAACAGTAAATATTCATCATTACCAGCTCTGCTACTACTTTACATCCTATTCCAACTGGGAATCCTTTCATAAAATCTTCCAAGTCACTTCAGACATCAGAGATACAGCCTGTTTTGAATTCAAGCACTTTTTTGTTTACCACATGACTAATTAGTAAGGAATCATCTAGCCCTTTTGCATGCATTAATCTTGCACATATGGATGCCTTATTTTCACAAGGAGATTTTAATCTCTGTGAGGGTGTGGCCTTTTTCCTTTCTGAACACCCCAGAGTCCCTCAACATGCTTTCTTAGTGGACTATGGAACAAACTGCATGCCCTTTATAGGTAGAGAGTACTAGCAAACCTCAGCTTACACTGTTTCAAGGCTGATCGCCATACCCATCTCCACAATGTTGGAATTCATGCTGTTCATGTCGTAATAAATCCAGTTCCATTTGTCAACTGGAGGTAGGGGTTGAAGGCAGGGGATGGATGTTGGAGGTGGGTAAGGAAACATCCGATGTTCTGAGAAAACATTCAATACTCATCCACAAAGTTTGATGAAAAATTTGTAACTTCTTTCCTCCCCCAGGGGTTGAATGAGCCCATTTTTCATATATGCAGCATTACAGGAAACTTGTTAAGATGAAGAATGTTATCATTTTCCTCTTGGGTAAACTTAGCAGAAAAGCAGCTTACTTTTACTTATAACACACACACACCACCACAATGGAAAAGCTAAGAAAAGTGTTTATCAAACCCTCCAACTTCCAAACCATTATTCTCCCTCTCCTAGCAGGAAGGCATATATTTAACTGCTTCTCTAAGGGCAAGGTCATTCCCAGGTTCTGGAAAACCCACTCATACACCCTGCCACTAAAGGAGCCACTGGGTCACTGTTCTTCATTCTCCACATTAGAGCACCCGGGCTCCGAATATAGGAAGGTCTTGGTCACAGCAGAGGAAGAAAGGCAACAAGTTGGCATGGCCCAAAGAATCCTAGCTATCAACTCTCATCCCTGCACTGAGTTCTTCTGCAGCCAAAGCCCCAAGGCCATAAGCTCCGATCATGAAGGCAGCAGCACAGGGATTCTGCTGACCCTCTCTGGCCAGAACAGGAAGCATTTCCTCCAATCAACATATTACATATGGTTGGTTCTGGAAGCAATGTCATATGTGGCATTGGCTGGGTGGGTGGACCATTAGATCTCCATATCAGGTATGTCACCAAGCGTAATAAAGGTCTCCAGGAGAATGGAGGCCAGCTTACACAGGCCCAAATAGAAATAAACTTGTGCTATCTACTCAAGAAGGATACCTCGAAATGAATTTTTTGAAAGAAATGGCTGTCATAAATTCCTCCTTCAAATATTAGGTGAACAGCAAGTGCATGCACAGCACATGCTAGGTTAAGTTTGGGGAGAGTGTTATGTTTTTTTTCTTATTTTTTAACCAAAGGAAATTTGCAATCATGATGGGAAGACAACACATACACATATAAGCAGTTAAACAGCTTTACAGAGCCAAGAATATTAATACAAGACATGTTATGAAATGGTGTTAATTATAAGAAAGAAGAGCTTGAGCTGTGTCCTGAAGGTCGAGAAAAATGTGTAAAGAAAGGGGAGAGGAATAGGAGTCCAGACTGGCGATGTGTAGTTACGAAACCCTGAGGCTCAGGACACAGGGAGTCAACCCATCTGGCTGGTATGAAATGGACAACATCAGGTGGAGATTTAGGTGATGGTTCAAGTAAAAATATTATCAAATGAAAGAATTTGGATACCATTTGGTAGGTGGGTGTTTTTCAAATGATGTTTCTCAGAATCCTAAGATTCTACAAACATGACTCGATATTCTCAATGATTAATTGTAAGAACATATAAATGTAATACTTCTAACCTTAAAAGAAATGTTTCCTAATAAAGTAAAATTGTTTTGATTAGTCTTATATACTAAAATTCTGTGTACAACTTTATTGAGAAAGAAGGAATGACCTTGATAATAGACAGCTACCTTTTCAGTTATCACAGAAATGAATGGCACTAGTTAATTTGAAGCATTTTATTTATAATGCAAATTCACCTCAAGATTAATTTAAAATTCATCGTATTTAGAAAATAATACAAATGCTTAAAATGTAATGCTGGAGTTCCCAGTATCTATAATGGTAAAGTTATTAGCAATATCATTATTAAACGTATCAATCTGGCGGCATTGCCTTAGCTGATGAGGACTAACTGATCAGAGCATGTGTTGTTAATGGGAATTAACAGCACATGGTCAAAAAGAATTGCTTGCTTCCCCCCACCATGCATCCTTGTATATACAAAATCCACATTAACTTCATGGAGAGCTAAGCATCAAGCAGGGCTGGCAGATGATGGGCTTTGGTCCTTGATGATTCTAAAGAAAGATATTAAATTCAGTTTTGCAGCTCATTCAGAAAATTGCCCTAATAACTTGGAAAAGCCCCGTTGATGCTTTCTGCTGGTGGGGGGCGGGGGGGGGGGGGTCTGTGGGCCCCCGCGCATGCGTGCATGTAAGCGGATGTGCGTTGTGTCTGAACCAAAAGAAACCATGCCAGCCATAAAGGAAATTAAAAACAAACTTAAATATGCTTCCATATGCCAGTGCAGGGGCCCCCAGAGACTTGATCATAAACTTGCACATTTAAATTGTCTACATGAATTTTTGATTCAAAAAGTGCACTAAGCAATTTTATCAGCACAATCACATAAAATAAAATATATTTTCACTTGGGGAAAAATATTCCTCAGGCAAGAAATGGGATTTTTTATTTAGACATCCAAGTATCAATTTATAATAAATGAATGCTCTGGATTTTAAAAAGCCTAATAAAGCTACTACTTTCCTTTGTATTAGAAGGTAATATAGAGTGAATAATACAGGAGATACAAGAAAGGGAATTTAGAACAATCAATTTTATGGGATGATTGAGAATTTTAAAGTAAAATTATATTAACAATTTAAGTGTTAAATCCCCATGTGTCAATTCATTTAAATCCCCTTATATTGTTAAACAGAAAACATGTGTTTAAGCTACTCTATTCCTCATACTTACACTGTTCTCTTCCTCTCACTCCATTAAGATAATTTTCAAATAGTGCCTTCAGTTACTGAGCATCCTTCATACACTAGTGGAGAACAGTCCACAAATACATAGTATGTGATTCAAATATTTAACAAATATGTCTCTCTGAAACTTTATTTCATCTTTTTGGACAAAAGTGATCTATTTGGCAGGATTTTAAACCAAGGTGTCATTATAAAAAAGGAGGCTCTTCCCATGCTCCTAAAATGACTAGGTCTTGCGTGCATATGGACTTCAGTGGCCGCCACTTTCCTTCCTTGATTTATTAGAGCCAGGAAAATAAAAAGAGTTAAATCGATTTCATTTTAATTCCAATTAAAAAATGCACGAGGCAATCAAATGGCAGCCACAGACTTCTATGCCAAGAGGATGCAAAAATAGAGACATAAAGTATTACTAATATGTAATGTTATTAAGAAAAAGTTTAGTGAGCGTAAATAACATGGGGGAAGGGCAGAAAAACAGAAAAGCATTGGCGATTAAGTTCATAAAAGTGCTTGTTAGCAGGAAGTCCACTTGTTTATTGAGAGACAGCCTCAATTAGCTGATTGTGGAAGTGGATAATTTGTTTATTGTTTCTACTTTGAGGAAAGGTTTTCTTACGTATTTCCAACCAAAATAATGGGCCCAGTGGTGTTGTGTTTTGTCTCTGGGGCAACTCTTGCCACCTGTACCCGTCACTGCAGCCCCCACCCCCACCTCCTCTCAGGCTTGCCAATCAGTCTCTCTAACACACTGGGAAAAGCCTTGGAAGGGGGCTGGACTTCTGGGGTAAGGGACTTAGGTGTCGCAGAGGCTGGTGCAATCAGATCCGGAAATGACTACAATTTAAAGACAAAACCAAAAAAAAAAAGGGGGGGGGGAGGGGAGGTGGTAAGCCCTGATAGAGGGATGAAAGTCAGCCAATCATAAAACCCTACATGACAAAGGAACTGAATTCACAGGGCTTTCCCAGGTTACAAGATTGTCAGTGGAAAGAGATTTGCAATTGTGCACAATCAAGGTTGTTTTTTGCTGTCAAAACCCCATCCTAGTTGGATTGGCCTTGAAACATGCCCATGCCACTCTTAGCTCTTATTATCAAGGTCCTGATCTTAAAATCCAAGGTTAGTATATATAGGTGTGCTGAAGACAATAAAGTAGCAAAAGGACTTACAGTATTTAAAAAAAAACAAAAACACAACAAATATTTAAAATTGCCCTCAGCAGAGCAGAGGTTGAAGGATGCAGCAGGAGATAACAGCAGCGATGTGCACTGTCTGACCCTGGACCTAGTCCACTCCCCCCACCTCCCCAGGCAGCCCTGTGCTGTTATTCTTTAGGGGGGGTGGGGAGCATACTTGGTCTCAACCTCCTTTAGAGCTGGGCTTTTCATTCATGATCTGATGAAATAAGAAAAAAGAGAAGACAAATACCGCAAATCAACTTGACAAGTATTCATCAACCAGATTTCAAAATGTTGAAGAAAGGAAACCTCTATCTTAGACAAAATAATTTAAAAAAAAAAAAAAAGAAGAAGAAGAAGAGGAAGAAAGAAGAAGAAGCCATCCTTCATTCTCTTGCGTTTGGTCTGCTCACTGGGTTGCCAGCTTTCAAGCCTGACCCTTCCCTGATATCCACTTATTGTCCCCAGACCTCAGCCCACTGGGCAATTAGAACACAAGAACTGCTTTCCAACTGCCTGGATTTAGTCGAATGCATGATCAAGGAGTTCCCTTGAAAGGGCGGTAAGCCTGCACCAGTCTCGGTAACATCACAGACGCTTTAAAGATCCTGCGACATCGCCCTTGCAGTTAACAGAGCGACACCAGAAAGAGGGAGTTCTTGCTTCCTTGGCCCTCGCCCCTCAATCTGCTGCACGCCACATTTCTTTCCCCTGGTGGGAATTTCTAGCCTTCAGCCATTTTACTTTCTTCAAGTGCTTCCGACCTCATCAAGTTATTTACACAAGTTACTATCCTTGGTCCTGGGATGAACTATAATTAAAAAACATAACCTAAACCATACACACCAATGACTGAGAAGCTACTTTCTACTGACTTTGCAATACAAAATAACATAAATAAATTTTTTATGCTTGACAGAAGTGACCTAATTAGAACAATCCATTTTTGGCTGCAAATCTCTGTAAATTGCGCGTTTACCGAGACAAGGAGGTAAAAGATGCACTGCAAATAAGACAAGCCTTCTCTCATAAAGTAACTATAGGAAAGTTGGTTTCTTTTATTCATAAATCCAAGTTCAGCAAATGGAAATCCTAAGAATTCAGTAGCAAAAGGGGAGATTAAGTCAAGGCGTTCCAGGGAACAAGTCAGCCCAGTCAATGGGCCACAGCATACTTTCCACCAGACCACAAAGACATGAGTGCCAACATTTTTTTTTTTTTAACAAGATAATGAATTTTAATCTCTTTGTGAAAAAACAAAATCCATGAGAGATAGCATGCTTCATAAACACTGACCTTCCCTGTGAGAATTTCTCCTAAGGAAAAACAGGAATTAAAAGAAACCTCACGAGGGCACCTGGGTGTCTCGGTCGGTTTAGCATCTGACTTCGGCCCAGGTCATGGTCTCACAGTTCATGAGTTCAAGCCCCACATCGGGCTCTCGTTGTCAATGCAGAGCCCACTTCAGATCCTGTCCACCTCTCTCTGCCCTTCCCCCACTTGCACACTAATGCGTGCGTGCATTCTCTCAAAAATAAACAAACAAGGGGCGCCTGGGTGGCTCAGTCGGTTAAGCGGCCGACTTCGGCCTGGGTCATGATCTCATGGTCCGTGAGTTCAAGCCCCACGTCGGGCTCTGTGCTGACAGCTCAGAGCCTGGAGCCTGTTTCAGATTCTGTGTCTCCCTCTCTCTGACCCTCCCCCGTTCATGCTCTGTCTCTCTATGTCCAAAAATAAATAAACGTTAAAAAAAAATTAAAAAAAAAATAAACAAACAAAAAACCCCACACATACACACACACAGAAGGAAAAAAACAAAACCTCACATCTCCTCCTTAATGGTTTCTTCTGACTTATCTACAATCACAGTGTAGGATGGATTGGTCTACACTCATGAAATGTTAAACCTTGAAGCACAGGGGTTGGGGTTTACAAAGAGACGGACATTAGCCAAACCAAAAAAGAACACTTTGTGGTACAATGAAGGGAAAAACGGTTTGGTGATAATGGGTATAATAATTTTAACTTTCCATGCTTTGGACAGCAGTCCACGGATACAGTGCTTTTGAAATTTTAACAAGAACCGACTACATTATTGCAACTATTCTACTAATGATGGAATGGAGGGTCACAAAAGACAAATGATTTGGTGAGGATGTAAAAGGAAAGAGGCACTGGGGTCAGACAGCCAGGCAAATACACCAGCCCTGCCCGCCAGGCCTCACCTCCCCAGGAACTAAAGACGAGAGAAAGCAAGGAAAAACACGAGAGAAAGCAAGGGAAAACACCAAGAAGAGGAGAAAAGAGGTTGCTATTTCTTCCAGCCTTCTAACACAGAAATAACACATAGGAAACTCATTTTCAGCAAGTATGCATGCACACACCACATAGTTTAGGGACTGTATTTTTAAATTTACTGCAGGTCACAGAGGCCCTAAGTAGAGGTATCTATAAATAGCATGGAGATCTGGAAGGATAGCCCTCTGGTGGAACATTCTAGCTGTGTGACTACTGCTGTTTCACAAAATATGTGTGGATATGCTGCCATTCTTCAACTTGAGAAAGCAAAGCCTCTGAACGCGGAAGGCAAGGGGCAGAGAGAGTGGTTTCTATCACTGTGGTAACATGAGAAACCAGAGTGTTTCAGTGAAGGAAACGCAAAGCTTCATATAAATCAACTCAAAATGTAAACATACCACTTAAATATTAATCAAGGTAATTATAGAAAAACAATCCAGAAAATCTCTGTAACAATCCAAGATAAATAAATGTCCCCAGACTGAAATGAAATTCAGAACTCATTTGTTCCTAACATAACTTGACTTTCTTCACTAACTCCTACCAAATACCATATGCTTGGCTACAGCAATCCTAAATGAAATTATCCTGTAGTTGTTATCAAATTGTAACCCAGCAAACCTACACAAAACCCATATTCAAGTTTATGAAAGGGGAAGACTAAGTCCAAGGCAAAAAAGCAATGAAAGCAATCACAATATCCCTCAAACAGAACCACATTATATTTGTAATAAAGGCTGTTTCTCAACTGCTTCCTTTAGGAATGTGTAAAAGAAGAACAGGCACGCGTGCAGGTGAAACGTCACATTTTAGCCAGACTGTGCTTAAAACTCCTTCATAATACAGAATGCCAGTAACATAGGCAGGTAATCAGGAAGGGTAGTTCTCAGCATTTACAGGGAGTAGTCTCTCTTGGGTGTTTGAGATGCAACTTTGTTGAGGGAGCGTGGTCAGCGTGGGCTCTCACAAGAGGAGAAAGTTGAGTTCTAAACAACAAAAAGTACATTATATGGTGCTTTGTGGAAACAGAAGGGCAGAAGAAACAGCAAATGCAAAGGCCCTGGGGCAACAACAAATGTGCATATGGAACAAAAGAAAAGTCTCTGTGGCAGAAGCATCATTAGCAAGGGGAAGACATGCAGCTCAGTGCTTGATACTCCACTCTGTATACTCAGGATTACCAGCTTCCTTTCTTCTCCTGAACTCTTTAAAATTGGAGGAAGGGGGGCTAGGCTAAATTATCCAAGATTATCACCTAGGCTCTAATATATTTTTGGTCACCAGGGAGGCAACTAACACAGGAATGTACTTGCTGTGTAACCTGGGCCAGCCACTTCACCTCTCTGAGCCTCTATGTTGCATGAGGTAATTACTACCATCTTGATTGGATTATTGTGCTATTATATTGTGTATATATACATACATACATACACACATACACCTGGCACACAACTGGTGTACAAAATTACTCCTGACACAATATAAATACTCCTGGCTTTTACCAGTCTGTTTCAAGACTTTCTCTAGTGGATTTTGTTTTAACAGGTCATTAACTTCTTGAGACACTTCAAGCTAAAGCAGTAGGACCAATGACAAGAGCGACCAATTATAAACACTGATCAGTCAGCTCTGAAGTCTTAACTCAGTGGGAAGCCATGATCCAATTAACAAACATTTGGTTTGTGTATCGCTGTTCGAAAATATGCATCTGTACAATGTCCATTTAATAAGTTAAAAACATTGGTCTGCTAAAATTCAGACACAGATCCAGACTGAGCGCCTCACCATCTCCCCACCTCTTCTTCATGCAGAAGAAATACCTTGCTGTCAAAAGGTCAACACAACCAAAGTCCATCACCTTAATTTGTCCTTGTTTGTCAGTAGGTATCCAGTAGATAAATACAAACTTTTCTACCATTTACAGATTTTCTTTCCATTATTGCCTCAGAAATCAGGTAACACCAGAAGTCGACGGCTCTTAACAGCAACAGGTAACAAGTCATGTTTTGGAACCTGCTGACATCTGGTTACAAGCGATTGCTCTAACTTCATAACTCAGGAAGTTCCTACAGGAAACATGGTGTTTGACCTCTATGCAAATGACTCTGGGTACTTTCAGAACTCAGGATTGACATTGCATTTGAAAGCCTCAAATAGAGGCACAGGCTCCAAATTTTAAAACTAGGATTCTTCCAAAGGCAGGTTAAGGAGAGAAAAGTTGCACAGCTGGAAACAAGATTCATCCTTAGAAATCGCCCCAACTTATCACATTAGGGTCAACTCAGTGTGTCAGATAAGAATTTGGTGAATTTACTTCAGCTAACACTACTCTCCTTCTGAGTACACATGGCTGGTGAAAAGCCAGATGTTTTCAATCTGTAAAGCTTAACACTACCGCACAGCAAAACCAGCTGGCAACAGCCTGGAAAAAAGTGTGTGTCTTGCTGGGAGAAATCCCAGCTCTGGAGTGTTTGATCTTTCACACACACCAGAGCTCTCCCCTTCCTGAGTCCACTCCTATGTCGCTGTCCTGACAGCCAGCTCCTGCAAGGATGTTGGGAGCAATAGCATCATCTCATTCTTTTTCTAGGGCTCAAAACTACTTGAAAAATATATATACATTTTTACCCCAAATAATATTCTCCCTCTATACTAGTTAACCGGAAGGTAACATAAAAATGATTAACCACCCGCACCGAAATCATTTCATTTCATCCGAGTTACACCTTAGTAGAGACACATGTGTGTGCACAGAGAATACTTGGTAATAATGCACATTCCACTAATTCTTATAAGTTGGAAAGAGCTAGATTGAAGGTGGCATTTGCACTAATCTATAAAGGGCATAAGCACAAATGATCTGCATTTTCTGAAAATCTCGTACAGTGGGAATCTATTCTAGGAAACAAGTGTTCTAACCAATTCCTAGCACTTCCAAAGTACCCATCTGTTCCAGGTGATACAGGCCAGAAGATCACAAGCACATTTTGTCTACTCAGGACATGCATTTGAGTGTCACCAACAAGCAGCACTTTGGCTAGCTTCAAACTACACTTCTAAGGAAGGAAGGAAGGAAGGAAGGAAGGAAGGAAGGAAGGAAGAGAAAACTGCCACATTTCTTTGAAAAAAAAAAGGTTAAAATGTGAACTTTTCACAATTTCCAACAGGCCTTCTAAGAGGCCACAATTAATGAAATTTAACTATATACATCAATGGGTTATTTTACGACACATCATTACTATCATCTATGCATAGTGTGTCTTTCTCATAAGAAATTCAAGTACATAATGTTTATTGGCAAATTACATCCAAATTGCAGAAACATTCCAATGATCCTAACATCTATGTCAAATAAGCAAACTGGGGAAATGAAAATATTTACATGCCATGGAGAGAATAAAGAAAATAGCACTGAGCCGCTAGACCATGAACAGGCAGTTGTTTTTCTCTTATACAAGTCTTCAGGGATAATCCCAATATCTAACAGGGAACAAAAATTCAAAAACATGTGTTTATCAAATAAAGTAGTGATTGAGCGAATCAATCAATCAATGAATCTTTGAATTGACTATTCGAACAGCTACACGAGTACTGACTTCCAGTATGTTCCAGCTGCTGCATGTGCTCATCTACTGGGCACAGGTGAACTGAGCCCTGATCTTTCCTCTGGGCTCTCAAAGTACAAGCAGAGCTCTGAAAATGAAGAGAGCACAGCAGGAGGCAAAGCCGTCACAGAGCCCGCTTCACCACAAATGCCTGGAATCACAGGAGAGAAACAAAACTGTTGTTGATAGACCTCCATCCCCGGTCATAATATCCAGGTTTATTTCTCACACACAGGCTGATCAACATTCTACCTTTGTTGTTCTTTCTCATAAAAATTCCACTCCACCTCCTCGGCTCCCAAGCCGCAGTGTTCTCTAACTTGCATATGCACTCTGGCAAGAATCACTGGCCCTCCTTCATGATTAGTTACCGATGGCACCCCCTGGCTCACGGGGGGCTTAGAGAATTAATTAATGTTTGCAAAGTGCTTGTAGATCCACAAGCCAAGGGGTATTATATAAATGCAAATTATTAGCATTATTCTGTTCTCCAAAGGGGCAGACTGCCCAGAGCACTTATTCATGCCTTATAAGAAAACCAAAGTCTCCTTAACTAGGTCTTCCTACATTAAAGGGACTGTTGATTTACAACCCCAGATCACCATGTCTGCATATCAGCCTGTGTTCCAGGCCCTGAGGCTGTGGGTTGTTTTCTTTTTTTTTTTTTCTTTCAAGGAGCTATTTTTGGACCCTTGGTTCTTCTGCTCAAAGCCTGCAAAAGAGATCAGAACCTATCATTAAAACAAATCTCACCTCCAGAAAGGAGTTTCACATCTCACTTTCTCATCTTTGGAAGAAGATAAGACAGAGGTCTTGACTTTTTAGAAAGTTCACTGTGTCCCTTGGTGGGACCCCAGAGGCCCCGGCTGAACACCACTTTGAGTGATTACATTCTGCTCACCTCAGGGTCTCCTGCTGCTCCAACCGCATGTAGTATTTATTGCTGCTTCCTGCCCTTGAATGTTTTGCAGTCTTCCCCTGTTCTGTTTAAACAAATGCTGTGTTTCACCTGTCATAGCCCTATCCTTGGGAATGAACGGGAACAGGACATTCGACACCATGGCTATCACTTTTAGGGCCTAGAATCCTGGTTTATTTTGTTAATGGAGATTGGATGAGCTATTAGTATATCACGTTTACACATGTAGCTTCTGCCTTTATCTCTGTTATTTTCACTTTAAACCTGGGAAAACAGTTGGAGGTTATGTAAGCATTACCCTGGGTCCTAATCCGCAAATATCTTTGGCAACTTTTATTGGTCTTTGAGAATTCCATTCCTTTGTACTAAAGACCATGGTCTTTCATATCACATCATTAGTATTACACAATATTAGGAGCAAAGCTGTCAAAGAGATCTCCAAACACATTTAGAGGAAGGAGAAATGGCTTTAAATTAGTCTTCCTGTATATTAAATATGGAAACAAAAACAAAACACAAAGGAAAAGAAAGAACAAATAATTTCAAGTAATTCCTTCATTTTCTGGATGTTTACTGAACTAGTACATGCAATACAGACATGGCATTGATTTTCAGGATATTTTTTACCTTTCACATTTCTGCTCTAGGACATAACTTTGGTAGGAAGGGGATAGGGTGAGCAAGGACTACAACCTACTCAGGGCTTCATCTCAGAACCAGAACAGCTACAGGGAACACAGACAAGCCCTTAGCAGGCAGCAGGTAAGGAGGAATAATAGAACTGAAAAGTAAAACGACACCTTACATATTATACTACCTGTATATACCTATGTGCATATACATAGATATCATGTAATAGTTTTCCAGTTTAGAAAGTGCTTTAATATCTCATTTAATGCTCACAGAAACCCCATGAGTGAAGTATTGTACTCCTTTCACAGATAGGAAAACTTTGCCCCAAGGAGCTGGGTGACTGCCTAAGAGCGCACAGCCAGTCAAGGTGCATATCCCAGGGAGCTGCCAAGAACTGGAGAAGGGTTAGCCTGCACACACTAACTCCAAGGATGGAGAAGGTGTGAGAAAAGAGAGAGAAGAAACGCAGGAGGAGTGTGCTGGACGAAGGTTCAAGTATAGATGACACAACTTTCATAGAAACCAGCCAGCTTCTAGAGTGCCCCAATCAGAAAGGTCTCCAAACACTGGGACTTGCCATGTACAAGTTGACTATGAGCTGGGAGTCCCATAACTGTTGTGACCTTCAGCCACACCTCACTGTTGTAAGGTCCCCTGGACTCTGACAGCTGCTCTGAGAGTCCTTTTGAAAGAAGTCATCACAGAGACCATGGCTGACCTCAGATTTTATGCCTCAGTTTCCCTCTCATCAGCCTAGAATGAACTCGTGCTCCCAGAGAGCATTGAGTGAAGCAGTGGAGGAGGGTATAAACAGAGACCGCCTTGAGGGTCCTTGTAGATCTGCCAATCTGTGACCCATTAGCCTCTCCTTCCTCTTTCCTGGAAGACCTCGCCACCCCCCTTCTCACCCTTAGCCCTTCTGGGGCCAGTCCCTTCCCTGCTGTTTTCCCACGTCTGATGTCTCACCTCTCTACTCCAACCCTTCCCAACGGGGCTGCGACTGTCTGTGGACAGAGGCAGGGCTTCACTTTTCTTGGTCTTCCCCGTAGTGCTAATTCTAAGCCAGACATTCCAAGAATGTCTCAACTAGCTCCTGAAAAAAAAACAAACAAACACAAACCATGTCCTTTTCAAACTCATCTTTCCTCTCTCCCACTGTTTAATTGATAGTGTGAACTCTATTCAATGCTCAAGAACATTACCTTCTGGAGACAGGACACTGGGCAGGCTGATAACAACGAGTTGGGGTTTCAGTTTGTTGGTGTGGGAAGTCTTGGGCCCAGGCTTTGGGTGTTCTGTGAGTGGAGGCGGTTGAAGAGCTGGCCTGGAAAAAGCTGCTGAACGCCTTAACATTTTGCCATTTGGATGTGCTACAACAACAGCAAGAGGCACCACATTGGGCAAGAAGTGTAACACAACATCTCAATGTTAGTTGAAGGGCTTCTACGATGACAATTCAGGGAACTGTCGTTTAAAATTCCCATCTGTTAGAATCATGTCTTAAAGTCCCAGGCCAAGGCCCACACATTCCTGTACCCTCCACAAGTACAACAAAAACAGATGCTTGGAAGCTCCACTGGGGAACAAAGGCAAGGCTCATTCCTGGTGCTGATTATTTTCTTCTGCATCTCTTCTCACAGAAAAAAAATATCAAACCACAACATTCATCAGGACATTGCCTGAAAGGGCAAAACAACAAATCCCAGGTTGGAAAGCCTTAGCATAGGGAAGCCACAAAGCATCTCCAAAAACTGCAACAATTGGGGGAGTACTATAAGCCTTGCCTCTGAAATGTTTCACACCTTTATGTCCTTTCAACGATTCTGGTGTCCCCATGTTTGCAGGGGAAATTGACTCACGACATTCACTATCTGCTATAGTAAACTGCTTTCCAACTGAATGGTAATTGACAGTATGTTCCTTCTTTTTCCAGGGCAATGCTAACTATACTCTCCAAAGTAAAGCCATATGCTTTGTTTTTAAGGTATTTAAATCACTTTAAATCAACTTAGCCAATCAAAGATGAACCATATATTATCTTTGTACCATGGTAATGAACAACTTCCTGTCACCCTTGCCAGAATGGGAAAGCCTGTTACCTGGGTAAATTCGGCTAAGAAAGGAATACAGAGCTGAAGATAATTAAAGTGCTTTAGACCAGTCGCCAATTGATTTTCCTCTTGTAAAGGTAGCTCAATTGAAATGTTCAGAATAAATCATGTGTTAGAATTATCTTCTGAAGTAAGAGCTGAGAGCATATTGATTAATAATTATTTGCACTAACAGACTCAACTAAGGCAATATCATCAATTACCTTAAAAATTGGCTCAGATCAATCACAATGGAATCATCTGAGTTTGAAGATTCATTGTCTTCTGCTTAGTATTTTTAAAGAAATCAACAGAGAGTCAGGGCTTCTGAATGGAGTCCTAAGCAAACACTGCTAGCCTGTTTAGAATGATTTGTGATTATTCTGAATATCATATTGACCTAGACCTTTTAACTGAGTAATGAGTCTCCCACGCTTCCACTGAGTAGGAGGTCTCCATAGTAAACAAATGTTTTCCACGTATGAAACAGGATAGATGTGTACAGTGCAAGAAATGTACTGCTGATGATAAAACACAAAGTGGGTCAGAAAGTAATGATCCAGGAGGCCAACGAGCCAGTGATGTGCACACATCCAAGTTTTACCTACCAGATCCACGCATAGATATGCCCAATATATGCCCATTTACTGAATGACACCTACAGAGCAGAAATAAGAGCACCGAGAAGTACCTTCAACATAGTACATTCACGCAACTGAATGTGATTTGAATAACGACATCACTCCAAAAGTGGTTAAACATAATCGGGCTTACTCAATCTTACTGGCTAGTAACATTGGCAATAATGTCCAGTTCCCACTCCCTGACTCCCCAGAAATGCTCCACTCTGCTGCCAACACAGGGACTCCAAAGTCCCAATGTGACCATGCCACTCGTCCCCTCACACCCTTCCTGGCACAGCACTAACTTCTGTAGTCCCTGTCAAGCGCCTCTGCCTGACTGATGACCCTGGTGCTCCAAGTGTGGTCTGTAGACTCCTGGGGGTCTCCAAGATCCTCTCAAAGGGTCCACAAGGTCAGAACTACTTTATAATGATACTAAGACGTTATTTCCCTTCTTCACTGGATTAACATTTGCATGGATGGTACGCAGTGGGCAAGGGAGCTGATAAAGCAGCTGGCGGTTTGGCACCAATCAAGGCAGTAGCACCAATAATCCTGGTGGTCATTGTATTCTTCCCCTCGAAGCACTTGAAGGGAGATAAATTCAGGTTTCACTTGGGCATACCCTTGATGAAGCAGTAAATATTAATTTTAGTAAATCTTGCCCCTCAGTACATATTTTTAATGTTTATTTTATTTTTGAGAGAGGGAGAGAGAGAGAGAGAGAGCGAGCAAGCATGAGCAGGGGAGGGGAAGAGAGAGAGGGAGATGCAAAATCTGAAGCAGGCCCCAGGCTCTGAGCTGTCAGCACAGAGCCTGACATGGGGCTCGAACTCACAAAACGTAAGATAGTGACCTAAGCTGAAGTCGGACGCATAACTGACTGAGCCACCCAGGCACCTCTGAATCTTTCTAATGTTTTGTCAGGAGAAACCAAGTACACATAAAGCTGTTGTGTTATACACCAAAGTATGTTGTCTGACTCAAGGAAAAGCACGTGTGTGACTGAACTGTGAGACGAACTAGTCATTTCTTTTCACAGAGTACCATTTTGACTTAAAAAGAACAACTGACAAAAACCTGTTACTCAGACTTAGGTACTTAAAAGGCATTTTGAATAGCAGAACAAAAAGTTTATCCCTGTAAGTTTTAGTTTTCACATCACAATGGCATGTAAGAAACTATCACTTTTCAAGTTTGGATGTAGGAAACACAATCAAGGTGGACTGTCTTCATAGGCTTTAAACAAAACAACCCAATGAACCACATCAAATACAGAAGCAGTTATGAGAATCTAGCTGTCCTCTCTCAATGAGCCAGACATCAAGAGCTTACTAAAAATGCAAGATGATGATCTTCTTGCTTTTTTTAATGTTGAAGAATAGTTATTTTATATAAACATGTATCATTTATAGTAGCATGTAATAGGTTTATTTCTGTTGATTTTTAAAGGTCTTAGTAAGTAATTTTTAAATCCCTCAATTTAAATTTCAAATACAGTAAATATCAATAGGTATTTACCCACAAAATAAACAAAAAGCTCTTTGAGGCCCTCAATAATTTTTCAGAGTGTAAAGGGATCCTGAGACCAGAGAGCTTGAGAATCACTGATCTGGTCTTATCCCTGGGCACCTTCTCAGCCAGTGCAATTCCTGCCCTCAAGAGCTCACAGCCTAATACTGAGGCATGCCAGGGAACAACAATTTACAATGCTGTTTGATGAATGCTGTAACCAGAGGCCCGACATGCAAGCAAAGAGAGCATGACAAATTCAGGCCTGGAGGAGGGAGAGGAGAGGCCCTGCTCCCCCACCCCACCCCACCCCACCCGAGGAGCAGGAGGCAGGGGAGGAGGCTCCCAGACAGACACAGAGGATGCCGGTGGGCAAGGAGCATTTCAGGCAGAGAGACAGCAGAAGCAACGGCATACACATAGGCATGGCCCCTCACAAGCCCTATAGTGCAGCCAGCCTGAGCAGAGACTGTGGGCAGAAGAGAGTGAAATGGCTGGCAGGGCAAGTAGAGTCCAGACCATTCCAGATCAACAAAGTTGATGATGGGCCATCAGAAAAGCCTTTAATCAGGGATGTGAGAGAGGTGTCAGGTTTCAAGCAAAAAAAGTTTTGTCAATGATGTAAAAAAGAAAGGAGTGAAGAGGCACGTGATGACGAGAGGCAGGAGAGCAGGTAGGAGGCTACCATAATGAGTTCAGGTGAAAAATAAAGCTTTATCTGGGGCACAAGTGATTTGGGAGCAGATGGGGGCAGGTCATAGCATCGTTACCCAGGAGAGACCTAGAATTGGGAAGGAGCCTGTCTGTTGGAAAGTTTTCGAATTGAATTGGGGTGCGCTGATGGTGCTGAAACATGGGACCTCTAGGAAAAATACGAAGTGGGCAGCTAGGTATATTCCGTGTGGAGGATACGGCCATCACCACACCAATCACTGGCTGAGATTGCCACTTAAAGTACCAAGGAATCAGAGAGACAGAGGAAGAAGGGCTCCAGCAGACAGGAAGGTATAATCCAAGGTCAACACAGAAAACATCCCCTGGCCCAAGGAATACACAACTATGACTCTTTAGATTGAACTTGAACCAACTTGTTGGAGATTCAAAAACAGACCAGCCAGAAGATGCTTTCCAATTCACAATATCAGTGGCTCAGTATATGGTCCAGGCTCAGTGGCAGTGATGAGCATGGGGACTGAGGCACAAGGGGAAGAGAGGGTAAATGCAGATAGGCACTGATTTGGAAGGATTTCTGCCCCTGCTTGAAAGAGACAGCCAACCTTACAAATGAACAACGACAGTATCAGCTTCGCCTCCTGGTTCCCATGTCAGACGCAGACAGAGGAATTTTGGATGAGAGGACCCAAGACTGAGAGAGTTTTATATATTACATGCGATCAAAACTGTTTCCTAACAATGAACTAATTTTATATCTGAAGCCAGGAAACAGATACTCTGGGCTAAAACATGGATGCGTTTGAAATCTGAGGACTTGGTCTAAGCACACAATCTGGTGGAAAGTAAGAGCTCTTACCATGTGAATGGGACTTAGCAGAACGCTTCAAACTCAAGCATTCAAAATCTAGCACGAACTACTTTCCTGTCTGTTTTTCCGTCTGCCCTTTAGGTTGTTGCATCTGGGGCAGGAACAGCGCTACTCTTATAAGATAGTTTATGTCTTCTCAACACAGATCTTCAACTTTTCAATAATTTCATTGCTGCTTTATGCTTTGCAAAGAGTTCTTCCATTTATTTAAACCAAAGGCTTTTTTTTTTAAGGTTTTTTATTTATTTTGAGAGAGAGAGAGAGAGAGAGAGAGAGAGAGAGAGAATCCCAAGTGGGGATTCTGTGCTGACAGCACTGAGGCCAACATGGAGCTCATTGTCATGAACCGCGAGATCATGACCTGAGCTGAAATCAAGAGTCGGAGGCTTAACTGACAGAGCCACTCGGGCTACCCTAAACTAATTCCTTTCTTCTGTCCCAGGCAGGACTGGAAGATGCCTGAAACTGCCAAAAGAATCAAGAATGTGTCCACCTGGGGGGGGGGGGGGTAACGGCATGGCAGGGGGTTGTTGATGGAGTGCACCTGCATCCTTCCCATCTTGCACAGAAAATCTTCGGATCCAGGAAGCACTAGCTGGCTCTTGTCTGCGTGTCTCAAGGCTTTCGATGAAACCATTACACAGAAGTACCACAGGGGCTCCATGTGAATGGGACAGAAACAGCCACAACACTACCATCCTCATTTTCAAATGATGACCACCCCTGCCTCTCCATCTGGGTTAGAGGCATTAAAACTAGAACATATTGTTGTAGCATTCGAACTTTTAGGTTAAACTCAGTTTTAAAATATAACTGAGCCAGCGTGAGCCCCTAAAACTGATTTTTGAAGGAAATGGGAATACCGCTAAGGACAAGCCTTCCCTGAATCATACAAAACACCTTTTGAATTAAACAAGTAATTCTTTCCACTGAAGTATCTAATTTGAATTTAAACATTTCTTTACATGCTACCTTAATTAGATGCACGTTTCTCCCGGCATCTTAATTTTATGCATTTTACACTTCTAAGCAGCTTGCTAGTGAGGATTGCTTATTTGCATTCATTTACATACAATTTGCAAGAAATGTTGAAAAACCTAGAAAGGGAGAGATTGTAAATTCATGGATTTTTTTCCCTAAATAAAAATGTCAATTCTATGAGGAAACAAACAGTGCATTTTTTCCTTGCTTACCTAAAGTGCTTTCAAGACTACTTTTAATATTTGTACACACAAAGAGATCCATTTAATGAATACTGGAATAGGAAGATTTCCCCCTGCAAGTTAATAACAATGATGAAAAAGGCTCCAAACTTCTAATCGCCTTCTTAATAAGAACATGAAACATTCTCAAGCAGATGATGCCTCCTGAAAAATATTATTTGCAAAGTGCATCTTCTCATACAATAAGGACATATTTTATCAATTCTACTCTAAAGATTCATCCAATTTAAAAACTATTTCTTTTAGCAGTGGGTAGTTTATTCTGTATGACATTCACTCTAGTTAATTGGATTTTCCCCACATCCCTCTCCTCTCTTGAGCTTGAATTTATATTCACAATAATTCTGCCTTCCTTACAGAAGTGCTAACCGAAGCTAGAGGACCAGTTTGGGACACTCTTTGTGTCAGAAAATTTAGTTGGTTATTTTTTTGGAGATGGAAGTTCTTGATACTTTCCTGGGTTGCAATGCCTTGTATTTCTATTAACATCACAAAATATGGGGTGCTCCTCTCCTTGTGATCTTGAACATGAGCTTAAACAGGGCTCTGGGAATAGATCTCCTACAGCAGCCATTTCTGCAAGAACAGTAGAGGGAGCAAAATGGTGGAAAACGCTTAAAATATAAGTGCTTTCAACATTAAAATTTTATCTCCCTGATTTCTTTGGAACATGATCGGGAGCTCCCCCACCCAAGCTTCATAAATAACTACTGCACTTACAGAAGGCTCTCCCCTCTGCATATTGAAAGTAATTTTAGGTTACTGATCTTCGCTTCATGAAAGAAAGCCGCCTGTCCAAAATAAGACATGCCTAGGCAAAATTAGAGTTTTGACATTCTTCAAGTTGTAAAATAATGTTATCTGGCAGATGGAGTTTATCCTTGAAAAACAGTGGAAAGGCTAGGCATAGAAGTTGCCTCTCTGAAGTGGTAAGGGAGGCAAGGGGCAATCCTGGGAGGTGCAAGTTGCATCAGACTCCAGGAGCTTCCTGTGTGGGCTCCGGCTGGTCACGTGACTTCCCCGTGCCTCCGTCCTCCTGATGTAAAACCAAGATCGCGCAGAAAAAGCAAAAACAGATGCTGCACTTGAGACGATCTCTCTAAAGTAAACAAATTAGGGAATTTATACATCAACTGTGGTCTCTGGAAATCAGTGAGAACTGAGTTTCCTAAAATAATTCAAGAAATCACGACGAATACCCTATAACATGCGAAAGCTATTTTTTTTAAGCAAACACTTTTCTCCCTCCATTCTCAAGCCACTGTGAGGTGCATGATGGAGGGCACACTGTGGATTGAGGATGATATGTATCTAAATTAGCACCTGTAGTCCCTGAAGAGTACCAGTGGGACTGTAGCACAAGAAACACTATTTTTATCTAAATGCTTAGGGAAAGTCTGTCTTTGTAAACTTTACTTTTATAGCAGGAGTGATTACATATATTAGAGAAAGGTCTGGTGAACTTATCCATTAAGTTATAATTCAACATATGCTTATTTATAAAACAGATTTGCTACTTTTGCTGTAGCAGAATAGAATAATAATTCAATAATAATTGAATAATGAAATGATCCTCCATCCTAATATTGTAACACCCTAAATTGTCTTCAAATATCTCTAGATGTGCCAAAACGATTTCTCTATGCTAACAGGAGACTCCAAATTGCTTTATGGTACAAATAATATGCCAAACAGTGTTTTAAGGAAAAAAACAGGTCGATAATTAATCCAACAGAAGAGCTGCAAAAAGGTTGAACACAATCGATCCAATGTTTGTGGTTTCTACTTTAAATTTTCATCTTATTTAATCCCAATCTTAAAATAAACTTGATTTTTTTTATGTGCCCATTTTTATTTAGTCTTAGACAAATAAGATCCTCAGCACTGAGGGTGGACTTTCTTTATCCCACTGAGCAAGGTGTCTGGCTCTTTTCTGTTCAAGCCCTGTCTGGCACTTGGAACAGGCATCCTGTGACTATAATGTATATAGTAAGCAGTGCACAGAATGCTTGCTATGAATACACACACACACACACACACACACACACACACACACACATTAAGATACAAAGTGAGCATTAACTGACAGTACATGGTGACATGCTAGGTGCTTGTCAGAGAAAAATTCTTTAAGAGAGACAAATGATAAGCATAGACTTCAAAAGCAAACATTTATAGTGTGTTTATGTGTTGGGACAGGAGACACATTTACCATCCTCAAGAAATTAGCTCCATTTAGGAGACAGGATATATTTATATAACTAAGAATATCAGACATCATATGTTACATAAAAAATGAGAAGGGACAGAAGGTGCCATAAGAAGCAACACTTAGAAATGTATTTAGAGTCATGTAGATGGGCGCAAACACCCCAAACGGAATTTGAAGAAGAGGTGTGTGATGTCAGCAAATGGAAGAGGGCGGGCTCTATGTATGCACACAAACGAATACATATTTGCATCACCCACGAGCAGAAAGCTTGCCACTCATTAGCTACAAAATCTTGGGCATGCTCATGCACCATCTCTTTAAACCTTAGTTTCCTGATTTATGAAATGTGGATAATAATAGTAACTCACTGTGAAAGAGAAATGTAAAAACTGACGGAATGCATGCAAAGCGCTTACGTGGTGCTTGGTGTACAGACTATGCTTTCAAGAAATATGAGCTATAATAGAGCTGATTTACATTAAACTTACCTCACCCCCTCTTAGCCCAATTATTCATTCTTATGTCATTTAATTTGTTCTCATAATGACTTTTCCCATCCCTTTAATCAGTCTTGTTGCTGGCCTGGGAGGCCCCTTGTCTATACTTTCTAGAAATAAGTGACCCAGATGGAGTTCAGCATTGAAGTGCTCCATGGGGTTACAGACTATACAGTGACTACATCTCAGCTTTGTGACATAATGCTTTATCTAGAGTGCACTGAATTGTGCTAGTCTCTACCCCATCAAATCTAATCTAGGAGCACCGTAATTGGGGAGTCACTTTTACAATCACCTTTATTCTTAATATTTCTGCATCTCCTTATATTGTGTCCTAGCTCTTGTGTTTTTGACAACTTTGGATAAAATACAGGATGGTCCTAACTCCCACCTTATGTTGAACAATGTTTGAAATACACAGACTTTCCAGGGAAGCTTTGAACTCATTCTTCACATGACTTTCATAATAGTGGCATTTCTTGTTACTTACTTTTGACCTGTAGTATCTTTTAAGTTAATACTTTGTAATACTTAAGTTAAATACTTCGTACTCTTCCTGTTCTGATTGCTAATGAAGATAAGAGGAAGACCAGAGCTAAAGCCAATTATCTATGTAACATCCTATGAAGTGCCTCCGTCAGCTAAGTCTTTTGTTTTTGATGTTACCATGTAATGTGAGCTCTGTTCATCCACCCTATGAAATGGCTTCTTGTATCTGGAAACAGGTAGACATTACACTTTATGACCTTGTGCTTTCCCAACTGCACTCCCTAGATGAGAAAATATTCAGCTCCGAACTAAGTTAAATTAATTTGAATAGTGCAGTATCTTCAAACAATGTATTCTATTCCAAATTTAAAGTGTGTGTGTATGTATAGGGCATGCATCCGCAAACACACACACACACACACACACACACCCCATCCGCAAACACACACACACACACACACACACACACACCCCTACCTAGCTCATATCTTGAACAATTTTTTGCAGTGACCAAATACTCTGTATATATTCTTAGGAAAAACACTTGCTTGTTTTTAAGATTCAGTTGGCTTCTGAGTATTCACAGATGGTCTGAATGTTGTAATTACTCAGTCTGAGGGACTGATTGGCCCAGGGCTGGAATGAACCCTCAGCCTCCTGGTTTTTGTCCCATTGGCACTCAGTTCAGACTGAACTTTTAGGACGATACATTGTTTTCCTCTAAGAAAAAAATAGAGACCACCTGTCTGCCTCCACCAAACAAATAAAAACAACAATAACAACAACAACAAAACCAACCTCCAAGTTCCTGGTGTGTACATACTCCTTTGTGGAACCTTCAACAATGCAAAAATCATTAGTTTGTGTTTAATTACTTTAGGATATCAAAGTTGCTCTAGCCTTCACTCTTACTCAGACCAGATACTTACTGAGTGAATACCAAATCCAGGACTCCAGGTTAACACATCAAGGTACTTTTTTTTTTTTTTAATATAAATTATCTAGTTGTCTCCTTGAATTCTCTGCCATAGTTTACTGTGTAACCCTACCTCCTACCACGAAGAATATGAATCTGTTATTATGTAATGAGATGGATGAGACATGATCTTGGACCTTGATGTCCACATTATACCTCTTCACATTAGCAATGACAGCAGCAAGTTTTTAGAAGATGATGCAGTAATTAAAATTGTGAAAAAATTCCATAAGCATAATTACTGACCAAATTAAATTTTTCTCAATGTTTTTTTTTTTTTTTTTGAAAGAAAGAGTGCAAGTGGGAAAGGGGTAGGGGGAGAGGGGGCAGAAGATCCAAAGCAGGTTCCATGCTGATAGCAGCAAGCCCAATGTGGGGCTCGAACACACAAACCATGAGATCATGACCTGAGCTGAAGTCGAATGCTGAGCCACCCAGGCATCCCCAAATTAAAATTTTAGATCACTTTATTTCTTCATTATCAAAGAACCCTAATAAATTCAGATGATAAACAGAAGATAAAAATCACTGGTAATGCTGACAATCATGATTTTAATGTTTTGGTCTTTTGTTCTTATAGTCAATATTTAGTGAAAGATTTATCATATTTCAGTAAGTTTTACCAATTTACCAATTTTTAACTAAAATTAATTTGAAATCTAGAAGAACAACCATTTGAAATCACTGGTGGGCATATACACAGGAATATCTAGAGATCTGTCCTGGAGGGATCTTGATAGACCATGGTATCATCTTTATTTTTCTTTATGCTTTTCTACGATTTTGAATTTTTATAATGAACACAATTCCCTTTATTATTTAAAAAAAAGAACTATTCTATTTTTTGTGGAAATTTTTCACTGGCTGTTATTTTGTTTTATGACAGTCAACTGAACACCAAATACACCCTGATACTCCTTTATAGATTACAAAACTGTCAAAAGCAGTTAATTCCCTCAAAAGGTGTCATAAAGTAGGCAATTACAAAGGGAAAGCAAAATTGCCAGATTAAACCCAGACCAAGGATTTATTTGGGCAGTGACCTGATAGCTACAAACTCCCCCTAATATGTGTGTCACCCTACTCCACGCTACAGGGGCTCCCTTAATAAAGACTGACCTGCAGAAGCCACAGACAAGCCACACACAGAACTGGAGAGAGAAGCACTGCGTGAGGACCAAGAGGTAATAACAAGTGCTCTGAGCAGGTGGTCCCCTGTGGCTGTTTAGCGCAGGCAGAGCTGAGTTAACAAAGCCAAAGTCATGGTTTCAAGCGGGTGACCAGGGAGCTTTGCTCGTCTCCAAGGCCATTGAGGGCAGTCCTGACTTCAGTTACCTGTCAGCAAGGGCGGGTCTGTTGTGTTGAGGAAATACGAATAATAACATGAACAGAATAAAGCATTCACAGTTTTCAAAATTCACCTTTGGACCAGGTGTATAGAACAACAGCACCTCCCTTCTTCCTTTTTTTTCATTTTTATTTTTTTAAGTTTTATTTATTTGTTTTGAGAGAAAGCATAAGCAGGGGAGGGGAAGAGAGAGGGAGAGAATCCCAGGCAAGCTCTGCACTGTCTGCACAGAGCCTGATGTGGGGCTCGAACTCACAAAACGTGAGATCAAGACCTGAGGTGAAATCGGGAGTCAAATGCTTAACCGACTGAGCCACCCAGGCACCCCCTCCTCCTACTTTTGAACACAGAAGATGCAACCGTTCTCTTCTGAGTGACTAATCAGAACGGGTGAATCAACTGGGCCCAAAGAAGGGTGTGAGCTTTTAGTTACAACCTCCTAGGTTCTGTACCAAAGACTATTCTTCAAGTGCGAGGAGCAATTGCATAGCCCAACAAAAAGTCGAATATTATATCCATGAAAAAATGGTCCAGTGATGCCAGGAGATTACGTGTATATCCTGAATTGCGCTGAGGCAAGGAAGTAATCAAGACAGCCAATGGTAAGTAAAGGCCTGCTCAAAAAAAGCAGAATTGTATATATAAACTATCCTTGAGGCTATGATCATGTAGATCTTTGTTATGAATGGTGATAATAATGGTAACTAATTGATCTCTAGCTATGTTATCAGCTTATATTCCTTGTCTCACTTAGTCCCCCAAGCCCATGAGACAGGGAGAACCATGACTCTTTTTCACAGCTTAGAGAGGCTAAAGACCTGGCCTAACGCCACCCAGACAGTTAGAGCCCCTGTGAGTGCTGGCTTCCAGATCCTCCTAACAACAAAAAGGAAATCATACATTTCCTGCAGATAGTTAATACATTTAGGGATGTGTGGTATTTGCTGATGTGGAGAAGAGGTTAGAGGAAGCTGGCTGCTGCCCTGTGGAATGCTTTTTTTTTTAAGTTTTTATTTATTTATTTTGAGAGAGAGAGAGAGAGAGAGAGCGCACAAGCAAGTGGAGAGGGGCAGAGACAGAGAGGGGGAGAAAGAATCCCAAGCAGGCTCCGCATTGTCAGCACAGAGCCCAACATGGGGCTCGAACTCACGAACCGTGAGATCATGAACTGAGCCGAGATCAAGAGTCAGCTGCTCAACTGACTGGGCCACCCAGACACCCCCGCCCCATGGAACTTCTGCCAGAAACTGAGGGAGTTAAAACCTCACAAGAGTGAAAAAATGGGTCAGGAAATGCATTTGTGGCAACACATGGGATCTATCTGCTTATTTGCTCATCTCTGGTTGAGGAGTCTTAGTCTGTATCAGAAAAAGGAAACTGTTAACAGGCTTCCGTCACAGGGCTTAGTACTTATTGTCCGAGAAGGTATCAGTTGCCCATCAGGTATCAGGTGCTGGTCCAACTGCTCGGCTTGATGTATAATAGGGAACCGGGGCTAGCTGGGCACTGAGCATCAAGAGATACCAAGTAGTGACAACAGGAAGAAGGGGACAAAGCATTGGTCACCAGGCCGCTGGCTCTTCCCACACTAGGCCTACTGCTGCGTCATGGAACAAAAGCTCACACACAGACACCAGGGCTCCAATAGCAGATGGTTTTTCAGCTGGCTGCCGTGGTCAACACAGGCATGTAGATGAGTGTGGCTGTCCCTGCACCCGGCTCTGTTATTTCATAAACAGGGTAGACGTGGAAGAAACTCTTTGGCAGCTTCTTGGCAAATCTCCCCTTTCCCTCCCTCCAGGACACGTGTGGGTGCCTGTGTGTGCATGCGAACACACACACACACACACCTGCCACATCATCTTTATAAATGGTATCTGTTCACAGGGAGGCAGCCTGGAATGGGAACGGGGCAGGATTTGAAGAGAGAGTCCTGTCTCTGTCCTCATGTACTGTGCAATCGTTCCAAGTCTCTCATTTCTCATCTGTCAAAGAAGGATGTCCACTCATCTACTCTGAGGGGGCTCCTGGGATGAAGTAAAGGAACCTGTGTTATATACAGCGAGCAGTGTTTGGCACACAGTACACTAAAAGAAAGCAATTCACTAATATTATTGTTAGTAGCTGCTCCTCAGGAAATGCTGATAAAGCAGATCTTATTTCCACTGTGAGAACCTTCTTGAAAGAAAACAGGTATTCTCTCATTTTTTAAAAATAACACTTTATAACAGAGGAAGATCCTTATCTCAGCATATATACAAGTTGACTTAAATAAATTAGTAGAAAATCAAAGAGAAATTAAAATTGAGTTTTTGGAGGCTCTGAATGTTAAAATTCATAGTTATATACGCCAAAAAAATGTCAATTATATTGTTAAAAAAATGAAATGAGTGTTGATACACGAAGAGATTAAACAAAAAAGAAAAGGAAAAAATTAAAATGAATTAAAAATAAAAATAAGAGAAATTTAAAAAATAATTTAAAAAGCAAATGAATTTAATAATTTTAGAAGTAAAATGCATTTTACTACAGCAAGAATGAATTTAAAAATAAAATGACCTGATTTTTAAAGAATGAAATTTAATATATTTAAGAGACTCATGTAAGCATCCCATCAGGATACAGAGCTCTCGATACCCTAAAAATCAAATGAGGAGAAATGGGGTCTCATCTAGCAACTGAGTGCTGAGTGCTTACTTCTGCTGATAACTGCCCTGGGTGCCAGAGAGACAAAGTTGAACGACAGGATCCCTACCCCAGAACATCGTTGTGTTTGGAGACAAGGATCAGAGAGCTTCTAAAATATTTTAAAGACTTTTCAAGCATGTTCGGTACACATCCTCTTTTCATCTGACAGATGAGAGGTGTGAAGAACTTACTAAGATTGAGATCCACTCTTTGGAAGAAGAAAATATAATTTCTTGCCCAAACATCATAGAGTATAAGTGAGGATGAAAACAGAGGTACAGAGAAGTTAAGTGACTTCACACAGCAGATCCAGAACCAGGGCCATGGCCCGTGACCCAAACCACTTCCCAATGTATCTGCGAACTCAGTAAGATAAACCTCCTCTTCCTTGTATTTCAAGTGATGCTTTTGCATATTGCGGCATTCATCAAATTTCATTGTAGAATCCATTCTTTTTATGAGTTTATACTCAACTTAATAGGAGAAGAAAAAAAGAAAAATAGGTCTAAATATGTTTAATATGTCTCCTGGTAATAGTTAAGGCACAATACATGGATCTTTTTCTCCTATTGTTATTCACACACGAGAGACAAGTGGCTTAGATCCGGAAAAAAATAAGATTAGCAAATCCACTCAGTGACAATGGCCACCTGAGCTGGCAGTAATTGAGAATGCCTGGCATTCTGAGGGTCCAGAGTTTGTATCCACTGAGGTCTGCATTTGAATACAACCCAGTGGGCATGCCTCCCTTTCTCTAGTGTCACCTTCCCCACCACCCAGGCCCTGCTGCCAGCTTCAGTTCCAGTGACACATCTCCAGTTTCTCCCTCTGCCTGTGCCAAGACACCATGGCAGTTTAATGTCTAAGGTCATTTTTGGGATGGGTATAATGCAAAAGAGGGCTCTGTTTCTTTCTGCCTCTACCAAGAGATAGAACGACAGAACCCTCCAATGTGAAGCAAGTGTTCCCAGAGTCAGAGAAATCACTGCCCCCAGTCCACTCACTTGAGTTCTGCTGATATATCAGTGACTGGGTTTGCTATAGTAGAAAATATAATCAAGTTATTAAATAGGGATGGTGTGAAAGTGCTGTGCTCGTATGCAAGAGAAGTTTGGGAGATAGCTGATCTATTTTGGAGAATGCTTTGAAAGAGTTCAAGATTTCTCTCATGTTCTAATTAAAAGTCAGTGGCAGCTCGATTACAGTTGGAATATTCATGAATTGAAGTTCTATTCCATCCCTTGATTAGAGCTCTCTTTATAGTAAATGTATTGACTAAGCCTAGATCTCACTTGGGAAATGGAAGGTTGATGCTATTGATAGTATTGATTTCAATGATGGATGAAAGTTAGAAGAGAAATCTGAATTAATTTTCCAATTACCTTCTTTAATGTGGACATTAGCCAGCATATGATTTTTCTTCATAAGGAGAACAACTGTTTGTTTAGCAAACTTTGGATTTGCTTCTCTTATATCTAATTACAAGCTCATTAATTTTTATGATCATATTAAAGAACTCCAATAAAACTTTCAGTGACTCAAGGGAAAGGTAGCTTTAGACAGTCAGCCATAATTAAGCAAAACAATTGTACTGGCATCATTAGGACAAATGTAAGGCATAATTTGAGTCTGGGGACAATAATCTGCCAAAAAAAATTAAAATAACACACTGTAAATGTTTGCATCATAAGCACATTTCGTCAACAGCAAACTCAGGGCTCCAGTGAAATCAGTTTGATGTGTTATGTATTTAACAATGGAAAAAGTCTTTGATTTTGTATTTCTCAACTAGGAGACATCTGATGCTGGAGTTATTGGAACTTTCAGGTGAAAGTCAGCAGGAGCTGAGATCTTGAACACCTGCTTATTGAACTTGCTTGATCTGACTATATTGAGTCTGTTATACTGATATCTGAACTTGAGTTTAAAAATACTCTTGTTCTGACCTAATCTCTAATAAAATGCTATATTTGGCCAAGTTTAATGAGCAAAAACTTTTCAATGTATTAGTAAAGAAATTAAATATTCAAATACTTTTGTAGTGTTTAAAAAGGTTTTTTAAATATAAACTCCCTTCCAACTCTATTCTCTTGATCAGTTTTCAAAAGTAAATCCATGAACTATAATCACACATGACTCTTATGAGGTATCAGACACAAAGACAAGGACACAGGCTTGGATTTTGGAGAAGGATGCCAAGCCCTGAGGAACTGAGGCGAGAGGGCAGGAAAAGAGGGCACGGTGATAGAAAAGGTAAAAGTGGGGGCAAGAATGGAAACAGAGACCAGGTCCTCAAGAAATGCAAAGACTCACCTCTTGGTACTGTTCCTCAGGGCTTTTTCAACCTCATCTGGGGCCCAGGAAATGCAACAGATCCCAAGGATTCTCTGGCTTGTTTCTGCTGTGGCTGTCTCGACTGGGAGGAAGCAGCACACTGTGGTGTGTACTGTGGATAGAGTCCCCTCCACCCCCTGGGGCTAGGTATCTGAGGGCTGCTGTCACCAAACCCCACTGGGTCATGGCTGAGGACCAATGTGAAGGTGGGGGTAGGCAGGGGGGGAGGAATGGAGGTGAAAAATCCCTTGCTCAGGTATACAACCTGATAGTCAATCACATACATATTTCACTGGACTCTCACTTCATTCTCATGAAGACAGAAGGAGGGTTGGAGGGTCCAGAAGCAGGTGTGAGAGGAGGCTGCTGGGTGACAAGGAGCAAGCACTCTGCCACATATAATGGCACAGAGACAGCAAGTGAAAAGAACAGGGCTGGACAGGAGTCCCATCACTGCTGGCTACTAATGCCAGATCTGTAGTACGTTGGGGTAGGAAACAAGACTTAAAGATCTCAGGTGTCACTGGTTACCATGACAGTGTTCCAGCAAACCCAGCACTGTCAGAAAATAGGAAATGGTTACCTTTGCCTTGGGTGAGCCCCAAATGGCCCCCTTATGCCCTTCCTTGTGCTACTGAGATTTGTCAAGCTCCTACTGGATCCAGGCTTTGTCCTGTTTGTATGCTTCTGGAGGAAGTTCTCTTGAATGTAGTCAGAAAAAATAGTGGTACCACCCTATAATTCAAAAGGCTCAATAGCGGACTCTACAAGGTTTCATCAACCAACAGGCACCCAGGTGCCACTTCCTTTGTGCCCAGCATGAAGCCATCATCTGTCATGGTGTGTGCATGGCTGCAGGTATGTTAGTCCGTGTATTTGGTGAGTCTGGGGCAGGTAATGCCTCCCTGTTTGTAATTTAATCAGATAAACAAGATTTATTAATCTTATACCCGCAATTTGCTCCAAAAATATATTTCCTCTTTATATTATACAGAGACTCATAATTCATTAAGATTCAGTCTTCTGATTATCTCCCATTCAAATGGCTGTTTTGCAACTCTTGGGCTAAAAAAAAAGTAACAAATAAAAATAAGCACAGCAGCCATGGTTTTCAATAACAGCCTTACACTAAGTGCTGGAGGATATAGCTGATGTCCCGCAAGCTAATTTAATGTAAACAAATCAGCGTGGAGAAGAAGTGAAACCCCAGCCCTGGGGTTCCTGGTAAAAGCATTTCCAAGGTGGGTGAAGAACAACTGCCCTCCGCCCCCAGAGGTAGTGTCAGAGGTCACTGCTTCTGGGACACCATGGATTGAGTTTCACTTACTCAGGGCAAAGCTGCTTACATAAATAATGCCTGCAGTCGCTGAAGGGTTAAACGCACATACCACCTTCCTTCAACCAAGAAAAGATGATTTTCCCTTTTTTTTAACAAGTCCCCCAAAACATGCACTAATAAAGACACAGTAAACCTAATGGGAATTCTCAATTGCTATTTATCAAAAGTGTTTCTTTCATTTTAAATTTCTTAATCCCAACTTGAAATAAAAATAACCAGTATAATTCTAGTTCTTAAGGTGATTTAAATTCCCTCCAGAGTGGACACGGAAGCATTATTAGTAAACTCTGAATGGCTGATGTAAAAAGAAAAAAGTGTGCCTCCTGTCCTTTTTCAGAAAGTAAAAATTGTATGTGAAAAGAGGCCATGGTCTAACTTTGTATAACAGAGGAAAAAGTAATGAGCTCTCTCTGGACAAAATATGCCTGGGATTCTCACGGAAAGAACATACTTCTCCAATTTTTCAATGCTTAAATATTCTCTATGGTGTAAAACAATTCTAAGTACTTTTGCTAATTAATGAGCTGCTTTTAGCTGTAAGTCAGCAGAACTGCATTTTTTAGAGACACATAGCCATGAACATAAAATTTACCTTTTTTCTTACATGTATCATCTTTTTAAGAATTCAGTCGCCATCATGGACACAAGTCAAATCAGGAATAATGAGCCGTTCTCTAAAGTGCAAATAATAGCATTCATTAAAGAAGTATTTTAGCAAAGAAAAGTAACTGACAATAAGGATGACGTGTAAGTGAAGATTGCCTGCAGGCGGCCCCAATGTGGGAGGCTGAGCTGAATTACAGAGGTTTTGCGTATGACTGTTCAGTTGTTCAAGATGAGAACGGTAATATTAGTGAGTTCTCATAAAAATAATGCTAATGCTATCCCTCTGTCCTCTACCTTCAAATCCTTGCCAACACCACTGGGGTGTGCCAGGCCTTTAAATTCATTTTTAACAAGACTGTTTACTAATACACCACACCTAGTGGCACAGGCACGCTGAGAGAGGATTTCTCGGGAGTCTCATTTTGCACAGGGTGAAAGATAACGGATAAGGCAGGAAAGAGTCATAGCAAGGGTGGCAACAGGAATGCGTGGTGCATGGCAGGCCTGCTCCCCAGTACTCCTCCCTCAGGGCAACAGAGCAGTGAGCAGGAGCAGTGAGCCCATCTCCAGCAATCAGACCTTTACTGCCTCGATGCTTTAACAGCATCCACCTTAGAGCTTCACATACAAACCCCAAGGAGCCAAAGGCCACCAGAATGCCAGGCTGCACTGTAGCTACCAGCGGGGTTCAGGACACGCTCTCTGGGCGCCTTTCAGATGCTGACAGGCATAGGTTTTGATATCTTAAAATTGTAGGGGTGCCTGGGTGGCTCAGTTGGCTGAGCATCCGACTTTGGCTCAGGTCATGATCTCACAGTTCACGGGTTTGAGCCCCGCATCGGGCTCTGTGCTGACAGCGCAGAGCCTGCTTGGAATTTTCTCTTTCTCCTTCCCTGTCTGCTCTTCCCCTGCTTGTGCTCTCTCTCTCACTCTCTCAAATCTAAATAAATAAACAATTAAAAAATTGTAAAGGGATTCTGTAATTTTTTTAATGAACGGTGACGGTTTGAAACCTCTGTAAAAAACAGACCCTTTAGCACTTCTCCAAGAACTTAAATATCTCAAGTTCCTTAAACTTTCAGAAATATGAATATTTTGACCAAAGGACAAAATTAATATTATTTGAGGATAACCACTTTAATGCACACTAAATTTTCATACATTTTGACCCCCACCCAAAAAAAAGGTAAAACAAAGGAAACCTTAATTCTGTCATTTAAAATGAACTAGAAAAGGGGGAAAATGACTTCAAATGTTCTTTCCACATCAGTAGCCTAAGAATCCCTGATTCTTTTAAATTGCATTTCTTGGGTCAAGAGATGAACAGCATATGAATGTCCTGGTTGTTTTAATGAAAAACAAACTTCAGTTTGTAGGAAACATCTTCTCATCAAGAAGTCTAGCAGAATATTGGTTGGGCGATTATTTGTCAGGATTCAATATTACTTCTCTCAATGTCATGCTATTAAACGTTCCAGAAATGAAGGAGGGGTAGAAGTCACATGGAAGCATGATCAGTGCCAGTGTTAGAACTTGGGCAAGGAAGCGTTCTGAGCAGCAAAGCATAGCTGATTCTGTCCTTTGTGAAATAATATTAATATTAATGTTAAACACTAACAGGGAGGAGCTGCCCTGGGAGTAAAAATTTAACACCTTTTATAAACAGGGAAAATATTTCTCAACTCCATTTTCTTAACTAGGAACAAAGATGCTGGAGTCTGAGAGACATGGGTTCCAATGGCTTCAAATGCTAACTCCACTGCTTGGTAGCTCCGGGAGCTTGGCTAAGCCATTTCTCTAGGTCTCTAAACATGCTGTGTACTGCAAAGTGTTTTTGTTGTTGTTGTTGTTGTTGTTGTTGTTGTTGTTGTTTATAGTGTCCACTTCACAAGGATGCTGTGAAATCTGAGGGAATGTATACAAATTCTTGCAAGAGAAAGCACTAAATAAATGTTAGTTATCATAATTAGTTATCATTAACATTATCATTTTAATCACAGAGTTGTGGTAATGATAAAAACCGTATGGGGTAAGACGTTTATAGACAGAAATCCAAAACAGGTAACCAGTTTATCATTCGTGCGTAACCTTCACCCTCAGTTGCCAAAAATCCTACTTAGCGCAGATTAGATTCACTGACTTTTTAACATGTATCTTTCTAAAAGTATCCACATATTGCAAGGATAGGAGGAATTTTTTTAGAAGTTATGTCAAATTGTGAACATTCGCATGATATTGTCTTGGTGTGATATGTGCAAGGCCAGGACTGAGGATTTCCCATCACATAACATAAGAAACTATCTTGCATATCTCCTCTGTTACCACGATCAATGTAAATATGAGTTGTGTGCGCATCCGTCCATATGTTGTACATGTTGTGCATATATGTGTTCATGTTGTGGGTGGGAAAGAGAGGAGAAACTGGAGGAATAGCAGTAGAGTTGACCCTTAAATAATGTGGGGTTAGGGTGCTGACCCCTGTGTGGTTGAAAAATCCATGTATAACTTTTGATTCCCCCAAATCTTAACTACTACTAGCCTACTATTGACCAGAAGCCTTACTGATAACATAAACAATTAACACACATTTTGGGTGTTGTATGTAGGATATACTGTATTCTTAAAGTAATCTAGAGAAAATAAAATGTAATTAAGAGAATCACAAGGAAAATACAGTTACAGTCCTGTACTGCACCCCAAAAAATCCACATGCAAGTGGATCCACACAGTTCAAACCATGTTGTTCAAGGGTCCGCTGTATTCAGGTTTTCTTTCTTTCCTCTGTTCATCAAGGCTGTGGTTTAATCTCTCAGTGATATGTTAACATAAATCAGAACTGTTCTCTCATGGGTGGATTGCCCCATATATGTTGCATGTAAATGTTGGATAAGAATTTGATGAGACCAGTGGAGATGGAAAGATTTCTTGTAGGATACCATCCCTGCATTGAAGCTTATGACTTCTGTAGCATCTGGAACAGCTCAAGTTGTTACAGCTTTTCTACATACAAGGAAGAAAGATATACCCATTGGTAGTAAACAAATAATTTATCATTCTCTCTTGACTGACATAATAGATATTAATTATCACAAACCTGTTACCTGAGAAGATGCTGTTACTGTGAAACAGGAGTGACCTCACCTCTGCATCCTACCTCATTGCCATTACAGCCACAGCCTAGATTCATTTCCCGGGACATGCAGTGGGCTGGGATGATCTCAACCATCTGATTCCTAAGAAAACTACAATTCAGCCCACAATACTATTCAGAAACAGACAATTGCTTTTTGACCTAATTTTTCAACATAGTGTGACAGTATGGGGTATGGTGCCAATCCCTGCTGTGATCTGGCTCCCCCCCCAATTTTAGGATGTGACAATGTACTGTTCCCTACTTGCTATACCAAGGTCTTTACATGTGTTATCTCGTTTAATCATGCCTACTTCACCAGGTTGTCATGAGAACTGAGAATGCATACGCAGCCCTTCAGCCTTTGACCTATGACTGGCACATTATAAATACTGATAAATGTTCATTCTCTTCCCTTGACCCTTAATTCTTACACTTCTGTGAGGTCAGTGTAATTGCCCCCAACCAATAGATATGGAAACATGTCGAGGGCCCTAAAGACAGGAAGTGGCTGAGTAAAGCTGTAGGCCCAGTCTGGCCCATCTGACCCCAAAGTGTGGGCAGGCCCTTTCCTCTCTACCAAGACACCTTCTACAAAGTAGGTGTTTCCTCTTTAAGTTCAGAGTCATGATATCGGGAAATGACTGTACACTTAGAAATGCTCAGAATCTGGGGAGGGCATGTAAGCAGACAGGAGAGAGGACAATGGCAAAGCCAAAAAAAAGAGGCAGAAATAAGAAAAAAAGAGCAAGGAACATTGCATTTCCTCCTTTCCATCAACGGGAAAGTCCACTTTGTGTTATATCATGTAGCATGTTATTTATTTAGAATTTATTTAAAAAAATTATTTTTTGCTCCTGTGTATTTTTGGCCTGTATTTTGCTCCCGTGCATATTTCTGCCCATTCTACTTAAGTGTGCTCAAATCACTATCACCTAGCTTAATTTATGATGCTATCTGTTGAGCCATACTGGGAAATCAGATAATCGTAATTAGTATTCCTTCCCCATACTTTTATTTCCCTACATTCCTACAACTTCACCAATATATGTTAAAAGTATCTCAATAAACTCATGCCAGGATTTGAAGTCCTGTTAACCTTGGCCCATTCTTCTGGATCTTGTGGCTGTCAACACCTCCCTAAGCCGCCTTCTGACTTTTCCATTGTTTTAGCCTGATCCCTGGTGGCAGTCTCTTTTAGCCCAAATTGGCATCATGATTTTGTTTTCTGTTTTCTTTTTTCCAGCTTTGTTTCCATCATCCAGAAGTGAGAATACTCTGCTTGGCTATGAGGACTACAACGATATTCAGAAATGAACCTCACTTAGGGAAATAACTCCCAATGTAAAACCATAAAATGTTAAAACCATAAGGCAGACAAGGCCAAGACATGCCTTGTATGTCCTTTAGCCCTTCCTGCAATAGGGGACAGTGGAAAGTCGGTGGGAGAGTTTACAGGGGGTGCCAGGGAGAGGCTGCAGCAGTGGGGTGACAGCGCTACGTTCACAGTAAGAGTTTAAGACGCCTGGATACAATCCTTTAGCTAATGGGCTAAGAAAGGCTGTTCATGAATCAAGAGTGACACCATACGGAGGATGGACTGGAGAGAGGAGAAACTGGTGACTAAAACCAACTAGGAAGCTCTTAGCAGAGTCCAGGAGAGAGGTCTTCAACACCACTCCCACCAAGAATCCTGAAAGGTTCACAGGTTCACAAGAATCCTGAAAGCCCTGTCGTTCCTCTTCTATTCCACCCTTAATTAAATTAACCTAAACCTTCAATCAATGGCTTCTCTTATGCTCTTCACTCCACTTTAGGCCCTTACAATCTGTCCCATTCCCCTACCAAGTCTTCCATCAGATGAAGTCAACCTTTATTTTGTCCTCACTCCCTACATTCTACCCAGACATAGAAAACTTACTGGCCTAACTTGATTCAAGTCAATGATTAAATAAGTGTTTACTGAGGATTCTAAGTATATGGTCTCCTGTTTGGTTAGATTCTGTGGGGGATATGAAGAGGTCCTCAAAGGATTCACCATCCCGGAGTAGAGATAAGATGGGTATGTAAATAAAAGAGATGAGGGCAAGGTACCAGCCCTTGGGTAGCTCACAGGGCGAGAGGTGAAGCAGCCAGTTCAACCCCACATTTTCGGACTGTTTCAGTTGACGATGACAAACCACCGACTTTCTTCTGTTACACATTTTTCAGCTTATTTTGACTTTTTACAGGGTAACTTTTCATGCTGATTTTTACACACAGACTTTTTTGATTAAGTAGAGTGCCTTAATTTATACCTCTTTGGGGTCTACAAGTTGGGAGCAGGTGGGTGTTTATGATTTCAGAGAATCATACTAAAGTCACTGGCATTATCAATGTGGCTACACATGCAATTCCTATGAAAACGGTTGGTAATTCTTCCTTCCACATCACAGTGACAAGGTAAATTGACCACAAAGACCTCTACAGCATCACACAATGTGAGTTGGGGGTACCTGTTCTGTGAACACAGGAGAGAATGGCTCATGAGCCTCCTCCCATCAGCCCTCCTCCTTGTTGCCACCCACTATGTAAATGGGAAAAAATGTTTATATTTTGTCTGTCATATAATGAATGCCTAAAAGTACCCTCCCTATATGGAGGGCCTTTCACAAGTCTTTCTTAGGATAAGTCTAATATCAGAAAGTGGTATTTTGAAGGTAATTGGGACCTTCATATGATCAGGACTTTTCAATTAAAAGAAGACTATGACATGAGTCTTCAGCATTTCAAACAGTCTAGGCAACTCCCCAAACCTAAAATGATCAGGCCTGGTTTCCTTTAAGTATCAGGCCCAGTCAGGAAGTTAACCCACTCGCTTTGCTAACAGATGTCATATTAGCATTAATTGTAATGGCCCATTTTACTTATTAGGTCCCTCTCGCCTATTGGCATTCCAGGCACCTTGCATAAATCCTGCAATAAAGCCAATTAAAGTCCCATTAAAAGATAAAACCTAAAACTATGCCAATAAATGCTAAATACATTTTAAATACATTCATTTTGTATCACTCTTGGAAGATATAAAATGGAAAAGTACGGTGTAAATGTTGCAGAGCCTTATTGAGGACAGTACCAATCTCAGGAGGTCAACCTGGAAAATACAATTAAATTAGTAAAATGTGCCCTGACTTGTCACATTTCCAAGTCTGGTTTTCATCAGTGCTGTATTTAAGGGATTTCCTAAGTTTTATATGAAACTCTGTTTCTACCTGTAATAAAGTAAGGAAGATATTTCTGAGATAAATGTATATTGAAAAATACATAAAATGCCATGATAGGCAAGCTGAAATGTCACTTTCAAAAATGTATCCTTTTATCCAATTCATACCACATAGGTCTTAGCAGAGAGCATAGAACTTGCTTTCTGAATATTTCTTATAGGAATAGGGAGTTACATTTCACATACGAAACAACTTGTATGAACAGATTTAAAGAGCTGATCCATCAAGAATTTTTTAAGATTTCCACCTCCATGGATTAAAAAACATCTTTCTGTCACTCTCTACAGAAGTATGTAAACGTAGGCTCAACTTGTATCCTTTCTGTAATGTTTGAAGTAAAGTAAGAGGTAAGAACCTTCTAAGAAAAGTGATACCTCCTTTAAGAAGAAAGAAAAGAAAAACAAATTATATTCTAACTGTAAATAAGTGGTTAGTAAAGATATGGGGGGGGAGAGAAGGCGAGTCACATATTTTAAAATAATACCTGAAATATTTGTATCCAAGAACAAAATAATTATCATTGGGTGATGACATTTGTGTTTTCCACTGTGCTTTTCTGTATTCTCCATGCTTTTTGCATTATAAATGTAATATTTAGCATTAGGAAAGTAAGTACTCTCTAAAAACATACGAGTGGGTATTAGAAATACAAGAAGGCAATTGACTAAATCTATTCAGTTGGTCCCAGAAAAAAAGAAAACAAAATATTCGCATCAAATGGCTGACATTTATTTCTTACATTAACTACATTCTCTCATTTGGGCACAGCTGATGGTCTAAGATGGCTCCATACCATTGTTGACGTCCTGCCACCCAGTTCAATACCTTGATGTAAATATTTAAGAAACACACATGAAATTGAGTAAGTGGGTTACACTGCTTTAACAATAAGCATTCATAATGCAATTTGTACTACTACCTGCAGAGAATAACACTGGATGATCTCTTTGGAAATTTTATAAATGGAACACTGTCAAATTTATAAGCAACATTTTAGACAGCAATATGTTGCTTGGATTTTAGCAGTCTTAAACACTGCAAGCAGCTTAACCTTATCTCCCAGTGCCACTGCCTTCCTGGAGTAATTGATGCTTGGAGTCCCCAATTTCACATAAACCAGGCCACTGTGTTATTGTATACAGCAATCTGACTGCTGGCAGAGACAGGAAACTGCACTGAACCCAGATCAATAGACATGTCAACAGTAAGCTGCTTAATCTAATTCGGCCTATCTCATCTCAGGGCACAGAGTTTGCAATTTTGCTGTTGGGTCCCTCTGGCAGGAAATGGTTTGGAAAGTTTAGTCTTACGAAGTTTAAGTGATATGCTTATCCTTCAGACTCTTGAATGTTTATTCAGCAGAATAGCTGCTTTAAATGTTTTATAAATGGCAGTAATGTAAACAAGGCACTTCTGACTTCCCTCACATGTGAAAACTATAATGGTGATTTCTTTGACTATGGACATAGAGATTAACACTACAGCCAATTACACTTTAGAGGGAATTGCTTTGGTTCACATGTTCTGGGTTAATGTCTTCCTTAAAGTCTATCCCCCACCTTAACCACTGGCATTTTTCTGAGAAAAAGAAACTATTTGTTTTGAATAAATACTTGTTTCTTCTTTAACTATATATTGGGCAAATGGCTTCTTTAGTTATGGTTACCCATCAAAGCATCATTCTTGTTCCTTAGACTCGTGTGGGTGATCAGGAATTATTTCCAGTATGGAAGATCAGAGTCTGAAATCCGGGAATTCTGGTCCTCCTTCAGACATCACCCTCGAGGGCTGGCATAAGCCACCTCACTGCTGTCCCCTCCCTGGGCGCTCGCTGGCTTTCTCCAGGAAGGCAGAGCTAGATACTACTGTCATCACTTGGAAGACAGTGAGTGCTAAGTACTTGATACTGCCTGTAGCACTGGTTCATGCTGTCCTTGATTTATCAAAATAAGAAGGGCACAGATCGTTTTCCACACTCATAAAAAGACTCCATTTGTATAAGACCAATACTTCTGTAAACCTTTGGAAATAACAATTTATTATCACTGTCATCCTTAAAGTGACTTTCGTAATAAGTGATATAATTTTACCTTATGGAAGGAGAGGGCAGGGAGTATGGGATGGAGAAGGAAGGCATGGAGGGCAGGGAGGAGGGTAGAGGGCATGGTGGATGGGGATGAGGAGGACAGGGAGGATTAGGGATGCAGAAGGAGAAAGACGATGGGGATGAGAAAAAATGAATTTGTTCTCTAATCAGTGGCATCTGAGAATAAAACATCATAAAGATATTTTAAGATTAGGTCTCTGCTTTTGGATCTTGTACTTAACTAAACTAACCCAACATTTTCTAAGGCCAGACAGTGAGGAAGCCATGCCAAATATGGGTTGAAAGGGAAGCTCACAGAAGATGTGAAGCATTCAAGAAATTTCCAGCCAAAAGACATGAGAGTTCAATTGGAAGAAATCAAGTCAATGCTGGTGGCCAGTACTAAGAGCCCTGAAAAGTAACAATTCATGATGCTTATGAGATTCAGTAACAGTGCAGTGAGGGCCCAACATTTGGAATGCCTTCTTCAAGGGGGAGACAAGGTGGACAAGGGGACAGGTGAACAAGCTATTTCCCAAATTCTAGTCTCCTGAGGCCTTATGTGAAGCTAACACATAAGACCACATATCAGGGTAACACATGCTAGTCCATCAAGGACAAAATAACTTATTAAATACTAGACACTGATGCTGAACAATTTGCTTCATTGGTAGGTGCCTGAATTTCAGCACTGTAAGACAATTTTTATCAAAATTTCATTTGTTAAACCTCACTTTTTATTAATCTAAAAGAAAATGGTGACAAGCTAGGATTCATAATGATGAACTTTTCTGCCTTATAGAAAGCATTCAGAGTAACACCCCCCCCCCCCAAAACAGACATTAGAAATATCAACAGCAAAAATATAAAAGAGTTATAAATATAAAACAGTTATTTTCAGTGGAGCCCATCACAATCTGAAGTGATTCTCTCTCCAATCAAGAGTGTTTTGGTAGGGGGGCACCTGGGTGGCTCAGTCAGATAAGCGTCCAATTTGTGATTTCAGCTTGGGTCATGATCCCAGGGTCGTGGGATGGAGTTCCGCATCACACTCTGTGCTGACAGTGCAGAGCCTGCTTGGGATTCTCTCTCTCCCTCTCTCTCTGCCCCTTCCCCTGCTCCCCCCCCCCCTTTCTCTCTCTCAAAATAAATAAACATTAATAAAAGAGTACTCTGATAGGAAAATTTGTAAAGCAAGTATCAAAATTCTCTCTTCATGTAGTGAGTACTGAGAGCCCTGACAACAGAGAAGACAGAAGCTAATGTTGCTCTGTGTGTGCATGTGGCACTCATACTTACCTGGCCGGGAAGTGCTGTTCTTATTTCTAACAGATAAGCAAACAGTCCCAGAGGCTGAACAGTTTGCTCAAGGCTGCATGGCTAGTGAGCAGCAGACCCAGGATTTTTATTCTGAAGCTTTTTTCATAATTTCTTTATTCTTATCTCATACAGATGCCCAGGCTGCGCACTGCATAAGCATGCCATACTAAGTGGGCGCCATTTGCATCACAGACAATGCCAATGTGCAACTGTGGTGACGATTTTATGGCAGGTGACAATAAGTATGCTGTTTTAGTAAAATGCCACACAGAGAGGAAATAATGATTCTGGAGGAAGGGGTGTCTTTTCTAACAGGTGCAAAAAGGGGTCCTGGAGGCCCTGACTGTAGGGGTATCCAGTTGAGAAGGTGAAAGAACAGAACTGGACCAGATAACATACCAGAAGGCTTTGGCTGTCTGCCCAAGTTCTTGCTGCACTTCAGCTCTCCGGACTCCCAAGCCCATCAGCGAACACTGAAGAAGCAGTTCGTATTACAGCAGTAGGAAATGGCAGAGGTGGGCCAAAAAAAGTAGCTATAGCATTCACAGACCTAAAGAAGGAGGCCAAGCCCACTTTAAATGTTCACCTAAAAAATCAAAATCCACTGGGGGCACCTGGGTGGCTCAGCTGGCGAAGCATCCGACTTCAGCTCAGGTCATGATCTCACGGTTCGTGGGTTTGAGCCCCGCATTGGGCTCTGTGCTGACAGCTCAGAGCCTGGAGCCTGCTTAGGATTCTGTCCCTCCCTCTGTGTCCCTCCGCTGCTCGTACTCTCTCTCTCTCCCTCTCTCAAAAATAAACATTAAAAAAAAATTTTAAAAGCAAAATACACTGAAGGTTTAGGAATTATTAGTTCCCCTTTTCAGTTGGGTCTGCCCATTTAAAACAGTAAGGTCAAAATGAAAGGATCTAGTAACCTTTCTTCTGGATTTCTAGATAATCTCAGCCTCTCTTGTTCTTCAAGGTTAATCATACAAGGCAATGCTAGGAGGCTTCTCTCCCAACTGTGGGGAAGGCAAGGCAGGAGGAAGTGTTGTACAATACTTCCTGAGAAACTGAGAAATAATATAATGACAAATCCTATTATACCAGAAAAATAAGAATTCTAGGGAAAAAAACTGGTTCCATTTATTTATGGTACATATTCTTAATTAAAGAGGAGAAAGAACCCTGAAGAAATATGCCGTTAGCTCTTTCACTTTAGCTGGAACATGCATCCCCCCTAATTATGAAACAAAGTGCACCTTTATGCACCTGGTGATTTTCTGTGCCACAGTGTAGTGTAATGTACAAGGGGGATTGTTTTAATAGGGCTGGTAATGAGATCTGGGTGGAAAGTCTCTCTGTTAATTTAGCAGTCCTCCTGAGATGTTAAAGTTCTAGTTTGCAGGTGTTTTAAAGTTCCTCACCAAGCATGACCCCAGCCTGCCCCCTACTTTTGACATCAGGTGTTAAATATCACCTGAAGATCTCTTCCTCAATTTGTCCTCCTCAAAGATCACTTCTATGCTCTTCTTGCCTCTTTGACAGCTGAGTTTCTTTTGATTTGCCCAGTACTATCTAAAATGTTATTAAATTAATAACTTGATGCTGTAATAATCCATAAACCTTGAAAACAAGGCTCTACAGACTTTAAACCTGTCCCATCAAAGGCATCTCAAATAGCCAGAACCGCGTCAAGCAGCTGCTGTCACTTCTTGACCTTTTTGTTTAAGGAATACATCAGTCCCTGTAAGCATACTTAAATAAATGACTTGCAAATTAAAAGAAACATTTTTATGATTCACTGCAGTAGCTTGCTTTTTGGGATACAAGGTTAAAAGTGAACAGTAAACCTTTTAAGGTTATTGAAACTAAATTATTAACGCTGTGTTTCACCTTCCTTTTGTCCTCTTTATGGCGCTCTCCCTGATTACTCACTGCGACTCCACTCCTACAAGTTGTAAATCAAGTGAAAAATCTTTAAAGCACAAAAACAGCTGATTAAAATGTTCAGCCACAGGGGAACTACAGAGATGATGGGGAGGGACACACTGCACTTTTTTTTAAAAAAAAAAATATGAAGCTTCTGATAGCTTTTGAAGAAATACGTTGTGAAAAATGCGCACTTTCATGTCCAGAAGTGAGCGAAAGGGACAGTCCCGCTTTTGAAATCCATTTGCAACCTTCAAAATAATGAGTACGTTCTTCCACTTGGATTGCACCTGGTACCTCACACCGGCGTGCCTTTCACCTGCATGGTTTGATGCTCAAACGTGAACTGCCTCTAATGGGGCTGGTGACTCGTGGCAGACGAAGGGATTCTCTTCACCCTCTGATTAGGGATGACTGACAAAGCTCTGAAACCAGAATACGGGTGGGGTGGGAGAGTTGTAATGTAACTGAGGAATGCCGAACTCCATTCTACCTATGTGGGGCCTCGATCTCCTCAGTTGTAAAATGGGTTGATGACACTTTCTTCTCAGGTCATAGTTGTGAATATTATTTGCACCTCCCATGACACACTCAGTAAAATATTCATCGGGTAACTAATGCTTTCCACATCTTATAAACAGTTTGGATTCGTTAAGTGTATTCTGATGAATAAAGCAAGTCCAATCCTGTCCTAGGCACTTAGCACATCACATCTGGGATTCCAGGAGGTAGCTTACAGCAGGGAGAAATGGAGTGGAGTGAAAGCAGGGCCAGGGGGCACCTGGGTGGCTCAGTCAGTTAAGCATCTGACTGTTGATTTTGGCTCAGGTCGTGATCTCAAGCCTTCTTGGGATTCTCTGTCTCCCTTTCTCTCTGCCCCTCCCCTTCTTGTGCACTCCCTCTCTCTCTCAAAATGTGCTCTCAAAATACGTAAAAAGTAAATGTTAAAAGAAAGAAAGAAAGAAAGAAAGAAAGAAAGAAAGAAAGAAAGGCCAGACTTTGGGGGACAGACCACAGGACTCCACGTGGTCTGACTGAAGGGGCATGTGGAGTCCCTTAGTATCCTTCCTTCCTGAAATGCTGTGTAAAACATCTACCATGAGCAGGGCCAAGCTCCTGGTGCAGCCTGGGCAGAGGGCTCTGCTGTCACTGTCCTGAAATCCTTACTAATTTATCTGAACTTGTGTTGTAGAAGTGGAGTCTGATGGGACCACGGAGTATGTGAGGAGCAGAGATCCTGCAACACACATGTGCTGTGTGGTTTCTCTGCGCCCCATCAGCCCTTACCATTCTCGATGGATGGTGGGCCTGCGACATGTGGGAGTCCAGCCGAGGTGCTACCACCCCAAGGGGCTGCTCTTCCCAGAACCTGCTTTGGATGCAGAAGGAAGGCAGTGGTGTTCCGAGAAACAGAAATGAGCAAGGAGCCCTATCATATCCTTTCTGACTTGTGTTCATTTCCATAATTAGCCAAACACACTGTAAAGGATGGCACAGACGGAAAGGGAAAGATGGAGTGACCTTTCACTCCTTCCTTACTCGACAGTAAGTCAAGGGTAGAGAATGAGTGGAGTGTGGGCTTATCAAGAAGAGAGTATCATCAGTTGAGTTAGTTGAGTTGGTTTTGTGTGACGTTTCACTACTTGGTTGACAAGGCAGTACGTATGCATGTATGAGCTATGAAGCACAAATTAGGTCATTTCAGTGATTCGGCATGCAAGTTAAATGCTTTTGCATTTGTATTTAAAAGTGGCATTAATCCCAACAATGTGAATGCGCTTAGGACTACTGAGCTTAAAAATGGTTAAGATTGGCAAATTTTATGTTACGTGGATTTTACCGTAACAAAGAGAATGGCATTGCATGCTACAAAGATGAACGGTAAAATCCATGCTGATAATTTAAAACTTCAGTGTTTCTCTACTTAGAACAACATTCCATAGTGAATTAAAAACCTCATGACAGGCCAGAAAAGAAACTGTAAAAGAAAAGAAAAAGCTTTCTATTTTTATACCTTTAATAGCACTTTTTTCTTGCATTTTAAACAAAGGACCTAGAGTTTTCATTTTGCACTGGGCCTCACAAAGTACGTAGCTCAAATTGAGCATGAGTCAGTGATCTGAGCGGAAGTCTTTGTCCCTGGCGTGACCTAGGCAAACTGAGGCTTGCCCAGGAAGGACCAGGAGCTGCCCTTCTTGCTGAACGCGGCAGAAATAGAGCACACGGCCCCTCCTCCAGGAGACTGACAACATTGGGCTCCGACACGGGAGACACCGTAAAGATTTGGAACCCTCTATATATGCTAGTGCTCTGGCAATAAATGTGATAACAGAAGCAACAGTCACAGCAGCAGCTTTCTGGCATAACTAGGATAATAATATATTGAGAGAGGGAGAGATCCATCTGGTGGTGGTGAAGGGAGAGAGTTGTTCCTTACCTTCCAGAAAGCTATCCCAGGTCTGCGAGCATCTGGGGTGTCCAGAAGGAGCTTGCCAGAGGCCCAGGATGGACAGCACTTGAGCTCTGGGGACAGAAGCCACCAGCAAGGCCCTTACCTAACTTTTAACCCTGAAGAGAGCTCTTCTGCTCACACAAGCATTCAGAATCCATTGCCTCAGTCTACTGCTCCAGTGTCTCAGCTGCACTGCTCCTTCTGGACCCCAAATCACACAGGATAAATCCAAGAAAGTGAAACAAGACACCTAGCCCTCCAAAGCACATGCTACCCTGGACAGCTCTCATTTAGGATGCTCTCCACTCCCATCCTCTGTGGTCCTGCTAGGCTCTCCTCTCCCCTATCTGACCAACAGCTCTCTGCTATTCAGTTGCTGAAAGCCTTTTGGGGGGTCTACCATGTGCCTAGAATTACTGACCTTTGTCTAAATCATCTCACTGGGAACTCCTAACCATCCCCCATAGTGTATGTTATAGGTCTCCTGTTTTAGATGAGAAGCAGGTTCCCAAAGATTGGGGAGTGCATGTGACGTCGAAGAGAAGCAAGGGGCAGAGTAGCACATGCACCCACACCTGCAGACCACACTCCCATCATCTCACAGTGCTCCTGGGTCATGAGGAAACACCCAGGCACATCTACACTATGAAACACTATAAAACAACTGGCTCAGACTCTATACCGGCAGCACCGTCAAAAGAAATAAAAAGAGGGTGAGGAGAGAAAGAATATTTTATTTTATTTCAAAAAAAAAATTTTAGTGTTTGACTTTATTTTTTTGAGAGACAAAGAGAGACAGAGCATGAGCAGGGGAGGGGCAGAGAGAGAGGGAGACACAGAATCCGAAGCAGGCTCCAGGCTCCGAGCTGTCAGCACAGAGCCCGACGCGGGGCTCGAACCCATGAATGTGGGATCATGACCGGAGCTGAAGTTGGACGCTCAACCAACTGAGCCACCCAGGCACCTCAAGAAGGAATATTTTAGATGACAAGAAACTGAAAAACACATTGCAATGATATGCATAAAACTTAACTGTATCTTGGATCCCAAACTATACTAGTTGGGGGAACTTGAATATGGATTATATATTCTATATTATTGAATCAATATTAATTTATTGGGAGGTTTTTTTTAAATTTTTTTAATGTTTATTTACTTTTGAGGGAGAGGGAGACAGACAAAGTGTGAGCAGGGGAGGAGCAGAGAAAGGGAGACACAGAATCTGAAGCAGGCTCTGAGCTGTCAGCACAGAGCCTGATGTGGGGCTCGAACTCACAAACTGTGAGATCATGACCTAAGCCGAAGTCAGATGCTCAACTGACTGAGCCACCCATGCGCCCCAATTTATTGGGAGTTAGTTTTTTGAAAAATGGACCAGAGGAGGAGAAGGCTTAAGGGGGAAAGATGAATGGAATGGGAGACAAATCTGACTGTATCTGTAATGTTATTTGTCTAATAAGAAATGTAAAGCATACATACAAAAAACTCAAAGCAAGGAACACTATATGAGGCACATAAAGCTACGGAGAGATCATACAGGCTTAACATGATCAATTTCAAGTCAGCACAGAAGTAGTTAAAAACATTAACAACAACAGCCATTTATTAGCTTATTATGCACTAGGTTCAGATCTACACAACTCCTCCATATTCTTTAGTTAGCCTTTAAACCTCTCTGTGACAGACGTGAACCCCATTTCCACAAAACAGGAAATTGGGGTTCAGAGATACCATGTAACATGCACAAGGACACATAGCCCAAGATTCCAACCCAGGACTTTATGGCTCCAAATCCCAGCCTCATCATTATTCTAAACTGCGTATTTTAAAGTAGATGAAAGGTGAGGAAATAAAGGTGGATATTAAAGAGCTTGTTCTGAAACCTTGAGAATATACTTGATCCCTACAGTTTGATACGATCAAACCTCTGAGTCGGTCAGCCTCAGGAGGGAGAAGTCTCATTCTGAGAGCCTATGCCAAATCCTAGGATCATTACTGCCCTTATATTCCTGTCTCGAGACAACAAACCTTAAGAGATTGACTTAAAAGCTTTTCATAAGACATAGTTAAGAAGATCAATATCCAAATACATTGCTCACTGAATCCTGCTTAAGTTGACAATATGGAAAGATTATTTCTCAGCTGGATTTGGGAAAATCTCACAAGATTTTGCAGAGGCACATGGGGAATTGGAGCAATATTACCAGTATTTCTTCTTCTTTCATCAATGTTTTAAACACATTGAAAACTCCCCTTGGGGGAAGAACCAGGCCGTGTGTGTGTGTGTGTGTATCTTCCACAGGACACAGGGCAAAGAGCATAATACATACTGAATTCTCAATAAATATCTGTGGAGAAAGTCATTAGAATCTCTCTCACCTGATTATAAAGAAATATAAACAATCTCTTATTGCAGAAAATTGAGGATAAATCCCTGAGGCACTGGCTGTGTGGTCACCTTGTGAGCAGAAACACTGTGCTTCAAGGTGCCACAACAGGAAGTATAAAGGACAGGGAGACGGAAGCGGGTGCATCTTTGCAATCAGTAGGGACGATGAAAGCCCTCAGCAGAACAGAGAGCAGAAGGACTGCGAGTAAATAATAGAGATGGAACCGGCCGTGCGTCTGCTGTCATCTGACGGTTTCCAGGTTTTCATAGATATGCTATTTCATTAGGGCTGTAGCAGTTATCCATCACCCTGTTCAAGCCCCATCAAATCACTGTCCCTTTGCATGTGTCTATCTCCAAAAGCTACAAAGCAGCCCTGTAGAAATCTGGGTACTGTCAGCTAGAATGATTTATTCCTTTTCCTGAACAAGCTGGTTCCCTGGACTCTTTTCACGGTGGTTGTTGTTTCAAATGCTAGCGGGTTTAAAATTTGGAAAGACACACACACACACACACACACACACACACACACACACGGAGAGGAAGAGGGAGACTTTCAAGTTTCACAGAAGGGGATATTTAATTAAATTCAACCCAAAATATTTTAGGTTCTACTATGTTTCGAGCACTGAGGATAAAGAGATAAAGAAGCTCATATTCTGGTGACGGAGACGAACATAAGTAGATCATGACAGTAGAGGGTTCTACATTCAACACTAGACAGAAGAACAAAGAGATAGGGAAGGAACAAGTTCTATCAGAGTGGAGAAGTGAGAACACAGAAAACATCACAAAAAACCTTAAGTATCCAAGACAGGTTCCACAGTAGGAATGGAACTTTGTCATGCAGTCTTAAGTATTTTGACTTAATTATTATCTAGGACATCCATGTGTACACGAGGTGACTTCAGCTCCTTACTCCTCATACCATACACAAAAATCATCTCAAAATGGACCACATACCTGAATGTAAAAGCTAAAACTGAAACTTTTGGAAGAAATCTTCATGGCCTTGGGTGGAGGAAAGAGGTCTTAGATATGACACATAAGTATAATCGTACAAAGAAAAACTGACAAATTGGATTCATCAAAATTGAGGGCTTTTGTACTTCAAAAGACATCATTAAGGAAACTGACAAGTGTCCACCAATGGAGGTAAGGTAAAGAAAATGTGGTGTGTGTGTATACACACACAACAAATTTATTCAATCATAAGAAAGAAGGAAATCCTGTCATTTGTGACAGCATGGATGGCCTTGGAGGGCATTATACTCAATGAAATAAGTCAGAAAGAGAAAGACAAGTACCATGTGATCTCGCTTATATATTGAATCTAAAAAACAAACAAACAAAAAGCTGAAGTCATAGATACAGAGAACAGATGGGTGGTGGCCAGAGGTGGGGGCGGGGGGATTGGCAAAGTGAATGAAGTTGGTCAAAAGGTACAAACTTCCAGTTATATAAATAAGTCAGAGGGATGTAATGCACAGCATGATGACTATACTGTGTGATAATTTTGAAATTTGCTAAAAGAGTAAATCTTAGAAATCCTCATCACAGGAACAAAAGTGTAACTGTGTGAGGTGATGGACACTACTAAATATGTTGTGGTGATCATTCTGCAACAGATACATACATTAAATTGTTATACTGTATACCTGGAATTAATAAAATGTTATATGTCAATTATATCCCAATTTAAAAAAAATGCTAATTGTAGACTGTAGGGTGGATATTTGGGTATTAAAAAAAAAAAGAAAAGGGGCGCCTCGGTGGCTCAGTCAGGTAAGTGTCCGACTTCAGCTCAGGTCATGATCTCACAATTCGTGAGCCCGTGTCAGGCTCTGTGCTGACACCTCAGAGCCTGGAGCCTGCTTTGGATTCTGTATCTCCCTCTCTCTCTCTGCTCCTCCCCCACTTGGGCTCTGTCTCTTTCTCTCAAAGATAAACATTAAAAGTTTTTTCTAAAAGAAAAAATTGACAAGCCATAGATAGAATGGGAAAACTATTGGTAAATCACATCTCTCTTAAATGATTTATATCAAGAATACATAAAGGACTCTTAACAACTAAATAATAAAAAGCAGGGGTGCCTGGGTGGCTCAGTTGGTTAAGCATCCATCCAACTCTTAATTTCAACTCAGATCATGATCTCACAGTCATGAGACTGAGTCCCACATTGGGCTCCATGCAGAGTGGAGCCTGCTTAGGACTCTGTCTCTCCCTCTCTGCCCCTCCTCTGCTTTCTTTCTCAATCTCTCTCAATAAATAAATATTTTTTTAAAAAAAAACAATAAGAAACCAAGTCAACCAACCTTATTAAATCAGAGTCAAAATTTATGAATAGTTTACCAAAAAAAAAGGCACACAAATGGCTAATAAGCAAAGGTGTTCAACATCTTTAGTCACTAGGAAAATGCAAATAATTAAAGTCGTAATAAGATAGTATTTCACACCCATTAGGATGACTATAATTTAAAAAAAAGACAATAACAACTGTTGATGAGGATATGAATACATTGGAACTCTCCTATACTGCTGGTGGGAATGTAAAATGGTACAATCATTTTGAACAATTGTGTGTTAGTTTCTTATCAAGTTAAACATAAACTTACTTTGCAACCCAATGATCCCACTCCTGGGTATGTGCCCAAGATAAATGTGATGTGTCCACATAAAAACTTCCATGAAAAAATTCATAAGAGCATTATTCACAATAGCCCCACACTGGAAAGATCCAAATATCCATCTGCTGGTGAAACAAAATGTGGTCTATCCACACAGTGAAATATTATGGAGGAATAAAAAGAAGGAATTATTGATATATGCTACAATACAGATAAACCCAAAAACATTCTGCTAAGTTAAAGAAACCGAATGAAAAGAGATACATATTTATTTTATAGTTCTATTTGCATGAAATTTGAAATGTCCAGAAAGAGCAAATTTAAAAAGACAGAAAGCAGGTAAATGTCTGCTGGAGTTACGGGGTTAGAAAAGGAACAAGGAATCTTTAGGGGATGATGGAGAAGTTCTAAAACTAGATTACCGTGATGGCTGCACAACTCTATAAATTTACTAAAAATAATTCAATTGTACAATTAAAACAAGTGAATTTTATGGGGTGTAAGTTATCCTTCAATAAAACTATTAAAATTACTGGTTAGGATGAAGATAGGAAAAGGCAAAGATTTTTAGAGAGCTTAACAGTGGAATAGTCTGGTGTGTGCTAAATATTTTTAAACAAATGAGTACAAAACAAAAGAATGAATAAACACCACGTCCCTGATTTATGCCAATACTGTCCATTATGTGAAACTCTTTTCACCTTTTCCTCTGCTATCCTCATGGGCTTTTGCACCTAGAGGGTAAATCTGGGATTATTTTGAATTCTCTCTTCTGTTTTTCTTTTCTACATTCACCTTACCCTGTCTGGGATTGCTTGTTTTTCTTTTTATATCCAAACTACCCAAGTCTCCTGGTGTCTGATTCTCTTGAACCAGATAAGACGAAGGGGTCTACCAGCTGTGTTTCCTAACCACCTTTGTCAGCCACAAAACCTCCAGACCCCTGTACCCTCTGGTCTGTTGCCTCAACCCCCAAACAGCTACTCCGATCCCAGTGAGTGGGCACCCAACGTTCAGCCTCTCACATCAGCTACAAGACTCTTTCCATTAGGCATGCCTCCGCTTCTCACTGGAGCTGTTTGTGTCTGTTCCTCCAAATATGGCTTCACGCTCTTCTTTTTAAACACATCCCACAACTAGTAAGCTTAAGTATAAGGCCCCTTAATGGTATTATTTTGCTCTTACTAATATATCCCTTTGTTATTCTTCTCTAGTTGGGGTGTGTGTGTGTGTGTGTGTGTGTGTGTGTGTGTGTGTACGCACATGTGCATGTGTGTGTCTGCAACCATATTAAAAACTCTAGATCACAAACAATGTCCTGCCCCATCTTTCTTATGCTCTTAACATACCTAACTCAACTTTGTGTTATTTTTGTTGTTGGGCAATAAACAAATAACCAAAGGAAGGAAGGAATGGGGTACTATTGCAATAAGAAATACTTCTCTTATTGGAAAATCGTTGGTCACCTACAAAAAGTTTAAGCAGGAACTACTCAATCACTACTCATTACTCATCATGTGGCTCTCATGTTCATTCCTACTCACTCACATTTGGGCAGTCTGAAAAGACCACAGCTTTAGTTCAGATTTATGCCCTTGGCCAGCTATGAGGCAAGATAGAAAACTCAAATGCATTAATGGGAAATATGAATAACCTTTCTTTGGCAGGCTCTGGGTAGGCCCTGAGCTGAGGAAACAACTTGGCCTTTTGGCACTATTTAATACATTGAGCAACCACAAATCAAAGACTGTAACCAATGAGGAAACACATACAATAGAACATAAACCAACACAGCCACAGAAACCAGGAGAGCCTCAACCTGTCCGTTTCCTGAACTAAGAGAAATACATGAGGCGCAATCCAGTACAGACCACAGCACCGCCCGGTACCAGAAGTGCTGTATACCTGCTCCATCTTGCCCTCTGTCTCCACCCCAGACTTGCTCTATCAAGACAGACTTCTTTCAAATCCGTGTTGGTGAAGCAAGGCCTTCTGTTTACGTTTATCAAGAACAATAGTAAACAGACACTTTGATATAGCTAAGATCAAGGTATTCACTTAGGGAAGAACAGATCGGAAACCCTCCATGTCTAGCAATTCCCTCTGGGCACTTGAATACAGACCTGGAACATCTGTATCTCCTCCAAATGATGCTCTTTTAGTCAATTTCATACTGGAGATGTCTTGTCCTATTTTGGCCTTTTACATTTCTTTTTTTTTTAATTTAAAAAAAAATTTTTTTTTTTAACGTTTATTTATTTTTGAGACAGAGAGAGACAGAGCATGAACGGGGGAGGGGCAGAGAGAGAGGGAGACACAGAATCAGAAGCAGGCTCCAGGCTCTGAGCCATCAGCCCAGAGCCTGACGCGGGGCTCGAACTCGCGGACCGCGAGATCATGACCTGAGCTGAAGTCGGACGCTTAACCGACTGAGCCACCCAGGCGCCCCTTGGCCTTTTACATTTCAATGCAAACCGGCCACCTGGAAAATAAGAACCCTATCTTCTGTTCTCCTTAAAATGACAAGTTTAGAAAGCAGAAGGGCAAGTGTGCAAGCAAAAACTTAAAGAACAAAACAAAACACATACACACCAACTCTTGCAAGGTTGCTTGCTCCTCATTCTTAGGTTACTCTAGCTATACCCAAAAGGAGATGCTCGTTCCTGCCATGAAAATCTGTCAAAGTTTGCCAAACTAGATTTAGAAATCCATATACATACATACACACAACAACATTTCTTGAAGTGAAATTACAAACTTTACTCTTACAGGAAAAAAAAAAACATATATGTTACGTGAGTTTTTTCCCTTTCATTTGACATATGTTTTAGCATTATGATCCTAAAAGACAAAAAAAAAAAAAAAAGTATTTATTCAGGAACTATTTGTTATGAAGAATCAGCTTTTGGTTGCTGAACTTTATTATTTCCAGAAGTCACACCAGCTGGAAATGTATTAGTTACCTCTGAAGGTCATAAAATTTCAATCAATTTTAGAATGTCAGGGCTGTCTGCAGCATATTCCAAAACTCAACATTCAAAGTGGCAGTTGCGGCTTAAAGATGATCATCTTTCAGGTCCATCACTGACTTACACAATTTTCACAGGGCGGAGATACACAGAAAACTTGTCTATATCAAGTGCCTCCTCTGGAAAGTCTCCACCACTCTCTCTAAACAGCCGCCCATTGTTCTCTGACATGGACAGACTTTGCTTTAAATCTTCATTTTTTTTTTTTTTTTGAGCCTCTCTTGCTTGTTAATGCCCTGACCTTGGCATCTGTGCTCAAACGACAGCTAATGTGATCTGCTCCAACAATGCTGACTATTGGCAAGGAACATAAGCATGCTCAGTGATGTCATTGAACTCATTAGGGATATATTTGACATTTTGGCCCAAGAGAACATACTTATTAAACACAACCTTAGTGAACAGCAGTGTGGCCTGTTGATAAGTAAAGTAAGACAATGCATGTTTTGTCTTGCTATAAAAATAGCACTTTGACCAAGAAATAGGATTTCTGCTCTTGTCTCTCTAATTATGGTAGCAAAGCAAACTAAAAGGTAACTTATGTAAGGAGAGATGATAATCTGAAATTCCCAGTGTTATGTTAGACATTTTACAGAATCTAATAAAGGTCCCAATATTAATCAATCATTTAGCAAGCAATCCCTTTTCCAATCCTGACCCAAGAGCAGAAGCAGATGTTACTGTTGCTGAGACAATATTACTTGAGAAAACGCCTTATATGTATACAGAGCAACATCTCAATTATGATTTGAGCATAGATGGGATATTTATGGACTGATAAAGCTCAAGATGTTGGCTTCCAGCAACTCCAATCCACTGCAGTTTTATCACCCTATCTATTCGGTGAAGATGGCTTGAGCTGGACATGACAGACAGGAAGGACAGCTGGAAAAGGTGCCAGGAACACTGCTAAGCTTTGGCACCAGAGAGGAGACCTACGAAGCTTAGGAAACCCGCTAAAATGCAGCACTGTAGGCCTCGCCTTTTGGCACTAAGGAAAGGCAAGCCTTTGATTAGACCCTAAAAGAACAAATATTTCCTGAGATTTTTTTCAAACAAGATTACTTTCAGACATGCGAGTGGAGTCTTCCTCACTTACTGAGCTGTGTGACTTAAGGAGGTTGATGATGAAAATCACAGAGTAATGGATGCCGTGCAATGTAAACAACTACTTGTTCCTCAAATTATAATGTTGAGAAAGCAACATGGAAGAATGGTTGGGATCTTTGTCTCATGGGAAGTATAGAATAAATCCTAGGAACAAACACTCTCCAAACTCTAATACATTAGGGTCAAGTAGGAATAAGCATTTTTTGCCCAGCTCTGCTTTGGGGCCTGAGCTGAGGAGATAATTTGGTCTTTCTGTCCCCCTCAGGAGACTCTCTGTTATGATGGAGTGTGCTTGCCTTCTGTAAACTCTTCCGTCTTCTACTCCATCAGGTATGTAGCCAAATGTCTTCATGTGGCTAAATCCACAGTCATCACTCTGTCCACATCTTCCTCCTCTCAAAACACCACTGAAAACAGCTGACCACTGCCTCCTTCCTGTCTCAGTTTACACTATTACACTCTCTCAACTTCCCTTCTACTATTCTTTCTATCCTGTGTTAGTTTCCTTTGCTCTCTCCCACTCCTGACTGATCTCTCAGCACTGGAGAATCCCCAGGGCTCAGAATAGACTTTCTCTCTCTTTATCCTCTTCCTACATGGTACATCCATTTCCATAGTCTTAAAAACCATCTGAAAGTTGATGATTCCCACATTTGTGTCTCCTCTGACCACCATACTCACATATCCAATGGTTTATTTGACATCCCACACTTCACATGCTCTAAATTCAACACTTCCATTTCTCCCCACACCTGCCCCTTCTTGATCTATCTACCTCAATAAGTGGTGCCACCCTACACTAAGTTGTTCAAGTCAGAAGCTTGGGAGTTCATCTTGACTTCCTACTCAGAGAAATCAACCCACAACAGCAAGTTTTCTTGGTTCCAGCTCCAAAATCTCTCTCAAATCCATTCATTTGCCATCCTACTATCTATTCCAAGCCCCCATTTGTTTCATCCCCTGACCAGTGCAACAGGTTTCCTGCACCTGCTACTGCCCATGGTGCAGGGCATTAATCCACTGTCTCTGCTCCACAGCCACCTTTTTATCTTTGGCTCTGTGTTGTCAGAGCTGCTTTCTGCACTTAGTGTCTCTAGATACTTCCGTTATCTTTTTCCTTTTCTAACCACTGCATAACTAAGCCCCTTTACTAAATCCCACCTGTTTGAAATACCCAATATAGTTTGTATTCCTGGATGACATACCCACCTTATAATCCATTTTCCACATAGCAGTCATCAGGATATTTTAAAATTATAAAGCAGACTATGCTCACAGTCTAAAAAACACTATAATGGCTCCCCCATAGCATTTTGAATAAAACTTATCTTGTAAGCTTTGCCTAGGTAGGTTTGATTTCCACATACCTCTTTGATTTCATCCCATACCACACTGGCTTCCTTCCAGCTTCTGAAACAGGATGAACTCTTCCCTGTCTTTCACTTTGTTCATGTAGCTCCGCCTGCTAGTCCCATGTCTGACTTCCTTGTGTCCTTCAGGATTCAGCCCAAATGGCATTTTCTCAAGAAATCTCTTTCCTCCTAAAGTATTTTAGCACCCTAAGTCCCTATCACAATTTATAGTTGAATATGTATGCAGTATGCATTATTACTATTATATAATATATGTACACATACATATATATATATATGTATGTGTATATATATTTATATATATATGTGTGTGTGTATATATATATATATATATATGTATATGTATATGTATGTGTATATATATATTTAGTTAATTCCAACCCCCATGATTATAAAAGGCAGGGACTTTGTTGAACTCACCAATGTGTACCCAGCACCATAATCTCAATATATATTTGTTCAATGAACAATGAATGTAAAAGTAAATGAATGACCAGCATTCCTACTATGTTTCTATAAATGAATGATTTCCAAATACCACAAATAATTTAAAAATCAGAAATACCTCTATTTTATAAAGAATGATTTGCAAGATAAATTAATAACATACACACACTTCAGGGAGAAAACCACTTAAAACATACTAGTCCATGGTGGATTCTTCAGAAACACTGCTTTATTTACTCACTGATGTACTATATGTAAATTTTTCTTATTTACCAAAGCAATTTCTCCAAGGAACTCCATGAATCTGAAAGTAATTAAATTACTATTATTTTTTTTTAAGATTCTATAATTTAGACCACTAATTTAGTTTGGTCTTTTTCCTACTTAATGTGAATTTATTGAGTTTTGCTGAATTTTCTGCATTCATTTTTTTTTTAAGATTATTATGTTATAGAAATATAAAAATTCCTTGAATTCCATTGGTTGAAATATCACGAGTTTTTCTAATAATATCAAGTCTAGTGTTTGGTGCAACAGGGAAGAAGCAGACAAGAGAGCCGCAAAGTCAGCCCAATGCTGCACTAAGCATGAAGATGACTTGGGTTAGAGTCAGCTCGAGGGCGGGGAAGATTCTAGGCATTCTTCCATAGTCTCCCACTTTGACTTTTGAAAAAAACCTTATTCAAACTGTTTGCTTTTGTCATGTTGTCTCCTACTCACAGATATTTTTGTGATGGATATTTATATATTGGGTATTTGCATAATATTACTTACACCTGGTCACTATTCGTGGATAATATGCTTTTTTCCAATTCATCTATGTGTTTATAAAATGCCACATTAACCACCACTGCTGTTTAGTTACTGAGTTCTAATGATTGATATAAACAAACAAATGTGCGTGTGTGTGTGGATGTGACTGGCATGAAAGCAGATTGTGCTGAGTTCTGACTAATGATATTCGCCTGTGATCTTATTGGTCTAAATCTGAGTCAGAGATGCATATTTACAAGAGTGACGGTCACCATCACTGCTTTTACATTTACATGTCTTTGATATTTTACATAGTATTAAATGATTTTGATTTGTTTTAAGAAAACGTCTGACAATATCCATTTCAATGCATTTTCCAGCTGAAATGCTTCCAAACACAATATTTCCCTCTAAAAGTATTCAACCATGTAAGAACATTCATATACTTTTACAGGTGTTTATATTAGTGGAGACTTGATACCAAGAATATCCTGCACAACTGAAGGTTGCTAGTAGGACAATGTCATCTATTTCATAGTTGGTGAAATAGTAAATGCTAGAATCTTGGAGATTATGCCCAATCCAACCATCTACTGAAGTATGAGGCCAGTTTTAGGGTGTGTGATGGCTATGATAGGAATAATCTATAGTTCATGATGTAGGGAAACAGGGTGAGAGACACAGACTGGAAGTTTAATGACTAAGTTCCACAATCTAACACCTACGGTCCAGTGACACAATATTCATCAAAGAAAACCGTATCGAGCAATGGATACTATACTTATTTTAGCACCCACTTTGCCTCCCTACCTCTAACCCCTCTTCAGTTTCCAGGGATGCCTGATCAGTATAGTTTTAATGTCACTTTTACTAGAGTTTTCCCTCAATTATAATAAAGAACTGGTCATTTATTTAACTATGTCAAATAAAGACTAAAAATAATGACATTTTCCTATAATGACTATATTATAGATAATTAAAAGATTAATTATTAAAAATATTCTCTCACCTCTAGTAAAGTAGACGCCTTTTTTTGTGTGTGTTGTTTTTTTCTGTTTTGCATTATGTAAAAATTGTCTCAAACTTTGACTGCCTTTGGAACACTAGCTCATAGGAAAAAGTGGTTCTAAGACCCGTGGTGATGCTCAAAGACTGAAAATGTTAACAAATACCAAAATTTCTGAACCAAGGTAAAATATTCAAAAGTTTTAGTGGGATTCTAGAAGGAATGATGTGGGACAGACTTTCACTATTCCTTTAGCACCGATCAAATCTATTCTCCAACAGGTCTGAATGATTTCCATTATGCAAACATGTTATTGGCACATGTCTGTGGCTCTTTTCAGCAAGGGGGTTCTAGGGGCGGGCTGAGAATTAGGAGTCTTCAAGCACTGGGAAACTTGAACAATAATTTAGCTCCTGGAAAACAGTATTGCCAGTATTTATCATAGCTGATGTTAAAATAATGTAGAATTAAATGTTCTACGAAAAGAATTTTTAAATTCCTATTAAGAACAGAGAAGCTGTGGCTGACAGATGTTGAGGTCAAGCCACGCAGCCTTTTACAGCTAATACAAAACCTATTACAGCACTCAGTACATAGTGTTGGTTGTCAGAACGAGCATGTGTCTTTAAACTCTTAACCACAGATTAGAGGCTTGCTTCCTGAGGGTTTTTAGTTTCTTTAAACAGATGGTCCAAAGTGAAGATGAAGGAAGCTGTTTTGATCCATTGTGTAGGTACAGAATGTTATCTTTGTTTTGTTTAAGCATTACACTACCTAGAGTTAAATAATTGGGTGACAATTCTCAGCTTTACTTTGAAGTTAGAGCACATGTGGACGGAATGTTTGGTAATTTTCTTAGCGTATTTGCATAAATGTTTACTCTCCTGCAAATATGAATGTAAATACAACTATTCTCAGTGCTTATGTAGTTATTTAAGGGATCGGCATACTTCTATACACATTGTTTATTTATATACTTTTTCAAATAACTGTGATCTTTTATAGAAAAGAGAAAAGCTGCTGTTTTGCAAAGTTTAAAGATAGGACAGTGCCTTATTCAAGTTTCCATACAAGATCTCAAACAGCTTTCAAAAGGTATAAAGTAAATCCTCCTGATACATCTTTTGATCTTACAATGAACACATGAATGTGAATTTAACTCTGAATTTTTGATATTATGAGCATGTGCATATGACATTATTCTGATATACATTATAATCTGAAATTACATTGCTAAGATAAGAAGGCTCAAAGTAGTCCTTCTCCATGAACATAGGATTAGGAATAAAGAACACTGTCTTTCTAAGCTTAGCATTTGAATGCAGTATTTGATATGCCTCTCCTAGCTTGGCTTCACAGGGGTAAATGGTGTTTCATCAGCCCAAATGATTGGGAAGATGGTTCATGAATTTAGTTTATGAATACTGACACATCTCAACCCACAAATAGGGATGTAACACTGCATCAAAATGGAACTAAAAGAGGAAAAAGAATACAGCAGCCAATGAAAAAATCTAGATGAGTTGAACAAAGGCACTTAATTTAATAATGAAAACCACTCCAACGCACAGCGTACTGTACTATACCTCTAGCCATTTAATTATTAAAATAAATGCATATTCAGATGTTTCCCAAAGATGCTTTCTTTCTCTTTCAGATTCAAAAGAACGTCTTTCTAATCCAATACAATTCTTTTCACTCTGCATTTCAGCAGCTGTCTTTCCTGATTTCTAATCAAAGCTGATGATAACTGGCTTTGGCAACAGACTGTAGTATCCCAAATGAGTAATTAAAGCTATAAATGTGCTCACTTCTTCCTCAAAACCCAGGGTGCATTTCATAGCCTAACAGATTCAGGCTCAACAAGGCTCTCCTGGTTTTTAAATTCGGTCGGGATCTTTCGTGCATTAATAAAGGAAAGGCTGAGGTTTTGTGTGAGCATTTTTCAATAGCCAGTTCCACTTAGACAATACAAATGTCAGTAGCATGAACAAACTCCTTCGGTCTGCAATATCTCCCACACATATGGGCCCAGGAGGAAGAAGCTGGCAGCCAATAATAGGCTTATACTAAGAAAGAGAAATATGGAAAAAAAGAGGATATGGCATTTTAAAGAAAAACATAAGAAAATATTTTCAAAATTAGAGAAAACTCTTAAATTATGCAGAACAGAACATTTTAAATCTCTACCTGAGAAACAGTGGTCAAGGGAAGAGATATATTCACTCTGAAATGGACTCTACCTTGAAAGGATATATTCATTTCTAACCTACCTCATCCCCTATAAGAAATATGAACTCATAAAGTGGAGAAAAAAGTAACAGATAGATACACTGGGTCAATGTAAAGCCTAAACGGCATTTTCTTTCCAGCTCTTAATAAGTGCATGTTACAACCATGAAAAAATGTAGGTTTTTAAATATATGTAATTCAGAAGATAAATTTGACATATCTTAAAAGGGGAAGAGACCTTCATCAGAAACAGAGATGGGTATTTTTTTTTAAATCCAAAATACCAGAAACTGTTCCACATTTCTAAATGTTTTTACTTATATGCTTAACTGAATGAAAGGGAAAACTCAAAATAAGAAAGGTTTACTTTAAATTAAATCGAACAACTTTTTATTGAAGGTCATATGCACTCTTAAAGTACCCTGGTAAACTACTCAACTCTGAGAACAATTTCTTTATCTCATACCACCCTGAGGCCAGCAGCCCAATGAGCCCTGAAAGGGGATAAAAAATATGAGAATCTAGAAGAGTAAAGCTAGCCACAAAGAAGGAGCACTCTGCTCCCGGGCTTCTTTTTGAAACAGCCGGCTGGAACATCAACCTTTAGCAGAAGGTCAGATCGAAGAGGTGGGAGAGGCCAAGGATGAGATTGGCTAAGGGAAATAGAAGCAACTTTTACTTTTAGGTGGAAACTCCTAAACCACCTTTTATAAAACCAAAAAGTTCTTAATTTGGGATTTGTCTTAAATAGAAATGCCCTCCCATCTGCTGGTACTATTATTTTAAAATAGAGAAAATGTGCATTTTTAGAGTTTAAAAATGTTTTATTGATAAAATACAATTACTTTTGTAATTTGCAAAAAATAGCAGTAAGAGAGAGCATAGTGCATTTTAGGTTGTTAAAAGATCCTGGGAAATGGATAAATATAAGCAGCAGCTAATAATCATTGAGTCCTTACTATATACAGGTGCTCTTTTTGGTTCTTTATGTGCATTATCTCGATTAATTTTGTGACACTATTTAAGGCAATATTACTGTTCCCTTTTACAGATGAGAAAACTGAGGCTCACGCTGTGAACCCCAAATTGGTTTGACCAAGATGAATACATAAAATGAAATATTGTAGCCATTTAAAAAAATACTTTTGTAAGAGAATATTTACTGGCATGGAACGATGTTTGTGACATAGTAAGTAAAAAGGCAGGTTATTGAAGAGTCGTGTATAATATGATTCTATTTTTAGCTCTGAATAAGTACACATTTGTAAATATCGACCTGTGTGTGTGCCCCTAAGAATATACTCTAAAATGTTAACAATTATTATTTTGGGGTGAGATCTTTTCCTTTCTTGCGTTTTCTAAGCTTTATACAAAAAAGTATTACTTTAATATTAAAATAATTTTAAGATTTCGTGAAAGGAAGGCTACTATTAATGTAGTTAATTCATTGGTAAGAGTTTCCAGAAGCTCTTCAACACATATTAAACAAGAACTTTTAGAAGGCATGCAAGAAGGGTTAAAAGCAAAATCTTTGATAAGTATTTATTTATTTATTTATTTATTCATTTATTTAGATAGTGTGAATAGGGGAGGGGCAGAGAGAGAGGGAGAGAGAAGGAAATCCCAAGCAGGCTCTGCACTGTCAGCATGGAGCCTGATGCAGGGCTTGAATCTATGAACCATGAGATCATGACCTGAGCCGTAACAGAGTCAGATGCTTAACTGACGGAGCCACCCAGGCACCCCTGATAAAGAGGTTTTTAAATACAGCTGAGGAAAGGTAGGATTTTTGAATTTGGTGAAAAGGAGGTACGTACTTTAAAAACCTGGAACAGAAAGCACCATAAGAAGAGGACTCATTCTTGCTCCTGGTAAGGACCTTCTCTTGGTGGCACACCTCATAGTCAGATAACTGCCAGCCAGCATGATTTTCTGAGAAGTAGGTAACAGTACTCACCATGCAAGGGGAGGGAAGCCCACACTCTACATACATACATGCATACATACATGCATACCTATAAACACATAAACATCCATTCATTCATGTATTAATGTAAATATACATACATAAACATATATGTATGTTATGTATATTACATATGTACATACATAAAACAAGAATCAGCTAGCACCCACTGCAGCCAGCCACCACACAGGCAGACAGGACAGGTAGACAGGACAGATGGGGTCTCTGAGCTTATAGAGCTATATTCAGGAGGGCAGAATTAGAAATAATAAAACACACAAAAGAATAGGGCAAAATGAGATAGGGATATATGTATGCAAGCATTAAAGAAGGGTCACAGGCTAGGGAGGGACTGGGGGGTGGGGCAGCCTGAGGCTTTCGACTGGGCATACGAAAAGACCACTCTGAAGAGTGAGCCTGTCTCATGTCAAGGTCCAGGGCAGGGCATGCAGCAAACAAAATGCCAGGTGCACGGGAATGAGCTTGGGAATACTCTCCTTGGCCAGTGTGGCTGGATGAAGGGAGTGCTGGGGAGCAGCAGCCCAGGGCAATGGTGTCCCTGGCCGCAGTGAGTTCCGCCAGGCAGGCCTCAGGAGAAACAGAGCAGAGCATCCAAAGTGCACAGAAGTGAAAAGGCGAGGCTGCATCAACAACAGCAGAAATAAAGAAAAGAATAAAAGAGGAGTGGAAAGCAGCACCGAAGTAGATGAGGACCAAAGAAGCAGGCAAACGGAGTGAGTGCTTAATGCAGAACAGGGTCAACGTGTCTCAGTCATAATTGCAATGAAGAGACATTAGGATGTCTAATAAGACTCTGCAACAGTCACACAGCTCAGCCACAACCACCGGGGCCAGTGGAGTGATAAGGGCGACATGGAATTCAGGGATAAGGGCGAAATGGACCTCCATGTCTGGCCAAGAGCATCCTTACCAACCTCTAAATAAGACAGGATGGTCAACAGTGCAATGGCGCTGGCACTGTCTCCTCACAGATAGCTGTATCTACCTAATGTAACTGTGAAATCAACGGGTTATAACTATACAGTACTTATTGAGCTATTATTAAAAACAAATCTTTTTTCACTTGAAGTCCAATTAGATCCTTACCTGGGTATTGCCTATAACAGAAATATCTAAGTCCAGGAATATCCACAAAACCACCAGTACAGTAAGGTGTACTCTACTTTTCAAAGTTGTTGCACCTTCGAATGAATGCATTTCCTCAACATCACTCTAGCGGTCACAGAAGAAGTCACAGGACAGGGGTAATTATAACAGTATGAGACACACAGGTAGACCTTTCTATCTCTAAGTATGCTTTCACAAATAGACTTTATTTCATCAGTATAGCTTCCTTTTTGCAACTGGCAGACAAAGTGTGATTCTGTCTGTTTTATAAATTTGTAAAAGACTACTGATAATCAGGTGACTCACACCGGGCAGCACACCTATGTGAGGGTAGTGGTTTCTGGACTCCACATCGGGTGTTTCTGCCACAGGAAAGATAATGATACGCAGCAACCACCTTCATCTACACCCCCATCCCTCAGCTCCCACTTCCGTAAAAGAAGAGGCTGTTACATCAGGTCCTCCCAGCTCTACAATGGTAGAAACCTATGATTTTAAATAAGTATTTTTTAACATAAAATTTAATGAAAACCAGTATTTCATCACCAACAAAAGCAACATTACAGCTGTCAAGCCATTACTACCCCTCGACGTTGGAAACTGAGAAATGATTACCACTTTAAGGACCTTGTTGAAAAGTGAGCACATTAAAAATAATTTACAGAACCAATTCTCTGTTTGCAGCCACAGTTTAAGAAACAAGAAAATGTATTTGCATTTCTATCTTGTTAATTCCCATGTTACGCTGCTGTTACTAATAACATAAAATATTTAAAATTTGTGTTACACACAGAGCCAATTATAATTATCTAGTGAGAAAACAATTTTATATGGGAATCTAAAAATAATCTATTTTACCATTGCAACAGATCACACACATTATGAAATTAATTCTATTGCCAATTAATGTTACAGTGGTTCATCCACTGACAGTCCAAGTTTGAAATGCTCTCATCCCAGCTGATGCCCACATTCACAAAACATTACTCAGAAAACGCTGGATAGATACAAAACTGTTATTATGCATATGCAACATATATTAAGTATGTTGCTCAATAGGTCATGTTCAGGGATTATCTCATTTTATTTACTCCATAGTTTGGCCAGTAGTTGATATAGATTAAATTCCATCTAAAATTAAGCCCAAGATTTTATAATGTGCTAAAACTAAATGCTTCTTTACATAATTGTAACTCTCATTGAATTTTTAAAAGGGTTGATTTATTATATTTTTGTCATAGTTTTTAAAAAACTTTTTAGTGTTTACTTATTTTTGAGACAGAGAGAGAGAGAGAGAGAGAGAGAGGAGTGGGGGAGGAGCAGAGAGTGATTCACATTCAGAATGTGAAGCAGGCCCCAGGCTCTGAGCTGTTGGCGCAGAGCCCAACATGGGGCTCGAACTCTCGAACTGTGAGATCATGACCTGAGTTGAAGTCAGACACTTAACCGACTGAGCCACCCAGGCGTCCCTATTTCTGTCATATTTTTTACCTACACCACAATTAAGTATATCTGTAATACTGCAAGCAGGCATTATGCCACATGTTTTATCTATCTTATCTCATTTACCCTACACCTATCTACAAGTTAGTGATCATTACTATTTATTTGTATACAGTTACTTCACTGTACAGATGAAGGAATAGAGGTAGTTTCCCAAATTCACAGTGTTTAACTTTGAGAGAAACTTATGTCAGTATATAGTCCTTCTTTGTGGCTGACCAGTTAAATTGATAAACGTGCTAGTGAGTTTAATATTGTTTCTCCTGCATCTGGACTTTAATATTGGAATACAGGAACAGGACACTCCTTCAGCCAATGTTTAATTACCAGTGCCTTGCTTAGAATTTGAAACTAATTGGAATAGGACTTTGTTTAGTGTAAACAGACATTTCAAAAGACGCTGATTAAGGAATAATGTGTTTCTTACTCAGGAAACATTTAAAGGAAATCAGCAAAATGTTGTGCCTAGTTAAAGGTAGGGCCCAGTAGTGCCTGAATATCTGCACAGGAAGAAACACAGACAAGAGTAGAGATATTGAAGCGTCCTAAAATAACCTGTACTCTTTGTTTCCTTGGGATGCCTCGCCTTGAATCCAGCATTGTCAGCAGAAGGATATATCACGGTCACTGACTTAAGAAATGTATCGAGAAAAAAGATTTGCATATATTATAAAATACACATATACACACCTCTTTATCAATAGTGAATTAGAGTTATTTTGTCCTCGCAAAAAAAAAAATGTATAATAATGGGTTTGTAAGGTGATTTATTCTATTCCATCATTGATATGTTACTGCAAAGTAATATATAACTAACTTGTATAAATTAAATCATCTTTACATGCCATAAGTCACATGGCATATAATCACCTCAAATCAAATCATTCAATAACTTTAAGACAAATTTTTTTTCATTTATTCATCCTACATACCCATATTTAAATTCTCCAAAAATGTGCAAAAGCATTTGCAGGGTATAAGAGTGAATAAGGCCCTTATCCTTATCTTCTTATAGGAGAAGTCACCCACAGACAGAGTGATCACAACATCCTTATGCATGAGCCGGCTTTCTATCTGCAGTGTGAGTCCTAAAAGCGGCTCTCAGGGAATGCCTTAATGATTTTCCACCATCACTAAAGAAGACATCCAGAACATGAGAAAAAATGGAAATCATGAAAAGGGTAGAGGGGCTACAGATAGCTTCTGACACTACTATACAAACACTTAAGGACATCTTAGTAGGCAAGAAAATTGTTTTGAATCCAAGGAAAAGGAGAGGTTCATTCTAACTAGATGTACTGAATTTGCAGAGGAGATGGCATCTAGAGAATTCGGGTTTTAACAATGGGAATAAAGAGAGCTGTATGCATCAGTTTCAGACTGTTTATTTTTTTAAGCTTACGTGACAGAGAATATGACAGAGAAATGCTAGACATATTCTGGGATAGCAAAGAGCCTAGTATGATTAGAGTTTTAACAAGGACAAACACAGAAGATTAAGACTGTGGTGGTTCACCAGGAGGAGAATGCCACCCCAGAAAGTTTGGACTTGATTCTGCAGTGAGTCTTTTTGAGCAGGAGCAATGCCACCCAAATTAGACTTTAGGAAGGTGACAGGACAGGACTGTGTAAGACAGATCACAGATCATTGAGAGGGGCATGGAAATGTAAGTGCTGCTACTTCACTATACCAGACAACGGATAATATATCCCTGAGTAAGGATAATGAAATAAGTGGGGACAAATTGGTTAGACAGACAGTATAGAAACAGAATCAATAAAACCCCATCACTAGATATGGGGATGAAGGAAAGGGGTGGGGAAGAGCACAGGAGATATGGAGGATGATGGTAAAAACAGCAGAGAAAGAGGGAACACCGTGGTGACTATGGTTTTGATGACACAGATGACGCTAGATCTGTTAACTGTTGAGTTTGTGCTACTGTCAGGATACGCAGAGAGGCATGTAGGAAGTAGGGCTGGTACTCAGAAATAGATCAACTCCACTTCCAATGACCTTGGGAATCCACTACATAAAAGTGACAGCTGAAGGCATGATAGGAAGAAAACTGGATCAGAGAGTAGGTACTTGAGAATTACAACATGTTGGGGATAAAAGAACTACCCCCAAAGGGGGTGCTCAACAACAAAGACATGAATTAGAGCATATGAGACAAAGGAAGAGCGTCCTGTTAAATCCAATGTGAACACCTTTCCAAGATGGTGTGGAGGAGTGGTCATCAATACTAAATATTTCAGAAAGAACAAGTAGGAGAAAGACTACACTATGGTCTCCAGGTTTGACAATTTGGTCATTTGCAAAGAGTCTTAATCAAGTGGGACTGAAGCCAACTGTGAGTGGTTTAGAAGTAGGACTGACATGAGTAGAATGAAGATACTCTCGGAAGAAAAATTTTTTAAATATGTTTTAAGAATTTGTTGGGGCTCCTGGGTGGCTCAGTTGGTTAAGTGTCAAACTTCTGCTCAGGTCTTAATCTCATGGTTCGTGAGTTCAAGTCCCACATTGGCTCTTGCACTGACAGCTCAGAGCCTGGAGCTTACTTCAGATTCTGTGTCTCCCTCTCTCCTTGCCCCTGTCCCGCTCTCTCTCTCTCTCAAAAATAAATAAAACACTAAAAAATTTAAAAAAAGAATTTCCATTTCTGGGGGTGCCTGGGTAAGCTCAGTTGGTTGTGTCTGACTTTTGATTTCGGCTCAGATCATGATCTCAGGGTTCATGAGTTCGAGCCCCACATCAGGCTCTGTGCTGACAGTGTGGAGTTTGCTTGGGATATTCTCTCTCTCTCTCTCTTTTCTCTCTGCCCCTCCCTACCCCTCTCTCTTTCTCTCAAAATAAATGCATAAACTTAAAAAAAAAAAAGAATTTCCATCTCTGGAAATAAGAGTATAAGTGGTGTAGAGTTACCTTCTTATTTTAAGCAACTGGAAACAACTATTTTCAGAAACTGGGGATCACAAAGACTAGAACTAGAACTAGAACTGTTTTTAAGAAAAGGAAACAAGTGAGGTGAGCCCTACCCAGCCTCTCTGTCTGGCAGCCATTCCCACACTACAGTGCAGGGAGAGGAAAACAAATTGTACCGTAGTCACACAGACAGAATATTGAATTGGGGGAGGCTAAGGTGGTCAGAATTTGTGGGACAGATTTTCTGAGAAGAGAGATCTATGCCGAGAAAGAGCTGCAGAAATCTGCTTGATAACACCAAACTGTGCATGTGTCAGGTAAAACCCACAAGCCCAGACAGGAACAACTTCTGTGAAAAAAATAATTCCCAGTAAGATAAACAATTTTGAGCTCGCTCTCTCTTTTTTTAATGTGTTTTGTTGTTGTTGTTGTTGTTGTTGTTGTTGTTGTTTACTTTGAGAGAGCATGAGTGGGGAAGGAGTGGGGGGTTGGGGGGAGAAGAGAGAATCCCAAGCAGTCTTCATGCTCAGCATGGAGCCCAACACAGGGCTTGATCCCACGACCATGAGATTATGACCTGAGCTGAAATCAAGCATCAGATGCTTAACCAACGGAGCCATCTAGGCACCCTTGGAGTATTGGGAGAGTTTTCTCCAGCTGAAGGAAGAGACCTCATGGCATACCTTGGCTGAACACACTGAGTAGTCAGTCAAGAAGGGCCACATCTTGGAAATCAGGCTAAATTAGGCCTCAGCAAGAAGGCTACTTTGAACACAGCCTAAAAGAAATTTTAAAGCAACCTAAAAACAAGAAACAACCAGCAAGTAATTTAACTGCCTGCCAGGAAAGATCCAACACTCTTAAAAAATAGAACAAATCCAGCCCTCAATATAATAAAATTCAACATGTCTAACATCTGATTTAAAAAAATTATTAGACATAAAAGGAGGAAAAGGTGACTTACAACCAGGAGAATAATCAGTCAATAGAAACAGATCCAGAATATATAGTGATGGTGGAGTTAGAGGAAAAAAGGGCTCTTCAGAAGCTAATTTAAATATAATGCGTATGCTCAAGGACATAAAGGAAAGCACAAACACTATGAGGAGAAAAATGAAAGATGGAAATCTTTTGATGGTACCAAGGAAGCTAGGGATACAATGAATACCTAAGAATGGATTAGGTGAGAAGACCATCTGATACTGTTATTTCATTGCTGTACACAGGAATTAGTGGTATCATGACTCAGAATGATTTGTACACTGAGCCTTTTATACAAATGAGAAAAGCACAAAGCCATCCTATTTAAAACATCATGTTACTGCTGAGTATGACTCAACTCCCCCGTTTTACGTTCTTCAAGGGTTAGAAGACCATTCAAAGCCTGTCACCATGTATCCACAACCAACTGATTTAGGGTAGTTTTATAACATTTTTAGGCACCCCTCAAACCACACAGAATACATTCTTTTCTAGACCATTTCACATACTCATTGCCTACAGTGCTTTGATGCAACAAATTTCCAGTGACTGGTGAATGATAATCTGCACTCTATCTTTTAAGAAGGGTGTTTATATCACTAAGAGCTTGGAAAATGGATCAGTTCAAAATAAAACATTTTGCTAACAACTTTCATGGTTCACTGGCAGAGAAAAGAAGGCTTATTAGCTTGGCACTCTAGATATGGCCTTGTCCATATGGTAAAAAACATACCAGATTTTTAAAAAGTCAATCAAACCATTCTGGTCTAGCTATTAAAATAAACAGCATGGTCAATAAAACTGGTTGTGTTATTTAAATCCGTCTGTTATTCTCCCAAAAGACTAGGAGAGCATTACCATCAGAGATTGGATCTGTATTTCTCTTTTAGCCCCAATAGCTTCTAACACGGATCATGATGCTTGGTTATGAAGAACATATTTTCTAAATATAAAAACCGGGACACAGCTGACATATGGTCTAACAATGGGACAAAAAATTTAAAATACAGATGAATTTAACGAGGCCCACAGAGGTTAAATAACTTGCCAAACATCCGAGTAAGTGGCAGAGCCAAGACCTGAATCTAGAGCCACACGGGTCTACTACATCACCCCGCTGCACTTGCTCATGCCTGCTTTCACATGGCGAACAAAGGCTGAAAAGCAGGACAGGCAGGCTGAGAAGATCACGAAGATACAGTCCAGTAAAGAGACACTGTACATTCTATCTTCAAGCTTTGTCCCAGAATCTTGAACAGTCTCATACGCAAAGAATAGAATTCTTGAAATACACATCCTCACACCAAGCAAGTCATGTTAACGTTAATATGTAAGGATAAAAAAAAAGTATTTGATGGAAAGAGTTACCAACAAACATTCCAAAGGTAAGCAAAGGGTAAGGAATAGCTCTGGGTAAACAAGGATTAATAATTTTTCATGGGGGCTAAATCTCCTAATACATACTCATTCTTTTAATTAATTCTCCATAAGTAGATAGATATTTAAAGATCAATTGGTAGCTCATTAATTTTTTACAAATATTTCTGGATAAAAATCAATCTGGGACACAAGGAAAGTCAGCATTAAGTTTTCTGGGAAATATTAGAAAGGGAAGGTCCCAATCCAATGAAAATATTTATAATTCTGTACACATATACATTTTACCAAATTTTTAAGTGCACAAGTTTTTATTTCTTAACATTTAGCAATTTTTGCTCAGTATGCAAACTGTTACAGATCGTGAAAGTTAATAATATGTACCTTACACAAAATTGCTTCATGTTGCTATAGAAGACAAACATATACTATTTCATAATTAATCTGAAAAAAATGAAAGTACCTATCCATCTACTTATTTTTTTCATTGCTAGCATTAGCTTGTCAGAATCTGTTTGTGCTAGGCATGTTTCAATGTTTTAGGTTAGTTACTTCCAAAAAACCTAGGACCTATCTATGCATTTAAGAAGAGGTACTTGGAATTTGGGGTTTTAAGAGGTTCCAATCATATTCCCATGCTCTGTGTGAGCTGTGTCTAACTGTGATCAGTCACATACAGTCAATGAACAATTTAAGATGAAAGAAGGGCTCTTTTCTGCACATGTATCATATTCACATGAGGGCCCATCTCTGTTTCATTGTATCAGAGCGGTGCTCCCTAGGTGGCAGCACAGAAGCCTGGGACAGTGCCACTACCTGAAGACATAAGCACACTGAGCATCTGAGGACAAGTGCAAGTCTGCCTCTAAAGCAACCAGAGAAATGTTTTGAAAATAAGGTATATGCACAGATCGTGATCTCATCTGCTGAGTATGCCACACACAGGATTCTTTGTTCTTTCAAATTGATGGCATAGTCTAAGAATGTGTCCAAATTATTTACTTCCTGACTTTTGCATATGATAAATCAGTCCTTGGTCTCAGAACATAACAGAAACAGAAGAGAAAATTTGCACATTATTATCAGCTGTTCAAATGATGAAAGAAAACTGTCTAAAAACATGTGTGTTCACATGCGTGCAAGTGAGTGTGTGCACGTATGGCACTCCACAGCCTAGAACTCTTAGCTTTAAGTACAGTTAAAAAAAAAAAAGTGGGAACAATTAGCAGCCTTGTGAAGAATGTTGGAAACATCTTAACAGTGTCTCAGAGATGAAAGAGTATAATACAGAATGAGAAAAAGAGGGAAAGTTAAATTATGTCTGCAGTCATAATGAATCAAAGCCCAGAAGGAGGTCTGCAAATCAGCGGGTTCTAATGAAATATTAAGGTAAGTGATTATTGATGAAAAATGAATAAGCCTTTTTGATTTCGGCAACCTTTAAATCACACCTAGCTAATTAAAACAACTCAAACGCATTCATTTATTCCTTGATGGGCATTTAGCTATCCTTGGATATAATGAGACCTCATTTTGTGAGGTATGTGTGTAGCTAATCCCAGGTAAATGGACAAAATGTGCCAGAAAAAAACATATCATAAAGGAAAAAATCTATCCCCTTCTCATATCTGATTGATCGTTTCCAAGCTGGGAATAAAAAAAATAAATAAATCACAAGGGACATTTCCTGTTTACCATAAATAAATCAGTAATATTCTCTACTACATATTTATTAACACTGAACCTTATTTTAATTAATTATCATATAATGAATACAAGACATTTATAATACTAATATTATGCAATTACACGGTAGTTTTTATTTAAATGTATCACAGAGCTATTTAAAATGGCCTTATCATGCCACCCCACATTCCAGGAAGAAAACAGTAAGTAGCCTCTGCAAAGGGAGGGGGATAGAATCACCCATGGGGCGCATCACAAGCTATAGGAGAATCTGACTCCAGCCCCAGGCCTGTGCCGTCTTCATTCATGTTCTCAAATACCATAACCCTCGTTTACTTTAGTCTCCTGCTTTGGAAATGAATTTGTGGCTATTCAAGTTAAACACTGCACCACATTAGTGTAGATTAAGTTGCTTCCTAATTACAGAAATCAATCAAATGTCCGCAGCAATGCACATTTCAGCACCAGCGTGTAATGCAAAAAGCTGCAGACATCAATGGTACCATCAGAATAAAAAGTTGAGAAGCCTACAATAAATTTTTACGCACAAAAGACGCTTAAAAAATACAGAAGCATCATATATCATGCTCACACAAAACAATTTGTGCAGCAAACTTTTTAGCTTCTAAATGTCCTTAGAAATCAAGAATAGATGATGACGGTGCTGGCCGGTAGTGGCAGTAGCATAATAATGATGATGTTGATGACAGTAATAATAACTGCAACACGCACTTACTGGACTTTTTCTCTGCGCAGGCAGTGTTCAAAGTGCCTCGCACGTAGTCATTCATTTAATCCTCACACACATATACAGAAAAACCCCAAGGGGGTAAGTGCTATAATCATCCCCATTTTACAGGTGCAAAAAGGGAGGCACAGAAGGTTAACTGGCAGAGCTGGTGGCAGAACTTGACCTGGCCTGAACCATACCTAGATCGTATCTACCTTAGTGTATCATACTGCATAGTATCGTATCACATCACCTCTCTCTCTCAAAATTATGTAAGCTGTAGCAAACCTGTCAGAATTATGGATCTAGCATAAGCAAAATGACTTTAACAATTAAAATGTTTAACTACATTGTCCCAAAAGAAATTCCACACTTCTTTCCTAAAGCAGGCCCTCTCGACTCGGCATACAGTTTACAGTTCTCCTTCTCATACGCCACGTCCCACAAAGTGCCTCTGCTGTGCTGATGAGGAGTGTGGTTTTATTCATTCATTCATTCAATGTATTTGAATGGCTGTGTGCCAGGCCTTGGAGTACAGCCATGCACAAAATAGACAAAGAATCCCACCTGAAAGCAGAATGTCATGCTAGTTGTTAGAGATCGATGACAAACAGCATTTTTAGCGTATGCCTATGCCCTATCATAACATCATAAGCACTAGTAAGAAAAATAAAGCAGAGAAGGTAATTAGGAAGTACAGGCAAGGAGGGGAGAGCATGGCAATTTTAAATTATTTGTATTTCCTCATATTAGCCACCTTTAGTCGCTGCTGGTGGCACTGCCTGCTCCCAGCCCCCAGCCACAGCTGCTGCGGCGACAGAGCCAGGACCCCTCAGACGCAGCTGAGCCCCTCACAGGTGAGTGCTCCTGAGTGTGGCATTCCACACAGAAGCACCTGTGACTCACTGCAGCACCTCCGATGCCCCAGAATTTGCCTGGAATAGTAAACCAAGTTGTTGTCAACAGGCCTGGCTTCCTTGCCCTGACTAAATGTCTTCCCAGATGTCTGGTTGGTAGTAAAAGTTCAAGCACGAAGGCCACGTGGGAAAACTCACCCTGGTGGCCATATGCGAGTATGGAGAGTCCAGGAAGACATCAGCCCATGAGAAAGGGTGACGCCTGGTCCTGTGTGCCTGTCATTTCACTTGTAAACGTTTTCAAGAATGCGCTAGATGTAAAAGTGCGGACGTGATGCTCTTATGCAATTGCTGTAAAGGATGTCCCGGTAAAAACCCAGAGTACCTGCCCTTCAGCCAGCACATCATTTCAGTTATGAGTGAGACTGTAAACCCCTCGGTCAGCAGGAATAACACTACACCTCCATCCAGTTTGCCCTAATCTATCTAGTATAAAAGCTGAAGATCTTATGGAAAGACCAAGGGAACTCAAAGATGTGCTAATCTTTTAATTTTTTTTAACATTTATTTATTATTGAGAGACAGAAAGAGACAGAGCATGAGTAGGGGAGGGGCCGAGAGATGGGGAGACACAGAATCCGAAGCAGGCTCCAAGCTCTGAGCTGTTAGCACAGAGCCCGACATGGGGCTCGAACTCACAAACCGCAAGATCATGACCTGAGCTGAAGTCGGACACTTAACCGATGGAGCCACCCAGGCGCCCCAAAAATGTGCTAATCTTTAAAAGAAACAAGGGTAGCACATTTTTGGATCATCTATTTCAAGGATGGATTACTGGGACTTTCCCAGATGCAAATAAAATTCCTTAAAAATAATATCAGAAGGAAAATATTGACTAAATCATGACTTCACGAGATCTGTCAGTGTTTCTGAACTGGTCTAGCAGGTGCTCAGCAGATACTGCAAGGGACTAATGATCCCATCTCCCGAGATGGTCCAGAAAAGTCTAAAAGCCAGGCGATATAGCAAACCACAAGCCAGTCACAGTAAAGAATGGCCAAAACAAGAATTTTAGATTCCTCAAATGTTTAAAGAGATACTATATGAAAGGCATATTCTCGCAAATCTATTTTGGATCCATAAAGTCAGTATCACCAACCACAGCTCCCACTCATCGCACCTGAATCCTGGACCCACGCTCAAAGAAATGACTAGGTCACAACCTAACAGGGGCAGAGCATAACCTTGTTATCCTGTAAGGCCTTAAGGCCCTACCTAATTGAAGGTTCATGACACCAAGGGCATGCTTTACTTGCTGAAATCTATAAACATTTCCAAAGAATCAGATCAGAGAGAAAAGCCACAACAATTCTGCCAGTGGCTTTTTTTAAAATGTTTATTTATTTTGAGAGACAGAGACAGAGAGAGACAGAGAGCGAGTGCAGGGGTGGGGCAGAGAGAGAGAGAGAGAGAGAGAGAGAGAGAAAGAGAATCCTAAGCAGGCTCCACGCTGTCAGCACAGAGCACAATGTGGGGCTCGATCTCACAAACCAAGAGATCATGACCTGAGCTGAAATCAAGAGTTGGTCGCTTAACCAACTGAGACACCCAGGTGCCCCTGCCAGGGGCTTTTAGGGGCAGAAGGTATTAAAGAGTTTACACAGTAAATGTTGACCATATTTATTATTTACCAGGAGTATATATATAAATTTAGCACCTTAACTACACTGTCAGTCAAAACTATATATATATACACACACACACATATACACACACATATATATTTTAAATATATATATTATTTATCAAAATCTTACAAAATTTTCTATTCATTTACTTTTATATTTTTATTTACCTTTATATTTTTATGTAGAATATATAGGCTCTGACCCACTTAGAATGCAACACAAGCACACCACCTCTTAGAAGCCCTAATTTAGTCTATCTCCTCAGCATCCCATTTAATTCATAGCACTCTATGTGCAACATATTGTGTGCAGTCTGTCAGGTGACACCGAATGGGAGGAACCTGGGAGGTAAATTACAAATGTCTGTATCCCAAACATTTCCACAATTCTCAGCACCCAGGGGCCCCCAGAATAACTGCTGGGGAGGGGCATGAACAGCCACAGAAGTGTAAGATGAATATGGACAAAATCTTTGGGCTTGTTCAAAGAGTTCAAGCCCTTGAATATTTCACAAGGCTTAAGCATACAAACAAAAGGAAAAAAAGGAAATGGAAGAAAAAGAGAATAATTAGAAATAAGTATTTATCCTCAGCTTTAGTTTCTGTTAAAAATAGGGTGATTTTTAAAAGTTATGCTAATGCAGTTTGCAAAACCCAAAACAAAACTCTTCTGTACCAGAATTATAATTACACAGAATTTAAGTCATTTTAGTGGATCCTCCCTTCCCCCACAGGCCACATGAGGACTTTGTGAAATTTAGAGAAAACCCTCATTCCTCAAGTCGCTGACTGCCAACTGCCAGAAAATCACCATAATTGTCCACGTCCATAATCACTACTTTGATGGTACTTCTAGGAATTGCATAGTCCCTAATTCGTACAACTGATACCCTGTGTCCCACAGTACCCCCTAATTCTACTTGCATTTCTCCCATCCCCTCCTCAATCATGTTTAAGAACTCTAAGTGACATTAGACTTAAAACATTAGACTTTAGATTTGGAGTGAAAATTTTACTTTACCATTTCTCTGCCTAAGTGCCTGATGCACATCCAATTTATTACATAACCTTCCAAAGAGTAAGCAACTATTGCTATTCAAACTTTGTACCTGGTATTAAATGACCTATTAAGTAGCAAAGCAGAGACCAGAAAAGAGAGGCAAAAGATACCTGTTATTTGGTTGTTATGCAGATTTATTTGGGAGGAACTGTATTCCAGTCATGATAATCAGTAAGTTCTGGAATGACAAACTTTTCCTTTTAAGTCACATTTTTCTTCATGAAAGACAAAAATGTACTTTTATTTTTTTAAATATATTTCAAGGACACCTGGGTAGTTCAGGCAGCTAAGCATCCAAATCTTGACTTAAGCTCAGGTCATGATCTCACAGTTCCTGAGTTCAAACTCTGTATCACGCTTCACGCTGTCAGTGCAGAGCCTGCTTGGGATTCTCACTCTCCTCTCTCTGCCCCTGACTCTTAAAATAAATAAACTTATATTAATTAATTTATTAATTTACAATTCCAGAATTATATGAAGCCAACATGAAACTATAGCAGTATTTTTTGTTGATGGGTGGTTTACAATTATGTTGGATACCACTATTAATAACCTTTGAAAATCTATAAAGGTATTTATCTTTTCACTATTAAATTTTTTTCTATACAAATTTATAGTAGAAGTGAGATTTTAGGGGGACTTATTTGAAGGGAATTTAGAATAATCATTTTCTATTCTGATTGTGTTTAAATCAGCAAATGAATCTCATCTAAACAAAATTTAGGCAAATTTGATTTATTTGATTTTAGAATTTAAAAACTCCATGGTAAAGTTTACCTAAAACTGTTAGTCCTTCATCTGAGTTGTTGGATGTGCTTTAAAGTTCAAAGTATGGTATCTTTGAACACACTCTTTAATTCAGACTTCATCCTATTTCCTCTATTCGGATTGACATTACTCGTCACTTCTAAGTCACTACATTTTAGTCTGAATTCATGCACACCCAGGAAGTCCTACAGACTCTTGAAGGTAGTATTCATTTCATTTATATAACCTGAGTTTTTGTTACGAGCTGGGTTCAGTGGCCTGCTGGTGTTTCCTCTGCCCCATGTGCAGTTGGGCACCAACCCTGGGAAGGTTAACATCACCTGAGGCTGGGCTAAGCAAACCTCTCTAAAGGGCAAGCAAGAATTTCAGTTAAAACAAGGGTAAGAAAATTCAGGCTAAGATTAGTTTTTTTGCCCAATGATATCTGTTCAACTTTTAAAATTATAGCAAATTTTTAAAAAAGCTAAACTGAAAAGCACCCGCCATCCTGAGACGTCACCAAAAGGAATTACGAACGAGACACTTACCAAAGTATTTTCTGTTGAGAACAAAAGTTTTCAAAGCTCTGCATTCCTAAGGATTCAATCATGTAACCCCTGTACAGTCTATTAGGTAGGACTAATAATAAAAGACATAAACTGATACAGAAAATTTAGTTTTAAAAATATTTGTATTACAGAAATGTATATAATATACACTCATTCATTGATTCATTCAATGAACATTTATTGAGTCCTTTATATGCAGTTTCAAATATATATTCAAGTAATTACTACACATTCATAGACCATATGAATTATCTACTTATTTTCTGTTCTGTAACAATACAGTTAAGTTTAGAATTTCCACATTTCCATATATTCATCTATGTTAGTGGAAGACACTAAGGATTTCCCAAACACTTCCTTGGGTGGAAAATACAACCAACACATTTTTTTTTTTTTTTTAGGTTTTATTTATATAAGTAACTTTTACACCCAATGTGGGGCTCAAGCTCACGACTCTGAGATCGAGTCACATGCTCTTCTGACTGAGCCAGTCAAGCACCCCCAACAAACATATTTTTCAATCAACTCCTGCTGCTGCCTAAATTACACAAAATCAACCAATGAAGAACTAATGGAAAGAGAGGAATGAAGCAGCAAATAGAGACTAATCAAACACTTATCCACGTTGAGAGCTGGGGGTGCCTGAGGAAAAGCTCTAGAACATCTGGGAAGTTAATTTAAAAATGGCTTTTGGATTCAGGCCTTGATAAAGTCTTCCAAAAAGTTGAAAATGCATCTCACAACAGGGCTCCACATAAATCCTCATGAATTTGTATTAATAGTTGACTGATATTCCATCACTGTTCAGGAGCAAGAAAGAAAATAATACCAATCTAAGACCACTCTACACCAGTAAGATTGGTACTTGAATCCATGGGTTTTGACTGTCTACAGGACAGGAGAGCCAGGTGGTTGGGACAAAATAAAAAGATGAGTTATCATGCCAAGTTGCATTTAAAGCAGGATTTGAAGCTTCTGTTAGAAGGCTAAAATCAAATGAAATACCAAACAGCTCAAGCAGATTTTGACCACAGTGTGGCTAGCTCGTCATCAAAGACACAAAAGTTCAGTGCCTTGTGAAGGGAAAGACATTAAAACAAAAGCAAACACACTGTGCTGGAAGATTATTTGTTCGATAACTACCAAGGTCTAACATAGTTTTCCCTTATCCTCATATTTCTGCAGAATATTTAAACTTTCTCTAAGGCTAAAATAAATATATAAATAAACAACCCCCATTACACATTACTTCTACAAACAAATTGTGGTTTCAGGCAATGTTAATCAACAAAAAGAATTAAACAAGAAGTCTTTAAAATTAGCCATGACCTTATTTATGGCTTCATTAGTTTCAAGATTTCATTTGTTGGGTTGTTTATGTCACCTCAGCCTTTAATTTAATTGCTGCATCTCTAACTATATTAGAATAGCTTAATGAATGGTGATTGCTTGTTTTTACCCACCAAAATTTCACATTTGCAGAACATAGAACAACCAAAGAACCATTTAATTCACCCATGTATTTCATGAAGTTAGGTTTATACTTTTAGCAGATCTTCTGTTAGAAAAGTCAGATGTGAACCAGTATGACACAGTCTGATATAATTAGGAATGAGGCTGAAATGGGAGGTCTTAGAGGTCCATAGACACCATGCCGAGGGCTCAGACACATCATGGGGACAATGAACAGCAATAAAATAATTTTAACCAAGGGAATGAGATGTCAGCTCTTTATTTTACATAGAAAACTCCAGGTATTGGGAAAAGCAGGGATTTGAGGAGAATAAGACTGGAGTGGAAGCAGGGAGATGAGTTAGCAGACTCAGAGAAAAGATGTGGAATTATTTAGAATGTAAAATTGGTAGGCCTTGGTCAGTGAATGGGGGGAAGGGCAAGGAGGCTAGCTGCGAAAGAATGGTTTATGTGTTGAGGAAATATATGGATGGTGATGATATTCTTTGAGATTAGGCCCATGAAACTAGAAGAGGTGAATTTGGTTTTGGATAGGTTGGGTTTAGATGCTTGAGAGACACAGGAAGATCTGCTCCTAGCTGGTAGTTAGCTCCAAGGATCCGGGGCTTAAAGGAGAGGACTGGGCTAGTGCAGATTATCCATCACCAGTCCCATGCAGTAGTTAAAACTCTATCCCAAAGAACCACATAGGGAATAGCAGTGGTCCAGAGCTATTTCCATTAGCAGGCAAGGAGAAGAGAATCTTAAGATAAAAAGAGAAACGGAGGCAAACCATTAAGAGACTCTTAAATATAGAGAACAAACTGAGGGTGCTGGAGGAGTGTTGTGTGGGGGGATGGGCTAATAAGGAGGGCACTTATTGGGACAGGCACTAGGTATTATATGTAAGTGATGAATCACTAAATTCTACTCCTGAAATCATTATTACACTATACATTAACTAACTTGGGTTAAAATAAAATTAAAAAAAATAAAGATATTCTGTCTTCTTGAGCACAGACAGTAATGTCTCTTACATTGGCTGTAGCAATGTTATTCTAGACATGTCTCCTGAGGCAAGGGAAATAAAAGCAAAAATAAACTATTGGGACTACATCAAGATAAAAAGTTTCTGCACAGTGAAGAAAACAATCAAAAAAACTAAAAGACAACCCATAGAATGGGAGATGATGTTTGCAAATGACATCCGATAAAGGGTTGGTACCTAAAATATATAAAGAACTTTTACAACTCAACACCCCAAAAATAATCTGATTAAAAATGGGCAGAATATATGAACAGACATTTCCCCAAAGAAGATATCATGATGGCCAACAGATGAGAAGATGCTCATCATCACTCATCACCAGGGAAATTCAAATCAAAACTACAATGAGATATCACCTTACACCAGTCAGAAAGGCCAAAATCAACAACACAAGAAACAACACAAGATGTGGAGAAAGGGGAACCCTCTTACACTGTTGGTGGGAATGCAAACTGGTACAGTTACTCTAGAAAACTGTAAGGAGGTTCTTCAAAAAGTTAAAAATAGAACTACCCTACGATCCAGTAATTGCACTACTGAGTATTTACCTTCAAAATACAGAAACGTTAATTCAAAAGGATATATGCACCCCTAAGTTTATTACAGCATTATTTACAATAACCAGATTTTTAAAGCAGTCCAAAAGCCCAATAGATGAATGGATAAAGAAGATGTGATATATATACAAAATGGAATATTATTCAGCCATAAAAAAGAACGAAAGCTTGCCATTTGCAATGACATGGATGTAGCTACAGTGTGTAATGCTGAGCTAAATAAGTCAGTCAGAGAAAGACAAATACCATGTGATTTCACTCATATGTGGAATTTAAGAAAAAAAAAATACACAAAGGATAAAAGAGACAAAACCAAGAGACAAAACCAATTCTCTTAAGTACAGAGAATACACTGATGGTTACCAGCAAGGAGATGGGTGGGGGATGGGTGAAACAGCTGATGGGGATTAAGAGTACACTTATCATGATGAGCACCATGTAATGTACAGAATTGTTGAATCAGTATATTGTACACCTGAAACTAATATAACACTGTGTTAACTACACTGGAATTAAAATTAAAGGCTAAAAAAAAAGAAAAGAAAAGAAAAAGAAAGGAAGGAAGTCAGAAAGGAAGAAAAAAGCCAGAGAGGAAGTAGGAAGCAAGAGGTAGTAGTACGATACACAGAAACTCAGAGGACAGAGTTCCAGGAATGCCACCGAGTGATCCCAAGTGGAAAGAAGAGGAGTGTTTATTGGCTCTAGGAGGCCATTAGGAAACTATAATATATTGTAGTTCTGGAGGTCAGAAGTCCGAATGAGATGGGTTTCACTGGGCTAAAATCAAGGTGTCAGCAGTGTTATGTTCCTTTTGGAGTCTCTAGGGGAGACTGTTTCTTGCCTTTTCTAGCTCCTAGAATCCACTTGCTTTCCTTGTCTGGTGGCCCCTTCCTGTCTTCAAAGCCAGCAGCACAGCATCTTCAGATCTCTCTGACTCTCCTGCCCCCTCCTTTCACTTATAAAAACTCTTATGATTCTATTGAGCCCATTGGGATAATCTGGGAAAATCTCCCCACTTTATGATCTTTAACTCAATCAGATCTGCAATGTTCTTTTTGCTGTACAGAGCAACACATTCAGAGGTTCCAGGAATTAGGGCATGGGCATCATGGAGGGGGAGGGTAGACTGCACTGTCTACCACATGAAATGCATGTGGTAAAGAAATGTGGGAAGGAAGACACAGCAGTCTATATCAAATCTAGATTAATCTTTCAAGAAGTTTGGATTAGAAGTGAAGAGGAAAAATAGGGCAGAAAATAGCTAGAGGGTAAAAAAGGATTTTTTTTTTTAACAGCATGATGAAGATATCTGCATGTTAGCCCACTGTGTGGGAGAGTGAGCGGAGAGGCACAGGCTGAAGAAGGGGCTGAGGAGGACTGATGGAGCAGGCTCCTTGCAGGGTAGGGTTGGGGCTGGAAGAAGGAGAGTGACCTACAACAAGCAGGGAGAGAGAAGGAGCCTGGGCTTGGATGGAGGTATGTGGTAGTTTTGGACAGGAGAGGCATGTTGAAGGGAACAACAAAGTTTGGGACATTTCCTGAGGTGAATGGAGCTGGCCAAGGTCAGAAATGGATAGCTTACGGGCCCTGAGAAGGGGCCACGGTAGAGCACATTAATTAGCAATGGCACCAACATGCAAAACTCATGATGACAGGAAGATTTACCACCTTTGAGCACTGCTTTCTCACATTTCAAGAAAAGCAAAGGTGAATAATACAAAGTAAATGTAAGTAAATAAAGTGGTATTGACTTTCTGAAGAGCAAATACAACTTTGTTATGTGACCCAACATTTTAAAAAGAGCACGTGTTTAATAACTACCTATATCTAAGAAAAATCATTTTGTTCTATGTTTGTCAGACTTCCCTTTTGACACAACTGGATTTCAGTTTTAATGGGGGAAAAAAAAACAAGTTCACAAAGGTCTTTTCTTTTAAAATCCACATTTTCTTTTTAGTGGTAAAATGCATGCAAAAAGCATATGATTATGGTATTTATGTTTCCATTAAGGTGTCCTGAACAAGCTGGGGGAGTCTAGCCTGCTATTTCCCTGCTATTTAGATTTACAGCGGCACAGTACCTATTTTATTTCAATTATACTTGAGGACAATGCACTCTTGGTGGCAAATGATTGCATGGTGACAGTCAGCAAATGCCCATTAGAGCTGCCTTTCTGTGGAGTTTTAACTACAGATTCCGGCATCTGGATATAAAAGTATGAATTGCCTGGTGTCCTCAAGTAAATAAAAATACTATTGACCAGCATTTCATCATTTCTTTATTAGAATTCAAAGCATACTAAACTTTTAAATGGGAGTTGTTGAACTCCCATGAAACTTTTCGTGTCAAGAAACCCTGATTAAAGTTTATGAATATCACACCTGTAAGTTGACCTTTTAAATAAAATGACTATTTAACCATAGGTTAACAATGGACATGAATGATTGCCAAGATACAGTGGTGCCCATGGGGTGCGTCGGTGGCTCAGTCAGTTAAGCATCCAACTCTTGCTCTTGGCTTGGGACATGATCTCAGGGTCTTGAGATCCCTGCTTGGGATTTTCTTTCTCCTTCTCTCTCTGCCCCTTCCCTGCTCATGTGTACACACACATGCACGCACGCTCTCCCTCAAAATAAATAAACATTTTTTTAAAAAGCTGTGCCCAATACAGAAATTATAAATTAGTTCACAGCTTTACTGTTAATAGACCTTAATATACTAACTTATATTAGAGTTCTAATTTCGTTTTATTTGTTTGTTTTCATTAGCTCAAGAAAAGTGCTTTCTAGGGGCGCCTGGGTGGCTCAGTCAGTTGAGCATCCAACTTCAACTCAGGTCATGATCTCGCAGTTTGTGAGTCCGAGACCCATGTCGGGCTCTGTGCTGACAGCTCAGAGCCTGGAGCCTGCTTCAAGTTCTGTGTGTGTGTGTCTCTCTCTCTGCCCCTTCCCTGCTCACACTGTGTCTCTCTCTCTCAAAAATAAATAAACATAAAAAAAAAAAAAATAGTGCTTTCCAAAGGGTGAATGGACTAACGGTTGCTTTACAGTCAACTGAGGTGCTTGTTGAAAATCTGGGTTCTTAGCCCTCAACCAGACCTACTGACTCCAAATATCTATGAAGGGAGGGCCACAAAACTGCATTTGTGAGAAGCATTCCAGGTTGTTTGTATACATGCTGAAATGTGAAAAATCACTGTTCTAGAATGCAGTCTGTGACAGTTCTTAAGATCATGATTCCTGCCTGCCTGCCTTGCCTGAAGATACCTTAGTGTAAGTAAAAATGCTAACATTTTAGACAAGGTTTTAGAAATTCAAGCCTCCACATCTCCATGGAGCTTTGCAAGCTTGGAATCAGCAAGAATTTCATGAAAGGAGAACACAAAGAACTTCAAGGAATTCCAGGAAAGCGCAAAATGAAGTCCTTCAAACTGTCAAAGGGCTGAAATCAGTTGAGAGATCACATTCTTACAGGACTATCCCCTTACTCTCAAATAAGCCATTTTACAGTACCCAGCACTTGTAAGTACTTACATTGAAGAAGGACTCATTCAGCAATGGCTTATACTGAACCCAGGAAGTCCTAATTTAAGGAGAAACTGTTCATGATGTCATGTATGGAGAATACTTAGAGACCAAGCTACTCAATGACTAAAGTGGTATCAGCAGAGGTACGTGCACACACTTTTGCATGTGTGTTACGTATAAGGAATAAAACCTAGGTCAATTCATTTCAGTGTCATTCTTTGCTTGTTCCTGCAACCAGGAGGGGATGCTGTGCTTTCCTGAGGAAACGCCCATTTCCTAAAAGCAATAGCAACATTAAACATTTAAATAGGGCTTACAGTGGAGTAGGCATAGTGCTAAGTGCTTTATATGCATTAACAGACTTAGTCCTCCATAAGCCTGGTAAAGTAAGTGTCATTATTATCCCCACTTTACAGATGAGGAAAATGAAGCATAGAGTTTATACAGCTGATGGTAGATGAACAAGAACCAAACTTGGGCAGTGTGCCCCTTGGTTCAGGCTCTTATATATTACATTCTACCACCTCCTACTTTATAGTAGGATTGTTGATAGAGGTTAGGAGTTGCCAGGAGATAATGGTGTATCAGAGTGAAGAAGGATGTCTGCCAGCAGACATTTGATTGATAACGTTTATTTAAGTAGAGGGTAAATAAAATGAAAAGTAGAAGAGCTAATTGAGCATCAGTGGAAACTTTTGCCCACTACTTATTTTCACAAAGTACTGTGGAAATGAATTGACCAGGGGATAGTTCTCCAATAGATAGCCTTGATCTAAGGGTGATCATTCCCTTTGGGCTCTTGTGTGTAACTTACTAGACTCAGAATGCTATTTGGCTCCATGAAACAGAACCTTGATGGAGGGTGACTTAAATGAGGGGCTCAGTTATACAGGTGACAAAGAGGGTGGGCATGCTAGGACTAGAACAGTGTTTCAAGGGGCCAGGTTGCGTCTCTCTTCCTCCACATGGCCATCATCCTCAAGACGGTTAGATCAACCCCACTTTGGAGCGTTCATTCAAGTTCTAGGCAGGAAGAAGGGAAAATGGCAAAGGGAAAAAGCTGAGTTGACTCCACTTTTTTCCAAAAAAAAAAAAAAAAACAAAAAACAAAAAAACAAAAAACAAAAAACTGCTTTATAGAAAGTTCCAGCTTAGATCCACTTCGAACTCATTTGCTAGAATGTCACATGATCACCTTTCACTGCAAAGGAGCCTGGGAAATTGAATTCTTATGTGGGCACACTGCCAGCCTGAACAAAATTGGGATTCTATTAAGTAAAGAGGAGGGGAAGAAGAGGTATTGGTGAGGCAGGTAGAATGTCTTCCACAGCGGAGAGAAATGTATCAGAAAGCACTGGATCGGACTCTCAAGTACTCTAGCCAGCTGAAGATACAATGACCAACAGGAAATACAATCTTGCCAAAGAAATAAAGCATCATGAATCATTTACATGGCTAAATCTTTGAGGCCCCTGGTTATAATCAGGATAAAATGTAACTACACCACTGTTTTTGTGATTTTAAGCCTTGTTATTCATATAAAAGAGAAGGGGGGGGGGGGTTGGCTTCTCTTTAGCAGCAATCCAATATGAAAAGGGCATTAATAAAAGGCATTCATAAAAAGTAGTAAAAATGACACTGTAACCAACACATATAGTCAGATGATAGTTCATGTGTGAATCAAATTAAACAGGCATAGAAATATTCCCAGATGTAGTATGAAGGTACCTTGTAAAAGAAGCATTTTATAAATAATATGTGGAAGTTGAAAAAATATCCTATTTTGTCATCAAATTCACAGCATTTAATGAATTATCCCTGGCTATTTCCATGCAGAACTATCAGATCCACATTTCTGACTATAGGATCAAAACAAAATGATTAAGCAATGAAACTTAGAATACTGCTTTCTTACTAAACAATCAAAATCCCAGAAGTACATGCAGGCTACACTTCAGATTGTCGACTGACTACTATACTCCCACAAAATCCAAAAATTTGAATAGTAAAGTTGCACCGGTTCACCAATTGGATATTTTGGTGAAATCCAGTGAACTGATGGGAGTTTCTTTATTGGCTATATTCTTTGTACAGGAAATACACTCTGAAGAGTTTCAAGTTTTATGATTTCATTCAAATGATTATTTTTAAGTTAATATAATCATTTCTAGATCGCCTTATAAGTGTATTATTTCACTGTCTGGATTTAAGTCAACAAACGTGAAGGCACCAAGAGATGGTTTTTTCACTGTCTCAAATTACTGATACTTAAAAGAAGGTTGGACTTCAGGCGTAATTGATTCAATGATGCACCATACAGGCCAAAGGTAGCTGGGTACACACACACGTAAGAACTGCAGAAATTTTGCTGAGAAAAGAGACAGGGGAATGGAGTCAGCCCTGGGCTTGTGGGGGTAGACAAGCAAACCCAAATGAACCTGCCATGGAGCAGCCACGACCGTATTAATGATTTGTGCAAGAGTTTAGATTTTAAAACACATTATTGGCCACATTAAATTAATGTTGTTCATTTGAATGTAATGGTTTTGCTGTTTTGTTTGTATTTAATTTGTAAAGATGTTTGGTTTTATAGTTGTATAATGGCTGTAAACAGAAGGAGTTTAGTCCTATTTTATTTTTATACATATTTAAGTAACATTATAATCAAAACTATTTAATTCTGTACTGCAGAATGAAGAGATTGTCCTTTAAAAAGAGTCTCTATACTACTCAAGTCTGGGAAACACTTTTAAACCACTTTATTTCTGACAGAAAAAGACAATGGAGGTGATACCACTATTTCCAAGCCAAATTCATATTCTGTGACTGGTTGGTAAAGATGTACTTTACAGGTGCAGTAAGTCCCAAGTTCTTGTATTACTAATATAATTTCATAATGGTGTTTGATGGACATCTTGTCCTCTGCAAAAATAAGAATTGCAGAAAACTAAAAAGTTTCTGTGATCCTTTTTAAAGAAAAAAATAAGTATATCTCTCCTGAGTTGGCAGTGCCTTAGAAATCCTCTAGTCCAATCACCATTTGGGGGCACAGATGCATAGAACTTAAGGTCCCCAGTGGTACACAGCTGTCAAGGCCATGCATGAGTGAGGCCGAGAGGGGCTTTTGAATATAGTGATGTCTATGATGTGATTTCTGAACTGTTCACTGTCTGGTCTGACTCATCCCCAAGACAAAGCCTCCTCTGAAATGTTTTGCCAAGAGGCTTTTTGTTTTTGTTTTTTTAAGTTTATTTAGTTATTTTGAGAGAGAAAGTGAGAATGTGTGTATCAGTGGGGAAGGCGCAGAGAGAGAGGGAGAGAGAGAAAATCCTAAGCAGGTTCTGTGCTGTCAGCATGAAGCCCTATGCAGGGCTCAAACTCATGAATCTTGAGATCATGACCTGAGCGGAAAACAAGAGTTGGACACTTAACCAAATGAGCCACCCAGGTGTCTCCCAGTGGCTTTTTGATGGAAATTAGTGAGGAGGCTGAGTTTTAGTGTGGGGTCAGCACGGTGCAGAGCCGAGACCACAGGCCGGGATGCTGAAGCACAGTAGCAAATGGTGCTCTGAGCACATAAGCCCTTTTGAAAATTTGCAGACATCTTCAGGGGAGATTTAGACTCTTGCAGGGCACTGGGTTTCAGACTGGGATTTAAACAATCGCTTCCGGCCCTCAGGGACTGGAGAGATCCCTCCTGACTCCCATCTTCCATGGCAGGTGGGACTCCAAAGCCATGTGAACAAACCACTATAAGAACATCCCCTACTTTACCAGATTTTTAAACTAGATGCAGAAGCTGTTGGGAATGATTCATATTTTTATCAATGATCAATACAACATTAATTTTCTTTCAGTTCTTTCGAAAGTTACCAATAAGCAATGCCAGTGTTTCTGCTGCCCTTTCTCCCAAGAAAACACACTCGATGGGACATTCATGGCCTTCAAGTGTGATCTGACCTTTTACACACAGCTTTTACAAGTACAGCAAAAAACAAGTAAGAGATTTCTTAAGAAAATGTTACTGTTACTGATAATGAACTTATTCTTCGAGTCTTGACACATCAATGTTAGTTAACAAGCACTTTGAATCTTCAAAGCGACCACACCAATGTGGTTTAAATAAACCATAACCTTCTATGTTAACTTATATTACTTACTCATCAGGGTCAACATCAAATAGATTTTCATAAAACAATGAAGAAAACCTAAAATCCAGCCAAAAGAAAGAAAGAGAGAGAAGAAAGAAAGAAAGAAAGAAAGAAAGAAAGAAAGAAAGAAAACAAAAATAATCTGACTAGATAGAGTTTTACCTTAACGTCTGCTTCCCCTTTTGCTACTCTTTAAAATGCTTCCTTCTGGGTTTGCCGGAAGCTTACCTGTTATGTTTGCAAACCTCTATTAAAAATAGCTGGAAGTAAATAACTAAAACATAGGCTGCTTGCAAAATGTAGCAGCAAGATAACATGTGTGTGCTACAGATGAAATAATTCCAAATCCTCTGCAGTTTTGCAGAGGTCTGTAAAGTGCAGTACCAGAGACCAGCGGCACAGCATCGGACCAGAAAACTTTGTAGAAATGCAAATTTTAGGCACTACTCCATTCCAGGTCTACTGAATCAAAAGTCTGGGGAAGGGTTAAGCAATCTGTGTTTGAAGAAGCCCTCCAGGTCGTTCTGATGCAGGCTAACTCTTGAGAACCACACCTTTTAAGTGAAACCTATTTTGAATTTTCAAAGCCTAGCTCCCCTGGAAAGCAATGATTATAAGAAACTATTATAATGCATGATGAGATTAGCTATTGTTTATGACAATAACAGGCATATGTTTCAGTTAAAAATGAATGATAATTATTTTCTTCATGAACTAAACTTTATAAGGTGTTTGACTATACAAACGGAGAGGCAGAAAAATAGGTTTTTTAAATGTTTCAGAATTTGAAATAATATATAGCCATTAATAAAAATATAGTCAGTTAAATTCTGAAATAAATATGTAGCCGTTAATTGAAAGTCAACATTTCATTCCTTTGTGCTATACTAATATACATAATCACACCTATGGTCTGCGGCTATTAACAAGCAATTTGAAGACTGACTATATTAAACATCTCATTCACTAATTCTTTCATAATAGAAAATCATGTTACCAAAAAAAAAAAAAATAGGTCCTTTAAATCATAAGTCAAACAAATCACGGCATTCCCCATCTGTTTAATTACCATAACTAGAGGTGCTGTTAGCAACAAAAGGAAATTCAGAATTACAAAGTAAAGGTTAGTTCTCCAGTCTGAGACCATTTTAAGAACAAGATGAAATATGTTGGAATCATTAGAAAAGCTGTCAAAACCTCTGCTCCTCTTTCCATTAGGCTTTGATTTGTGTAAACTCAATACTTTTAGACACAACGGCTTTCTAAAGGCCATTAATAAAAGGCAGCCGTGGTTTGAGAATTGATGAACAATCTACTCCCTTGTCAAAAACTATATAAAAGTTGATTTGGAAGCAATACCTTGATTGCTCCTGCAGCCTACCTGTCTACAGACGAAGGTTTGGAATTCCGTGGCTTCTTCACTTGGGCATACAGAGTATCCATCATATGCCCTTCTCTTGGGCTCTGGGGTCTGGTGTTGAGAGCCACCGAGCCTTCGTAGGAAGACATTCCCCCATACAGCAACTCATCAGTACAACCCAATGTCCGATGAAAATCTTGGATTTCAGCATAGTCACGCTCTCGAGCTTGTCGCTCTCTAAATTCACGAGTTTTGGCTTGAATCCTGTAAAATTAGAACCAAGTTGAAACAAGAGAAACTGTCTTTTCTAAGAACTGTATATACAGAAATATTCATCAAAATAGGTCATAAAATATATTTTATTTCATGCAGCTATAAGAAGATTGATGGTATAAACAATGTTATATACATTTTGGATTGTCAAGGTAACGTCATGCATGCTCTGAAATAATCACTTCAGATAGCTTTTGTTCACGTCAGTAAGGCATAGTCATGGTTTACAACTTCATTTAAATTGTCACTTATTAATTAGTTTAAGAAATTCGCCAGTAACAGATAGTTTTTAGGCACCCACTTGGGTCTTACTCATGAATTTTTTTAAGGCAAGAAGTGATTTTTCTTAAAGTTACACACTCACACACATGCTATATATTTATATATTTATGTGTGAGTGCATAATGTATACATCTTACTCATTATAAATATACCATACACATTCAACGTATTACAAAGCCTAAACATAATCCACACCCATAATTTCTCTATTAATGGCAAAAGAAGATCTGTTTAATAACACCAGCTTTGATTTTATGTGATGTATACAGAATTGGTAAATCCTGAGATTAAGGACAAGAAGGCATGCATCCAATCAAATTCTAAAATAAATCTTGAGTGTGTTATAACTAAGAAACAGATCATAAATAACCACTTTTACTGAAGATTGTTTAAATATTTCCTAAGATTTTATTGAGCTACTTGGTAGAAAGGCCTTTTCAACCTATAATATACTGATATAATTTATATCCTAGGTTGATTTCAGCTATCTAAAAATAATTAAACTACTTTCAATAGAATTTTAATGATTTTTGTTGGGAAAAGCATTTCTATTAAATATTTACAAATTTAAATGTATACTTAAAAGTGAAGTCTTATTTATATAAAGTAATATTTTAGACTGTGCTTAACATTTCATGACAAAGTTATTTGTTTTTATCATATCTGATGCAGACCACTGCTAGCATAAATGACATAAATATATATACAAAATAATACAGAAAAGATACAAAAGCCACAGAAAGCATAAAAAAATTAAAAAACAAACAAACTATGGACCAATATCCCTCATGAATATAGAATTAAAAATCTTTTGCAAAATATTACCAAGTAGAATTTAGCACTATGTAAAAAAGATTATATAACATGACCAAGTGATGTTTATTGTAGTAATTCAAGGCTGGTCCAACACTCAAAAATCAATCAGTGTAATCCAACCTATTAACAGGCTAAAGAAGAAAATCACATGATCATATGAATTGATGCAGAAAAAGCATCTGAAAAAATTCAATACCCAACATGACAGAAGCTCTAAAAAAACTAGTAATAAATAGAGCATAACTAACTTCCTAAACTTGATAAAGAGCATCTACAAAACCTATTAGTAACATCATACATTATACATCATGGAGAAAAACTGAATCTTTTTTTTATTTTAAATATTTTATAATGTTTCTTTTTTTGAGAGAGAGAGAGAGACAGAACATGAGTGGGGGAGGGGTAGAGAGAGAGGGAGACCCAGAATCCAAGGCAGGCTCCAGGCTCTGAGCTGTCAGCACAGAGCCCAACACAGGACTAGAACCCATGAACCACGAGACCATGACCTGAGCCCAAGTCAGATTCTTAACCAACTGAGCCACCTGGGAGCCCCAAAAACTGAATCTTAAGACGAAGAAAAGGGTAGGGATGTCTGCTCCCTCATAGTGCTGGAAATTCTAGACAGTGCAATCAGCCTAGAAAAAGAAATGGGTGGTACACAGATTGGGAAAAAAGAAATAATTGTGGATGACATAATGATATATTTGCAGGTCTACATACACAGAAAACCCCAAGAAATCTCAAAGTTTCCTAGAACTAAAGATCGAGTTCAGCAAAGTAACAAGATACATCATTAATACACAAAAATCCATTGTATTTCTATATGCTGTCAATGAACATGGGTGCTGAAATTAAGAATATGATGTCATTTACAAGCACTAAAAAATGGAATATATACATAAATATACAGATACACAGATAAACTAAAGGTTGGTTTATAGATATGTATAAACATATATAGATAAATCTAACAAAACATGCGTACAACTTGTATGCTGAAAACTATACAATGTTGATGAAAAATATCAAAGAAAATCTAAAACATGGAGAGATTTACTGTGATCATGAATCAAAGACTCAACATAGTAAAGAAGTCAATTCTCTCCAAGTTGAAATCCAGGCTTAATATAATTCCTATAAAAACCCCAGGAAGATTCTTGCAGATATAGACAAGATTATTTTCAAATTTATATAGAAAGAAAAAGGATAGAGTAGCTAAACAATTGTAAAAAAAAAAAAAATAATAATAAACTGGGAAAAATCACACTTCCTGATTTTGAGATGGAATACAGCCATGGTAATCAAGTCTATGTGGTATCTGTGGAGGGACAGATACACAGATCAGAGGAACAGAATAAGAATCCAGAAATAGCCAAGTATGGCCAACTAATTTCTTTTAATTGTGCAAAATCAATTCAATAGAATAAAGCATTCTTTTCAATAAATAGTGCTGGAACAATTAAATATTCTTATGCAAAAACAAAAACAAAACAAAACAAAAAACAAAGCACCCTGGATTTAAACATCGTACGTTATACAAAATAACCCAAAATGGATTATAAATTTAAATGTAAAAATGTAATACTTTAATACTTTAGAAGAAAATTGTCAGGACCTAACACTTGCAGAATAATTCTTAGGAATACTAAAAGCATCATCCATAAAAGAAAAGACAAATAAATTCAACGTCACCAAAACTAAAAGCATTTCCTCTCTGAAAGGCTCTAATAGGACAATGAAAAGTCAAGTACAGACCAAGAGAAAATATTTGTAAACCACATATTTGACAAAGAAGTCATGTCCAGAATATACAGGGAATACCTAACACTCAACAATGAGAACAACAATCCAATTAGAAGGGCAAAAGACAAGAAGCAATTTATTTCTCTGAAAAGTATATACTGATAACAAATAAGCAGATAAAAATGTTCAACAACAGCAGCCATTAGGGAAATGCAAATTAAGACCAAAATGAGCTACCACTACACACCTATCAGATCAGCTAAAAAAGTGAGAATATCAAATGCTAGCAAGGATGCAAGGAAACTGCATCTAACATACATTACTGGTAGAAATGTAAAATGGTACCATCAGCTGGAAAACAGTCTCCAGGTTCTCACAAAACTAGACATGCACTTACCATCCCATTCAGCAATTGCACTTCTGGGCATTTATCCCAAAGAAATAGAAACTTAAGTCCATGCAAAGACCTGTACACAATTGTTCATAGACACTTTGTTTCTAATATTCGAAAACAGGAAATAACCAAAATATGCAACAATAAGTGAATGGTCAAGCGAACCAAAGTATATCCTTATCAAAGAGTACCACACAGCAATACAAATGAACAGACTATTAATATACACAGCAACTGGAATTAATCTCAGGGGCATTATTAAACTATGTGGGAAAAAAAAGTCAATCTCAAAGGTCACATGTTATAAGAATTCATTTATATAGCATTCTCAAAATGACAAAATTATAGACATGGTGAACAGAACACAATGGGGTGATGGTGATCACGGTGGGGTTTAGCAACGGTGAGAGCAGGGGGGTGGGTGTGACCATAACAGATTAGCACGAGGAAGATCTTTGCAATGGAACAGTTGTTTCTTAATTGCATTGGTGGTTACATGAACCACACATGTGATTACATGACACAGAACTATGTATACACATGGCACCAATGCCAGTTTCCTGGTTTAGATATTTTACTATAGGCATGTATGATGTAACAGTTTAGGGTAACTGGATAAAGGCTACACAAGACTTCTTTGTACCATCTTTGCAACTTCCTGTCAATCAAAAATTAATCCAAAATAAAAAGTTTTTAAAAACCCAGAAAGTTGTCACACAGCATTGCAAGCAAAATTTGCATTTTTCTCCCTTGTTTTCTTCTTACATCAAGGCTATCACCATTATGCCAGTCTTGTTTATCTGAATTTTGGAACTGCTAGGTCATTTTTTTCTAATTTCTTTTATTTCCAGGCTATGAAATGGAAGTACTTAAATTCACCTAGCTTAGTGCTCCTCAACAGGGGTCCAGTGACATTTGAGAAAGGATAATTTGTTATTGTGCACAACTTCTTGCACAACTGCTTATCGCTGAATGTCATCAAGCAGTGTCCTCAGACATGGAGGCAAGCAAAAACGCTTCACATTTTCCCAAAACCTCCCTAGAAGGACCTTATTTCATGAGGTGAAAACCAATAACTTAATTTATAAGAGACTACTGAAAAGTTAATTTTTTTTTTTAATCAGGAAGGGTCCTAGATTCTAATAAATAAAAGTTCCACAGACATAATACCCATAGGAGAAATAGTAAGTCAAATTCTAATGTCAAATTTAGCTAAATTTATACTAGAATTCTTATTATAGTCTAGTCTACTTATTCATTTAGGAGTGATTATAACAGTCAAGGATGTTATTATAAAGGCTGATTACTACTAAATATTAGATATTCATGATGAAAAGTTCATATAAGTTCAGAGATAATTTTATTCTTTGCATCATACTGTCTTTTTGACTCTGTATTCAGGCAGGAAAAACTACAGAAGGGAGAAATTACTTCTTTCTTCAATTCAATGGGATATTATTTGAAGCTCATTTATGATCACTTATCTGACAATCCACTTTACTACTATATGTGATACCATCAGACAATCACCTAACTACAGGTAATATCCAGGATGACTGGGCATTCACATAAGTCTTGAAGTTTGGGAACCTGTAGAAATTTGGAGGGCTACCATAGATATAAAGCCAAACTCTCCATATTTTAGGAGAACCCCCTAAAATCAAAGACAGTAATGGATTGGTTTATAAATGAGTGAACCCTATGGTAGCTGAACTTCAGTCCACGGAAAGTGAAGAAAATCCAGTTTACTTATGTTAGAAAATGCAGCCCTGTTAACAGAAGAAGCCACCAGAAAAAGAGAATGTGAACATTCTCTTCTCAAGGGAAGCACAAAACCTAAATAATCTCCCCAAACTTCTTGCACAATTGTTTCAATATATTATTGATGGGCCCTGGAATTGAATGCTCTTTTGTTCCAAATTACACAGAAACTAATCTTCATTTTGGGACTCAATTTCTATCAAGTCAATTGCTCAGAAGGGCTCAACAGTAGCATACGGTACTATTCATAAAGCCCAGTCCCATTTGCTTTCTTTTACCCAAATTTGTACATTATTACTAGTTGCCACTAATCATTGAATCCAATAAACATAGTCACGTCTATAGCACCGTCTAAAGGCATTAATTTTTGTCTAAGCTCCAATAACATATGAACTTAATATTTTTATTGTTTATCTTGTCGTCACCAATGAATTTATCCCCAAGCCACAAAAGCTGTGACGGAAACCTCAGAATGAAACTGCAGCATACCTGTGGCTCAGGAAGTGGGGCTAGTGCCACAGCAGGCTAAAGAATCTGGTTACCAGCTTGGACTAACGTGCATTTTCAAGTTCATTCTAGGAATCATTGCTAATGAAGCCTGCTGCTGTGCAAATGGCACTGAAAAGTAGATTTTTAAAACCAGGAACACACTATGGTTTGTGAATTGTAGTGACAATTCACAGTCAAATTAACAAATGATTTTCTTTATTATATACTCTTATACTTGAATGTCTTGTTTATTGTAAAGTGAGAAATGGGACTTTGGAACGCAACCATGTTATATTTACATGTAATATATTTTCATTATTTCTTGAGAGATTTATATTAGAAAAGAAATATTTGGATCAGGGGAGAAAATATCTTTGGCATCTTAATGAAAATAATATAGTTTCTTAAGGAAACTTAAAAAAAAAAAGACAGTGATTATACTGCAGTTCAGCCTTTAATAGTTCCAGATGGTCAGTGCTATGAAAGGACACCTCTTCTATTCTTTTATCATGACCCTCAGGTCACAAATTATCTCTAAGATGTGAGAGCCATTCGTTTTTCTGAACAGTCAGGTTGTTGTTTAGCATTATCCCTCCTATTTATCTTGGGCCAAACTTCAGCAATCACAGAAGTAACTAATTAGCCCAAAACTTAGCCAAAGAAATAAATGTCTATTGCTGTAAGCGTTTCAGATAGTCCTTCATAGTTATACAAGAGAACTATTCTGAGAGCAGACAACCGTAGTGACTGATGTTGATGGGCAACATCATCGTGCACTATTTTCCTGCTCTTGAAATATAAACAAAAACAAAACTTTTAAAACTTTGTAAGACTTTTAACAAGTGAAGAATTTATCATATCAGTCTGTTATGTTTGAACATAAATATTCTCACCCTTTTGGTAAAAAAAAAAAAAAATTATCTTGCACTATGATAATGAAATTGCCTTGAACCTGTGTAGAAAACAATACACAAAATAATGTAATATACTAAATAAAGTAATAAGGTTAATTTCTTTCCTGCTGTCACTAAATTCATGCTAACAGTCTCTCTTCAGCTTGACATCAATTAATGATTTTAATTCTAGACTCTTGTCACAGTGTTCACCACCTTTTTCTCTAATTAAAATGGATGATGCATGATGAAGACACACAAGACTTCTGTTCTTGTAACATTTCTATTCATTAGGATTTTTTGCTTTTACAATAAATGGCTTTTAGCACTAATTGCAGTAGAGTAAGATGAAAATAACTGTTTTATGACTATGAAGTATGGTCTTCATATATCCAGAAAAGGTACAGGCATGAGAATCACTACCGAGTGACCAACTCCTCAGGATGGAAATCAATGGTCTACTTAAATCCTAAATACGTCACCTCCAATGTAACAAAACTTCGATACATGGAACAACCATGGTGCATTTTTTAGAACACTCCAAGAAATAGAAATTGACCTTTAATAATGTTAATAAAAATGCTGTAAATGTCTGCAGAAGATAAAATATACTAATATTAGTTTCCAAAAAAACATTAAAATGAATGTTGCATTGCTACATATCAGATAGTTGTTAAGTATCTTCAAAACAATGTTTAAAACCTTGCAATCAACTCTTTTGGGAAACATTTTATCCCCAACTTATTGGCCTGCCATCCAGAAGCCTCATTCTGGGAACAAAGATCTTTTCCTCACAGTATTTCCTCTCTCTGAAAATCATTATTACAGACATTCATCAAATAAAACCTAAATGCATGGCAGAATGAAATTTAAACTACAATATAACTGGAAGCAATGGTTCAGTTTAATAGTAGCTTGTGGTCAACTGAATGAATGCTGTATTTGCCCCTTAAAACACCTCATCAGATGGAACACTTCAGAAATACTGTGGCTCAACTCCTCAATCCATCAGGCAACCCTGCTACATAAATCCCACAACTGGCTCCTCCCAATACAGAAGCTTCCAATTTGGCATCAATGCCAAACTCCGAAGAGAGGGACAATATTCCACTAAATTTCTTACTTTGAAAACAGCCATCATTTTAAGTGGGATTTTATCTCTTGGTAATATTGAGGTAAAAGATAATTGAGACGAAAAGACTTCCATATTCTAAATGGGTCCCGAAAAAAAAAAATTCATGACTAGGACCGTTTTGAAGGTAATTTCCTGTTCAAGGGAAAATGGCAAGTTGTACAAATCCACAGTAGAATCATACAATAGGTGGGGAAAAGTTAAGCTTCATCCCTTAATACTAAAAGTGAAACGATATCAGTTTTAAAATATTAAATGGTGGTTCGCCTGGGTTACTCAATTGGTTGAGCATCCAACTCTTGGTTTTGGCTCACAGTCATGGGATTGAGCACCACATCCAGCTTTGTGCTGAGAGCAGAGCCTGCTTTAGATTCTCTCTCTCTCTCCCCCTGCCCCTCTCCCCTGCTCATGCTCTCTCTCTCTCTCTCTCTAAAATAAACATATATATGTATATATGAATATAAGTGCATATTTGAATATATACATATATGTATATATTTGAATATATACATATATACATATATACATACACACACATATATATATGTATATACATATGGCTAAAAGTTGAAAAAGATATTAAAAAAAAAAAGCATTCACAGAGATACCACAAATGACTAACACAAAACCACAGAATCTAAGGAGTTAGAAGAACACCTCCTTCCTATGAGCCCCTGTGCCTACATATGGGTGTAGAATTTCTCCACTTTGCTAAATACCTAAGTTCTTAAGAACTAGATCTAGACTCCAAATTACCATCTATGGAGAGTGTTCATTATTAACTCTAGCCTGTCAACCTATTACCTTCCCAAAGCTCTGCAGTTAGCTATTTTCACATTGGTTGTATTGCCTTATATCAATTTTGTAATGTTAACAGACTTAAATCTTTTCTCCCTCTTAACAAAGGTAAGGGATCCCTGAGAGAAGGAAGAACAACATAACACAAAATTTAGACCATCATATGGTATGTGTAACATATTGTGAAATGACAAAAACTTCTCTTTATGCTGACTAATGAAACACTAGAATAATTTTTCACAAACCAAAACACACACAGTCTTACAGATACTCATCCACTCACATTATGTTCTGACTATGAGTAACAAAGCACCTACAGTTATTTCCAACTCAAACAGATGCTGCAATGCCAAATACATCTAAGACGGTTCTCATCAAATACAAAACTGCTTTTTCCTACTCCAGTTATGTTCTCTCAACAAAATCCATTCCAAACACACACATGCACGCACACACACACATACACATGCTCAATATTGGTCTAACTAGTGAACTTCCACATAGTTAATAGACTGTTTAAAATTTTTGTTCACCTGCAACAATAAATTTTTCTAAAAAATGTCTGATGAAACTAATTTCAGTGATTAGAGGTGATTTTTCTGAAGGACTGAAGAGGTCAGAGAAAATATGGAAAATTCTGCTACAGGATAGAAAAATGTAGATTTTCTAAGAGGTTACTTTTTAAAAGTTAAGCTTTGTTCGAATGACAATATGTGATCTAAATGCAAAGATTATCCAGGTTACCTGGGTTCTACGGTCAGAATTCAGGGAGCCTGAATACTAAGTTTGAAGCCAAAATGAGTAAAAATTTCTCTTCTCTTTCAGATACACGGGGAATACACCTATTACTGCTTTATTGATTGTTTCTCCTGTAATTTCACAAACTTTTTACCCATGCACTTTAAACACACTTTACTACTACATTATAATATTTTTAAATGTTAGCTTAAATGTTAACTTCTGCATCTTTTGAAAAGGATCTTACCAACTAAGAAACACCACAAAAAAAAGTTTCTATCAAAATTTCAAGTAATTGCACAAAGCAGATATTGGAAACAACTGGTAAAACCGAAAAAAGAAATGCCAGTGAATGGGAACCATATGCAGAAATGCCACACAAAGTTGCAAAATGATGCACCGAGAACTGGGTGTAGCACATGCAGCACATACAGTTTAATGGCCCCAGTACTGGAAACACGAGCTTTTAAGAAGGATTATCTCTTTGAATAATGGAACATTTCTAGCCATACACTTCCTTAGCAGATTTATAAATATCCTTCACATACTGGGAGAATTTCATAAGAAATTCACTTAACTTTTTCATGTCTCCACTAGAATCATTCAGTCCCCTTTAAAATACTTCCAAGAACAACTTACTACATAGATACAGATAAGAATATCAGAACAGGTATCCCTTGCTGAGTAATACAAAATGCAAGCCAGTTAGCATCATATATATAATAGAATGAATAACATATGAAGTAAATATTTCAGAGTTGAGGAATCTGGCCAGATAGTACAGAGATTTCATCTTTCAGACCTTTTTCCTTCTTTCTGTCCTTCCTTCCCATCCATCCATCTGTTCATACAGACTTGACCTTGTTCCAGAAAAAAATTTAACATGGTTTTCTAAGAATGTACAAAAATGCAAAATAAATCAAAATGAAAATAGATTTAGCTTTTTGAAAGTATGTATGTGTGGAAATACATATTTTATAGGAAATAAATTGGAAAGGCATAGTCTAGTATGTTAACAGTGATGTTATTACAGATAAATTTTTATTTTCCGGGCTTAAATTTATGTTTTTTTCTTTCAAATTGTGTATAGATTTAGAATTAGAATACATTAGATATAGACCTTAAAAAGGTATATGTTTTAAACAGGTAAAAACATGAGGGGAAGAAAACAATGGAAAATGAAAGACAGAACAGAAATAAGATGCATAAGTAGACAAAACAGAAGCCATGAAATATAGACAGATCACCAACAGTGGTTCTACATTTGCTCATGATTCTGGGAAACAATCAACCTTGAGTTCCACAGTCAGTTAGATGAATGAGCTGGATATGGCTGACCCAGGAGCCAATGGTCTTTGCCAGTATTTCCCAAGTGACTGAATTCTGAGATGTTAGTATTCCACAGAAAACAAAAAGTGAAGGGGGATGTTCTGTGAATAAATGAGTTAGGAAATGATGAATCTCTATTCATATCTTGGTAACTCACAAGGTACATTAACATAATTAGAGTTTTGAGATATAATGGAGTAAAGAAATATGCATCAATTGGCTTAACCAAGTGTTTCTCAAAGAGATTTGCATTGTGGAACCCTTTTTCTACTGCTAAACATTGTTTGGGAAACTCCCACACTACACTGTTCAATATCAACCTTTAAAGCCTAAGTGGAGGTACCACTGGAGCAAAAATACAATAGAAAGCCAAACATTACTTCGGACACTTGGTCACCATAATGGAAGCTAAGTGAGCCTGAAGTTACACAGATCATTTAATTAAATATATTCTATTAGGAGTTTGAAGCCTAATCTTTTTGTGGTGGAAATGAGCCAATGGGGGCTTTGTCCCTAGGCACACCTGAAAGACAACCCAATAAGAGGCAGCAAGCACTGAATTCACACCTCGGCTCCAAATACCAATCACTCTGCTTCATTTCCCCAGCTAGCCCAAATGTGGCCAACAGCATCTCTGAAAGGCAAGCAACTAGGTTCAGAGCTTGGAGTCAGAAGTCAAAATAGCACATCATGGGACCAGCTAATTTTACCCTTGGCATTATCCCCAGACTCCCTGCTTCTCAGGAAGAGAGCCTACACATGCAGTCTCAAGTTGCTTGGCAGGGCAGAGCTAGTAGAGACAGAGGACAGATCTATGCTGGGCTCTTCCTATGTGAACAGCATTTATTCAAGACTCCATCTCCCAAGGATGATAGCAGGTAGAAAGGAAAGGGGAGAAAGTTAGCAAAAATGAAATCAAATGTAATCTCAGACCCATGCTCAGAAGAATCTAATTTACTTTAACTATCTAAATAGATCTTAACCTGTAGGAGAACACATTTGAAATGACATTCATTGTCTTTTCAATTGTTCCATATTTATATCTTGAGTCGTATTCAGGCTTCGTGGATGTGTATGGTCAAAAAACTATTTTTTGGATTGGGACATGTCATAACTAATAACTAAAGGATGTCAGGTTTTCTACTTAAAAAAATTTTTTTTTACATTTATTTATTTTTGAGAGAGAGAGTGAGCTAGTGCACAAGTGGGGGAGGGGCAGAGAGAGAATGAGACACAGAATCTGAAACAGGATCCAGGCTCTGAACTGTCAGCACAGAGCCTGATGCGGGGATTGAACTCCCAAACTGTGACATCATGACCTGAGCAGAAGTCAGATACTTATCCAAGTGAGGCGCCCTTGGTTTTCTATTTTCATATGAAGTCACCCAAAATAATTTTGGGAATTCAAATAGCTACAGTGGTAAATAATGTTAAAAGAGATGCTTCACTACTAATCCGCAATGAGTAAAGGCTATGATGAGAATATAAGCAGTGGTTTATTTATTTTTATCTATTCCTCCACTCAAATTCTTCCCAAAGAAGTTGCAATTTGCATTCTCCAACAAAGCACCGCCAGTGCCACTGGTCAGAACAGAAAGGAGGACATACAAAAGGTTTGCCTTATCCAAATACCAAACACTAAACGAGCCCCACTTATGTAATTCACTAAGTCTCATGCATTCACTCGCTCTATTACAAGATCCATGAGTTTAAATAAAACATACTTATAAAAATTGTTCCTGAAGTACAAAGTCAGAGTATAATAGTTTCCTTAAATTATGAAGCTAATTGATTTTTTTTAATGGACGATTCACTGGTTCCTTGACCCTAAAAGATTTTTATTCTAGGCCTCCTGCACATTGTAAATTCATTATGACCAACCTAGTTCCCAGAAGTATTGCATCATTAGAGGTACAGAGATGGAGATTAAAAGCAAAACTGAAAGTGAACTGTGCCTTAGGCAAATTAATAATACAAGTGAAACCATTATGTAAAAATCATTGTTTGCCTGTAAAAATTTGACTATGCATAATAACAAGTATCTTGGAAAATGGTGATAGAATTCTGCATTGAAACACAGTAACCATCTTAAACCGGAAGAAAAGAATATTTCAAATAAGAACAATGGTACAGGATACATGAAGCTATCCCCTATAGTTGGCATCAAAATAGAAGAGAGGTATAATGTTTCTATTGCTCAGATTGTTCTCTAACAAATCACATATTTGCCTGTGGATAAATCTGAGTACATACATTTAGTTGGTATACGCTCTCTTCCTTTAGGGGCAAGAAAGACTTTTAGGATAGAAGTTTATAATACTGAGCAGTTGAGCACCATATTATATACACTAAGGAATATTGTGTGCCTTGGCCTGACAACAGTGAGCCATTAATAAGTTTGGGGATCCCAAAATTGAAAAGGATCAAAGAGTCCTAGAAATTAAGAAAATGGAAGGGTTTAAAACAAACAAAACTGGAGAAGTACCAGAAGAAAGAACCTAGACTTGCATCATAAATTAAAAGTCCATACTTTTCCCCCCTTGTATATTTAATGTTCTGGAAAGCTACAAACAGAGAATCAGAGTAACTATCTTAGCCCCAAACCTCAGATATAGGAGAAAGATGACTGGAAAAATATCCAAACATTAATCTCTTGTAAAGAAAACCATCATAGATTATTCTTTCTAGTTCTTTCATTCATTAAGCGTGAGATTGAAAGTACCCTGACTCTAGAACTGTTAGCAAGAATCTGGAATTGAAGGTGCTGGACTCTAATCTTAGTTATGGACAATATTTAGTCTTTCAGCCTTGAGCCAGGCACCAAAAACTGCCTCGTACCCCAGATTACTCAGAGTACAACAGGCATATTATCTCTTGCTGCGGCACCTCTGAAAATGTGAAGTGATGATACAGAGGGGGCTCCTTATGAGTCTGCAAACTCTAATGACAAAAACGTGAAGTGGCTTTCTCATCCCCGGGGAATGACAACAAGAGAAATTCTAATCACTTATCAAAATGGGTTTCAATATCTGTTAAGGTAACTTTTCATTCATTTTACTGGTTTTCAGGTTCTTATGGAACGTCTCAACAAGAGATAACAATCAAATTTAAGTGGAAAATTTCACAAAATATGATAGGAAAATAGAAAGAAAGAAACAAATGTCTCGTTTGAGAGAAAAACAACATAGCCCAAAAGCAACAGTCTCTTCAATTGTTGTTATAAATCAAAATATTTTAAATGAGATATCAAAATTCAAAGTTTTATTCCCAGAGAAATAGTCTTAAAAATTATTATAAAATACTATAAACTCATAAATGAATGAAACAGAATTGTAAATATTTCTTTGTGATTTTAAAAGTGATTATAAGTTCAGTCTTAATGTTTATTTAATTATGTTATTATGCTATTAATGTTATTTATCTAAACTATCTCCTAAGCAAAGATCTTAATTAAAACCATTTAAACTCACTTTAATGCCTCAAATAAACACATGATTTTTTCTTTGAATCTTTCTTTACATTGTATTTATTCCACAGAAACACTAAAAACCATTGGAGTACAAATTCTTCATATTAGATAAAAGAAAAAAGAGTGGAAAAGAAAAAAAGCTCTATCTGACGAGGGTTAATCAAATGACTGAAGTCTACCTCTCCTGCTCCTGCTTCATTCGTATCCTCTCCTCTTCTGATGTAAGGGAGTCCTGTATTTTTATTTTACCCGTTTTCTCAATCTTGTCATCTTTTCGATGTTTGCCAAACCTGTTGATAACAAAAAATTCTAACTTGTCAATATATACAAAATGAGTTTTCATTCTTTTGTGACAAAGACATATGTACTCAATGAAATGTGAGCTGCCTCAAAATGAGGGCCAAAAGGTCACCTGCAAATGATTTTTGCCCAATATTAATATTTTCAATCAATTTATTGGAATTACTTTTAATCAGAACTTTCCAGAGACAACCCTTTTGAAAATGGCCTCAATACCCATTTTTCTTTTGGCAAAACACAAGTAAACAACTTCATAGCTCATCCTTATTGAACAAACAATAAATGTATAGGACTGAGTGCTGAATACTTCAAATGATAGAGGCCAAAAATCTGCATTAGAATGGGTTTCTCTTAAGACTAAAGAATGGTAATCCACAATCATCTATTTAATAATCTCTCCATAAACAACTATTCTTTACTTTCATAGGTTTATTGGAAACATTCATCATAGTTTAAAAACTGACAAACAAGGCCATGTTCACAAGGTTTAAAGTACAAAGGATAATTTACACTGCTATAACACTTTGAGCTTATTAAACTGAAAGCTTTAAGGCATTCTCATCAAATACTATTCTGAAATCTGATGAGAAGCAATTGGTGAATGTGGAATCTATATCTGATCAAAAACAAACATGAGGAACATACACATGATTGAAAACCAGTCCACATAAACTTTCACAGATGGCTCCTGAGCTGGGCAGCTCTGTGAAAACACAAATACCCTCTCTGGCATCCAAGGTATCTCAGAAGCCTAGGCTTGCTATCAATTCTTTGTCCTGTTCTGTTCCTTTTCTCTATAAAAGACCATGTTGTTTGAACACGTGCTCATACATGTACTACCTACCCTCAAATAATACTCATCTTAGTGATTTGGTCACCAGATATTTCAAAAAATAAACCTTTTATAGATAGTTCTTCAACTAAGCAGTCATAAATATATAAAATATGTTATTTCTTTCTGAAGACAAAGTAGGAATCTGACTTATGCTGATAATCATATCAAAAAGGAGAAGAGTTAAAAAAAAAAAGGGTAGTTGAAAACTGATATAAAAGAGAAAAAAAGTACTTCAACTAATGGCTTGGTTTGTAGCATAGGTCTTTCTTTTATTAATATAAATCTAATTTCAAATACGAATTTACAGTATATGGGAATGTACATGTGTACACAGGAACATCTCATACATTAAATAGTAACACTGTTTGCAAAGGGGTTTATAAATAAGAAAGGGACATGGGGTGCCTGTGTGGCTCAGTCAGTTGAGCCTCTGACTCTTGATTTCAGCTTAGGTCATGATCCAAGGGTCTTGGGATCAAGCCCACGTGGGGCTCTGCACTCAGCATGGAGCCTGCTTAGGAGTCTCTCTCTTGCTCTCCCTCTGTCCCTCTCCCCCACTTGTGCTCCCTCTCTCTGAAATAAATAAAATAAAATAAAATAAATAAATAAGGAAAGAAAAGCATTCTTTAAATGTTAAAAAAGAAAAAAGTTAAAATACCACCACCATTTCTTTAATAATTATGTATATTATTAGAGAGCATTCAAAAGTGCCTATAAAATTAACTTCAGACCATTGCAATTGCAAAGAGAAAAAAAAAATCCCTAAGAACTTGAGCCCGGAATTTGACCACTTCTTACAAGGGATAAATGTACTATGCTTTTAAAACTAATAAATATAAAGCATTAAAAATAAAAACTAAAACTTTCTCTTTCCTTTATTTCTGTCAATATATCAATAATGCCTAAGAGTAAGGCATAATGACTGACTTTATAGAATGAATTAATAAATAAATGAAAGAGTGAACATAAAAAACTGATACATCTCAGTAGGAGCCAACATCTAAAGCATAATGTTCATTCATTTGACAAAAATATATTAAGCATCTACAGGGGGTTCAGGGAAGAGGACAGAGCTGGACAAATTAATTTGAGCATCATCAGCATGTAGATGGTATTTAAAGCCCCCATGAGTTCCCATCCTGAAAATTCTGCAACACTGAGGCATCTGGAAATATAAAATGTATCAAATTCTAACATCAAGAAAAGTGCAAATTCAAATCTAAACATATGATATTTACTTATAAGAGGGATTCCTAAAGAAATCATTTTAACCATTTTTCAGTTCATAAATATCCCTCAAATGATGCAACATTGCCATATTGACCTGTTTTGTTTTCCTTTTTATGTTTTTTTTTTTTTTTTATCTTTGAGAGAAAGAGAGAGAGAGAGGGGCAGGCAGAGAATTCCAAGCAGGCTCTGCACCGTTGGCACTTGAACATGAACCATGAGATCATGACCTGAGCCAAAATCAAGAGTCAGATGCTTAACTGACTGAGCCACCCAGGCGCCCCTGTTTTGCTTTTAAAGAAGTGTTTTGGTTCACATTCTAGATTACATATATTCAAAACTGTATTTTATTTAAAAACCACTATGCCATGACACAAGATATATAATTGATCCTTGAACAACATGGATCCACTCATACCTAGATTTTTTTCTATAAATACAGTATACTACTATATTTCCTCTTTCTTATGATTTTCTTAATAACATTCTCTTTTCTCTAGTTCACTTTATGGTAAGAATACAGTAGATAGTATGTGTAATATACAAAATATGTGTTAGTACATTGTTTATCTTATTGGTAAAAAAATTACCTTACCTTACCTTACTGGTAAGGCTTTTGGTCAATAGTAGGCTATTAGAAGTTAAGTTTTAGGGGAGTCAAAAGTTACACATGGATTTTCATCTGCACAGGGTATTGGTACCCCAACTCCCGTATTGTTCAAGAGTCAAATATATATCTCTTTGTACCAAGAGGTACACTTTAATCTTATAAGAGATCATGTACATTTTCTCTTTGAGTTAATAATATAAGGAAAAATTAACAGTGGTTGACTTTTCTATGATTTAAAGGTTTAGATATTTTTTTGGTACCAAACCTAACATTGAGTTTAATTACCTAGGTTAGATATTTATTTTTTAATGAACTTGGTGCTAGTTTGTGGAGAAAGTTTCAGTTTTATACCTCTATCAAATTTCAACTTTTCTTCTAAGTATACATGATTTAAAAAAAAAGTGAATCCTGACTCATATTTAAGAACTGCTTTTTTCTCACTTATTTGATATTAAAATATTTCCTATGCTGCCTCTGAATCACCAGAATATATTATTTTATTATTTGTAAATTTATTAAACTGTTATAGTATACTTCCTTTTTAAAAGTATAAATTCAAGATTAATATATTAAAAAGTAAAGAAACCATAGATAAAATGTTTATAAGTTTACATTTGGACACTTCCCCTAATGCATGGTTTAGTTAATAAATTATGTGATTTCTTTAAGGCGTACTATAAAAGCACAGCATAATACTTTATAATTGGGATAAAAATGAATCCCTCAGCTGTAATTTTTTGACAGAATAAAATAAAGGCTGTAGGTGAAAAAAAATATATACCAACAACTCTAGAGTGTAAAAAGAAAAAGAAAGTAGCTCCACACTCATTCATTCATTGCCAATACATTGTAGTGTTCTCTTAATTTATCAGTTTAATTCTTCCTGCAAAGAGGGGTGAAGTCACTGAAAAATTTGAGCTATACATGTATTTTCAAAGTCAGTTTCACAACTAAAATCAGTAATTAACCTATGAAAACAACTATTCCATAGCAAGCTGCTTAAAACTTGGAAGACATCAATTACATTTATTTTATTATCTTTTATAAGCCACAGATGAATTTCAAATGGGTCACTTTCCAAAGAACAGCAAAGCTGAAAAAAATATTGTACTTGGTATGTCCAGGGAGCAAACCCGTTCTCAGCAAAGAATCGGTTTTAGGAACTGCCTTCTGACTAACCACCACACATGCTCAAACAGAAAGCTCTACTATCCAATGGGTGTGACCCTGGAACAGAAAGTCATCATGGACCCCAGCACCTGGGGAAAAATTTGCTAGTCATATCTTAGGGTATATTAATATAGAAGAATGACTTTAAAAAAAAATAAGAGGGGCGCCTGGGTGGCTCAGTCGGTTGGGCGTCCGACTTCAGCTCAGGTCATGATCTTGCAGTCCGTGAGTTTGAGCCCCGCGTCGGGCTCTGTGCTGAGAGCTCAGAGCCTGGAGCCTGTTTCAGATTCTGTGTCTCCCTCTCTCTCTGACCCTCCCCCGTTCATGTTCTGTCTCTCTCTGTCTCAAAAATAAATAAACGTTAAAAAAAAAAAAATTAAAAAAAAAAAAATAAGAGACAAAAATAAAAATATAAAGCTTGAGAGAAAAAGTTGATAGAGAAAAATGTCACAGGTCCTTGCTATATGAAGAAAGTACAAAAATGCCACCAAGCCACTAAAGACTCCTTCACAGAAAGATACAGTGGATGAGCCCTGTCTTATCAGAGTAGAATTGATTGTAACATTTCTTAAACATATGGCTTTCTTCATAAAGAATACAGCAGTGTTTTCATTCAGCTAAAGTAATCTCCAAGTAATCTGCTAAATGGGTTTTACTATGACGCGTTACAAATGAGATCATTGCTGTCTGCCAGATCGGCCACATATATTACTATAGTAAAGAATAATGGGCAAAACATGCACTTGTTGATGAACGGGAAAAGAAAAAAAAATCACCGGATTGTAACAAAATTCTCTTCTTTTCATATAGAAAGAACTGTCGTTAAAATTTTACTGTAAGAGTTTCATGCTACTAAACCATCATTTCAGTTTTTAATAAATTAACCCAATTCTGTCTGCAGTATAAATAACATTGAAATATCTTACTATATTTTATATTGCTAATAAAATTAGAGATCCTCAGAAAAAATTATGCTGAGTGATATCATGCACAGCATCCTGCTATAAATAAAATAAAAAATATAATTGGATTTGTAATGAAATGGAATTTCCTAATATCGTATTTGAAAACATGATACAGTAGAAGTCTTAAAAATCTTCTGCCTTACTTAAAAATAGATGAACACAATAACCAGCACCAATTATCTCGTAAGCTTTGAGGAATAATTTTTGAAATAAGATTTTCTTCAAAAAAAATCACTGAAATGTCACCTAGAAATCTGGTATTTCTCACAGCTAATTACCAAGGTCTTTCCATCTAAAGAGGGCTTTGCTATAATACTTGCCTTACTATTTACCCTAACAAGCATGTAGGTTACGTGATACTGCTTGCCTGGGAGAGTGTTGAAATGGTTCAAATACAAATTTAGTGTCAGTGACTAGAAGCCACCCATCCTCCCTGAACATCTGACTTCAAGACTAGAATGGTCAACATTGTCATCTAACTCATTTTGCCCCTCATTTCTAAATATTTGCACCATCACATGATTCAATCACTTCCTTTCTCCAGTAACTCATTATTAATATAGGAGTTGTTTCTGGAGGACACAGCCATTGTGGTATCCTGTCTTTGACCACTGTGATGATGCTGCCATTTACCCTAAAGATCCTTGAGAGATACCAGCTGTGCCATGAGTCGGATTAAAGATTCTGTGCAGCAAAATCGAATAGCCTGTACTGTGTTATTCCTCTATTCCAAACTCTCGGCAATGCCTCAGGAACATACCATTCACTCAAGTCAAAGCAAAATAATGAGCTGTTAACACTATTCCTCTATAGTCTTTTGTGTCATACTTTTCATAAATGGTTTTTGATCCAAGTTTCTCTAGAAAATCTTTTCAATTGATTCTCGTTCAATCTTTTCTCACATTCTTGGTATTAGCATTGACTTCTCTCAACTCATCACTCTGGTTTCTAACACAATTATGAACTTATTTCTGCCTTAAAGCCTTAAACTCTTCTAAATTTTAGTTGAAAAAAAATCTGGCCATATATCTTTGTAGACTGTTTTATTGCAACAATTAGATTCCATACACACTGAAGGAATATGTACACGTTTCTGCAAAATCAAAGTTGAAAGATGGTCACCCATTCAATGTCTGTATTTGACTAACAAGGAAACTGAGGTCCAAGAGGTATGCAGAGCTGCCCAAAGTCACACTGCAAACTAGGAGAAGAGTTCAGGTCACCTCATAGCTAGTTTAGGAGATTTCAGTGGGCCTGTGCTTGGATACATCTAGAGAAACTGAAATTCTCAGACCTACAAAGTTCACTTCGTGTAAATCCTAAGTGAGACATATAATTGAACACCTGTTGAATGCTCTTTTGATTACTTAATTACATTTCACTAGAATTTATTGAATTTTTATTACATACTTTATCTCATTGATTTTCACAACCAGCATGTGAGGTAGGTGTTATCATCCTCCTCTTTAGGGGAAACCTCAGGGGAATTTAATAATTTCACAGGCCATATAGCAAGTAAGTAGCAAAGCCAGACTTCAGACCTAAGACTCTTTTTACCACACCCAGCCACCTCAAAAACTTGAGGAGCCAAAGACAGTCAATTACCCTTATGCTTTTATACTTACAGCAGCTGGTTAAAACATCTTTGTTGAAATAAATAAGATAAATCTTGCATTTCCTGCAGCAATGAGGTCCAAAGGACATTGTTCCCAAATGGAACTTGTCTATGAAGACCAGGAATCTGGGGCAAGGTCAAGAACTGATCTCAACCATTGGAAAGGATCATAAAAACTACCCACATACCCAGGATACTGCCAATATTTCTAAATGCAATGATACTCCATAAGTCAAAATTGTCTGTACTGACATATGCAAATACGGCCAGGCAACAGCAGAAACATGTCAAACTGTCCGAACCCAATCAGAGGGTAAAACAGCAAGAATTCGCTGCATGCATTTATCTTTTATAATAATGTGGCTCATAGTTTCTGGCCCTATTTTTTTGTGCCTCAGCCTCCATTTCATAAATAAGAAAAAAACAAGTCACTTCTAATATGTCCTTCCCATACAGGATCTTACATATTTTAGTGACATTTTAAGAAATCGCTACCATGATAGCATACTGATTTGCTCAGCAGTAGATTGTGGCAATGCTGGATGAATCAGGGAAGAGAAGGCTGATTATGAAAAGCAGAAAGCTCCTATTTAGGCAAAAAACATCTTGGTAATCAACAATGATGAGAAGGGAGGCTTAGAAAGGGTACATGACAACTTGATAGTGCTTTTATAAAATGGGATGCAGTTTTAACTTGGCGGAGTTTAGCAGGGGTTCTCTTTAAAAGGAAATTCACAAACTTGACAACCATTATTTGATTGTGTACAGTTTTCATCAGTGCTAGTCTGATTAGATTTAATAAACTAAATTTGGGTTGCCTGACATCCAGAAAAAATAAGTAACTTTTTTTTTTAAAGAAAATATAGCTTCTACTTAACCAAGCTAGAACAGCCTTTAGACATGCAGTATACCCTTAATGGACAAGACACCCTTTTCAGGACTCCCATTAAGTGTCCTTATAAGTGCACTCTTCCCCTGGTGTAGCCTGCGTTATCTAATCAAGGATGCACTGATATGTCTAGTAACCTGACACTTCAGGAGTCCTGGAAGGATATGGAACAAGAAAATATTAAAATGACAATGAAGAAATTGAACCTAGCATATTATCAATTTTAATTTTACACGAATCATTCTAAATTCCAAATATCTTACAAATAAAACCCAAACCCACACACACACACACACACACACACTACCATAGAATCTAAATGGAAAGACTTAAGGAAAAAAAAAACAAGCAAACACAGTAATCCTTCAAAACACAAGATAAATACATAAATGACTCTGAAATAATATTTATAACCTATACTTAGAGCCATTCAAGTAAAATGACAGAAGATGAGTGGAAGTATATCTTAATTATAACGTTAAAGCTTTTTAGGCATCAGCTAGTTCATGGACTGCATGACATATTTTCTGTAGCAAATAAATTCCCTTTGTAAAGAGGGGTCAAATAGTAATTACTGTTCCTTCCATACAAAATTTTTATAAGGCTTGATACACCTTATTTTTTTCAACATATACCCACATAGGTAATCAAACCACACAAATCCCATAACACCAAACATGGAGATGCAAATAATATGCAAAGTGTATTTTTTGTTTCCCCCTTAACTACAACTTTATAATAATTTATACATATATAATTTATTTATATATATATATATATATATCACATCTAAAATAAACATACACATACCTAAACATAGTAACAACAACACATGATTCTGATTTTTCTAAATGCTTAATTTGGCATTGAAATCAGCCATGTCCACTTATAATGATTTTGAGAGGGCCTTTCACACAACTACTTCTCTAGATCCTTTCTTTACTACTATACTCCTAATTCTTGCACTGCTCATTTTAATGCATTATTGTTTCATAATACAATACTCCAAATTGCAAATTACATTTGGCTCAAGAAGTGATTATGAAAAATACTATCACTGCTGCCTTTGCTCGAATAACTCTGATAATAATGAGAGATTGATTGAGCTCTAAGCAGCCCAAGTGATGAGAAGGGTCAATTTGAACATTTCTATTAAGCTTCTTTTGTTAAACTCAACACTTTGCCAGGTCAGAGGCAAATAATCATACCCTACATCTGGTTACCATGGTTTTCCTTTTCCTAAAGCGTCAGAACAATTTAGCAAGCGGTACTGCCCCAAAGGCAGTCCCCATAAGAAATGCTAATAAGACCTAAGTCAAAAAACACATCTATTCAAAAGGATACTTGAAAAAAAAGTACAGGGTAGAAAGACATTTTACTATCCACCTTTTTTTCTATTAGGACAAAGAATCAGTTGCATTTAGTAACAAAGATAATCCTAATAATTTCTGTTGTCATCTGCCTATCTGATACTCAAATTGCATTCAGGTTGCAAACACTTATGTGACAATGCAAACACATGCACAATTTAAGAATATCTCTTTTGAGTTGGAAATATTCACCCTCAATTAAATATGCATTGCAATTCAAATTCAAAGTTCTAACTACTGATAGGAGATATTTAGTTACAGGTACAGCTGAAACACTCTCAAATATGTTCTATGCTTCTACATTTACAAAGCAGATGAAAGTAACAAAAACAGAAAATATGGTCATTGAAGTTTGGGGGAGGGGAGGGGAACAGACCTTTGGTATAGCTCCTGGAAACTTTGAAAGATTAAAACTTCCCCAAAGATCTCATTATCTGTAAAGTTAAGGTGTCAGTCAGCACTTTTTTCTGTTGATGATAGGGAACAATTTCTGTTGATTCAATATCTTAGAGAATGCTCTCTACAGAGTAAATTAAGAGGCACAGACATTCATTTTTTATCTTTTGCATATTCAGATTTAATATTAGGGAGCCTACACATTTTATAAGGCCCAATAGAAACTCTGCAGGGTGCGAGCTGGAGGCCACGCCTAATTCTTGGAGCAGAAAAGAGCCAGCCGATTCCCACAGGCCTCCAAGCCAAAACCCACTCTACCTGAGTCACACCATCCTCTTAAGGAACATAGGACTAAAGATCACATATTTGGGTAAACTCAGTGTTCCTGCAGCACACCTGGGTCCTGACGAGTATAGCACATACAGAAGATGACCGTGTGACACCACAAAATGGCAACAGCTCTTCTCAGGAAAGGTTCTTTACTCTTCCGTGCTGTGACTCACTCCCCCAGGATGCACAGCACTGCCTATTATTTATGACTCAACGGTAGTTCAGAGCGCAGCTGGTAACTAGGATCTAAAATCTTGGGAAAGTTTCGGGGACAGAGTGACAAGGGCTTAGAACAAGGAGACATGCTTAGCGTCTCATCTCCAATCAGCCCAGCCTCCATGGGAAGGGGAACATGAAATTTGACAAATGGCAAACCACCACATTTTTCCTTATTTGACTAAATAGTTCAACAAGCGTTTAAATATAGAACTTGTTGATCTGTGCACTGGCCTGGAATTCCTCTCATCCCAGCTTATTTCCATCTCCTAAGAGCTGTCTCGTCTGCACTGCCTGCTGTGTGGTCTGAGGCTCCACTCACTCACTGGAGAGCGCAAGCCAAAATGTGGAGGTCCGTAAGAGTGTGCCCTGTTTGTCCAATAAACCGTCCTGGAACCAGAGCCAATACCACGGATATCAGTTTAAATTCTCAAGTCTCCCCAGTTATGTCTGCTTTTACAGGATATCATTATGCTGCTTTTCCTTGGCTGAGGTTTGAAACTGTCTGGCCTAAACTAGTGTGTATAATCATGGGGTATTAGCAAATCTCACTTTGTTGAGGATAGTATATAATATAAATAGATCTATTTCTACCCCCAAAGGATAGAAATAACCTATACATCTTTTTTTAGCAAAGCCACTCAGAATACCTATCTAGAAGCTAATAAACTAATGCAGGAATAATTAACCTAAGGGAAGAGAAGCCCATGAGAAAAGAACTTAATGAATAACATGAGCTGACGGACGTACCACATCTTAAAATTCCAAAAAGGTTTCCACACATATTCTTTCATTTAGTTCTTAGAGGAACATGAGAAGAAAATGTGTGAAGAGGAACCTGAGGCTGACGGGTTAAGTGTCAGAGGTGTTAGAACTGGGTTGGGAAGAGACAGCTTCAAATCTACATCCCCAATTCTTTCTATCACAGAATACTTGTCTCCCTCTTAGACTGACCTCAGCCTCTTTGAACGTCTCTTAGGTTGTTTATGTTATTTTATATGTTGGCAGTTCACAAAGTAAAATCTGTATTTATTACACTGAAATCATATTAAAAATAAATTTTAAGAAGGATCACTCACTATGTAAGCATCTTCAATGGTGAAACACCATGTGCGCTGTAAAATACTTGAAAGTTTTCAATGTGATTTTAACTCTTAAGCATCCACTAAGACACCGGGGCAGTGCTCCTCCATACAGAGTAACAACTGAAATAAGCTGCCGATGGGGGATCCAAGGACAACCGAGCATAAGATACTAAAGCATTTGGGTAGCTTATCTGAAGATCAACAATGCAAACACATGTCACATAGCAGTCAGTGTGGGTAGGGACACAGTTTTTTCAACTGTGGCATAATTGAAATTTTGGCCCAGACAATCCTATGTAGAGGTGAGGTGGGGGTGGCGGGCTCTCTTTGGCATCATAGTATGTTCAGGAGCATCCATGGCCTGCACCCACAACGTGCCAATGGCACTCCTCCCTGCTGGTGACAACCAAGTGAGTCATCAGACACTGTCAAAAGTCCCCTCTGGAGCAAAACCCTAGGGGTTGAGAACCACTGGGCTAGCGTTTAAGATAAACAACTAAGTTCAATGCAATAGCTTCATTATTTACAAAGAAGAAGAGGGCTCAAAGGACAGTAAAATGTATGTTGGTCCTCACCCAAGAATGCCCCATTTATTTAAGGACTACTTCCTAAACACTGAAGAAGGAAGTCTCATCTTTCTACTGAGATGGTTAAGATTGAAGGCAAATGACCATCTAAGTCCCAGAAAATAAGATCTAGCATGCTGTAACCCAAGAATACATTTGGGGAATGTATCCATAAAAATGGCACCAAAGTCAGTATAATCAACATTAGTACGCTGATTAAGAGCTTGTACTCCAAAATCAGAAAGATGTAGGTTATCTGAAGTGTTACAATTGGCACTGTTAAATAATAAAAATATTATCTATAAAAAAATAGTAGTAGCAAAGATTAAACACAATCATGTTTTTAAACTCTTGGCAGAAATCATCCCTCAATATAATAGATATGATTTTCTAACAAAAATACCCATATACTCATTCCTTCCTCCATTTCTAGGTAGCTCCTCTAGGCTAAGTTGGTAAGACCATGACCATTTCAAGTGGTAGATATAATAAGGTTTTCCAGTATTTGTGGTCCACTTCCTGTCTTTTTGGCTAAGCCAAAATGATCTGGCCAGTAGTGGCTGGTCTCGGCCAGCACAGTAGAATGAGGGTGAACAGCAGCCCAGTGCTATAAAGCAGCTCCGATTTCAGAGGCCTGAGGCCACCTGTCTTCAGAAACAGTGACTCATAGCGGTTTCCCAGGAGCAGACTCACCATAGCAGGTGCTGCCTTTCCAATATCCATCCTCCTTTCCCTCCTTAGAAGTAGAACCCTGGTTTGGCAGGGAGAGGAAATGTGCCTAGTTGACATAAAATTACTTTCCCTTGGTTCCTTTGAGAATAGGAACAGAAGACAGAAGACAGCAGTTAAGAGTGTAAACATTTGCAGCCAGATTTCTGGGTCAAAAATCCCAGCTTTTCCTCTTCCTGGCTATGTGGCGTACACAGTCACATGACTCACTCCGCTTGGACAACGCACTTAACCTCTTTGAGCCTCAATTTCCTCCTTAGTAAAATGCAACCATCCTCACAGGTTTATATTGAGAATGAAAGGAATTATACATTCGCTCTGTACTGGCACACATAGGCTCTCAATAAATACTATTTTATTATCATTGTTACTGATAAATTGTGGCCATAGAAATTGATATGGGACTTCAAGAATGATTGGTAGAAAGGGGGCTGACTCCATTGAAAGTTCCCCTTTCCCTTTCCTGCCTCTTTTGCTTAGAATTCTGATAAGATGGCTAGAGTTTTAACCATGAAGTGACAACAAAGGTAGAAATACATGTTTAAGACAGTTGTGTTCATAGTGGCATTATTCACAAAAGCCAAAAGATAGGCTCAAACTAAATGTCTATTGATGGATGAATGGATAAACAAAATGTGAGCTACATGTACAGTGAGATAGTGTTCAGCCTTGAAAAGGGAATTCTGACACTTAACAACAACATGGATGAACCTTGAGGACATGATGCTAAGTGAAATAAGCCAGTGACAAAAAAGATAAATAATGTATGATTCCGCTTATATGAAGTATCTAGAAGAGTCAAATTCAGAGGAACAGAAAGCAGAATGGTGGTTGTTATGGGTCAGGGAGGGGAAATGGGTTTGGTATTTAAAGGATACAGTTTCGGTTGCGTGAGATGAAGAGGGTTCTGGAGGTGGACAGTAGTGATAGCTGCACAGCAATGTGAATGTAGTTAATGGCCCTGAACAGCACACTGAAAGATGGTTAAGGGGGTAAATATCATGACTATTTTACCACAGTTAAAAAAAAAATGAAAAACATAGTAAAGATGACTGAAGGGAGGCAGGGACTTTGCTGACCCTCTGAACCCACCATGCAAGCCTTGGACTGCCAATCTCCAGACTTGTTTTAGAGACAAATGAGTCCTATCTCGTTTAAACGACAGTTACTTGGGCCTGTGCTACAACCAAAACAATATTTTACAGATAAAATCATGGAGATAAGAAGGCAAGAAAGAGTATTTCATACATTTGGCTTTTCAAACAGAGAAAAGGAAAATATATTATTTGCAACATCTCTGTAAATGATCCCATTTTCACATCCATACTTCACTATTCAGCCCCCCAGGTCCCAGCAACTAATTTACTCCGAAAGACGTCACCCTCAAAGTCCATCCACGGTGGCCAACAGCCTTTCAAGGGCAGAACTAATTGAGACAACTGAAAATAACCACCCAAATGAAGCCTCCTCTCTTCAGGCCAACACTGCTACTCCAGCTGAAAGACTTTTAGTACGAAAATGAGAAGAAAACAACATTCCATGAGTCAGAAATGATTTGCATTTTCTCCTCATTGTTCCTGATGCTATTTGGGTATTCTACAGTTGGTGACTAGAGACGCCTTCATATACTCTCTTTTATTTTGGCTGTTAATAAGTGTTTTCTCTCTAAATTAGACAGCTGCCCATCAGCTGCATGTAGACACAACAGCAGAGGACACTTCTAAATGAAAAGGCATTTTCCCATTGCTGACCAGACTACCTGAAAATAGTAGGAGTATTCTGCTTCAGTGAATTACATAGCTGCCATTGCACGAGAAAAATATTGTTCAAAGAAATTTTGCCAGACTAAATAGATAGGGGTCTACTCTAAGAGTAAAAGCATAAAATCTTTACAGTAAAGGTAATAAGACCCATATAGACAAAACTATATTTAAATATGGGACCTTTCCAAACAAGAGTTCCATAGGGAAAATGTTACATACATTTTTCTCTATTTGTTCATTAAAATTGATAAGGCAGATCTAAAATCTTAGGAGTAACCTATTTAAAGATCGTAATGGTATCTATGACCAAACAAACAATAGCTAACTAGCTTCATTTTCTACTTTTTAAAAGATAATACTTGGTTTATAATATTTTATTATTGAAAATATAAAAGAAATCAAAATTGTGTCACAGCAGGAAATACATCTAATTCTCTACTTTCATGGGAAATATATTTCTAGCAAGAAATCTAGTTGAAATGATTTTGAACGCAACAATGACTATAAAGTGCATAATACATAGAATGATTGATGATATTAAATACGCCTGTAAAAAATAATAAAAAGGTTTTAAAAATGATGCAGATAGGCAGAGCACAGCGAGGAACCCTTCAGAAAAGGCAACAAACTAAAAATAATGGGCACACGCTCAATATACCAATTTCAATAGTTTACATAAAGCATTAATAGTTTGAATGTATCCACAACTTTATATCCCCTTGGATAGAACACAGAAGATGAACAGTGTTGCCTTGAAACACAAGATATCTGTAAATTGCAGTTTTTTCAAGGTTTTTTTTTAAGCTACAGGAATGGAGGCACTCATGAATCTCGAGAAAATTCGTTCTGAGAAACACGGTCTGAAAATGTATGCAAGTATAGACTGAGGACTCCTACTTAAATGGTTAAATGGTTAAATGTCACAATTTTTAAAAAGGCTTTAAAGAAAAGTAATTTTAAAGCTGGCATTTTAAGGAAGCAAGCTATTTATCTGACCCAAGTACTTTTCTGGTTTTGTAAACATGAGAGAAAATTGGAAGTAAGGTATTATCATAATTTAGAGCAGCTGATGTCATCAGGATCACACCTACTCTGGTCATATGCTCAGCAGTGACATACCTGCCAACATGTAGGGGAAAAGATAAAGCAGAGAGAAGGAATGAGAAATCCTCTCACCACTGAAGGAAGTGATCCCATAGTCAACAAAACCAATCATTAAATTTGCTTCTCTTCCAAGTTATATTTTGGTAACAATTTACTTAAAAAAATTAATCCCTCACATTCTAATTTATGTAATTCTTTGTGAAAATCTGCAAGTGGTATTAATGTGTCACTTAAAAGGTTATTCTATTGCTAGAAAATGTAGACATCTGGCAGGTTTTTTGTGTGTAGAGAGTATTGGAAAAAAAGAGCTTGCTTCTTAAAACAGGAAATAATATATGATATCCTTAACTTAGAACAAGAATTATGTCAAGAGATTCTGTCTGTACCGGCATCACACAGAAACACTAAAGTATACGATGTAAAATAGGTAACAATTCAAAATTGGTCCAGCGACATCTACTGATGCTAGTAATTCCTTTGCAGCCAAGGCCACAAGTCCTAGGGACTCCTCAGCAGAAACATTGTTGATCACATCCTTCTAATTAATAAAAGACACTCTTGTCTTGGCTTTAATGAGCATAATCTTCTGGTTTCCTTCTATCTGCAGAAGATAGATGCACCAAAAGCTTCCTATGGCACCAAAAGCTTCCACCACCCTACTCCCTGCCCTAAGCTGCCCCCAATATTTGAAGGGTCCTCAGAGCTCTGGCCTTCCCTGCTCCTCCTTCCCTGCACCCACACATCCCAGACAGCCCTTCCATGAATACTACCATGGTTTCAAATGTCACCTTTTTTGTCTTGGACTTCAAATCTCTACAGCCCCTCTCCCTCAGCTGCTCACCAGCGACCCCTACTGGGTGTGTCGCAGACAAGTGCAAGTCAGAGTCCCTGTGTCCATTTTCTCCAAATACCATGTTCCTCCAGGGTTTTCTAGTCAGTGTAGCACTATCAATCTAGTTCATCAGGCCAAAACTGTAGGAATTATTTCTTACTGTTTTTTCTCTCTCATTTTTTACATCACCAGGACCTCTAGATTCCTCCTGAGACACATATCATATCTCTGTCCCCAAGGCCACCACCATGGCTGGTCGTCATTTTTCTAACAGCTGCCCAGTGGAGTTCCTGGCACACGCTCTGGGCCCGTTCTTTAGTCCACACACTGCTGTTGCAGCCATCTTTTAATTTTCCAAAAAATGTAAATTTACCAAGCCATTCTCTTCAATGGCTTCTCTTTGTTCTTAACATCAGGTACAAACTATACCATGAGTCCATTATGAGCGGCCACCTGCCTCCCTAACAGCTCCCCCCACCCCATCTTCTCCCCACCCAACCTCAGCCCAGCCTTGCAAACCTACAGCATTTCTGCCACCTAAATAGTATTTTTCAACTGGGCATTGCAACCCATTGAGAACGTAAAATTGATTTGGTAGGACTCACCTGGCATTTTCAAAAAAAAGTGAATTACAGAATAATAATAGTAACATCAAGAGCAGCTAACATTTACATAGTGCTTTCTTTCTTTGTATGAGGAGGAGTTCTAAGGTGCTTTGTACATATCACTAATTCACTTTAGCTTCAAAACAATGGTGTGAGGCAGGTACCACTCTTATCCATACTCTACAACTGAGAAAAGTAAAGCACAAAGAGGTTAGTTAACTTGCTCCAAACACAAGGCTGGTGAGTGTACAGCTGGGATTTGGATCCAGGTGATCTAACTTCAGAGTCCAGGCTCTTAACCACCACCCGCTGTTGCCTGCCAGCAAGGCGCATCACAGCACACTACACAGAGGAAGGGCAAGTATTAACTCGGTGAAGGGTTTGTCTCAGTTGCTTGTGTGTGTGCGTCCGCTGGGTTGCAAGGTAAAATAGGTTTCTTACTGAGGATCATGTCAAGAGTCTGAGTCCCACTGATACAAAATGCTCCTTTCCCCCAAAACCCCCTTGAAAAAGAGAACTCAAAATACCTTTTGGATTTCGTTATAATGCCATCTTCTGGAGGGAGATATTCTGACTCCTAGTCTGGGCTGGGCACACTCGCCCAAAGTCCCCCCTCCACAAGGGCCACCGTGGCACTGCCTCATCTTCTCAGTTACACCCAAATCCCTGGCACCCAGGATGGTGCCCAGCATACAGCAGGCCTCCAGTGAACACTTGTCAAATGTATACATGAATGGCTTTACTTCAAAATTACTAAGAAATCACGTACATTCCATAACCAGCCTTGAAAAAACTCCACTTGCTCACCACTAGAAACGATTTTGCCAGGTGAGCAGTGAAACCCTCAGAAGTTACCTCACTCCCCTGGTTATTCTTTGCGTAAGGCATGTGGGTGCATGTTTTCCTGGGCTTGCCTCAGAGCACATACTACCACAGCTGGCAGGGTGAGAGAAGTGGGGACCGGATATGGTGGGAGAAGGAAGTGGTTCCCTGGAGCAGTGATCAGGGCCAGGAGCCCACACCTGGCCCACCTCAGGAAACCAGCCCTTCCTGTCAGGAGCACCCATGCAGGACATGCACGGCATCAGGCTACACTTCACAGGCTGCAGACATCCTTGGTTCCAGATCTGTGCCTCTCACCTGCCAATTTGCAGAGGAGCAGTGAAAGTTCATCTTTAATAGGATACTTATCATTAAGTGCTGAATATGATTCCCCATCAGGAGATTTACTGCTCATTTGCAAATACACTTACCTGAATGTTGGGATGCATCAAACCAAATTTATTTTTAGGCAATCACCTTTCCCCCAGTGTGGCTAGGACAACTCAGGCGTATAGTACACAACGTTCTACGTCAATGATTATCAGTACTTTGCCACTATGCTCCAAGCATCTGGCTGTTGCTATGTTCTAGAAAGGTCACCAAAGGAAAATGTCCATCCTGTTAGAATACCTTTCTACAGTGGGTCCAAAGTTTACTTTCTTAAAACTTGTAGAATCGACCTAAGATCAAATTGATGCTATCATTTCCTAAAAAAAAAAAAAAAAAAAAAAAAAAAAAAAAAATTAACACTATACCCTAAAAAGAAATACAAGAAAGAAAAGAAAAGAAACCTGAAATTCTAGTAAACCTGGGATGCTTTCCTAATGACTAAAGTAGTTATAAAAGCAGGGATTAGATAAAAGATTATTTTTCTACAAGCAGCAGTGGAAATGTGCCAAGGCCAGGTATGAGGATCAAGACAGACACAATGCAGGTGCCTGAGAGACAGGCAGCCCCGAGCCTGACTTGTCTCCCAAGAGGAAGGGCCCTAAAGGCTGAGCCATGGTCTCTGGCACATCCAAGGATCTGGCAAGTTTGCTGATCCAGGTGGCACTGATGGGGCATGGGAGAAAGTGACAGAAAGTACAACACATCAGAAGATTCACAGAGGAAATGAAGACTGTGAAAACATTCTGAGAAAAAGAATGGCCTCATGATTATTTTAACAAGGATAAAAGGAAAGAAACAGCAGCAGTAGAGCAAGATCTGAGGTACAAGAAGGTATACAGTAAAGGGAAAATGAGGGAAAAAACAGTAAAGAACTTAAAGCATTTATAGGACTATATGGCCATCTTGAAAGAAGAGAGCAGGGACAAAGTTAACCTTTTTTTTTTTTTTTTTAACTCATCACTAATATTCAGGATACAATATAGACAGGTTTGAGGGTCTGGTGTGGGGGAAGAAATGTGGCAACTAGTAATTTTTAAATTAACAGTAAAATTCCTAAGTCCTTAAGAATTATTTTGGGAGAGAAAGGACCATAGACAGAGGATGCTAAGAAATCAAATAGGAACAAAAATTAAAAGTCATGCTTAAAGGATACTAACTTCCACATTTCCCAGCTAGCAACAGGAATCTCTATTTTTTCATAGCTACCATAGCAATGCCACTTCACATGATTAACCTCATAGCAATCTTGGCTCTCATACAGGGCTTTAGGACAGCAGAACACATTGGAAGAGACTAAGAAGGGTGAGGTGGTCCAGCAGAGTGGGTAGGAACATGGCCCTAGGGGTGGACCAATGTTCAAATTTAGTGTTGTTCTACCTTGGCCATCAGTACCTCCCTGAACCTTTGTGTTCAGTTTATCCATAAAATGGAACTAAAAAGAGCACCTACCCTACAGGGATATTAATGAAGATTAAATGGGTCATAGAAATAATGTTCTTAGCAGACTGTCCACCAATATCAACATTCTATGAATGCCAAGTGCTAGCCAGAGTACTGGTGAAAGTACAACACATGAGGAATGCTTTTTCTCTTTAGGGAAGTCCTAATGACCAGCATGTTACCCAACAAAATCAGAAACATGTGCCAAGAGGAGATAAAGGGTAACTCTCTTAAGAGTTAGAAACAGAAGAGTAAAAACAGAGAAACCTTTATACAAAAAGTAGGGATATTACGCGGTTAGCGTCAAAGTCCCTGTTCCTTTGGACAGAGAATTGTAAACTTGTTCTTTTATTTACTTTTTTTTTAAGGACTGAAATTGTTATGTAAACCAGAGAGAGAGAGAGCATTTTCAACACAGAAGAGATGTAAGTTATAATATAAATATTCAAGGTGGTATTGAAGGAGAAACTAATGAGGTACAGTCGTCCCCACCCCCAAAGTACACTTCAAGTAAGACTCAGGAACATCCCAGGCCCCTGGAGCGGCTGGGCCCTCAGTGCTCAGCTAAGGGTCCTCCCTCTAGGGCAGGTAGGGAAAAGAGAAAACTCCAGAGCACCATCTATGGGTGGTGGCACCTGCAGGTGACAAGGCCTGTAAACCGATGTGGGCGTGGGCTTCAGAAGGGAGGGGGCCTTTCATCAGCTCATTCTCTGCAGCTGTTGCTTGGGAAGCTGGTGAAGAGGAAAGCGAGGGTTCTAACTTCCATTAGGGACAGAATCTTACAGCATCTCCTGAGCTTGACGTTTTAAGGTTTAGGAAGGCATTAATAGAGCAAGTTTAGCATTTGCTCCTTGCTTGCTTGTATCTGTGACCCCTCCACTATACAACCCAAAGCCTGAAGGTTGGGGACTCTTGGCATGAAGGATTTAATTTGGAAATCGTATCTTTTTTAAAGTCTGATGTAACAGATAATACTTAAATCATTGATAGCTACTAAGAGCAGGGAAAATGGTAACTTGAACAATAAACCAAAGGACATGATGTAGAGCGTGAAAAGGCCTGCTCTCTGGGGACTGTTTGCTCAGTTACAAGCAGGCTTCAGAAGGGACATCATCTTCCAAAGATGGGAGCAAACACCAGCACTGCCCTGGTGTGACCGCTTGTCAGAAATCGCAGAATTACTCCAGGTAGAAATTCCTGACATATACTGTCACCACTTACATTAGGAACTTTATTTATTAATTCATTCGGCAAACACATCTGAGTCTGGATTTCACCAGAAGCAGATCCTGAGACAAGGATTCGGGGCAGTGGGATAAGGGAATGGTAGGGAGTGGAGACATGACTTGGGGGCGGGAGGAAAAGCAGCCCAAAAAGAGTGTTCTCAAGCCAGTTACAACTGTGGCCGAGGAAGCTCAAGCCTGAAGCAAACCCTGGGAGCAGGTTGGGAGGGGCTGCTTGGCCTTCCCACCTGGACCGTGCACAGGAATCTCTAAGGCTGTTGGGCTGCAGATTCTGATGGCAAGAGGTCTGAGCTGGGCCTAGGATTCTGCATTTCCAACAGGTTCCCAGATCCTGCTGCGCTCCAGGTCTGAGGACCACATGGCCTGCACATTATAACCCTACGGGCCACAGGGACAGGAGTGCTTTCACAGTGGCTTCGTGGGTCATTGGTTGATGGCTGCTCTGAGGCAGTGTTACTGCAAGGGCTTTTCTGGCGGTCCTGCACAAAGAAGAGCTTCCTTGCATGGCCTGAGAGGTCTCAGGCATAAAGGCAGAGCTGGGCTGGAGGTTGGAGGAAGTGCTGAGGGCATACGGGCAACCTGGCATCTGTTGCACTAACTGTGCACCAGGCTGTCTGCTTGGGACAGAGGGAAAAAGGGTTCCCAATCCTTGATGGCTGTCAACCAATGATTAAACCAAGTGTGACACATCAGGTATTAGGTGGTGGTAAGTGCAAAGGAAAAAAGTAATGCCAAAAAGTGGGAAAGGAAGTGTCGTGGTGGGAGGGAGTGATGTTTGCAAGGTTGGCCCATCCTCCCGAAAGCTGACCTTCATCAACCTGTGGGTATCTGAGAACAGATTATTTTGGGTAGAGAGATGAGCAAGGACAAAGACTCGAGTGGACCTGGCAGTGGAGGGAAAAGAGGCCAGTGCAGCTGGAGGAATCTTAGCAAAGGCAAGAGGAGAAGGAAAGAGTTCAGAGAGGCTGAGGGTGGAAGGCAAGTCCTAGAGGGCCCAAAGGTGACTCTAAAGATTTTGACCTTTCCTCTGTATGACGTGGAAGGCTGCTGGGGGATGAGCAGAGGAAGGCAAGGACATGACTTCTCTCTGCAGTATTGACAATGTATCGTAAAGAAGCAAGGGGGAAGCAGGAAAAGTGTTGAGGGGTGGGGAATGCAGGAGGCAGAGGATGTGGGTACTGAAAAATACCGGGGTTTTATAGAAATTATAGGCCAAAAGGGCTTTTGCTTTTGTACATCAAAACTGGATGTGGAATGTAAGGAAAACCTAAGAGTCAAGGATTACTTGAAGGTTTTGGACCTAACTAAGTGAAAAAACACAGCTGCTATTATCTGAGAGGGGAAGACTGAGAGGAACAGTTCCAGACACTATTTGGACTGAGTTGGGATCATGTCAAGTGTCGACGGTCAAGTAAGCACGTGAAGAAGATGTAAGACCTATAAATCTAGAGTTCAAAGAAGATGCCCAGACAGGAAATGTGAATCTGGGCGTCATCTGCCCATAGACTGTATTTAGAGTCCAGAGGCTCTGTTTCTCAAGAATATAAAAACTCTGTGTTAATGAAAAGAGAAAAAGAGAATAGAGATAAGACCTGAGTTTGGGGGCACTCCAATATCTGGAGGGCATAGCATGGCACAGAACTGGCAGAGGGGATGGAACTAGAGTGGGCAGAAAGGAAGGCAGAGAGCCCAGCAAGGGTGAGCTCAAAGAAGAGCAACAGTCAATGTGCCAAGTGCTGTGGGCGGACCAAGGTGAGGTGACGATGCACAGGGAAGACTCACCAATGAGGAGGCCCTTGGTGACATACAAGAGAAAGGCTGTGGAGCCAAGGGGGATGAGGCTTCACCAAAGGGAGTTTAAGGCAGAACAGGAAATGGAGACAACAAATACAAACTTATCAAAGGGTTTGTTATGATGCATCAGAGAGAAATGAGGTAGTAGTTGAAAGAGTAGGGAGGTTAAGGTGGACTTTCCTCTAAGATGGAGGAAATAACAGCAGAGTGTGGGACAAAGTGAATGATCCAGTAGAGAAGGGTAATCCTTGATGATGCTGGAGAGGGAGGGTGTTGCTAGAGCAATGTGCCAGAATGAGCAAGAGAGGATCGGAATGGCTCTACAGGTATTGGCCTTAGCTTAAAGCACATCCATTCTAAAAAGCAAAGAAGTAGAAAGGTTAACAGGACACATGGCTATTTGACTATTATATGAAATTTAATCCAACTTTAGTCTTTTGTTTCTGAATTGGCTATTATTAAACAGGTCACAGGAAAGCCATCTAACATTCAATTATGTAAGAGGTCACTTCCCCAGTGAATTCGTTAGAAGAGTATTTGAAAGAGTGAAACAATTATCTTTATATGATAATTTGTGGCTTGACAAAAATATATTTAGGAACACCAGGCACTTGGACCCATTATATTTAATGTGACAGATATAGAACCTCTAATGGTAAACAAATAAAAACATTCAGAAAGAATATTTCCAATATATGTTGCAGTAAATGTCATTAGCCTGGCCTGTCTTCCAGTACATTTTTCAATGGTGTGATAGTTTTTATTTACCCTGTGTTATTAGAGAGCGAATAGTCACTAGCCTTCAATTTTCACATCAATTGCAGAGAAAAAGATTCCATTTTCTATACCGTCTGGAATTGAAATTGACTTAGCATCTCAGAACTGTCAAAAATTTCTTTTACGAAAAGGTTTGCTTTACGGAGACTATAAAGTAGGTGTCATCCTTGACACTCGTGTTCTATATTCATGCCACAGGTCTGTGGAAAAGAAGCATTAAAGAACATCAGAAAAGGTCTCAGAAAGGCCTCGCCGTCATGCTTGGTGCCTCCTCTGGCTTCCCCGCAGTCAACTGCAATACTGTCGATGTCAGAGGTTCTCTATTTAAAACTGCTAACAAGAAAGAGAAGAATTCTAGAAGAATATGAGATCAGCTACCCTAGAACTTGTCTCTGCTAACAGGTCCATCTGACACTTATTTTCCTGTGTTAAAAACGGGAATCTCTGTTTCCATTCAAATGAGAAGCATACATTAAGTCCTTGGGATTTACAAATTCAAAACTTATTCCGAGGAATCCCCCCAGCATGTGTACTCATACAACGGGGCTGGTCTCTGTCCTGCTAACAAACAGGAAAACAAGTAAAATTATGCAAACTCTATCTTTTTGAGTTTTTTTTTTTTTCTTTCTATTACAAAGTCCTGTGCCTGCATTTCATAAAGATGGGCAGACTTTTCCACAGGTGCATTTTAACTGCATTCCCTAAATCGCCAGCAGTTCATACAGAATGCCATTTAATTTTACCAATGTGAAACTCGTCGCATTAATCCGCAGGGCAATTAGGCCTGAGCCATAAAAATCTACGAGCCTCGATATTTCCGACATGAACAAATAAACACTGTTATGGGTGCCTCCTTTCTGTAGTACAGGTGAGGGCTTTTGCCTGGAGGGTCTCGGGGTGAGGCCGGACTGCAGCTGCTACCAAGTCTGAGCAGAGTTCTGTCCTCACAGGCACACACCCCAACTCTCAACACCCTTTTTAAATGGTTCTCTGTTTCTTCATCACATTTATTTTTAAGTAGGATACAATTCCAACATTCGCAGAGAATAAAGCTAACTAGGTGGAGTCTTATCTGCAATTTTGAAGATGTGAAGAATGGAGAGATTGTCAGTTAAGGCTTCTTATAAGCAGAAAATTTCATTCTAAAGTATGGACAGTCTCAGATCAACCTGCATGTTGACAGAGCTGTGATTACATCACTTGGTCAGGCAGACTCTTGCCAGAAACATTTTTATAAAGGAGTGTGTGCTCTCAACTCCCTGTGGTCTCAGCAAATCTCAGAATTACTATTTGCCAAAGTATCTCTACTTTTCCCCAGGAAGGACTTGCTGGTTCAGCCACCCCCAAGCACAGATAAGGGAAGCACAGATATTGTCCTAACCCCCATTGTTTGTTTAAACCCTGTAACCCACAAAGGGACTAAAAAGTACCTTGCAAACTGGCCAATTTGGTCATCAACTGATGGGTGACAATCCCAACCCACACACCTCACTACCCTCGGACTGCTAACCCACCACCTGCATGTGTCCTTAGCCACCGTGTTGTGAAAGAAATCAAACTAGTGCGTTACATCATCTCGAAAGCAGATTCCAACATCTGATTGGTGTGTGCTGATGATTTCTGAATACGCCAGCAGCTAGACTGGTTTTCCGCTATGAAAAGGGGCTAATACAAATGATAGGAAAAAACACTCTCTGCCTTTTCAAGCAGTAATTTAAACCCCCAAGCTCAAAATCAAGATGAAAAAGTTCCAAATTGATTAATATGGAAATTACTAAACCATCAAAACTGCTGATGTCGTAAACAAAATTCGTCAACAGCCACTAAGAATTCATTAAAAGTAAATTTATTGTTTGCTTTAAAAATCGACTGTGCAATATGTGCTTCTCAAAGACCTTTTTGAATCTGGTTTGTTGTTCATCTCTTCTCAGGCTTCAGTTTGGCAAGGCTAAATGAGAAACACGGTATAGACAACACAGTTAGTAAGTACAGGTAAGGGAAGCAACAACAATTCCTGTTTGTTATTCTCCCAAAGCCTAAAGAGTGTAATCCAAACTACAACATTAAGTTTTAAAATCTGATCATGTTCTTTGTGTTCGGAAAACTACCATATTCTAAAAGGGGAAAGAGAGCAGTGTATCTGATTTCAACCAAACAAGGTTTCAAACTAAATTACCGATTTCCTCTAACAGAACTGAATAAAACAATGCTGCAGGGACACAGGTAATCATTTTAAACGTAATTGGAGGATTCAATTTTAATGGTAATATTGCAACATTACTTTGGCTTTAGCCTTCCATAGTGATAGGGTCTCAGCTCTCACATATGGACAAAAGCACAAAATAAATCTAAGGGGTACAGAGTAAGGTCAAGTCTAAGAACCTTTAGTTTTAGCATACACACAATTCCACGACACTCAAAAGATAACAAGTCTAATCTTTCAGGCAAAGCAATATCAAATCGTACTTCAGGGCTGGAAAAAAGGGCAACACATAGTTTTTCATACTTACTATCTGAGAATATTGTCCTAATATGGGGTTTTATTATCTTGTGGATTATTTCCATTTAAAGATGGAAACTAAGGCAAAAGCATGTTGCTGAACAATGCTGTGGCTTTCCTTTAAAAATGAACACATTTAAAATATTACATAATAGATCTCTCCCCTTCTAAAGGACAGAGTTGGTTCCTTCCCTCTTTAGTGACTATTTCATAGAATTGCAGAATTCTCAAAAATATCTTGGAATAAATGTTCACTTTGAATAGCCAAGTATCTGAGAATCAAACATAAACAAAGAGTCAAAATGCTGGACCCTCCCTCTGCTCTGTACTTTGCACAATGATTACATTGACAAGTCATGTTTACCTATTTTAGTAAGCACACTCAGGTTTCTTAGATACAAAGCCATTTTAATTAAGGCAACAGGAGGTCCTTATGTGCAAAAGAAGATGTAGCATATATAAAGAGAATCATACAAACATAAAACACTTTACATTTGTTATGCAAATTCACATAGATTTGAATTTGCGATTTAAAACTTACATTAAGACAGCTTTTGCACTCCATATAGTCCATAATTTATAAACAGAAGATTGATTTATATGATTCATAACGTTCTTTACTAGAGCTGTTTATCAATAATTAAACCATCTTTGGGACCACCATTCAATGTGCGAAAACCATGACATCTGTTTATCCCGATAAAAGTACTTATTCAATGTGCATGGTTTCCTCTGGTGCCGTTTTAAAAATAGGGTCCATATTTTTGGCCCTCATCAAATTTGACCTCAAATCATAGACAATTTATAGGGATAGGCATAGAGTATGTGTGTTTGCAGGGACCATGGAGGGAGATGGTTGGGAGAAGAGCCCATGAGCCTGTTTTTGAAGGAAAACATATTATTACTTTTTCAAGCAACTAAAGAGAAAAAGTTTATATGCCTAGAAAGCTAGACTCCCAGTATCTAATGTCCCTGCCCCTTAGCTCTTTCTTTGTTATCTGAACCAAAAAAACAGAAACAAAATCATAACAATAAACACACAAATGCACACGCACATCTCTGCTTTGTACTTCAGGCCTACAGTGGGCAGCCGCACTTGAAAGTCCTTACAAACTCTTCTAAGAAATGTATATGCACATACACATTTTGCTTAAGCTATTTAAAAGCAATACTGCAAAGGAAATCACATGCTATTTCCTTAAGAGAACAAAAAGAAAGGAAGAGACTAATTTTAAATCCGGACTATATTCCCCTATGTTATTTTAAAAAAGAAAATTCTATGTAAGAATCAACCTGAGAATGTATTAGTCTCAAAAGGATTCAATAAGTATGGAAGGTAGTTACAAAATATTTTGAAAAATCTAACAATCCTTTACGAGTCTTCTCTAATTATTAGAACATAAAATAATGGTATGAAGGAAGGATTAAGAGCCAATTGTCAATCAGACAAAAAGCTTATTTTATGTTTAATAAATTATTCTCAGAGAATTTTGAAGGAGAAGTGTTTGGCAAGCTTCAGCCACTTCCCCAAGGATGGAAGCAATGGTTTGCAACCAAATGGAAGACAGCCATGTTCGAGGAAACCAGACATGATACTGAGACTCTGCTTGAGATATATTTCCATTCTTCACTTGGTGGTGTGTTGATCTCCTAGGAGAAGTAACTCTGTTTTGTGGAACTCATATATTTCCATGGTATGGCTGATTTTAAACTGGCAACATAATGTCGTAAAGGTGGAGCTGGGGAAAGCTGTTTATGCACCAGCATAAAGTGTTAGCACCATGACAGTGCAAAAGGGGTAGGTAACCTTGAAAGCAGAGATCATGATAAAATGTGATAACATAATTAGGAAGTGGTGAATTCTGAGTATTGTTTTTGATTTTTATGAAACTTATTTAATTTTTATAATGGCTGTGTTTGGCAAAATTTCTAAACATTGAGCCACTGGTTCTCACAAGCCAACATGGGTGGATTCTAGCAAACCATTGATTCTACGTTCCCAGAAAGGTATGAATATAGTGATTTTCTTTAATAGCTACTCTTAAACACTGGGAGAATACAAGCTTATTTTTTAGTAAAACAAAAAACAAATTAAACAAACAAAAAGAACCTTTAGCTCCTGTACCTAACCAGAGAAGTTGGTTTTTGAAAATATGCAGGCCTTTGAAATTACAAATGGGTCAAACTTGTTAATCACAAAGCTGGCTCTCACTACAGGTTGCAGGTATAATGTACAGAATTTGATCTAGAGAAAACATCATATAGTATTTTACAGAACTTTTAGCAAAAAGGTGGTTGTTGGGTTACTAGTCAAGATCTCTTTGAAACATACATGTCCCCAGGCCCTCACACTCTCCACTCCTCTGGCCGCAAAAGGAAAACATCTACCAAATGGCCTCTCTTATTCTGGAGTTGTAAGTTACGGAAAAAAATAATTTGTAATGAAATAATTTATAACATATTTTATAAAAACAAACCAGAAATTTTCTTATTTTTTATTCCACAAGAAGAACAGATCACTAGGTCTACCTAAGAACTGTTGGCTGATGAAGGAAAACTAACAAGCCATTGGCTTTCAGTGAGACTTCAGGAGGGCACTTGGATGAGACTGCACTTCTTGTTGAATGTGTAAGTCTCGGGGAGATACCCTCCCCTTTCGTATTCTCTCATTTAAAGAAGACAGTAACATATATTCCTTAAATTTTAAAGGATGGGCAATGGCCTTCTGTCTGTGCATTAGGTAGGGGCCAGCTTCGGAGCCGTCAGTTTGCATATACGAAAGGAAACACTCCCTGGCTAACATAGAAACTGAAATAAAGTGGTAGTCAGAGCAATTTCATTCTGTAAGTATTCTTGGACACGGAATATAATGAAGAAAGATGATCTGACTGAAAACACATTCAGAAGTAGTATATAAACAAGAAAAACTCTAATGTAAAACTATGAGCACCCCAGTGTCCTGAAGCATCGGAGATGGAAATCTCATTGTATTTAGATTAAAGCTAATGTGGCTAACAGCCCAGGCTTTGTGTTACCTACCTCTATAGTTACTTCTTTCAGGCACTCGATTTAATCAGACGTGTACAGAGCACATCTGTTGTGTGGTGTGGCCTGCAGGCTGTGCCCTGAGTCCTCAACTTTGCAGGCTTGACATATCTTTAACTCCTTGAGTTATTGAGGTCAACCTCAGGATCATAAATCAAGAAATTCCATGAAAATAAAAATTCTTGTTCCCATTTTGCAATTAAAAAAAGTTAAAAGGAAGGGATTCCTAATACAGGGTAACTGCTTTTTGAAGAGTCAAGTGGCTCTGCTGTATGTTTTCAATTTCAAACCATCATCTTGATATGTTTAGGGGCTTAATTTATGGAACAATCAAGCAATCTTTATATTTAACATTAAATGCCTGAATATTATAAATCACCTGAGATGAACATTTATGGGAGAGTTTCAGTACAACTTCTGAACAACTTGTCACTTTTACTGTGTAACAATGATTTGTAAAAAAACGATATGCTAAGTAATCCCAGAGTATAATTTAGGGACACAAAAACAACTGTCAGGAAACAGCCAGAGACTACATTTAATGAAATCTTTACAGACTGAAGTAATAAGTATTAAATTAATCAACACAGCTTAATTGAAGCTCTATTTGCAACATTTTTTATTAGACTTGTTATTAATGAACCTTTAAATGCTACCACTAACTTGAGTTCTATGTTAAATTTAAATAATGAACCATTGTTCACACACACAAAAGAACAAACACTGCTTTAATAGCCCTTTGTCTCCATGGGGCTTTTACTCTTCTGCATAGCTAAAATGAAGACTTGTCCTTTCTTCCTTTCAACAGTTATTTACATGGTTGGCAAGATCTCATCTTTAAGGCTGCTAAAACGGTCTGAAATAACTAAAGCAAAATTCTGTACAAATTACAAGTATAATAGCGAAGACTGAAAATGAGAAAAGATTTGTGGTGGACCTCAGAGATAATGTTTGCAAGTCTGTGCTTCTCAAATTTAGTATTAACCTCACACTCACGTTATGTTTAGCGACCATCTGTTTTGGGTTGTTGAAGACTTACCTGAACATGTCTCCCAAGCCCTTCAGCATGCCCTTCTTGGCTTTCATTTTGTCTTTATCCTTGTCTCTATCTTTCTTCTTCTCTTTTCCAGCTTTATCTTTTCTCCTATCCGTCTTATCGCCTTTCTCTTGGTTTCCATTCATGTGTCTCTCCAAAGAATGTGAAGGCTGATCACTGGCAGTGGATACAGACTCTCTCCCTGATCTTGAACTTTCTTCTGTGTCTTCTTCCACTTGGAAGAGAAACAAACAAACACACAAACAAGGATAAGGAATATAGTGAACCAAAAGAACAAAGTGAAGGAAGCTAAAATACATGGGAAGATATTGCTTTCCCACATTTTCTACTGCTGTACAGCCTGCTATCAACATGGACTGCAATGCTATTTACTTTTTTTTTTTTTCACTTTTTATTTATTGAAATAATCTCTACACCCAACTCACAGGCTCGAACTCACTACCCCCAAGATCAAGTGTCACATGCTCTTCCAGCTGAGCCAGCCAGGCGCCCTTATGCTATTGACTTGTGAGGAGAATGAGAACAGAACATGTGATGTGGATGATTACCATGCACAGGGTATTCCTATGTGAAGATCATGTGCCAATAGAAAGAGAGAAGCCGCTTCTGGCCAGATGCTGATTCACTTGCGGTAACCTCCTCCTTGATACGCAACATGCAAGCTGGAGGGATTAGTAGGCCCTTGTCACACAGCATAGACCCCTCTGGGTCCTGTGGGCTGGATTTGCAAAATGCAAAGAAAACAAGCAGTTCCTCAAGTGCTTCCTTTCCTTATGGGGACAGATAAGGTAGATCTAATCTGGCCCCTCATTAATTTGTGAAACTGTGCCATTCACTAGTAAGCACACCAATTTCAGCACAAGACTTCTTTCTTCAGGCTCCCAAATATGTCCGTTTGTGATTTCTGAACAGAGAAGACTGATCTTTACAGTTTCTGGAGCTTCTCCTTATATTGTCATCAAATAAGGTCAACATCATAAGCAAATGCAATTATATCTTCTAATCCTAAATAACTCTTCGTGTCCATCTACAAAGGTGGGTAAAGTCAGGAAAATGTGTAAATCAATAACCTCACACTCCCCTGAAGTTTGCAGATGCAAAATTTACTTAGTGATAATAATATTCCATTCTTTGAACCAGCACTTAATAAGCGTATGGTCCAAGGGAACTTCAATACCCCAAACTTTTTTTTTTTTTTAATTTATTTTAAGAAGGCTCCATGACCAATATGGGCTTGAACTCATGACCCTGATATTGAGAGTCACATCCTGTACTGACTGAGCCAGCCAGGCATCCTGCTGCCCTAAACCTTTTAATTTGAAAGAATGACAAGAAAACAAGAGTAGGTTTCCACCTAGCAAAAGAATTTTGAGAATTTCTCTATTAAAAAATAATAAATGTATATACTAACAGCCACTATCATAAACCTTTTCTGAGATTGGTTGCCTAAGATTTTCTTCCAAATATCATAAGAATGATTGGGGATTCAGATTGCCCCTTGACTTCTGAGGTCATTTTATTCTCGTACATCAACAAATAAAACGTGAATCAACGTTTTTGAGCTTCTTCTAACACAGAACCAAATAGAACAGTTAAGCCTCTTCTCAGTATTTCACAAAGAACTGACCTCTGAGACAAGTAAATGTATCTTCAAGTGAAATTCACGAAGTCTAGCTTCTCCACCACAAAGGGACAATTCAGTTAGTAATAGACAATATGAAAGTATAATAAGACCAGTTAAAACAAACTCAGTATTCTGCTATTAAACCATCACAAATCTGAGAGGTGACTATCAATAATGGCATGACCACTGCAAAGTAATAAAGTTTGTTGTTTTTTTTTTTTTTTTTTTTAAATGCCAGAGCTACTTAGGATAATACCAAAAAAAAAAAAAAAAAAAAAAAAAAGTGTCCAATTCCTTTTGTTAACACATTTAGTTAAAACATGAGCCAACAGGGGCACATGGGTGGTGCAGTGGGTTAAACTCTGACTTTGGCTCAGGTCATGATCTCATAGTTGGTGAGTTCAAGCTCTGCGTCAGGCTCTGTGCTGACAGCTCAGAACCTGGAGCCTGCTTCAGATTCTGTGTCTCCTCTCTCTCCCTGCCCCTCCCCTGCTCGCATTCTCTCTCTCAAAAATAAAAATAAACATAAAAAAAATTAAAAAAAAAAACAAAACAAAAAAACATGAGCCAACAGATTTCTCATCCCAGCAGGTCATGCCTTAGTACAGCTAAAGAATAAAAGCATCACCATGTCTAAATCCGGAAGGTACTTTGGAGGTCATTTAGACCAACATCTTCCATTTCTTGCTGAGGAAACAGAAAGGTTTGGGACCAGCACAGTCCCACTCTGGGGCTCTTCCTAGTCTCATGTCCCATACAGTTGTACTTCAGCAAGACTTTCATGCATTTCTTTCATCAGCTCTGTTTGTGATTGCTCAATTCCATGCTTCATACAACACGTCGAGGTCATCTATCACCCACTCACTACACAGTCTGTCCAGAAGATAATTCCAGCAGTCAGCATTGTATTTCAGAAACCTATTGTCAATCCTGTGTATTCATTTAATGCTGTGACTTGTGGCTCATGTTGATGAAATCAATCAAGAACCTAGATCAAATGTACACAAACTCTAGGACTGATTAGCAACCATGAAACTGATTTTAGAAAGGTCTGCCTCCTTCTGCACTGGGTTATCTCAATTGTGAACCATTCTCCTGCTCCAAAGGACATTTGTAGATTTTTTTTTTATTTGCTTTTCTTCCTGTTGGTTAATTAATATATAAATGGGAATGGTACAGATTTGATAAAGGATGCCAATTACAACTTTCAGATAGGCATTGCTAGTCAATGCTTTACAGTATTTCAGTATGCTCTATTTACAGTATGCTTTCAGTAGCCTTACAAATAAATGCTGAGTTAAGGCTGTAATTGTTTTGGTCTACACAGAGCAGGGAAAGAATATCCTGGTCAATTAGCCCAATGACTTGCTGATTATATGCAGCCTTTCCAAATGTGACTCTCCCAAGAGAATATAAATATAACTTTAGCAGGCTTAAAGCATCTTGTCTCACACCCTTACACTTGGCTCTGTTGTACCTGATTGCCAACTGCTGTTTCAACCCTTTGGGAAACAGGTGTGGCCTTAACTTTGAGATAATCGTCCAAACCATTATAAAACAATTCTCAGAAGTTCTCAGGAACTATAAAACCCAAGTTTATTGGTACACTCAACAAAGATAAATGGGTGCTAGTGAATTTTCTAAAATTCCTAACATCCAAAACTCCTTTTATGCATACTTGCATAACTCTTTGTACAAACTTTTATTATTGTACTTCCCATCTGACATGATTACAAGTCTGCCTCTCATTCTCTAAACTTCTAAAATGAGGACTGCCTGGCAGAGAGCAGCTGCTCATAAGAGGTGGTTCAGATGAAAGACTACCAGTAAACCTGACTCATGACTTTATCCCAACTGAAGTTTTCTCCAGTCTCTGGGTATCACTGTTCTTCGAGTTGCAGAACAATACCTATTTTCCCCCGATCAAGCCTGACAAAACTAGCCACACCCCAACTACGGCAATGTTGCGAAGGCCCACTAGACTTGGTTTTGCTCTAATCAGTTTGTAGTATTTTTCATGTGATTACTGTTAGTGCTATACGGATTGTCTAATGGATTTTATAACCCTCTACAATATCTGAAACTATAAACAAAAAATGAGCTCAATAAATGTAAATGACTTAGTCTTCCACAGCAACCATTATCATAAATCATGAATGGAAGTATCAGTAGTGGTTCTGCTAGTTTTCTGCCTAATAGTTTTGGCAGAAGTACAAGGGCATATGTCGGCTCTTGGCTCGGTAATAGAATAAAGGCAGTGCCTTCACAACTGACTATATGCTGAAGTCATATTGGTTGCCAATTCTTTTCATAGGCACAATAATTTTCTGGTGTATGCAATACCACTTATTTTCTAAATTGGGTGAAACAGAGAAAATTAGTATTAAATTATTTATTAACTTCGGGTTTTGTAACCTCATTTTATAAAATCAAAAATCCTAATTCAGTTTCCTGCCCCAAGCAAGTGGACTGTTTTAAAATGATACTTGCACATTTGAGAATTCTTTATGCTTATTCTGAACATTCTAATTTAGATAATACATTATCACAGAAACTCTTCTGGGGGTGTACTGATTTAACTAATCCCTTTGAATGCCAACTAATTAAAAATATTTAGCAATATGTGGCTTCATATGTACAAACATAAGATGTTCTTTTAGAGTATCATAGTATATATGCTTCGAACTCTAAAATTATTTGATAGAAAAAAATAAGTATCTCTCACTTTGCCCTATACCTATGCAGAATTATGGTGATTATCCAAAGCTTAAATAAATTGGCTAGGCATCTTTAATTTTTTAAACTATATATATTCAAGGTCACAGATATACTGATCAGGTTATTTTTTAAATTTTTGCAGCCAATGTTTGTACATTTAGTAATATTACCTTTATAATAAAGTACATAAAATATTTTTATTCCCTTAAACTTAAAGGAAACCACAAAAAAATTCATATAAATAATTTTTTAAGTAAGAAAAGTACTGATAATATATTAGGAGTAAGTGGCTTGATCTATTGTGTTCCTACACTAAATTACAATGCAAGAACTAATTATAAACTTATATTTAGATAATCTATTTTAAATGCTGTGTTTTACATTTTTTTCTCTTGAATTTTGCTCATCTTTAAAGATTATTTGATTTCATTTTGCAGATAGCCTACACAAGGGAAGATGATTATCTTCTTCCAAACAAATAGAAATTTCTATTTTTGCCTAACATTTCTGTCTATTTTATCCTGCTCCATACACTGAAGTGTGCCACGTGATTATTTATAAAGGTAGATACTGTTAGGTTTTTCCTTTAAGAAGGTATAATGTGAAGATGCTTGTCTCTTTAATGCAGCATAGTCATTCTGCAATTAAAACACACCTAATTACCATGTTTTCAACAGATGCAAATGCAGCTCAATTAAAATTCTAGTCCATGTTACAAATTAAGCTACTTAATTCTGCAAGGTATCATGTAAGGACTGGGTCACCAAGAAGTTTGGAAAAGATTGGGCACTTATATGTTAATGATTATGGAGAAAATGACTTTAGGTTTCAATTGAAACTCAAAGTTCTGCAGCTCATGCCATAAATAAACACTTCTATCTAGTTATCACAAACATTTTACTGTCAAAAATTGACTCTAAATTACATGGTCATGAGAGTCTTTTCTCCCCCATTGAGAAGCAATGCTACTGTTGATACTGTAATGATCTCTGTGGGTTGCTTATCCACAATACATTCCCCCTTTCTCTTTCCTAATAGAACTCTGATCGTGTTCAGGAATGCAATCTAGCTCCAAGGGGTTAACTCAGTAATATACCAACCTATGGGTGCCTGCTGCTTGATTTAATGGACCAGTGTTACTAGTCCAAGAATGGCCCCATCAGCCATGCTTGGGGAGATGGCTCACTCCCCTCTGTTGGATATGGACAGGAAAGTAAAAGGTCTCTGGGCCTTGCAATTACCCTCTAGATAAGCTGAGTTGTGGATATTGCAGCCAAAAGGGCAGGAAGATGTTGGGTCTTTGCTAATACCACTGGGCTATGAAATCAGTAGTCCCCAAAGCTGCCCAACTCCAGAGCTCAGCAATGAAGACAGTGCATTTCCTCATGGTTAGAGCTGGTCTGCGTTGGATTTTCTACTAAACGCAGCTGAAAGCATCCTAACAGGTACATTGTGTAAATCAAACTTTAGAGCAGCTGTGGAGTATCTAGTCTATCACAAGTGTAAGAGTTAGCAGTTAATGTAGAGCTGGGTAGCTGTGACAACTTTGCTAGAATTAAATGATTTGTTCAGACTTCCTACTAGAGATAAATAAATTGTTCAATAGATAGAAACAGAGAAATACAAAATGAAAATGATAATATTACTTCTTAATCATCAGTAAATAAGTTATTTCCTCTGAGGGCACAGCTCAAAGAAGCATCATTAAATATTTGTTGAGTGAATGACAGAATGATTGAACAAACAGCCAATCACATGAAAAACTATCCTTTACTGCTCTCCATTTAAGAAGGACTACTGTAGGTATTAGAAATACCTAATGATAGGATCACATACTCTTAATTTAAAATTTATTTTAGAAGACAAACATTTAAATGGAATAATTGCACACAGTATGACTAAGTCTTCAGAATCTATCTTCTTAAAACTTAAAATGAGTAAGTTACAATAAGACATTAGTAATTGGAAAATTTCACTGGACTTAGCAAATCCAGTGACCCCTACCAACTTCTATGGATTAATCTTAGGTAACAAAACAAAAGCAAATTTAATAAAAATAAATTGAGGACTGTCAGACTCCCAGGCACTGCAAAGTCCTACACAGGATTCAAGAACTTTGGGGATATAAATATTATTTCTGTTTCTTATTTAAGTTGAATATTTTGACTTTGGAAAGGAAGAAAGATGTGGAAAATGAACAGCTAGTGATACAGATGGTGTCGAGTAACAGGATCTGCTTTTCTGGACTCTGACTTTTAACATTAGAATGATGAGCTCTTGGCAATGGAAAAACTTAGCTTTTTCAGAATGTTTAAAAAAAAAAGCTGGCATGAAGAATGAAACATGAAGAATTAAGAAGCTTTTATACTCAAAAGTGGGGTGGGAATAATAACTGACATGATGAAGAACCAAGAATATGACCGTGAAGACAGATGAAGGAATCATGTGACATTCAAAAGTGGTATCAGAGAAGTGCTTTCAGCAACTGGGGGACAATTTAAATAGTAAATAGATGATTCCAAAAGTGCTCTATTCTATATGTATATTCATTTCATTAAACAAACAAACAAAACAGCTCTGTTTCTGTTGGAGTGAGGAGTGGGTAGAAGGGTAAAAACAATTAAGATGGCTCTTCCAAAGAATTTAAGACTTATACTAAAAACCATTCTTTGCTTCTACTTTATATTCTAAACTTCTCTTTAATCATCCCTCCAAATGAAACAGGTAAAATGCTCCTGAAGATACTGGTAGAATGTCACCTCCATTATCCTTCCCTTCCCGAGAGAATGCTACAGAACAAGTACAATGAGGGTCATACCCTCAATTTTCTGAACCCTTGCACATTTCCTTTTGGCATCTAATTGATTTTTACATTCAAATGATGGTCCACAGTGGATATTGCTTCCTCTCCATGGGGACAATGTACAGTGAAGCTCCAGGCTTTCCTTTCAACAGACCGAATGGATTGGCTACACAACCAAAATGGCAGCACTCACAATTCTGTTGGAACTTCCACTAAAAATTTTACTTTTAATCAAGGAGTGAGCTTTGTGTCAACTCTATATTTTAACAATATATAGAAAATTATTTACAGTGTCAAAGAAAGAGATTCCAGGTCACTGCTCTGACTCTTAAGGATGTGTGTGTGTGTGTGTGTGTGTGTGTGTGTGTGTGTGACAAAATACAAAATAAATAACACAACAATGTACAAATGTATAAAGTAGTAAATGGCTAACAATGCTCTATTTTGCTATTTATTGAGAAATCAAAATGACTGTCCCCCAAAAGCCAGTGTTCTTAACTACCAACCAATCCATATTGGGGAATCCACAAAAATTTCTTGATGCTAAAAAATGCTTTACAGTAAAAAGTCTCAGAGACATTCTGTAAAATCAGGGCTTTAGAAAGTCAAGGGAAGACTAGATTGCTTGGGAAACAGTTTCCTGAAGAAGTAAGACAGTCTAATGTATACATTTGAAGGCAGGGGCAAAGTCAAGGATAGTAAGAAGATACACTTCGTGGAGAGTGCATGGTCTGGACAAGAACGAGCATGGAAGCTTGAAGTACTCGGAGAATAAGAATGTGATTACAGAGTTTACTCAGCAAATCTAGAGACAGCAGGACCAATTAGAAGATCCTAACAATAACTTCAGATATTAAATAATGAGGATTTCAGTTAGATTGAACAGACGGAGTGAAATTAGTAGATTTCATGGGGAAAAATTAAGAAAGCTTGGTAATGGAGTGATTACACAGTATGACGATGATTCTAAGTTTCAGAGCCTGGAAGTGCTAATGAGAAAAAAATCACATCATCACCATCCATCTTTCTGTGTGAGATGCTAAGCGTGTAAATGCATTTTCTTACTTTTCTCTGGCATTGCCAAGCATCATTACTCACCTGGATTATTTCATTACTGACATATAACTGATTTTCTTGCCACTGACACTGCTACTTACCATCCCATCCCTGATAACCATCCTCTATCCTACAACTCCAGCACTCCTACTCTTAGTTGAAATTCTTCAAATGTTCTTTAAGGTCCTTAGTATAAAATGCAAATAATTTAAACAAGGTTGTGATCTGTTTTCCATTTTCATCCTAAATCTCATTCCTCATTATGCTGTCACCTGCACTATATACATCAACCTTAATCCAACTATGGCAATCCAGGAAAGGTCACTGCTCATGATGTTTCATATTCTCCTTATGCATTGCAGGTGTAGACCACTCTAGCAATGGCAGTTATCTCTACCAATACCTTGTCTGGGAAGCCGTCTCCCCCCTACCTACCTATCTGCTCTAATTCCACGTAGGCTAAGTGGGGAGCCCAACTTTTGGTGCCATGGTAACCTGTGCACTACAATGACCCTTAACCACATTACTTCTTAAGTATTGGTTTATCCACTGGGTTGGACTACCCTGTGCCCCGCAGGACTTTATAGCCTAAAAATCAGATTTTAGGTGCCACAACTTATTAACACACACTTAAATACTTTAAAGTAGTTTCAGTGTGAGGGGCTTTCCCATTTGGAAGTTTAACCTTCTAGAAAAATCACAGGACTATGAATCAGAAGTATGTACTCTATGATTCAGTTTCCCAAGTATGCTCTTGGCCAACTATTTAAATACTTTTTCCTTATCAAAAAGTGTTTGAAATGAGGATTCTATAATTCAAACACTTCCTATGTGACTTTTCATTGTACTTTTAGCTTAAGTTAATTTTCCCCTATGGAAAGAAATGTGAGGAATAGCTTTGGCTACTTCACATGCTTACAGCCATACTGCATTGAGAAACTTCCTAAAATTAATCAAAGCTCCTTCTCTTCAATTGCAGGTGATATTTAAGTATACAAATTGGCTTAAAGGCTGGGACAGGCTATTCCTGTTCCTAGCATTTCAGAACAAAAATTTTTAGAGATCAGCATCCAATTGTATATATTAATCAAATAGGAAATCTTTTACAAAGTACTCTTTGAAACCCCTATCCTGAATTTTGTCACAGATTTTCTATTTTCTAATGGGTTTTGCTTAAGATAAAATTAGGCCTAGTTTGCATATTTTCTCAAATAACTAGTGATGAAAAGTGGCTAGCCGTGTGTGGAATTGATGGTAGAAAAGTGAAGATATCAAATACAACATACTGTTTTATAACTAATAAGCAAAAAAAAAAATTACCCTAGAATCTCTCATCTTAGCTGATTTACTACCATAAATTTACCTTCTTCAAATCTCCTATGGCTAACCTAAGTTATGTATATTTTAGAGCAATGTCCTTTTTCATCTCCTGAGAAGAGTGCTATAAGAAAAGTGGGCAAGCTACTCAAAAGCAGTTTGTCTACCATGGCTTGTCTGTTCAAGCCATGTAGTTTTCACGTTTAAAATTACAAACTGCATCTATCTTAAAATCAATAGGTACAATTAATAAGACAGTATTTGATTTCATTGTGTTTCACTTCCTGACCCCAACAAAAAGCTGTTACTGTACTGATAGTAAGACTTACAATTTGGCAACTTTTAACAGAAAAAAAAAAAAGGGGGGACCATATATTTTTCAAAAAGAAAACAAAGCAATGTTATTGCCTGTATTTTCTTGGTAGCAACAGAAACTGATTTATTATGGGGGATGCAGAAGCCACTTGCTGAGATCCAGGCAGGGTATGTAATTTGCATAGAAAAGGGAGCAGATTGTAGATGCCCTGACCTGTCAAGCACAGGTAGGGCCTCAGAGATAATGGGTCCCAGAATACAAAGCTCCATTTTGATCCAGACAGACACACACAACATGGTAAGGCCAGATGGATTAAATGAGAGACAAAAACGCTGGCTTCTGCCATCTCCACAGGAAGAACGTAAGTGTTACAGAAGATGACAGATACCAGATACCACATGGAGGCCGCCCCAGTCTCTTGGCCCCCATTGTTGTGCCCATGCCATGATTTCGACACTGCTGAGAAGAGGCAAGCCTGTTCTGAGCCATAAAATATATTCACCAGGGAGATGCTCAACCCAACTGACAAGAGCAACCAACCATGCCTATGCCTAAGCATCTTACTTGTGAAGAAGAAAAGGGATAACTTGGGGTAGATAATAGGAGACTGGGGCAGTGCTTTAATCCAACTATGGCAACCCAGGAGCTGTCTGTCCTGGCCACGGGCCTTGGCCCACAGCCTTCCAACAGCAGCCCACCCTCCATCTCCACACATCTCAGGCACACCAATAGAGTAACAAAGGGACTGTCTGTAAGGTCAGTGGTCCTCTTTTCAGAGCAATGTTCCATAGTGAAAGGGCATGTTCATCTCCCCCGGTAGCTGTAATGGAGTCAATACCACAGCACAAGAAAGCACCCTCTGCTAGAATCCCAAGGAGCACGGACAATGGCGGGATACTAGACTCCCTGGCAATGAGGGACAGCGCGCTCAACAGCAAGGATGTGGAGGACAACCAGAAACAAGAAGGCGGATCCTGGGAAGCCATAAGGACAGGAAGTATGCAGACCAGGCCTTGAGAATCCAGAAGCCAGACTGTGAAAAGGACGGTGTTTAGGGAAACAACGGAAGAGCTAACTGAGCCGGTCTTTCTCACAACTGGAGCCATAGAACACCTTTTCATATCCAGTCATATGTAAAGGTGTCTAATGATCACCAGCAGTAACACCAGACCTGAGGGACTTTTTTTTAGACTTTGCTTAGGCATCACAGGTCTAGTACATGCAGGCTCAGTGTGGAAAACAAACAGGAATGATGAAATGACACCACCATCCCTCTTACTGCATACTGAAAGTCTCTCCCCCCTTCTCTCCACATGCACACAATGGTGCTAGCTAAGCAGGAGCTCACTTATTGATGTCACGAATATTCAGAGTCCTGTGATTTGCCAGACCCTGTGCTTAGTTACACAGGAATAAAACAGTCATGGTGATGTCGTTTTTTGTGGACCCTATAGAAGGTGAGAGAGCCTAGCAGGCAGGAGTTAGATAGGTAAGTGAACAGGTACACAAAATCATGGAATGTTACAACTAGAAAGGACCTCAGAAACCATCTAAATCATCTGAACCAGAGATTTTCAAGGCTTTTCTAAAAACATTGCAAACTACCCTTTTCTAATATTAACATTTACAGAGAACCACAATGTAATAAAAGTGACTTTAAAAACCCACAAGAGTTAAGGCAACAGAGTGGGGACAGCAGGGTGAAGGGTGAAGCTGGTGGCTCTGCAGAGTCCCTGCTACTCAGCCTCCCCCTGACTTCTGGACCCCTCCAAAACCACAGAGCCTCCCCTCCTGACCAGGCGTCACAATGCACAGTTTAAAAAATCCATGACCCCATTGTCCAAATCTTCAGTTTTACAACGAGGAACTTAATGCTCAAGCCTTTTGGGTAGTTTGACCAGAATCCCAAATTCATCAGAAAAATGTGGACAAGGACTCAAGTGGCCTGAATTCCAGTTCAGTGCCTGCTGTAACTCACTGACAGGGTCTCAACAGCTCACATTGCAAAAGTTTGAAATGTACAACAGCTGCCTTTTTTTTCTTTTCTGTTTTTTTTTTTTTTTTTTTTGGTATCCAGATTTCAACAGACCGGTCTGGGGGAAAAATTCTAAAATCAGGACTTTTGGAAAACACAGCACTCTGGTTGTAGGTATACACATTCACAAGACTCTTTCTCTTGTCCAGAACTTCAGCTTTGGTTTATAAAACATAATTTGTCTATTTGCTGAATGAAAAGTTGTAACATAATGTAGTTAAATCAGTTATTTCAAATTAGAAAAGGAAACTAAATTTTATATAGGGACAAATTTAGATCCCTATCTACACTGGTGAGAAACTCTGAAGGCTGTCCCCATTACAATTAAAAACATGTCTTATACTGAGATATATTCCATCTCCTGATGCATTTGAAATGAGTGGTATATATGAGAAAATTACATTTTATGAGGGAATTTAAACATTTTAACTAGAACAAGGAAAAAGTTCAAAACCATCATATATTGTAGAAGCTTAAAAAAAACATTGAAGGTTCAAAGTACTATATCTCTTATTAAATACACCCCCAGGACACACTGAGGCACGATGCTACCATAGGAGGGCTGCACAAATGATACTGGTTAGGATGGAAAGGAACCACAGAGACAGTGGGGAAAAACTTAAAAGGGTGGAAAGCTCATAGGACTCAGGATCTTGGAGCCCAGACTTGGCAGCAAAAATAGGAAATATGTTCTTCATCTGGCAAGAATAGGCTGTATACATTTGAAATCACTGACTGGATGGAATGAAAAAACTCCATCCAGATTCAGATGAGGAATTAGGTAAAGGGTCGGAAAGGTGCAGTGGGGTATAGCCATCCTCTCCCCGAGTTTTGCTTGGCGTGCTACATCATGGCCACAGTATCCATCTTTCCAAACACACTATATGTGCAATAGGCAAAAACTACCTAATTTTGCTTTAAACCTCCTCAGAATGTGGGGCACCTGGGTGGCTCAGTCAGTTAAGCGTCTGACTTCAGCTCAGGTCATGATCTCATGTTTCGTGGCTTTAAGCACCACGTTGGGCTCTGTGCTGACAGCTCAGAGACTGGAGCCTGCTTCGGATTCTGTGTCTCCCTCTCTCTCTGCCCCTCTCCCACTTGTGCTCTTTCTCTCAAAAATAAATAATCATTTAAAAAATATATAAATCTCTTCTCAATATGATTTTTATTTAAAAATCATTTTCTTCCCCACCACAATCTTCCTTAGGCATTTGTGACAGAAGCAGTTCACCCAACAGTTAAATTTCAAGTAAATTACAATCCACTTAAATTATCTCTGGTTTCTGCTTGAACTTTTGTGCAGTGGTATCTCTAACTTTTCTAACAATGGATAGATGCATAGAGTCATGTTTGAAGTTAAAGACCAAAAGTATAAAGTAGTAATTATTAACAATGTATACTAAACAACAGTTTTTACCATTAGGATTCTTAAGTCTTTTCCCTTTTAAGTAAATATACTACTAAAGATATTTTCCTGATTTTTAAAACGAACAGTTATTTTTATGCCATGAATGTTTAATTATAAAGATAGCTCCCTGAAACATGTTAATATAAATGCTTTTTTCTCAATATTCTATGGAAAACATACTGCTCATTTATATTAGCCTTTGACTTTCAACAATCTTGCCTTAAAATATTTTGCAATTTTCAAATACACACATATACAAATATCTTGCCAGCTCAGATCAAGGAAAGCAAGAGTAATTCATAAAAAAGAATAGGTTTTCAAAATCATAGATTATTACATATATTTGCTGGAGAGATCACATTATAGCAGTGGTTTTCAAACATTTTGGTCTTAGGATAGCTTTAAACTCCTAAAAATTATTAAGGACTCAAAATAATTTTTTTTTTTTTTTCAACGTTTTTTATTTATTTTTGGGACAGAGAGAGACAGAGCATGAACGGGGGAGGGGCAGAGAGAGAGGGAGACACAGAATCGGAAACAGGCCCCAGGCTCCGAGCCATCAGCCCAGAGCCTGACGCGGGGCTCGAACTCACGGACCGCGAGATCGTGACCTGGCTGAAGTCGGACGCTTAACCGACTACGCCACCCAGGCGCCCCTCAAAATAATTTTTATGTGGATTATCTGTAACAGTATTTACTGATCTAAAACTGAGAAGATTTAAAAATATTAGTTACTTTATAAAAAACATAATTAAAGGTTAACAGAAATTATGTTTTCATAAAACAAGGACTGTATTATCCAAAGACAATGAGTGAAAACAATGGCACTGTTTTACATTTTAGCAAGTGTCTTTGCTATCTGGCTGAAAGACAGATTCTTCTATCTGTTCTGCATTCAATCTATTGCAATATCTAAAGACTTGTCTCTAGAAAACCCAAGGCGTATTTGTGAGAGAATAAGGGTAAAAAGATAAATGACATCCTATTATTATTATTATTATTGTTGTTGTTGTTGTTGTTGTTGTTGTTGTTTAGTCCTCATTGATCCCTCTGGTACCTGGAGGGGAACCCTGGAGCATACTTGAAGAATTGCTGCTCTGTAGAGCTGTTTGTAACTGCTATTCTTTCAGAAATTATAAACTTACACGTCTCCATGCCTTCATCATCATCATCTACTGCAGGTTTATCATAAGACTTGTCAATGGCAGCTCTGAAGCTCTCATTGCATCCCCTTCCTCTGATTATTCGTGGCCGTGGGCGGTGGAAAGGAATATCCCCATTCAAAGTCACCTCAGCAACTGCTGTCTGCAGACTCTCTAGTGAGCTTGACTTCTTCAGACCCAGGGACGGTCCTACATCTCTGCTGGGGGAACCTTGGAGGTTTACAAAAATTAAAACGTTAGTTAGAATTAATGGTAAAAAAAAAAGGAAAGAAAGAAAAAAGAAAAAAAAAGGAATTGGAGGTGAAACTGATATCCCTGAATATCTACAGATTGCGGAAAACATCAGGGACATAAATAAATTATTCACTCAGTGAGTTCTAAGGTGTGGATGGAAATGTTATAAAAATAAAGGAATGGTAAAAAAAATAATAAAGGAATGGTAACTAATTTTAATTTTTCCCAAATATATATTAAATTTGGTTTATTTTCTCTATCTTCTTAGGAAAAACTCTAAGTTATTAGTCTCCATGTTTAGCTCAAGAGATAAAATTTTGGTCAAATCATTTGCTCCAAGTATGTAAATAATCTAAAAGAAGCAGAATAACCCAGAGCTCACTTGATGAGAACGCTAAGGTAAGCAACCAACAGTAAGCTCTATAACTTAACAAATCATTTTTTGATAGTTTAAGATTATTTACAGTAGAAATTAAACTTTCATCTCAGTGAAATCTCTTCCGCATCATACCGCACGTTCACACAACTCAGTAGGTAGAAAGAGCACAAAAGACTACATGTCACCAACATAATTAGGGCACCCTGGCAACAGGCAGGAACCTGAACCTGGGAAATATTAATGTTCTATTGGAGAGAATGATGGAAGATTTGAATAGAAACAAATTACATAAGGGCTCTCACTAGAGAGAAGTATAGGAGAGACCACGGAGTGGAATACAAGTCCATCTATCTACAGGCTTAGGAACAATATCTGCTTGTGAAACAAGCAATGATCAAAAGGAAGAAGAGTTCACAATTAAGAAGAAAATTTCACTAGACTGGCAGGGGAGGACTCAGGGAATTAAGTTGGCTCTGTTTCTTGAGGATATAGGGCAGGAAGGCCTGAGAGAATACCAGCAGTACCAAGCTTTAAAAGGCAATCAAAATGGATTTCTTTAAGCAAGAAAGACAGCCTCATCCATCACTGCCTGACCTAGCACTCAAAGGCAGATGAAGTTGGCCTCTCGATGACTGAAATACCAGCTTGGTACCACCGCCTGGGCAACCCAGGTTTTAGAATTAGCTCGTCACTTAGACTGTTAAAAAGACAGGTACAAAAAAATGAGAAGGTAGGAGAGAGCAGGTAGTTTCTCTCTACATGGGGTCATCAAGCACATATGTTCATCAATAATTAAGGAGTAGCCTGGACATGTTATCACGTAGAAGGCAAATAATTATGACACAGGCTTTGCATGGCTCAGAGTACAAAACAGAATAAAAGATAAACTGAGAGTCAAAACAAGAATTATCTTTTAAAGATTCATTTACATCTTGCACCTAATTTTCGCAATGGGGTAGCAGTTGTTAACTTAGAATAAATATGTCAAAAATGTAACATAGGCAGAAAGGCAGACAGATGATTCTAATGAAGAAATAATATTCCATCAATTATTGTGCTTGGAAGAAAAAGATGATTTATTGAACTTTCTCAGTGCAGGATCGTATATATTTGATTATTTTATGACAAAAATTCACATGAATTGTTTCTTCCCAGGATGATCAATCTTACTTTTTCTCTTGATAGGCAGTATAATTTTTGACAAGTTCATGTTCTAATACCCTAAAAGTCATGTCACAAGAAGGAAAATGAATTTGGTTCCAGAACTAAACAAAGAGTAAGAAATCAAGGAGTCAAACAGAATAGGAAAAGATCACTTGTGGGCAGGGACGTTTACTTTATACTTTCAAGAATTGCCACTAGGAAAATCTTTCTCCAAATAAAGCATATATATCAATTTTCATAACTACCAGTTGTATTTGAGTTCTATAAACTCTGAGAAGGCAAATATTTGACACTTTATTGCGAGCATATAGGACATATGTATGTACATATGTATGTGTATTCATATCTATCTATCCATATTTTTCCAATAAAGATTTCATGCTTCATGTAAAGATTTTCATAAAAACATCATTTTTTTCTTCACAAAACGTTAGCTGTACTCAAAGCACTAAACATTTTAATAATGAATTTCAGAAATCGCATGAGTATTTACTACAATAAATGTATATCTATATATAATGCATATAAATATTTATGTATGTATATATAAATACATATATATAAGTGTATGTATGCATTAAAATACATAAACAAAAGCAAATCTGGTAAAAAAAATGATGAAACTGTAAATAAACAATAGATATTCTGTAAGCATAATTTAGGACTTACCTATCTACTCTTCTCTCTGAAATTTTAACACTGTATTATAACATGTTCGTGATGATGTGTATTGTGTAGACAGGAAATCAATGAATTATTGCATCTACATTAATGTATGGTTGAAAATCTTCATAGTAAAAAGTTATACAAAAAGTCAAAATTTGTAATGTGTGAATCTATGAGGGATCAGCAAACCATGGGCCAAATCCAGAGAATCCATTTGTTTGCATGTATTCTGTGGCTGCTTTCATGTCACATCTGAACTAAGTAATTGCTACAGAGACTGGTCTGCAAGGCCTACATTATTCACCATCCAGTCCTTTACAGAAAGAGCTTGCTGACTTTTTATCTGTAACATGGATATCATATATTTAAGTATGATATTTGTCAAAGAAACTTTAATGAAAGTTTTATTAAATAATACCTTAAGATCCCTGAATGAGGGCTACCAAGACCCCTGACATTATAAACTTAGCACTTTATTAGTGGTGAAAATTAAAGATGTCTTTATATAAAGTATGGGCTAAAACTTAGTTTTAGTTACACACATACACACACACACACACACGCACACATATCTTTTAATTGTAAAATAATATTCTAAAGCTCTTTATAAATCTTTTGGGTCATTAGGATACTTTGGTTATTTTTTATATTCAAGGATTAAACTGTTAGAAACCCATGGGGCATCTGGGTGCCTCAGTCGGTTAAGTGTCCTACTTCAGCTCAGGTCATGATCTCATGGTTTGTGAGTTCGAACCCCACGACGGGCTCTGTGCTAACAGCTCAGAGCCTGGAGCCTGCTTCGGATTCTGTGTCTTCCTCTCTCTCTGCCCCTCCCCCACTTGTACTCTGTTTCTCTCTGCCTATCAAAAATACATAAAATGTAAAAAAGTAAAAAATTTAAACTGTTAGAAACCCAATTCTCTTCTTATTCTTGTTCTCTCTTTTCTTTCATGAAGAAAATCCTCCCCTCCTCCTGCCCCAAATATCATAACAGATCCTTAAATCCAGAAATAGAGGGGAAAATCATAATCATACTATTTTCCCTAGGCCTATTTTTCTATTCCTACCTAATACCCCACTTGCCAAAAAAAAAAAAAAAAAAAGTAGAGGATGTCTTTTGCAAGGGCGAAGGGAAATGGAATTCAATTTTCATTATGAAAGGCTTATGGCTAGACAGATGATCTATGCTAAAATACCACTGTGACTCTACCAAAAACCTTTGGACTAAACTGTAAAATCATGATCATCTTAGCAATTCAAGTGAAGTGAAGAAAGAAAAATAACTGAAAATCTGTTCACTGTCTAATACTGCAGGGTGGAAAAGATCCTTGTTAGATATTTTATTCATGTAGATTTAAAACCGATAGACTAAAAGGTACTTTGGTGTCTATGCAATAATTTTTTGTCACAAGCTTTTCCAGTTTACTTTGGTAAGATAGATTGTACACAGTGGGGGGGGGCGGGGGAGAAAAAAAGAAAAAGCTCTTTTTATCTAGGATCTAACATTTTAAAACACAATAAAAACACAAGATTCAATTAGATTATAAAATCTGCCTTCTCTCCATGAACATTATTTTATGTTTTCAGTTAAACTCTGGATATCTGGATATCATCATTCTTTTTTTTTTTTAATTGCAATAATGGTCTTTTCTTTTTAGTGGAAGTTAGTTAAATAAATAATTTCCTGACTGTACCTGACTGGCGTAGCATATAAAGTCATGTTCTTTAACCTGAGCAGTGTGAGTTGACTTTTATGAACATTAATTTGGACAGGGCTTACTTCTTTAAAAGTATTGAATGTTATTAACTCCAAAACTAATTACTCATTTGCATATATGAACTATCAAATAGTTTTTCTTTAGCCCTGTTTCAGAGTTTGAGTGAATTTTATGTTTGATCAGAGAAATAACTACATAATAAGGGCTGAGGCTATAGTTAATTGCCTTGCACTATAGTTAATCCTATGATTTATTGGATGTAATTTTCACAATCTATCTTTTTACTCTACAGAACACGAAAACTTCAACCATGTCCACAATAATCTTTACACATGTATATAGATACATATTTTTTAAGGCTAAAATTAATTACTACTGCAGGTCAAAAAGGTGAATTGAAGCTAATTAGTGCTAAGTGATATGACTACATCATACTGGATCTAGAATAATTAAAACACTATTCCAAACTTATAACAACAAATCATAAATGTGCCATTGTACAAAATACATTAATTATACATGAAGACTTTCCTGTGATTATTTTCCTAATATAACATAAAAAGTAAAATCTAATATAATGAAAAACTCAGTTCAATATAATCCATTGATTCTACACAATGGCAGCATTTTAAACTTATTATTATTTTTTAATGCTTATTTATTTCTGAGACAGACAGAGAGAGAGAGAGAGGGAGAGGGAGAGAGAGAGAGAGAGAGAGAGCATGAGCATGGGAGGGGCAGAGAGAGAGAGGGAGACACAGAATCCAAAGCAGGCTCCAGGCTCTGAACTGTCAGCACAGAGCCTGATGTGGGGCTTGAACTCAAAAACCATGAGATCATGACCTGAGCCAAAGTTGGAGGCCAAACCGACTGAGCCACCCAGACACCCCTAGGCAGCATTTTAGAAGCAAGCCCTAATGAGTTAAAACAAAAACAAAAACAAAAACAAAACAAAACAAAAACCTTTGAAATAGGTTCATGTCAAGATAAGGAAACTTATGCATTACATAGTCTAACTCAATGTCAGACAACTACAAGCCAATTCTTGCATCTGAAGAAAAACTGAGGTTTTCTGAACAATGAAAGACAGCAATATTGGATTCTGTCATAGAGTGAAAAATATTTATATTTCTGCTATTATCCTTCAAATCAAAATCACCAGTTTGAGAACCATTGTTTGGATATCAAGCTAGATACCTAGTAAATGACTTAGACACTTAAGAGTTTACTAGAAGAGATACTGTTCTCAGGATTTTGATTTTTATTTAATTGCAACAAAACATTCCTATACAAATATAATTAAAATCTAGGTTGTTTTAGCATTTTTGAAACACTAAATTATATTTCCATTTAGTATGCACTACCCTGATAAATTCCTTCTAACAGGAAATTTTTCTTTTCTTGTACAATGTGATTTCCTAAAAATGAAAACATCCGCGCAAGACTGGAATATTTATGTTTACATGCAATATGATTGGCAGCTCTATAATTATGATCAGCTCCTTGGACCACAGTTTCTATGGCAACAGTCTAACTGTCCATTCTTACCTGCTTTCTGGTCATCCACTGTATTGAGTTTAGTCTCGTCAGCTACTGTTAAAAGGTAAATGTATACTGGTTAGCACAGTTAGTCCCCACAGCCCAACATGCTTCAACCATTCCCGGATCTTTCCAGTTAGGTGATCATTCTTAGGTAATATTTCATGCAAATAATATGAAACATCAAGCAAACATTCATAATCAAAAAAAGGGGGGGAAAGCAGTGTCTCCATGCAAAATGCCAGTCATTTCACAGACACGTGTGTTATTTATAAGTTAGCATATCATAATTAGCCAAGGCAATGCATCGCCAAATTTTTGTTTTATGCATGTGATAAATTAATGCTTTTAGTCTTGAAGTACAAACAGCCACCAGAGAACAGCATAAATAAGTTTCAGCTGATTAACAAAGGTTTTTAAAATCATTTGATCGGTTTATAGATATAATTAATTACTTTACTTTTTTGTTTGCTTTTCGGTGGATTTGGATTTAAAAAGAGACACTACCTGATTGGTGTTTGATTGAACAACTATGGTTATTTTCCTCCTCTCATTTGCTTCCAAACACTTTCTACAATAAATATTCTCCCAAATTATTACTTCAATTAAATGCCTTAATTATCAACACAGAAGAGTTTCTATTAAATAAACCTTAAAGAATAGCAACGAAATGAAGTATATCATGAAGTAACCAAATTCTAGACATGGATTGAGATAATGGTTTCTCTCCAAAACTTCTCCTTCTAGTTCAAGAATCCCACAGCCAACCAAATACGATTTCAAAAAGTTGGTTTTAAACATCCAAAATGTTAAAACACTTCATCTTCCAAATAAAGATGCATGAACATAGCATGATATGCATGTGTTTGTTTCTTTGATCATCAGGAAAACATATATTTTAACATATTGCACATTATGTAAACATGCCACTTATGAGAAATATGGTTATCACAAACTCAGAGAAAAACTAATTTTTGCCAAATTGCCACATTTAGTTTTTCTATTGCTTAAAGTAAACAGACATGTGTTTGGGACTATCAGTTTTAATCCGAAAGCATCTAAACCTTATTTAGATAAAGATTCATGGAGATTGTACTCACTACCTAAATCCATGCTTTTTGATTTTCGCGTTTTAACGAAATCCAATTGACTGGCATCTGAAAATTGCTTTGTGCGTTTTTCTGACATACTCTGGCGTCCAAATCCTTCTCGTTGAAAAGCAAGAACTGGATCAACATCTGGACTCAAAGAGCTGGTATGAAGAGAAAGAGAAACATAAAAATATTTACTAAAAAGGAGGACATCCAACTTCAGGAAAGATCATATATGCCCACATATGAAAGTTATGTATATGCATATTCCCCAGAAATGCTGAAACAAAAATATAGTCCATTAAAAAAACAACAACGAAACAACTGTGGCTGAATAGGAGGTGATGGGAAAATACAAAATTAATTTAAGTGTAAAGTCATTCTTTCTCCATGTGAGTTCTCTCCTCCCCTATTTCCCTCAGTTTCTTCACTCTGTTCCCTAATACATCATTATTTCTAAGTGACTATCAAAAATAAGCCTGGTATATTTTAGAAAATGGAAGGATTGAATATCTGTGGAAAATTTTCATAAATGAATACAAATATTGACAGCATACAAGGGGCTCTATGAATTGTAATCAAATAGAAGTTGTAAAATGAGTATGTCTTTAATCTTGGATGTCAGAAATGTAGAAAAAAACACCTTTGTAGCAGGTAGTTTCATGAGAATGTAGTTTCTCAGCAATATTTATTCAATGGAGAAGAAACCAACACAGCAAATCTTTATGAGAACCTATTGTAAGGTGTTGTTCTGGGTACCAAAGTCAGGAAAGGAAAAGAAGAAAAAGGTCTCTGTTCTCTACAAGTTCCTAACAAAAATACTACAACAGAAGGACCGAGCCAATGCTGTGGATGCACAGATGGGAGAATGAACAGTACTGGAGGGACACAGGAGACCAGATGACATTTGATTTGGGTGACACCAACACAGAAGTCCAAGCAGAGATGAGGAGGCACACAGCAAACCATTGGTAACAGGACACAGTTGGAAGTGGAAAGGGATGACACAGCATCACTCCCATTCGTAAAATATCTGTGAACACTTTAAAAAGGACCACAAGGGGGGCATGTGGGTGGCTCAGTCAATTAAGCATACAACTTCGGCTTCAGTCATGATCTTGCAGTTCGTGAGTTCGAGCCCCTCGTGGGGCTCTGTGCTGACAGCTCAAGAGCCTGGAGCCTGCTTTGGATTCTATGTCTCCCTCTCTCTCTGTCCCTCTCCAGCTCATGTTGTCTCTGTCTTTCAAAAAATGAATACATGTTAAAAAAAATTTTTTTTTTAAACACTTCTAGCTGTTCTGACCAGAGTTCATACAATAAAAATGGTTTTTCTCTATGCTGGGCACACTAAGTCAATCGCTCTTTTGTGTCAGCGCCCTGCCACCTTCCTTACCTGGCCAGGTAGGAGAAAATCCTTCCACAGTTAACTAAACACACTAAGAAGGTCAGTGGCCACTGCCACCATGCCAGCAGAGTTTATGACAGCCTTCCTTATGTTTCTGATGGAAGCAAATTTCTCTCGCTTTTATGGCCGTAGAGAATTACCATCCACACAGGTAAAGGAAGAGTGATCTGGTTTGGATATATATCAAAAATGTAGCTGCAGTTTACTGTGCATGCAATGATAGTTGGTTCTTAGATAAGAGCTAAATCCAAAATTGTGAAAAGAAAGACATCAAGGAAAATGCTTTGCTGTCAGGTTAAGTGACCTGAAATGTTTTGAGCCTACTGTATTAATAATGCTCAATAAAGAGAATAGCAGCCTTATCCACCTTAAGAGACCAATAAGGGAATTCAAGGACATTATGTAAAAGCCCTTTGTAAACTGCAAACCACTATGCAAGGTAAGTGATTATCACCCCACAAAGACTTTCTATCTCAAATTATCAATATAATACAAATTATAACAGAGATGGGGTCCTTAAAAACACTCAAGGATTCTGAACAGCCTTTCCCAATCTTTTCCACCAAGTACAGAGTAGGGCCCCTAGGATGACACAAGATAGGTGCCCCTTACTCAGAATTTAAGGAAGCACTTTCAGGCTCAGGCAAGTTGAGGGTCAACACCTGACAGTAACTCCTTCCCTACATTTTGTATCCTGGTCATTTGGCTTGTCTCACCCTAGTCCTGGCCCAGGTATTGAGAAATGAGAAGATGTATCCTACAGGCCCTGAGAGTTCACCAAGAACAGTTTTATTTTGTAAAAGACTATGTTATATCCTAATAAATGTTTTCTTCTTTGTACTGTACGCTTAATCTTTTCATTTTTAATATACCATATTTTTTCTGTAAAACTTTGAATAAATTTGGTGTACTAAGAAAAAGGGTCATGTTTATCTTGAAGCCTTCAGTGCCCCTCCAACATATCACTATGATTACATACTGTGTATACATATATGTGTGCATGCATGTAGGTATTTATAGCTATAGCATACATAATATATATAATTACATATTGCTCATATTTCTTAAATTGATGTATGCTTATATATTATGCTTATGTAGTAGTAGTCAGGTACTACTATGCTTACTATAGTTTGCTTATAATTTCCAGAGCACATATACCCCAATTAAAAGATACAGTCCTAGGGGTGCCTGGGTCACTCAGTTGGTTGAGTGTCTGACTTTGGCTCAGCTCATGATCTCACAGTTCATGGGTTGGAGCCCTGGGTCAGGCTCTGTGCTGACAGTTCAGAGCCTGGAGCCTGCTTCGGATTCTCTGTCTCCCTCTCTCTCTGCCCCACCCCCTTCTTCTCTCTCTCAAAAATAAATAGACATTTTAAAAAGTAAAAAAAAAAAAAAACAAAAAAAAAAAAAACAGTAAAAATAAAATGCTAAAAAAAGGAAAACTATAGTTCTAAAAGTAAAAACTAAAAACCCATAGAAGAACTATGATGCAATTTTGCAAGAGCAAACTTTATATTATCTATTTTCAATAAGAATAATTCTTTCATATGTTGAAAGCTGATCTTTTCAATATTCTGCTCATGAAATACATATTTAATAGAAACTATTGGTAAAAGCTTGTTCAAAGAAATACAAATTGTTGGTACTAATGTTACGTAAATACCACACATCGGCATATTTTTTAAACTAATGTCATATCCTTGGAATGATGTTGTCACTAAGATTAGAATTGCCGGTTTACCTTGTTTCTCCTTAAAAACACTATTAATGTTCCCTGAAACAATTAATGGAGTGAAAAAAGTATATTCTATGTTAACAAATTAAAAGTTTAGCCATTTTACATATTTAGCCTTCCACAATTGTGCAGTGAACTGTAAACATACACAATTTAAAATGTCAAATGAGTATGTGTGTTAATAAGTCTTAAAATAACTAAATATTTTTAAACCATGACATAATTAATTCTTCCCTATCAATATACCCATTAAACTAATTTCAGACACAATAAACAGTACACTAGAATATTTAACAAGTTAGATTGCAAAACTGACAGCTGATTCTTTAAAGAATGTAACCATACCCTGACCCCCCAACATTATTAAAATTCCAGTTATTAATCCTGTCTTATTGCCCTTTTGTTTTCATAACATTTTCATCAAGGATTAGGGAGATATTGTCAGGCTGGAAAAGCTTACATTTTCTGCTGTGATTCAGAACAGCTGCCATTCTTGTTTGGATAACCCTTCATTCATATTCCTTTCCTTGCTCCACTTTCCCCACAGCAAAATCGCACAAGTCCTTACCATTTTATGGATGCCCTTAGAGAAATTAATGCCACAATCTATTCCTGCTAGTTACCTATTTATTTTCACCAATACAGTGCTTTCTAAGGCCCCAAACAGATCTATTCCTATGGCCACCTCCACAATTCTCATCACGGTGGAGATTCAAAGGCTTTGTCCCAAAGTTGAATACTGCAAATATCTAATCCTTACTTTCCCTGTTGTTGCTTTCACTTTCAGAAACAGATACAAACTGCAGCAGTATGTGGAACAGCATCTGTGGATTTCAAATGGGATTTGACTTTATATTGTATTTTCCCCCTCTACATTGAACCAAAAACATTCAAAAACAAGCTAATATCATGCAGGCTTGAGTGTCGCTCTATTTCTACATCTTGTGTTTTCAATAAAAGACTTAAGAAAGAAAGAAAGAAAGAAAGAAAGAAAGAAAGAAAGAAAGAAAGAAAGAAAGAAAGAAAGAAAGAAAAAGACAAGACAAAGATGGACTCTTTAAGGATCCAAATAACAGGTGGGACTATTCCAAGAGAACATCTGCAGAATTCACAGGTGAGTGTGCTGGATGCTTGTGTGGTTTTGTAAGGAGTGGAGAGGAGGGCTGGGGAGAGGGTAACTTTGCTAAGATCACCACTATAATTGTTAACACAAATCAACGCCGGGCCCCCACAATCCTCCTATCTGATAACGGATGTGGCCACAAGTCCGGGTAAGAACAGAAAACAGCAACGGGTAGGTGGTAAAGGATTTAAATATAATTTTGCTGATGTATTCATGGAACACCCCAGAGAAAGGGCAATAAGAAAATTCTGGTATAACACTTCACATGGCTTTGTTAATTATCACTACAACCTCACAAGGTCATCTCTAGAAGGGACTTGCCTTTTGGCTTCTGGATGTGTATAATTACTAGGCATGCAGATTGTGGCACACATCCACATTCACGTGCCACACATTGGCTCAACAATATCAAATGCTTTATTATGTTTTGGAAGATACAGGAGAAAGAAACAGCATTAGGCTGCCCCAAAAGTCATAATGTTAAAAGCAAGCAGGAAGCATTTTAAATGGCAGGGTGACAGCACTATAAAAAGAAAACCTTTAAAAAGCTTCTTCCCACTCCCCGAACATAGCAGCTATTAATTTGGCCAAAGTCATCTAATTGTTATAAACTTTCAGTCACCTCAGAGATCTGCTTGAACTGATTTAATAAATAATAATCATCAAATTAAAACAGATCTAAAATAATTAACAATGAGACTTAAGTGAGTAGTTTTGTTTTTTTTTTTTTCTTTTTTGGTTAGTGGTAATTTTGTTGTAGTTTTGGCTGAATTATTAAGTACAGCCCTGTAAATGCTAAAACAATGGGGCAAGATTACAGAGTTGGTGGGAATCTTTTATTAAAAGAGTGATTATTAAGAGTATTAAAATCATGAAAATAGGACACTGCCATAAAAAAAATTGATTAACTGCACTTAATGATAGACCATTTAAACATAAAATGAAGGTGATTGCAATTAACTCATGTTTTCCAACCCCGGCACGTGATCTTACCAGTCTGCTGAATCACTGATTGCAGCCTTAGCCCATGCGCCAGTGTCTGTGGTCACAAACCCCACGTCATCATGGGAGCTGGAAGATGACTGGTCAGAGAGATGTGGAGGAAGCACTGGCAACCTGTCATCTTCTATAATGACAGTGTCATCTTGGGGCATGTTCACTGTGGGGGACAGCTGGTATTTACCTGCCCAGTGGAAAAAAAAGTAAGAGAAATTCTAGATATCCATCTAGATATCCATTATGTGTATTCATGTTAATACTTTACAACACTAGAAAAACTCTACATTTCCAAACATCTGCTCAACCTGGTGGAACAACATAGAATGAAGGAAATTTATTTTTCATAAATAAATGTCCAGCGGAGGCCTCAAGTCCGCTCCCTCCTCTGACATGGCAGCTATGTAGCTCTCGGCACAGTATTCAATTTCGCTGGTTTCAAGTTTCCTAACGCCAAAGATGATCTCCAGAATGTCTTCTAACGTGAAAATGCTACACAGATTCTAAGTTGCAAAAGTCTTTTGAAAAATTTTACCAGGAAATGTATAGGGAAGCCCTGCAGACTTACATCAATCATTCACCCATTCATTCACTGGGACATACCACATAGCAAGTATGTAAGAAAGACTTAAATCTCGGCCCCCAAACAGCTCACACCCTAGAGAAAGAGACAGACATACAAAAACTGATAAGTGATTGGTGCTGTGAAGGATGTGCTCAAAGTACTATGGCATTCACTTGTGCTGTAATTGCCTGGGTAGCTGAAGGCAGAGAATGCTGGGGATCTTAACAAAAGTTAACATCACAGTCGGGCTTTGAATGATGAATATGATCTTTTCTGCTAGGAGAAATGAGAACATTGATTTTAGACATCGGCAACTACATCATTATATTCATGATGGAGAAAAGCTCACAGTGCATTCTGGTGACACTTCAAAGATGAGTACATGCAGAATCAAGACCTTGTGGGGAGATGGCAAGAGTGATCTCGAAAAGATTAAGATCTAACTGCCTAGGGGCGCCTGGGTGGCTCAGTCGGTTGAGCGGCCGACTTTGGCTCAGGTCATGATCTCGCGGTCCGTGAGTTCGAGCCCCGCATTGGGCTCTGCGCTGACAGCTCAGAGCCTGGAGCCTGTTTCAGATTCTGTGTCTCCCTCTCTCTGACCCTCCCCTGTTCATGCTCTGTCTCTTTCTGTCTCAAAAATAAATAAACGTTAAAAAAAAAAAATTAAAAAAAAAAAAAAGATCTAACTGCCCAAATTTTCAGGCCAAGTCTGTACATTTTCATTTATTCAATTTGCATATAGCATTGTTGGTAAGGAAAGACTCACTACTGTCTACGGTGATCAGTTTCTTTCAGGAAAATCTGCTCAGGTGCATGGGTCAGCATGACAGATGTTTATATTTCTTGGGACAAAATTATGATTCAAGTCGTGAATCCTTAAAGATAAAGCTGGGGTCCAAATGATGCCATCTTCCTCCCGAAAGCACCCATACTTCTTCTGACTTCCTCCTCAAAAACTGTGCCATAATTTTGAATAAGAACTCATTGTGCAAGGCTTGGGTCCAAGTGGATATGTCATGAGAGGCCATACTCACAGAAACAAACAACACAATATGATGCAGGCCCACTGGCCTGGCTCTCTCAACAAAGCAAGAATTGACAATTTCCCTGTCACTTTACAGCAGGAGGGGAAAACTCTCATTTTAAGTCCAATATCCCAATCTGGTAAGCCAGCTTTACTGGCTCCTACCCAAATAAAACGGATTGCTGTATTTTCCCTTCTACAAGCACCATTTTATACTTTACATGGAGCCCACTTCGGATTCTGGGTCTCCCTCTCTCTGCTCTTCCCCTGTTCACACTCTGTCTCTCTGTCTCTCTCTGTCTCTCTCTCTCTCTCTCTCAAAAATAAAAATAAACACTTTAAAAAATTAAAAAAACATAAAATAGCACAACAGCAACATGTGGAGAGTTTTTAACATTTTAACATCAGTCTTAAGATCTAATTTTTAAGATAAACATTCGTAAGAATGTACAAATTATGATTTTTTTTGTTTTAACATGATTTTGGCAATTATGGGATGGCATATATAGGCTTGAAGGATTTTAAAGATATATATCATTCTAGACCTTTAACAAAGGAAAAATTTTAGGTTGATATGTATCTTTCCAGGACAACCCATAGAAGAAGACGTGTCAGAAATTTCAAGTGTATTCATCATCTAGCACCAACTACTTTATTATAGAAATACTATACGCTCACTGAAATATCAACACAGCTTTTTATCAAGGAAAACACTATGTTTTGATTTGACATGTGTTCGTTTTGAGAAACTGTGAAAACTAGCAACTTTTTATGAATGCTCATGATTATAAAGCAAATCAAATTTAATACTTCATTGTTTTCCTCTCCTGAATTCAAATCACTCATTTACTACTTGAGTTTTTGGACTTTAGTACAGAAAGACAGAAATCTGTCCAAAAAATTATCATTCACAAACAAGGTTGGACATTCTAGTACTATTACCAAAAGAAATATGTCCTTCTCAAGACATACTTTTTTTTGCCCAAAAAGTGTACAGAATGACAAACCAGTTATGCCTGACAGCTCACCACTGACAAGGCACGTGTCACAGCATTAAATGCCAAGTCCTCACAAAGGCAAAATTTAATGAAAGGAAAAATCACGATGTAATTACAGTGCACTCGTTTTTAAAAACAAAAACTAAAACTCCTGGGTTTACACAATATATTCTGAGAGACAGCCTAATAAGCAATATGGAACACTGAATGGCTCTTCATATGACAATCCTTTTTTATAATATGCTATTTTGAGTAGAAATATTGTACTGTAAGTGATCCAAAATTTTAGGCATAAATGGCAAGAAACTTTCCTAATAGTAAGAAAACAATTTAGCTTTTTTCTCTCACCCATGATTCTGGGGGCTAATATTTCAAAGATTTGAGAATTCACATTTTTCATCAATTTCCCACTTCTTAACATGCTTGCCAGGAATTGAGGTTTCTGAACCTGGAGGCAGGAATATACAGGGAGTAATGGACAACTCAATTATCAAACTACATGTTTAACAAACTCCACCTAAACAATACCTCTTAATGATGTGTGCTGGTACAGGGCACATCATCAACGTGAAACCTTCCAAGGGTGACTTGAGAAGCCTGTGATCTGTTTTTAGATGGATAAATATTCCTCCTTCCTCAACTAGTTAATCAACAAACTATAAACTAAAATTTAAACCAGTCAATATCTTAAAGAGGAGTGACACAATGAGATACAGATGATTGGTCACTAAACGTTTATTCATTGGTACATTTACATAGAAGGCAACACCATTAATGACACTAGAAACAGATGAAAAGTTTTCCAGTGATTTGACTCACAATAAAAACGACATTAATGTTCCATTTTCTGTGTTGAATTTCTAACATGATAAAAACATGCTGAACAAAAGTATTATTTAAACTCACCACAAATATATGAATATAAAAATTACTGAGATTAAATTCTAAAATGAATACACCAGATTTGAGGTTGCTTTAAAAATTAAATTTGGGGGGCACCTGGGTGGCTCAGTCGGTTAAGTGCCCAACTTCGGCTCAGGTCATGATCTCACGGTCCGTGAGTTCAAGCCCAGCGTCGGGCTCTGTGCTGACAGCTCAGAGCCTGGAGCCTGCTTCAGATTCTGTGTCTCCCTCTCTCTCTGACCCTCCCCCGTTCATGCTCTATCTCTCTCTGTCTCAAAAATAAATAAACATTAAAAAAAAAAAATTAAAAAAAAAAAAAAAAGAAAATTTGGGAAAAAAATTAAGGTTCCATGTCCCCAAATGTCAACTTGTGATGTATTTGGGCAAGAGTGTTGGTTAAATTAACCATGCCTCTTATTGTTTTGTGATTATTAGATTAAGATAGTCCAGCAATTTGTAAAAAAAAAATTTAAGGCTTTTGTAAAAAAGAAATCGTAGGTAGGATCTCCAGAGATTTCTTTTCGATGAATATCCATGATAGTGGCAAGTAGGTCCATACAGAAGACATTTGGAGAAATCTTGCCTTGGTGACAACTCTGGTTGACCAGACCACAAGCTAGGAGGACCGATGAAGGTTGAAGTAGTGTGGGACTCGGGACTCAGAAAAAAACACATCCTAACTGATTTAGAAACACAGAAACCTTGTGGCTTCAGACTTGTCACTTAATTTCTCTGATCCCTAATTCCTCTGAACAGAAGATAATTCAGTTGGAGTAGATACCTAAGGTTATTTTCAAAGATGAGGTTTTGATTTTTAGATCACTTTGTTTGCCAGAATAGAACAGATTCTGGAGGCTGCCTAATGTCTTTTGCTTAAAGATGTAGATATTTATAAATTGATGTTAATAAAGAATGGATGTCACTAATAGTTATTGTGTGGTCTCAGTATTCCCCAGAGAGGTCTACTTTTAGAAACAGGAAATAACCAAAAACAACATAAAACAAAAAATCACCATGGGATCTTGTGACTTTGTTCCTTTATCTGTTAAGTGGGAAAGTGTGGCTGATGACCCCTGACATCCTTCCAAGTCTAACATCTCTTCCTATTTTGATCTATTTTTTTTAGAAGCTTCCCTCCTGAGATGTGTTCCCACAGAAATGAGTTAGAAAGCCACAAAGCTCCTTTTTGGTCTAGAGTCTCACATGATGAATTTTCACAGGTGAAAACTCACCCTGTTTGCATAAAATTAGTCATTTCTTAAAGTAATAAGCTGGAATTTCAATACAAAGCTCTAGTTGAATCATAGCAGATCATGAAGTAAATACCACCATGTCCACAAGTGTGTATGTAGGAGTTATTCTAAACATACAAAAGACAACCTGTAACCACACAAGAGCTACCTGAGAAACTTCCATGTACCTAGGTACTGTGCAAATCAATACATACTAGCGCGAATGATTTAGGCTAATAGAATTCAATGCTCTAATATCTTATATTTGGTACCTTGTTTTGACATTTTCTTGTCAGCTAACATCTCTTCCATGATTTCTAATTTTAGCAAACTATTTGTTTCTTAGGGTCGCTGATATTGGAATAGGGACCGATGAAGACTGAGGAATTCTCAAATTTGCAAAACTCAAGACATGGGATCGGGTTACGCATATACATTTCTCAGGGTAAAACTATACAGGATCCCTAGTTTCCAGTTTAATGTGTAAAAGCTAGCTTAAGAAAATATCTAAATCATTCAACATTAACTTGGCCTATCATCAGAGGGTAAAGAGTCTGCCACCCCCACTCCCAAAGGGCATGCACAGTACATCACAGAGCACATAGCTGGGAGGGAAGTGCTGCCCAGGGGAAAGCATCTGGAGTCTGAAAAGTCCATTCCATCTCTAGCAGGGGGAGGGGAAAACAACAGTAATACGAACTGAAGTGGACTAATGAAGCCACAGCTAACAAAATCAGGGCAAACAGACTATGAAGAAAATGACGGAATCCTTAACCCATATAGACAACATTTCAAAAGGTCACTAGGTGAATTTTGGGGTTTTTTGGTTTTTTAGTTTTAGTTTTTCGCCTTCCTCTGAAGCATCAGGGATTGGAGGCAGGACGCAGGTTACAGGAACTGGTGGACCAATGGTCTGATTCAGTATGGCAAGTCCTATGTTCCTATAATAAAGGGGAAATTACAGCGTATCACTTTGTATGCACACAGATCCAGGGACACATGCACTCTCTTTCTCTCTCAAGGGTCTGAATTTTCATCAGTGAAAAAAGTATTTAACAAAGATAAAGTTTTACACCAAAACCAAGAAAGTATGGAAAATTCAACAGCAGTGAAAAGAGTGATCATTAATAAGCAAAGATTAATGTGGTGAACTATGTACAATGTGTGTCACCGAACAGGTGTAGAATGGTTTTTAGTATCCTTCCCCTACTTCCATTTATGCCAACCTGGCAAAAAGAAAAATATTGACAAAGTAAAAGCAGAAGGCTGGCAGGTCTAAGTTCTATGTGCAACAGAATAATAAATTGAGAATTTATCAACTTTTCCAAACTAGAAAGCTAGAAAGTCCAAAGGAAGAACAGAAAATTCTATTAGCCTTGTTTATGTGCTTTTCCTGTCTTGCCCAGAAGAGAGTTCTGTGTATGCAGAGATTGTGTCTTTCTCATTTTTGTATCTAGAACAAAAGTATACACACAAATGTCTTGTCAATAGCAGGCTTTCCAGAAACGTCCACTGATGAATGAAATAAATTCTTGCTCCAATGAGGTTTCATAATGGAAACCTGATTTGTATTAAATCTTCATTAAATGTATCAAAATGGAGTTAAATTTAGGGTTTTACTTGGGAGCCTTGTGACACATACCAGCGATAAAAGTGTTTTATGTCAGGTGCTATTTTAATCAAAACAGTTTCGTAGGTTTTAAATTTGAGAACTCTCACAAGTTAATCCCAAGATGAGCAACTCAGTAAATCCAACCACTCCTGTGGCAAAGCAAGTCTTTATTAACTGGATCTGTTAGTAGAAAGCTGAACCGCTGCAGAGCAAGCGCTAATGACCTCATTACCCACTGGGGCCGTGCAGACAGCACGGTGTCGCATCTAAACAAAGGATGCAAAAAACTAGCTTCCAGATTTTAAAATGAGGGCTTTGAAAAAGTAGAGATGCAATTAAAAAATGGTAACATCCTATTAAGCACATACCAAATAAATGCGAATATTTCATATACATGCAAATGTGTAGATATGTATTTGTTCCTCTCCCTCTAAACAGTGCTGCTGTGGGAAGAGATTCAACTTTTGAATTCTTCTTGCCCCACACTGCTACATTTTGATTTTTTCCTAAAACCTGGCTTCACTTCTTATTTCAAACAAGCTAAAAATATCTTGATCACTGAAAATATTACCATGTGACCCCTTTCTTTTCTCCCCCCCCCCCCCCCCCCACGTTACAGGATCTAAAATTCACTTAACAAAATCAATGTATTGATTTACTCTCTTCACATTAACACTTCCTGGATGATTATAATGAACCTACTCTTTTTCCTCTTGAAAACATGGGCCTCCTTTACATTAATATTACATTAATAACCTCCCAGTGAACCAGGAAAGCATAAAAATAAGTTGTGATAAACAGAATTTTACCTGACTCACCCATTATCCTACTGAGTGCAGCATTTCTCGTGGGTGATTCATCGAGCCCCTCAATCCCACTGTAGAGGGAATGGGAGATTCTTCGTTCTCGATCATCCAATACTGTTTCAATGGGCAGCTCAGGTCCAGAGGGGCTCCCAGGTGACTTCAGCTATAGAGAAAAGGGGGCAAGGGAAAATCAGTACTGGAGGCCCATTAGCAGCATGGGGGAATTATAACAACTTGCCCAAGGCCTGTATCCAACTGGGTACCAAATGAACTAGAACTTTTCACCCTGTACCAAAATAATTTGTGATGACAGCTCTGCCTAATGACCAACTTTCCGTGCCACTTTACACTGTGCCTCCCATGAAGTTCTGTCAGACTGCAGCCATTGGAGGAAAAATATGTATATTAAAAGCTTTTTTTTATAACTTATTTTGCTGCTTATTTTTTCAATTTGACTGTTAGTATAGGTTGAAGTCAATTTAAGTTATGGTTTAATTCAGAATTCTTTATGAGATGTTGCTCTGCACAAAGGATGCTTTATCAGAATGGAAGCTGGAACTCAGCTACATGTTTTAGACCTATGGTAGGTAAATACACCTAACAATTAGCACACATCTCTGCGTGTGCTGCAAGAATTATTGCCTACTCTACGAGACCTCAAGACCACTTGTGAGCTTGGGTGTCTTGAACAATTCGATGAGCCTATATTTCTTTGGCTAGAAATTCAGGAAAAAAAATCATTCTATTCTCTTACTATAATCTTAAATATAAGGTAGTAAGTAACTGAAAAAAAAACACTTTAACAGCAGACAAACAATATAGAAGTAGGGATCGAATATTCTAATGAAGCAAAGATGTGTATGTCACAAACACAGACTAAGCAAAGAATATAGGTCAATTTTTATCACCACGAATGAAAACAGTATGTGGCATTCTTTAAAACAGCTGTGCCTCCAAGTCAGATTCTTCACAAAAATAATATGAATAAGGAACCTATGTTCATAAGGCCTTGAAACAAATCTGCTTCGAGGAAGAACAAAGCACACTTAACTGCAGTCGTCCAAATGTGGGCTCTGGGGTTAACCCCGTGGACTAATATCGCGTGACGCTTGGTGTTGGCTTGCAGCCAGAGACAAAGAGGGCTTGGCGGGAGGGTTCTGGGGGGAGCAGCACAACACGGCAAAGTGGGAGAGAGTTTGCACATTCCAAACAGATGAAACCACAGCCGTTGCGGTTCCTTCATCTGAACAAATTATTATTTCTGTTAGAAGCTATCATCTGTTTAATATAAATGAGATATTTAATGAAGTTCCGAATTGTAGACTTATCTCTCCCAGTTTGATAAGCACTGGGGAGATTTAATGCATTGAAGGGTCAACACAATTACAATTGGAGGCACGTCAAACTGCAGGAGCATAATCAACTCGCAGCGCTAGTGAATTAGACTCAATAAGGTTTAAATTGTGAAATGAGGATTTGTTTTATTAGTTTCTTTTTTTTTTTAATTGCAGATTACAACTGACAGCTTTACAGAAAAGTAAATTAAGTATTCAAGGTCTCTGATGTAAAAAAACAAAAGAACATTTTCTGAAAGAATACTGTGCTTAAATTCCAAGGTACTTTGGGAGGTAAAAACAAAAACAAAAGCCGATACCCTATGCCTTTAAGAACAAGTATGTTTGAAAATTTTAAATGAGCACATATATTAAAGAGACTTGCTATACAAGTCTCTCTACAAGACCTGTTTGCTGTATAATTTATTTGATCATAAGACAAACAACATATCCTCACATTTGCTTAACAGATGCATTTCATTGAACCATACAACTGCAATCTTCTAGATGGTAAAATTCTTGTACAGCCATTCATGAGAAATCCCTAAATAATCTAAGAGGCTATTTTAGAATTTTAGGAAATCAAATAAAAATTCCATTTAGAAAATAGCACATGCAGGCTTTCTAGAAAAAAAAACCAGTAAGGTGCCTGTTCAGAAAGAACTTCACACTTGAACATTTCATGGGAAAGAGTCTTCATGTCCCCTACCTCCCTAACCATGTCTAATTTACATCTAAAAAGACAGATTTAAATGAAGACATCAATAGCCTACTACATAAATATTTAACAGAGGATACAATGCCTTTTAATTTCCTTAAAAAAAAAAAAGCCTGATTGGGGAGCACAGTTTTGTTTTAAATCTTCTGATGATTTTGTTGTTGTTGTAGGAAAGCCAGTTTAAGAACGAGAAACATGCCACTGTGGCACTATGGCAGCACAGACAGGCAGGGCCGCCTTCAGTCCTGAAGAATGGCCCAGAATGGCCTACAATCTGGGCCTCTCCCAGGCCCTGCAAGTCTCCTTACGTAAAAACCTTATCCAAATTAAACTTCATCAGAAGAAGAAAGGCAAATAAAAGATCTGCAATTTTCACTTTGTAACTTGTTCAAAGTGCAAAAATGTTCTTCAGTCCAACTTCAGTGCCGAGTAGGGGTAGTTGTGCTGGACCCCCTCAGCTCCATCTCTAGAAACACAGGAAAGCCTTTCCACCCCTTAAAGAAAAATTAGCTCTTGGTTGTAGTAAGATAACTCATATTGGGTAGGAGTGGATATGGATACAGTCATTCTCTAAAGTAATACAGACATGTCTATCACAGGTCAAAAAACAGTTTACACTCCCTGTCCCGGACATTTGTTTCACTTTGTGGTCATTGTCCTCACAAAATAAAAAGCTAAGTGAATAATAAAGATTCATGTGAATCAATATTTATCATAACTTCATTTACAAACGTATAAAATTAGGAATTACCCCAATACTGAAAAACAATGTAAATGTAATACTCTCTTAGATAAGATACCCAAACAATGATAAATTGCTTTTATAATCAGAAAATACAAATGCTATTTAATAACAAAGAAACTGGATATCGTCCAATGAATATGCTTTTCATTATATACTTGGACTACCTTTCTGAGGAATAGTTAAAATCCTGGCTTCTTTTAAAAAGCTAATATAATTTCTGTGGGGGTTAGTAAATTCTCACATTCATGTAGGTAAGCATTAATGGGTCAAATGAGGTCTTTCACATAAAGAAAATGTATCCCACCATCTTGACTATAAGCCTTGAAAACCTGGCATAGATATGGCCCTAATCTTCTACATCAAACTTAAGACTGAGTTCTAGTTAACAATCTGCATACTCTTATTATTCAATATTTCAGTATTTATGGGCTTATTCTATTTTATCCCCAACACCTGGCACAGAGCAGGTACTGGGTAAATAACTGGGCGAATAAATTCATTTCCAAGTAAACGACTCAGATTTTCCTCAAAATGGTTTGGAGATTTATACATGTGAAGCCACGTGGAAGCAAGCCTAAAGCTGAGGGCACAGTACAATGTTGTAATACAGCAATTGAGCCTAGATTACAATTCTGTGTTGTGGAAAGTACTAACATCTGAAGGACAGGTAAACACAAAACAATGAATAAAAGGGCAGGCTTGGGTTTTGGAGAAGAGTGGCCAGTTTAGGCTCTGCTATCAATCAGGACAGCATTTCAGCTCCTCTGTACTCTGGTCTGCCGCGTGGGCAACAGCAAGGATCAGAGCGGTAATGTAAATTCCCCCAAGTCATTCTGCCTGTAAGCAGCACACCCAGAATGTAAGGGAAGGTCTGAGGCTAAAGCCCATGCTTTATTGTATGCTGCCTCTTAACACAACCGGAATACAAAGTGCCTGAACAACACAATCACAATCAATTAGGCCCACTCACATGCATAAGATGAATGGGCACCCTGCTTCTAAATTACTTTGCCACTACCTTGGCCTTGCAGCCATTAAGCAAATCGTTTGACCTTTCTGCATTTATTTCTTAATATATAAAGTGAAGAGAGCCATAAATGATACCTTAGGCCCCTTCCTATTTTAATATAGCTTTCTAATTCTAAGAGGATTAAATGTACAGAGAGAACTCATTTTAAAGTAGTCCTTGATGACTAGATCCTTCAGCCTGGGGTGTAAGACAAAGCTCACCTGGTCCCATTCTCAACAAGTACTAAGGCAAGGCTTTGTATGAAATCACGTCTAACACCGATATAATGAGATGACTGTAAACTATGTTAGACTGCAGTAATTTCTAAAATATTAATTTCCTTGGGACATCTACAATCAGCATAATTCTCACACACAGGTTACTTTCAATCCTCAAGGGATGATGTCAGGTATTTACTCCCATATCTCCTTCTAGGTCCTCAACAAATGTGTCCTTTGTGATGATACCCAGTGTTTCTGCCTCTTGCTTTATGTATTTTTTTTCCAGTGGAAAGAATGTCAGGACTTACAAAATTTGTCTCCAAAAAAGTCAATCCACCAATCAGGAGCACAAAACAAGGGAAAGCCATTTTTCTCTTTTTTCCTAAAGAAACAATTATTGCTTATGAGATGTTTTAAATGTACTTAAGTAAGAACATTAGATCCAAGGAAAGCAAAGAAAATTCAGAATCACTGCCAAAATATTAATTTGGTTACCATGCCTGATGTTTTCTTTTTTTTTTATTTAGAACTTCAGTCTTTAATATTAACTAAGTTATCTCTTCTTTTTTCCTATTCTATTCTATTCTACTCTATTCTATTCTATTCTAATTTTAGACACAGAGAGAGAGTATGAGCAGGAGAGGGGCAGAGGCAGGGGGAAAATCTCAAGCAGCCTCTACTTTTCAGTGTGGAGTCCAATGCAGGGCTTGATGACCTGAGCTGAAATCAAGTCAGATGCTCAACCAGCTGAGCCCCCAGACACCCCTGTTAGCTCTTCTCAAAACACAAGACTCTCCAGGATTATTTCCCTTATCATTCAGTTCATGCTTATTAGGTGTCTGCTCTAGGTTGTACCTCAGTGATGGAGAGATAGAAACATGACAGATGGACAACATCTTGGACATCTCAGAATTTACAGGCCTCATGAAAGAAAACCAAAAAGGAAACTATGACAGCGTAAATGCTGCTAGATGGAGGTAAGTACTCACACCCCGGAAACACCCCGGTGAGAGAAACTACAATCTAAAGGCTGTCTTTGTGAGGAGAAGGAGCAGAATGGGCTCATGGGGAAAACTTGGAGGTGAGAGAGTATCTCATGTGTCTAAGAAAGTGCAAGGAGTGCTGAGTAGCTCAAGCAGACTGCACAGGAAGTTTCCACATGTCCCAGTGGGCTGTGTGATGGAGACTGGCATCTGTCCTGGACAGGCTGAAAACGTCCCGAAGGGATATCAGATGAAAGGGACATGAGCAATTTGTTTTGCGAAAAAACCTGCCTTACTGCAGTGTGGAGAATGGACCAAGGAAGAAATCCTTGTAGAGGCTTTGGCACTGACCCCAGCAAGACCATGGGCCTAGAGTGGGGCAATAGCAGAGCGGCTGCAGAAGAGTGGGTCGAGGAGAGAGAGGTTCTGGAAACAGAGGCGATAGAGACAGGAAAGGCATTTGAGAGGTGAAGAGTGATCCCCCTTCTCCATCTTCTACAACTGAAAGAGCAGTGGTGTGGTTTATAGGGTGGGGGGAGGCAAGACAAGATAGAGGAAGCCAGCAGCGTTGGGGGCTGGTGAATGAGGTGCCTGAGCAACAAACCAGCAAGTATCTCCATGGGCAGTTAGACAGAGGGATCTGGAACTGGAACAGAATTCTGAGCTGGGGACAGGGTTATGGGAACCATAATAGCATCACTGGTACCTGAAGATGTCCCAGGGAGCATGTGTGGAATAAGAAACAGCCCAGGGAAAGCTTTGAGAAGTACTAACAATAAAAGAACAGGCAGAAATAAATGAACCTCAAAGGAGAGAGAAGAGCCAGAGGGAAGGAGGAGAAAAATGGGGAGAGCAGGTTAAGAAAAGATTCAAGATGGGTGGTGTTCCAAGATTCCTGAAAGGCTGAGCAAAAGAGACTGAGAAATCTCTTCCCAAGAACATCTCCAAGTGTGCTGTTCAGTGAAATTCAGGCGAAGATGATACCTAGAGTGGAGAGTTGACAAATAATTTTTGAATAAAAATATTAAGATAATATATGACACTTCCTTCATACAAGAAAAGGGCAAGGAAAGATGTAACAATGTACAATTTTCTTTTGCAAATTCTCATCTTCTCTGGCTTGAAATTAAGTATGCAAACCCTTGATTTAAAGATGAGTTAGTAAAATATAATTTTGTGATGTTGTCAAAGACCGGACTCTGTGGCTGACTAATAGACCCAGAAGGACAGAACTCAAAGCACATTATTTTGGCTTGAGGTTCATTTATGACAAGATACCGTATGCTTATATCAATATTTACTGTAACACAATTTACACATATTCTCTTGTAATTCAGAGAGATGTTTTTCCAAAGGTAATATATAAGTACAACAGCAGCAAAATCATGTCTTATGCCTTATGGGAAGCTGAACTGAGCTCTTCTGTCTTCATATAATTCTTTAGTTAAATCCTGTCAGTACAAAAGGCTTCTCGGTAGTATTACAAAGAAAGCACAGCACTCATGATAAGATTTTTTTTGATATAATTGTTTTATAAGCTTATACCCTCCTAAGAAATAGTAATAACCAGCAATGTATGAAAATGATACCATAAGGAATATTGAATATTAAAGTCTATTACTATCTATTGCAGCTGTTCCCTTACTTAAATCATTTCATTCACATAAATTCATATGCAGAAGTGAATGAGACACAGAAATATTTCAGTGGGATTCCAATTTCATGTGTCTTACAGGACAACAGGGAATAAAATCAGTGCTTTTATCAAAACATTTTCAGGCTGGTACAGGTTTGCTCTGCTACTGCTTGGGGAACAACGAGGAACCATCTGAATCAGGGGAAAGCATGTCCAGATTCAGAATGCTGGTCTTCAGTGATATGCATATGTTTTCAGTGTCCCTAGAACATCCAATGTTTATCTGTCAGGGAAAACTTTGAGAAGGTGTTACAAATTCTAATTTATTTTAAGAGGGACTGAAAATATGATATATTCTGCAGCAGAATTTAAGTTCTAGGAGAGAAGGAGCATGATCTGTTTTTAATCACTGCCATATGCCAGCGATCTAACACACTTCCTGTATATAGTAGATTAGTAGATGCTCAATAAATGTCTGCCGGAGAATACTTGTCCTGTGAATGTGAAGTCCTTCAGGTTTAGAAAAAGACCTAATAAAGAGCAGTATACTTGTGAACTTACTGTGGAGACTTTTCATTTAGCACTTCAAAGGATCTGCATTTTATTTTTTTAATGTCTATTTATTTATTTTGAGACAGAGAGAGAGAGAGAGAGAGTGAGGGAGGGAAGAGGAGGGACAGAGAGAGAGGGAGTTCAAACCCACAAACCATGTTATCATGATCTGAGCAAAATCCAGAGTCGAACACTTAACCAGCTGAGCCACCCAGGTGCACCTATAGGACTTATATTTAAAAAAATCATTTAATAATTTTTGAGACAAAATAATAAATTTTGGCATCAAATACAAACTCTACGTCTCAGGAAAACCATTCCAGTAGGCTACTCTGAGGGATTAGCATTTATATTTATATTATGAAAGTGAATTTTATCTTATGAAAGTGAATTTTTATCTTATGAAAGTGAATTTTAAGTTAAGGTTCAGTGTTCCCTTGTTACGGAAATTAACTCATTATTGTTAACAAATTCTCCATTTGAAAAATAAAAACAATAAAGAAATAATAGTCAATTACCTTTCCAAAACTGGTCACCTCAACACTGAGTACTCAACTTTCATTGCAAAATAGGAATATATTACAGGATGGCATGAGTGGTCAAGCAATCTGAATAGTTCCACTTTATACATATAACATAGATTTTAAAATTAAGAAAAACACTTAAACCATTTAGATATAATTTTCAGTTTATATGATTTCCTAGGCACTTCCTTTTAGTTGATTTAAAAATGTAGGAAGTTGACACGGCTCCTGGGTGGCTCAGTCGGTTAAGCATCAGACTTCAGCTCAGGTCATGATCTCACTATTTGTGGGTTCGAAAATCCCCTCATCAGGCTCTGTGCTGACAGCTCGGAGCCTGGAGCCTGCTTCAGATTCTGTGTCTCCCCCCCACCCACCCCCCTCTTGTCTCTCTCTCTCTAAAATAAAGAGACATTAAAAAAAATTATTTTTTAATGTGGGGAGTTGAGCATTGATTAAAAACAAAAACAAACTCTACTTTTTTTTAACAAGCTTTGCTCTATAAATTCTCAGCTCCCACCTATTTCCTATGGATGGCACATAAATTATAACAGAACTATAAACTTTTTTTAGGTTTAATATAATCACATAAATATATAATTCCTGTTAAATTGTCAAATGCCCCATTATGCAAGAAAGTATGTTTCTGCTTAGCAAGTTTTTACAATTTGGGAAAACATGATCATAACCTTCAAGAGGATATTCTTCCTACTCGTTCCTAACTACATACCTGCTACATGTATTCAGAGCCAGCCATGGCACTGTGCAATAGATATCACTGAAAAAGCATGCAGTCAAGGGGAAAATATTCAACCCTTTAGTAAAGGAGAAAGGAGACACAGGAGAATAGGAGGGGAGACTTAACATTTTTGACAAGGTCACAAGAGAAACAGACTCTCCCCTTTCAGGGGCTTTGAAAGAAGCATCCCACTTTGATAAGTCAAATGAACAAGCCATTATTTCATTGTTTCTCTCTCCTAGGAACAACACTACTGAACAGAAGAGAAACTGTTGGCTCCCAACAGGAAGGTATGGCCGTTTTCAAAAAGAGAACCAGCTGAAGGTGCTTTTAAGATCCCAGTGTTATTTGTTGAGCTGGAGACAGAAATACTAGTGCACACTTAGGGATATTTTGATCACATATTTAAGAGAACAAATCATAGTCCACAGACAATGCAATAAAGAGAGCAAAGATAATTTATAATGTTTTGAAGCAAAGTCCCAGAACCTGCCATTCTTTGTCCAATATTAGGACAAAAACTTAGTCTTATTACAATTTCAAATGCTAGAGTCTTCTTTTTATTTTTTATACTTTACCTCATTGCACTTGCTTATTCGCCTTGCAACAATGAGCTGGATCATTCCTCGCTTGTTCCCTTCAGTGGACATAGACCTTCGGAGGGTTTCCATGGCATCTTGGTTTGTCTTGCCCAACAGGGATTCTCCATTCACTGCTATCAGTTGATCATTCACCCGAAGCCTTCCATCCTGGGAAGAAAACAGGTAGAAATAAGTGCTATTAAATACACTGTTATAAAAGAAGTTGCTTTCTCTTTAGTTAAAAATAAATAAATAAATACATAAATACAAGGGGGACAAAAAGAGGCTTTAATCCTAATGGATTATGCCCAATTGAACACGAGCACAATAATGTCTAAGCAGCCACTGCAGCCTGTGTCTATTTCAATCATTTATACATTTGTAAACCAAGTCATTATCATAATCTGTTTACCAAAATAGCATACTAATTTAAAGGACACAAAGTGATTACTTTCTTGCTTCCAGAGACACCCATAGAGGTTATTTACAACCCAAGACAAGAAAAAGCTCAAGGCTGTTACACAATTGCAGAGAGGTGCCCCCTTAACAAATAGCCAGGAAACTTTCTCCAGACTGGGGAATAGTCTAGGTGATCCATAGTCAGGGAAGGGGAAGATGAGCTTTACTGCAGGGCAGCTCTGTGCCAGAACCTCCTCTAAGTCTTTGCACAGATTATCTTCTTTCAACTATAAGGGCTATGGGTTGTAAATTCTGTGAGACCAAAAATGGGGACTTGAAGCTATGATTTCATCCCCAAATGAGAGACCACCAAGATTTCTATTAGTTTGATCATGCATGGGCTACTATGAAGAAAGCAAAAGACACCTGGTAAGTGTTACAGGGTATCTGAATATGCTGCTCCAAAACACACCATTTTGGCATAAGGACTATTTTGAGCTGAAGGCAACTGAAAAATGGCAGATGGAGAAGGAGCTCTCTGTTCTTCCCTTCTCTGGCTAAGTGCAGGGCATAGAGTTCCTCTTAGGAAGATGTCTCCTTTCCTCTCTCAAACCAGTAAAAAAATGACCCTCATCATGAGAGACACAGAGAGCACTGAGATTAGTCAGCCTACAAAACAGACCGTACAAAATAAACCTTATCTTCCACTAGTTTCTGCCATATATTTACCGTCCTACAATTTACCACCCCAAAAGCCCCAACCCCCTTTTCCTCGTCCAATCACGGCTCCACAATCCATTGCCCTTTGCTAAAATGGTATCTAAGTTTCTGAGTCTAACCACTTCTTTAGGTTTTCTCTTTTCTGTAGAACCCCTGTATGTGGAAAATTTTAAATATTAACATCAATAAAATTTGTGAACATGTTCTGTTCATCTGTCTTTTGCCAGTTGAATTCACAGGCCATAGATAACACAAGAGGGTAGAGGAACAAGTAATCCGCCCCCACACTGTGTATATGTTTCCAAGATAGGAATAGGGTTGTACTTAAATATTTTTGTTAATGCACATAAGCTGGGTAAAGTTAACATTTGCTTACTTTAGATGCTGCTCCTCCATTAATAATGGACTTGACGAAGATTCCCAAATCTGCATGGTTCTCTTTGGACCGGTTACCTTTGACACTGACACCAAGACCCGCTGATCCTGAATCATTAAGTGGAACTTCAAACGTCAGAAATTCCCTGGTGCCATCAGGTGTGAGAACAATATCCTCATCTTCTGCTTTCTAGTAGGAAACAAAATTGCACAGCACGTTATATTCCAATGTTCCTTTCTCATAGCTATTTTTAAAAACTGCTAATGAGCAGTCTGTAATCCTCACACACAGTATTTCCACCAAAGTTCCGTGACAAGATCCATGATAACTGCATCTGCACCCCCTCCAGATGATTCCTGGAACCAGCTGTTAATATTTTCATGTGGCACTTGTTTCAATATTGAAACAAACTCAAACCAGATTCTGAGAAAAGTAGGGAAAAATACAGCTGAAGACTGAAGACATGTAGACTCATAGAATTTGGGATCTTTTTTTTTTTTTTTGTCTGTTTATATATCCTAAACCACAAAAGTAAAACAGTTAACAGCAGGAATCAAAATAAATAAATACAACTCATTTGTCCTTTTATTCACCAGGAATTTCTGATGTTATTAACAGTTTAATGTTCACTAATGGTATATCATTTTATTCGCAAATAATAAGTTCCGATGATACAAAGTCAGCAGAAAAAGGTATTCATTTTCAGAGAGCCACTAGAGAGCTTTAACCTTCAATATCCGTGAGATAGAAACAACATTAGAGAAAAGCTTTCCACAATACCGTACCATACATATTACAGCTGGGGGATAATATCCAAGCAATCCAGCTTAATTAATTAGTTGCATATGCAAGCTTTGATTTCATAACTGTAGTTATCACTGAATAAGAAGGCTGTTTCAGAACACAACACATTGAAGACACACCGACTCCTGCCCATTTCCCTAAAGCAGCAAGGAGAAACTAAAGCTAGAGTATAACCTGATGAGCCGCAGACAGACAGCATGTTCGGTCATCAAAATACTTGTACACACCAGGGACGGAGCAGTCTGTCTTCTGACTTCTCCAAAGTAACCCCACCCATGACCAAGACTTTAACCTCTTATATCTCTACACTGGTCATCTTCAAATCGATAAGGACAGAATTCTTTCTCAAAGTTAGTATTTCCAACCACATAACAGCTACGTGGCACAGAGCCTTCAAATCACAACGAAATGCCTCAGCTAGTCCTAAAACACATTCTTGCTCTTCTTTTTCTAATTTTGAAATATTTCTCCACCATGCACCTAGTCACTCAAACTGGAATGATCAAATTATAATTGAAAACTGGTTAAACATCTAATGGTACGTAATTAGGCTAGACTATCTAATGAATCCTTTAAAGTGTGCTTTTAAAAATGGCTCAGTCACACGTGTGAAAGTAACCTATTGCAGAGCAATGGGGGTAGACTTCAACTTTTTTTCTGGGTCCCAAAATTTTTTTAAATTTTTCTAATAACAATCAAAATTAACAATAATTTTTTTTAATTTGGAGATTTAACATCTCCACCAGATGTAATACTCTTTGTAAGTATAGCATTTATCGATAAAAGATTATTTTTTAGATTAGCATAATCCAAATGATATGTTTTTTTTTTAAATCTCCAAATCCATAATAATGTGATTTGTAAAGTAACATTTCTAACTTACTAATATCCAGTGTTAGCATTTTATAGTAAGGCATTCTTTGTGCCATCTTTGCAAAAGACAACCTCATAGTTGCCAGGACAAGGTATGTTTCAAAAAAAATAAAATAAAATTACAAATATGTTAAAAACAGGAAAACTATAAAAAATGCAAAATAAAAACAACTTGAAAAGATACGGGCCATTGCTATGTTTACTATATACAAAGAAAATACATTTCAGTGTCAAAGTCAAAATCAAACCTAAGCCTGCTCATTATAAAATTGTTCATATTTAGACTATTTCCAGAGAATAATCAAATAAAACCAATGTATTGGGGAGAAAAAATATATCAAATACTCATATCAAAATATTGATGTCATAGTATTCAGATGGTTCAAAGCAACTAAAAAGTACTAAGAAATGACTTTGTGTGAATTCATACAGCTATCTCAATATAAAATCTGTTATAAAAACAATGTATAAATAAATGTTGATGTCTGAAATACAAAATACTATCAAAACACAGCATAGCCTCCTTCAGAATTACTTCAAATTCAGAAGTATTTAAAGGCAAAACATACTTTCTGAATCAGAACGAGTATTTATATTCCTGGAAAAGTTGCATTTAAAAAGACCTAAAAACCAAAGATAGTCCTTAGCTGGGCACATTTAGGTCTGATCATTGAGTACATCTGTTTGCCTCAAGTCTGGAAGGTTCTTAATTGTCATTTACTGATTTAGATCTTCAGTTTGGCTTTTTAATGTTTACTGATTTTTACATTTCCATAATGTTTTACTAAGGCTTAAAATTCTCATTTATTTTTCTACTTGAAAAATCAAGATAAGGAGCTGACTGAATATATGAAGAAAAATTTTAATCAAGGTGGAATCATTTCCTGACATGCCCTACTCTGAACCTGTCTTAAAGGAGACTATTTTCTCCACGGGAAAGTTTCATTTATTATGAAAACTGCAGGATGGGAATAATATTCTTTTTCAGCTTTCTTATCAAGTGTTAAGTCATTATTATCATTAAAACATTTAAGTGAGAGATTGTACTTTCCTTTGATATTTCATTATTAATCCATTTGGCTCTTGACATAAGACTGGAATTAATGCCAGCGTTTAGAACTTAATTTTCTGGCAGCAAATGTTTTAAAAAAATTTTGCTCTTCAAAAACCATTTTAAATGCCACTATATTATAGAGAACTTTTTTTAACGAAGTTTTCTAATATGGAGATCTCCTCATTCTGATACAAAGGAGAAACTAATTTTCTATCACCTTGATTGTTTCCATCCAGATTCAACTGTTTCTTGAGTCAAATTCTTTCAACAAAACACAATAAATGCGTTTCCTTTAATTTGCCTCTCAAGCCATTTGTACGTGACCATGTCACTCAAGCTCATACGTCTTTCACGTACACACGTATGAACAACCCGAGTGTTATTTTGCATTAATGCAACCTATCATTTTTTCCTTTACCTAGTACTCAAACTGGCATTATGGCTTAGCATATTAGAAGTAAGAAGCCTGCTGGATGGGCACTATGAAAGCTATTTGCTTTCCCACTATCCTCAGAACAGCAGAAATACTTATATCTGAAGGGAGATAGAAAAATAGCCACAAGTGTGCAGCACCAAGGCCCAGACAGGTTCCCTTCTTCCCCAGAAAATAGTCCCAATAGCTGCGGGAAACAGCTGGCTCACAGGTCCCTTTGATCCTGGTTAATCTGAAAAAATGGGTAGATCTATAAGAGAAGAAATAAAAGTTGATTATCTTAAGTAGTTGAAAAATAATCATGAGCAGAGTCATCTCTGGGCTTCAGTATATTAAGATATTAGTAAGAGAGCACAAAATATTATGAAAAGGGGCAAAAGGAACAGGATATATATGCATGTCATATGGGACCATAAAATTACAGATGTGAGTCCAATAGCTGATTGCAGGCTCTGAAATAAATGACTCAACAAACATTCTACCATTTGTGAAATAAAAGGAGATAAATATAAATATATAAAATCTGCCTTCAATGCCTGCTAATATATTGGTCATTGGCCCCAGTTCCTGATACAGAGCTCCAAAAACCCTTGTAATTCCTGGTAAGAGTGTTTGACACAGAACTCCTAAATCCCATGGGATTTTCTGGATGTTAGGGATATCTTTTCTAATGAGGTGACACTTGGTGGGTTCCTTGGTGGCTCCTGAATGGACTCTTATCACCAGAAGCCATGATTAGAGGTTTGGAACTTTAGTCCAAGCCCATTCTCCAAAGAGGGAGAGGGGCTGAAAATGGAGTTAATAATTGATGAGGCATCCATAAAAATCCCAAAAGTATGGGGTTTGGAGAGCTTCCAGGGTGATAAACACATCCATGTGCCAGAACAGGGGCACACCCCAACTCCAAAGGAATAGTAGCTCTTGAGCTTGAGAACTTCCAGACTTCACCCTGTATATCTCTTCATTTGGCTTTCCATGTGTGCTCTTTAAAATATTCTGAGTGGGAGCCAGTCTTGTGGGCTGAGTCCTTAACTTGTGAGGTCTAACACTAATTCCAGAGGGTATCAGAAGTACATGGTGTGGAAAACTCACACATTGAGTGTGAGCAGAACGGCAAGGTGTTTTGCTGCTCATTTTTCCACTATAATTAATTGACTTCTCACTCCCTTTTCCATGTAGTATCATTATTACACAAAACTGATGAAGTACAAACAAAAAGATGAACACTGCCACATCAAATAAGAGAGATGTGAACAAGGAATACATTAAAGAAAGATAAGTGGACCAAAATAATCACCATCATCATCATCATCGTCTACTTGCAACAAAGCTTATCAAACTGCTGAAAAAAATTTGTTTTAAGTAATGAATCTAAGAATGCAGAAGGTATGGTGAAATGGGCACTTTCTTGCACTACTGGTGAAATATAAAAAGGTACAGACATTTATAGAAGTCAATTTGACAATGCTTATCAAAAGCCTCTACATTTTGTTTATCATTTAACCCAGAAATAGTACTTTAGTAATATGTCCCAAAAAAACTACCAGAGGTCAGGAACAAAGATTTAACTGTTCAGATGTCCACTGCTTTAATAGGACAGCTAAAAATTAAAAACAACCTTTACATATGATATTAAGTAGATTAACACTATTCAGCTATTAACATGTCTTTAGAAAGTGTCCCATTTGGGGGAAGAGAAAAACATTTATGACTAAGAAATTGGGTTTTATCCTGTGAGCTTTCTTAACTTCTAATACTTCACCCAGTATAAGCCTTGATATCCTATTTTAATAAATTCTTTAATGTCTGTCTCCTCAGTAAAAGCATTAAGAGGAATATATCACTGTGTCCTTCTGCTTAGGACATAACATTCATTACCTACATGATATGTGCCAAGGACATGTATATATTAGCTACATCGGTAAAGAAGAAAATCATTTTAAAAAGTACACATCAAAATGGTGGCACTGAAGTCACATAATTGCAGGTGATTTTTCCCCTCTACGCTGACTGAATTTCATACCATCCACTATACGCTACTTTTTGTACTATAAAAATCCCACTATGTGCCATTTCTTTAATTTCTCTTGCTCTTCAAAAACCCAGTGTGGGAAAGAAGGGATAGGAGGATGGTTATACATGTTGGGAAGGGGCTGGTGCCGGGAGGGGAAATCTTATGGTAGCTCTCACAAAACCATTATGCAGTAACGCAGAACGTCATACTCTCAAGCTAACAAAAGGCTTACAAAAGATTACATTTATTCAATACAAAGAGCTTAAATAACGTGCAGTTATCACACATAGGAAGAACCATTCTTGTTTTTAATATAAAGAGGAGGATTTTTTTTTAAAGAGAAGTTATCTTGGCTTCATTTAGTTATTGCACAAAAGAATAACCCTCCAAAGTTTCTTTAAGTTACACACTTCAGTTTATCCCATATGTGTGATGAATGTTTATACACAGTATCTGTGCTGATATGTTAAGGTTAATTATTCTTATTAGCAAAGTCAAAATGTCACATCTGGCCTTACTGTACTCTATTCCAAATCAAATGGTAGACATAAAATAAGTAAAATCTAAAGAATTGATTTGCTTGATTATATAAATACTGATAACAAAATGTTTTTTACAGTTATTAATCTATAATGTCAAGTCATAAAAATCCTTATCAAATTAAAAAATTCCACACAAATCCAAATTGAGGCATATTCTCAAAGTAACTTGTTCTTCAAAACTGGAAAGATAAACTGAAGAAGTGTTCCACATTAAGGAAGACAAAAGAGACATGACAACTAAATTCCACACATGGTCCTGAATTGGAAACCAGAGCAGAATTTGATTCATATGAATTCATTCATTCATTCATTCATTCATTCATCTCTGCTTGCAATAGAGAACATTAATTGGGGCAAGTGGTACTACAATACTGTAAAACCAATGTTAGTTTCATGATTTTGGTAACTATAATGTGGTTACATAAGAAAATGTCCTTGTTATTAGGATAGACACAGTGAAATATTTACAGATAAAGGGGAATTACATCTACAACTTATTCTCAGTTCAGAAAAAAAAATATATAGTGAGAAGAAAAGGAGAAAAAAGTAGACAGATGGGGAGTGGAGGATGAAAGATAATTATGTATCTAATGTGGTTAAATAATAACAATTGGGGAATGTGGTGAAGGGTATACTGGAAGTCTCTGTGCTATTTTTGAAAGTCTAACATTTCAGAATAAAAATTATATGTAATAACTAATCCAGAATAGTTTTGCTATACCTAAAACACTTTTCATTTTAAAATAGATATTTCTACCAATATTAAAAAAATAACCTAAGAGTTCAACAGCAAATAAATCATATAATAAATTTAAAAAATATTAATTTTATTACTATCCACAAAGGAGAACAATAAAAAAAATAACTAAGATAGATTTCTCAGGGAAAGCACACCAAACACTAAGGAACCCCTATCTTACTGTAGTAATAGTAAGCAATTTCAAATGAATTCCTTAAAGTTAACACAGAGATTGACTCTACAAAATCATTATGATATTTGTAATATCATGAAAACATTATTCTATCCCAACTTTGGAGAAACATAGTTTTAAAATAAGTTTGAATTAGGGCGCCTAGCTGACTCAGTTGGAAGAGCCTGAGACTCTTGGTCTCAGGGTCGTTAGGTTCAAGCCCCATGTTGGATAGAGAGATTACTAGAAAAAAATAAATTAAAAAAAAAAAAAAGTTTCAGCCATTTAATTCAAGCTTTTTCCTTTGAATTATAAGTTTAAAATAAGTTTGAGCATTTAATAGTACAAGATGTTATAAAATGTTTTGTGACAATAGCAATATTTGCTGCTCAAAACCAAACAATTAAGGTCAACATATGATTAGTATATGATAGTATAATTCTCCATCAAAAAACTCAAAAAGAAAGTTTTTGTATACTTTTATGTGTTCTCTAGAGTATCAAAATTAATTTACATTATAGGCCTGCAGAAGTGCTTGATGACGAGTTTAACACAATGAATTTGTATAAAAATATTGATGGAGATGTAATGAACCAAAATCCTCTCCCTCCTTATGCTTCCTCTTTGCTTTGTCTGACTTAAGTTTTTTTTTTTTCTTTCCAGCTTTTTTGAGATATAATTAATACATATCATTGTGAAAGTTTATGGTGTACGATGGGTTGAGTTGATATACTGACATTGAAAAATGATTACCATATTGAAAAATCATTAGCTAACACCTCCACCCATCACATACTTATATATTCTTTTTGTGGTAAGAACAGTTACAGTCTATTCTCTTTGCAACTTTCAAGCATATAATTATTATACTACTTACTATAATCATTATTCTGTACATTAGATCCCCAGAACTTCTTCATCTTATAAGTGGAAGCTTACACTCTTTAACCACATCTCCTGGTTCCTGCCATCACCCAGGCTCTGGTAAACATCATTCTAGTCTGTTCCTATGAGTTTGGCTGTTTTAGATTCCACCTATAAATGATACCATATAATATTTGCTTCTGTGACTTCTTTCTTCTACTATAATGCCCTCAAGGTCCATCTGTGCTGTTGCAAATGGCAGGATGTCCTTCTTTCTCGTGGTTGAATAACATTCCAGTGTGTGTGTGTGTGTGTGTGTGTGTGTGTGTGTGTGTGTGTGTGTGTGTGTATTACATCTTCTTTTTCTATTAATCTATTGATGAACACTTAGGTTATTTCCATATCTCGGCTATTGTAAAAAAAAGTTACAATGAATAGGGGAGTGCAGGGATCTCTTTGGGATCCTGATTTCAATTTCTTTGCATATATACTCAAAAGTGGGATTGCTAGATCATACAGTTCTATTTTTAATGTTATGAGAAACCTCAATACTATTTTCCATTGTAGTTGCACCAATTTACATCCCCCATCAACAGTGCACAGGGTTCCCTTTTCCCACATTCTCCCAACACTTGTCATTTTGCTTGTCATTTTGATGATAGTCACTCTAACAGTTGTGAGGTTATTCGTGTGATTTTGATTTGCATTTCCCTGATGATCAATGATGCTCAGTTAAAGGCCAAACAAAATAGAAACATAGTACTTTTTTATGGATCTCTTGGTCATTTGTATGTCTTCTCTGGAAAAACTTCTATTCAGTTCCTCTGCCTATTTTTAAATCAGACTGTTTGGATTTTTTGCTATGGGGCTGTATGAGTTCTTCATGTATCTTGGATATTGACCCCTTATCAGATGGATGATTTGCCAACATGTTCTCCCATTCTATAGGTAGTCTTTTCATTCTGTTGATTTCCTTTGCTGTGCAGAAGCTTTTTAATTTGACGTAGTTGCTATTGTTTATTTTTGTTTTTGGTGTCAAATCCAAAAAATCAGCAGCAAGTCCAACTTCAAGTTGCTACCCACTCTATCTTCTCGGAGTTTCATGGTTTCATAAATCCACTTAAATCTTTAATCCATTTGTGTTGAAATTTGTGTATGGTGTAAAATACAACTGTAGTTTCATTCTTTTGCATGTGGGCATCAAGTTTTCTCAACACAACTATCATTTCCCCATTATATATTCTTGGGTCCCTTATCATAATTAAATTGGCCATATATAGATAGGGTTATTTCTGGGCTCTTTATGCTGTTCCATTGAGCCTGTATATCCCTTTTTATGCCAATACTTTACTGTTTTGATTACTGTAGCTTTGTAATATAGTTTGAACTCAGGCAGTTCAAACTATATTGATAGTTTATGATCAATACTTTATTGATACTTACTATCAAGTAAATAAGCTTCTCAGAGGCAGTGTAATGACTCTAATTTAGCTGTTCTCTCTTAACATGGCTGCCAGGGGTCTTTAATAGTTCAGTGTGAATTTTAGTATTGTTTTTCCATGTCTGTGAAAAAACATCACTGGGATTTTGATAGGGATTGCATTAAATCTGTAGATCACTTTGGGTGATCTACAATATGGACATTTTCACAATATTAATCCTTTAAATCCATGAGCACTGAGGACATTTCCATTTATTTGTGTCACCGTCAACTTCTTTCACCAATGTCTTACAGTTTTCAGTATTCGGATTTTTCACCTCCCTGGTTAAATTTATTCCTAAGTATTTCATTTTCTTAATGCTATTGCAAATGGGATTGTTCTCTTAATTTCTTCTACAGTTTTCTCATTTTACAGTGGGGTCATTATGGTAGCATTTACTTGATCTACTATAACCATTAGTTAAATGAACCTATTAATGATGATGCTTATTACCTAGCTCATTAAATCTCTAAATCAAGACTAAATCTTCTGAAGGTAGCCTATCAAGATGCCTCCTGATCTTCAGGGAGGTTCTCAAAGACTCCCCAATGTTTCCCTGCAGTTTCCATAAAGAGAACCCACTTACTCTCTTGGAATGCATTTTGAATTCATGACATTAAAGCATGGACTATATCTTACCTTTAATGTCTAGTATCATCCCTAAACCATATTATTCTAAAGTCCTACTCTTATCTAACAGCCTTGAATCTGTTTAACATAAAATTATATTTTGGGGGTACCAGGGTGGCTCAATCAGTTAAGCGTCTGACTTAGGCTCAGGTCATGTTCTCGGAGTTCATGAGTTAGAGCCCTGTATTGGGCTCTGTGCTGACAGCTGAGTCTGGAGCCTGCTTCAGATTCTGTGTCTCCCTCTGTCTCTGCCCCTCCCCCACTTGCACTGTCAAAAATAAACATTAAAAAAATTATATTTTGACATGGATCTTACTCAAGAGTTCTTGGGGGCTCAGTAAGCAAGTTTGCATTAGTCCTATTTGAAGCCAATGAAGAAACTGACACTTTGGTAAGTTAAGGCCTTCTAGCCAGCAGGTAAATCCAATAACTCATTGTGATGTTAATTTTTTATATGTCAGCTTGTAGGGTGTTTTTGAATGAGATTCATATTTAAATTAGATAAAACACAAGCCTCCACAATGTGGGTGGAGCCCATTCAATCAGTTAAAGGTCAACCAAAACTCACAGGCCTTCCTGAACCAAGAGGAGATTGTCCAGGAGACTGACATCAGAAGTCATCTGCACCAGTGGCTCTCCAGGGTCTGCAATCCGCTGACTGAAACACTGCAGATTTGGACTTGGTGGCCCTGACAATCACACTAGATAATCTGTTATGCTAAAATCTCTTCCTAAACACAGATGTATCCTATTAGTTCCATTTCTCTGGAGAAGCACCGTGACTTAGTACACCCAAGTACTGTCTTGTCCAACCAGGACATCCACATAAGAGTGCTTTCTATCGAGTAAATAAACTTCTCGGAGACAAAGGAGTTATGTTCAGGGCATAGAGCAAGTGACACTGAGCCTCTGTTAAATATTTTGGCATTTTGTTCAATCCTGAATTGGCAACTTGAAGCTAAAGTTTCTAATCTTAAAAAAGGACTTCAACTATTTCCATTTTGACCTCAATCTGTACTTTCTAATAGATTAAGATCTTGTTTTCAGCTTATCTCTTAACTGAGGCAAAAGACACAGTGGGCAAATCATGTCCTCATGGGAACCAAAACTAGCCCCTCAGGCAATAAGGACTCCCCTGAGCCAGCAAGACCCAAGTGTGACTGACCCCAAGACAATGATCAACTCGACATTCACTGCCCACCTGTATGTGTTAGAGACAGTTAGTTAGGTTCTAACAGAAGACCTGGAGGCCAAGAAAAAGGAAGTCAAGGCCAGCTCCTGAGAAAGTCAGTTGCCTGTCCTGGCAACAATCCAAAACAAAACCACAAGAAGCTGGATCAAACCAGATAGGCCCAAGATGGCTGACAAAGTAGGCCAGAAACCCCTGACCAAATAAGGAAGGAAAGGCTCAAAACCTGCTTCTGAGAAATCCCCACCCCAAGTAGTGGATATTCCACACCTTCAATATAAGATAGAAACCCAACCCCCAGGACACTCTCACATCTTGAGAGGATACTTTCACTTTTTTTAGATTTTTTTTTCAAGTTAATTTATTTGAGAGACAGAGAGAAAGAGAGCCCAAGTGGGGGGAGGAACAGAGAGAGAGGGCGAGACAGAGAAACCTAAGCAGGCTCCACACTGTAGCCACAGAGCCTGATGCAGGGCTCAGACTCACAAACCAGGAGATAATGACCTGAGTCAAAACCAAGAGTTGGATGCTTAACCGACTGAGCCACCCAGGCACCCTAGAGTATACTCTCACTTTAATAAACATTCTTGCTTATGTCTCTCGTATGCTCTATTGTTTCTGTCCTGGAATGCTTTCTCGTAACAAGACCAAGAGCCTTTGGTGCCATCTTTGGGACAGGCTGGGTTGAGGCCTCAGGGCCTGTGGTCTCTCCAGTTCACCCAGCAACACTTGTACCCACCGACCTTTGCTCCACATTTTCCTTATATAAACCTAGAAGTATATTCAGCACTTTGGAGACAATCTCTGAGATATTAGCCTACTGTCTTCCTGGTGTTGGCCTCACTGAAATAAACCCCTCTCTTGTTTCACCTCCAGCCGTCTCTCTGCCTCTGGATTTTGTCAGGAGCAAGCGTCTGAACCTGGTGTATTTGGGACCCAAGAACTACATGTTCTTGTACCACTGCACCCTGGCTACAATCTGCTGGTCTCATTAATTAAGATGATATTTAGAAGACAATCTGCTGCTCTCATTAATTAAGATGATATTTAGAAGACGTACAGAAAACTTATATCTCATCAATTCAAGAGGTCTAGTAGTCACTGAACTTACTCAACATACCTTAATGACATATTTTCAATTTCTCAGACTAAATCAGTTATGGGTCATTGTAATAATCAACGAACAAACGATTAATTGAGTTTTAGGACCTATCTATTCTCGAGGTGCGTACAATTACATAAAAGTTTAAATAACAAATATCAGAGAATTTCAAGCCTTGAATGAATTTAATGACTTGCCCTCAAAAGGTGCAAAGAGAAGCAGAGGCCCAGGAAGTCAATTTTTTTTAAGTTATAAATGTAACATGAAGCCTTTAAAAACCCAAAATGGTATTATATTATATACATAGTAAGAGCAGGAACAAAGGCACAGATGTGAGAGGACACAGTAAAAACAAAACAAATAAACAACAACAACAAAACACCAAGAAACGGAAAAGAAAATATTTAGAAAAAAAACTGGGATTTCTGACTCAGTTCAGAAAACCCTCATTAGAAAAAATTTCCATTGTAATCAGAAATCAGACCCACATACATATGCATATAACTTCTTTTGTTAGTGATTGGATTGTCATTTGCTGGGCAAATTTTCTCTTGAACACACAAGGCTAGTGGGTGAGAAGTGGAATGAAATGGACCTTGGAATTCTCAGTGGAATACTCCATTGAAAGCCCATGTCACTTCTTCCCTTTAGTGATTGAAAAGGTCAAGACTAATTATCAATTTCCTCACCAGGACTGCCTAAATGTTTTCAGAGAATATGTCTATCTTTACAGCTTACAGCAAGATTTTCTGTCTCACACTGTCCTAGACCTTAACAGGTGGTGATTATGGGCAATGCCCCCAACTCCCCCCTGCCCCAACACACTAGAAAATCCTCATATAACTTTTAATTACCCAAAAACTTCACCAATAGCTTACTGATGACCAGAAGCCTTACCGATAACAGAAATGGTCGATTAACACCTATTTTGTGATATGTATTATACAGCGTATTCTTACAATAAAGTAAACTAGAGAAAAGAAAATACTATTAAATAAATCATAAGGAAGAAAAAATACGTTTACAGTACTGCACCATATTTATAAAAGAAAAAAAAAATCCACATATACTTGGACCCACGCCATTCAAACCCTCATTCAAGGGTTAACTGAACTTTATGTGTGAAATCATTCTGTTTTGCTAAAAGCTCTGTAAGAAGATTCTAACAATAAAGGGGTGGTTATTTACCGACGGTCACATTGCAAAATACTTCCCCTGTTTGGCATTTACCTTTTCACTATTTCATGGTATGGTTACTGCTATACAAAAGTTACACACACGCATGCACACACACACACACACACACACACACACACAAATAAATCTATTTTTCTAATGACATTTTGGTTTTGCCCTGCTTGGACAAACATTCAGTACCCAAAGTTAACAGAGATTTTTCACATATTTTTAATTTATATTCTTGTTTACATATTTTTAAATGATTTTTAATATTGTTTAAAGTTTAATTTCATAACCAACTGGGATTTACTTTGGTGTATGGTGAGAAAAAAAATGTAACTTTTTAAAGTGAATAGCCAATTTTTTAAAACATGAAATAAACCATAGTTTACCACTATTTTGAAATACCACTTTTAACATATACATCAGGTCTGTTTCTATTTTGCTAATGTGTTCAAATGTTCTCTTTGTCTATTCCTGTAACAAATATCATGCTATCTTAAGAATTTTAGCTCTACAGTACATTTTGCCGTCATTATTGCCTATGAAATAGTACAGATCACACTTGTGCCCAGTTGAAATTCTTTAAGATCAATCTGTCCAATTTCCCCTACCCTTTCCACCTATTCCCACCATATTCATACACAAATACCATTGTGATTTTGATTAGTTATCACTGACCAACTGATTTTATGAATAAAAAACTATGATAAATTTTCTATCACTCATATTTCTGAATGTGTAATATTTTCAAGGTTGTTTACTGATTTTCCTCCGAGGTCTGACTTGTTAACCATGATTGTGATTATAGAATATTTTCAAATAACATTTTGTTTATTACATTCAAAGTTATCTGTTTATGAGTATGTAAAGAGAAACCAAACATGTTAACTATGTTATTCAAATTCTTCACACTCTTATTTTTTTTTTCTACCTAATATGACAGTTTTGAAAAATATACACTAGCATCATCCACTGGAGATATGGTTTTGTTACATTTTCTTTGTACTTAGAAGAATTTGGGAATGATATGCTTTATGCCATGTTGTTTGATGTATAAAGGATCATGACTGTTAGAATTTCTACTGGATGTTATGTGTCAATATAAAACATCCTATCTTTTTATCCCATGCCGTGCAACCACACTAAAAACCATACTTTCAGAGACTGAAAAGGCTGATATGGCAATCCCTACTTTCATTACATTAGCATTGCCTGCTAGAACTCAACTTACTCCTTTATTTCCAGGTCGTATTAAGATTTGTCTCTTTAACAGAATAGAACTAGGTTTGCATTTTAATCTAAGCTGTGAGTGGTTACCTTTATTAAGAGAAATTACCTGTTATAATATGCTACATTAACTTATAATAAGTAAAATACTTGTAATGGCTATAAGTTAATATGACAACTAATATGTTTAGCCTAATTACAGATGTATCATTTTATTTTTTCTGTTTATGATATTTTATTGTGCTTTCAGCCCTCCCTATTTTTTCTGTGCCTGAATCAAGTCTTCTTTTTTATTTATGTTTTTACTTTGTAGCCACTGAAAATATAACATGTCACAACTCATGAAGACTTTTATATGTATGTCAAACTACCACACTTACCAAATTTTGGTCCCTCTTATTGTGAAGGTGAACAGCAAACTATTCTAATGTCTCTCTCTGTTCTAACCCTGTTTACCCAAAGGAAATCATGAAACATTATCCATCTAGGGTATTAACAATAAGTCACCTTAAGATGAGACCAGTTGGGAATTTAATGAACCTATGTAGTATCTATTGTGAGTGAGGAAGAGGGAGGACAAGTAACTTCATATTTAATTAGTCAGAAGTTAGTTCCATTTATCTCTTCAACATCTCTGCATCCTGCAAAAGACAAAGCTCTTACCGTTTCTTTTGGAATCTGCATCTGGCTTGGCTCTGCATTCTAGAAGAATTGAAGAAAAATATAAATACAGACTGACCGAAGCCATCTTCAACACACAGGGACACAAAGCTTGACTCTACAGGAAATTTTGCTGGTTCTTAAATTCCACAAAATATAAGGCGGGTGATTATATTATGGCTGATGTATTACTGTCTTCCAAACTTTCACTGATGTGATTATATTATCTTATATGTATGTGTGTGTGTGTATGTGTGTGTGTGTGTGTGCATATGATACAGTTATATTATCTTGTGTGTGTGTACGTGTATGTTAAGACATTTTCCTAGATGTAAATTCTGACTCCCTCACTTACAGTATATCATGAATTTATTATTTGGAAGAAAACAAATCTCACCAGACTGCCTCTCTATTCGTGGCACTGTTCTAATTCTGTTTTTTGCATTTCCCAACTACGTCAAAGTTATGAGGTATGTTTTAATTTGATAGCTAGACCAGATAATAACAGTCTGAACCACAAGTATTATATGATAAATACTACACCGGTTATAAATGTGATGCTTTTCATATATTATAGAGTTGCTTTAATTGGATAGATATTTAAAAGGTTGATTTATTAAAAAAAAAAAAAAAGGCACATATTGATAAAAGTATTTTGTTTTAGACACAGAATTTAAACACAGACACCCCAAACAGAGGAAAAGAGTTTTGTTAATTGGATTCAAAGATCATTTTAAATGCAATCCCCCACTTTAAGTTTTTCAGAATTATATTCTTTGAAATCTTAAAAAGCAGCTGCAACATGAATAATAGACTGACGGCCTACTGGCTCACTCCTTAATGAAAAGCTCACAAGCAATAAATTAAATAACCAAGAGAAAAAAAAAATAAGCAGCAGAAGGGGAAAACAGAAGCCTGGAAGATCAAAATTGGACAAGAAGAACCTGAATAACCTTAAGCTGGCTGCCTGTTGGCACTAAGTCTGAGAAGGGCCCGCTGAAGAGTGGTGTTTGGGCTTTGGCAATCTGATGATGCTAACTATTACACAGGCTAAGATGTACCGAGGAAGAATTAAAGCTTCAGCAAATCACAGCTAAAGCCTAGTATTTTTTTTTTTTAAGTGCTCATTTACAATTTAATAGAGACATCTCCAGATTTAGGATCAGGTGGCATTTTAAGCACAAAATTGGATAACAGTGGGGGGAAAATGGAAAACTGAATTTAAATTCAGAAATAATGCATTCAACATTTTAAAATAGAAATAAAGACATTTTTATAATTTTCAAAATCTACTTAAAACACAAGTGTTCAGTTTTCAGCCCTATCACAATCTGAAATTCCATGAAATCACAGTAAATTTGGGTAACCTGGGGATGTAGTATTCCTACACTGAAATATATCTGGCTTATGATAAAAAGAAAATTTTAATAACCACAACACATCCATACTTGAAATATCAGCATAAGAGACTTAAGGCTCTTATGCCATAAGAGACAGGGCAAATTTGGGAACTGGGCCCCCTTAAACCTTGACACTCCAGTAGATACAGATTAATTGTTACAGACAGCCTAAGAACTAACTGAAAGAGATGTCAAATGTTCTTATATGGCCCAACTCAAATCTGTTTTGAAATATTTAAAATACCACTTGTCCCAGAAATAAAACAATTTTCTTACCACATCAAAAGATAAAAGTGATTCCTCCAATTATGTTGTTTTTACACAATAAATGAAACCTGGCACTTTTTGCAGAAAAACATTCAAACTATGTCAGTTTAGTATACATATTTCATTCACACCAATACTATGTAAATACCTCTTGAATGTAGACATATTGATACACATATAAAAAATGAAATAAATAGCAAACAAATGCCTTTTTGTTTCTGTGTCATTCCAAATAAGGTCTATATTAGTAATTGATGGCCATGGGACTCAGTGCCACTCAGGACTCCTTACTTTCAACAATAATACTTTAAGGTACTCTTTTCATACAACAGTAAGCAAGAAGCTTTATTTGGTTTAGCTAAATGCATTATGAAATCTGAAATATGAAAATTTGTCATATGTAGTGGAGAAGATGGCACGTTTTCAACACCAGCCTTTGAAGTGACAGTTATGAAATAATCAACATCTCTGTATTCAATCAGTCCATCTGAAAGCGTTCAGTAATAAACATGAAATATCCATGTAATTTGATTTTTAAAGACCCCTACATTCAAAATTGTGAATATCTATTTCCGAAACTAAAAAGAATATAAGAAAAAAATGCTTATATTCAGTTAAGGCTGAAAGATATATAAAACATATACACTACTTGGAAAATGTCTTAGTAAACATGGGCCATCAGGTGGCTAGCCCAGATCCCTGGCTCATGTTCATCAGAAATCATTCATCTGCTCTAAATTTACACACCAGTTCCCTTGGGTGGAAGGCATCTTCTTGGCGAAAGACCAGAAGGCTCACGGTCCCTTCCATCTTGGTGCTTCTCAACAGGGAAACAACTTCCTCTTGGGATTTGCCTGCTAAATCAACTCCATTTACCTAAAACAAATAAAAAGTTTTCAGCTGCAATCCTATGCAAACGTAAGACAGAAGAAAAGACACACATCGTAGAACCAATCATGTCTACGATGGAGCACAATTCATTTCATGGTAAATTCTTCCATGATCTGCTAGCCACCAGGCTGTTGTGGTTAACAAAGAAATATAGACTAGGCATCTAGAAGTGAGCCAGGAAGCAGTAAATCTTTTAGTGCTCTTTAATAAACCAAAAGCCACAGCTACCAGAGCACTAACAAGTAACAAGCAATAAACAAACACTATATCCAAATTATCATGTTAACACAAAACTTACTGGCTTTGAACTGAGATATCTTGATGGCCTTGTGTATCATAGATTTTCTTATAAGAAAATAACAAGGTTATAGGGGATAGTAAAACCACACTAAAATTTTTTGGTATAACTTTCAATGAAATTTTACTGAAAACTATAAAGATAACTTTTTATCCCTAAAAGGCAAGCATTAAGGAAGAATGCAGAATGATAATAATATTTTTGAAGGGGTAGCAATAGTTTGAGGTAGCAATACCTCAATATTTTTCAATGGTTTAAGAGAATTCTACCAAAACAAAGAGATTTAAAATAGCCAATTCCTGAGGAATCTCATCATTTTGATCTTTAAGAAGTATAACATTATCAGATAGCACTATACACTTAAAAGAAATAAAAGTGAAAATTTCTTTTAAAAACTATTCAGTATTCACTTTAGACAAAAATAAAATTTTGTCAAAGGCAACAAAGTATATTATTTAAATTGTAATATCAAAATATCCTTGTAGTTAAAATATGTTTTGGAACCTTTCCTTCTCCACCAAACACAATCTACCACCACACAATGTATACTAGTAAGTGAATGTGTGAAAGATTTAAGAATAATAGGTTTAAAGAAAGGAAAAATTTCCAGGTAATAAAAAAATTACTGATTTGATACTATTTTTTTTAAGATATGCGTTCCAATTTCCAGATGCTCAGAAAAACTGCTCAAAAGATTGTTGATACTGTATAGCTACAAGTACAAATCGTGGAAAGTTAGGCTTAAAATGTTTGAATATGCAGTTTCAAAGAAAGCTGACAGCTACAGAAAATAAAACCTAACTCTAAAGAAATACAGGTTGGAGGTTCTTCCCAATGTTCAAAAATAGAAATACTGCCTTTGTGATGTGTTGAGAGTAAAGCAATTATGTGAGGAAAGAAAGCAAGCAAGAAAGCAAGAAAGCAAGCAGGAAAGCAAAGGAAGGGAAGGAAGGGAAGGAAGGGAAGGAAGGGAGGGAAGGGAAGGGAAGGGAAGGGAAGGGAAGGGAAGGGAAGGGAAGGGAGGAAGGAAGGAAGGAAGGAAAGGAAGGGAGGAAGGAAGGAAGGAAGGAAGGAAGGAAGGAAGGAAGGGAGGGAGGGAGGGGGAGAGGGAGGGAGGGGGGGAGGGAGGGAGGAAGGAAGGAAGGAAGGAAGGAAGGAAAGGAAAGGAAAGGAAAGAAGGGAGGGAGGGAGGGAGGGAGGGAGGAAGGAAGGAAGGAAGGAAGGAAGGAAGGAAGGAAGGAAAGGAAAGGAAAGGGAAGGAAGGAAGGAAGGAAGGAAGGAAGGAAAGGAAAGGGAAGGAAGGAAGGAAGGAAAGGAAAGGGAAGGAAGGAAGGAAGGAAGGAAGGAAGGAAGGAAGTGGGGCTGGTGCAGGACACACATTTTTGACACTCAGAGGCAAAGATGACTAGATTCAAGTCCTGTGTGAGCTTCCTACTACTTAAAAAAAAAGCTACAAATGCAAATTTGGACTAATACTACTCAGTTTACACCCCAAGGACAAGTGGTCCTTTCTGGAAACAACACTCTAAATATAATTCATACTCAGACTTTTCCTTTTATTTAGATTTTATCAGTGCCCCTTTAAAAAATGGTGTCACATGAACAATACGACCAGGAAAGAAGTAAGATTTAAGAAATCTAGGCCCAAAATGTGGACATAGAAAAATCTGAAAGGCAATCCTTTGCTCAATTACTTTTCAAGAAACCTCAATCTGCAGAATTCAAAACTACATATGAAGTTATGAGTAAAGAAGAAAAGGTAATGCAATAAAAATGTCCTCTTAACATTAGTGTTTGAATACTAGTTAAAATTAGGAAACACAATATATGCTGCTAAGAATACAGACTATGTTCTTGGAAGAAAACACTAAGAAAAATGACTAGTAAGATTTTTTCAATCTTTCTTCCTTTTATTTCTATATATACAAATGATCACACACACAGAAATTTCTATGTATGTTTACGTATGTCTAAGATGGTCTCAAAGACCGATGAACCGAAACTCCTGAGGTACAGAAAAGGAAATTCTGAAAAACTATTTTCTTTCTGACATTTGATTTTTATGTCTCAATTCATTCTCCATGCTGCCATTTCAAAATTTCCTCTCATCAAGACACACTGTTTTCATTTATTACATTTGTCTGTGTTCTGATTACAAACTAGATATCATTTCTATATTACCAGACATAAATTTAAAGCCATCTAGAAATATAACCTAACAGACACTGTACTTACATAATGACAAATGTTATCTCATAAACCAAATGTCTGAGTAACTAAAAATTTATGAGCAAATTCAATGAAAAGATATTTCTCATCAAATAACATAGAAAAAAGTAGAAGTAAAGCAGAAATTCACTGTTTTATGATGTGTACTTCTGTTAAAATATATAATTTATTTTCATATTTATGAAAATGTGACAAATGAACTGACCCTTATAAATGGAACTTTTTAACACTCACAGCACTTTTGACTTTCAGAAGTCACTCACCTCTATAAGTCTATCTCCTGCCTTGAGTCTGCCGTCCTGGATGGCGGCCCCCCTGGGGAGGATGTTTTTCACATAAATTGGAGCTGAGCCACCTATTGTTACATCTCGGGAAGTGATGCTGAATCCCAAACCTTCTGTACCTAAACATATAACAACAACAAAAGAAGTAAATAAAATGAGATACCTTGAATTTCACAGGTGTATGGCACATAAAGGATTTGTTATTTTCTACCTAAACTTGACATTTTGTAGTGTTCACAGGGGCCTACATTGCTTTTAATACCATAAAGATTTTAATAGCTTTTTCAAAGTAGACTAAATTATGGAAGCTTTAAATGGTTTATACTTCAAAATTCTTTAATCTAAGAAGAAATGTGAATCTAGTCCAAGACAAATGAAAGGTAATATACAAATACTACAGCTAAACGTTTTAAACTGGCCTGAATGTTTCGTGTGAAATAAATTTAACTCTCCATGTGGGAAAAAATTCTGACACAATCCAAGTACCCCCAAAATCAATCATTATTGTGCAATACTGGTATCCAGATTTAAAGGATAGGAGATGAAGCAAGGAAAGAGAAAATGATCAGGAGATGGAAAAGAAATAGGGAAAAGAGAAGTTTTACTAGATACAGATATCAGAACCTCCCAAAACTGTAATTACAACAATTTACTGACAGGACCTAGATTTGTTCACCTAAATCTCACCCTACATACTCTCGATCAATTAATCAGTAAAATTTTTAAAATAAAATACAAAGGCAAATTATCCAGTGAAGACCCCATCTCTGCTCATAGCTAGCAAGTCTACGGATCATCATATTATGTTTAAAAGTACTGAGGGGTGCCTGATGGCTCAGTCAGTTGCGTGTCTGACTTCGGCTCAAGTCATGCTCTCACGGCTCTTGAGTTCAAGCTCTGCACTGGGCTCTGTGCTTACAGTTCAGAGCCTGGAGACTGCTTCAGATTCTGTGTCTCTCTTTCTGCCCCTCCCCAGCTCATGCTTTGTCTCTCTCAAAAATAAATGAACATTAAAAAAATAAAATAAAATAAAATAAAATAAAATAAAATAGTACTGAAATTAACAAGGCCTTTATAAATTGCTGCAACATTCCGTAGAGTTTAAATTCTGGGTTCCTCAAGCAGCTGTCTTGATAGGCACTCATAAGGGCAATGCAGTGCAGAAAAAGGGTTATAGTTACTAGAATCAACAGAAAACAAGCCAAAATGAGCCAAGAAAAAAATGTAAAGACTACAACAAATTTCTAATGAATCACACAATTTTTATAACACTTCTAATAATGATTAATTTCTACCTGAGCTTATTAAATGTTTTATTAATGTTTATTCATTTTTTTGAGAGCAAGAGAGCAAGCGAGTTGGGGAGGAGCAGAGAGGGAGGGAGACACAGAATCCAAAGCAGGCTCCAGTCTCTGAGCTGTCAGCACAGAGCCTGATGTGGGACTCGAACTCATTAACCGCAAGATCATGACCTGAGCGGAAGTCAGACACTTAACCGACTAAGCCACCCAGGTGCCCCTTTAATTTTTTTTTTTAATGTTTATTCATTTTTTTGTTTGAGAGATAGAGAGCAAACAGGGGAGGGGCAGAGAGAGAGGGAGACATAGAATCCAAAGCAGGCTCCAGGCTCCAAGCTGTTAGCACAGAGCCTGATGAAGGGCTCGAACCAACAAACCGTGAGATCATGACCTGAGCCAAAGTCAGATGCGTAACCGAGCCACCCAGGCACCAAAACCAGAACTTTTTAAAGTTAGTCTGGGAGCACCGGGTGGCTTAGTCAGTTAAGTGCCCAACTCTTGATTTTAGCTCAGGTCATGATCTCATGATTCCTGAGATGGAGCCTCACATTGGGCTTTTCCCTGACAGTGTGGATCCTGCTTGGAATTGTCTCTCTCTCCCTGCCCCTTTCCTACTTGCACTTGCTGGCACACAGTCTCTCTCTGTCTCAAAATAAATAAGGGAATATATTAAAACATTAAAAAATAAAAAGTTACTTTTTAGGATATTGGTTTCCATTTCAGTCAAAATGGTACTAGGAGAAATACTGCTCATGTGGGAAGAATAAAGAGCTACATAAAGGTGAATAATCTGCAGAAGAATACACTAACTTGGTGCAACACTCAATACGGAACCATAAGCAAGAGTATAAATCTGTAAGTAAATGATTTGAGTTAGTAACTGTGAATGAAAACGTGGCTTAAAGAAGAAACAAAGCTGAAATGAAGGGAAAAAATTACATTCTGTTGTTATACCTGTAACAAAACCTACCCTACATGTTTTCAAGTTCTTATAAAACATTCATTTACATCAAGTCTGAAGTCACTTTAACAATGTGCCTGGACTGTTAATTTTTGAGTCTTACGTGAAGACTTGAATGGCATCTTGTCTATATGAAATTTTCCTAATTATTCTTCTGGGATGTTTCCATATGTCTCTGGCTTTCATGAAACTCTAATGACTTGCAATAACATTTATTAAGAAAGAATTCTAAATTATTCTCCTTTTGCAATATTAATTTGTATGAACTACAAAGACTGACTGTTACATGAACCTCAATACTATTAAAATATCAGCAATAACCCCTAAATCTGTAAGCTAAAAGTCCAGGCAATGACCTTTAAAAGAAAGATAAATAGATATCAATTTTCATTTAGCAAAGCCAACAAAACATTTTGCACTGACTGAAACAGATTACTGACCTTCTCCTCTGACTTTATTAAAAAGCTAATTTCTACAAAAGAGCAGGGTACTTGAGAATGGCAAAATGGCAATAAATATTAAGAAATCATAATTACGGAAGCAAGTACATAAAGGGCTATCCTATTTTGTCATGTTATATGACAGGGTTCCTAAATTATGCCAAAGAATCATTAAAATGAAGGCCTGTCTTTTTAGTAAATAGAATTGAACTCAGTTTATGAAGAACTATCATTCAAAGCATGTCAGTTCACCTTGAACTGAGTTTAAAATTTAACACCAACACACCCTAAGTTTTTGATGGACTTCATCAAAAATGTTAAATGTAACAATCCTAATTGGTAAAAATCTTAGCAGCTGGCTACAATGAAAGCATGTTCAATTCTCATACAATCATTATTTTTAAAATATGTATTCAGCACTAATGGAAGAGAATCAGCTTTCTTCACTCTCATTTATCATAAACATAATTTATTTTTCAAATAAAATTATTTCTAACTATTGACAGAATACACAGTTGGTTTCAGCCTTTTGTCATACATTCTCACAGTAAATTAAAATGAAGATAGAGCCATGAGGCTCTATATCATTTAGAATCCTCAAAGTCAGAAAAACATTTCAAAGAAAACCATTGTTTCCATTTTTCTAATCTTGATGATTGAGTGCAGTCTTTCTCCATTAGCTGTGTCAATGTAATCATATCTTTTTAAATGCTATTAAAATAAAACTGTTAATTTTTGTGTTCAAAGGAATGCTTTTTTTAGTGGCAAATAAAATTTAACTTTATCTAAAAGTTCATATTGTTTCATAAGTTGTTAATATACAATTGTGTGAAAAACCGTAATTAACTAAACGAATATGCCTGTCAGTGTACAAGGGCAATGGTATTTATAAACTGATATCTTTATGACAAGAGCCAAGTAAAATATTTTCCCTTTGTTGAGAGATCCCAGGCAGAATTTTATCTTTTATACAATTCCATTTGTGTTTCTTAACCTGTTTTTGCTTAAAAAACAGGGCCTGTCATTTGAGTAGAGGAAAAGTAAGACAGGATCTGATATTTATCTCATTCAGGAATTAACAAAGCTAAACGGGGTTTATGCTGATATAACTCTGCATTTGTAAGAGGTTTCAAAGTGGAGTAAAGCTGTCAATTCCTGATCATGTCAACCAGGTATCTGGAGCTTAAAAGTCAGTAACCAGAAATAAGGAGTTTGTGGTTCACATAAAGTTCAATGAAAGAATATGATTAGAAAGGAAACAGGAATCTCAGAGTTTACAACCTTGTAAACCCTGCTCCAAATGGAAAGAAGAATGGTCTAAATGTCAGGATATGGAAAATGTTCTAGTAAGAATCTGCTGCCAACAGCCATGTGACTTAAGGAAATCACTCAATATCTCTTGGATTCATTTCCATCCGACTGTAGGAGTTGGTTGAGCTCACAAAAAGAGAAATATTCTTTATGACATCATTTTGAAAGACATGATTTAAAAATACATCAAAATGTCCAGCTAAAACGAATGATTAACAGCAAAAGTGTACCTTGGTGCCTCGAGGGGACAGTGTTTGGAAATCAGAAAATCAAGCCTACTAGTCAGCTCTGAGTGTTTGAGAAGAACAAAATGGAAAAGCATGCTTCCTATATAAAAAGATGCATAGACTATGGAAGGGATACTTAAATAAATAGATGTAAGATGTATGTAATAAAGAGTTGGCAAGGCTCATTAAAATTTCCCTTGTCACCCTAAGAAAGGGAAGTAGTTCAATATTCTGGAAAAGTAGGAGACAAGGAGCCAATGGAACTACCTGCTTGGTGAACCTACTTTCTACCACGAACCGCTACAGCTCCAAACCAATCAATCACTTGCCCTTGCCAAAATGATCGGGTTGAAATGGAGGAGCTCTAAAGTCTTCTTTGAGAGCTGTATCTGAATATCGAGGGGGGTCATCTAAACAGTCAATTCCTCATTATTGTTTTGGGTTTAATAGTAATATCCCGAAAGCAATTTCCTCTGTTACCAAAAAGTTTTACTGCTACCTTCTTCACACAAGCTTACTTTTAAGACTTTATTCTCTGAACTTTGTATGTTTATTCTGAAATAGCAAAATGAACCTGAACAGCACAAGAAATACAATTTTAAATATTTTTAAGTCATTATATCAGTTCTTTCACAGAATAATGGGTTGATTTTTAAAATAAATTCCATAAAACAAAACAAGGAGGTTCATACCTTTCTTCAGCTGGATGTTAAGCCTCTTGCCTATTTTTTTGGTGTTGTAACCACTGCTTACATTGGTACTAAATACATTGTGGGTTGCCGGAGCTGGAGCTGAGGGCGGTTTTCCGGAGGGGTGTGTGCTCTGAGGTAGTAGTCTGGGATGAGGGTCTAACTGCTCGGGCGGGTGGTTCAGTCGGGGTGTTCTCTGCAGGGCCTGAAGGCCTGCACTGTTCGCACTCCTGTTCTCGATATACTGGCTGTCCGGACTAAAGCGGCTTGAATAGTAATTGTTCTTCTCACTTTGGGATAGTTGTTCATACTGCTCTTTATTTGCTGCAGGAACCACATGGAACCAAATGATGGGGGTACGCATGGCTTGGCGAAACATATGTTGTGCTCTGGGTTTGAGAAAGAATGGAAAATTAGCAAAAGGAGACTGGCAGACAAGGAGATATTATGAGCTTAATTAAGTACACTAATTAAGCAACAAGAACTGATAGACTTCGTTGAAACTGAAAAACAAAATTCTAATATCCCATTTATCAATCAAGTTTGTAAGCTCTGATAAAAGAAGAGCTGTTTCTCCAAATATAAATTTCTCATTCTCAAACTAAAAATGACACAACTGTCTACAACTGCAGATAAAGTACTATAATCTCAATCACAACTCATTAAATAAAAATTTTAAGCACAACAGAGGTGTTATGCTTGTGATAGGAATAGAAATTAAATACAATGTTGTCTCTACGATGTTATCCAATACATTTAAAAAATAAATCACAGGGGATGACTTGAGTTTTTGAAGAAATGAATATACTATCCATTATCAGCAAAATTAATTCAAGTCTGTGTATGCAAAGATCTCAAGAACACCGATGTGACTCAAAATATGAAAAGTTTTGGTCCCAGTGCAGTTCTGTCACCAGCCTGAGAAACTGCTCCAACTCTCACTGGTTCCCGACTCAGAACATACACCACATCCTTATGATTTCTGCTCACTCCTGCCTTGTTTTTTATAAGAACTGGACAACTGTCATCTTTTTAATTGAACGAGGACTTGAATCAGGATAAAGAAAATCTGAGTGGACCACACTGTGCTCACAGGAGCTCTCTCCGCTTATCCATACGCAGAGTCACGATGTGCAACAAAGTTGGAAATGTGAGTTAAAGGATAATAAAAACTAGCACACTGGCAAATTTTCCAAAAGGTGAGGAAGTAGCAAAATTGTGAATTCAAAATTGGACCCACATTATTTTAAGAAGCACTCTATCAGTCAGAGGGCATTTTGAAATATAGTCTAATAGTAGGAATTACCTGGAGTTTGATTAAATTTTTAAAAGCTAGATAACAGCAGAAAATACTTCTCTCCAGGATAAGGACAGAGGCACAGACGTGGCTAGACGCGTTTCAATGCGCTACACTGTCTCGTGCCGAAAGCACGAAAGAACAGAACAGCCGGCATACACTTACTGTTCAAATCTTCTATTTCGAAGGTCGCCATCATTAATCCTGACAATGCAATCATTCTCATGAAAAAGGTTTTCTTGTTCAGCTTTACCACCTTTCTCCAATCGTTTTACTAATAACCCCAGGGTTCTGGAACATTAAGAATGCAAATCATTACACATGTAATATTTCTACCATGCACAATGCCCTACTGCTTTAATGCTGGTACTATATTTACAAAGACTTCCTGATAAAGGAGTGCATTAAATCATTATTAATACATTTGAAAATAACACCAACACAAAAAGCACAACGGTATAAATGATGTGTAGAAATGGATCCTTTCAATAAACGTAAGAAATTGTTTCTGGCTTGTCAGGATTATGTTTCTGAAACAAACCGTGTACTTCTCTCCACGCTTAGAAATGCTTCAAACAGAGCTCGCCTGATGGTTCAGTGGATATCGCAGTGTGGAACATAGATGAGCGTGTGTTTGTGAATAGCTTTGGCTATTTCGGTTTTCTGTTTGAAGCCAGCCGGTACACTGCGGATGGCAAAGCCCATCTATCTCTCTATGAAAGCGCAGGTAACGAAGAAAGGTGAACCTCACCACATTGTGCATTTGTGAAGAAAAATAGGAAAGTTTCTGTTCTTGGCATCTGAATCTGATAGTTCCTAATATTCTGAATTTCAAAATCTTGTTAGGTCTCCCAAATGCAACTAATTTGTTGCCACTATTTCCATTTGAAAACAAATAGGAGAAAGCCAGTGGCAGCGCAAATAACATCAGTCACCTCTTAACATGGGCTCAAATGGCAGGTTGAAAGAAAAGCCTGAATGAACTTAAAAGTTCTCCAAAGAGACCAATAGGGAGATAAAAAAGCAAAAATTATTAGTGTCACTTGGTCTAGAGCACTAATTTCTTGACTGACGGGAAGGACAGTCTAGATACCCTGGGACAAGAGGCAAACATTATATGGCAGAGTACAAGGAACATGAATCTTCACCTACTTCTGGTGCTGTGACTGACTTGATAGTTCACATAAATTATATATGATAATCATGTTAAAATTTTTATGAATCTTTGGCCTATCCAAAGCTTGGGTCTTCTTTCATAATCCTAATATTTAGAGATAATATCCATAGAGATACTAGAATTTAGAATCCTGCCAAAATTAAAGTTGAAGACACCACAGTTTTTAATAGCCTATATATATTCTATTGGAATATATTCTGTTGGAAGATATAGATCTTTTTGCTGTGTCCTACACAAGCTTTCCAGGAAAAAAGCCAAATAGATACCTTTCTCTTTTAAATGTTTACAGTAATTGTTGCTTGTTCTGTGGCCATTTATCTCTCTCCCCTACAATTGTTACTTATATATATACCCTATCTATCCTTACTGGTGCATTGTAAGCTACTGGAAGATAGACAAGATGGGATTCATTCAGCAAGGCACACTCAAGCACCTAGCTGGTAGCAAGCTCATTAATGAAGGAAAACTGAATGAGTTGAGCTGAGACAAACAAGTCTCATGTTTCTAAAAAACTTTTTGCAAAATAGAATACAATCAAAGGGAAATTTAGATTCAGATTCTTTTTTTTCACGAAAATGTCATTTACACCAAATATATGATTGAACTGAAATAAATTGACTTAAAAACAAAAGTCCTTTTTCACTTGTTACTTTGCAGCTTAAACTTGTTTTTCATGAATACTTATTGAATCATACTTTAACTTCATTTTAATTTTTATTATTAAGTATATTACAGCATGTTTTACTATGGTCAAGTCTACTAACATGCAAAAATAATCAGAGGAGATAATATTTAAATTGTATTTTTCTTAATTTTTTTTAATGTTTATTTATTTCTGAAAGAAAGAGAGAAAGAGACAGAGCATGAGCAGGAGAGGGGCAGTGAGAGAGGGAGGCACTTCGAATCTGAAGCAGGCTCCAGGCTCTGAGCTGTCAGCACAGAGCCTGATGGGAGGCTCGAACTCACGAACCAGAGTAGGATGCTTAACTGACTAAGCCACCCAGGTAACCCCAGAAGAGATAATATTTAAATTGCCTTTTGTAATTTTAACATTTGATGATTAGTACCTACTAGTGTAAGAGTCTAAAAAAATCTTAGTGACTGATAAAAACATTATTACACAGGTAATTTTTGGTTACTTACTACCATATACTGGAATTAAACAAATACAAAAATTCTCTCGGCTCAAAGGTGAGAACAAAGTACACTGACATAGCCGTACAAGCACTTAACTGTCTGAGTCCTATATGGAAGGAAGAGATTCCACAATATTCCACCAATAATTAGGTTATGTTAAAATGTCATCATGCCCATGATCTGTCTCCCCATACTTCCCTATTGTCTTAGTGTGTTTCTACGTGCAATTGACTAAGGCGTTCCATGCAATTGATTGAGGTATTCTATGACAATACATTATTATTATTATTAAGATGTATCTATCATTCTGTTGAATGAGAGAAAATAATTTGAGAAATCAAATTAAATCAGTTATTGATAGTATGAGAAGTAGAAAACACTTTGGCCACTTTACCATCAAAGCAACCATGTAAAAGGACAGCTTGAAGGAAAAGATGACTCAGCCACCACAGCCAATCATAACATAACCAGATATGTGGTGCCACACCTGTTGCTAAATCTCTCTATAGACCAAGAAAGCTATTCCACAGTGCATGCATTCAGTGTGCAGTAAGAGTATGCCCTACCAAGCGTCACTCCAGTTAGTTAATTAGTTTTTAATCAGTGAAATCATGAATGATTTTTCAATATGGTTACAATACTCCTGCAATCAAAAGTGACTAATAATTATTAGGTTCTTATGTACCCTGAAATATGTTATATATTCTAAATAGCCCACATATTTTTAAAGAAATATATCTATACACATATATAGACAGATTATGTTTAATGAAAATTGTTCAGTAGTTAACTATTATTGATGATTTGTTTAAATTTACAAATTTACCCCAGATAGATCCTTTCAGTATTTATGTCAGTTTAAAATAATACAACTTGGAAATCTGTAATTTAATTCTACAAGTGGCATCACTATTTTTCACAATAGGTCTATGGATTTGTATTCATCTAAATAATCATTTTTCTTTTATAATCTACTTCCCCCGCCCCCAGCCGGGAATCACTCTAGAATAATAATTCAAAGTAAAAAAGCATGACATGCTTCATTTATTGAATGGCTTGTCTTTCTAAGTCCGCATATACAGCCTAATTCATCAGTAATCCTAATATACAGTAGAAAATGTTATAAATCATAAATAAATACACCATCACATTTACATGGAATATAAACAGAAGTTTATTAAAAGAGGCTTTTACAATCCAGTTATTAAAATAGCCACAAAAATCTCAGAATCCTTTTTCTGGGCCTTTTTCTGGGATTAGGATACTGATGAGGGCGGGGGCGTGGTGGGGGGAGAGGATGAATTTCACCCTGAGTAACACAGCAAGTGATCAGGGAATCAATGGAACAGACTGAATTAAGGAGAAGTTAGTAGCCTGCTGATTTCTAAGTACTTGACCACACTATTAGAATCATTCTCTCCAAAAGAATGGATTAATTTAAAAGTAAAGTGGTACAATCTGCAAAATTATCTCATTTGCTTCACTAGGTGAAAATGATTACAAAAGGAATGGGAATGAACTATCAAAAAAAAAAAAAAAAAAAAAAACTTCACAAGAAAATTGAACTGATACCATAACAGCAAGACTGAGAATGAAAAGTACCCTCTGAAGGGAAATCATGGGTAAGTGATAACACTTTCATGTTCCTGAAACACATGAGAGCAAGCACGGAGATTTCCATACCTCCCACTTTCAATTTAAAGCCATCTCAAACTGTATAATTAAAAACACATGTTAGGTATATATTTTGCAAATTCAACCAGCAACCAGTATTTGTTCTAAAGTGATGAAGAACTGACTGCCTATGGTGTTGTGGTTCCTTTAACACTTTTTAGAGAAAATACTCGAAGCTAACGAAATTCCGAACATTTTGGTATGTCAGTGTGCTAGGACAGAGAATAGTTCTTCTTCTAGGAAGTCAGTACCAGAATTCCTTATTGGGGACAACTATTTTCCAGAAGTCACCTTGCACAAGAAAAAAAAAACAAACATACATTTATATATGAAGAAGAAGAGGGAAGAGAGGCAGCCAGGTGAGCTCTACTTGGAGGGATCAGCCCAGGAGCAGAATTGCCTAGGTGGGTTGTGCTGACAGACACAGAAGAAGAGACATGGTGGATGGATGAATGTGGCAGGCAGACTTATGAAGGCGTGTCTGTAGGGTTTAGGGGGACAGAAGCAGAGACTCCTGCACCTCGTGTGCAAATCTAATGTAAACCCTACTTGGCACATACGCTTTCTGAGCACATAGATTTTTTTTTCCTGATAAATCTGAAACATCTCCAGGCCTACCCCCTTTTCCACTGTTTCCTATATATATATTTTTTTTTTAATTTGGGGGAAAAAACACTATGTCCACTATGTACGAAACTCACTACTGAATAACTTCCCTCCAATAAAAATATGCAAATACACAACTATTTCTTTAAGCCTATCCTCATGGCTCTTGAGCAATGTTTCTTACCATAAAGGGGGGGCAAAGAAGAGTAAGAAAGCAAAGCCATTGAAATGCAGCATGATTTGGGATGTATAATTAGAAATTTAACTGCTTAGATTATATTAAGGATTGCACCACTACATTTTCACAAGGTTCATTAGCCTAATTATGCACTTAATTAAAACAAACTCAGTCATACATGTTAACATTTTCAATTCTAAGTATAAATTACAACCAATGATAAAACTGAAAATAAGTAACAAAGGTTTTATTGACATCTAAATTGGCTAAGCAAGTCTGAGTTTTGCTTTGATAATGTAAACTCCCACAACTGCCACCCAGTTGTATGGACATGATCATAATTCATCTTAACAAAAGCTGACACAGTATAAACACCACAACCATAGTGAAGGCAGAGTGGGAGTATGCAGAATGGGATTCCATCAATAAGACCCTCTCAGCTCACTGAACACTAAACATGAGGGGCCAGAAATTATCTACATTTGAGCCCTGAGAACCACAGCCATCTTCATAGCAGATACAAACAGAAGAAAGTTCAGAAAAGTTCCAAGTTAAAAAAAAAAAAATCTTTGCTTTTTAAATCTTTAATAGGTAAATAAAAATAGAGAAGTCTTTCAAGCTTAGGGCAGAAATGACAAGCATCACACTTCTACATTTAAAGAAGCAAGATTTATTGAAATGTAAACTATACTTTTCTACCTAAAACAAAGGTATTATTGTAATCCTTTATTAGAACAAATAAGCCTACAGCTAAGAAAGCACAATTAAAAACTTTCAGATAAAAGCTACAGATTCAGTTCATGAAGTTACATTGTGTTTTCTCAGAAGTAATGAAAATTGAATACTCAAAGTTCAAGAGCATATTTCTCCTTTGAAAAGTGATAATTTCAAAATTCTACAATGATCTGAAATACACACACCTCGCATAAAGCTTTCCTGACCTGAACTAGGTTCCATGAAATTCAAATTGGCTCTATTTCTTCATTAACATATATACACCCAACGAACTAAACTAGTATGTACAGTTGACCTATGAACAACGTGGAGTTAGGGGTGCTGGTCCGCAGCACAGTAAAAAATTTGCACATAAATTTGACTTTCCAAACGCGTAACTACTAATAGCCTACTACTGACCAAAGCCTTGCTGATAACATAAGTCAATTAGCACATATTTTGCATGTTATATGTATTGTATACTATATTCTTAAAGTAAGCTAGAGAAAAGAGAATGTTAACAAGAAAATCATAAGAAAGACAAAAACATTTACATACTGCACTGTACTTATAGGGGAAACAAATCCATGCATAAATGGACCTGCACAGTTCAAACCTGTGTTGCTCAAGGGTCAACTGTTTTGCAAATCTTGAATATATGACAGCAGTAATTCTCATCTTGGATTCAAAACAGAAGAAAAAAATGATCATTTTCTACTATTTCATACACTAATCAGCACCTATCTAAACAAACAGAATAATCAGCAATATGGAGGAAATTCTAACGCACATGACAGGAAGATCAAAGGAAGATAAAATATCATTTTTATTAGCTGTCACTGCCAAGTACTCTGCTAAATATACTTTACATATATGGTGTAATTTGCATATATTTTCCTATTAAAGCCATACAAAGTCACTGGAGTGTCCATCCCTCAGATGTAAAGACTGACGCTAAACAAAGCTAACTTACTCCCTTGCTAAAAGACAGAGCTGAATTCTGTCCCAGTATCTCTGGCCTTAAAAGTTGAACAGTTCCGAACAACTCCTCTGCCAAAAACATAAAGACAACATGTGATCAAGTTAGTCACTGATTGACAGAAAGGTAACACAGCATTTCTAACCAGAAATTCTGAAAAAGAAACAAACTTCTTGTTTTTGATGTATTATAAAGCAAAAAGTCCAGGGGAAAAAGTCATGAAGAAAAACTTTAATGCAATAATTGAAAGGATAGTATAGACCCTTCAGCTGATACTGTAAATATTAAATTGAAGATAAATGGTTGAAAAAATTCATCTACAAAAAGTGAGTGATTAATAAGGCAATGCCAGCAGGAGCCATTTGCAGAAAGCTAGAAACATACAGAGACACACACACACACAGACACACATACTCTTCCTCCTTCCCTCCCTGTCTTATCAAGGAAGGGCTGCTTTTCCAAAACTAGATTTTTCCTTTAAGTCTCAGGATTGACAATCAAATAAACGAAGAAGAATCCTGTGAGTACTTATTACTAATTGGAAGATGTTAAATGAGTTTGTTTTTTTAAATTTGCTGCCTTCTGGGAATTCCTGAGAATTAGGGGTATGTGTTGGTAGTTAATAACATAGAGTTACAATAGAAAGACTTTCTTATCTACCAGTAAGTGGCAATGAAATTTTGGGCTCTTGTCTCCCTCTCCAAATATTATGAATAGGAAACAGAGGAGAAGGAATTTTAGATATGAAAAATATTAGAATCGAAACTCCATCATGGGGCACCTGGGTGGCTCAGTAGGATAGAAGTCTGACTCTTGGTTTCAGTTCAAGTATCATGAGTTTGAGGCCCCACATCAGGGTCTGAGCTGACAGCACTGAGCCTGCTTCGGATTCTCTCTCTCCCTCTCTCTCTGCCCCTATCCCGCTTCTGTGAGTGCACTCGCACATGTTCTCTCTCTCTCTCTCTCTCTCTCTCAAAATAAATAAATAAACTTAAAGAAAGACAGAAAGAAAGAAAGAACAAGAAAGAAAGAAAGAAAGAAAGAAAGAACGAACGAACAAGAAAGAAAGAAAGAAAGAAAGAAAGAAAGAAAGAAAATGAAAGAAAGAAAGAGAAAGAGAAAGAGAAAGAGAAAGAGAAAGAGAAAGAAAAAGAAAAAGAAAAAGAAAAAGAAAAAGAAAAAGAAAAAGAAAAAGAAAGAGAAACTCCATGATGGCGGGCATTTTTATCAAATTATGGCCCACAAGCCAACATTAAGACTAAGCCTGCCACCTGTTTTTGTAAATGCAGCTTTAGTGGAACATAGCCACACTCACTTAGTTAAACATTGCCTATGGTTGCTTTCATGCTACAATGACAGAATCGAATGCTTGCAGTGGAAACTCAGGTGACCCACAATGCAAAAACATTGAATATCTGACCCTGTAAAGGTTTTGCCAAGCCTTGATCTTCCCTCCACCTGGAAACAAGAACACTGCCTGGTAGATACCAGATCTTTAAAAAAAAAAAAAAAAAAAAAAGGCGTGGGGGGCCGGGGGAGAATCCAACAACTTCCTTGACAAAACAAGCACAACCATATAACTACTATTTGCAAAAGAAAAGGTACTGTGATAGAACACTCCAAAGACCACTGGATTAATAATAACCAAGAATGTATATAAATGGGAAATGTCCATTACAGAAAAGACCCAGAAAAACAGACTGCATTTTATCAAAAACAATATGCTTTGCCACACTTGTTTCCACAAGGGAAATGTTGTAGAATTTCCACTCTAAGTTAGACTGTAGAGTCCAAGTAAAAGAATAATTTTTTTTTTAAAATACAATCCTATTTCTTAAAAACTTTTAACAATGTCTCCATTATTTTTAGTGAATGAAGTCTCATAGGTCACTCATAAAGTGCTTTCAAACAATCCCTCCAGTGCTATCTTATAATACATTCTGTTTCAAATCCTTTACTCGTTAGTTCTTACCAAATCGTGCACATGTGTATGTAGCATCTTCCTTTCGTATATTCTCTCCTTGGGAAAGAATATCTTTCCAGAATGTCACTAGAATAACTCCTATATTTTCTTCAAAGAACCTAGCAAGCTCCATTGCTTCACTGAAGGTTGATGACAGCATTCAATATTTCCATACTTCTGCTAAATCCCTATGGCACTTGTGCATATAGTTCTTTTGAAAATGTAGCATGGATTTTTTAATATACACATTTTTCAGCTGGAATTTTAAGTCCCTTGAAACCAAATTTAAATCTTATAATTTCATAAACCCAACTTCTACAGTATATAATTTTTTTAACTTGCTTAAATACCTAGCATTATCAGCCTCAGAAAAGCTCATTAACAACTATCAAGCCAGGATATTTCTCTATATCTACTGTAGCAATGCCATAGCTAATATGGATAGTCACAGGTTCATACACACTTTTACTGTGTAAGCATTACTGAGTAATACCTATGGGTTAAGACCTAGGAATATAAAATATATAAAACACAGTTTTCTGCCAAAGGAAATGACAATTATTTGGCATAACCTTTGTGAAAATAGTAGCATGTATGATTTAAATAAGAAAGTTATGTTTTAAATCAGGAGGAAATCAAATTATATGTGTGAAGTTAAAATTGATTTCAAGGTAATGAAACTGTGTAAAAGAGCTCTGGATGGGAATCAGTTTATTTTATTTTTGAATAATGTACAAGATGATGACTAAAGTAAAACAGTATAACAGGGAAGGAAACAATCAACAAAACTCAGAGGCAAACTACGGACTGGGAAAAGATATTTGTAAATGACATACGATATAGGTTTAGTATCCAAAATCTATAAAGAACTGATCAAATTCAACCCTCAAAATATGAATAATCCAATTAAAAAGGTCCGAAGACATGCATAGATATTTTTCCAAAGAACACATGCAGATGGCCAACAGACACATGAAAAGATGCTCAACATCGCTCATCATCAGGGAAATACAAATCAAAACTACAAAGAGGTATCACCTCACACCTGTCAGAACAGCTAAAATCAATGACACAAGAAACAACAGGTGTTGGCAAGCATGTGGAGAAAGGAGAACCTTCTTGAACTGTTGGTGGAAATGCAAACTGGTGCAGTCACTCTGGAAAACAATATGGAGGTTCCTCAGAAAGTTAAAAATAGAACTACCCTACTATCCAGCAATTGTACTTCTTAGTATTTATCCAAGGAATAAAAAAATATGAAATCTAAAGGATACATGCATCCAATAGTTGTAGCAGCATTATCTACAATAGCCAAATAATGGAAACAGCCTAAGTGTCCACTGACTGATGAATGCACAAAGAAGATGTGGTTTATATGTACAATGAAAATGTTACTTAGCCATAAAAAAGGATCAAATCTTGCCATTTGTAATGATATGGATGGAGACAGAGGGTATTATTCTAAGCAAAATAAGTCACAGAAAGACAAACACCATGTGATTTCACTCATATGTGTAATTTAAGAAACAAATGAGCAAAGAGAAAAGAAGAAGAAGAAGAAGAAGAAGAAGAAGAAGAAGAAGAAGAGAGAAAGACAAGCCAAGAAACAGACTCTTAACTATAGAGAAAAAACTGATGGTTACCAGAAAGAAGGTGGGTGGGGAATGGGTTAAATAGGTGATGTGGATTTAGGAGTGCACTTGTGATGATTACCAGGTGATGTATGGAAGTACTGAATCACTATATTATATACCTAAAACTAATATTAAACTGTAAACTGGAATTAAAAAAATAAATTTTAAAGAAAAAAGAAAAACAGAATCAAGGGGAAGATAAAACTGTCATTTCCATGCATCTATTTGTGTTTCTATCTAGGTACTGAGGCAGTGGTTAGGGGATAAGAAGCCATATGCCAAGTGTCACTGATACCTCCAATCAAAAAACACCTTCCAGTTTTGCTCTAGAAAATAGTAGGCCCAGCAAGATCCTTATTCAAAAAACTTCATTATGCCTCAGGCCATAATAATACTTAAGTGGCTATAAAAATTTCTCTAACATTGACTTCACATTTTTTTCCTGTTTTCCTGAATTATATTTTTACTTGAGATGTCCTGCGTTGTGTGTTTTCTCTTTATGATATATAATTCACATCCTGCATTATTTCTTAGCCTTTTTGGCTTTGAAATCTAAATCAGAAGGCAATACTGACAGATATGGGTCACTTTTACAAAAAGAAGTATTCAGTAAGTGTTCTTCAATTAGCTGTATCTTCAAAATTGATAAGACCCAAATAAGACTGGAATTTTGTACAAGTGAAGTTATTCTTGGAAATTTCAACTTACATCCCATGAATATGTATTCTTTTATTCCCACTAGATACATGTGCAATTTCTTCACAAGTTCCACTTAATTTCTTCCTTTCTGCTATACTACATCGCTTAATTTGCCCTTTCAGCCACCATGGAGCTGATGTAGCTTCCTTTATAAGCTGTCATCACATTTGAAATCATCTTCTGCAACAAGCCAGCTTCAGTTACCTAATTCAGACAATTCCTCCTCTATCAATTCATGGAGTACCTATCATATATCAACATTTATCACATAATTACAATTGTGTGATTTGGGGCCATCACTCCATCTTGGTTGCAGATCCCTAGAGAAAGACTATGTCCTGTTCATCTTTGTGTCCTAGCACCTAACTCAGGAATTATCACACAGTAAAACCTTGGGAAGGCTTCTGATTGAATGAGAAGAATCTAAGTGTAAGCATTTCAGAGAACAAGGACCATGGCTGTCTTTGCCTCCTCAAGATTGATTTCTATGATTTTGAGCAGCCTGCCTGCATTTTCTCTCCCAATGAAAACCTAACTCTGAAGAACCATTACTATCAAGTCAATGAGTAAGCTTAAAAAAGCAACGTAAGTACTGAGAAAAGAACAAATATTTCTTTGTTCTTTGTTGTTTCCCAATATGAAAACTGGTAATGTCTAAAAAGAGTTTACAATTGTAAAATCTGATTTTCTTAATCTCTTTGTCCCTTATATAAGAAAGTTGTACAAGACAGTCTTCGTTAAATGCCAAATCAACCGAGATTAAAAATGACTCAGCTGGGGGCGTCTGAGGGGTGCAGTTGGTTAAGCAGCTGACTTTGGCTCAGGTCATCATCTCACAGCTCATAAGTTCGAGCATCACATCAAGCTCTGTGCTGACAGCTCATAGCCTGGACCCTGCTTAAGATTCTGTGTCTTCCTCTCTCTCTCTCTCTCTCTCTCTCTCTCTCTCTCTGTCTGTCTCTCTCTGCCCCTCCTCCACCTCTCTCTCTCTCTCTCTCTCTCTCAAATAAAAAAATAAGCATTTAAAAAATGTTAAAAATGACTCAGCTATAAAACAACTTTTAGTTCTGCAAAGGGATACCTGTCTACTTGAATGTGTTCTGTATCTCTAAACACCATGGTAACCAGTGGATTTTGTGAAATTGCTTCCACTGAATTAATCTATACTACATTTACTTATCTTGTTTTCCTTTTGCTCTAGGCTTTTCATCTATTTATTTTACCCTAATATCCTTTCACACTGAGGGAGGAAATGTGTAATAAATTACAGAAAATGGCATGTTTATAATTGAAATACTGGTTAAGTCTCATTTAAATGGGAGGGCAGGAAGCGGTTCAAGAAGACAGCATAGGAAGATCCTGAACTCACCTTCTTCCACAGTTACCACACATGTACAGCTACACATGGAAGAGTTCTCTCAGAAAAGGACCTCAGAACCAGCTGAAGAGCTACTCCACAAGAAAGGACAAAAAGACCACACAGAGACATACTCTTCCAAAACCCCCAACACAGTGATCCACAATTGGGAAAAAACTCAAAACACAAAATACAAATAAAAACATATATACATAAATCAGGACAAACACACACACACACACACACACACACACACACACACACACACACACACAGCTTCTTCCTGAGGAGCAAGGGATTTGTGTTCCATGATAGGTACCACAACCCTCAGCGTCTAAAGCAGAGTGAGGAACCCCCAAAATCTGGCTTTGAAAGCCACAGGAATTACATTAAGGAGAACCACAGGGCTATCAAGCACAAAGATTTCCAGATTAAACGGCTCACATGTAGGACCCAGGTCACAAAACAGGAGTTTGAAAAAAGTCTAGACCACAGGTGAAGGAACTTTACTTGTTAAACTTAAAGTATCTACCAGAGGGACAGAAGTCTGCTGGTATTCTCTCTAGGGACAGAATACTAGTGGATACCATTTTTATAAACTACTTCTACATTGCTAATGCCAGTATTGGCAGGTGCCATTTTTGTACCTCACTCTAACTAATAGCTGTGGGAGAGCAACACCCCCTCCCCACTGGCCAGCACATCTAGGCACGGCAGATGAGCAGACTCATGCCTTCTACCCCTGGACCCTGCCATAGTTGAACAGGTATGTGTTGTACACACAGGGGATGTCCCTTGCACACCAGACTTGGGTGGGGTGGGAGGGTTGGGTTTCTGGACTCCATAGAACTGAAAGTATTGGACAGACAGCTCAAAAGATAACCAAGAACAAGGGTAAGGTTAAATGTTAAGGTTCATCTACTATACAGAGTCATTCACAAGTACAGGGAGATATAACTGTTTTACATAATACACAAAAACAAATACAGAGAATGAAGCAAAATGAGGAAACAGAGGAGCATGTTCTAGATGAAAGAACAAGATAAAATCCAAGACAAAAACCTTAATGAAACAGAGGTAAGTAATTTATCTGAGAAAAAGTTCATAAAATGATAAAGTCAGAAGAAAAATAGATCAACAGACTGAGAACTTCAACAAAGAGACAGAAAAATATAAGAAAATACCAAACACACTTCACAGAGCTAAAGAATACAATAACTGCTCTGAAAAATTCACTAGATGGGATCAAAAGGAGGTTAGACAATACGGAAAAATGGATCTGTGATCTGGAAGTCAAGGTAGTGGAAATCACCCAAACACAAACAGAACTTCAAAAAGATAACAAAAAGTTTAAATGAGAATAGATTCAAGGATCTGTGGGAAAATATCAAACATGCTACATTCATATTATATGAGTCCCAGAAAGAGAAGAAAGAAAGAAAGAAAGAAAGAAAGAAAGAAAGAAAGAAAGAAAGAGGCAGAAACTTATTTGAAGAAACAACGGCTAAAAACTTCCTTAACCTAGAGAAGGAAAAAGACATCCAGGTCCAGGAAGCACAGAAAGTCCCAAACTACAGGACACAGAAAGACACACTAAAACACATTGTAATTATCAAATGTCAAAAGTTAAAGAGAGAATTTTAAAAGCAGCAAGAGAAAAATAACTAGGGAAACTGCAGATGACTACCAAATGACTTTTCAACAGAAACTCTGCAAGACAGAAGGAAGTGGCATGATATACTCAAAGTGTTGGGAAAAAACAAAAGCAACTTCCAACCAAGAATACTCTACCCAGCAAGGTTACTCAGAACAGAAGGGGACAAAGTTCGAGACAAGCAAAGGCTAATAAGGTAATTCATCACCACAAAACTGGCAATACAAAAGAATTGATAAACAGACTTCTTTAAGCTCTGAACAAAAGGCCATAACTAGAAGTAAGAAAATATATGAAAGAAAAAAGATCACACTGATAAAGCAAATATAGAGTAAGGTAGTGGATTAACCACTTATGAAGCTAGTATGAAAACAAAGTAGTAAAATCAACTGTAACTGCAATAATTAGATAAGGGATACACAAAATAAAAAGCTGTAAAATACGATATCAAAAACATACAACACTGGGGATGGGCAGTAAAAATACAGTGCATTTAGAATGCCATCTAACTTAAATCACTATCAAAATAAATTGCTACACACACACACACACACACATACACACACACTCTTATATATGAATATCATGGTAACCATAAAACAATATCTTAAAATACACACAAAAAAATGAGAATATCTAAACATAAAACTAAAAGAAAGTCATCAAACCACAAAGAAAGACAGCAAGCAGGAACAGAGAACTATAAAAACAACCAGAAAAAAAGACTAAACAAAATGGCAATAAGTACATATCTATCAATAATTACCTTAAATGTAAATACTAAATCCTTCAATAAAAAGACATAGGGTGGCTAAATGGATAAAAAGAACAAGACCCAGGGGCGCCTAGGTGGCTATCAGTTAAGCATCTGACTTCAGCTCTGGTTATGATTTCACGGTTTGTGAGTTCAGGCCCCACATCAGGTTCTGTGCTGACAGCTCAGAGCCTGAGCCTACTTCGAATTCTGTGTCTCCCTCTCTCTCTGCCCCTCTCCCACGTGTGCTCTGTGTCTCTCTCAAAAATAAACATTAAGAAAACAAGAGGAAGATAGCAGCACAGGAGGATGCTGGGCTCACCGCGTCCTGCTGATCACTTAGATTCCACCCACACCTGCCTAAACAACCCAGAAAACTGCCAGAAGACTAGCAGAATGGATTCTCTGAAGGCAAGCGCAGACGAGAGGCCCACAGAAGAGGGTAGGAAGGGTGGAGAGGCAGTGCACGTACACGGACTGGGGACTGGCATGAGGGAGCCGGGGCGGAGGGGCAGCCCACCAGCAAAGCAGAGCCCCCCTGCCCCCAGTCTGGCTTTCAAAAGCAGAGGCGCTGGACAGAGTGTGTTCTGACAACAAGCTGGACTTAACATCTGGAAGGTTATAAGGTAACAGCTCTGCTCAGAGAGCAGGAGAGCTGGAGGACAAGGGGAGGGAGAGTTGTTGAGCCCCGGACGACAGAGCTCAGCTTGGCGGGGAACAAAGGCTCTTGCCAGCACCATCTCCCTCGCCCACCCCCGCTAACATCCCAAAGGGAACCAGTTCCTGTCAGGGAACTTGCTTGCACCGTGCAAACACCCAAAGCTGTGCTTCTGTGGATACATCCCTCCAGTGGCAGGTCTGACTCCCTCCTGGTGCCGCAGGGCCCCTCCGAAAGCGGATCTCTGAAGGAAAAGCGAGCTGAGCCTGCCCCTCCCGGCCCTGTGCACCTTGCCGATCCACCCCAGCTAATACGCCAGATCCCCAGCACCACAAGCCTGGCAGTGTGCAAGTAGCCCAGACGAGCCACACCACCCCACAGTGAATTCCGCCCCTAGGAGAGGGGAAGAGAAGGTACACACCAGTCTGACTGTGGCCCCAGTGGTGGGTTGGGAGCAGACATCAGGTCTGACTGCAGCCCCCCCACCAACGCCAGTTATTCAAAACAGCACAGGGGAAGTGCCCTGCAGTTCCGCAACACTCCAGGGACTATCCAAAATGACGAAACGGAAGAATTCCCCTAAAAAGAAACTCTAGGAAATAGCCACAGCTAACGAACTGATCAAAAACGATTTAAACAATATAAAAGAAAGTGAATTTTGAATAATAGTCATAAAATTAATCACTGGTCTTGAAAACAGTATAGAGGACAACAGAGAATCTATTGCTACAGAGATCAAGGGACTAAGGAACAGCCAAGAGGAACTAAAAATGCTATTAATGAGCTGCAAAATAAAATGGAGGTGACCACAGCTCGGATTGAAGAAGGCAGAGGAGAGAATAGGTGAACTAGAAGATAAAGTTGTGGAAAAAGAGGAAGCTGAAAAAAAGAGAGATTAAAAAAATCCAGGAGTATGAGGGGAAAATTAGAGAAATAAGTGATCCGCTAAAGAGAAATAATCTACACATAATTGGTATCCCAGAGGAGGAAGAGAGAGGGAAACGTGCTGAAGGTGTACTTGAAGAAATAATAGCTGAGAACTTCCCTGATCTGGGGAAGGAAAAAGGCAATGAAATCCAAGAGGCACAGAGAACTGCCTTCAGATGTAACTTGAATTGATCTTCTGCACGACATATCATAGAGAAACTGGCAAAATACAAGGATAAAGAGAAAATTCTGAAAGCAGCTAGGGATAAACGTGTTCTAACATATAAGGGAGACCGATAAGACTCTTGAAAAGATCTCTCTACTGAAACTTGGCAGGCCAGAAAGGTATGGCAGGAAATCTTCAATGTGATCAACAGAAAAAAATATGCAGCTGAGAATCCTTTATCCAGCAAATCTGTCATTTAGAATAGGAGAGATAAAGGTCTTCCCAAACAAACAAAAACTGAAGGAATTCATCACCACTAAACCAGCCCTACAAGAGATCCTAAGGGGGATCCTGTGAGACAAACTACCAGAGACATCGCTACAAGCATGAAACCTACAGTAATCACAATGACTCTAAACCCATATCTTTCTATAATAACACTGAATGTAAATGGACTAAATGCGCCAACAAAAAGACATAGGGTATCAGAATGGATAAAAAAACAAGACCCATCTATTTGCTGTCTACAAGAGACTCATTTTAGACCTGAGGACACCTTCAGATTGAAAGTGAGGGGATGGAGAACTATCTATCATGCTACTGGAAGTCAAAAGAAAGCTGGAGTAGCCATACTTATATCAGACAAACGAGACTTTAAATTAAAGGCTGTAACAAGAGATGAAGAAGGGCATTATATAATAATTATAGGCTCTATCCGTCAGGAAGAGCTAACAATTATAAATGTCTATGCACCGATACGGGAGCCCCCAAATATATAAAACAATTACTTATAAATATAAGCAACCTTATTGATAAGAATGTGGTAATTGCAGGGGACTTTAACACCCCACTTACAGAAATGGATAGATCATCTAGACACACGGTCAATAAAAAAACAAGGGCCCTGAATGATACATTGGATCAGATGGACTTGACAGATATATTTAGAACTCTGCATCCCAAAGCAACAGAATATACTTTTTTCTTGAGTGCACATGGAACATTCTCCAAGATAGATCACATACAGGGTCACAAAACAGCCCTTCATAAGTATACAAGAATTGAGATCATACCATGCATACTTTCAGACCACAAGGCTATGAAACTTGAAATCAACCAAAGGAAAAAGTCTGGAAAACCTCCAAAAGCATGGAGGTTAAAGAACACCCTACTAAAGAATGAATGGGTCAACCAGGCAATCAGAGAAGAAATTAAAAAATATATGGAAACAAATGAAAATGAAAATGAAACAAATGAAAATGAAAATACAACAATCCAAATGCTTTGGGATGCAGCAAAGGCAGTCCTGAGAGGAAAATACATTGCAATCCAGGCCTATCTCAGGAAACAAGAAAAATCCCAAATACAAAATCTAACAGCACACCTAAAGGAAATAGAAGCAGAACAGCAAAGACACCCTAAACCCAGCAGAATAAGAGAAATAACAAAGATCAGAGCAGAAATAAACAATACAGAATCTAAAAAAACTGTAGAGCAGATCAATGAAACCAAGAGTTGTTTTTTTGAAAAAAATAAACAAAATTGATAAACCTCTAGCCAGGCTTCTCAAAAAGAAAAGGGAGAGGACCCAAATAGATAAAATCATGAATGAAAATGGAATTATTACAACCAATCCCTCAGAAATACAAGCAATTATCAGGGAATACTATGAAAAATTATATGCCAACAAAATGGACAACCTGGAAGAAATGGACAAATTCCTAAACACCCACACACTTGCAAAACTCAATCAGAAGGAAATAGAAAGCTTGAATAGACCCATAACCAGCGAAGAAATTGAATCAGTTATGAAAAATCTCCCAACAAATAAGAGTCCAGGACCAGATGGCTTCCCTGGGTAATTCTACCAAACATTTAAAGCAGAGATAATACCTATCCTTCTCAAGCTATTCCAAAAAGTAGAAAGGGAAGGAAAACTTCCAGACTCATTCTATGAAGCCAGTATTACTTTGATTCCCAAACCAGAGACCCAGTAAAAAAAGAGAACTACAGGCCAATATCCCTGATGAATATGGATGCAAAAATTCTCAATAAGATACTAGCAAATCGAATTCAACAGCTTATAAAAAGAATTATTCACCATGATCAAGTGGGATTCATTCCTAGGATGCAGGGCTGGTTCAACATTTGCAAATCAATCAACGTGATACATCACATTAATAAAAGAAAAGATAAGAATCATATGAATCTGTCAATCGATGCAGAAAAAGCATTTGACAAAATTCAGCATTCTTAATAAAAACCCTTGAGAAAGTCGGGATAGAAGGAACATACTTAAACATCATAAAAGCCATCTATGAAAAGCCCACAGCTAACATCATCCTCAATGGGGAAAAACTGAGAGCTTTTTCCCTGAGATCAGGAACACGACAAGGATGTCCACTCACACCGCTGTTGTTTAACATAGTGTTGGAAGTTCTAGCGTCAGCAATCAAACAAAAGGAAACCAAAGGCATCAAAATTGGCAAAGATGAAGTTAAGCTTTCATGTTTTGCAGATGACATGATATATTACATGGAAAATCTGACAGATTCCACCCAAAGTCTTCTAGAACTGATACATAAATTCAGCAAAGTTGCAAGATACTAAGTCAATGTACAGAAATCAGTTGCATTCTTATACACTAATAATGAAGCAACAGAAAGACAAATAAAGAAACTGATCCCATGCACAACTGTACCAGAATCATCAAATACCTAGGAATAAATCTAACCAAAGATGTAAAAGATATGTATGCTGAAAACTATAGAAAGCTTATGAAGGAAATTGAAGAAGACATAAAGAAATGGAAAAACATTATGTGCTCAAGGGTCGGAAAAATAAATATTGTCGAAATGTCAATACTACCCAAAGCTATCTACACATTCAATGAAATCCCAATCAAAACTGCACCAGCATTCTTCTCGAAGCTAGAACAAGCAATCCTAAAATTCGTACGGAACCACAAAAAAGCCCGAATAGCCAAAGTAATTTTGAAGAAGACCAAAGCAGGAGGCATCACAATCCCAGACTTTAGCCTCTACTACAAAGCTGTAATCATCAAGACAGCATGTATTGGCACAAAACAGACACATAGACCAGTGGAATAGAATAGAAACCCCAGAACTAGACCCACAAAAGTATGGCCAACTAATCTTTGACAACGCAGGAAAGAATATCCAATGGAAAAAAAGTCTCTTTAACAAATGGTGCTGGGAGAACTGGACAGCAACATGCAGAAGGTTGAAACTAGACCACTTCCTACACCATTCACAAAAATAAACTCAAAATGGATAAAGGACCTGAATGTGAGACAGGAACCCATCAAATCCCTAGAGGAGAAAGCAGGAAAAGACCTCTCTGACCTCAGCCACAGCAATTTCTTACTTGACACATCCCCAAAGGCAATGGAATTAAAAGCAAAAATGAACTATTGGTACCTCATGAAGATAAAAAGCTTTTGCACAGCAAAGGACACAATCAACAAAACTAAAAGGCAACCAACGGAATGGGAAAAGATATTTGCAAATGACATATTGGACAAAGGGCTAGTATCCAAAACCTATAAAGAGCTTACCAAACTCCACACCCAAAAAACAAACAATCCAGTGAAGAAATAATCCAGTGAAGAAATGGGCAGAAAACATGAATAGACCCTTCTCTAAAGAAGACATCTGGATGGCCAACAGGCACATGAAAAGATGCTCAACGTCACTCCTCATCAGGGAAATACAAATCAATACCACACTCAGATATCACCACACGCCAGTCAGAGTGGCCAAAATGAACAAATCAGGAGACTATACATGCTGGAGAGGATGTGGAGAAACGGGAACCCTCTTGCACTGTTGGTGGGAATGCAAACTGGTGCAGCTGCTCAGGAAAACAGCGTGGAGGTTCCTCAAAAAATTAAAAATACACCTACCCTATGACCCAGCAGTAGCACTGCTAGGAATTTACCCAAGGGATACAGGAGTACTGATGCATACGGGCACTTGTACCCCAATGTTTATAGCAGCACTCTCAACAATAGCCAAATTATGGAAAGAGCCTAAATGTCCATCAACTGATGAATGGATAAAGAAATTGTGGTTTATATACACAATGGAGTACTATGTGGCAATGAGAAAGAATGAAATATGGCCCTTTGTAGCAACGTGGATGGAACTGGAGAGCGTGATGCTAAGTGAAATAAGCCAGGCAGAGAAAGACAGATACCATATGTTTTCACTCCTATTGTGGATCCTGAGAAACTTAACAGAAACTCATGGGGGAGGGGAAGGAAAAAAAAGAGGTTAGAGTGGGAAAGAGCCAAAGCATAAGAGACTGAGAACAAACTGAGGGTTGATGGGGGGTGAGAGGGAGGGGAGGGTAGATGATTGGTATTGAAGAGGGCATCTTTTGGGATGAGCACTGGGTGTTGTATGGAAACCAATTTGACAATAAATTTCATATACTAAAAAAAAAAGAAAAGAAAACAAACTGAGGGTTGTTGGGGGGGGTGGGCTAAATGGGCGAGGGCATTAAGGAGGGCATTTTTTGGGATGAGCACTGGCTGTTATATCTAAGTGATGAATCACTAAGTTCTATTCCTGCAATCATTATTACACTATATGTTAACTAACTTGGATGTAAATTTTAAAAAATAAAAATTAAGATAAAATAAAAGAAAGAATGTAAAAAAAAATTAAACAAAAAAACATTAAAAAAATTTTTTTTAAATCCTATTAAGCATCTTATCCAACCACAACAGTATGAAAGCAGAAATCACCTTCAAGAAACAACTGGAAAAAAACAAAACACATAGAGACCACACAACAGGCTACTAAACAACCAATGGATTAACAATAACAACAAAAGAAGCAGCCAAAACCAAAATACCTGGAAACAAATAAAAATGAAAACACAACACTCTAGTCCATATTACCCAAAGCAACCTACAGATTCACTGCAATCCCTATCAACATTTCAATGGCATTTTTCACAGAATTAAAATGAACAATCCTAAAATTCTTTTGGAAGCACACAAGAACCCAAATAGCCAAAGCAATATTAAGAAAGAAGAACAAAGCTAGAGGCATGATGCTCCCTGATTTCAAACTATACTACAAAGCTATTGCGATCAGAACATTATGGTACTGGCACAAAACAGACACACAGATCAAGAAAACAAAACAGAGAGGTCAAAAATACATACATATTTATATGATCAATTAATTTATGAGAAAGGAGGCAAGAATATACAACAGGGAAAGGACAGTCTCTTTAACAAATGGCATGGGAAACCTGGATAGCTACTTGCAAATGAATGAAACTGGACTGCATCTTAAGGCATATGCAAAATAACTTAAAATGGATTAAAGATTTGAACATAAGACCTAACGCCATAAAAATCCAAGGAGAAAACATAGGTGATAACCACCTCGACATTGGTCTTAGTGATATTTTTTGGATTTGACTCCAAAGGCAAGAACAACAAAAGCAAAAATAAACAAATGAGAGTATAGCAAATGAACAAGTTTTTGCAAGTGAAGGAAATTGTCAACAAAATGAAAACGTACTGTGCTAAATAGGAGAGAATACTTGACATTCATATTTTACAAAAACAGCTAATATCCAATATATATATAGAACTCACCCAACTCCAAGGCAAAAAAATTAAAAATGGGCAGAAGATCTGAGTAGACATTTTTTCTACAGCCAAAACGCACATGAAAACATGCTCAACATCACTAATTATCAGGAAAATGCAAATTAAAACCACAATAAGATCATTTCACACCTTCCAGACTGACTAACCCCACCCCACACACATACACACACAAACACAAACACACAAAATAACAAGTATTGGTGAGGATGTGGAGAAAAGGAAACCTTCATTCACTGTTCGTAGGAATTAGTGCTACCACTATGGAAAACAGTACAGAGGTTTCTCAAGAAATTAAAAAAAGAACTACTGTACAATTCAGCAATTCCACTTCTGTGTATTTATCCAAAGAAAACAAAAAAACTAACTTGAAAAGATATGTGTACCCCTATGTTCATTGCAGCTTAATTTACAATAGCCAAGATATGGAAGCAACCTAAATGTCCATCTATAGATGAAGGGATAAATATGTGGTATGGGTATACAATGGAATACTACTCAGCCATTAAATAGAAGAAAAACTTGCCATTTGTGACAACATGGATGGAGCTTCAAGGTACTATGCTAAGTGAAATGAGTCAGACAAATACCCTATGATTTCACTTACACGTAGAATCTAAAACACAAAACAGATGAACAAAACAAAGCAAAACCCGACTCACAGATACAGAAGACCAATGGTTGCAAGAAGAGAGTGAGTTTTGGGGGTGGATAAAATGGGTGAAGGGCATCTAGAAGAACAGACTTCCAATTATAAGATAAATAAGTCATGGGAATGTAAGTCATGGGGAATATAGACGATATTATTTATTAACTTTGTATGGTGACATATGGTAACTAGACTTATCATGGTGATCATTTCAGAATGTATACAAATGTCAAATCACTACGTTGAAACTTGAAACTAACATCAATTATACTTCAATAACAACAAAAAATGAAATACTGCTTCAAAGCTGGTATATACACAATTAAGTCCCATTTGTGAAAAGTTACATCCCACAGGAAGGTAAAGGTACACTAATATCAGGAAGCTATAATCCACACAGTTTACCTTATCTTTTTTCTTTCCACTCGTAAAATAAATGAAAAAATTTAACTTTTGAGATCATTTAAAATTGTATTCTTTAAAGGAAATAAAGGCAAAGTCCATTTTGAAAAAGAACTGTGTTTAAACGAAAGTGCCTTAAAGAAATTTCAATGCTTCTCTAGAGTTTAAAAATAAACAAAGAGAAGGAGGAAAAAAGAGAAAGCAGTCAGAACCCTGTGAATATAACACAACCTCAAAATTCAAGGTGAAGTTCACAGCTTGTTATATAACACTAACTGTCAAGCCTCTTACTCCAGCAGAGTTCTTGGTAAATCAGTTTCAGCTTCCAGACATTCCATAAAGCCTGTGCTCTACCAACGAGATGAAATCTGGAGTCAGCACAATTAGGACGGTGGTACAATACTCAATCAACAAACTTGAGTAAATAATTGAATCACACACTTACCACTGACATTCCATCTGTTTTTTACACTATGCTACATGCTTGCAATTCCCTGGCAACAGTGTGAACTACATCTCAAGTCACTGGTCTAAGGCCATCTGCCAGCTTTCCCCTTTCTTCTCCCAGTGTAAAGGAAGTTAAAAAATAAATAAATATAATCATAACAATAAAAGAAAGAATGAGAAGCCAAGTAGTTCATAAATAGATTTCACCAGGTAATTACTGGATGTGATTTAGGAGAGTGTGTAAGTAAACTTCAAGCACTTAACAGTTAACAGCTCCAGGGCAAGGATGCAATGCCCGTCACTTGTTGTTAACAGAGGCCCATCACCCTTAGTTGCAGTATCAATTCACAATTTAATAAACATATTAAAATAAAAATTTAATAAACCCAAGGACAGTTTTTTTCACAGAAAACAAGGCAGAAGAAAAGAAACCCATACAACATTTGAAGTTTTTAAAGATACACATTCTATAAATTAATGAAGTCATTAGCCATACAAAATTTGACATTTGAGTATGCAGAGATTGAAAAAAGAAGGAGCCACAAGTCGCATGGTAGGAAATAAATCTATAGCTTATTTAACTTTCACAAATTTCAAACATAATCATAAAAATCTTTCAAGATTAAAGAACTAAAAAAATGAATTTAACATGAATCCTTCCCTATGTTACCCAGATAATTTTTATTGGATAAATTTTTCCAGAAAACTGCTTTAAGCTCTCCCTTAATTTTGGAAATTCAGCTGGAGTTTCGACTCTAAAGTGTTTCACCAATGTACAGCAAAGTACAATGTTTGCAGGGATGCGTGATGACCAATAAAATTATTAGAATAATTTAAATGCTTGATTTCTTCATCAGCCTGAGTGCTTTCCATGATTATGATGTATACGTATGAAGTAGCGAGTGCCCCCAAATGAAACTGTTCCTATTAAGCATATGCTAAATCAACACCACTCTATATCTGAGCATAAATGAAGATAAAACACTCAACATTATGATTCAATTAAAAACCTCCAAGATACGTTACCTGCCGCCTCGAGCACTGAAAGGCACTACATGGATTCCCAGAGGCCCTCCATCGTTGGGGACTTGTACGAGCTTTACCATATCACTGTGAGACAACGATGAATGAGGGAGCATGAACATGTACTGTAAACAAACCAAAACCAAAACAAAACAAAACAAAAAAACTGCTACAACACAGACACACAACGACAAAAGAGAACAAAACGAAAATCCCACCAAGCACACACACATACATGTGCACATTCTGGAACAGAAGCATGGTGATGAAAGCGACATTAAACACTACATACCTGAACACTAGCCTGATGGCATGCAGAGAGAGCAATCAGCAGAAATAACTGCATTAAAATGACACAGAACCATTTCTCTCGGACCACACACTGTTCTATGTGTAATACAAGTACACATTTTGTAAGTCAGAACTCTAGATTTCCATGAAAAATTTTCCACCGCAGTATTTATTTCAAGGACAATATAGATTAAATGAGTAAAGGTGTTTTGGCTGCAGAGCACATTAAAATTTACAAAGTGCTCCTGCATATGTCACATTATTGCTCCTTCCAATAACTCAATGAGGTAAAAGCTTTTGCTTCTGTAGGTGACAGTCCACATGTGATCCAGCCATCTTTACATCCCACTGTTCCACCATTAATTCAGTCACCATTTCCTACTTCTCTAAGTGTAACTGCAACACCGGGTATGAAACTCCTTTCTCAAAGCCAGCAGGTACCTGCTAAAAATCAAATAATTTTGGGGCGCCTGGGTGGCTCAGTCAGTTGGGCGACCAACTTCAGCTCAGGTCATGATCTCACGGTTTGTGAGTTTGAGCCCCGCATCAGGCTGTGTGCTGACAGCTCAGAGCCTGGAGCCTGCTTCAGAGTCTGTGTCCCCTTCTCTCTCTGCCCTTCCCCAACTTGTGCTCTGTCTCTCTATGTCTCTCAAAAAATAAATAAATGTAAAAAAATTTTTTTTCTAATAAAAATCAAATAATTTTCATAAGTGTTTGTAATTGAGCTTTAAAGTCATGAAGAGATATAGAAGTAACATGAAGTTACTTCTATTACATAACTAAAGTACTTTACTATTAATATAATAAGCCAGAGTTTAATGAAAACTGGTTTAACTTAGAGAATGTAAATTTTCTAAACCTTTTATGAGATTTCACTTCCTTTATAGATTTTTCCATGTGTGTGTGTGTGCGTGTGTATGTGTAGTGCACAGAAATCTAAGCAGGTCTTATCTGACAATTTCTGAAACTAGTATTTCAGTTAAATATCTAGTTGAAGCAATGTGGACAACTATAAAGGAAATGCTAATTCTTCAATTATATTACTTAAATAAAAAATAAAGTTATGCTACATACTATTAATGTCCTGACTATATAATATAAAGACTAAAGAAAATTAAAGATAGTGATATCAAACAAATCAAAACAAAATTGAGAATACACACATATATTTAATCACATACACTAATTAGGAAAAAATTAGAATCCTGCCATACTGCCAAAATATTTACTAATGTAATACTATTCAAGTGAATTTTTAATTTTTTATATTTTCATAGAATTTCACATCTTAGATATTTAATATCATTTGAACATCTATTTAATGATTAGCTTGTCAATTGAGAATATAACTTATAAATTTATTTTATTCCACATTCTTTCTTAAAAGAACTAGGACATGGCAAGTCTTCTCAAATGTAACAGAGACTGCTGGTTGCTATCTGTCTAAACATAACCTGTTACTCTCACTGACGGCAGTTTTTTGAGAGCCTTCCCTTGAAACACCAAGAAAAGACAGAGTTAAGAGTTTAAATGTTGATATCTAGGCCCTTTCAACTTTTACCCAAAGTCAAAAAAAAATTTCAGAATGACTGCCCTCCCTGGTCTAAACTACCAAGGGAAGAAGTCCTAAAAACACCTTCCATTTAAACATGCCAATATTTAAGACAATTGTAAAGCTGAAATAATGTAAAGATTTTCTTCTTCCTTTTATACCTAAAACCATGTTCAAGGTCCCTAACCTATGATTCGAATTTTTCAACAAATAGAGATTTCAACAAATCTCTCAAGAGACATTCGATTTTTCCAAATCAAAAAAATATATACTAACATGACTAACGCTTACATGATCCAACTGGTTTTTCAAGTAAAGTAGATCTACACATTTTGTTTTTAATTTAGCAAAGTTGAGGAACGAACAAATGACCAAAACAATGACATACAAAGCAATTTGAAAACAGTTACAGTGCTGTTAAGATGACATTGTCAATCAAATACTATTTTATATTATAATTTAATAGTATTTGCCAAGGCATGAAACTCAGGACAGAACATGTGAATTTCCATGCTATACTTCTTACATTAGATAATTAACTCAATAGATGAAAGATGCTCTTTGGAAAACAAACCAATGCAAAGCATGGTTTTAACTAAGCACAAACATTCCGCATGCCATATGCTTTTGGAATACTTGCTGCTATCAGTGATGCTACATGTATATTACAAATTCAGTTAAAAACATCAGTAACTTACTCCAGGGAAAAGCTGGGTATATTCTCCAAACCGGTATCAGCATGTCCAACAGGTTCAACACGACTGTTGTCTTCTTCTGTCCCATCCTCATCCTAGAGACACACAGCACAAATAGAAGCACACTCTGTGTTACATTTACTTCCATAATGTGAAAGGAAATTGGATAAAACTGGAGTTTGATAGGCATTATGATCATGTTAACTGGGTCCTTCCTCCAGAGAGGATGACCTTTAATGATAAGATGGGTAGATGTATATGAAAAGCTGCATTTTAAAGTAAGTTTCCTGAGTTAGCATACCCCAGGAAGTGGGCAAGACACAACTAAAATAAGAAAAGAACTTCTACTTATGTGAACTTCCTTAACATTTTCATTTCACTTTTTGGTGTATGTTTTTGGAAGTAATTATACATTACTACAATGTTATGTTAATAAATAAATGTATAGGATATAGGTAATACGTTTAACATTTTTACTAATCCAAACAGTTGAGACCATTAAAAACCTTAACAACTACCAAACGCTTCAAAGGTCCCCAGTTCCTACTAAACCAGATTTGTCAAAATGAGCATGCAGTATGTACAATCCTAGACTCAAATCCTTCATCCTCTGAAATTTCACATAAACTTACCGTAGGCCAAATGTCTGATTATGTACTTCTGTTATGAAGTACTAAGCCTAGAAAAAGGTACAAACAGCAAAATAATCAAACCACCACCTTTGTATTCTTCCTTTTAAAATGAAATGTTATGTAAAAGTTATGGTCCCACATGTTGTAGAAATTGGGTAAGTACAAATGTACTACAAAACACGAACGTGGAATAAATGTGATGGCTCATAAAAATAAATGAACTGCCACTCATGGATATGCTTACTTTATAACCTTGGCCATTGTCTTTCAATTAAAGGGTTCACTAACAGTAGAGTTGGCTTTTCAGGATCATTTGAATAATGGTAAACATGCCTGACTGATATCAGTGGTCTTATTAATCAAATTAGTAACACTTGGAATCTCTAATCATAGTCACTAAGAGGCTTAGTGTGCTTTACCTTGGATCCACAGTGCCTGGTATCCAGTAGATACCCTAAATATTTTGCTAATAAAAACAAAATCATCCCTAGAAATCTCTGGGGTATTAAGTTTCAAAACACAAAATAATAAAATTTATTTAATCCATTTCTTGGAAGTTTATACATATAACTTATATATACATGTAATTTGTTAGTCTATCCTTTCTTCTACATATAAATTTGATAACAGTGATTTTCTATGTGAATTTATTAAACCACCTATATAGGAGTCCACCATTAAAGATAAATTTTATATTTTCAACCGTGTACTTGAGAGACTCATAGAAATTTAAAGGCCATCAACAAAGACACCAATGGACAAAATGATAAGCCAAGGCCCTAGGTTCCACACACTGTTAAACAATATGTTAAATTCTTCAAGCACTATTAAGGCAATGCAGAGCAGTTGGTAATACCCAATTGACATTTCCTCTGAGAATCTGCCAAAATAAGAAGCTGGATGCACCGAATTTTTCTGTAAGTTGTGGATAGGTTCCATGTGTCCTCAGTGGTGGTGCACTGCATGAAACCAAAGTAGTTGAAGACTGATGATCCTATGTTTTAAGAGGCTCTAATACACACTTCTTAGTCATCTCTTAAGCACAAGCACACAATACATTTCAAAGGTTAACCAGCATCTTGAACCTGCCTACAAACCACACTTCACATGTAAACAAGAACTCCTACAAGTATGCTTTTCCATTGGCAATGAGGATAGGGAGGAGAATAAAGTGTTTATAAATTAGATGGAAAACATAAAAATAATCTTTCAAGTTAAAAACATTGTGTTTCAGGATCCATTAATAATTTACACACTATGAAATGCCACCATAATGTATAACCAGTGAAACACCTAGGTTGTACTATGAAACAGCCACATAAATGAAATGCCCCGAACTACAGTGATAAAACAGTAGCTGATAATTTACACATTCATTGTTCCCATAGTGGCCATTATCGGGCCCCCACGAGCATGTAGAATATTATTTCATGCAGCTGCATATGGTGTTCAGTTTAGATCACAACACTCACTGCCCTGAGGCTGAGCTGCTATTGCTGTGGGAACCACAACTTAAAATTTCCCAGCTTCGGGATGTGTAAATATCAGTTCCTGTATTGCTTTATTTTGTTGTTTTGTACTTTTAAAAAGCTGTGATTGAACATAGTTGCTTTTAGCATGAGTTATTTACTGAATTCCATTACAGACATAGAAAATGAAACTATTATTTATCCCAAATCAATATTAAAGGCCTAAAATAATAATTCAAACTACACAATGTTAAAAAATTTCCAGGTGAGAAAATACATTTCTTATCCTTTCCCTTCTCTCCATTTTATAGTAGAATGTAGCGGTTAAGAGCCAGGGTTCAAAAATCAAACAGATTTGGGTGTGAGTACTCATTTGCCAATTTTATATCCTTAGGCAATTTACATACCCCTTTTGTATTTCCATGTCTTCTTCTGTAAAACAGAAACAATAAAAACATCTTCTTCTTAGGACTATTGAGAGGGATAAGAGAATCCATAAAATAGCCATAACATGGTGCCTAACACATAGTAATTGCCCAATAAATGTTAGCTGTTATTGAAAAGAGAAATAAATAATATATGACATAAAACATACCTCAAATAAATGATTCAAGGCAGTGTTACACAACTATAATTTAAGAGTATATATTCACCTATTCATACCTTATACCTTACAATACAAGTTAATATTAAACATACTACCTACTCAAATAGAAAATATATCATCCACATTTTAGAAACGTTCATAAAACCTGACATTTGTTGTGCTTTGCTATATACAAAGTACCTTCATTATAAAAGGTCTTTGAAATGAGAAACATATGGAAAATATAAACAACTAAATACAGTACACAATCAAATAAATGGCATGAGGAAGAAAGCATTATGGATTAGGTTGAGGAAATTTGCAGAGAAAAAAACTAGATGTCAAGAACTGTGAAGAGTCTATGGTTTTGCCCTACTTGAAAGATCCTAACTTAGCCTGCATAGCTTCATGGATGCTAGCAGAAAAAACGAGACCCCTGGGTCAGAGACAGAGGGCAGTTCATTACAGCAGTAGTCAGAGTATCATCCTTCTATGCACTGGTTTCTCCAGTTGAAATTCTCACAAAGTGATGAGAAGAGAACCGGGGAACACTGGCACACACAGAAGGAACCTGAGCTTAGGGGACCCAAATACCTTACACAGGTAGTAATCATGTCTGCCCATTGCTCTGGAAGAGGACACTATACCTATCTACCAAGGCCGTCTGCTGTATAGACATCCTTAAAGGGAAAATCCAAGATAAAGGCCTCTCTCTGCTCTCAAGATATTCAAAAATGGAGGAGAACAATGGACAACACAATTTAAGCATTGCCAAATGGTACCATTTGTATGATTGCTAGCAAACCAAAAGTAGAAATATCATTAACAGATGCTCTATGATAATAATGCCTTCTTTTACAAATTTTTCTTATGTTTATTTAAAGAGAGAGTGAGTGAGCAAGGGAGGAGTGGAGAGAGAAAGGGAGAGACACACAAGCAGACTCTGTACTGGGGCTCGATATCAGGAACCCTAAGATCATGACCTGAGCTGAGATCAAGTATCAGACGTTTAAACCAACTGACCCACCGAGACACCCCAACAATGCCTTTATAAAGTAACGTGAAATTCTACTCTATAATAAAGTCATACCTTTCACACTAAAAGAAAAAAATTTTTCAGTGAATTCTGTGTTCAACCAAACAACTAAAGAAAAATCAAGAATGAAATTTGAAACAAATGCAAAGTCTTTACTTCCGATGGACCCTTTCATAGGAAGCTATTTTTGGATGTGCACCAGAAAAATCCAAGAAATTCAATAAAGCAGTGGACAGAACTCAAGGAAAGCCCCAGCATAAGGCGAAAAGACAGCCCAGAGAAGCAGAAGCCAATTGTGATTAGAGCAAAAGGATAGAGAAGTCTGGAAAGTCAATCTGCATGAAAAAAATAAATTAATAATTGGTCTGATGTTTTTGAACATTTGGAGAATATTTTGACAGACCTGATGGAGAATGTGGGGGGAATTTTTCAGAAATATACAGATAAAATAAATTTTGAAAAGGTCAAAGCAGTGGACTCCAGGAACAACAAAGGAAAATGTGTAGGAAAGAATATTTCATCAGAGTACCTACTTACTTATGCAGTGAGCCACAAGTTACTATATAATGTGAGGCTCGCTATTACTTTAACTTAGATGATAGGGAGAAAATGGGGACATGGAAAGTAAAAGTGGCATAAAAGGAAAAACCATCTTCCACAGTGACAAGTCAACAGATGTTAATAACTGGTAACCAGGAAAAAGCAACATAGATATTTTATTTAGAAATATGGGAGTAAATACCCGAAAAAAATATCTGCATGAAATAGTCCCTCTGAGGAGATGGACTGGGAAAATCAGGAGGAGCAGAATAGAGAGTACTCATTTTTTCATTAGAAACCTTCCAGTATTGTTTATATATTTTTATTCTGACTACATATTTGAAATGCCCAAAGGACCTAAGGCAGGAAACCCAACGTTCCAGCAAGGCAGCATTCCACTTTCATCTTTGGGAGCAGCAGACCACAGGGCTATCCAGGGGCTATTCTTGTGGGTCCCCGGTCCACAGCTCAGGTTCAGGAAAGGACACACATCAGAGGATGGCAAGCATCACCCTGGCTTAAAAGCCTCACGCCTCACAAAAGCTGGTACCTCAAAACAACACCATGCGCAGAGCGGCTTGTCACATATTTACAGTTTTTTGAGTCCATGTGCAATTTACTAATCAGAGGTCACTTTTACCATAAAAAGATAGTTGATGGAAGCCTTTATCAGGTTTTCAGAAAAAGATGGCCCCCAAACCCCTAAAGTTTAAATTCTCATGCAGAAGAAGGGAAAGATTTTGTTAACCTTTTACCTACCATATTGTATTGACTAAGCAATTTTTTTAAAAGATGGAGGAGCTCTAGTCAAAGGAGAGAAAAGAATAAGAGAAAATGAATACTTGATAAGCTTGGCTGAGGAGAAAGAGTTTTAGCCCAGGTTTGAAATGTGTATTAGGCAAGTGAGGGATAAAGACATATGAATTTATTTGTTCCCTGCTTCTAGGAAAAATTAATTATCTTACTCTCTTCCATACTATGAATGATATAAAGGCCAAGCCTCACTTGAAAAAGCCTCAATACAACCAATGGACAACACACTCTGAAATCACAACCACTCCCATGAACTATGTGTTTAAGAATACTAAATTTGGCTAAACTAATGATCTTTTTAATTTCAAAAATTATCTAGTTGTATTTCTTCCTTCTTGAGTATTAAATATCTTCTCCATAGTCTCAGATTTAATATATGTGTGTGTGTGTGTGTGTGTGTGTGTGTGTGTGTGTGTATTTTCTCCGAAAACTCAAGTAGATGTCATTGCAAAGAAGTAAAGGATTTGTAATTGGAACACTTAAAAATTGAATGGTGCATCCATTGACCACCACATAAAGTAAGAGCAGAAATTTTGTAACTGGTTTCTTATAAAGCAAGGAAATGAAAAGTACACTTTCTTCTTTACAGTAACATGATAAAACTTTATCTAGAAACCAATCACCTATATGTCTATATTTAAAGTCTAAGTTCCAAGGAATTAAAGATTTTGAATACATATGCCTACAATTTTAAAAAATAAGGTATCATTTTTAAAACATCTTATTAAAAGAACTAAAGTTATTTTGCCTCCTTAAATTTCCTGCACACCTATCTTTGATCTTTATATTTATGAAGCACAAAAGGAAATGAAAGTTCTGATGATATCTTGTTAAACCAATTTACAATATTTTTCAAGTGTTTTTATTATTCTTAACAGTAAAATAATTTAATGGGCTCAATTATATTGCTACAAAAATGCTCAACTAAACAGTCTTTTTCACACTTCTTCGAGTGTCTCTAAGACTTTCCAAACTTAATGAGAGTCATGTTAACTACTAATGAGCTACAGCACCCAAAAAAATATTTACTTGGATGTTCACAGCATGAACTAAATCACTTTTTTGGGGGGATCACATTTGGCAAAAAATAATTCCAAGGAGAATCTCTTTCCATGTCCCCTAAGTATCGCAAATACAATTCCAGAAGGCTTTTGTGTTAATGTTGCCACACTTGATTAATTGGTCAAATCACCAGGGAAAAGTAATTTCCCATCACATGTGGAAAACAATTGAAAACATCTGGGGGAGGGGGACTTCTCAACTGAAAATGATAAAGCTATGGCAACCTCCTAAACAAATAAAATCAGGAAATGGGTAATATAATTTTACTTCATGATCATTATATTCCACTTGAGTAAAAACATTTATGAAAAAAGCTAATTCAAATCCTTTAAGAATAGACAATGCTAGATAATAAGACCTTTTAAAATAAAAATATTTTTCTTGTACTTAGAGGGATATTAATAACCGTTCTACTTTTAAATGTAATACAGTTCATTATAACATAAACTGTACTCCACAGAACCCAGAGCTCAACACCAAATAACCGTGGGCTATATTAGGAATTACTCAGTACCTGTGATGTTAAATATTAAATGTGAGCTTCATCCCCTCAACAGGATTCCAAACATTCTCATCTCAAGTTAATACTGATCAAATGGAATGGCAAACATAGTATTTAACACAGCCCGTGAAATTTTCATTTACCACAGAAATGAAACATTTCCTGTCTTGGAACATACACAACATGACTCCACACAACCCAAGGCAAAAGAAGAGTCTGTAAAAGAAGAACAGATGGTGCTGATTTATGAAAGCTATCTCACCACAGACAACAACAAAAAGTATGTATCTCTGCACCTGTTACATGCAAAGTGGAATCTCAAAATGAAGTTCCAAAATGGAAGTCTGCTTCTTGTAGATTGTTAGAATTTCAGGGCATGGAGGAATCGTATTGGAAGACATCTGGTCCAATATCCAATCACACACTGGAATCTCTTCCTTCACTTTATTCTTCCTTTTTTCCTGTGCCCCCATGATAAGGAAGCCCTTATATATTACTCCTAAGCATCACTGAATTCAATAACTAATCCCACCTAGCATCACCTGACTCACTCCTATCCATGTTTATCCCAAACAGATGACCACTCAAGTATATGTCACCACTTCAGCAATACAGAAGCCACCACACTATTTATAGTTCCCCCACCACACACTAATGGCCAAGCAGCCCATTGCGTGATAAGATTTTAATCAGCCTAATCAATCTGATTTCAAATAGAGCCTGCTTACCAGAATAACACAATTTGTTTTCTTTTGAACATTCCTGAAAAAATACTCTAATTTATGAATTGTTGAAACATAAGGACCTTTGTAATCTGACCATCTTGCCTTTCTAACAATAACATTCTAATCCTTATTGAGGTGACTTTTTTAAATGTTTTATTTTGGAGGTGCCTGGGTGGCTCAGTTGGTTAAGCATCCAACTCTTGGTTTCAGCTCAGCTCATGATCTCACAGTTCATGAGTTCAAGCCCTGCATCAGGCTCTGCACTGCCAGAGCTTGGGATTCGCTCCCTCACTCCCTCTCTCTCTGCCCACTCCTCTCAAAATACATAAATAAACTTTAAAAAAATAAAATAAAATGTTTTATTTTGGAAGTAAGTAATACCTGGGTAAATAAAAAAGACTTATCTTACTCATTGGCTATTAAAATACCATATTTTTAAAAAATATAACTATTTTCATTCAAAAAAATTTCTCTTTGGCTTAAAAATGATTTCCAAATTAATATCTGATTAAGATAGGAACTGAAATAATTATAAAATAAACTTTTGCTAGTGATGAGTGCAAATCACTTCTTGAAGAGGCAAAAAATACATTTTATAATGTCTAATAAAAAATAAAAATGATAATTGCTAATACATATCAAGGACCTATGATGTGCCCATTAGTAAAGAATCTACTTCTTTAGTCTTCAGTACAACCTCAGTTTAATCCTCAACATTGCCTTTAAGCATATTTCAATAAATAAAATATAAGGGATTTTTACAAATTATGTACAAAAACTTTTTTCCAAACATAAGCAAGCAATATGCCCACATAATAAGTCCCCAATGATATGTACACAGTGCAGTTTGGATAACAGACCTGTGTTGCTGACATGCAAACTATTTGCTAATAAGGTTCACTAAACACTGTACATGAGAGCACATCTAGAGATATACTGGACACACCCAGCACGTGCAGAGCTACAATGAACCACTGACCTGGGCAGGAGACCTGCCTCTGCCATGTCCTTATTCATGTCACCAAGCCCTGCTTTCCTAATCTGAATAAAGGAAATAACTTGGTCTGTCTCAGAAACTGCGATGGGCTCACAGAAATCACTACATGCAAAGCACCTTACATATAAAAATAACATTTTTGGAGAAAAAAGAATGAATTTTACTAAACATCTAAAACACAATACAATCCGCATATACACTCTTTCATTTAATCTTCACACCAAGGTAGGAATTTTCATTAGGAGGAAATTAGGCCTAGAATAGATTTCAGATTTCCCTGCAGTGGGTGAGCTATGATTTTGAAAATGAGATCTGTGATTCTTGAGTTTTGTCAAGGTTTTTCAATATATTTTACTCAAGGAAGAGTGACCTAAAACTCTTAAGTAATGCATGTGATCCTAGCCAACTAACTAGTTAGTGTCAGGGCCAGGATCTGTGAGAATAAAAAATATAATAAAATTTATGTGGCAAAACAAATATTAAAATCTGAACATATAATAAATGAACTTTCATACAGAGTGACAATTACTATTAAAATTGGGGGGGGGGGGTCCATTTTAGGAGAAACATAGAAATAATGAACATCGGGAAATGTTACCAGAGGTTATATTTAGGTGGCAAGAGTATAAATGATTTTAATTGTGTCTTTATAGCGTTAAGTATTTTTACCACGAGCATAAAATCTTCTTAAAATAATGAAAGGCTATTTTTACTATTTTTTTTAACCTTACAGTACTTTTATACATTAATTTTTATTACATAATATCATTATATTAGAATTTCTCTGAAAGTGACTTTGCAAAGAATCAAGTGCCTAAAAAGAAAATAGGACAACATAGGGCAGTACAACGATGGGATTACTCATTGGTATTGATATACATTATATTTAATCAGTCTTAGAAATCAAGCAGAGAGATTTTTTTAAATCAATATTTGGGTGTAGTATTCCAAACGGCAGAAGAGATTAAGATGAGAAAAAGACTTATTAAGATGCTGTATAAAATAAATGAGATAATGAGAAGAAATTTCAATAAATCAGAATCAAAAAAAGAATGGAGGTAAGAGTGAAGAAGAGACACATCAAAACAAGTTCATCACTGGGCTCTGTGGTCCACAGGTACTTAAAAGGGTTTTCAATAGGGACAAAGATATATATATATATATATATATATATATATATATATATATAATATTATATTACATATATATATTTTACCCTGCTTTATATATATATACCCTGCTATATATGCTATATATATGCTATATATATATATATATATTTTACCCTGCTTTTCTAGGTGATAAATACATATTTCACCATTATTAATTTTGAAGGGCTTATTAAGAAAACATATAGTAGTCCCCAAAGTTCTACACCTCATTATTTTAAGTTGTTAATAAGCAAGTAAAGAGTAATGCATGGGTCCTATAACAAATCCACTCACGTAAACATGTATCAGAATGTGTACTGGTTTATTACTTTCCAATGCAATATTATAATTTCTCAAATGAAATGTAGTCATTAACTTACTTGAAACCAATAAATAGCTTCAATAAAGGAAGTAGCTTTAAAAAAATATTTTAACCCAATTTTCTAGTTGAATTCAATGAAACAAAAAATTGTTGGTAGATTTCCTAGGGATCAAGCAATTGTATTCTTGTAAACAAAATGAAATCAATTATACGTTTGATACAGGTACATAGTGATGATTAGTTTGAATGCTCAATTTTAAATAATGGTTCAAAATTTTATAATATTAGAGATTTACGATAACAACACTAATTAGGTATCCACTGTTGCATTGTCTCTAATACCCAGAATGTGATACAAATGCCAAACAAAAATTAAGATATTAAACAAATACACTAAAGTATGAAACACATATTATAATTGGTATGGCACCTTAGACAAGTGGTTAAAAACATGGATTCTGCATGATTCTGACAAATGTACCTTCTTTATATCTCAGATTACTCATTTATAGATTGGGAAGAGTAATACTGTCCATTGAGTTTCTATGAGAATCATAGGAGTTAATTAATGTAAAATACTTGGAATACTGTCCCGCTATGTAGCTGTTTGTAACCTCCTTCTACATAAGTAAAGCTAAATGTTGATTTATAAAATATCTTTTGGTTTTAAAAATAAGTCTGTCTTCTATCTTATACAAAAGTTTGGTTAAAATGATCAAAGTATGGCATGCTCTCCAAGAACACAATGTATTGATACAAGAGGAGGTCTCTCTTTTCCACCTTACATTTGGTATTTCCTTCCAGTTTTTTTAAACCATATAGGTTTTGTTTGCATAATCAAGTAAAACATATAAATGTTTTAATTGATGTATTTTATTTCAAATTGTACAGAACACGTTTTTAAATGACTTAATATTTCATCAATTCACTTATCATAGTATACTTTTCAACTCTGGTAATTATAGATTTAAATTTTTATGTTTATTCATTTTTGAGAGACAGAGACAGAGAGAGACAGAGCATGTGTGGAGAAGGAGCAGAGAAAGAGAGGGAGACCCAGAATTCGAAGCAGGCTCCAGGCTCCAAATTGTTGGCACAGAGCCCAATGCGGGACTCGAACTCACAAATGACAAGATCATGATCTGAGCCGAAATCAGTAGCTCAACTACCTGAGCCACCCAGGAGCCCCTAGATTTTAATAGTTAGGATTATGTTTTTTGAAAGCAGTCTAAAACAGAATACTTCAAATGACATGATATTTGAAAGAGCTTAGTGCTAAATTATTTTCTGAAAGGACCAAACCAGCTGATATGTTTACCAGCCTCATATTAAACTATACATTTCACAACTTTTTTTGTCTGTACTAGAAGACAATTGTCCACCAGATTCTTGCATATTTGCATGTCCTGAGAACACAGTATCTCCCTCCCAAGGGAGGTAACATAACCTCTCCTATAACATAACACACAGAGCCTGCAGGCCTCATATCTGGGCCACTGATGACACTTCCATGGGTTTGGGGACTGAACCAAATATGCTGATGCCTGTGCTGCTGGCTGTACTGAGAGTAAAGAAATCTTTCGTCTCTGACCCTGGAGTCTCATGTCCTCCATCAGCATCCATGAAACTGTGGCAGGCTAACTAGTTAGTTTAGAGGATAAAATTTTAGAGCCTTCTCGGTTCTTGACTGGCTACCCTAATACACGTGCACACACGTACGCGTGCACGTGCGTACATACACACACACATGCACACAACCACCCCTTAGTTAATCCAATCAACAAGAAGCCTGGTTGTCATTCTAGTTTGAATTTAAGATTACTAGTGAGACTGAATATTTCACCGTGTTTGTGGTGCTACATATGCTCTTTGTAGGTTTTCTATTCATTTCATTTATTTATCAGGACCTTGTGCTTTCTATGAATTTTAACAAAACCTTGATAGACTAGTAATATTACTCCTTTAAATGTCATATAGATTACCAATGTATGGAGCATGCTCACTTTGTATAAAATGAAGGTGCTGATAAAAAGGAACAGTACTTTGTAAGAGCAATTTTCTCCTTTGTTTTCCTTCTGCCTTTAATAAGGACCCTTTCCTCACTTCCTACCACCTTTCCTTTCACCCATGTCCCCACAAATACCACTCTCTGCTCTAAGGTACAACCTTTAGAAATATTTCCAACCTAAAATGGTCTAGAGGAAAGAACTATTTAGAAGCGGTGACTGCCTAAAATGTCCATTTCAACACACTCATTACTAAAATTTCGTGAATCAGAGAAATGAATTAAATGCTCAGAGATCATTTCATTAGATTTAATAACCATATCATTTGCTTTTGATTACACAATTTGATCCAATTATGTCAGTACTTTTGGTTTCCTCAGGTTGTTCCCTTGGGATATAATTAAATCCGGAATTCATGATTTGCAAATGGACTAAAAAACTTCAGCTCATTTCGTATGAAAGACAGTCTTATCAATATTTACCAGAAAGATATGCTTTCAGAAAAAAGAAACTCATCACAATTTTTAGCATAAAATGATTGAATAAATAATATTTAGGACAAATAAAAATATAAAATACAACAGATACTAGTCACTTTCAGTTACAAAAATAAAAGGTTCGAAATATTTATTTAGGTTATACTCAGGGATAGAAACTGTTTTACTCTTGAAATATTTACTTCTGAAGTTTCTAGTAAAAGAGCATCGAAGAGGATTATTTGTTTTCCAAGTAATAGACCAGGTTGTTCAGACTACTAGGAATAGGAACTTTCCCTCTTGAAAAGAGATTATTAGTAGAAAATTGACTTTGTAACTAATAACAGACCACAATGAATTTTAAAACATTAGACAATAAGTATGTTTTTAAAAAGCCACAACACCTATCCATTTAGTACCATGACTCTAGATGGTAGGCCTGTTTATGCCTGTGAACACTGTGCAGTATCTTTAGATAAAGAAAAGGAGAGGGAAGTACATTCAGAAAACTTTCACACTTTTTCTGTAAAGTCAGCTCAGCCTTTGTTATTCAGATTAGCTTTTCAAGGGTCAGAGCTACCTTTTTTCCCCTTATTCGAGAAATCTTCTGAATACCAAATACTATTTCCCATTCAAAACCCTGAATCTGTCATTAGGCAATTGCTAAAATAAGTCTCAAAACTCTCTCACCCTGATTCTTCTTTCTCTCTGTAATCCCCACTTGCCTGATTCAGATGTCTGTATCAGCAGGTTCCATTTCTCAGGCTCTGGTCAACTCTTGGGCATAAAATGTGAAACTCACTCCTCATTTGGCCACACCACTTTGTCTCTGTTCTCTATCATTGTGGAAATCACTTTTACATATGAGAACTCTTTGTAAAAATGGAATTGCATGGAGTTTGGGGGATTCATAAATATTCTTTAGGGTAGGAAGTCAGTAGTAATACAATTCCATCTTCTTAAAAGAATCATTAAACTATGAGAAAAATTGTGGCATTAGTAATAACGTTGCCAAGGTCAAAGTTGTTGAATCAAACATATTTGACTAGGTCAAAGACACGTGCACTTCCAGACATTTTTTCTGACAGTTTAAAGAAATGCCATCAAGATACATATTATATTTTTAAAATAGGAGCACATATATTGTATTCCACAAGCCTAATGAGGGTCTTGCTATGGTGCAGGTGTCTTCTCAATGTACTTAAAATTCTATGACACCTTTAATAAAACACCCCCAAAGAACACTCAGCCCTGTCTTGCGTCTCTGATAGGATGGAAAAATTTAAACCAGTTTTAAATCATATCCTCAGGCAAAATCCTGAGGTATCTCTCAAAGCAAGCCACTAAGAAAGCACTGGGAAATTGTAACCTGACAAGACCTACCCCAATATCCTTCTAGCAAATCTTCCAGGAACTCATGGAGAGAGGGGTGGGCATCCTCGCAAAAGACCCACACATGCGGACATCCACATGGGATAATCAGAAATTTGACCACTCAGGTTACAGAAAAAAAATCAACGCAATGACAGACTACCAAAGCAGTATTTTGGAGGGATAACCACAAACTTCCAGCAATTGGTGTGAAAATGTGATAGAACCAGGAGTGCACTGATAAATATCTAACAAGTGGCTTGAAAACAAAAGACCTAGTTTGTAGTCTTTGCCAACACCTGTGATACAAATACCCCACCCGACCAGCAGATTTCAAGCTACTAACATAGTGTCATTGAACAGAGCTAGGAAGACATCCCCACCATCAGGTAGGAGCCAGCTCTGGAAGTGATTACTAAAGTAGTCTTGAGTACTACTAGAAAGAAAGGAGAGTTCTTAGGAGATTAGTAAAGAAAATTAATAATATAAAGTATCAACACTCCTTTTGACTTAATCATACTTGGCCAGATTACTGCTTCATTTTGTTTTAGATCCTAACAGGGATATTCATATATCAGATGTTTAAATCTTATATGAACCAACCAACAAATGAATTACTATCAACCAATGAATTTATAGCAACAATAAACCACTCTAACAGCAAAGGATCATTCTTATCTAAAATCAAACACGACTTACATAAAAAGCCAGTGATGAGGGGATTAGACACTGTAGGGCATCTGGTCACTTTTGCAGCACCTCGATGAGACCTGAGAGAGGGGCCCCCTTGGGCGGTTCATGACGCTGGGGTGTAGAGCACAGGCTGCACTTCACCCCAACTATCTCCCTCAACAAGGCACTCACCTAAATGCAAGGCCCTTGAGCATAACATTTTTTTTTAGTGTTTAATAATTACACCTGTTAAGAGCATACATTCTGAACAAAACATTTGATTTTATCTTATGGATATTTTAGTTAAATACTGAAAAACTACCTCAGAGGATAAACATGAGTAGAAAGAGAGAAAACATGTATCAAGAGTGGTAACATTTAATATCTTCATGAATGTGCCAGGAACTATATATATGTGCTGTTTCTGTTCTACAACTAGAGAATTCCAGCTCAAACTGGTTAAGTAACCCACTTTTTGTCAAACAGCTGTCAATTCACAGAAACAAGTGTGTACAAATAAATCTACCATAGTCAGGGCACCTGGGTGGCTCAGTAGGTTGAGCGTCCAAATCCTGATACTGGCTCAGGTCATGATCTTATAATTTGTGAGGTTAAGCCCCACATCAGGCTTTGCACTGACAGTGTGGAGCCTGTTTGGAATTCTCTCTCTCTCTGTCCCTCCCCTGCTCTCGCTCTCTCTCTCTCTCTCAAAATGAATAAACATTTAAAAAATAAAATAAATAAAATAATAAAATAAAATAAAATAAAATAAAATAAAATTGAATTAAATTAAAATAAATCTACCATAGTCAAAAGGAGAGCATCCTGAGGGCAGGACAGGTTATCTGTAAAGAATACAAACACACCCATTACCAGCATCACAAGGTGTAAATATGAAATGGAGTTTGCCTGGTGAAGATCTCACAGGGAGGGAAGGAGCAGAGAACCCACAATCACCCAGCTCTTGTCATGTCACAATCAGATGTGCACCACCGGAAGGGGTCCAGGAGAGTAGTCCCACTCCCACGACTCCTTGCACATTTATAAGGTGGGCTGGGAAAGAGGCTGCACAGAACATCATTAATAATGATCAGTAAGGGCTTCCTGGTCAAAATGAGGCCAGGTCAGAAGGCAGTTGGCACAGATGAGCAGTTCTTCCAGTGAGCAAACTCAGAAATTCATTAAGCATGAATCCACAGTCAGGTTTTCCTCAGGCATCTCTGTGCTCACACCTAACTCAGTCCTGGACTCCAGTGTTCTAAACTTGAAGCTTGGTTCTCCTGGAATATACTGGACTACTAACAAAAGCAACCTACGGCAACATGAGTTTGAAACCATGGCCAGACCCGGCAGATATTAACATCAACATCCATTTTCTGGAGACAGGATGCAGAAGGTGAGAATATAAACAAATGGAAGAAGCAAGCGATGAAACAGCACCCGAGTTCCGTGACCTTATATTTCTTAAGTAGAGATCATATTTTGGGACTGTGAAATATTTTTTACCTCATGAACTGAAATGACCACATTTGGGTAAGAATAAATTCACTTAGCAGTATTAAAGAAAATGTAAAGAACCTGCATTACATACCCAAAAATGTAACGGGTATTTAAAAAAATACTTATTTTAAAATACTTTTTTTAAAAAACAAAACATTATTTTGAAATTTTTCAAGCTTACAAAAAACTGAATAAACATATTCAACACAATGTACCTTTCATCTAAATTCACTAATTAGTAACATTTGTCTTCTCTCTCATATATGTCTTATTTTTGAACTACTGAGATTAAGTTGCCATAGATATTCTTAAAGTCGACTTGAACATAATGAATTATTTTCAAATAGAAAACAGAATCCAGTTATCTAAACTTATTTTGAATTGGGAGAAATTTTTGTAAGGAACTGATAGAAGCATATGTATGTCTTACTAGTTTTCAATTACCAACAGCATTTATTTTGTTTAGCTTTTCTGATGTCACAAAAAAACAAAAAGGAGAGTATTACACTAAAATTGTAGAAGACTAGAAATTCAGGACAGGAGATTCCACAGGTATTTTTCAATATAGTACAACTAAAATACCCCTGAATTAACAGACTACAAAGTGATTTTATAAAAGTCTCCACATGGAGAAATGACCAATATCCAACCTAGAAGGGATAAGGTTTGGATTTCAGAGTATGTGAAAAGTAGCAAGGCAAGCCTAAAATCAAATGTAAAATAATATATAACTTTTGTTTAGTAAAAGAAACTTATTGAACTTTTTCTTAATTAAGTCTATAAAAGTAAATCAATTTCATAATTGTACATTTTCAAATATTTGGATGTACTGTTTCTTAAAAAAAAAAAAAGTGTAATTCTACCTGCCAGACTGCTGAATGATGAACTTTGAGATTTAATAAGTAAATTTTTTAGAGTTTTATCATGAAACTCTTCAAGACAGTAAAGTGCCACGGATGGTGCTTATTATATGTTTATATATTTATTATATATTTACTTCGGACATTATCTGCATTCCCAATGGGAACGTGAAGTAACTGTTGTTCTACTATACTTAATTTTTTCTATTATATGTGGGAGCAAATAAATTAAAGGTGAATTTAAATATCCATCATTACCGTTCCTTAGAACACTACTTTAATCTGTTTTAGAAATCTTTGATTTGCTAGTCTTCATGGAGTAACTACCTTTAAATCATCTCACTTGACACAAAGATGTTTATCTGGTCATGTTCTGTTTTCTGAAGGCAAGTGATTCCAAGCTTGTCCCAAGAGTGCATTAAACTTTTTAATAAAGACACTATGCATTTATAAAAATAAATATAAAATATAAAAATAAACTGATTAGTCTTATATGTCAAAATATAATTTTAAATTAATAAACTAATTTTAAATCAAATAAATTTAAAGAAGATGTTGGATGTTGAGGGAAGAATGGGATAGAGGTAATGCAAAGAAACATTATTTAACACAAAGGAAATCAACCCACCTTAGTTTTGGGGTATATGTGTCTCTTTAGCAATTTTTTAAAAAAATGGCAGTGTTTCCCCATCATTAAGTCTTCTCATAAATGATTAAACTAGTGCTAAAGTACACAGAATAAAATATGAAAATCCCACTTCACCCTTACAATTTTATTCCAAGTCACCTCTTTAGAATTAACCATTGCATGCAATTTGGGGAAAAAATCCCTTTAACTTACTTTTTATATACATATAATCTTTATATGAAATGAAACATATATATTCTGTGAAACTTGTTATTTTCACTTAACAGTATGTCTCAAAAATCTTCCAGTATCTATACAGATATTTTTATCAATTGTTTCAATGGCTGTAGAGTATTCCATAGTACAAATATAAAATAATTAATATAGCCACTCCTCCATTAATGGACAAAGATAGCTTGTTTCCAGTATTTTACTACTGTAACAATTTGCACTTAATGTGCAAACATTTCTTTGGGTAATATTCCCATTAGCAAAATTCTGAAATCAAAGACAGATACTGCCAAGTTCACTTTCAGAAAGGCCTCATTTCCATCTGTAGTACATGAGTCATCTACCAGGCCACATCACTGCAAACACTTGATATGACAAGTAATTTTATATTTGTTAAACTATAGCCAAAAAAAAAATCAATATCTTGATTTGCAGTCCCATAGTTCCTAGTGAAGGTGAGTATCTATTTATAAAAAGACAACTACTCTTTCATTTTCTTTGAAAATGAATAAAATAATTTTAATAAAAAGGGCTTAATTAAATGAATACACTAGAGTGAAGAACTCTTACTCCTACGCATTTTATTAAATGATGTACTCGGATCAATAGCACTCAAAGTTTTAACAACCAGTTCATGTGTGCAAGCAGATGGTCAAAACAAGAGTGTACGAACATTAAGAGAATGAAATAGATGATCAAATGGCTCGTGATCATGAGTCCAGAACTCAGTGAACCTCAACTATATGTTTGCATCTGCATATGTGCCCCTGTTATTTTTATTTGCTATACAGCATCATGGCCACATATCTGACAAAGAACATGTATCTTTTCTTTGACCAGGAGATGGTCATTGTGTAGCACAGTTAGTAACATATTGTACATTGCATGGGTATAATAATTCTTGTGGAACTGAGTCAAGACGTATCACAAGCACACATTCAGAGAAAGAAGATATGCATTACACCAGGTAATTTAAAATGTGTATTCATAACATTTAATCTAGTATTAACTCCTACCATTTGGCCTGTTATCTCAAATGAGGACCCAAAAATATATACAACGTTAGAATAATGTTAACACTGGACATGAATTTTGTTATCCTTCAATCTGAAATTTTAAAATACAAAACACAATTTTTCTTTTCAAAATGACCCTAAAGTTTAAAATGAACTATTATTAGTTCTCTATATTATCAGTTTCTATGAATAATATCTGAAAACCTAGTATCCATCCTATTTTTTTAGTTGAGATACAGTTGACATATAGCATTATATTAGTTTCAGGAGTACAACATAATTTTTCAGTATTTGTATATATTGTGAAGGGGCGCCTGGTGGCTCAGTCGGTTAGGTGGCCGACTTCGGCTCCGGTCATGATCTCGCGGTCTGTGAGTTCGAGCCCCGCGTCGGGCTCTGTGCTGACAGCTCAGAGCCTGGAGCCGGTTTCAGATTCTGTGTCTCCCTCTCTCAGGCCCTCCCCCATTCATGCTCTGTCTCTCTCTGTCTCAAAAATAAATAAACGTTAAAAAAAAAAAATTTTTTTTTGTATATATTGTGAAATGCTCACCACAATAAGTCTAGTTAACATCCATCATAACACATACTTACAATCTTTTTCTTATGAGAACTTTTAGGATCTACTCTCTTGGCAACTTTCAAATATACTACACAGTATTATTAACTACACTTGCCATTCTGTACATTGCATCCCCATGTTTTATTTATTTTATAACTGGAAACATATACCTTTTGACCACCTTTACTCTGACAACTAACACACTGTTCTTTGTATCTAGCAGTTTGGTTTTTTGTTTGGTTTTGGTTTTAGATTCCACATATAAGTGAGATCATCATATAGCATTTTTCTTTCCCTGTTGGACTTGTTTCACGTAGTATAATGCCCTCAAGGTCCATCCATGTCTTCACACATGGAAAGATTTCCTTATTTTTTATGGCTGGATAATATTCCATTGTATACGCCCACACACGTGCATGTGTGCGCACACCTATGCCTGCGCGTGTGCACACACACACACACACACAATCTTCTTTATCGATTCATCCAGTGATGAACACTTAGGATGCTTCCACATCTTGGCTGTTGTAAAGAATGCTTCAACGAACATGGGAGTGCAGATATCTTTTCAAATTACTGTTTTCCTTTCCATGAGGTTTTAAACTTAATTTATGAGTATATGAATCTCTACCCCTTGGGGTAGACAGTGGGTGGTCTGATGAAGTGAGAACTTGAAAAAAACAATGAACCCTTTTCCTACGAGTAACTTCATAAAATAAGATATGTTCCTTATGAATTCAGGGAACTCTCATCCATCTATCCATTTATTTATTCAACGACTAAATGCCTATGATGTGCCAGGCACTGTCCTAGGCATATGGGACATGAGTGAACAAAACACAATATGTGTTTCATCCTGGAACTTAATTTTAATAGGCAGGACCAAAAACGTACTATAAATGTAATAAGTAAGTAACTTACATGCATGTGAGAAAAGGCTACAAAAAAAACAAAGTAAAGTAAGGGGAGCTGGGGACAGAGACGTGGGAAACGCAGGTGGGGCAGTTAGTTGTAATTGTAGATGGAGGTGAAGGAAGAGCTCGGTGAAAGGACGGGAATCCGACAAAGACCACAGGAACCTCCTCTCCAAGGACAGTTAAGGAAGGAGTGTCTGGGGAAAGAACATTCTAGGCAGAGGACCGGAGCAAAGACCCAAACAGAATCTGTACATTCAAGAAACAGACCTCACAGACTTCCCAAAACATATCCAGGGACACATACCCCAATCCTGGGAATCTCCTAACCCATGGAGACTCTATCTTTGTCTATGCAGTTCTAGTAAACTAAACAATGGTATGGATTTTAGACAGAGAGACCTAGATTTGGATGCAGATTTTTATACTTGTTTTGTGACCTTTACTAAGTCATAGGACTTTTAAGACTCCTGTCTCTCATCTAGAAAATGGGGACAATAATGCTAAACTCTACCTCATAGATTCTATATAAGGACAGTGCATATAAACAGCTCAGCACTGGGGTTCTAATGTGTGGCATAGTGATCAAAGTCAACACCACTATATTATAAACTTCAAAGTTGCTAAGAAATTAGACCTTAATTGTTCCCACCACAAAAAAAGAAATGATTAATTATGTGACATAGAAGAAGTATTATTTAACACTATGATGTTAATCACATTGCAAAAAATAAGTATTTCATATTAATACCTTATACTTCTTAAATGTACAGTGTTATATGTCAATTATGACTCAATAAAAAAAATAAAACAAATAAGCTCCTACGTTAAAAAAAATTCAACAGAGTAAAATTCAAAAATTATCCTAACTAAACACACACACACACACACACACACACACACACACACGGATAGGACAGAACAGAACAGAAAAGAAAATAAAAGAGAAGAAAAGAAAAGTCAGCCCATATTTTTATTACTAAAATTGTTTTTATGAGAACTGGAGTATCAAGAAGTTAAATTATGGAAAAATTACTGAGGTTTTCGAAGGCACCTTAAAAATCACAAGGATTTTTTTTTTTTTAATTCACAGAATTGTTACTATACTTCAAATATTAACAAACTGGCAAATTTATAACCACATGGGAGATTGAAAAGAAACCATGAAATTGGTCCAATTTTTATCTTTTTATTTGTAGGAAGTCCCTAAGCAATATTATTCCAGCAAAAAGCAGGTCACCACAGACTGAAGGTTAATCTTTAAATTCTCTTTTATTTTGAAGCTCACACATTTCTATATCTACAAATGTTATATAGCATAAGATATAATGTTTTATACATTACACGTTAGCAGAAAAAGAATAGGTGAAAAAAGTGAAAAGTTGATGATAAACCATTCCATCATCCCATTATATAGAGCAATGCATGTATAAGGTGAAAAATAAAATCACAACCCATAGAAAATATGATATTTTCTAACAAACAAACATCTAAAAAGTTCCTTGGTATGAACAGGGATGTTAATAGTCAGAATCCCTTGGGAAAACAATCGAGCCCAATGTTATTTAATATATTTATAGCATATCTGTGAGAAGAAATAGACAATAAGATATATTCCAGTAACACAAAACCATTTAGGTCAGTAGAAACCAGAAGGGTCTGAAAGACTCCAGAAGGAACTAATCAAATATGAAGGATGATGAAATCTGGCTTATTAATGCTAGGTGATCTTGATTCTCTTTAACTCTACATTTTGAGCAAACAGCCCTATCAAAGGAGCAATGTCTTCTTCCCCTCAGCAAGCAACTAGGAAACAATTCCTCCTATCATTTAAAAACAAAACAAAAGAAAACAAAACAAAACAAAACAAAACAAAACTCCTCCCTCCTATTTCTCTTCCCATTCCATGTTTTATACCTCCCATTAATTCCTCAACCTCCTAGAAACCTGGTGCATGTCCCTCCATTCTCCAAAATGTAATGAGCCACTTTTAATGTCTCAATCATAGAAAATCACATCTTGACTATTACCAAGACCAATGGGTTCCTCCTCCCAGCTTCTATCAGAGTTCTTCTGGCTACCTCTACTGCAACAGCCTGGGTTGAGGACATTATTTCATATCCTCCTAATGCAGCTATCTCTTCCCAACCAGTTACTTCAGTGGTTAAAGAAACATGTATTCTGAAGTGATGTAACAGACTCCACCCCTTTTCTTCATGACCAATATTGTTTTCTTCTATTACATATTCGGATACTTACATAATCTGGACTTAAATTCCAATATCCAACTGTCTTCACATGGACACTAATCCCTCAACACACCACTCACCAACAAAAATCACCTCTATTTTCATGTTGCCTTAACCTTGTTCTACCAGGTTACTGCTATAGTCCTTCAAGACCCAAAGTGAATACTGCTTATCCAAAGCAGTCCCAGTGTTTTGGGGTAGAGTCCCTGAACACCTGCCAAGCTGTCACATCCACGGCAGTGTTCACATAATGCCTCTCACCCACCTCTGTTACTTCATTACAGGCACAATGAGTGCAGTCCTCTTTTGACGTCATGGAGTATAAGGTATCTGAGAGGAGGAGTGGATTATTTTAGTCCATACTGAGCACGGATGCCTATAATCAATACTATAGAAATATTTAACTAAATAAAAACAAAAGGGAAGTTTTAGTTTTACATTTCCAAATGTAGAACAGACTGGCTATGGAACCAAAACTTAATGGTAAATATACATGTTGTTCAAATGAATGTTCCTCTTTGCAAATGTGCCTGACTCACAGTATAAGAATGGAGGAGGCTGTGATTAATTTCTAGTTAAGAGACTAGTCACATCATGAAAGGGAAGAGAATGACAGTGATGCAAGCCATGTAGAGGTTTGGCGGGGGGGAGGTTGGAAGCTGTACGGAATACGAAGGAAGAAACAAACATCCCATATTGGCATGTGGAAGCAAGGGACAGCTGGATAGAAAGTCAGAATATCCTGTGGCAACCAGAGATAGCAATGAAAGAGAAGACAGGTAGACCAGGGTCCTGCAAGGTGAGCAACTATCAAAAATATGGATTTAGGCAATACAATCATCGCATGATATACTTCCATGCCTGGTCCAACCTTTAAGACAGGAAGCCTAATTGAAGAACCTCTCCCAGCTCCCCCTGACTTCAGTTATTATGAAATTTTTAAGCCAGTGTGATTGCAGGATTGTTTTTATGAATGGGCCTAGTAAGATTAGAGACAATGCAAAGAGTCCAAAGTCACCAACTCTCCTTGTCCACTTACAAATACCTATGATTGCTTCATTGTTAAAAATACATAGAATTCTACAAGTTGTTTGTATTTCTAAAAGTTTTGTTTGGAAATGAAGGACAGAAATGCACAAATTTATTATTCAAAATAAAGATGAAAGTGGTGTTGCCCTTCACTGTTGGGAAGGAAAAAGGATACCTTCACATAGAAGCGTCAGGTAGAAAGCTCCAGAGCCAGCCAATAGGACAAAAGTTCCAAGCAAGAGTACGGACCAGGGGCTCCAGTAATTCAAACCACAAAGGCAGGTGGGGGGTGGAGACAGAAAGAACAAAGACTAGTTTTTTTCTACATTGTAAACACACAAACACACACACACACACACACACACTAAAAGTAACTATGGAAAAATCAATGAAAATTTGCTAGCAATGCAAAATGTACCACAGTAGGAAAAAATGGCAGCCCATGATAAAAATGGTTAAGAAAAAGAATGCACAGTAAGTTACTTCTTTAGAAGTCAAAGGATATAGGGGTGCCTGGGTGGCTCAGTCAGTTGGGCGACCAACTTCGGCTCAGGTCATGATCTCACAGCTGGTGAGTTCGAGCCCCGAATTGGGCTCTGTGCCAACAGGCCAGAGCCTGGAGTCTGCTTCAGATGCTGTCTCCCTCTCTCTGTCCCTCTCCTGCTTGCACTCTGTCTCTCCTCTCTCTCTCTCTCTCTCTCTCTCAAAAATAAATAAACATTAAAAAAATAAACATAAAAACAATTTTAGAAATCAAAGGATACATATGGAAGTTTTATTTTAAAATAGATAGTCTAAAAAAGATACAGTTTTAGTTTCTAGCATCAGACTAAAATGCTTGAAAAATGTAGCTTAATTTGTAAAGGTTCTAAATAAATTTGAAATATAAAATATAAAAATTAATGCCCTTATATTTAAGAGCCAAAAGTAGTTACAGCATAGAACCTGAAAAAGACTATTACTTTGAATGAGGAGAAGAAATGAAAAAATAGCAAAATCCTAGAAGCTGGGCGATGAAACTTTTGTATAACATAAGTGCTGGCTAAAATATCCATAAATTGAGGTAACTATAATATACTCATGAACTGAGCCTCTAGTTATATTCACTTCAACTTCTTTGAATTTAAATAAAAGATCAACCTACATGAGAAGCATCATAGCCACAAGTAAATAACAATATATACAAGTAAGTAAAAAATCTGTTTTACTACAAAAGAGAAGCTTAGCCATAATGCTAGTACTTCTTCGTAAGATATTGAGAAACACCTTATTTGAAGTGTTTATAGTTCTACTACAATCAGAAAAATATGCTAATGTATATCTTAGCTCTTGGCTACATTTTTGCATCATAGGACTTTAACCACATATACATTTATATGAAAAGCATAACCACCTAATACAGGTGGAAAATACAAGGAGAATACTGATTATATACTTTAAAATGTTTCAAATACAAAAAGCATAATCTAAATTTTTTTACAATAGAAAAGACTGTTGTATGTAACTTACTTATTATTCTATCCTACAAGGCCTTATATTTAAAAATAAGAAGCCAGTTGAGTTCCTAAGGATAGAACATGACTATTGAAAATTTATAGCAATCAGTAGGACAGGGTGAGTAGCAGAGAATAACAACAAACTTTAAATTAAGTTTTGATTAGCACGTTATATAATTAAAATAACATTCACTGAATATTGAGCTAAATTATTTTACTAAAGTCCACAAGATAGGTTCTTTTGTCTACCTTTTTACAAATAAGAAAATTAAAACAGGAAGGAATCAAAGTGACATGACCAAGATCACACAGCTAAGGGCAATAGAAATCTAACTTTTTCTGGGTCAAGAGCATAAGCTGTTAACCACTGTGGTGTGGTCATTGAAGTTTCTGATCAACTGTACTAATTAAGAAAGAGGTAAACCCCCTAATTGCCCACATAAGGAAATGGCAGCTCAAAGAGCTCAGGCTAATAAATCCCTCAAGGAGTGAATCGATTCTAAGCTTTCTGATTGTGGGCATACAATACCACTCACTCATAGGGTTCTACACACAGAGGGAGCCCCAGACTATCTTGCACTCAAAAGTAATGAAAACAAAATCTAAATCATGTGATAAAAATGGATTGGTATTTTGTGGAAAGACCATTAACTGAAAACCTCAAAATTTTATCACACTCCCTTTTTTCCAGAGATACTTTTACAATATTACTTTCCAAAAAGTGGCCATTTCAATCTAGGTTCTGCTACTCCAAGAAACTAAAGATTAAAAGGCTTAGTCAATTTTCCACTTAAGAAGTATGAACGAGAATATTTCTGATTCAACCATTCCATTTCCAACCACAGCTATGTCTTACAGCAAGCATCCAGTGCACACATGATTAGAGATTTATTAAGTAATTAATAACACAATATTGACTCAAAAAGTGGGGAACACCTGATCAAAAGGAATAGAATATTTATGTAAAGGGAAGGAGCAGTAGTCCGTCCAATAGAGTACAGGATATGCATGAGATCATGGTAGGAGATGAGGCCTAAAAAAGTTAAATTAGATTTTGGGTTACAGAGTACATAGAATACCAAGCTAATGAGTTTAATTTTAAATCAGAGTGCAGTAGGGAGTTTCTTCATGCTTTTAAACTTTGGGGGTGATGCAATATAAGTGGTGGTTTGAAAACTAATCCAAATAGGAATATGCAGAATTGACTAAGGAAGAAACAGATGGTAGAGAGAAACAAATATTACATCAGTCCGGTCAGAAGGAATATGCCTGGGATGAGAACAGGTGCTAAAAAAGTAGAAAGATATGCATATATGCAAGAATAAAGGTAGAATATGTCATTGCTGGCAACAGATAAAACATAAAGGAAAAGAGGGAAAAAAAGTTTGAAACATGGGAGACTCATGGCAAAATTAAAAGAAATGAGAAGGTCATAGACAATTATGGAATTTTCTGGTTTAGGAAATACTTGGGAATTAACTACTTACAACTTCAAATAGGGTGAAGGTCATTCCGGCATACAGGGGCTGTGATGTATTGCACAGCTAGATGGAGAGTCAGCTCCAGAGAAAGGAATTTCAACCCACATTGTGCTTTAGACTAAAGACCACTTCCCCTCTTCTTGGGAAGAAGTGGGACAGTAGTTCAAAGACATCCAGGACAGAAGCAATCAGCTGGCATTTGTAGGTAAGCATAAGGCTGGAGGGACAGGAACAGACACTAAATGTTCACACCAAGAAAGAGCACATGAAATGTCATCTAGAGAAATAACCTGTGTGCATGCAGGCAGAGCAAAAGACAGACATTTTTCTGTAAATACTACCAATGAGGTTAGAAACAGAACGTCAGAGAAGCCAAGGGGGAAGTCTTCTAGGGATACAATAGATTCAAAGTGCTAGTTCAGCCACTAACAGCAGGAGAAAAATTGCACAGGTACCTTAAGAAAACATTCTCACCATCAATAAAAATTCCTTGCATATTTTACCATTTCCAACATATGTAAGAAAATGAGACACAGGATTCATATTTTTATAATCCACAACAAAATTAAATTAATTAAATAATAACGTATATACTAACACAGCTTACTCCCTGGTCAAAAGACAACTTTTTAAAATTCAAATAGTCATTATACTGAGGCATAGAAAATACATCAAATCCCTGCCTAAGCCATCCATGTGCAGCATTAGACGACTAAATTAGCAAAAAGTTTAACACACAGCTCAATGGAAAAATCTCTTTAAAATAACAAACATATTATTTCTATTTGAATGGAGACCTATTTTTCTTGGCCAACCTACAAAAATATGTTTCTCTTTCTCAAAGTTCAGGACATTAATGCCAAAGTCTCAGCCAAAGGTTTATAAAAGTATTAGTGAATTGGGTCTGTTTATGATTAAAATACAAAGTTCTCAGGAAAATTAGTCCCTCCAGGGACTTAAGATATGAGTAAGTCCAAAAGCGTAGATTTCTGCTGATATAATCTAACATTCTTTGCCCTCCCCTCAAACTTTCTCCAATTTAATCTGGAAGAGGCTCTTGAAAAGTAAAACATTCAATATGTGAGGAAAGATATACTATCTACGAAATTAGATATTCTTTATCAAAATGTTTGCTATAAAAACGTTTTAAGAGAAGAACATTTTTAGATACACAAATCACAGGCAGTTAGCCCGCTTACAATTACAAATGTATTCCATAAAAGTATGGTACACTTAGATGTAAACGTTGCGACAGATATCTAATGCCACCCGAAGTTTGGTGACACTTCCCTGAGAAATAAAGGAAGCCCTGAGACAGAGATATGGGCCTTCCTCTCATTAAAGGGAAAGAACACCACAATTAAAAGGAAGCCTGGAAGTGCTCCAGTGGAAAAGGAGTAAGAAACTACTATACGCACTTTACTTCAGTTTGGGCAGAGGTATGTGTGTGGACAAGGTGATGGTTGCAGGAAGCAGATGTCAGGAAAAGTCTCCTGAGCTGAGAGCCACCCAAGCTGACAGCAGAAGAAAAGGACTTAGGACGAGAAAAGGGAAGAGTCGGCGAGCTTGTTCACGGGGCCTGTGATGTGATGCTCAAGAGAGGAGTCTGGATGCCAGAGCGAGTTCAGGAGAGAGACAGCAAGCAGCTCAACAGGTCAGGGGAGGAAGGTCAGGAAGAGCCAACCATGAGAAAAACACCAGCATCAAAACTAACGTTTACTGGGTGTTTATGATGTGTTAGGGACCATTTTCAAAGTTTTACATGAATTGTCTCATCTAATCCTCATGATCCCCTGAAATACGTCTTAGAAAGTTATGAAACCTGATCTGAGGCTTAGAAACCTCAGGAATTTGCTCAGCATAACACATACTATGAAATTCCAACCCAGGTCACTTTGACTTTGAACAGCTAGCTGTTAACCACTTCAACCCTCACTGATGCTGAGGATGGTCAAAGCCCTGAGGGGTATTAATCTGGGTCTTTATCTCACATCACTCTGATGCTGTTGCAGGGACCCACGAGAGAGAGGATGGCAGTCTGAACATGGGAAGGAGAAAGGGGTGGAGTGGAATGAATAGGCTTTTGAGAGACATTTAGAAAGAGAATCTCCAGGACAGGAGGTCCAGTGACAAGGAATAGCAAAAGTGAGGAATGATACTCAAAATATCAAGGTTGGTCAATGATACAAGCAACAGGATCCTAGGCTATATTTTCCCTTTAATGAAAATAGGCTCAAGGTAACATAATAATCAGCACATTCATATGGCAACACATGCCCATATTTACACAAGACTTTTCTTGGAGAGACTTAGATTCTATATCAATTTTTGACAACTATAGCATTTAATAAATCAGAACTTTATCTATGTTTAAGATATAGAAAAACTGACATAAAGTATCCCAAACCATGCATCATGGAACGGTAAAAGGCCTTTTGAATAGGGACATACATTCCATCTTTCTAAGCACTTACATGTAACTTCACAAATATCACCATGGTATCTGTAATTAATATAATATTTATTTTTACTGTGTGTGTGTACACCCATTTCTAGCCTACATATTGATGCTATGAATAAAAAATTTAAGACGGAAATCACTGCATTTATAGCTATCTCTGATACTTTCACTTGCAACTTCAGATGTCAACATGTTACTATCTTAACTTTCTGAATACCAGGGAGAGAGAAATTTGGAAACAACAAGAATAATCTAAACCAGTTGCTTTGCAGAGTAAACTAATCAGTATATCCAGAGATAGTTCTGATCAACCAGGACTTCATGAACACTCATCTCAGCCCTTAAATGGTGGAACGATGAAAGAGAGAAAGGATGCCTGGTCCTAACAAGTGACAGAAGAATAAGGATTTAAATTGTCAATAATCTTTCATGTAATGAGAAAGGGTATAAATGACACACTATATCTGTTAGCCAAAATTCTCAAACCCTCACATAGACCAATTCTGCCAAAATAAATCTTTTATCTCAAGAAGATGAGCCTTCAGTGAATTCCAGCAATCAAGGACAACACAGCATATTAAGTTTGGGAAGGAGCTGAAATCTTTTAAAACAGAGTTTTATCTTAATATACGTAGTGTAAGGCATAATGGAAAAAATGTTAACATAGAAATAAGTTACAACAGCACTTCACCTTGGGGTACGTTAAAGGGAGAAAACACTATTGATTCCAATCTTACAGAATTTGTGTGTACAAGTTAGTATTCGGAATCGATCATAAAACTTGCACCTTTCAAGAAGCATTTAGTGAGCCACCCATTTAAAAAATACTTGTCCTTTCCTGTCCCATCAATGAACTCATTTGCATTCTAGCAAATTACACAAATAAGAACAATTATAGAGTAGTTCTTAAATAAGAGAAGAGAGGGGAGAGGAAGTAAACATGGGGAGATACTGAGGGCAGAGTATATGGTAAAACTAATTCATAATAGAAAAGTATATATTAAATATCTAAGATCTAAAATATGAAAAGAGGGGCGCCTGGGTGGCTCAGTTGGTTAAGTGTCTGATTCTTGATTTTGGCTCAGGTCATGATCTCACAGTTCGTGAGATAAAGCCCCACATCAGGCTCTGGGCTGACAGCATGGAGACTGCTTGGGATTCTCTCTCCCTCTGTTTCTGTCCCTTCCCTGTGCTCATGAGCACTCGTGCTCGCTCACTCTCTCTCTCTCTCTCTCTCTCTCTCTCAAAATAAATAAACATTTTTAAAAACTTCATTTAAAAAAATAAGATATGAAAAGAATGTACAAGTTATGTCAACTGTGACAAAATCCTTCAGAAAATCTAATTTATGTGAATCTTATGATTTAACATTAACAAAAATGTTATTTAGAAGCTTCTGAGAGAACTGAATAAAAACATTTTAAAATTTAGTTATCAATTTTCCTATAAGATTATTGCAACAAATTTATTAATATATTATACTCAACATATTACAAATACATATACAACAATGTAATTACAAATACATATACAACAATGTAATTACAAATACATATACAACAATGACAAATAATTTTAATAAACATTTATCACTTAAAATGTATTTTTGTAGGTTTTGAACATTTCCCTATATCCAAAGTCTGAGAGTACTCACTCAACCCCCAAAAAACTGGGGGAGGGGGAATGTTAGGGGGAGAAAAAAGTTATAGAAATTAAAGTTAAGTAAGGAAGTAAACATTGACCAGAAAGAAGAGAGCAGCTGAGACATTGCTGGTTAATTTACTTCTGAGCAAATTGTAAATGTGTGGACTCAATTCTCTAAAAGAGCAACCAGAATTCCATCCACTCCCAAACTTTTCCTTTTCATTGGAGAAGAGAGAGAATTGAATGGACTGACTCCCTGACAGGAGAGGAAGCCCTTTTTCAGCTCTATGCTGGCCAACTGTGTCAACAGCCTTCTGCTTTAGAGAATGTGTTAAGGGAACTATTTAAAAGCATGTGTAGTCACTTTAAGAGATATCACAGAACATCATGTTGCAATGTGAAGTGACAGAATGAACAGGGATCTCTTGGGCATTCATTACTGGTGGGAGTGTAACTTGGCCCAACATCTACTGAGGTCAGTTTGGAAATAGCCATCAAAATTACAAACGCATATACTCTTGTATAAATGCACAAATGTGCTATTTCATCTTTGGCATCTATCCAAGTGATACTCAATGCAAAATGGCTTATATACAAAGATTTTTCACTACAGTATTGTTTGTAACAGCAAAGACAGTAAACAATCTACATGCTCATCAGCAATGGCCCATCTATACAAAGGAAGATTATTAAACTGTTTCAAATATAGACACTTTTAATGTTCTAGTATGGAAAGACTGCCAACCCATATTAAGCAAAAAAGATCAAAGCACAGAGCACCTGGGTAGCTCAGTAGGCTAAGCATATGACTCTTGGTTTCAAATCAGGTCACGATCTCATGGCTTTATAGGTTTGAGTCCTGCATCTGGCTCTGTGCTGACAGCACAAAGCCTGCTTGGGGTTCTCTCTCTCCCTCTCTCTCTCTGCCCCTCCCCAACTTATGCTGTCTCTGTCTCTCTCAAAATAAATAAACTTTAAAAAACTAAAGCACAGAACGTGGTAGATAGTATTTATATAAATATGTGAAAGGAGAATAAATTTTCACATTTTCTTATAAAAGAATGGTACTACTTGAAAGGATCCACGAGAAACTAGTAACAGTGGTTACACCGCAGAGGAGCACTAGGGACTGGAAAGCATTATTTTGTGTATCCACAGGAAACGTCTGAATCTAGAACTATGAATATATGACTTTTGCAAAAATCAAATAAATAACATTTTCTAAAAAGGAAAAAGGAAAAAAAATCATGTTACCAAATTCATCCCCATACAGTCCATTGAGTTACACTGTCTTCCAAAGTAACAGGGAAGACCCTCTAATTCTAAATGCTCATCTCATTTAGATGTCTAATGAGCCCTGAGGATAGGAATGAGCAAGGACAGCTATCACCATCAACTTAAAACCAATTAAATTCTCTACAAGCCTGTGTAGGGTTGTCTTCCTATCAGGATCAATTCCTTTAACTAAAAAACTTTTTGTGCAATTCCATCAGAAACAAAGGATATTTCAATTTCATTTCAAATATCTAATTCTATCCAATGTTCATTAAAAGAGAAGTTTTAGTATGAGAAGTGAATGAGAAAAATAATATCAAAAAGCTACAGACTAGGTACAAGAGGCTAATGGTAGATCAGAATTTATCATATCCATACTTTATATACATGTGAGAAAAAAAACTCCATTTTTCCTAGAATAAGTAAATTCATCTCTAAAAGAAAATTAAATTTTGCCAGCTAGGGGTCCTAGAATAATGGTATAATTCACATTCATTCTAATGAAAATGAAAAACCTTGAACTCTCTAAAAAAATTTTTAAAGAGCAAAAAAAACAGCTCTCAAACAAATGAAATAAACACATTCAGAAGAGAATATTAACTTATTACTTTCAACTCAACTGCTTATAAACTATTAAATATAGTCAAATGGTTTGTTCAAATATTGTTTTCCTAATTAAGTGGAAAATTTGTCACTTCAGTTATGAACACAAAGAGTAATTTAATATTTTCTGATAATTCAATATTTTTGGAACTAATAGAATTGACGGCTATGTCAGGCCCATAACAGCATTCTGGGAGGCCTTTTCTTTCCTGTGTCTCACTAAGGCTCACTGAAGTCACGGTGGCTCTTACCCTCTACTACCACCACCTCGTCTAGAGAGCCTTAAGACACTCAGGTGTCTACCCAGGGCTGCTGTACTCAAATCTAATTCAGCAGAAATCATTAAGACACAGACAGCCTGTTGGTAACAGCCTGATAGTGCTCACCTTTTACCACTTAAATCCATGTTCAATTACAAGACATTCTCAGAGAAAGATCAGAAGTGATTAAATAAATTGGGGATAAGGAAGGCTGTGCTCTCCATCATATTATCAAGTTGTCTGAAGTAGGAATACTGCTTGACTGAGCTTCGAATTTTTCCCCCCCATTTCTTGGTCCTTCAGTCTGAAAGAATTTTCTAGTCTTTTTGCCATGTGTCGATGCTAAGTGACAAGCAATGATGGAATCAAACAACGACTCAAAAGTCTGACTGTTCTTATAAGGTTTACATATGTATATGTCTTAATATTTAGCAGGTTTTCTTCAATTTACTTATAATCTGAAATTTTTAGCTCATAATTAATGAAAATCACAATATTGTATCAAATGACATTATAAAACCTAGACCACCTAACAACGAATCTATCCATAATACAGGGTATCAGAAAAGGTGAGGCCATTATAAACTTTTTATTTGCAATTTATTGCAACACTTATTCACCCAAATGTGCATCAAGGCTTACTAAGAGCTCCAAACAAAAGTAAACAAGACAATGCCTGTGCCATTTTGGTGCATGGAAACAGATATAAACATTCTAAAGAATAGTGAGAGAGAAAACAATAATGAAGGCAGCAGGCATGTCACTCTCTCAAAGATGGGGACTAGGGTGACCTGACACATGAAAGATGAGAAGGAACCAAATCTGTGAATTGGGAGAGCCAGCAAGCCAGAGGTGACAGCAAGCCAGAGGCCTGTGGGGAAGAGGTGTGTGAACTGAGCATATATTTGCTAATGGGAAAGATGAAGCACAGTCATGACTGCATAAAGAGGAGTTGAATAAAATAGCAAAGTCCTAAGACTGAGAAGAGACAACAGACAGAGGACAGGTGAAAACGGGCAGCCTTTGAGAGGCCTGGGAACCTCCTCCCAGGCACGAGGAGGGAGATTTGTAAAAGGTAGTGGGGATGTGAGTAATATTGCTTCTATTTTCCCAGGGGCATGTGACGCTAAATCATAGGAGGGCCAGTTAATGAATTACTTCAGAGAATTAAAGAGATGACCAAAGGTAGGAAGAGACATTATGCTTCTGCAAAGGGTTTAACTTGATTCCAATTGATATTGACTTTGCAATTTTATCTTACAATCTAGAACTATGGTATTTGTACAAAAAGAAAAATTCCTCAGTTTTCCAATCTTATGAAGTTTGATTTATCAAAAATAAAAATATTTCAAAAGCTGTATGTTTTTACTGTGATGAAACCCAAAAGGCCACCCTAAACCCCCCTCCCATACAATCAGGGGTATGTTGTGAAAACGTGTTTCTTTTCAGTGCTTTAATTTCCTTAGAATTTGTTGGATATTAAAGAAAATTCACAACAGTCTTCTTTCAGCCACAAAGCAGAGGAAAAAATGGATCACAGGTACACAGACCCAATGAAAATACTATGGGGCACATATTACCAGACCTCAGTGGGGGGACTAAGAACATAAAACCATTGGGCAAAATGGTTTAGCACTTAAAATAGCAATTTTTCAGGACCATCTCAGAACCATTCTGAAGGACTGATTAAAGAAAAAAAAATCCCTACCTAGATCATAACAGTCCAAAATTAAACACGGCTTATGAGTGATGCCATTTGTATAGGCAGGCTTTAGGAAACAGGTAGTGAAAACAACATACTGTAAACTGAAAATGTTAACGTAATTTCTTAACCAGTATTTTTGAAAGAATAGCAGTTCCACTGTTCACTGAACACAGAAATAAAGACCAAATTTTCAAAAGCAAATGACATACAGATTTGTGGGAATAAAGCGCATCAGAGTATAAAGCATGCATTCTTTCCATCGTCATACTGAATCGCATAGCTCACAACAAAATTCTTTCAGACCACCTGCGATGAAAATATGAAAAGGCACCTGAGTGTCATACCTAAAAATGAAAATGTATCTTTATCCAGAGTGCATGCTCTAAACATCTGGTCCTGGCAGCTGTATTCACAGGCAAGAAAATCATCAGCTACCAGCAGATTCCCCATGAAGGTTAATCCACCTACCACCAAAGATGTTTCACTGGGTAGAATTTCTGTCTCACTTCCCTGCTGCTTGCAGGCTTTTAGCTCCATAGGCCAAACAAGCAATAAATAGGGCCAGGCATAAAGGGACAGGTGAATTGATGAGGACCCTCTAAACTGCACAACACATTCCAAAAGCCAGTGAGTCAAACAGTGCCTTCCTGACTCCATTCACACGACAGAGGGACAGAGATGCTTAGTAAGTGGCCAAGCAGAAGTCCTTGTAAGACACTTAGCATTCTTAAATGGTATTCTTAGATTTAATTGTATTTAAACCACACATGCTTGCCAAAAGCAAAAGGGAATATAAAAAATGGACACAGACACAGAGATTAGAGCTAATGTCATTTTTGTGTCAGATTATGTTCTTCAGAAAAGAACCAGATATGATTTAAAAAGATTAAATTTTATTTTAATTCTGATAAGATGCCATAGAAGCAAGAATCCAGTTCTAAAAGGCTGATGGGAGCATTAGAAATACACGAGGGACAAAAATGAACCATCCCACCATACCAAAGGGCACTTCCAATATGCAAGGAGAAAATGCAAGGAAAAAATGGTCACTCCATACTAGAGAGAATTATTGAGGTGTAACCAGTAAGTCTATTCTTACCTAAAATAAAGATGGGGGGAAAGTAACATCTAACAAGTGCCTACGATACACCAGAAACTGGATCTCCATTTTACATGTTCCATGTCAGTGTTCATACACAGAGCCAGTTATCTGCCAAATGGGTATCATTTTCTCCATTTTGCACACATTGAAAATGAAGTTTGCTGAGATCATACAACCTAAGGCCACACCACTGGTGAGTTATGGGTCAGACAAGAGGACCCACTCACAGGAGGGGCAGGTTTCCTGTCCTGAATACATGCTCTGCAAGCTCATGGTGTCTTTTTGCCACTAAATATATCTAAAGGTAAAATGCTACTTATCACTTGGACAAGAAAAGAGCATCCAAAGTGGTCCTGATTGTGGGTGACAAGGCTCCTCAGGAAATTAATGTGTCCTTCTCAGAAGAACGTCTATCAGGGTCCCTGTGCTCTAGTCCTGTTCTTCTACTCGTAATTACTATTCACAGTTCTTTGATAATAAAGCTAGACATTATGAAGGGCTGATGGAAAATAAAACATCACATACATGCAGGATGCTTCCATCATGTTTTAAAACACAAATAATTTTAAGATATGTATTATAATAATCAGCTTATTATTAAAGCACAATGAAATCTTTTGGCATTAATATAGCCAGGTGACAGGAAAACTTTTCTGCAAGGTTGTTTTGGTTTTATTTTTAACATTATTGTGAATATGACAGGTTTCTGCTATAAGGAAAATCTCTGGAATTTTATAATGAAACTTTAATTTTAAAGCAATCTTGATGTTTTTAGTTTCTACATTTGCTGTTGTTGAGGTAAACACAATTATGTTTGCTTCTGCCCAAGTTCTGCAGAAGTTTGCCAATTAGGAAATAATATAAATAAATCCCCTTCCTTTTAATAGAGAACTATAGAATTTTAGAATTTGGAGGCAGAGGCTTTGATTGTCTTTATCCAGATAACCCTAGCAGTCACTTGGTTTCTCAGTGTTTATGGGCTAAAGAATTAAATAAACACACACACACACACATACACACACACACACGCACTCTCTCTCTCTCTGTCTCTCTGTCTCTCTCTCTCCAGGACCTGGGTTCTAGGCAGCACCAGAACCTAATCTTAGGTCCCATGAGGAGGCAGATGCCAGGAGACCCTTCACGTGCCATTAGAATTTCTAGAGCTCTTCCATGTTTTAACAAGATGACCCCGTGGCCAGTTCACTGACTGGTTTGCAGCTGTTGTAATCAGATTTCAAAGGAAGCCATCTCCTAATTTTGTAAAAAAAAAAAAAAAAAAAGGATGATCATTTCACATTTGGAAACTGACTACTTATGTCATCTGGATGGTTCTAAGGTGTCAGTGAAATGAGTTTGTTTGTTTCCATTTAGAAAAGGCTATTAAGCACTTGGAAAAGGATCTTCCCTTATGCAGGCAGATCAGAGGAAAAACCAACTTCGATGAGAGGTATGGAAGCAGGACCCACAACCTGATCATCCCAGACACCCATCATCTTATCACTCCAAGGTAACATAACACCTAGTACCACAATTACTTATTGACAAGCTTACTCATTTTTTTTAAACCACCCACTCTTGTGTGAAATCTGGATAAGCTTAAATGTTTCTTCACTACTGTATGTCCACTCACATGCAAAATAGGCTCGAAGTTTTAAAATTTATTATTGCCCTAGATCTTCAAAAATTTGGCCTTAATCATAAATTATAATAAAAAGCAAAAATGAAACACGTTCCTAGAAACTTACCTTTTCCATGACTTGCGTATGTATTCATTCTGTATCATGTGAATAGTTATAAAGAGCAAATTTTTTCAAAAGTTTAAAAAGTATCAGAATAAGCAATGCTGAACTATTCTTTTTTAAAAATAAGACAAAAGGAATTTCTTCTCAAGCATTATTTTATTTAAATATGTTTTCTATTTAGAAGTGCCAGGCTGGCTCAGTAGAACATGTGACTCTTGACCTCAGGGTCATGAGTTCAAGCCCTACATTGGATACCAAACTTACTCAATTTAAAAAATAAATAAAATTTAAAAATAGGAAAAAATATGTTTTCTATTTAACATTCAGATATTTTCTATTTCTCATATCTAGGACTCAACTCAGACCAATGTAAAAACAGACACCATCCCTACATGTGTCACCTTCGTGTCAGAAGGAATAAATATCAAAAGTCAGGGATGTTCTGTTCCTCATGAAAAAATCTGAAATGAAAGCATCATGGCTGTAGATGGTGACAAAAGTGCATAATATGAGAAGAAAAGGCACTGTCAGTTTTCCTTAAACTGATGGCTTTGAGATTCTGAGACAACACGGAAGGATGGGAACAGGGAGACCAGGATACAAAGGAGAAGGTGGCGCACAGTCATTGTCACCCGTGAACTATGTCATCACCAAGCATTTAAGGTAGTTTTCCTCACAGTTTGCCTCCTCTGGTATAATTTGCCAATTAGACAAAGTTTTTGCTTGATGGAAAAAACCCTAAAACGCGGACTTTTCTCTAAAGGTCAGGGCAGCCATTCCCTTACAACAGAGCTTAAGTGGCGGCTGGAATGTGCCTTGCACCTCCTTGCTATTTCTGTTAATTGGCTTCAGGCCTGTTCACCAAGTCAGGGTAGTGAAAATGGCAGGCTCCCAATTAGGTTAAATTTCCCTTAGGTCCCTCTACTTTCAGGCCTTAAATTCTTCCAATAACGTATTGTAAAGTTCCTGCCTCCTCTTTTGTGGAATTTATTAGTTGCAATAAACTGTAGGGATAGAAGAACAAAGTCAGCTTATGATCTATTATCTGCCAATATTAAAATATAGTTACAAAGAGTCAAGGAAACGGTAATGATTAAAAGGAATTCAGATTCTTCAAGCATAGCCAAACATCAAAACTAAGGCTTTTGTTGATTTTTTTGTTGTTGTTCCTTGGGTCTCCGAGTCAAAATTTCAGAAGCATGAAAACTTTTTTCAAGGCAATACAACAACAACCCATTTAGTGTTGAAATCCTTTGTGCCTCTTCTGAGATTTCAGAAAAAGTAAGTCCCAAGATTCTATAAGAAAATGATGCTCTTTGAAAGATACACAGTCTGAGATACACCTTCTGAGAGGAACCTGATTCAAGTACAGGCTATTCTCAATTAGTCACTGAAAAGCAGGACTTCTGTTTCTGGAAATCATGCTAAGCTTGACTCCAGGTGCTTCCTGGTGCAGAGTTCTAATAAGATGCACACCCTACCTTTGATTATATGAGTGTAACTTACCAATATTCTAAGAGAGTGAAAGATTCAATATCCCTTTATATAGGATCAATCTCACAAAAAGAAAGACACAGCTTCCAGAGGTGCCTACTAGCTCAGCATTTTAAAACACTCCCTTGTGCTTTTCATGTCTACAGTTTATTCCCACTGGCAAAACGGACGTGGTCATAATTGCCTTCAAAAAGCAGAGATAATGAGAGATGAGCAATCTAGGAGGAAATAGAGCAAAAACAAAACCACTGAAGGCATATAAAATCTAGAACTCTGTTCACCTCTCAGTCCAGATGGCATAATTCATGGTAGATATTTCCACCCCGGTGATCCCAAACTGTAAAGGCAGGGGGTTGATTTGTGTGTTTTACCATATAAAACATTCTTTTATCTGTGTAATGCTTGTCTGTTATTATATTTTTAATGGCAAAAACTAAAGAGAAAACAAGCCACAGAAGAGACATCAGGCCATTAAAGTCAGACGACTCATGTGGAACTGTTAAAAAAATAAATTCACAATTAAATGAGACTATCTGGACTAGATTTGCAGTGTGTCCAGCATAACCTATTAGTCCTCTCCTGCCCACACAATTGTACTTACTTTTAAGAAAACTTTTAATATGTATTTTGTGTTGTCTTTGCTGTTCTTATCCAGTTAAAATAGATTTCAGTCTAATTAATTTTCCTGCTGATGTGAAATGGCCAAATTTAGTGAATGGATCATCATTTTTTAAATGTAAGCCAAGGAAGATGATGTTTTCAGGCTCAGGCATCAATTAGCTAATATCATTTACATTAAACTACATAGACTAAGGAAGTACTCAATTTTTTAAAAACCTGCTTATTGTGTGTGGAAAAACTGCTTCAAATAACTTCAACAGAAGAAAATCAAGCCTTGGTCTTTTGAGAAAAAAGCTCTGTGGCTTCTCAATGCAACTATTTTGCGTAAAAAGAAACTATTTTATAACAAAATTACAAACAAAAAGCTATACTACTTCCTTAAAAACAGGTCTACAACCACAATGGTAAAAGTTACATTATTAGAATATAATTAAATATATCATACTTTAGAAACTCTGGACTGCCATTTTTTTCTCCTAATCCTGTAATAAAAATAGTCATATTTAGCACATTTACCTAACTGTATGTCCTTTCTTGCTTTAATGGGACCCTGACTACATTCAGTGATCAGCAACTGCGTTTCAGGAAGACAAACCACCATACCCACACCCCCAGCTACGGATCAAGCTCACCTAGTCTAAACCAACAACTCCCTTCAATTTAGAAATAGACAAGCAATTCATACAAGGCTAGACAACAAAACATGAAAGGTATCTGTCTGGGTGGGGGGAGGGGCTTGTGGGAAAGGTGTATTTGCTTTCAAAAAGAGCCATGCAGAATAAAAAGGAACTGTTCCTCTTCTTCCGTGCAAGCATGTGATGGCTGAGGCTCTACAGGAAAGGACAGACTGGAGCACACAGCCAAGGAGGCACTGTGTAGCGCTCCCAGAAAATGGAGAATCTGGACCCCCAATGAGGTTCCCCTGAATCCCCAACTGGCCTTTCCTCCAGATTTCTTATTAAATGAAAAATGAGTATCTTCTTCTTATACAATCGAGACTTTCTGTTCTTGGCAGCCAATCTTTTTCTCTTGTTAGAGAGAACACTTGTTAGTGTATTAACACCCAGTGTTTATGGCTACCAAGCAGATATGAATCTAACCCCTTGGCAGGTATAACATCAGTGGATATAGCAGGTTCTAGGATTAAACCCATTCAATAAATGAGTATACCAGGTCATTTATGGTAAATAGCTGGTAACCAGCCAGTCTGACTCCAGGCCCAGGCTAAACTATCTAATTCTTTAAAATATTTACTTCAAAGAGAAAATGTAATAATGACAACAATGAGTTTAAAATCTGTTTAAGAAAAGAATGTTTTTCCTAAGTAGAGCTTCCGTGGTTTTTTAATTATTTAAAATTATTTCTATCACACAATGCTTATATTCTAACATTTACGATATGATAACAATCAGCACGTTTGCGATACCACCCATGGTTTCAAAGGCAAACTGGACTTTTGTACTATTTCATATTCAAACACACCCCCCCACACACAAAATTATTTTAGGAGACTTAAAACATACACTAAGATGAATTAAGTAAAACATTTCAGATTTCTTTCCAATGTCATCATTAATCTAAATTGAAAAACAGCTATTCCAGTATCTAGGCAACAGAATTATTAACAATTTTAGAAATTATTGAAACAAAACATTCTCTGAGCACTCACCTAGTCTTCCATCTATATGAACTTTTTAGAGAAAATAAGTGACAAAGTAACGAAATAAGTATGTTTTTGTTTTGTTGTTGTTATTTTTCAAGTAGCTTCCACACCTAGCATGGAGCCCAATATGGGGCTTGAATTCGTGACCCTGAGACCAAGACCTGAGCTGATCAAGAGTCGAATGCTTAACCAACTGAGATACCCAGGCACCACACTTAGTGTGTTCTTAACATAAAAAATTATTAAAACTACAAGGAAAACACTAGGATTTCCAAGAAAACACTATGACTAACAATAAAGAATTAAGACTTTACACAACAACACTATAAAATTTGTGTTTTATACTTCAAAACTTACCGGATAAATTCTCAGTCTTCATATGAAGTGTCTTAACAGTGATTGTTTATTGCCAGGATAGAAACCAGTTATTATATTGAGTGGTAAACAATTCTGATTTCAGGAACTATAGATGGCTATACTGTGGAGTAAACTGAGCAACTCTACAACCTTACAAACCTAAAATAGTTTATTGATATTTATGAAAGGGTCAAGTCCCTGAACCTTACAAAACAATCTAAATTCTGAAATGCCACTATAGCATATTTCTCTTCTAAAGTGAAATCAGGTAAAACAGAACATTTTAATTTGCCTCCTCAGGTCCTTTGACTTATTGCCTATCAAATAAACAGAAGAAACTATAAGTGGTCTTGAAAGCCAACTCATAAATTGTACTGTTCACTGCCAAATGTCTGTGTCTCAACAACATAAGAAACTCTGAAATCAGGATACTCCAGAATCTATGGCAAATATTTGTAACCACTTATGAGAAATCTTTGACTGGGGACCACCACAGAAATAGTCTACAATTATGTTACACAAACTCTGACATACAGCCTGGAATTTAACTAAAGTTTATTAGAATAATTTACCTTTAATCATCATTGTGATGCAGGGAAACATCTTTTGGAGTATGGGCCAGGAAGTTAGGTCTATGACACACATAGAAGGATTAATTTATGTTACCTGTTCTTGCTTCTCCAGCCACTTGTCCACCATTGGGTGACTGGCACTCAGAGATGACCGAGCATTGTCTCTCTGAAATTGGTGCGACCAGTTACTAGTATCCCGTGGAAGGCTTCTGTAGTTTTCATCTTTCTATTCAAAAAGAGACAAAAAGGTGTCTTGTAAAAAACCAGAACTTGCAAATTAATGATGTACTTGGGTTTTTCAAAAGTAGCAGAAAACTGATTCTGCATATTTAAAATATTTTTTCTGAGTCTATACAAAATAGTTGACTGAGGACATTTCACTCAGATTAGACCTCATGAATATAGTCATATGTCTAGGATGAGGGAGTCTAATGACTATAGCAGGGAAGGAAGCCACACACATATGCACACAATAAACGAAACAATAGACCTTGTACTCCCTCCCAAATCAATCTCCCCAGGCCAACCAATTACATGCACCAGAAAATGAAAAGTATTTCTCTCCAAGATTCTTATGATCTCTCAATCATGGAATTTTCCTTTTGTCTTCTTTCTAATCTTACAATAATATTGGGAGATACTATCTATAATTCACCAAAAATGTTTAAAATAATAAAGACTAATGAATTTGCTCCTTATTTAGATCCTTGTAGTTGTGTGACTTTGGGCACAAGACTTAAGATTCTCTGGACTGTTCCGTTACCTACTTCACAAGCTAGTTGTAAGCATTAATTTAAATATAAAGAAAAAAATTTATCTCAATACATGGTACATAATAGATACATAATAGTTTACCCTAACATGCATATGGCAAGTGAGGTCTTTACATAAAAACCTAGTTAGTTGATAAATATTTAATAGTCCCAAAGCAACCAAATGCTATTTAATTTTTGTTCTTTGAAACAATAACTTATAACAATTTGCTTTGGCTTTTGGACTGCAAAACTTAATTTCAATGTTCTAAAAAGAAATGAGAAGGCGAGGATAAGTCAGAGAAGTCAAACTTTTAGTTCAACGATGAAATCTAAATATCTCCTACAAGAACAAATTTAAATCTTAACCTCACTTTGACCTACTTACAGCAGTATCCCACTTTACGAGAAGTACCAAAATATCCTCCTTAATAACTTTGCTAAGGGTAACATGGCTGTATACATTATACACATGACTGATTCTTATCCTTCATTACTTAAGCCCTATGAGCAGCGAATCCATAGAAACAAAAAAGTGTAATACAATAGGTTGGCATTGTATAGACCTTAGCCAGAGACCAAGACGGTGTTCTCTGCTCCTTCATAAATTCCATCAGAGAACAAAGCTTAAAAATGAATTGACGGTGTTGGACCTATGCCAATACTACGGCATACAAAAAATCTTTTTAAACCTATAAATATCAACCAGTATAAACTTCAGTATGAAACTTTATAAGTCTTTCTTATTAATTAACCTACAAAAAATAAACTAAAAACTTGATAGCATTGAACATTAAGGGCAAGTAATTTTTACTAGAAAAACTGTACAGGTCTGGTTACGGCAGTTCAAGAAAATGGTAATGGAGCATAGAACTGCAAGCAAACGCTCGCGTGCGCGCGCGCACACACACACACAGAATGCTGCAAGATTAGGATCTTGCTCCCCCGCCAGGAATTAGGGACTGACCCTATTTACAGGAACATGGAAATGGTAAAATAAGTGGAGGACATAGACAAAATCTAAAGAAAAGAAAAAAGCAACTAAAGAAATGAAAGCTCACTGTATCTCCAAATACTAAGATCTCTGCCTTAAAACTTGGGCATGATAGGGGCACCTGGGTGGCTCAGTCGGTTAAGCGTCCGACTTCGACTCAGGTCATGATCTCACGGTCCGTGAGTTCGAGCCCCGCGTTGGGCTCTGTGCTGACAGCTCAGAGCCTGGAGCCTGCTTGGGATTCTGTGTCTCCCTCTCTCTCTGACCCTCCCCTGTTCATGCTCTGTCTCTCTCTGTCTCAAAAAAATAAATAAACATTAAAAAAAAAAACAAAAAAACTTGGGCATGATAGTTTCAGAACAAAGCAAAATTATCTGACTTATAAGAAATTCAAATAAGTCAGAGAGGGTACATTTACCAATGACAGAATCGTAGATGTCCGCAACGTGAAGAAGGATTAAGAGTCTGGAGAAACACAAATAAAATTTTGATATCAAGGATCTTGGGGCTGCTACCATGGACTAAAGACCTGGCTTCTCTATTCATTTTCCACCATTAGAGATGATTATTACACCAACCCTTTACTTTGAAAATGAATAATTAAATAGAAAGCGTTAAAAATCTATTCTGCCTTTTCAGTAGGAACTATATTTCGGAGAAAGCAACAGTGCCAGTCGATGAGGGAAGCTTGTCATTTCAGAAGAATGCCAAATAATGGAAACTGAATAATGAATACAATTAGAAAAATCACCGCGTTCAGCCTCTAATGAAATAAGTTATTAATCAATGGATGCTAAAACCTGTTAGGTGAAGAGTTGATAGTGAGCTGCAAGTGTGCATAGTGACAAAATACCACTTGCAAAGGGAAAAATAGATCTTTAAAATGAAGAGACCGGATGATGCAAAATCCCCACTTTTTTGGTGTCCAGAAGCCTGTGTGTGACTGGGAACTTCCTTTTGATTCCTTTTGAATCTGCATCATTATTCTTCTTTACTGAAATGGCCCATGGTCTGCTCACTACTCCCTCCTTAGCCCAGCTCAAAAAGTGTCTAATTCCTAAACGTCCCTCCTGACTTCTAGGCATGGGTCACCAACACTAAACTTTTTCCTGAATTCATGATCTAAATTTCCAATAGACCATCCCAAAGATGCCTCCAAATCAATAGATCCAAAATGAAACTCGCTTCCTCTCTCGATTCTGGCACTCTTCTGAAAAATATTCATCATGCTCTTCACCTCTTTCAATTTGTCTCTCATCTGAAATGAGTACAGCAGCCTTGTAACTGGAGGCTGGTCCCAGCCTTAGCCTCTCCAACAATGTTCTCTACACTTCCCACAGAGGATTTTTCTAAAATGTGTGTTGCAACACATCACACACGGACAGACACTACAGGTAGACCAGAGGAACTTTCACACAATCACACTTGCTGTGCCACAGGCCTCCTCACCTTCACTTATGATCTTTCTAAACCTAGCTTCCCATAACATTTCTTCTGTGAAATTATCAGTGTTTAACACCAAATACAACTGCTACTTTCTCTAAGAAGCATTCCCTGACTCTCTCTCAACAGAACTCATAATGTCATGCTTTTTGTTACCACTACATTCTAATTTTACTTCTAATTATAGTTCTAACTTACAATTTACTTAATTTTTAGAATTGTTATTTCCACTATTACAGTGAAACCTAAACAGAAGATCACCATTCACCTTTAAACTCAAGCACTTAGCTCAGTAGCCTGTACCAACATGGAAGGCTTTTTCTTGAATATTTGTTGTATGTCCTATTTTCACATGGTTCAGAATCCCAGACTTTTCAAAGAACATGTCTACAAGTTGTTTTAGAAACTGATAAGGGCATGCTTTCAAAAGGCATCATTTTCACTGAAATATAATAATTGTACTTTTAGGTTTACACTACAAGATATATACCACTGTTATAGGTCTATTTCAATTTAATGTCACACCTACAATATACAATATCTGTGGATAATATGATTACTTCCAATTGCATCTAAAAAGCAGTGTGACATTTCTCCTTTTACATCAATTATGACATGTAATTCATATAGCAGACCACCACAAGGTAATCTTATTAAGGGAGATAAGGACTAAAGATTAAAAAAAAAAAAATCTGTCCTTTTGAACTCCATCCGAAAAATTCCACAGTTTTATATTCATAAAATCAACTTTGAGTAGTTAATGGATAAGAAAAACAAAATTGATACTAACCTCTCATAATAAAAAAGTTTTTCTAATTCAATATTGTTATGGTAATGTCAATAATGAATTCAGACATTAATTTATAATGTATGAAAAAATCCAGTTGAAGTAACCTTAGTCATGATCAAGAAACTGAAGAGTTTTTAAAATATATTAATCACTATGTAATATATATTTTACTTTGTTGATAGTATCATGCAGGTACTACCAGCATTTCACACATGTTCTCCTCACAATCCAGAACTTTGGATCAGGTTCATACAAAGATTATAGTCCTACAAAGTTGTGATTCTGTATTTACAATGTGATTGCACTAGTAAACATCATAACACACAATATAATTTCTCCTTAATGATATATGCTTGGATATTCATGATTTCTATTGAAATGTACACAGTGCATACTATTTTCAGCTTAAAAACATTTATTTCAGTGTAAATGATTTTAAAAACCTGGTAGCCTGAACTATGTCTATGCAAGATTATCTATATGCTTCATGGATCAGACTCTAGTCAGCTACAAAAAAGTCAACATTTTCAAGTTAAGTGTATTTGTAAAATCTACATTTCCCAACCTAAAGGGAAAACCAAACCAACAAAATTTTTGCCATTAATATTTTTGCAACAAGTTAGAGCTGTATTTATAAAAACTTGGAGAATGTGACTTTAAATCTATTTCATTCTATGATCAAATTAGTGCCTCCAAAAAAAAAAAAAAAAAATTAATGCCTCCATTCCATACATTGGTGAACTTCAAAGCAAAAAACAGAAATCCTTCTCTTCAGACTTACAAAAATCTATCAGTAGGACCAACATACAAAATCCTAACGATTATTAAATTTGCTAATGACAAGAAATAACCTATTATAGTAAAGCCACTACTACCTTATCTAAAAATTTTTACAAGAAAAATACCATAAGGAATTACTCTCCCTTTTAATTACAATTTTAATCCTCCACTTATGAGGCTGTCCCAAACAGCCTCTCAGCTTTGCTTTCCCTCTTGCCAGAAAAAAACAGATGTTCCTACTGTGATCAGGGATTTTCCTTATCATCTAAATGTATTGCCATATCATCAGGTGTCAAAAAGCCACCCAGGCTGAGAAATGCATATTAATTTGCTACTCCCTGGTAGCAGTACCCTGGTTATGCAGTAAATCTCTTCCAGGGCAGAGAAAGTAACTGTCCTCTCTCCCCCAGCACCCCTCCCCAAGCCAATTACAATTCAATAAAGAGAAACCACACAGAACCCACCCAATGCCTTGGGGGTAGAAGCTTATTCCTGGCATACTAAGCTCCAACTCCAAGGCTTTATCTCTCAGAAACAGCCACTTAGCTGATGGTCAGATTCCTTGGCAAGCCTACATCCCATGTTGCAGAAACATGGGAATATTTCATGAACATTATAGAAGTAACAGATATTTCTATGTTAGCAAAAGAAACCCAACTACAGTTCCACTTTGTTTCAATGAAAAAACTCCAAATACCTTTTTAAAAATCATTAGGAATTGTGTCATATATTGACATACCAAACACTCAATGCATATAAATTTCTTTTTTGTACCTTCTATGCATCCTATGGATTCAAACAGTCCCATGCAGTTTTCAGATTTTAAATTTACAATTATTTTTCAAATCTGTAATTCTGGTCAAAGAGAATTCCATTTTCTGCTTTATCATTTTCCCAAGAAATGATACACACACACACACACACAAAAGAAACCATTTTCAGGATGTCTAACTTGAAATTATGAGACAAGTGAAATTAGTAATTATGACAGGATTTTTTAATTACATGAAGCTTGCTAAAATCATCGGTAATCATATTGTTGATTGAATGTGGCAGACCCAATCTCAGTCTCTGGGGAGAGTTTACCTTGTGTGCCTCCTGATGGCTACACCAGAGCATAACCTTGGAAGCAATGCCAAGGCTAAAGCATAGCAGAAGATAACAACCATAAAATGGTCTATAAATAGGATTTTTCTCAATGTACTTTTCTGACCTTCAAATCATTCTCTAGATAATAAATGAGAAAGAGAGAAAAGAGACAGAGAGATGCGGGGTTGGGAATAAATTGACTCACACAAAAATTTACAGATTCAATAACCAACCTGTAGATGAAGGCAGAAAATTTGGCAGTCCCTATCAATTTAAACCAACTACATGCCTGTGGAAAAAAATTTTTTTAAATAAAGAACATAAGATTTTATTCCAAACACAGTATTATCACCACTTACCCTAGACACATGGCTATTTTGAAGTGTAATGAACTGAAAAGGCATTATTTGAAATCCATGGTGACCAATATCCTACACGGAATGCCCCAATGTAGTTGAGCTGAAGTCAAGCAATTCATCCCCTATTAGCTAAACCCATATTACCTCTAATTCCTGTATATATAAATAAGCATAAATACTGGTACATAGATACATCCTACTTCCCTTTTGGATAATTGCTTACTTCCACATTCATAATCATTAATGAGAGCAGTGGAAGAGACCAAAAAAAAAAAAAAAAAAAAAAAAGAGTATGTGTTTATAAACTTGCTCCTATTCCGAACAGAACTATGATAAGACAAAGAAGAAATTCAAACATCCATACATTTTTTGTCAAAATAAAATTCTTTTAGTAGACTACGTATTGTTACTGATAGTATCATTACTGATACTAATTTACAAAAGTGTGGTACAATGTGTGACAAGAAACATTGGATTATACTATAACTTTTAAAAATTTAAAAATGAAAAGATCAAAGTGTAGAGATTTTGAATACCAAAACATTTATTAGAGCATCTCTGTGTCTCCAATTTCATTAAGGAATATATCTTTTATCTTAAATCTCTAATTTTCTTTCTAAGCTGAGTTAAATTTTGAACAGGAATTAGTAACAAAAATTGAAAATAATTTATCCAAGCAGATTTTCTTTTTAATGTACAAAATCAAATTTCCTATAATATACATCAAATTTTATTAGTTTTTTTTTCTTTGAAATGTTAAAGGTACATCTTAAAACTCATTCTGATCTGAAAAATCTGAACTATAATTTATGTCTTTTTCAGGATTTCTGACACATAGCTTCCAGATCATAGAATTACATTTAGATCAGTGGGACACTCAAAAATCCTCAATATGCTAGGGAAAAAAATTTATGTTTGGAACTCAATATAGAAAATACACATTTGAAAATTACAATTAATTTGCAAATAAGTTTCCTGTCACATAGTAAATCCTTCAGGTTGATAGGTTGACAAGACCAGAGGTATGATGTTTTAGTTTTATTTCACAACCTGCAAATGGCCAGTGCCTTATTAACAGTCTTAATATCAGATAAGAAAAATAGCCCCCAGAACATGGATCTGATATGAAAATGGGTTGGCCAAATATGTCAAAGAGATGCAGGTTTTACAGTGGCCATGATGTCTCCAGGGGTGACCATGAGAGCACAGATTGCTCTTAAGCCACCAGATCTGTTCATGAAGCCGACAAGGAAATCTAAGAGGAAAAAGATCAGCAAAACTCAGCCTCTTACAGCCTGTTTATTTGAACCAATTTCTTCAATTGTTTTTATTTTAATCTATTTCCACAGTTCAGAATGCTATGAAAAACTTTAGATACAGAATCTGAAACCTGGAAGGAAAACGCAGAGAAGACCCAGCTTAACCTCTTACTATCTAGTAAAAGCAGACAGAAGTTGAGAGGAGTTACAACAAATGCTTGGTGGAGATGAGGAGGACTAACCAGTTCCCATGGTTATACCTACCCACTTTGCTGCCCAATTTCTGAGTAATGAGACTTCCAACCCTCATTCTTGATCTAACCGGGAACTGTAGTTTGCCTGGGTAATGATGGTAACTTCTGATATCTAGCCATTCCTACACAAGGATCCCATCCAAACAGAAAAGCATCTACTGAGTTCTTGTATATAAACTAGGGGCAAAACCATTATATAATCTTGAATTACAACTTATATTTACATGAGAGACGGTCGACTCATTGATAAATACTGCATAGTCTTAGGAATAATCAAGAGTAAAATGTTTGCTTTAAAAAGGTTTTAAATTAAAATGATCTCTTTCCAGGTATAACTGGGATTATCTCCTTTATATGATGAAAACATCTGTAAAAGCACAAGGAGAAGGTAGCCTAAGAGGATAGTTTAACTTTTTTCAAATATGAAAACATTATCTCCATATGAATTCTGAGGAACTAAAGAACAGAACTAAAAAGGGAAGCAGTAATAACAGGAGTTCCTATTTCATTTCGTGCACAACACTTCCTAAAAACCAACACAGCCACCTAATTGCCATACGGCCACAAGCATTCCCCAATCAGCAAGTATAAGGAATAGAGAAAACAAGAGCACCATTTTTTACACTGTTCTTTCAACAAAGGCAAATGGATGAGAACAAAATAAAATATAAATATTACAGATCAGGTAACATTTTGAAGAGCCTGGCTCATTTTCCAAAACTACAATAAAAATGAAGAGCAACAGTTGACTAATGCTGCTTGACTCTGAAAAACAAATTTAAATCCAAAACAATTTTAAAACATTTTAGGAAGTGCTACATATTTTTTTATTTTGACAGCAAAAAGTACCTATTCAGATTACATTTTCTTTCAAAGACATGTAACTTCAAACACTTATATCGCCAAACTAAAATTATAAATAACAATAGCATTTTGCATCAGGATCAATTTGTACAATACTAAGAGAAGAAGGGAGCAGATGCCAGGGGATGAAGGAGAGAAAGTAAAATACTTACAGTAGTTGCCCAATTCTAAAATATCTACAGTCTTACACATTATCTAAATGTGTGATGTAAATCTTTTATATTTACCTAAATGATTTTCACCTTAATTTCAAAGAAATAACTAAAATTTGAAAATCGAGATACTTGCACCATGTATAACTAGTCTACCAATGTAAATATTAGTACTTCTTATATTATCATAACTTCAATGAACTGGGTAGGTTAGCAGAACAAGTGAGTAAATTTCTGTGCAAGTCCCTAGGTATAGTCAACCATCTGACTTTCTTAAAGTTTTCCCTTAATTGTGAAATTGTCTCCTCAGGTAAATCATCTCCACAGAGACATTTTTGAAAATGTAGAAAAACTAGTTTCACTTATCATAATCCCATCCTACTTAGGCTTCTCATACAATAATAATGACTTTTCTGGAGAATCATCTCCTCATGAAAAGCATTTAGCGTAAAGAAATTGATAGCTCAAACTTCTAAACAATTAAGTCCTTCTGTCCAACTCCATCAGTGGAGAAAGCATGTTCTCTAAGCCAGATATTAATTGTCAATCAAACTATTTTTGTCTCCAAAGTATAACTGCAAATCATAACTTTAGAAAATGTGAGGGGCACCTGGGTGGCTCAGTTGGTTAAGTGTCCAACTTTGGCTCAGGTCACGATCTTGTGGTTTGTGGGTTCGAGCCCATGTTGGGCTCTGTGTGGACAACTCAGAGCCTGGAGCCTGCTTCAGATTCTGTGTCTCCCTTTCTCTCTGCCCCCCCCCCACCCCCGCTCGTGCTTTGTCAGTCTATCAGTCTGTCTGTCTGTCTCTCTCTCAAAACCAGATGGACATTTAAAAAAAAAATCAAAAAAAAAAAAAAAGAAAATGTGATTCTGTGAAATTTTAGAGTAATTCCTGTTGAAACTCCCCTCCTTTGCCTCCCCCAAAAACCTTAACAATCTCAATAACGTAACAACAAAACAGTGGTTGCGCTAGGATGTCTCAATAAAACTTTAAGGACAAAGTGGGAGTATCCAGCCATGAGAATGCAGCATGTTTAAAACTGGTAAGTGCTTCTCAAATTCAGAGTTGTCATGGGGAAGGGTACCAACCATCAATAAGTACTTAATAAAATCAATTGATAAATTTTTATTATAACTCATTTCCAAAGAGGAAAAATACATTTCAGGGAATGACCAGGTGTGCCTGAACGCTCATGGAAACCTGTGGCTGAATCCTAGTTCTGCACATTCCAATCACCTGCGCATTAACTTTCATCTATGATTTGCAGCAGAAACTGTGGGTGATGCAATTCACCTTGTAAAGCTGGGTTTTAAAAAACTTGGAAAAAATTTGGATTTACTGAAAAGTTGCAAAAAAAAAAGTACACACAGTTCCTATGTACTCTTCATGCAACTTCCGCCAATGTTAACAACTTACATAACCTTGATATACTTGTCCAAACTAAGAAATCAACATTGATACAATAATATTAACTAAACTATAGATATATCTGCAATCCATCCATTTTTTTGTCACTAATGCCCTTATTTCCTGCCAGGATCCCAAAGTATATTAAAAATCCTCATATCTCCTTAATCTTCTCTAATCTGAGACAGTATTTCAGTCTTCCCTAGTTATTTATGACCACAATATTCTTGAAAAATACTGGTCAGGTACCTCATAGAATATTCCTCAGTTTTTGTTTGTCTGAAGATTTCTTAGGATTACAGTGGAGTTATGAGTTTTGGGGAAAACTCCACTGAGATGATGTGCCCATCCCATCATACCATTTCAAGGGTTTATGGTATCATCATGACTTATCATTAGTGATGTTAACCTTGATCACTTGGTTAAGATGAATCTGCCACTTCTGCACTCTAAAGTTAGTATTTTCCACATATTCAATCCCCTCTTCTTTGGAAACAAATATTATCCTCCACAGCAGAGGAGATAAGGGGCGCATGGTTGGCTCACTCGGTTGAATATCTGACTTCAGCTCAGGTCATGATCTCACAGTTCATGGGTTTGAGCCCCATGTCAGGCCCCATTTTCTCTTTCTCTTTCTCTCTCTCAAAAATAAACATTAAAAAAATTTTTTTTAATTTTTTTTTAACGTTTATTTATTTTTGAGACAGAGAGAGACAGAGCATGAACAGAGCCGCCTAACCGACTGAGCCACCCAGGCGCCCCTAAAAAAATTTTTTTTAAATGAGCAGGGGAGTTAAGCTTTCTGGAGAGGGAGTATTACACATATTATTTAGAATTCTTCTGTAAGAAACTTTGTCCCTTTTGTCCCATTTACTTTTCATTTAATCATGTATTAGTATCAGTATAGTCTTATGTATATTTATTTTGGTCTCTGGATTATAATCCAACTATATCATTATTTACTTTGCTGTCATTTAGATGTTTTGAGCAATGCACAATAAAATATCAAGAAGAGGGCTGCATATATAAATTCTCAGTAACAACAACAATAGTAATATCAATCATAAGGATTACAGAAAATAAACACAAAAAATTCCTCAAAAAAAGTGACACAAATGGAGATCAGTTAATAGAATCAGATTATCAGTAGAGATATTAATGAAGCTAGCATATTTTTACTTAAGACAAAGATGTTAAGATATAATGTAAACTTATAGGTTTTAAAAAATTATGCCAGCCATAATAAGAAACACATGCTCATTATTCTTATATTCATGTATGCATTGCATAATAGATCTAGAGGAGATAAAAATGAAAAGGTTATTAAGAAATATTTTACAGTTTAAAATATTCAGCTAAATGAACATTAGGGAATATATAAAATCTGTAAATACGTTGGGATGTGGGTGGCATACTTGTCAAAATCATGGGATTTGAAACTGGAAAATCTAGGTTCACATCACAACTTCATCACTGAACAGTTGGTTTAACTATTAGGTGAGGTATTTAAACTCTTAAAGGTTTTGGGGTGCCTGGGTGGCTCAGTCAGTTGAGTGTCTGACTTCGGCTCAGGTCATGATCTCACAGTCTGTGAGTTCGAGCCTCACGTCGGGCTCTGTGCTGACAGCTCGGAGCCTGGAGCCTATTTCGGATTCTGTGTCTCCCTCTCTCTCTGACCCTCCCCTGCTCATGCTCTGTCTCTTTCTGTCTCAAAAATAAATAAATGTTAAAAAAAAAAATTAAATAAACTCTTAAAGGTTTTATCTCTTCATCAGTAAAATGGGAACACCAATAATACTTACATGTTAGAGGGGGGGAATAATGGGATATAATGTGACCCATCAAGCACAATGTCTGGCAAGAAGCAAGTACTCAAAATACCTTGGCCATCATTATGTGTAAAGATCAAAAACCTCAAAAATAGATATAGGTTAGAGATGGGAGAGATGGAAACCACTTCTACCTCCACACTGTGAAAACCTTTGCCTGAAATGCATTTCTCCAAAGGAAGGCCAGAAAGCATGCCCCGAGAACACATGCAAATTAAAGCCAAAGTTGCTGAAGCAGCTAGAAGGCAAGCAGCAGGTGCCCAGTCCTGGGCACTCCAATCTTACACTTTTCTTGTTAACAACAGGACATGAAGTGACTGCATCCAACTTTGTGACTTGAATGAACTAGGTCTGTAAGCTGAAGTATCAAAAATTAAGAATTGAAACCAAGTTAAAAAGATGAATAAGGTAGAGGCGTTTGGGTGGCTCAGTCAGTTAAATGCCTGATTTGACTCAGGTCATGATCTCAGGGTTGGTGAGTTCAAGCCCCACATCATGCTCTCTGCTATCTGTTTGGAGCCCACTTTGGATCATCTGTCTCTGTCACCCTTTCTCTGCCCCTCCCCTGCTCGCTCTCTCCTTCTCTCTCTCAAAAATACATTTAAAAAAAATTATTAGAAGGATGAAATAAGGCCAAAAAACTTTTAAGTATATAAAAGTCATGCAAATTTTTGTTCAATATAAAATGCAATTTCCTAGTCCTCTCCCCCAACTCAAGAAAAACAAGAGTAATATACTCATTTCCCTCTCTACTCTATGTAACTTTGAGGGTGTTTAATAAGGATAGGGACATTACTTTGGTTTATATTTCTGGAGTGGTTTGTGAACTCTAAAAATACCACAGTCAGGCTCAAAATTTTTCTCAGTGGCACCTTAGATTTGTATAACTTTGAATACAAATTATAATTTACAAAGCAAGTGAAGACAGATTATATCCCTAAATGTGACACAGAAATAGATGAGACTAGGTTATTAACAACTCCGACTAGGGGAGCTTGGCAGTTAAAGCTGGCCTACTGTAGAAATGATTATAATCATCACTTAATAAAAGCACACAACTGTAGTCAGATGAAGATCTTTTAATTTGCAAAACAGAAAGGTGAAATATATAGTTTCAGAGGCCTTTAACAGGAAATACAAATGTTGCGGCAAAATAGTCTAACAACTAAATCTCAGCTGGATCTCCCTTGAAGCTAATGCCCCAGAAAATTAAACACAGCTATACGTCGCTCACAGAGGAAACATGTGGTTTCAAGGAATGATTTTAGCTCATCCTTTGAGGTTTTTAGATGATTATTATAACTAGCTACCATCTATGGTTGGCTCATAAATACCAAAAGATAGATAACGTTTTTCAATAGCCAACAGGTCAAGTGTACTAGCCTGAAAATAAAATAGTATATTCGAATTTACCAATATGATTGGCCTTACCCATTAGAAAGAATAAAGGAGAGGCAGAGATCAAGAAGCCGAATGGTTGAAAAGGGGATGAGAAAGCACACAAAGAGGTCAATGTAGACTATGACTCTATAAAGAATGAATGAATGAACGACCGGGAAGCAGCTATGGTAGACTACCATGAAGTAGAAGTCAATGTTAATTGCTAATATACTGTCAGCCTGGCAATTACCAAAGTTTTCAAACTGAATAAAACAAGGAGTAGGCATTTTCTGAAGATTGCTTGTGACTGAATTAGCATTGGTGACTTCACACGATACTGGGAATTTGGTGTCCTGGCTCTATGTATTCAAATGCACTTTACTAAGATTGGGGGTAGGGGGACATTATACCAAGGGACAATAGACAGGTACATTATTGGTACCATAGCTTCTATTTAGAAAAAATATTTCCTATTCTAGTTTGCCAATGACAGGACAGGATCCACTATCTCAATAGGTTCTTGTAATACTTTTATTTAAAACTCAACAAAACTCATTTTAATTGATTTTCATTTGAAAATGATAAATTTGAGCAATCTAAGTGTGAGACTCTATTCTGCCATGATAGAAAAATGAGCCTAAAAAGAAGACATCTCAAAAACCATAAGACTCTTATTTACCCTATCTTAACAGGCAAATAAACACACTTTTCCTTTTCAGCTAGACTCAAGTCCTAAAAAAAAAAAAAAAAAAAAAAAAAAGACTGTGCCCTAAAACCAGCAAAGCAGCTCTAAATAAACACACAAATCTCCTGACATGGACAAAGGCACCCATGGCTATAAGTGTGTTTTGCCTTCTAAAGTTCACAGGTGATTATGATGCGCAGCCAAATGGGAATTATTAAGCTATACACTAAGACAGTAAGTTCCAGAACTCAGGAACAGTACCCCCTTGCTTCTTTGTTTTTATATTCTCCCTCATGCCATAGCTCATCCCATCTAGGACTTCTCACAGTGCTTTATAAAACACAAGTACTTGACATTTTACTAGTCATGAACTAATGAGAAATGAATATCAGTAGCTTTAAAAATACTCATTTCCTTGGTCAAATAAGCCTCCTTCAGGAATCTGTTCTAAGAAAATCATCAGAGATGTTAACATAAATTAATATATAAGGATCTTTTCTGAAGGGTACTTCTAAAGGCTACTTATTAGAGCAAACAAACAAACAAAAAAAACCTGGCAAAGTATAAAAGTCAAGCAATAGGAAAATCACCAAAGAAAATGAATAAACACCAACTACAAGAAAAAAAATCAGTATATAAAAGAACATTATGCAAGCTATCTATATTTATGAAACATGGGAAAATGCTCTCAATATAAGAAGAATTAGGGGAAAAGGCAGGAAATTAAACTATACTCGTTGGATGATTCCCCACTGGTAATAAGGACAGCCACCAGCTATATGGAGCTATGCTCCAGAGTTCCAAGTTAATGCACTGAACTGTCAATATTACTCATCTACACAATTCCAAATTACTTACTTGCTTCTTTATATTTTTCATTACTTTATAAATGCAAAGAAAAAGTAGTAGTATTATAAGAAAAACACTGTTTTGGGAATCTTAAAATATACTACAAAAATGTTTATGTAAATATTTTTCTAAAGCTAGAGGAAAGAAGATCCTATAACTCTTCTCATGGAACAGAAAGGGAGGTGACAAAGACATAATTAAGACAGCAACTCTTCCAAGAGTTTGTACATATCAGGAGGATGGGAAACATAACAAACATGCCAAGCAACTAAATCAAACAAATAAACCCAGGGTGTCAGAAGCATTCCAAGATCTCTTTTAAAGAGAACTCTTAAAAATAATACAAATTTAAAAGATACTGATGCTAATATAATGTGTTCTCTTATCACTTTCCTCCCCTTTCCCTAACAGGTAAGAACCTCTCATGGAACTAGCCAAGATATGCTTTTTTATGCTACCTTTGTTTTTATCTACTTATACAAATTTTATTTGGTTGGAGGTGGGGGGAAGGAGCAGATCACTTAGAAAAGCAACAGCTCTCAGTATTTGGGGCAAAGGAATAATTGCTTAAAACCAATACACAATGAAATAATGCATAGACTTCATCCTTGAACTTCATAGTAGGCTGATTCTGATAAGTGCCTCATTACATTGTTCTTGATGGAATGAATCAAATGCTCTCCACATACTAGTTAGACTTTATTTGCAGGGACAATGACTTAATAAGGGGGACCAAAGAGGTGGCAAAGTGATTTAAGTATTCACACTGACTTAAATACTCTTTCCCAAAATGAAATATTAAGCACGTGTAAAATCTCAAATGAAAATACATCTTGTAGCAATATACTTTCCATACTAATTATGAGTAAAATGTTCTCTAAAAGAGTTGAAAAAGGAAGTCAGCCACAAAATGTTGGGAAACAGGAATGAGACAATGTTCCCAAGAACTTTTTTAAAAGCCAAGACTCTCTTTTCTTTTATATCTTACTTCCAAATGAAAGTATGAGGAATTTTAAGAGATCTAAAAGCCCATAGAATCTTTGTCCTCTCCAAGCTCTCACCTGGTTGAGGTCTCTACAACACCAAAATCTGTCTTCACTGGCCTCTAAACTTAATAGTGGAATGACTACTTTAACTGGGAAGACTTCACCTCCCATCTTGGTTTTGAATCCATAGGAGTGAGTTCAGCATCATTCTAACATACCAGAATGAAACTGCCTACTTCAGAAATAAGAGATTTCAACTGATTGGTGACATTATTGTAAAATTGTTTCTTTTACTTACCAACTTGGAAGAATAGAAGCCACTTAGCTCTGTAGATGAGTTATACAAGTATATCAACTTATTTCAGCCATTAGAGATCAATGGATCACAAGACTATGAATCGTCAACTCCTTTACTTCCATGCATTTACACAGAAAACCTAACTACCACAAACACGTAAAGATTTATCATATCTTGAAATTGCCCAGCAATAGGTGAGCTCTCATGGCCTCAAGAAAAAGAAATCAAGTTAATACTTATCAGCAAGTATGCTTTCTTCCAAGTATCCTTTCTGAATACTGAAAATACAGAAAGTCATTTTATAACTGAAAAGAAGATAGCATTTAGTCCGATGTACACATACAAGAAAGAAAGAAAGAAAGAAAGAAAGAAAGAAAGAAAGAAAGAAAGAAAGAAAATCTCTCAGATTATAATTCAAATAGCTCAAAATTGACAGCAAGCTTAGAAAATGGGTGCTTGAAAAGTAAAACGAATGATAATTCAAAGGACAAATTCATTCCACATTATCCTTTATGTGTGTTGAATGTGAATATTATTTCCTCTAAAGATATGTATGTAGGGGCACCCGGTCGGACTCTTGATTTTGGCTCAGGTCATGATCTCCCAGTTCATGAGTTCAAGCCCTGCATCATACCCTGTGCTGACAGCATGGAGCCTGCTTGGGATTCTCTTTCTCCCCTCTCTCTCTGCCCCTTCCCTGCTTGCATATTCTCTCTCTCTCTCTCTCAAAATAAGTAAACTTATGTATGTAAATCAAGGTCTTTCCTATGAGAAACTGTGGGCATTGGCTACATTAAATGCTGCCCCATACAGAAAAAAACTTGTTGAAGGGCACCTGGGTGGCTCAGTCAGCTAAGTGTCTCACTCTTGATTTTGGCTCAAGTCATGCTCTCACAGTTCATGAGTTTGAGCCCCGCATCGGGGTCCACGCTGACAGTGCAGAGCCTGCTTGGAATCCTCTTTCACTGCCCTTCCCCTGTTCATGCTCTCTTTCTCTCTCAAAATAAATAAACTTTAAAAAAGAAAACAAAAAGCTTGTTGAGTAAATAACCATTTTTAAAACAAAAGTACATTCAAGTTTCTCTCACACTTATATTTATAATGTGAAAAAAATGGAAATAGTATAAATATCTAACAGTAAGAGAATTATAAATTATAGTATATTCTAGAGTGAGATATACTGCAGCCATTAAAAATATTTTCCAATAAAATTCACACCAGGGAAAATCACTATGATATGAAAAAAATATATAAATAATACGAATGCAAATATGTAGACATAGTATGACTCCAACTCTGTGGGGGTATATATATGTGTGTGAGGGTATGTGTATGTGCATATGGTGTGTATTCATTAATATCTTCATACTGGTTGTTGCTGAGTTTGTTCTATTGTACTAGAGTTCCAAATGTTTGACAATGATAGATATAGGTTATTTAAAACAAAAAGTCAGTGAGGTGACTAATTGGCAGTGCGCATCACAATCCTCTCGCAGCATGCAGCCGAGACCGGAAGGCTAAGGTCCATTTCTTAAACCTCCCCTGCAGATAAGGATCTGGACACAGATAGCATTCTGCACATTTGGAAACAATAGCCTGAAATATTAATGATGCTTATGAAATAGGCTGAATTTTCCTGGGCTGCTGCTGGTGGCAAGCCTGGGTATGGAGATAGATGATGGAGTTTTCTGAGGCATTTCTGGGTTCACTTCCAAGCTTCACAAGTGACAAGAGACAGGGTGAGCACACCCAGAGACAGGGTGCTAGCATCTACAGGCAGATGCAGGGGGCAGGATCCCAGGTTCCTGCCCCACAGCCTCTGCTTCTTTCCTGGGCAGATGCACCGTACTGCATCGTTCAGATGGTCCTCAATGATTTTCTGAGAAAGCACTTCTCAGTATTAAGTCCTCTCATGTTAAAATAGCTACTGTGGGGGGCGCCTGGGTGGCTCAGTTGGTTGAGCATCTGACTTCGGCTCAGATCATGATCTCACAGCTCGTGAGTTCGAGCCCGCGTCGGGCTCTGTGCTGACAGCTCGGAGCCTGGAGCCTGCTTCGGATTCTATGTCTTCTCTCTCTGCCCCTCCCCCACTCATGCTGTCTCTCTCTGTCTCTCAAAAATAAATAAACATTAAAAAAAATAATAAAAAATAAATAAAATAAAATAGCTACTGTGGTTCTGTTTTCCGCAAGTGAAGCTGACTCACATATCTAACATGCTGAAGGAGTTAAGAAGAAAACCCTGTACCTCAATGACTTTTGACCCACTATCTTTTTTTTTTTTAATGCTTATTTATTTTTGAGAGAGAGACAGAGAATGAGTGGGAGAGGGACAGAGAAAGAGGGGGACACAGAATTTGAAGCAGGATCCAGGCTCTGAGCTGTCAGCACATAGCCTGATGTGGGGCTCAAACTCACAAACCGGGAGATCATGACCTAAACCAAAGTCTGATGCTTAACCAACTGAGGCACCCAGGCGCGCCTGACCCACTAGCCTTAAACAATGGGAAAACCTTTTTAATAAGTAATGAATTTTTTTTAATTGCCAACTTGACTTGTTTATATACTTGTAAATATCCATGTAAATTAAGTCTATTTTGAACACAAATTAAATGTCATGAGGCATTTTCATAAATTGGATTCTGCTTCTTCAGATGGTCTACTTCATGATAAAGCATTCTAAAATTTCAAGCTAATCCCAATGACAAGATACTCCAATTTGATTCCTCATCAAATACATAATAAAATATTTCAGAAGAGTGAGCCTAACAGTTAAACGCCTATTCCAAAACATTAGCAACCACAGTACACTGTGTTTTCCCGATAGATTCTTCTCAGTTAAGGTACTCTAGGTACTCTAAGTATTTTTCCCTCTAAATGAACTACTACAAAGAAGAGTTTGTAAAAATGCAACACCAAGTTAAAAAAATTTAAAACAGGTATTTTCACATAGATGCAAAGGATATATCAAGCAAACCATAAGCTATATGCATTTTAATATTAATATGTAATTAGTATAGTTCCACATTTCTCAATATACATGATGCTCAATTGCTGTCTGCATTGAAAAAAAATATTCATTCATTCATTCAACAGATATTTACTGACACTCAACAGTTTCAGGAGTGAAAATGACAAACAGTGCTTAAAGCTCATCGAGTAAAAAGTTAGAGGTAAAACAGAATAGGATGTTAAGAATTCTATAGGAATATATGACAAAGAGCATTAAGAAACAAATTGAAAAAAACAGAATAAACTAAAATAAAGTTTATTTTTTAGACTAAATAAATTAGATCACAGACTGAAATAAATTGGGTCAAAGAAGAAAATGTTATTAAGACCAGACAGTACACTTCCATTCTGTAGGAAGATAAAATTATCAATGGAGTAGTTAGAATAAATGACTGTGGAGTCCACTTTCATCCTTAAAAGTCCATAATGTTATAATTTCTTTAATGCACCTCATGAATCAATACGAATATCTGCTTATACATGTGTAAAATATCTTTGTAAGGACATGCAAAAAGGTAATGGTAAGAGGACTGCCCCTGAAGAAAAACAGGATGACTAGTTTTTCTTCCAAAAAAACAAAGGACAAACACATTGCATGTCAGAAGTTTTCATTTTTAATCATAAATATATTATCTATTCAAAAAAATGGATACATACATAAATGTATAAATAGCATGAAATTTCTCAGAAACTGCAAGGGCAACATGAAACAGGAAGTTATCTCGACTTTGACGGAGAAGTTGGTAAGTACACACACAAAGGGCCATAGTGAAGATGTGCTAGAAGCAAAGGATCCAGTCAACAGTTGACATTCATCATTGATACTAATACAAAATAGAAATGGTTACCTTCCTGTCACAGGTTTTAGGGCTAGCAGCTGTGTTTTGCTTAAGGAAGCCAGCTGTTGTTGACCAGCGTGTGGGGTTTTTCCGCGAAGGCTCTTCAGAAGAAAAATTATTATCACTAATGGAAGTTGAAAGGCCAATTAAAGCTGGGTCACTGCTTCGTCGGACATGAAGAGGCATATCTATAAATACAAAAAAGCATTATATTTTTTAAAAAGATAACTAATGTCTGAAAACTGCATGTTAGGATAAAGGTAGAGAAATCCAAAAAATTAAAGAAGAGAGTAACACTTTTAAGGTGACAGTGGGTCAGCATTCTAAATAGAGACTCCATTAGCTCCTTTAAAGCACTTTTCAGCAAAAGAAAAGGACTACGTACGAGATAACCTGCTCTGGAGTAAGACTGCCCAGGCTCCTAATTGCACTTCACCAAGTTGTGGTTCTGTGCAAGTTGCCTGACTACTGTCTGCCTCTAGTCCCTTCATATATGAATGGCCATAGAATAGAAACTTTGAGGGTATCTTGAGGTCTAAATGAGATAAAGTGCTTAAAACAGTACTGAATATTTTTAAGTAAAATATCATACATATTCTAAAAGATAAATAACAATGTATCTGTGGAACAAATTTCATCTAACTTTTAATCATATCTGGATTAAAGATACACAACCTAAACTGTTTGGCTTGTCCATTAAAGAATTCTGTTAAGTAAGATAATTATTTTCTTCAAGGAAGTACTATCAGAAAATATAGAACATAAACATATTCCTTATCCTTAAATGGAAGTCTTGAAAGCAATCGCTAATACACAGGTAGTGTCTGCAATATACTCGCATACACAATTACATGAAAGACAGTGTTTTAGCAATTGTATTCACATAAAAGAGAAGTCTGTTTGCAACTGTTATAACACAATCATTAACAAGCTCAGGCTAATGTTTGTATCAGTAGCACTGAGCACATCTTAGCAGATACAATCACTGGTACAGCAGAGAAGGAACAAGTCTGTAACACTGGGAATGAGAATCAAAAACTCCACTCATCAACTGAGCAAAATCGCTCAAAAACATAATAAATATAAGACAAAAAATTCAGCTTAATTATGTGAGAGATCATCTGTTTTCAAAAACTAGAATGCAAGGTAAATATTTATAGAAAGTCTCTAATGAAACAGCTTTAATGGTGGTGTAAACTCAGCATTTACTCTATGAAAGCCATTTTGGGAACACGGATGCATTGATCAATGGTGTGGATACATAGATCCTAGACAATACTCAACTAAACACAGACTATTTATACACATTGAAGGTGATATTTAAACCACTGCCAATCCAATAGTCTCAAAGATGTTAAAGCAAATTAGAAATGATCAGAGAAAACAGAAGCGTATCAATCGTTTAACACTGCTTTTAACATATGCTTCTACATCATGAGGATTTGATAATAATAGAGCCTGAGGAACATCACCAGAAAAAAATATGCTGAACATTTAACATTGTTAATTGTTATCTTAATTTGCTGAGAGTAACACATGAAAATTATTAGAGAAAAATAATTTCTAATTTTTAAGTGTAAGTAAAAGCATGTGACAGCTCTTAACTACTTACATTGCACCCAAAAATAAAACACACTAAGAACTATATAGTCATTTTCAAAACAGGTTCACAAAAATATACATCTAACAATCTATGTGTTAACACTACAATGTTTTTACTATTAAAAAAACTTCCCTCCCTAGGGGCGCCTGGGTGGCGCAGTCGGTTAAGCGTCCGACTTCAGCCAGGTCACGATCTCATGGTCCATGAGTTCGAGCCCCGCGTCAGGCTCTGGGCTGATGGCTCAGAGCCTGGAGCCTGTTTCTGATTCTGTGTCTCCCTCTCTCTCTGCCCCTCCCCCGTTCATGCTATGTCTCTCTCTGTCCCAAAAATAAATAAAAAACGTTGAAAAAAAAAATTTAAAAAAAAAAAAAAAAAAAAAAAAACTTCCCTCCCAAATAACAAAATTGTTCCCATCAAATCAAAAATGTAAGCAGAAAAGCAAAATAAGGAGGGGGAAGAAAAAAATAGCTCTGGAAAATAATACTGCTTCTTGGATATGAGTTCTGTTGCATTCCAATTACAGGGGTGTTATTAATTTAGCTGTTAAGGAACTCTGCACACCTCAATTTCTATGTGTGTGTATGCATGCATGTGTGCATTGTGTGTGTAAGTCTAAAGGAAGCACTACTCACAAGAGATAGTCTTTAAAAAACAGTACAGAAGTAACGATCAAAAGTTCTATCCACAATAAAACAATCACATAAAAGTATATTTCAACCCCAAAATAAATTTAAGAACTATATAGTGTCTCTGAATTTGCTTAGACAAAATAAAACAGCTTACTATACTTGCTTTTGAAAATATTTCCCAGAAAAAAAATAAATTGCATATAGGATGCAGATAAAATAAAGAGGACCATCATCTTCTGATGGGACATTATCACTGTGTTAATCTGTTAGTCTGAAACAGGTAAAAATAATTAGCCTTTTACCTCTGGTATCTACAACTCTTGAAATTGTAGATGTGGGGGGAAAGGGAAACTAGAGAGGAGGTAGGTGACAGTGGGGGCTGCAGACCCTACGGGCTGTCCCTTCCGGGTAGATGCCAGGGTACTGGACCAGGGCAGCATTTACATAATTGCAGGGTGAGGGACGACCCAGGAGATGCACTATTAAGCAGCCCTTCCTGTCAGTTCTTTGCACATTAAACTTTGTCTTCATTTTAGTGATATCCATAAAAGGAAATAACAGATAGGATAGTATAGGTCTTTCACTTGTACTACCTAGTAACCAAGTACCCTTATGCAATTTCAAGGCTCCATGTTTTCATTTCTGCCCACTGTCACAGTCAGGAAGGTGTCCTAGGCTTGAGTACTGGGCTAATGAGAAAAGAGCAGAACTCAATTTAAAAAGTAAGCAATGTGTATGTAATAAAAAAAATGCCAAGTAGTATCATGATCATCTTGAAATCAAGGTTTTCCTGCAGTTCTATGTGTTGAAAGAACAGAACCATCATAGTGCATGCCAGCAGCATCACTAGGTCCAAACACAAAGACCACATGCACACAGTGGTGGTCTACACTCATGCTGCCTGTGATTAGACTCAGCAACACACCACTGTCTCTCACACTGATGTGGTAAGTTTGTATTTGCATCAGTTTATAATTTCTTCTTGGTTTTATGGTTGCGTGAAAATTATGGGCATTTTTATACAGTTTATACACACACACACACACACACACACACACACACACACACACTTTACTTAAGTAACCTTATATTAGAACCACTGACTTAACTTGCAACGATGTGAATTTTTTTTTTAATAAGTTTCTACATTAGTCACAATGGAGATACATGTGACTCACTTTACAGATGAGTAAGCTGAGGCTCAGCAAGACGACATGAGGAGCTCAGGAACTATTTCCTGGCCAGACCTTCAGGCGCCCTGGTCAGTGCTGAATCACCGTCCAAATCACGAAATTAGTTCTATTAATCAGCAATTCACTGGAAAACAAATTCCATTTCCAGCTACTTAGAGATACATGTTAGTCTCAATTTAGTAAAAGGGAAAAGTTTTGTTGTTTTCTAAGTAGAATTATATACATTGAGAAGTCATACACTGATTTTAACTAATACCATCATTTGATTTCAGAAAGTTAAAGAAATACTACGTTAGTTATACATAGAGATTGAAACAGCAGCCATCCCAATTTCAGACATGTTAAAGAAAGAAAAGCTTACTGGTTAAGTAGAAGTAGTACAATGGTAAGATGTTTTAAAATTTTTTTTAGGTGGTTATTTCTGAGAGAGACAGAGAGACCAAGCTAGGGAGGGGCAGACAGAGACAGAGACACAGAATCTGAAGCAGGCTCTGAGCTGTCAGCACAGAGCCCGACACGTGGCTTGAACTCACGAACCGTGAGATCATGACCTGAGGCGAAGTCAGATGTTTAACCAACTGAGCCACCCAGGCACCCCCAATGTGTAAGATGTTTAAGTATGCCCCAAAGGAGACCAGCCTAGACCAATGCTCTCCAAATTTTGATCTCAGGACACTTTGACTTGAAAAATTACTGAGGACCCCAAAGAGCTTTTGTTTGTGTGGGTTATAGCTAGGGATGTTTACCATATTAGAAGTGGAAATGAAAACAATTTAAATATTTATTCCTTAGTTCATTTTTAACTTAATAGTAAACCCATTATATGTTAACATCAACAACAGAATTTTAGAAAATTCTATTTTACAAAACAAAGCATATTTAGTGGGAGAGTAGCATTGTTTTACATTTTGCTTGAGAGATGACATCTGGATTCTCATCCCTGCTTCTGATTTCAATGTGCTGCAACATGTCAAGTATATGAAGAAAAAAAGAATTCCACAAATATTTAGCTGGAATACTATTTTAATAACCTTTCCAGAACTATAGATACTCTTCTTTGATACCACACCAAAACTTGACAAATGACATTTCTCAAAGGTTAGCTGCAATATGGAATGTAAACTTCTTATTCTTTGCACAGTAAAATCTACTTGTCTTATACTTTGAATGGATCTTTTACTGATGAGAAAATTCTGTAACATTAGCTATTTGGAATGTATTATTGGCTTATACCACTCTTAGAAATGTTGATATATTTCTGCATATCAGAAAATCACGTATGTGAATATTACTACCAATTCATGAGAAAAGTCATTAAGTGTTGGGAAGCTATCATATTCATGGCAGAATATATGTTTTCCAATATCTAATTTTCAGTAGAAGACTTACATGTTTTCTTTGGCAATAAATACTGTTCGTTATTTGCCATGTAATGCAGGCTCACTTCATTCATTTTCTAGAAACTCTGCCAGATACCAAAGTCTAAGAACCAGTTTTCCATCTTTTTTTTAAAAAAACAAAACAAAACAAAAAAGCAAAAGAAAAAAAAGACAGACAAGTGGTGTTTCATTAAAAAATGGTTACCTCAGCTTATAAATGCAAACCGTCACATACAAGTTTTTCTCAACATAACCAGTAATCTTCAATGCATAGAAGTACTTTATGCCTACGTACCACTTTAACAACATATTAAATTGTGTACTCAAAAGTCATTATTTAATCAGAATAATCATTTTTGCTGCTTCATTAAGGGCAGCAGATGGAAATCGCTTTGTTTCTTAAAGTGTGAGCATATTGGGTGGAGAATACATTTGGTGCCACCACCCTGCATTTTACCCATCAGTGCCTGAGCACCATGGTGCAGACTATCAACCCAGTGAAAAACACAAAATATATTTTGGTAATACTATGAAAAATAGTCTTGCCCTAACAACCTCGTAGAAATGATCTTAGTGGCTCCCAAGGATGCACAGACCTCACATTAAGGACCGCTGGCCTAGACTGGTGGCCATTGGGCATATCGGTCCCTTGTCCAGGCCTCAGTCTCCTAACCTTTACAACCAGAGCTTGCACTAATGGGATAAGAAATTTTTTAATGACAAAAAAAGATGTCATTCCAAATATGTTAATATACTACACTAGTGATCACCTACCAAATCTCATCCTAATAGAACTTATAACAATTTATAAAAAATGAACTAGAAAAAATATAAAACTTTTCCAAAGCAGTATCTATAGCCATTATCAAGTGTCTCTAAATGGGTTAAAGTATTACAAGCAACAGAGGAGAATGAAAATACATGAATTGTAGGTAATGGGATAGAAGTAGCCACAAATGGCATGTGGTCTTTTGCCAAGTTGAACCTGATTACAAAGGAGATCACTAGAGGGGCGCCTGGGTGGCTCAGGTCACAATATCATGGTCATGAGATCGAGCCCCGCGTTGAGCTCTGTGCTGAGCGTAGAGCCTGGTTGGGATTCTCTCTCTGCCCCTCTCCTACTCGTGTGCACATGTGCATGCTTTCTCTCTCTCTCAAAATAAACGTAAAAAAAAAACAAATTAAAAAAATAAAGATCACTATAAACATTTGGCCTTATCAACAAAATGACACAAAACACAACTACCTGGTTCATCTGACAGGCTTCCCATCTTTCATGGTTCTGATAAAACATATTATACAAAGAATGCAATTTTGTCATGGTCTCAGAGGAACAGAATATGAATACAGCCTTTTCCTCTATGGTTTGCCCATGGCCTATCTCAGCAATTTCTGTTCTTTACAGTAATTAGAAATAATAGAAGCTTCTTGTTTAAGGTAATTTGGTCATTATTATTACAATTTCTCATCCTCAATTTTAGGAAAATCAATGCATTTAAAAACATGATAATAAACTTTCTCTTCCCATAATCTTCTGATTTATTTAATATATAGATTTTCTAAGTATATCCTCTGAAATATTAAAAAGAAAATTCAAAGATGAGGATCTTCAATAATTAAGCTGCTGGAGGGAGCACACAGGGACTGGTGCGATGTCACTGGGTCCAGGACGATCGTGGAGGCTGTTTGATGTGTGCATTCCTTTGAAGAGTGGCTAAAACAGCAATCAACCCTCATCACAAGATTTCAAATTCTCTGTGCCACTAATGTACTGTAAATATTGATTTGCCTTTCTACGTAAGGTGCCTTTTAAATAAGTGGAAACTGGCAAATCTAATAATGAGTTAGAGCAAATACTAAAAGGGCAGACATATACATTTTTAACTGTTAACTATAAAGCCCCTACTTCTAATCAACTTTCTCTTCCTTCTCTTCTTTCATTCTCCCAGTGATTTCTAAATTCTTTAACCACTCAAAGCAGTGAATAAACCTTTTCCAAGAAGACAGGAATAAGCCGTTGAGGTAGTTAATCAAATCTAAAAATAATATGCAGTTACATACGTTCTATTAGAATTTATGATGCAAACAGCATAATTACTCTTCATGTGAAATGAAGACCATCTCCCCAGTCTTCAGGGCAATTACACATTTTCTAAAAACACATCTCACAGTGAAAAGTACCACATTATTAACACATGCCATGGGGATAAAAAAGCCATCATCAATATTGCAAAATTGACCTTCCAATATATGCTGCCCTTTTTATAAAGGTGCTTCTCATGTTTCAGCAACTGAGGAAAAATCCTTGAAGAAATGTGTGGAGTGCAAGGCACAAAATAAGCTCTAGAAAACAGTGAATAACTCAGAAGGATATAAAATGAGTCTTATGAGCCTGTTATTAACAATATATATATATATATATATATATATATATATATATATATATATATATATATATATAAAGAATAAATAAAGAATATTCTAGTTGGAAGGTGCCCTAGAAATAAACTGAAACATCACATTCACAGATGAGTTCACTGAGGCCCAAAGAGGTAGTTTAAGGGCTGGGTCAAAGGCTACCCTGCTCCTCAGTGACCCAGCTGTACCTAGAATACTTGTTAATTGACTCCCTGCTCTGTGCAATCTGGGCAGGACCACACTGCTCTCCTGGGAGAACTGAGGCATATCAAATCCACAATATGCTTCTACTTCACTAGAGAGAACAGGTGATTTTGGGGAAAGGTTCAGTTTAAAACACATTTCTCATAGATAACGGGATATTTGCAATGGTTCCACTGAATCATAGGACACATAAAAGAAGAGAAAAGAAAGTCAATGTCATATAAACATTCTCAAAGAAAAACCAAGAATGTTTCTGAAGCATGTTAAATTTGTAATTTTGGAATTCTCATTCAGAAACTGAGGATATAAACACCCTGACCAAAACTCTCCAAATACTCACATGAGTACAAGTGGGGAGATGTGAATAAGACAGGTGGGTTGTATTAATGTTAATATTGGTATGATATATAATACTACAGTTTTTCAAAATCTTGCCATTGAGGAAAACACCAAAAGAATCTCTCTGTATTACTTCTTACAACTGCATGGGATTCTGCAATTACCCCAATTTAAAAAATAATCATAAAATAAAAAAGCCTTCCCAAGAGTTAAGCAGAAAATCCCAGGTGAGATGTCTCAATGTCAAGGCCCACATTAATCAGGACTTAAGGAATCTTTCCAACACTATTTCCCATAATACTCTTCTCAGGACCCACTACTCAGCTGCCATACACATCACATGTACCCTGTCGACCCTCCACACTGATGTCTCCTCCAACACACTCCACAGTGCAATAACTCCATGCCTCACCGGCTGCAATAACTTACACTGGCCAGCAACTGCCCTCCATCCACCCACATGGCCCACTGTACAGCATCCTAACTCCTCAAATCCATCAGATCCAGTGTTAGTATCCCAGCAGCAAACAGTTGGCTGATTCTCAAAGGGGTGATTGAGAAAAATCTAAGGAAGAACTGTTTACAAATATATGGCAGAATTAAGGAAAAACAGCAAGAGATGAAGTATCCATTACACTTTTACCACACCAAGGCAGGGGAGATGTGGCTTTCACTGCAAGGGTGGACACAGCTCCCAGCAAACCACAGCCAGGCAGGGAAGGAGTGAGGCCCATCCATCCTTCCTACGCTCCATCAGTGCCCAGCTGGTGCATCTGCCCCTGCCCCCCCACCAACCCAAGCACGAACGGGAAAGCACAGAGTCTGACTGCTACTAGAGAGGCTGGTCCTTACCGCATGAGGCAAAGTGGACCTAAGGAACACAAAGACTATGTAGCTCGGGATTCTACTAGTTCCTATGCCCCTTTCTCCCACCGCAGTTTGTTTCCACTCCTATTGTGTCAGCCAGCCATTAACTCAGAGGACAAGTATTCACCCCATTCATGGTAACTGCCCACTCTCCCACCCTCCCTGCCCCCCAACGCACACGTGAGCGCACACGCACACACACACACACACACACACACACACACACACACACACAAAGTAGAAACTAAACATGTTTTAAAGTTGGTTAACATACATCAGTCAGGAATAAAAAATTTCCCAATTGTTAAAGATGCAATTCAGGGGTTCCTTACTTGTCTCTGAGGGTGGAAAAGAGTGGTGATGGTATGTGAGAAAAACGGGCTTCAGAGGTTAAAAAAAAAAAACACAAAATCTTTCACTTTTATCTTTCTGTATCCTGGAGGAGAGAGAAGGGCCTGGCTGGAGGGTGTTATGTAAATAACCAGCTGCTTACAAAAATATGCACTGGCTACTGATCCTGTATATAAAAACTCAGTGTCCCCAAATCCTTTGCTAAGACAGTGACATCTCAGGGAAAATAGTTCTGCCAGAATCCTGAGCACCTGCCAAGAGCCCATCAGGGAGTGTTCAGGCCAGCCCAAAGAGCAGAGAAAGCAAAACTCCACAAAGGTGGTCTTTTCCCTTTTATCTAATTTTGGTGTCCCTTTTTTGTTTTGCTATGGCAGGTAAATGTCTGGCTTACTTCAATCAACAAACATGTGTGAACATTTGTTAGACACTACTATTCTAGAGATTTTAAAAACTAATGACTATAGAGCCAAGGGTTTTTTGAAAGTCATTTATTGTGGAAAAATCATTCCAAGTGAATCCTACTCTCTGAACATTCAAAAGGGAACAAACAGTCTAACAGACCACCCCCTGCCCAGTGATAAAAACCCACTAGTAAGAGGAAGAAAGTAAAGGGAAGAAGAGTGATACATACAACAAGGTGCCCTGATGAAAATAACCACAGGTGGGGAGCAAACTGTTTGAACAACTGGCACCTTTCTTTGGGAGAAATTTTTGGCTTGTTTTTGTACTTTCAGAAAAATACCTCAATGAGCAATGAGGGGACTAGAGTTGAGACCATCAGAATGAACTAAAAAGAAACAATGAGAGAAAGAAAAAGAAAGACAGAGAGCAAGGGCATGGACCCAGGAGCATGCAAGCAGGCAAGAGCTAGCTAAGCTATGTTCCTTCAAACATGAACAAAATATCTAGAGATGATAAAGAACACAGGTGGGAGGTTACTACGTTATGGTTATAGATAATGTTCTCCCTCACACGATGTGGCCAGTGGTACATGTGTCATCTATTTCCATACATCCAATGGCCCCAACTAGAGAGTAAGATCCATGAAGGATCTTGATAAGATAAGGCTGCTTCATTGCTCCCTTTTTCTTTAACCCACTGTTATTTAGCTTCCTCCCCACCCGTCCACTAAAATAGCTTTTGACATAGAACACCATAAACCTTGTCTTTGTTAATAGAGATTTTTGTGCACTGCCTCTCCAGGGGGGCTCCTGGTGAGCAGCAGGGACCTGGTCTCTGCCCTTTAGAGTCTGCAGTGCCATGGGGAAGGCAAATTATCTGGCCCTTTAGAGTGGGATGGTGGGTGCTTCAGGAGAAGAATAGAACACTACCAAAACACCTCAGAAGGGCACCTTTTTGAAGAACATCAGGAGAGAAGGAACAGCTACATTTTCCTTACTGTCCTTTTAAACTCTCTTTGTGCCTCCTCTCTTGGAAAGCCTCTGACCGATTCTTCACGACTGAGGCACTCCTCTTATGGGCTGCCTGTTCCTGTCATTGCATTTGCCATGCTGTCATCGTAAGTTTTAGGGTCTGCATCCCCACTAGCACACAGCTCCTAGAGAACAACATTGTCACCGTCACAATCCCTTAACACACATTTGCTGACTCAACAAAGAAATGAATGACTAAGACATCAAAACTGAAGTTTTGGGTTTGTCTAGTTTTGGAGTGGTTTGGGAGCGGTGATGGGGGTGTTTGGCAAGTGGGATAAAGAGGAAAAAAGAAGACACACAGTCAAAGCCTGCAGAGGCGAAGTCCAGACACCTAAATTGTAGAGAATTAAAAGGACTGCAAAAAATGCAGCACAGCTGAAATACAGAGTTAAAGATGTGACATGGGAAAGATAAAGCAAGGGAGGTACCCCTAAAGGCACCAGCATAGGGACCTGTAAGTCAGAGACTCTTCAACTTTAACATGCATACAACAAAACAGGGGATGTTCTGAAGATGATCTGTAGCACCTTTCTTTGGGAGAAATTTTCTTAGCTCATGGAAGACTTCAAATTCTGCATTTCTGATGTCCCAGTGACATCCATGCTGCTGGTTTGACTGCACACTTTAAGAATCTAAGGAGCAGGGCTATGCTATGCAAAACGTTTCTTTAGCTGTGCTAAGAAAATCTGGACTTCATAAACCATGGGTTCACATAATTTATCAGTTTGATTTATTCTTTCCCTCCCGTCTTGCTGGTGCCTCTCCAGTTTGTCCTCTAGAAAACACCCATCACACCTTTCCTAAGCACAAACCAAATGTCATGACTTGGAATTACTGGTCTGGTGGGGTCACAGTACCATTGGAGTCAGTCCTGGCATTTACCCCTGATCTGAGCAACACCTCTCAAGCCTCACACGCAGGTCCAGCTGCAAGGCGGTGACTAACGAGAAGGCCACAGACTTCTCCAGGGCCTCCTCTACACCCACTCCACCCCTCTGCACCCTCCAAGGTCAGCCTTGAAGGCACCTCCTTCTCTAAAATCCAAAAAATCCTACAGTGTAAGTGATGTCAGGCTTTATGTTAATTTCATTGATAACTAGTACTTTCTTACCTGTCTTCCTCATTAATTTTAGAGATTCCACCCATATTTCCCAGTTCAGCAAAAGGCACTTAGGAAACCTTTGTTTAAGTGTTATTGTATCTCTATCCTTTTTACTTGGATTGTCTTAAGTATTATAGGGGCAATCTTTTTAGCAAAGAAGAAACAAATACTGGATGGCCAGAGAAGACCAAATTAAAAAAAAAAAAAATGAATTTTTGCTCAGAAAGTCCAAAGAATTGCTCTTTCACATTATGGTTAAAAACTCTGTAGCTAGAATCCCAACAAGATTTTACTTTTCTTTTTTTTTTTTTTTTTTTTTTTTTTTTTACTATTAACTTTGCACTATTATCCTTCATGAGCATTTATTCCCATATAAGAATATGCAAGTACAAGCAAATCTAAATTAGTTCTTCACATATAATTTTATATGTATAACTATATCAAATCCCTCACAGCCCTTTCATTTTACCAATCCAGCTCAACAATCATGTAATTAAATTTTGAAATTATCAACTACATCTGACAAGTAATTCATCTTTCAAAAATGGATGTTGATTATTGATTGCATTGAAGATCATCTCTAAATGCCCTTCTCCTTGGACATTTGTCTTCTGTTATTTTATTAAGGACTCAAGTACCTCAAAAGCTGTCAAGTTAACTTTTGATAAGCATTATTCTCCCTTTCCTTTATTATTATAACCTTTATCCCGTAATACTATATAAAAGTGTCATATTTTCCCCCCACGAGGAACTGGAGATTCAATAATTTCATTAGCCTATTTTGGGTTATGGAAGGATCTACTTTCAAAGTCCCCTTACTTTACTACATTTTTATACTTATTTCACTAGCACATCGACCATCACCAACTACTTCACAAAGGCAATCCTTTACTTAACTCTCAGAGTCTCTAAACTTTATTTTGGTCATAGATAGGCTTTTAATCTTGAACTTGAATCTTGATGGTATTAAAAACTGTATACGTATAGACCAAAAGTCATTCATTCAAGACAACTATCTCTTGAGCACCCACTAAGTGCTAGACATGTAGTTTCCTTTGTTTCTGGCACCAAATAACTCCTCAAGGATTTGACATTTAGTGGTAACAGAAGAGCAATGGTTAAACAAGTACAGATGACGTCACAAGGTGATCAGCATTATGAAGACAAATGAAACTGAGCAAAGGATCAGGAGCTGCTGGAAGGTGAAGAAATGCTATTTGATACTGGGGAGTATGACAGAAGCACTTCAAAAGCATTCAAATAGCTCTTTATCCACTTTTCTGTCTTGACTGTTCCAGTTTCAAATTAATTCCTTACCACAGAGCCTTGTACATACTGGCTATTAATAAAGCCATTTGGCACCAACTGGTTGCTCCAAGGCGGCAATAAGACTTCATGGTTCTGGAACATATGGCTACATGTCTGTTTCTATTACCTTCAAAGTGCAGAGATCTTTCATAGCTAATCTAATCCATTCATTCTTGTCCTTAAGGGAAGACTAATATAAAAATAAATACATCCTGATCATTTATAATAAACCAATTAAGTTCATAACCACTAACATATATTAAGCATTTACTAGGGGTCATGCATGTGCTAAAAAACTTAACATATTAATTGATCATGCCTCAGAACAAGGCTACAAAATGAGTTATATTATTATTCCCATTTTTTTGGTATGGAAATTGGTGTTGCAGGGGTTAAGACATCCTGGCTAAAGTTAACCTATCAATAATTGGTAGAGACAAAATCCAAGCCTACTCAATAGTTGGGCCACAGAGAACACACTCCTCTCCAATAAGCGTAAAATCCTAGAACACCAAAAACTTAAAGACAAGGGCTCTGACTTACCTCCAGTTTTCTCACCAGTATCTACCTTCGTGGTCATCTCACCTTGGGCCAGCAGTAAATGCGTATGAACTGAACTCACTCACACTGAACCTCAGAGCTGAGAGGAGAGTCACTGGCAAGTAGTAGCCAATGACTCATCAAATGCTGGGGTCTTGGCAATCGTTCTCCACAGGTGAAAATAAAGGTCATAAATGAATTTAAGAATGAGACAAGTTCCCTTTCACTAAGACTTTCATTTAAGAACTCTTTCCTATCTATACCCCTCCTATATTTGACTACAACAAAAGGTCAGAAAACGGGTCAGTACTAAAACACCTCCCCATGGGGCACCTGGGTGGCTCAGTCAGTTAAGCATCTGACTTTGGCTCAGGTCATAACCTCACGGTTCATGGGTTCGAGCCCTGTGTCAGGCTCTGTGCTGACAGCTCAGAGCCTGGAACCTGGTTCAGATTCTGTGTCTCCTTCTCTCTCTGTCCCTCTGCTGCTCACATTCTGTCTCTCTCTCTCAAAAAAAAATAAAATAAAATAAAAAAATTAAAAATTAAAAAATAAAAAATAAAAAATAAAAGATCTCCCCTTCTTCACCTCACATTATGCATATGCTCTTTGAGTTATATCAATGGTTCTAAATCTGCACTGGTCATTAAAAGAATCTGGGAATGATGCTGGTTTCCAGATCACCCCCCCCTCCCCCCACCGCCCGCAATACTGAAAATTAGATCAAGGATAAGGCCCAGGGACTTTTACAAGCTCTCTAGGCAATTGTGACACACAGCCAAGATTGGGAACCATTGCTCTAGCTAGACTAGAAAAGCACTGCATATCAATCCTAAGACAGCTTGTTAAAAATATAGAGTTTTGGGGGCGCCTGGGTGGCTCAGTCGGTTGAGCGTCTGACTTCGGCTCAGGTCACGATCTCACGGTCCGTGAGTTCGAGCCCCGCGTCGGGCTCTGGGCTGATGGCTCAGAGCCTGGAGCCTGCTTCCGATTCTGTGTCTCCCTCTCTCTCTGACCCTCCCCCGTTCATGCTCTGTCTCTGTCTCAAAAATAAATAAACGTTAAAAAAAAAAATTAAAAAAAAAATTAAAAAAAATATATACAGAGTTTTGATTCAGCAGATCCAGGGTGTGGCCCAAGATTCCACATTCCATCAAGTTCCCAGATGATGCTTTGGAGTAGCAAAGCCCCTATCTGTGACATCCAATACAGGGGCCATGAACCACACTGGTTAAATTCAGTCCCTCAGTTATTGCTGTCTCATTTCAAGGATTCAGCCACTACATGGGGTTAGTGGCTACCACAGTGTAAAAACACAAATATCTCTGAATTTTTTCAAGTATTAAACAATTCTGTAGGACACCGAATTTAGCTACATAAAAATACAATTAATCACTAATTTTACACCCTCCATTTTATTAATTTTTAATCACTAAAAAAGAATAAGATCTGAGGCAATTCTACTGCTTCTTTTTAATTTTAACTTCTTTTTAACTCAATGTTATATACAGAGAATAATTTTTCAACTTATCAGACACAGAGCAAATAATATATATTTTCTAAGATCTCATTGGATTTTTAATGTAATATTTTCATGTTTATGTTTGCACATTTCAGGAATCATGATATATGTCCATGACTCCCCAAAGAAGTAAATAAATATTTACATGAGAATTTTTTATTGAAATGCTATATTTGGAACTAACTCACTGTGACAATTCAAATCCTACTGCAAATGCATACACAAAACAGAAAATTCCAATAATAATCAAGGGGAAAAATCCTCTACTTACTATTTTAAGAAAACCAAACAATTGCTTGGCTGCTTTTTAATTGAGGATATAAAGCACTTTAATATAGATAAAAGACTTCTAATAGTTATTCCACTTTTACAAATATACAGCCAAGAACTTTACCCATAACTCTGACAGCGTTGACAACCAAGCAAACAAAATTCGACCCAATAGTAGTTTCCTAGGCAACAAGCACAGATACAGGCCAGTGGGGGAAAAATGAAAACAAGAAACGGCACTGCAGCATTTCCAGTAGGCTTGAAAAATACATTTTAATTGTCAAAATGTCACAAAGACAACAATATTGAAAATCATTTCATTGAAAGTGATTCAAAGCAGAATGCCATTTTCATTACAGCAAACGAGGTGTGGAAAACTAGAAAAATTAGATTCCCTTCCTTTGCTCTGAATTAAGTAGGGATGGTAATCAATCTTGTTTGATTTTACAAAATTTATCTGCATTAGTACAGATTCTAATGTGTGTCCTTAGTTTTCTCTGTAAATGTGACCATACACTGAACATACAAGAGTCCCCACAGGATTGGCGGGGACAGGGGGACAGCAGGGTAAAGTGTATCCCTGGGCCACTACTATTAGGAAGCTCATCCAGGCATAGGTTTTTATTCAAACAGTAAACCATACATTTCAAAACACAGGTTAAAACAGCACTGGGATCCCCATCTTCTCCCTTGGCTTTAGTTTCCTCATCTGTAACAAGAAGGACATGGATTCTATCCTAAAAACCTGCTTGACCCTAACAGCTTTTGATTTTTAGAAATAAAACAGAGAAAGGCTATACTGTCTAGAAACATTGCTTGTAAAATGAATGCTCTTTCCTGGGCCATTTTAAAGCTTTTTCTTTAGGGGACCTATAGTCTGACAGTTAAACTTTAGAAAACAATATTGGAGAAGTCCTAATCCATGGCTATTACAATGTGTAAGTTTTACATCATCTTTTGCAACCATGATGACATAGCCCGGCTCTCTGTGTCAGGAACACTTACTTGGCTTAACAGAATGTGTTGGTTGCCCTTAATCTGCACCTTCATACAGTGTGTTACCACAATCTTGTGAAATAGTCTATATTTTCTCCAAAATTGTCTTTTCAAATGCTTAGTCAATTTAGAAACTTAGGTCGGATTGATCAAGTAATTCAGACAAAACTACCAATTTAGTAGCTTCAGTAGCAAACATCACTGAAATGTTTTTCTGATAATTTACCTCTCAATGATTGGTAAATAAAAGGAATAAACAGCAAAATGGGCTTCCAAGAAAGAATACATTCATCACTTTTTTCTCTATCTTCTCTATCAAACAAAGCAAGATTAATATAAGTTATTTCCCAGAGGCAGTCATCTGCCATTGAACTCCAGCAGATCCATGTTAATGTTTTCATGAATCAGGGGCTCTACTGAAGTGGCCTTAGGTATCTGGATATACTTGCATGGTCCCTCTTTTTCTTATACACTTGTTTTCATATAAAAGCTATTACAATGCAAGCACGCAAGTTATAACAGAATACCTTGATAATTCAAAAGTAAAATGAATTCCTAGAAAGAGCAAGCAGCACCTAGGTTGGTAAGTACATTCTTGTGAAATTAATTTCAGTTCACTTATATTTGCTTTCCTTTTTGCTTTTTATGTTACCTCTCTTACTGTTTACTATTGACAACACTGGACACCAACAGGCTTCCACAGAAGTAAGGTCTTCCATGCATGATGTGAAATCAGCTTAAAGAAATTTAGCTTGTGCATGAATGGGGTAGGGGCAGAACGAGAGGGAAAGAGAAAGAGAGAAAATCTTTAGCAGGCTCCAGACTCAGTGTGGAGCCCAAGGTGGCTTGATCTCACGACCCTGGGATCATGACCTGAGCCGAAATCAAGAGCGGAGGCTCAACCAATTGAGCCACCAGGTGCCCCTAGCTCAAGGAAAATTTAAACAACATGGCCATTAAAAGAAAATAGGAAAGGTAAATCCTAAGAGAATCTCATGTAGATGGACTAAAATTGTATACAGCTGGCAGGAGTCTGACAAAACTTGTGTTTGGTCAGAAGAGTTCATAAGGAAGGAAATATTAAAGACTGTTCTTATTTCCCTTTTCACATTAGCTGCCAAGAAGTAAACCCAAACGTTCTGTGGACCTGAATACTATGTGATAGATGGTACACACAGTTAACATTTCTTTTTCCTTTGTCTTAGTTTTCAACTTCAACTTATATTTCCCTTTTGCACAATTCTCTTATTTTTTTTTCTGATTACTGCTTTTGTTGTTATTTTAGAGATCAACATAAACCCATATTTACTAGATAATACAGTATATATGTTACAATACTGGATCTACACAGTATCAACTACATATTTACACAAAAGAGAGTAAGCTTTAAAGTACCCAAATTAACAGGATACATACAAATGATTTATCTTCACATGTCTAGAACTTGAGTGTTCAAAAAGTGTATGTGGAAGAAATTAATTAATTGGGATTCATTTATTCTAGGCATGTCTTCCAATTATGTATCACGCATGCATTTCATAACAGGCCTGGGACAGAACACTGCTCTTCCTTTATGGGGAGGTGGAGAGGAGCGTAACATCAAATTTTTCAAACCTTTGAAACCTCCCATTTCAAAAAATCTCACATACTCTTAAAGAAAATTATGGGTAAAAATTACCATGACCTAAGTGGAGGATCTTTACAAGGTATTAAATGATGATTTGACAAACCACATTCTTTTTGTACCTGCATTTCTAAAAGGAGAAAACAGAAATTCCTTTTGAAAAGAATAGTATTCAGTATCTTTAAAAATTAATCATAGATTCACTAAGAACACACTGCCTATCAGAAGGCTGGCTCTATCTCAAAACACATTTACTGAATTAAAATACCAAAAATACACATTAAATATTTTTATACGACAGCTAAATCACTGGAAAAGACCAAACAGAAAAAGAATGCCTCCTTTACTTCTCATCTGGTTAAAATTTGAAATGCTGATGTGTACCACTGGGGACACATGATGCTGAGTGCATTGCCAGGTCTGCTGCGGAATGCCCCAGAAAGGATAACCATCAAAGAGGGTCTAGGAAGACAGAACGTCACAGCTCATGTTTATCTTTACCTTTTCACACATAGACAGGCATAGATATGATATGAAAATAAATGCCAAGAATGATATGAAAATAAAAAGCCAAGGAAGGGACGCCTGGGTGGCTTAGTTGGTTAAGTGTGTGACTTTGGCTCAGGTCATGATCTTGCGGTTCTTGAGTTCGAGCCCCGGCAGGCTCTGTGCTGACAGCTCAGAGCCTGGAGCCTCCTTCCGATTCTGTGTCTCCTCTCTCTGCCTCTCCCTTGTTTGCACTCTCTCTCAAAATAAACAAACATTAAATAAAAATTAACCAAAAAAAAAAAAAAAGCTGAGAGGTAGGTTATACATGTTTTTAATACAGTCTTCGTCAGAATCTGAATATTCTCTTACCCCATTTACCCAATCCACTCAGTGGCTAAATACAGGTAATCAAGAGATCCATCTGCCTTTTACGTTCTCTCTCCTTCCTCTGCTGACCTACGTGAAAATGCTCCTCACCCCACAACTACAATTGTCTTCAGTGACCACCTGTCATGCTCACCTTATTCTCCTGTTTGTAAAAAGTGTGACTAGTCTGTACTTGACACAAAGGATTTATAGAGATGGTTCATACCATCTCATCAGAAAAGATTATTTTAAATTTTTGAGAGTCGGTTGTTAGAGCCATTATTAAATTTAAATTATATAAACTTACAATTAAGTAAATTATATTAAAAACAAAGAAGACAAATTCCCAAGACACTTCACTTCCCAAATATTTTACATTTTATCATTTACCTATGCTCCTGACGCACTTACTGCACCTGCGTGGTGGAAATGTGCTATAATGCTGTGCTACAGAGCATCTCTCACGGACTCGGCATGCAGCAACATGACATGACTAAGAGTATTTACACCAGGGAAATGGACAAATGCCACAAAGCCACATCTGTTTTTGGTCTTCAGAGATTCAGTTGTGAAACATTTACCAGCACACCAGCGGTATAACCAGACAAGCTCCCCAGGCCCCTGGACTCACCGAAAGTACAAGGCACGACAGGTCCACACAGCAAACATACAGAATCAGGAAAGACCTATCAGAGAAACTGTTACTTCAGCAGCGTAGTGAAGGAGAACCTGAGGTTAGCCAGCTGGGCAACAAGGACAGAGAAGAAGCTTTACCACACCAGGAGAAAACAGGGTGCTTAGAGTTCAGCAGGCCTGTTCCCAAACAAGAAACTCCAAGGGAGCTAGTTACAGGGTCAAAAGAGATAAGGTTGAAAAGTCAGACACAAAACACCTCTCACAAACCTTAACAAAACACACTAACATTCTGAACTGTGTTAAAAAGTATCGAGAAGCTTTTGAAAGTTTTAAAGGCATTGGGGCAGAAGAGAGAGATGTGGATCTTTCAGCAAGCTGAATGGACAGAAGGGCTGCCCAAGAGAGAATGCACACAGGTCACCCAGGAGACAGGTCTCATAGCTCCACTCTTTCCTGACAGTATAGCACAGTTAGCAAAAACTGTGTGAGCATGCAGCGCAAGAGTGGCTTTATTTATTTACCATTTAAATGCATGCTCAACTCCACTAATATAAACATTATCACACACATACAAGAAATGATAAATTTTAGATTATGAGATAATAAACTGAAAGTGTACACAAAGCTCTAATATTATTTCCACACTTCCATGATTACACATCCTGCTTCAGACACGAAGTGATGCCAACCTTGTTAGATGAAATGTAGAATGTAAGATCACTAGGATGTAGTGGAGACCATGGGAGCCACAGCCATATACCACTCTCAGGGATGAGCAAGTTTACACTAAGACACACGAGGCTAGGGAAAACCTCTCCAAAACTCAACAACCCAGGCCATGATCAAATTTCCTCAAACTGTGCCTACTAAAGACATTGCAACAGTTTGGCACAATTTTCTTGCCACACCATTTCATCAGGGACAAATATAAATGTTAAGCTCATTAACTGAGGTGTCATTTCTTCTTCACTACTTGAACAAAAAAACTAAGCAAGCAAACAAACAAAATCTTAAAACACTGGCTACCAGTCATTATAAAAATGTCCTACAAATACCAGCACAGTGGTAGGTCTGTATTCTGGCATCCCACTGAAGGCCAAGCAGAACCACCCATCAATGATTCTGACACCTGCCAAGTGAGACCTCATCAAGTGCACAGCCATAAGTGCCCAAGGGAACATTAGTCTTACAGTTACTAAAATGTTCATCACAATCCCAATAAAGGAAAATTGGAATTGGCATGGAGAATGCATGTTGATTGCTTAGTGCCCTTAAAAAGATTCATCTCTCTCCAGTTGCGGAATGAATGAGTCAAAAGGATAAAAGGCACAGCATAGGGAATATAGTCAATGCTATAGTAATACTGTTGTATGGTGACAGATCGTAGCTACACCTGTGGTGAGCACAGCAAAATGTATACACTTTTCCAATCACTGTTAGGCACCTGAAACTAATGTAACATTGTGTACCAACATTGTGTAACACTGTGTACAATACTTCAATTTAAAAAAAAAAAAAAAAAAAGGAAGCAGCAACATACGCAAAAATTAAAAACCTCAAGGAGGGGGAATTAGAGGAAGGTGGTCAAAAGTCCCCACCTTCCAATTATAACATAAATAAGTACGAGGCATGTAATGTAGGACGCAATGACTATTGCTAACTGCTATGTGATATACAGGAAGGTTTGCAAGAGAGTAAATTCTAATAGTTTTCATCACAGGAGGGAATTTTTCCTTTTTCCTTTTCTTCTTTCTTTAACACTTATTACACCTATATGAAAAAATGAATGTTAGCTAAACCTATTGCAGTAACCGTTCTGTTACCTACGTAAACAAAACACCACATCGTACGTCTTAAACTTACACAGTGACGTGTGTCAATTATTTCTCAACAAATCTGGAGAGAAAAAATCAAAAGGAAAAAATCTGAACTCTCAACTAATCACTACACTTTCAGACATCACTTTGAATACTGAAATTAGACCAGGATGCTCTTGATATTAACTTACTTTTAAGCTTATCAAAATAAAAGGAATATACATACACAGTGATTTCTGAATACCCTTTCCTATTAACAGGACAAGAATGCTTAAGTAAGGGGCACCTGGGTGGCTCAGTTGGTTGAGCATCTCTTGATTTTGACTCAGGTCACGATCTCACGAACCGTAAGATTAAGCCCCACATTGGGCTCTGTGCTCACAGTGTGGAGCCTGCTTGGGATTCTCAGTCTCCCTCTCTCTCTCTCTGCCCCTCCCCTGCTCATACCCTCTCTCTTTCTCTCTCTCAAAATAGACATTTTTTTAAAACTTTCTAAAAAAAGAATTTCTTGAAGAAATGACTGATTCCAGGTATGGGGCAGAAAGTATGTAAGATGAATACACTGCCATTGCAGAAAGCAAGCATGCTCTTATCAAAAGCATTCAGGGGCCAATCTAAGTAACTGTCACTATTACAAATATGGCAATATGAGCACCAGTAAGAACATTAATGCAATAGACTGAAACAATAACTATGTTAATGTTCATAAGTTTTTAATGACACATTTTTTTCAAGAGGGAAGAAAAAGGAAAGAGAGGGGCGACTGAGTGTCTCAGTCTGTTAAATATCCTACTCTTTATTTCGGTTCAAGTCATGATCCTGCATTTCGTGAGATGGAGCCCTAAGTCAGGCTCTATGCTGACAGTGTGAAGCCTGCTTGGGATTCTCTCTCCCTCTCTCTCGGCCCCTTCCTTGCTCATGCTCTCTAGGAAAGAAAGCAGGAAAGAGGAAAGAGGAAAGAGGAAAGAGGAAAGAGGAAAGGAAAGGAAAGGAAAGGAAAGGAAAGGAAAGGAAAGGAAGAAAAAGAAAGGAAGGAAGAAAGAAAGGGGGGAGGGAGGGGAAAGAAAGAAAAGAGGAAGGGAGGAAGGGAGGAAGGAAGGGGAGAAAGAGAGAAAGAGAGAAAGAGGGAAGGAGGGAAGGAAGGAAGGAAGGAAGGAAGGAAGGAAGGAAGGAAGGAAGGGAGGGAGAAACCAGGAGGATTTTAGCCAAGAAAACAAACTCATTATTCTGAAAACTGATAAAGAAAGAAATGGAATTAAGCACTTTGTCTCTCTTCCCTGTGCAAAAGCTACCACAGGGTAACAAACTCAATGACAACACAAAAGTTCTCTTTATAGGAATATTTTAGCTAATAAGTGGAAGACAATTCGAATATCAACATGTTGCAAACATAAAAAAAAAAAAGGCCATCCAAACAAAAATCACCAGTGCTGCTAATACTGCAAAATGAGAAACCACCAGACTTTATGCATCTCCTGATAGAACCATACAACAGGACCTAGAGATACCACTGTTGGAAAATCAAAACCAGAATCAAATCAAGACTTTGTACCTAATACAGGGGACACAGGAACACAGTTGATACCACAGGGATGGATTCAGCAAAGTCCAGACAGAGAAAAATCACAGGAAGAAAAACAATTAATTTCAATAAATAAATCATTTTGTGTGTGGGTGTGTGTGTGTGAAATTCAATGTGTAAATTTTCTTTGGATACTGATTTAAACAAGCCAAATATTAAACCACATTAATGAAACAGAGTAATTTTAATAATATTACATTGCATTAAGAAAATACTATCATTTCTAAAATAGTATGGGATTATGTAAAAAGTTTGCATCTTTTAGAAATATACACTGAAGCATTTTCAGAACAAAATATTGTGTAAGGTATGGAATTTCCTTTGAAATCATCCCATTTGACATACTAAACATGAAGCAAGATTGGGCATAAACCGATCCCTGTTAGACTGAGAGGTGAGGATGTATGTCATTATACTGCTCTCTTTAGTCTTTTATATGTTTCAAATCTTCTGTAATAAAAAAATTAGCAAAAGAGAAATCATCTTGCAACATAGAAAACTATAAAGACAAGCGAGAAATATGCAATGTAACAATACTGAACAATACCTTTTTTTCCCACCTAGGGTTAATTTTTTTAAAAAAGGAAAGCTGACTAAAGTTACATATTCATTGTAATGATTTCCATGATATTTACTCTGCTACAGCTGAATGAATCTCTTTACAAGAAACTGCGCTGACTTCACAGAACATTCATTTGGAAGAGGCTCTGTTTCACTGAAAAGACTTCCTAAGTCAATCCCCCTAAAATGCTGTTTCTCAAAATTTAAACAACTTTTAAGATGCAACAAGAAATTACTTCAATTATTTTAACAACACGATTAGTGGGTCTACATGTGGCCTAAACCTCATTTAAATTAGGTGTGTCTTAACTCTGAAAATGCAAGTAACAAACACTACTGTAATCGGATTTCTGACACTTTTCAGAAAAATAAAGCACATTTGAGCATAATCCAGTTACAGAGACAAAACGACTGTATCACACCCACATATACTTAGTAGATCTTGTCAGGGAACAGTGGAGTGATACATGGGAACTAACGAAGAAAGGTGAAAAATATTCTGATGTTTTTAAAGTATGTTACCAGAAGATCCTCAAAAAGACAGTATTTACCAATAAGATTAGCAGAGGAATAGACAAAATTTTCAAATGTGAGGAGCATAAAAATTAGAAGCTTGCAACCCATAGGAATTAAAAGGAAATTATAAAAAGCAGTGAGACGTACACAGAGAGACATCACTATTTACGAGCTTCATCAGATTAAGAACTTTAGAAGTCTGTGTGTGTGTCATGTGTGTGGCGTGTATTTATTTCAAGGACAGATTGTATGAGAGATAAATCAAGAAGGAAAAACTAGGTTAAAAAAAACTAGGAAATAAAACATTTCATTTATTAGAAAAAACACTGAATTAATCATATAGAAAAAAAGTCCCATTAGATAAACAATATCTTGATCTTACATAGTATTCTTTAACGTTAGCATTATATCCTATAATATAAATATTTACTTTTTGAAGTAAAAAAAAAAAAGCCTACATAAAAACTCAGGTTTAAGTCAATAAAAAGGAGTAATACTTGTGAATATACAAAAATAAAGGCAAAGAATCACTGCAACACACACACACACACACACACACACACACACACACACACCTTTTCCAGACACTTTTAGTACACCACTGTAATGGCAGTCCCGACTCTTGCATAAGATTACACACCTCAACATTTTCCATTACCTATGATGGTGAAGCATCATTTACTGTACATAAGTAAAGCAGAAACAAGGTCTGTAATACTCAAGCTCTAGAGGATAAAGCTATGCTGTGGTAGTTCCTGAATTTGTTAAGTTCAAAAATGTTATTTTTATTTTTTCTCTCTCTCTCTCTCTCTATATATATATACACTCTGTCTTTAAAATTGGTAAGGGAGGGAGGGCACCTGGGTGGTTCAGTCAGTTAAGCATCTTGCTCAGGTCATGATCTCAGGATTTGTGAGACTGAGCCCTGCATCAGGCTCCACACTGACAGCACGGAGCCTGTTTGAGAGTCTCTCTCTCTCTGCCTCTCTCTCTGCCCCTCCCCTGCTCGCATTCTCCCTCTCAAAATAAATAAATAAACTTAAAAAAAATAAAGCTGGTAAGGGAAAATAACCACAACTATAAAATGGTCTATAGCTAGCCCAAACGTCTCCCCTGAAGCAAACAAGGCTTGTACTTCACAAAAGCCTTGATCTTCACAAAAATGCAGCAATTTAGTTGGCCTTCATACTAAAGGAAGTGAATAAAGATGGATGATGTAACTATAAAGCAGAGAGCAATCATTTTAGCTGTGTTTTCAGTAGACATTTCTTCTAATTAAGGATCTCGATTTCTACTCTAATAGAGCACTGGCCACTAATCATGCATATCCAATTGAGGATATAGATGTGGGAGATTATTCGTGATGTTTCCATATAAATTTACAATATTGGGGAATGTACAAAAATTAAAAAATAAATAAAATTATATTCAATAGAAAATATTATAAAACACTTCTTCAGCGTAAAAAAACATTTCTCATTTCTATTAAAGGAATGCTAGCACCACTGTGAATAAAATTAAAAGACCGAGGATACATTTGGACTTGGATCTGTAGAAATTATATTCAAAGATATGAAAAGTCTTTCATCACGTTAGATTATTTAGAACTTGTGTTGAATAGACTGTCCACCCCTCCAAACCATCTGTGACCAAGTCCATGATTTATGTCCTCCCTCGTGACGCCATTGCCGGTGTCATGGGACTGAAAGGAAATGGGAGTATATTTCTTGAATGCAAAACATGGTGCCAGTTGCTGCATAGGGATGGAAATAAAGATATGATTCTTTGCCTTATCACAATTTACAAGCTAGAGAGGTACACAGTAGCCACAAAATAAGCAAAATATAAAGAAACAAAAAACAGAACAGGGTGGTAGGTTTAAGAAAACTTAGTTCTTTATAAGATTGGTAAATGCCCAAGAATCTACTTCTTTATGATCAAAATAAGAAAACAAGGTGAAGTAATACAAAAAAAGGGGGGGGTCTTTAGGTGAATGTGCTTAAGAACAATTATTAGAACTAGTCTTCAGTCACTTTAAAACCTCTCTTCACAACAGAATTATTAGCAACTTCTAAAATGGCTCAAGAATGGAACCTGATATGGAGGTTAAAGAATGAAAATTACATCTGATATTTACAAGTACCATCAATGTCTGTAATAATCCTCAAAGTCATTCTTCAGATCCTTTCAGGAAGGTCTAGAACATAGCTAAAATAAACATCTACATAACTTTTGAGGCTTAAAAAAAAATAAAACATAAGAAAGGGAAGAGGGAGAGCTTCAGCAGGTAAGGGAAAGTACGTGTAAGACAAGGACATTGCCCACTGTCTCCAGTATTCACAAACTGTACATTTCTAATTGAAATTTCACACTTATAGCATGTCAATAATTTTATGAAAAATTATTTTAATTATACAAAAGACATATTAAGCAAATTTGTTACTACAGATTATTTTTATCAAGCAAACAGAAGTACATAACATTGGCTAGAGTTATTATTTTTATAAATATTGCTCCATTTGGCTTAACCAAATAAAAAATGGCCTCAAAAATACTTCTAATGAGGTGGTTGCCCCACGGTTCATTATTTTCCTTCCCTACGTACTTAAAGCAAAATGCCATCCCATGAATATTTTTAGGTCAGACGCTCATTGTTCACAGAATAACCTGATCAGGAAAGATAATGCTTTCATACTGAAACCAACAGAAGTAGTATTTTTTTTTCACACTACTCTACAATATTTAAGTATATGCATATTGTGGTAGGCAGAATAATGGCCCCGAAAGATGTCCACATCCTAATCTTATTACCTTACATGGCAAAAGAGCCTTCGTTTGTGTAACAAAGGTCAAGGCTTTGACATGAGGAGATTATCATGCATTATCCAAGGGAGCCTAATGTAATACATGAGTCCTTAAAAATGGAAGAGAAGGGCAAAAGAAAAGAGAGGGAGATCTGACTGTAGAAGAAGCCAAAGAGATACAAGGTTATTGATGCTGAAGATCGTATAAGGGGCCACGAGCCAAGGAAAGCAGGCAGCCTTCAGATGCTGGAAAAATTCAAGAAAATGGATTCTCCCCTAGACCTTCCGAAGAGAGCACAGCCTGCCAACCCCTGGGTTTTCATTCAGTGAGATCCCCATAGCACCCTGACTTTCAGTACTGTAATGAAGTTTGTGTTGTGTTAAACCACTAAGTTTGTGGGAATTTGTTGTAGCAGGAATAGAAAACAAATCCATATGTACAAACAGTCACATACATATACACAGAATTACATACACACTGCTCTTCAAACATGGGAGAGACAGATTATGTATTAATTCCATTTAAGCCAATATTCCAGAGATGGCAAATTTTAGATGAGGAAGAGAAATGAAGAAGGTGGACTGGTAACGTTTGTGCCTGGAGCAGAAACACAGAGAGCAGGCCCATACATACCCCTGGCCACCTGGCTCTCCCTTTCCCCCTTGGAATAGATGCATGATCTCTCCAGCTTTCACTATACATCACAGACCTGTATTCAGAATTCAGTGCAGTTTTCTCCTAGGATTCTTCATTCACCAGCGACTTTGTTTATGCCTCCTATTCCCAACCCCCTTATTCTGGTTACAAGAGAATGGCTATTATCAAATCTTAGTGTGTACTCATATTACTTATGCAAGCTGATCACCAGCTGGTTTTTGTTGTACTAAGCCATAAATCTTTGGGCTGTAACATCCCTGCCAAGCAATGGAATACTCTTTTCCAACTCATTAACACAAGTTCTATATTTAAAATAAATACTTCTCAAGCTGCTTAAATAACAAATTAACTAATGGATCAGGCACGGCACAAACCACATTTTAATTAAATTGATGATGGGTTGAGTAAACCTAGTAGTACTCTTTTGAAATACCCTTTGGTTACTGCTTTTTCCATCTTATGGTTGTTCTGAGGCTTCCTAGAACTGATCCCATGGCCATTTTCATCTTTAAACATAGAGATCATCTTTGTAAAATGATTTATTTTCACGAAGTTACTCTTGCACTCCTTCCATACATAAGTTCACTAACTATCAGCTATGTATACATATACATATACTCATACAGACGTATATGTATTTTTTTCTAATTATTACCAGGGTACCATTCTATGAACCAGAAGATGCTGCTGTATAATGTGTTGGGAACACAACTGCAGCACAGGCCACAAGCTGGTGTAATTTTCCCATTTATCCTTTACTCGGTAAGAAAGAGCTGAAAATAGTGGTTGCTCTACACACAGGATAGACAGAAAATGTAGGCTACAGAAAATGTTCTACAACTTTTGGAAAGGACATAAATAAAAAGGCGATCCATGCCGGGAACACACAGTGGGACAGTCTTTAAGGCGAAGCAAGGTCAACAGCTTGGACTTGTGAGACAAGAAGGAGAAATCCTAGGTGAGGGAATGGAAGCATAATCCCCTTTATGGAGTTATGAAAATTCTAAATTTGTTTACATGCAATCAAGTACGAATATGAGGGAAATAATTAAAGGAAGCATCAAACATAAGACATGGAAAGAGCTGAATAAAAAAGATCTCTTTGAGAGAAGGCACTATCAGTCCTTTCTCAAATGTGTTCCTCGAGCACAAATATGCCCACATGCACTTACACATCATGAGTCATACTACATGCACACACTGTAACAACCAGATTCTTTACGAAGGAGAATGTAGGGAATTTTGCTAAATTTGTAGGGAATGAACCGATACATGAAAATTAATATACTATTAATTTATAAATCAATATAAGTGAATATAGTAAATACAAAATAGCATCAGGAATTAATACACTGATTTACACTTAATTTTTTTTCTTTAAAACTTGGCCCTCCACATGTACCCCAATGTTTATAGCTGCACTTTCGACAATGGCCAAATCATGGAGAGATCCAAAATGTCCATCGACTACGAATGGATAAAGAAGATGTGGTTTATATATGCAATGGAATACTACTTGGCAACGAGAAAGAATGAAAACATGCCATCTGCAGCAATGTGGGTGGAAGTGGAGGGTATTATGCTGAGTGAAATAAGTCAGTCAGAGAAAGACAGATACCATATGTTTTCACTCATATGTGGATCTTGAGAAACTTAACAGAAGACCATGGGGGAAGGGAGGGGGAAAAATAGATACAAACAGAGAGGGAGGGAAGCAAACCACAGAAGACTCTTAAATACAGAGAACACACTGAGGGTGAATGGAGTGAGGGGGAGGGGAAAAATGGGTGATGGACATTGAGGAGGGCACTCATTGGGATGAGCACTGGGTGTTGTATGTAAGCCAATTTGACAATAAATTATTATTATTATTTTTTAAAAGGGTCCCTCATAGAGACTACAGCCTCTGCATTCCCAAAACAAATCAGAGGGGGTTAAAATACCAAGCACCTTGTGTCTTTTGTGTGGCTTCCTTGCAGTCCTTCACTATGTGGGACTGACAAAATGATTCAGAGATATGAAGCCCATCTCCAGCTGGGTACAGGAGCAAACACAACTGGGATGCAAAGCCATTTCTGACACTAAAAGCAATGAAAAAATAAATAAGCAAACACAGTCTGAAGAAGCAAATAAGAGATCTATATCAAGTGTAGCAAGAAGAGAAGGATTTTATCTGCCAGGCTTTCATGGTGACAAAAATCACCCACAATATGGGTCTCTCTGTGGCGTGCGCTAATAGAAAAAAGAACGTACATACATGGTTAGAATGGGAAAATAAAAAGAAACCTTGCTTACAACCTAATCTTGTAGTACAATATGTTCATAAAATTGTTTTCTCTGTGCATTACTACCTCTAATTGCCATTTGGAAATGGGCTTCCTTGCTTTGACTTAAAATGTACCTTCTTAATATATCCATAGCTATATCACCTTTACAAGTTTTCCAGTGTCAGTAACTATTTCTGCAGCTTATAAACAGACCATATAATTGGGTAGGTAAGGTATATTCCAATACAAAAGCAATGGTACAAGACCTCAGGGTCAAGTACAAGATACTAGCCAAAGACAAAAAGAAGAGAAGTATTCAGGCAGTGGGGAAGAAGTGTTGGGGGGAGGGGGGGAGCAAGTCAGTAAGAAGTGTTCTTCTCTCAGATTTCAGCAGGTTTTTGACAGATAGAGAGAGTTTCATGCACAAGGGGTCCAGTTCCACAGAGTTTGGGTCTAATTTCAAAGGCAATTTCTGGTGGAGCCTATAACTCACCCCCTCCTAAAGTGCCACACATAAAGGTGTGGAGGTCCTGCCTAGGCAGAACTGTGGGCCCCCCACAGGCAAAGCTTTTCAGATGAAAACACTGTCCAAGGATCACCTGCTAACTGTAGGCTAAAAGTCCTACTGATGACATGGGGCAGAGAATTTCTAAAAAATAATACTTCTCTGCCTAATGGACTAACAGTCATTAAGTGTAAAATATTATATTCCATATGTGTTGAGATTTGCCAAAAATTAACCACACAGATGTGGTTAAATAATGTAAGGAGCAAATGTTTACTCTGCTTAAAGGTAACCCAGAAATACTGATGCCTGATAGGAAGCACAAAGACGCTTTGACTCTAAGTGAGGTGTTGGAGATGCCACAAAGAAACCAACAAAGGGATCTTGAGGGAACAGTAAGGGTTCATACATTTTTGGCAGTAACTCGGCTTGTCTTGAACATGAAGCTCCAGCAATGGCTGTGCCATAAGCACAGACGATGTTAGTTTATATAGACTAAGGTTCCCAATGGTAAAAATAGGGGAGGTGGGCCTGGATGTTCTCTAGGGGACTGCTACAATTCTATAAAGATATGAAAATCTTTTTCAAATGTCCCTTACACAATATACAGTAATATACTGGCAGTCTCAATGGAGGAGAAGCCATGCACACGTCTAAATGTTCACATGCTCAATGGAAGGTAAGGATTCTTTTGTAAAATAAGCAGATAATAAATAACACAGTACATTGAAAAGACTACAAAGTTACTTTGGAGTGTTGCAACATAAAGACCACAGATGAAATGTTTCAGTCCAATGAAGCAAGTGATCACTTATCTTTTATTAGTGTATTTTAAAACCTACTATTACTTGTGTTCTGATGTGTGGAAAATGTATTTTGTTCCTTTTTTATGAGTGACGCATTTCACAAGTTTGAAAACAATTTCACAACCAAAATCACCATATGTTGATTGCTGGTTATTTAATTGGAAAATTGACGGATAAAAATAGGCACCTTTGTGATACCAAATATCAATGAAAAAAAAAAGATTTTATTTATGGTATTTAAATGTAGTCCTCTGGAACAAACAAGCAGGTTCACAGACAGTGTGCCTGCTGCTGAACTGCTGTCGCCTGACAGCCCATCTTATCTGCCAAATTGCTCATTAGGTTTGGCAATTTTCACCTGCGCCTCCAGTTTATATTTCAGCAGGGAATAAACATCAGCCTGCTTCTACCATCTTCTGCAGTGAGCTTCCAACACCCCTCAGTAGCACAGTCCCCACCCAGCTGCAGTCCTCCAAACACCCACCTTGTGTACATACCATTATTTTCAAAATGTCAATTTGGCTTCCAGCTCTGGAAGCTAGCTTACCTTAAATAAAGCAAAAATAGGAGAGAGAATATGTAAAATAAGCCCCACATTACAATACAAAGTGGGCTAATAATTCACTTCCTTTTTTAATACCAAAAAAGAACACATAAACAATCTGAATTTAATTTTAAAAATGCTCATTTCAGGGACTGCTTCTGAGTGTGGCACAGGTGACAAGAGAGCAGTGAAGTGGATTCTTCTTCCAGTTGGTCCTGACCCATCCAACCTTTATTATAGGTCTGAAAGGAGAATACTCCAATTTATAAATAAACAATAGAGGTAACGTGGCAACCAGAACAAAGAGGGAGCTGAGAGTACTACCCAGCTCTCTGTCTGTGCCTGCTTCCACTGATCCCTTCCAATGAGCACTCTGACATTCAGAGGCAGATCAATACACAAAAAATACAAAAGAGATACTTTGTGGGCAAAAAGCAACAAAGATATAAAACAAAATGTCTGAAACCCCATAAAACAACTTCTGATGGAATACTGTTTTTCATTTTGCAGAAGTAAAATATTCACCACCAACCCTGCAATTAGCTAGAAAATTACAATAATTACAGCAATTTTGTATCCCATCTCCAATCCAATTAATAGATATATGACCTTGTCAACATGTAATAATCAGATTGCATCTACAACAAAACTGGATGAGTTTTATATGCTGAATAGAACTTGCACAGTAAGAAGGTAATTATTTGAAATACCGAGAATACCATTTGTATGCCATGCTCCACTTCACAAGTTAAAAGGAAATACAATAGGAATATTATTTCTATTTTTCAATATATATTTAAATCAAATCCGGAAAATAGTATTCTAATACCAGTTCATGTTAAGAGAATAGATTTCTAAAGCAAAGATCTTGGCTCTCTTGGCAAGGCAAAATCAATGTGCATATGCGTGGGTAAGAAAAAAAGTTGTGAGATCAAGAAAGAAAAGGAAAGAGGTGCTAATTTTAGGACACAATCCTTCTGTAATAATTATCAACATTTCTTTAAGTTCTAAAAGTTAGGAAACTAGTAAAATCTTAGTAATTAATCAAACAGCACTATTTAAATAAAATTTTGCCAGTAATGGATAAAAACTAACTGTAAAATTGACACAGCTTAGGGCACTTTCACAACATTTCTATAGCAATACCGTTTCCAGAAATTTTACAATTATTAGGGCATGGGCCAGTTCCAAAGGAACCTTGAATCTTCAGTCTGAGTTTTCCAGAGTTAATACAAAAAATTTAGCATTCTGGGGTGAAAAGGAACCTGGCACGATTCTAAGATCGGACTTCCCTGGAACATCTGACCTCCACAAAAAGTCTTCAAGAATGGAGAGGAGAGGAGAGGGGAGGGGAGGGGAGGGGAGGGCAGTATATCTGCATTTTATGAAAAATTTAAGAGTTAAAACTTGGATATATTTTCTTAGTTTCAGAGAAATTTGAAAAGATGACTAACCAAAGATATTCAAGCCTAAAAATATATTGGGTTAAAATTCTGAGTTACATTAAATGAAACAAAGCTGAAGAAAAACTGAAATTAAGTAAACTGTGAAACTGTTAAATAAGAGCACTATGCATGTGTTTCCTTGAAAAAGTACACACACGTTTATTAAGAATAATTATAAACACATATGAAAACAGAACAGCATACTGAATCCCCATATAGCCACTCAGCTACCCATTCCTCACTTACCCAGCCTGTTTATTTTGAAGCAAATTCCAGATATATCATTTCCAACAACCTAACTCAGTATGTATTACAAAAAGATAAAGACTTTTTGGAAAATAATTTCAGTAACATAGCACATGTAAAAGGAAATAAATACTTGCTTAATATCAAATACTCAATCAGTGCTCAACTCACCAATTAGCCTATGACTGGTATTCGTTTGTTGTACTGTTTCATTTAAATCAGGCATTAAACAAGATTCATACATCATGATTGGATGTTGTGTCTCTTAGGTGTCTATTAATCTGTGTTCCTTTCTCCATCTCTTTCCCCTACCTTGCACTTGACCTATTGAAGAACCTGGGTCACTGGACTTCTATAATTTCCCACAGTCTTGACCTGACTGATTGCATCCCTATGGTGTTAACATGTTTCCAGGTATCTGGTATTTTCTAAAAAACTGGCAGTTGGATCTAGATGTTTGATCGGATTGAAATTTAATTTCTTTTGTCAAGACCACTTCATAGTATTATATTCTTCCATCAGGAGGCACATGATACTTAGTCCACTCTCCTTAATTTATTATCTTTTTTATATTAGCAAGTAATTGATGATAAGTACATAGATTCATTATTTCATCAGGAATGGCAAATTAGTAATATTCTAATTCTATTATTACCTCGTCACTTATTGGCTATGATACTTCTATACAAAGAAACTTCCCTTTCATCTACTACTTAGTTACCCAATAATACTATTCATACAGGAAAGAGAGGAGAGATACCTAATTCTTTAATTCTTTTATCAGTTTCCCAAATAATAAGTTGATCCATTAGTATCCTTCACCTTGCTTGTTTACTTATTTTTTTAATCTTTTAATGTTTATTTATTTTTGAAAGAGAGAGAGACAGAGCACAAGCAAGGGAGGGGCAGAGCGGGAGGGAGACACAGAATCCCAAGCAACTCCAGGCTCTGTGCTGTCAGCACAGAGCCCAATGTGGGGCTGAAACCCATGGACTGCAAGATCATGACCTGAACCGAAGTCGCATACTTAACTGACTGAGCCACCCAGGCACCCCATCCTTGCTTGTTCACTTATCGTCATTATGAATTCAAGAATACATTGCTATTTACTAACCTTATTAATGTTCTAATAGTCTCTCCTGTGCCAGTGGGAACTTCCATATGACTCCTGGGCCCTGCTGACACAACTCTAGTAATCTTTCATAGCTTCATTATTTTCTTATATGGCAGGATGATCCAGAATCATCTCCTACATTTCCTCCCTGAACCAGAATTCAGCCATTTCTCCATGAATGTCCAAAAGGACAGTTCTGGTCCTTTTGAATGGAAAATGCAATTCCCAAAGTACAGTCTAGATATCAGGGAATGTTCAGTTATTGGGCTGGGGCATTAATTCTAGACATATTCAGTAAATGCATATAGAATCTTCCCTTCCTTCCTCCTTCTTTTTATTTTTATTTATTTTTGTATGTGTGTGAAATGAAACACACCATAGATTCATTATATGTCCTATTCAAATTGAGAATCATGGGGTTTTTATGTATTCTACTCTTAAGTTGTATCTGTATTCCTTTTCCTCTATACCCCGAATCCTGAATCCTCAATGGCACAAGAAATAGAATTAGAATTTTATTATAATTCTTCATTTCCTCCATCTCATAATATCCACCCAACAATCTAAGACTAATGGTACCAATGTTACCAACAACAAACTGTTGCAAGGTTCGTTTGTTTCATGCTTTTTTTTTTTTTTTTTCCATCTTCCCTTGGTGGTACAAATTACTAATATTTATAGTTACCTGAAATAGTTACTCTTGGATGACTGAGCAACCAACTGGACATATAATTTATGTTTAGTTATGTCAAATGATTTTTAAGAATTACTATTAAACTATTAATAGTATTAAAATTTGATTATTAACCACATAAAATATAACATGCTTTGAATGCAAACTATACAAAACAAGAGGTTTTAAGTCAGCCTTGCTTCGATTCCATTTCGTTCATCTTATTCTCTCCATTCCCTGCAGGTACCTATTCTTTATGGTTATCCTTTTTTTACTTTATTTCTTCAACCTAAGAAGCTTTTTATATAGTCTTTCACTATGTGGTCTATTTTATTTACTTTTTCATTTTTTAAAGCACATTTTTTGGAATTAAAAAATACTTATTTTAGTGCTAATATTTATATTTGCACTGTTTGTGTAATACTGCCCATAATTCCCTCTATTGATTACCTTCTATGAGGAATATCATTATTAGCTAGTCATCATTTTTTGTCCTTCAGTTTAAGGGTATAATTCAGAACACTGTTCAATATACTAGGCTCAAGAAAATTTTTATCAAGTGTTAGTTTTAATGTCTCTTAGATAACTGCTATTTTGACCATAAAGACGATGATTCATTAATTCAGGGTTTCTCTACCTCAGCACTATTGACATTTGGGGCAGGATAGTTGACGTGAGGAACTGTCCTATGCCTTGTAGGATGTTTGGCAACATCCTCGGCCTTAATCAGATGCTCACAGTATACCCCATCTTTGCCAGCTGTGACAACCAAAAATATCTCCATATATTTGCAATTATCCCTTGTGGGAAAATATCACTCATACCTGAGAACCACTAATTTAACTACCTCAAGGTTCTTGCTTTATATGTATTACAAGGACAAACTACTGTCAACTTATAAAAAAGCATAAAAAGACTGAATATGAGAATTCTGTGTATTAAATCCACCTAAGCTTTATCTTAATTCTCAAACTTAATGTTCCCTGCTTTACTCAGAAAAAAAAAAAAATTGTATACATCAATTCTTCATGCAAAGAAGTAGAGGAATGAATTCATTCATAGCAAAACTTGGAAAACATATAGAGTTATCACTTTCTTTCTCTAAGTTTAAGTATTAGGAGTTTATTTACCTGAAACCTTATATTAACCATGCACTTAATTAGATTTGACTATTCCCCAATTCCACAAATTTCTATATATCACTAGATTCTTTATTTCCATATTTGTAAATCAGGAAGACCACTAAACATAAATTCCTTGTTGACAAGGATGAGGGCTTATTAACTCAACTCTGGACTCATCACCTATCACAATGCCTGGCCCATCATAGTCCAACTCTTGTACTATGTTTGAGTGAGTGGTATTAATACAGCATGACCAATCATCTTAATAGACAGGGGATTCGTATATAATGGGTAACTTTTACATAGTCACTAAACCTTGTGTTTAGTAGATGCTTACCAAACACTTGCCCAGGGGCTGCCCAAACCATAAAATCTAAATAAACTTAGCATATAAAATTCAGAACTGAAAAGTAATATTTACATATTCTCCCACTGATGGCTATAAGACATTTCAAATGGTTCAAATAAAAGTTCCTTTTCTCAATAAAGACAAGGTAAAAGAGAGATTTTGTGTTGAAAACAGCATTTAAATTTTAACACAACAGGACCAGCCAAATGTGGGTGGTGGTGGTTAAGAAATGTTGCTGAGTGAAGAACAGTCAAAAGACAAAACTTGATGGAAAGTATGCCATTCAAATTCTTCTTAACATAAAGACAGCATTTACCTTTCCTCCAACACTTTTTTAAGGAGCAGCTACATTAAAGGCACATCCGGCTTTATAAAATACATGAATGAAAAACTACAACAACAACATAAGAAAAAGCTCTATATTTAATTATATATTAGGGTGCAATTATTCACATAAAGACACTATTTTCCAAATATCAGGCTCCTGAATACCTATAGTATTATTTAATTAAAAATTTACTGGGGCGCCTGAGTGGCTTGGTCGGTTAAGCGTCGACTTCGGCTCAGGTCATGATCTCGCGGGCCGTGAGTCCGAGCCCCGCGTCGGGCTCAGTGCTGACAGCTCAGAGCCTGGAGCCTGTTTCAGATTCTGTGTCTCCCTCTCTCTCTGCCCCTCCCCTGTTCATGCTCTGTCTCTCTCTGTCTCAAAAATAAATAAACATTTAAAAAAAAAAATTTACTTTAAAGTTTACTTATTTTGAGAGAGAGAGAGTGTGTGCGTGCATGTGCAAGGGAGGAGCAAAGAGAGAGGGAGACAGAATCCCAAGCAGGCTCGGCACTGACAGCCTTAAAATTTACTTTAAATCACATTTGGGCAATCTACTTTTTATAAATGGATTTAGGGGCACCTGGGTGGCTCAATCGGTTAAGTGTCTGACTGTTGATTTCTGCTCAGGTCATGATCTCATGGTTCGTGAGATCGAGGCCCATGTAGGGCTCTGTACTGACAGCGTGAAGCCTGCTTGGGATTCTCTCTCTGCCCCTCCCTCCCTCACTCGCATGTGCAGTCTCTCTCTCTCTAAATAAATAAATAAATAAACATTAAAAAATATAATAATAAGTGAGTTTATTCCAAGCAACCACTAAAAACACAGACTTAATGAGCTGCTATACAACCGAAAAAGTAACTAGTGTACCACTTACATATTGCCTTGCACACCATGCCATGCATGGTACATACCTCGCATTTTGAGGAATGTTGCCTGAAGTAAATCAAGCAAGGTTTTTAAAATAGCATATTCATGTAGTAATCAAATGTTATTTCCACAAAATTAGTTTAAAAATATGTTTATACATGCATACAAACCTAAATTTTATAAGAATAAACCATATATTCTAAATACTATCTAACTATATTCTATTTAGGATTCTGTGTATTATTATAGAGATATTATAATGTAATATATATAATTATAATTATATACAATTATATATTATATATTAATATATAATATTATATATAAATAATATATAATATATATAATTATATATAATATAAAATTATAATATAATATATAATATATAATAAAATATAAAATATATAATATAATATTATATATTATTACCTATTATACACGAAGATGTACTAAAGACTATTGGCAAAATCACACAGCACTTGAAAAACTGCAATGTTTCTACATAAATGTGACTAAAAGATAACAATTTTTAACTTATAAATTTATTGAAATGGACCTTCTTAACAACTGCTCAATTATAAGATTAGATAATTACAAACACTGAATTTATTTTTACCAAAAGTTCTTCACTTTTCTGACTAAATCTGTAGGAATGGCAGACAGAATTATTCAGGCAAATATTCTAGAACTTGAGTACTCTATGACCCCAAATTCCTAATATAAACTCAAGAAGCCCTGTATTTTCCTTCCTGTGGAATGTATTCTAACAGCCACTCTTCCAAATCTCTGAAGATAACTCTATCCCTGCAGTCACTTCATCACCTGCTCTTTAGATAGAGTTCAAGTAATGGCTGTATCCAAGTTGATTATCAATCAGAGATGCTATGCTCTGATTCACTGTGAGGCCTTTGACTATTTTCTATTTGATCTAACATTCAGAAGAAATACACGGAAAGAAAAATTCAGGTAATATAACTTTACAGTTATCCTTACTTACCTTGGGTGAGCGATTAAAAGTCTACCAGTCTAAAGTAAAATAAACCTAATATATTAATGTGTGAAGAATCTTGCCTACCTCTCCAGCAAAAGACATTTGCCCAGGTCCTAAACTTAATCAGTTTTGATAAAAACAGATAATGAACTCCATTCACAGGAGCATGGCTGGATAACAAGAGTTGGCATCCCTGCAAATTACGATGAAACATGCAGAGAAGAAAGAGCCTTCACTTACTTGCACGAAGGACTGAAGGTGTCACTTCAATCTCGCTTGTCGCTTGGTAAGGCTGAAAGGCGGAGACACTGCTGGTGCCCAGCTCACTGCCAAATACCTCTGGACTCTGGGTGCCCGTGGAGCTGGCACTGGTGCCGTCACCTCCATGATGTGGATCTTGCTCATCAAACACTGCCACCAGCTAGAAATGGAAGGTAAATTTGCATTTATAAACAAAGGCATTTATAATTGTTACCAAAAACTTATACCACATTGGACATAAATCCATAGAGGAGAAATACTGCTATCTAAGCACCCAGAAATGTTATGTCTTAGGAAGCCAAACTTCAAAGAAACAGTCTTTCCCTGAGTTTTGATGGTTTACTTTTTTATTTCTCAGTTGTGCATTTCAAATCCAAAACTCTAAGGATGAAAAATAATAAAATGGTTTTATATCACAGAATGCTAAAGGAAATAGGGTCGATTTAAATCTTTTTGTAAATGATATACTAAGAGGAAAAGAAAATGGATTTTTATATGTAATGCATATGTATGATATATAGTACTGTATATACAGCAAAAGGTAGAAGGTACCTTTCACTCAGTAGGAAAGAGTATTAAAAATTAGACATGTGTCTGCCCATTTGTGCATAAGAAATATAGGAAGGATAAAAGACAGTTATCGCCCAGAAGTTACTAAGAACAGGGTTGAAAGAAAGAAAATAGGAACAATGAAGGAGGTAGGAGAGAAAAGAATTAAGTAATTTTAGAAAACTATTTTCACTGCTTAATCTAAGGTTAGAGAAGAAAACAACTTTCACATAAATTTGTTTCTCACAAGTGCATGGCTTACAAATTCTCACACTATTAGACAGACACACACACACACACACACACGAGTAATGAATAAGAAAGAAAAATATTTTGAATAACGAAAGTCAAAATTTTCACTGTCAGAAACAGAAATTACAAATAAGGAAATAAATTCTGTGATGTTAGATTGAAATTACAGGCATCAATATAAATATGTGGTTTTGTAAGCGGGCAGGTAGACTGACAAGATAGGGATGGATGAATGTTAATGCATGTGTGGTTCTTAGCCCTGCCCACTGAGAGGTCCTAGAAGCGATCACACCCAGTGTGAAGGAACACAAGTGCCTGAATCTTGGCCTCTGATACCATTTTCCAATAAATGAACAAGGGCTCCCTAGAAAAATAGCTGATTCCAGGGTTGGGGCAGAGAAAATGATAGATGGGCCTGGAACACCTTGGCAATGCTAAAAAGTAAAGCAGTACTCAAAAGTGAAGGAGGCACATCAAAGGGAATCAGGTGTGGGACGTCTGGATGGCTCAGTCGGTTAAGCATCTGACTCTTGGTTTTGGCTCAGGTCTAAATCTCATGATTCCGTGCATTTGAGACCCGCACTGGCCTCTGTGCTGACACCATGAAGCCTGCCTGGGATTCTCTTTCTCTCTCCCTCTCTCTCTGCCCCTCCCTCATTGACACTCTCTCTCTCTCAAAACAAATAAATAAACGTAAAAAAAGAAAGGGACGGTGTCTGGGTGACTCAGTAGATTGAGTGTTCAACTTCGGCTCAAGTCGTGATCTCAGAGTTCATGAGTTCGAGCCCCACATCGGGCTCTGTGCTGACAGCTCAGAGCCTGGAACCTGCTTCGGTTTCTGTGTCCCCCGCTCTCTCTGCCCCTCCCCCACTCACGCTCTGTCTCTCTGACTCTAAAAAATAAAAAAACATAGTTTAAAAAAAAAAAAAAATAAGGTGCCAACCAGAAAGAAGTCTCAATGGCCAAAGCTGAGACAACCTGTAAACAAGTAAATAATAATACAGTTAGATTTTAGCCCCAAAATAAACTAAATATGTGTGAATCCATGATGATATAAGTAAATCTTTGGAGAAATCATTAATGGTGGAAAATAGACAGCTCTTCCACACCATAGCATTGCAATTAATAGTTATAGAAGAAATGATGGAAATAGAAGAAATCACCAAACAATCTCCACAGCAATAGTTGTTGCAGGCGAGATCACCAGTGGAAGCTAAAACTACTGGGTGAGAATATGATGAGAAACAGGGTATTTGCAGATCTCAAAGTATCTCCCCACAAAATATTTTTCAATTAAAAAGAGAAAAATAGTATCTTTGCAGGGGAGAAACTTGCAGAAACCACTTTACCAAGGTTAACATCACCAGTAATAAGTCATATCACCCTCTGATAAAATGCAGAGAAGGATATAAAATTACTTCTGTGTGATTCCTGCTGAAAATGTGTATCTTTGATCTAATCATCAGAAAACATCAGATATATCCAACTCAAGGGGCCTTGTATAAAATAACTCTTTAAAAATATTAAAGTCATGAAAGTCAACGAAAAGCTTATGAAATTGTGGAAGTTGGAAGAGACAGAGCAGTGTGCGGTCCTTGTCTGGATCCTGGGCTACAAAAAGGACATTAGTAGAAAAGAGACAAGAGGTGCATGGATGGCTCAGTCGGTTGAGTGTCCTACTTCAGCTCAGGTCATGATCTCAAGGTTTGTGAGTTTGAGCCCCTCAATGGGCTTGCTGCTGTCAGCATGGAGTCTGCTTTGGATCTTCTGTCCCCCTCCCCCTCTCTCTCTGCCCCTCCCCTGTTTGTGCTCTCTCTCTCAAAAATAAAAAAACATTAAAAAAAAAGTCATACATTTATAAATCATACATTTATAAATCATACATTTATAAAAAAAAAAAAAAGACAAAATTCAGATGAGGGCTACAGACAGTATTGACTCAATGTTACTAGTTTCCTACCTTTGGTATGTCCTACAGTTATGTCCACTATTACATTAGAGGCGAATGAAGGGTATGTGGAAACAGTCTATACTATTTTTGCAATTCTTCTCAAATATAAAATTATTTCAAAACTACAATATCATAATACAGCATTACAAAGTACCATGAAAGTTAAAATTCAATCTATTTCTTTTTATCATGAAACAGTGGCAGTCCTTGAAAATCTCAGAGTAATGAAGATCTAAGGACCAGTCGTACCTTCTTGGTCATTCACACTGCAATTCTATGCTTGCAAACTAACCTTGGCTTCCAAGGAAAGTGGAACCATGACTGACCCCCAAAATCCCCACTCCTTCTACCTCCAATTCAAGCTTTTCCAATGTGAATAGTCCTATCAGTTAAAGGACAGTAAGAGGAATTTACAGACCATGGTAAATACTTAATCATTCCAATCTTTATTTCTGAGAGACTAGTGTCATTTTGAGCAAATGCTATTTCCATGAACATTTATATACCATCAATTAATTCATAAGACAAAAAAAGAAAACCTAAGGTCACAGAGACATGTAAACAAACATGAAGCTCAGAACCCTGCTGTGGCATCATATATAATTAGCTGATTAAACAACATGGAGGGAGGTTAAGTGGTAAGAAGAAATTAAAGTAGGACAAATATAGTTGGACCACTCAACCTTACAATAAGCAATATAAATGGGAAAAGAAATCCTTAGTTAAAAAAATGGAAAGGTGTTTGTATGTATACACTGAAGTTTCCATATACAGAAATAAAATCAGCCTATTTATCTGACACTGACTGGCAAGAATCTCCCAGGATTAGTGACACACACATTCTACTAGATCAGGGGTCAGTAAACTATTGAAAGATCTAGATAGTAAATATTTTTGGAGCTGTGCAATCCATGCAGCCTCCCTCACAACTATTCTACTTTGCCATTGTAGCATAAAAACAGCCACTGGCAATACATAAATAAATGAGCATGGTTTAAATAAAATAGGTTTAAATAAAACTTTGTTTACAAAGCAGGTGGTGGACCAAATTTGGCCCACAGGCCATAATTTGATAACCCTGCACTAGAATGCTCATCCATCCAGTAACATCCAATTTATAATTTTGAACTTGCAAAATAAAGCCAAAAGTCAAGGTACCTCAGTAACCCTGATAAACTAATGATATCCATTTTAAGCTCTTCACTGAGATTCTGAATTTTCATCCTTGATTTTAATATCATAAGACTTCTCACAAGGTGTGTGGCTTAATATGCATTTTGAAGATATTAAGCTCTGACATTTGGTGTTTAATTGGAAGCAAATGAAATTCAAGTTTTGTTATTAACTTTTTACAATGGTGTGTTCTCTGAAGAATCAAGTCCTTTCTGCAAACTGAAAATGGAGATTGCAAATTACAAAGAACGAGTCTTTAAATGCCACACATGGAAGAACTTATACATGTATATTAGTTTCAATAATTATCTCCTGCATTTTTAGAAAACACAAGTATTATGAAATCTGGACTGTGTCACGAACAAATGCTGTTTGAATTTCAGTGGCAGAATCACAGTTGGTGATTTGCAATATGCCAATAACATACAATTTCCACAGCTTTCTTTTAAACCAAAATTTAAGTGCCAGGTGCGGATATGAAGTAATTTTGTGTTAAATTGGGAAGGGTATATAATTTTAGAAAATCTACTCTGCAAGAATGCATATAGTAGCAGAGCAAAAGAAAACGAGACCTTCACAAAACATCACATATTAAAAATCTCTATCATGCCCTTCAAAAAATTAAGGAAATGTCTGCTTTTAAATTTGTGAAACATGACTCATACCCATATTTTAACAGATGGAATCTTTGCTGCTGTCCATGAAGTAGATCAGTTTTGAAAGTTCATTTTTACTTTCAATAGTTATGGCTTAATCTTTCTTCTGATCCATTCATCAGTCAAGTCTCCATAAAAACAGACATGCTGAATTTAGGGTAACACCCACACTTCAGGATAAACCCACAGACAAATAAACTCCAAACTTGGCCATACATTCCTCACCTACCTCAGGACAAATCATTTTAACTCAGAAACATTAGAATCCTCCAAACTGTTTTTAAAACCGCACAAACACTTATAAACCCCCTTTAATGTTAAGGTACAATCACATGCTGAGAGCCCAGAACTGCATGTAACAAAGAGGCTAAGAGCACAGGATTCAGAATCAAAGAGACTTCCTTTCCAAACTAGCTCTGATCTTACTTTGTCGGTGGGTGTTGGTAAATCCACTGGCCTCAACTATCTCTAAGCCTTATGGTCCTCATATTGAAAAAGAGAATGGTGGTTGTGGTAGACAGAATAATGCCCCTTGTTGCCCATGCCCCAAACCCAAGAACCAGTGGATGTTAACCTTCCATGGCAAAAGGGACTTTAAAATATGATTCAGGGGCACCTGGGTGGCTCTGTCGGTTAAGCATTCAAGTCTTGATTTCAGCTCAGGTTATGTTCTCCTGGATTGAGACCACATCCGGTCCATGCTAACAGCACGAAGCCTGCCTGGGATTCTCTCTCTCCCTCTCTCTCTCTGCCCCTCTGTCAATTGCTCTCTCATTCTCTCAAAATAAATAAAGAGAATAAAATATGATTCAGATGAAGGACCTTAAACTGGAGAGATTATCCTGGATTATCCTGAGAAGGGGGTAATCACACAAATCTAGTAAAGTAGAAAAACTTTCCCAACTGTGGTCAGAGAGAGATGTGACAATGGTTAGATAGACGCTACATTGCTGGCTTTTAAAATGAAGAAAGGGGGGCGCCTGGGTGGCTCAGTAGGTTAAGCGGCCAACAGCGGTTGGCCAACAGCGGCTCAAGTCATGATCTCGCGGTCCGTGAGTTCGAGCCCCGCGTCAGGCTCTGTGCTGACAGCTCAGAGCCTGGAGCCTGTTTCAGATTCTGTGTCTCCCTCTCTCCGACCCTCCCCCGTTCATGCTCTGTCTCTCTCTGTCTCCAAAATGAATAAACGTTAAAAAAAAAAATTTTTAAATGAAGAAAGGAAGCCATAAACTAAGGAATGTAAGAAAGAAGCCTCTGCAAGGCAAAAAAAATGGATTTTCTCCTAGGACCTCTGGAAAGGATCAGAGCTCTGCTCATGCCTTGATTTTAGCCCAGTGAGACCCATGTCAGACTTCTACCCTACAGAACTGTGAGTTGGTCAATTTGTGATGTTTTAAGCCATGAGTTTCTAGTAATTTGTCACAGCAGCAATAGGAAATTAGTACAGTGCCCTTGCCTATCCTCCTAGATGTGTTACGACAAATAAAGAGATAAGGTATATCCACCGTCAGAACACAAGCACACATTCACCACTAGCTGTTATTAAGTTACACTGTGTTGGTTGATAAATACATACTTTTGTAAATTTGAGGATCGTTTTTTTTTTAATTTTTTTAATGTTTATTTATTTTTTAGACAGAGAGAGAATGCTCATGCAAGTGGGGGAGGAGCAGAAAGAGAGGGAGACACAGAATCCAAAGCAGGCTCCAGGCTCTGAGCTGTCAGCACAAAGCCCAACGCAGGGCCCAAACTCATGAACCACGAGATCATGACCTGAGCCGAAGTTGGACACTTGACCGACTGAGCCACCCAGGTGCCCCACTCTGTGTAGAACTTTCTCTTCTTTGGGGTACCTGGTTAGCTCAGTCGGTTAAGCCTCTGACTTGGGCTCAGGTCATGATCTCACAGTTTGTGAGTTCAAGCCCCACATCAGGCTCTGTGCTAACAGCTCAGAGCCAGAAGCCTGCTTCAGATTCTGTGTCTCCCTCTCTCTGCCCCTCCCATGATCATGTTCTGTGTCTGTCTGTCTGTCTGTCTCTCTCTCTCTCTCTCTCAAAAATAAATAAACAGTTTAAAAAATTAAAAAATAAAAAATAAATAAATAAAAGTTCTCTTCTTTTTTTTTAATTTTTTTTTAATCTTTATTTATTTTTGAGAGAGAGACAGAGTGTGAGCAGAGGAGGGGCAGAGAGAGAGGGAGACACAAAATTCAAAGAAGGCTCCAAGGCCCTGAGCTGTCAGCACAGAGCCCGACGTGGGGCCCAAACCCATGAACCATGAGATCATGACCTGAGCCAAAGTTGGATGCTTAACCAACTGAGCCACCCAGGCGCCCCTGAGGATCAGTTTCAAGAGTCACTGAAGACTGAGGCAAAGCTCTACCACACACCAACAATAAGAGGAGGGAAAACACCCACACATACCAAAAAAACAAAAACCAAAACAAACAAACAAACAAAAAAACAAGAAAAGGAAAGGAGAATCCTTGCTAGAACAATTCAACATCACAACATCACAATAACCACACAATGCATTTCTTTGCAGGTGCCCTACATCCTCCCCTCAACTCCTCCCACAAAAATGGGGCCACTTTTAGACTTCATTCCACAGAAAAGAAACCTGCAATTCAGAGAGATTAATATGACCAGAATTTAACTATAAATAAGTACAGAATGAATCTGAGAACTGGAAATAAAATCTATCCAACTTCAAAGATCCTTTTTTTCTCACAAACCTCCTGCCCCTGGAACATGTAACATATTGACAGCACACCCACTGGGAAGCTGCAGACTAGAATCATGTATGAGTCTTTGAATAGGATTCTGTTCATTCTTGATTCACCAAAGGTAATAACCCAACTTACCAAATTAACATAATTTTGATACCACTACCTAAAACTGTCTGAACATATCTGAGGGAAAGCGAGATAATTTTAAACCATTCCATGCTGGTGATATCATCACTCAGTTTTAATCAGACAAGCTTTTTTAAAAGAATCCAAAGATCTTACAGATTCTGTCTTCCTACAGGAAAATGACAGGTGACTTAAGTCAAGTAGCTGTCTACGTGAGGTCTCAAAACCCTCTAAGTTCAGACCCCACACAGCCTCAGAAGCCATTTCACCACCACAGCCTTTGAATTATCTCTCCTTCTGCCTCTGTTGATTTCTTTCACATACAGGCTGAACATACCCAGAGGAAGTTGATTGTGATGGGTCTCACTAATGTCCTTTGTATACTCAACATTAATACAACAATACAATAATACACCAAACTATTTGGCTTTGAAATAAAGACTTGTAATTCCTCAGAAAGGCATCACATTTTTAGCCCTGGAGAAAATCCAAAGCATGTGGAAAAATACTAAAACCACAATGAACTTGAAGATGTCTATAAGACTCTCTCTTCACCTCTGGAACATGAGTGGCTTCAGTGAGTAAGCCAGACTCCATGGAATCCTTTGGTTTATAGTATCAAAACAAAATCAGCTGGGGACTTGGGTGGCCCACTCAGTTAAGCATCAGACTCTTGATTTCAGCTCAGGTCATGACTTGATTTCAGCTCAGGTCATGATCTCACTACTATGAGATAGAACCCTGCATGAGGTCTGCACAGGGCGTGGAGCCTGCTTAAGATTCTCTCTCTCCCTCTCCCTCTGCCCCTCCCTTGCTCTTTCTCTCCTTCCTTCAAAAAAAAAAAAAAAAAAAAAAAAAATCAGCAAGAAACACAAAAGAGGAAATGCACTTGATTGTGCCTCTGGTGGGGAATTATCCACATTTCCCACATTTTTCAATATTCTTCCTGACACAGTACTTTGGTGATGATGATGATGATGCCCCAAAATAATGAGGTAACACATAACTCTGAGCAACGGCAGGGAGGTTTCATGGGCAAATCTGGCTAAAATAATAAATGTAACAGAAAGAAAATGCAGTGCAAATGTGAGAGCTACAGCACAATGCAGTAAATTTCTAAAAATTAATAATAAAAATCAAGTGATTAAAGACACATGTATTTTCTGACTGAAGTAATAGTGTTTCAAAATATACAATTCTAAACTCCTATATTCCAAAAACGACTTTTCTTTCCTGCAGGTCAACCTGTGAATTTCTATAATTAGGATCACACATATCAATAATTCCAATTTCCCCACCCCCTTTAACTCAGGCATGTACTTTTTTAAAACATGGTAAAAATAGATCAAGTACTTGGGTTCCTGAATTCCCCTTTACCCATGCCTTTAAAAACGAAACAAATAAACAAAAACCTTCATTTACAGTTGTTTCCCATAAAGCACATTTAATAACCTATAGCACCTATATAAAAGAAAAACAGATACTAGCATGATTATACAGATTAGCACTGTATGTAATCTACACATTAGAAGGTAATCTACTTAGATAAATATTTAATAGTGCTGTTTTAAATAATGTATCACGTAGAGGAGGGCAACACATTCCCATTTTGCTACCTAAACAATCAAGAAGACCAACACCATCACACACCCCTACCTGTCTGCGCTGAAAGGTTACCTGTCCCACAAGAGCTAATAGCATCCTTTAAGAAAGTCACAGATACCTAAAAAGGCACTGTACTTCATCTGGAAATCACAGTGAAACATTCAGCTATGATACTCCCCAGCTTACATTTCAGAGCTGGGATTTAATTCTGCTGTCCCTCAGGATGATACACTCTATCACCCACTGAGCCTTCAGAGTAATTAGATTCCCAATTTAAGAGTAATGTTCAACTAATAGCCTTGAGTATGTCAACCACAAACCACAATAAAAATATGCAAATACTGCAGCCATAAGCTCGCTGACCCACTTGTCAGATATAATGTAAACCCCTCTCCCTCCCATCCCCATCACCAAGTGCCACTGCTCTGTTTGTACCCGTCCATGAAGTTACAACTACATTACACTACTGTTTAAGTGTTAATAAAAAGTAAGATTGCACAGTAAGATAGAAGAAAATAACTCTGAAATTGGTTAATCACATGTAGATAGGTTGACTCCAAACTGGAGGAGGTGGCATTTGTTGTGACTTTATCATGAACACATGCAGCTTTCGCTCAAAGAGATGATGGTGGGTAAAACTGGGAAAGAAGCCATATGAACCTCAGAATTAAATGTAATGATGTAATAACTAATTATTATGTAGACATGAAGGAAAAACTATTAAATCAATTTGTAAACTTTCTCATGACTGAACTTACTTTAATGACATAGAGACAATACTAAATCCTTAGTCATTCTCTGAGCCTTACTTGCTATCATGGTTCATTAAAAGCTCATTTAAATAGAGCTACTGTTTTACTGGTTGAGTAAGCAGAACAATATTAAAATATATTTGAGCCAATGATGTTTTATAATAGTAGTAATACAAACTATACCAATGAAAACTAACTCACTGCAGGATAATCTCAAGCTCGCCACTGAAAAACTTTAAATGTTATATTCGCAAGATTAATTCCGTGCCTCATCAGCATTTCAAGAATTAAGTATATTTTATCTGATGAAAAAAAAAAAAAAAAGACCTACAGCTTTGAAAGGAATGCTAAAATGACATGTGCATGCTGAAAGCTAGCCACTTTTCTTCTGGCTAAGCTAAGAATGGCAAAGAGCCAGGGGTCCTTGCCCCACACGGCACCATGAGAAGAGACCTCAAATCCACCCAAACTTCCAGCTCCACAGCTTGAGATTTTAGAGACAGCTCATCTATTGAGCCTTCCCCATAGTGCCCCTCTCCCAGCCTTCCAACCTATATGGAAAGTAAGATGTGGAAATAAGATTCAACAATAAGGTGTTTTAATCTGTACACAATTTAATGCTTAACTACTAATATGTGTTAACATATTGATTCAAAAATAGCTATTCAGGAATAATACTCAGGAACAGCTGCATTAATGAACAGGAAATGACAGACTTCCTCAAGAGTAATGTCTACTATGAATGCCATGATCTGGGATGTGGGGATCTAAATTTTAAAAAATAAAGGTTTTATTAAACAAAGTCAAACATGGAGGAAATGCGGCATAAGGAGACAAGCCAAAACCATACACACATAGCCTTTCAATGTCTTGCTCTGAACTGTAATCAAAAGATACGTTACCATAAGCCACAGCACCAATCGTGATGTTATTTGAGCTTTAATGAGAAAATGATACTTCCAATCCTGGTCCCACAAAGATGTGCCATTGCCTCCTTCACTCCCAAGTCTATTGTGGGGAATAAGCTTAGGAATTCCCTGAACTTGCACAGATGGGTTAACAAGGCATAAAGAATTAGAAAGCCACAGGATGAACACACCCAAGTTTGGGTAAACAAGATTAGGTAAACAGGGCAAAGGCCCCCAGGTATAGGAATAGGAAATCTCAGGATGAAAACATCCAAGATTAGGTAAACAAGATTTAAGGGCGGAAGCACCTTCCAATTTAGTACAATAGTAGAGAGCTGCTTTCACTAGAAGGAAAGACAAAAAACAGGTAAACAGGGCTATAGACAGGAGCAGGGCAAAGTTGCCCAGAGCTGAGCTAATCAGCAAAAGAAAGGTGCCTTGTTGACCCTGAGGTAGCACACTCGGGTCTTTCTTGTCCCCTAGACCAGTTTAGGTAAACAAAGGTGGGACCTCATGTCTGCTGTAAACAACCTTCCACCCAGCACCAGAATTGTGTTTTGTATTGACCCAAAACCCTAACACCACATATCTTCAAAATCCCCTTTCCCCCACGGCCATGAGTTAATGTTCAAGGTTTCACTGTCTCTTTGTGCATGTCCATCATGCTTGTAAGCCTTCTGATCCTAATAAAAACAGAGCAAGGACCCTAATTGGGGCTCTTGTCTCCTCCCGGACACTAGCCTCTCTTGCATTTCAATCCTGCCTCTTCTCTCTTGCTGGACAAGAGAGAACTCCAGACCCAGAGTCTATGACAGTCTATGTCACCATCCTCAACTCCCCCCCAATTCCTGACCCAGACGCCTAATGGATAAGAAGCTGCTGATGTGATTCCTCGGCCCAGAAACACAGCACCATAATTCCACTGGGCAGGATCACGGAGTCTTAAAAAGTAAGAGCTTATGCCCTACTCTCTTGTGCATCTGTATTTCTGCCTCCATTTGGTGAGTCCACCAAAGCACGGTTGGGCCCTTTGGTTACGAAGGTGCCTTTTAGTTTTACCTCCTCAGCCAGCCAGGTACATTAAGCCAGGGCCTATTCCGCTGACCTGAAAACATTGTCTCAATGTGCCCAAACCACTCCCAGCTCCTCCTTCCACCATACAACTAACAAAATACAAATGTTTACATCAGAGAAAAGGAGTAGTCCTATGGAAGCCTCCAGTTGTTACTGCATTCTCCTAGCAACTCGCACTATACAGCTCTGTGCTGGAGTTTGTACCAGGTACTTTCTGGCACACAGGAGCAATCAGCCAAAGTCAGTCTTTCATCAAGTAACACCATCTCACAGAACTTACACAATCACATCCTTTCCCTAATCAACCCATCACTGATTCTATTGTTGAACATATGACAAATGACTCATCACTAAAATTTTTTGCCAGTCAAATCTTGTGAACTATATATAACACTTCATTATTATTATTTTTTTTTTGGCAATCAGTAGTGGAAAACTTCCCATCCTAAAATAGAAATTTGAAGGATCACTTCCTCAGTTCTAAATTTTGCAAATCATGTTTAAAATTAAAAGCACAAGAAAAGAAAATTTGGCTGTGGCTCCAGTCAAGTGACGCAGAAAACATCTCAACACAGTTTTCCACCTGGAGAAGGTGCAACAGAGGCAGGTAAGTCATCCTCTCTGGCATTTAAAGACAAGATAATGTTCCTACTCAAATAACCAGCCTTGTTTCCAAGGCAACTTGCCATTTGTATAGGGAACTCATGGGGGGGTCAGTAATCCCTTACCTGCTGACTTCACAATTTGAAGGAGACCCCCACTGATGTCTCAGCTTCCATCTAAGAGCATCATCAGAAAAAAGCGACTCTAACTGAAGTAAAGGAAGAAAGGAATTCAGATGACTCTATTAAGACTTTGGGGAGCTGGGGATCTAGGGAGAAAAACAGTGCCCTAGGAAAAGCAAGCTAGAAGAAATGGGAGTTGCTGTTTAACAGTGATTTATTTTCCAGTGAAGGTGCATAAAATCCCACTACTTCTGTTCCCTCAAAGTTCTGAATGAAAGTTCAGTTTACACTGATACATAATAAGAAGTCACTATTCATTCTGACAACCACAAGCGAATATTAGCAAAAGATCAAAGTTCAATAAATTTGTTTTGTAAAATATAACGTTAATGTTACATTACAAAATGCCTTTCAGTTTAATTTGCATGCAAAAAGGATAAGTGTGATTTTTAAATATCCACCCAGAGGCAGAGATGAAAAACTTCAAACATTTTCTGACTCCTTTTTGCTACACTCATTATTTCAATACCTTCTACAAAGGAGAGATAAAGGTGTCCTTGACATTAGCCTAAATTATCTTCAGTATGCAACACAATGCTGATTAAATTAGGCTCATTTTAATGAGTTGGTTTTAATAAACCAACTGGCAGGTTTATTCAAAAAGTAACTAAATAATGAAATTCTTTATAACAACTCTTCATTAGTATAACCTGTTTCAGCAAATTTTTTTAAGTGAACACAGAATAAATACTAATTGTATGTCAATCCCTTCTCCCTCAGATTTGACAGACAAAAGAAATAGCAAGTTAGACATGTTCCCAATTCACACAGAAGTTTAATACTGAAACTTAACGCAAATCCTTTGAAATCCAGTACCATCTGACAGATGTAGGTAGTCAAGGCCAAAGAGCTTGGAAACCTTCATTTTTGTGGAAAACCTATTCTGAGGAATGCCAAAGCCTCTGCTTTCCTTTCGCTTACTGCTCACACACAGAAAACAACACCATCCATGCCCCGGAACAGTGGAAGTGGAGTCCTGTTTAAGCTGTTGTTTGCAGTGCTCTCCACTCGTTTCATTACCATAAGGCTGTGAATTTTGAATTGGCTCCCCAAAATTAGGAAGGCTCAGAGAGGTGATTCACTAGTTGTATGATCCTGGGGAGATCCTTTTTTATTTTTATTTTTTTGTTTATTTATTTTGAGAGAGAGAGAGAGCACACACATGAGTGTACATGTGCACATGCTGGTGAGGGGCAGAGAGAAAGAGAGAGTGAGAGAGAGAGAGAGACAGAGAGAGAGAGAGACAGAGAGAGAGAGAGAGAGACAGAGAGAGAATCTCAAGGAGGCTCCACCCTGTCAGCACAGAGCCCCACGCAGGGCTCCATCCCACAAACTGTGAGATAATGACCTGAGCCTAAATCAAGAGGGGCATTTAACCAACTGAGCCACCCAGGAGCCCCGACCTTGGGCAGTGTGAACATTCTGGGCCTCAGCACTGATAGGGTTGTTACATACCCTATTTAATTCTGACAAACTGCACAGAACAGTTTGCAAATAGCAAGTACTCAAGAAATGTTACCTATTATTATTATTTGAGAGAGTTTCAAGAGACTGAGGCTATCAACAGAGGAAGATGAAGGGCACTGGGATGAAGTTAAACCACATGAACTGTACCCTGAAAACTGTGGGGCATCCTTACATGCACACCAGTTTAATTTGCATTCATTCTGCAGGTTTCAAGGACTATGAAGAAAGGACAAGAAGGTAAACAAAGCTCCTTGGTCCGACAATGAAGAAGTCATGACGGGTAGACTAACAGAAAGGTGGTGAAGTGACAAGAAAAATAAAAAGTATAATTATTAAAATGCAGAACTGAGGGGCGCCTGGGTGGCTCAGTCCGTTAAGCGTCCGACTTCGGCTCAGATCATGATCTCACAGACTGTGGGTTTGAGCCCCGCATCGGGCTCTGTGCTGACAGCTCAGAACCTGGAGCCTGCTTCAGATTCTGTGTCTCCCTCTCTCTCTGCCCCTCCCTGCTCATGCTCTCTGTCTCTCAAAAATAATAAATAAAAACGTTAAAAACAATTTTTTTTAATGCAGAATTGAGACTTACTTAAAATGATTTGGTACATGCTGGGGCTGGTACTATGAAAGAGGGGATCAATCTGAAATGTTTAGGTTTGTGGCTTGGGTGACTGGACAGAGAGCAAGGACAAGGACAAAGAAGTCTGGGATGAAAAGTGATGCATTCACTTAGAGGTGAAATTATCCTAACTCCAGTATCCACTTCCCAGAAGACAAATGGAAACGGGAGTCTGTGGTGCCAAGGGGAGTTCATGGCTAAAAAAATGTAAATGGGCAATGCCAGCACGTAGTGGTAGCTGACGCCATGAGTTTAGTTAAGGATCCCAATCTGAACATGGAGCATGTGCAGAAGTCAGGACCAAAGCCTGAATAAAGCTGAGACTGCAGGTTTCTCTTCCCTCCCTCCAATTCCACCTTTGAAGAAATCTGGGAAGACCAAAAAAAAAAAAAAAAAAAAAAAAGAAAGAAAAAAGAAAGTAAACTAAAGGCAACAAGCTTTCACAGAAACTGGGAGGGTAAAAGCATGATGGAGTAGGAACCAGTGGTAGCTAAATATTATCAAGGAGGTATATTAAAATATTCTCAGGAAGGTTAGATCAATACATATTTTCAACGTGGGACCTAAAGTTATTTCACACCAATACTAAAAATAATTTCAATAATAGGAGATATTTTAAAATATGAAGAAACTTAAGTTTTAGTCCACTGACGAGGTGAATAGACAATCAAATATTTGTTCAAATAACACTGAGCAGATTAATTCATCTTTACAACAATAAGCTTAACAGATGAGGATTCTGTAACCAGTTCTTGAGTTTCTTGTGAAAGGGTCAATTTCATTAATCTTTTGCTCCTGCCTAAAAGGTGCCCCAATAAACACATGTTGAATTAATATCACTTATTCGATATATTTTGCAACCCCTCTGAAAAGTCCAGGCATGTTACTACAAGTAGCTAGTGTATTACAAGCCCTCTGGGAATCATCCCCTAACCTCACACTTTTGCTTATATCCAGAAAATCAAGCTCTTTTCACAACCTACAAAAAGAGAGAGAGATTGTGGCTTGTACATTACTTCAAGGAATACCAATTCCCCATGCCAGAGTCCTCCTACTTTTCAATCCTCTATGATCCAGATGTGATTGTTCTGTGAAGCCAAATGTATGTTTGAAAGAGGCTGAGCCTAGAATTTCAGGAAACGGTAGATTAATGCAAAATAAGAGCCAACTCCTGTTGTTATAACCCCTGACCCCTCTGGTCTCTGGTTTCTACCTGTCTTATGGTACCATTTCTGATAAAGAACTTTGCACCTGCTTAGAAGGCTACCATTCATCACCTGTTTCATTTACACTTATTCTTTCATACCCTGTTGCCTAGTATGTGCCAAGAATTGTGTGACACACAAAGCCATGAACCTTCTCCACAGAAAAAAATGCATAGAGGCACTGAAGTCTGGATACAGTTTCAGCAGATTCACAAACCCCTGCTTTAAGATAATAAAAGAGACTATTAAAAACATATTTTCTGGGGCACCTGGGTGGCGCAGTCGGTTAAGCGTCCGACTTCAGCCAGGTCACGATCTCGCGGTCTGTGAGTTCGAGCCCCACGTCAGGCTCTGGGCTGATGGCTCGGAGCCTGGAGCCTGTTTCCGATTCTGTGTCTCCCTCTCTCTCTGCCCCTCCCCCGTTCATGCTCTGTCTCTCTCTGTCCCAAAAATAAATAAAAAACGTTGAAAAAAATTAAAAAAAAAAAAGACAAAAAAAAAAACATATTTTCTGATATTCAATTAAATAGCAACACACATTTCTTAAATTCTATTACATCACTCTGACACCACAAAGTTACATATTAGCAGAGTATAAATCTCTTCTAAATATTCTCAAATTCTCTTTATTTTTACCTTGCAGTATTCCAGTTTGTTTTCCTGCTCTGTCTTCCCATTTTGCTATATAAGTGTTCAAAGTTAAAACCTACAAACAAGGAATCCCTTTACATCGATTAGAAGAAAAATAAGAGTCATAACACAAAATTCCTGGGTATTAAAAAATGTGATTATGATAATAGCAGCAGCAATAGCAATGGAGTGATATTGATGGCAGTAGCTACCATTTGTTACCACTACTGTGTTTAGACCTTTTACCCATTATTTTATTTAATCCTCAAAATACACACAGTACTACTATCATGTCCACTTAATACCCAGGGAAACTGGAAACCCACAGGGTTAAGTTCTACCACCACTTCTAGTGGTAGAACTGCCTAAGTGTACTTGAAGCCAATGGCTTTACCTGGAATCACTACATGACACTGTCCACCATACAACTTCCACCATGGCCAAGAACCAGAGGGCTCAAGGATGGCCACATCAAGGAAAAGGAGAGCCACAAGTCTTCATGGAAAGGGAGACCTAAAAGATAAGTGCCAAGAGACACAATCTGTGTGTCACTTTTCGCATAAACTCAGCCTTCCCTAAACATTTACATCTAACAGAATAACAAAATAGCCATCTGCAATGCTACCTTTCAGTACAAATGCTCAGCTTCAGAAGGCACTCAGCAGGCTGCCATGAGATGGTAAACACCCCAATTTCCATGAGGAACTGCATTACAATTTCAACCACACCAGACAAGTTAGCTTTTAGGAGATGATCTTAGACAGCAACAACTGCCAGTGTTAGGAGGTGTCGAAATACAGAAGGGATCTGAACGCTGAGAGCCTACAGAAAGAAGTCAGTGCAGGTGAACTGGCATAAAAGAGCTGAGGGACAGAACAAGGTGCAGCCCTCAAGGACAAGTGGGCTTTTTCAAAGGAAGGGTGGCAGAAGAGAGCTAAGATGACAGCATCTGAAGTCTGCAAGATGTTGGCTCAAATCCAAGCTCTACCACTAACTAGCTGGGTGGCACCGGGCCAGTTACCTCTCTACACCTCAGTTTCTCTTCACCCAGAAAATGGAGGTGATAGTGATGCCAACTTTTGTGAAGCTGTGATAAAACTCGTGAGGCTCTTATGAGCATACCTGACTGAGCCTGTAGGTGTAAATGCTGAGCAAGAGAACAGGCCCAAAGCCAGTGAGCACAAGAGCCAGTGGTGGCTGATGTTGCCGTCTTCATTGGAAGCCTCATGTTCTGTTTATTCTGAAGACTAAGTGTATTACTGGGCAGGATACTCAGGGCTTAAAATAATATTAAGTTCAGCAAAAATACCACTTAGCAATTTAGAAAAACTCTATGTGACTAACTAGCTGCTTTAAATACATTCCTACATTTCTTCTCCATAGGTCTTGGGGAAGTCTAATGGTATGAGAAGAAACAGGTAAAGATGGGTAAGATTACAGCTTGTAACACAGAAACAAGACACAAAAAGTGCTAAGGGCTGGGAACTGGACCAAGGGGCTTATCAGAGAATGCTATCTCTGTGCACGCCAAACCCAGAGCCTGTGGGACACAGAGCACTGGCTACTTCCTGTAACAGGGCTACAGAAAAGGCTCTGAGACAGTCCATGCAATGGAAGGAGTTTCTTCCGGTGTCTTATGTGACTAAGGACAGCAACAGATATTAAAAAGGAGCAGTGTTAAAGAAAAACAATTTTAAAAACTAATATCCAATTTGCGGTATCCTGAAAATATATTTAGGTTTTAAAAAGCCAAATCTGAGCACACTTAACTCAAAATGCTCAATAGTTTGTTGGTATTGGCACAAAAACATTTTTCATTCACAGATACTAAATCTGCTGGGCAATTACCCTAACCAGTTTTAGGTACATGAATTACATCAGTGTTTTGTTGGTGTTTAAAAACAATGTGACATGAAAGTATAGGGCATTCTGTAGACAAAAGGACAATGAAATGTTCCAAAAATACTCCATCCCAGGTTCTTCAAAACTAATTCACTATGGTGCCAGTTACACCATTCAGTTCAATCCCCAAGTTAAAACCTACATTTCCATAAATTGGAGCCAATAAATAGATCTTCAGGATAGCATAAAAACATTTAAAATATTCAGGGAGTTTTCACTGCTCTCCTCAAATACAGAAATATATATTAAAAAGTATTTAAACCACTGAGTGTTATGTCTTCAAATCTACAGAGACTCAAAAATTTACAAAACAAGAAAATCTGGAGAAAAGCTAAGGCTACATTAATGATCACCCCCACAATCTAGGGAAGGAGTAATGGAGTGGAACAGTACTTCTTCTCTATACCAATATGTCTCAAATACCATCAACCTATGAAGGAGTCATGAGGAATAAGGACTTAGCTCATTAGATCATTAAGCATTCAATATTCTAAAGATATTATTAGAAAAACTATTGCGAGACATTATAAGGAAATATAGCACGGATCCATTATTTCCCGTTGATCATCACATTTCCTTGTTTAAGGTCCTGAAAAGCTCCCATAATCCTTTAGAAGAGTGTCTGCACCAGAATACCAACCACCACTGGGGAATCCTAAATTCTAGATTCCACTGTTCATGACTGAACCTCTGCAGTGACACTCTGGTACCTCTGGGAGGGCACCGTGGTCTCAGAACATCACCCTGCTCTCCTCTGAGGAAGTCAACATAGTCAATACCTTGGACAGGAGACAGTAGACTTAAAACATAATATGAATAACCAAAGGAATGAAAGAAAATGTAAAAAGTAATAACAGTACCAGAAGAACTACCATAGGAAACTGTAAGCCAAGACAAGACGACACTGGGTATTCACAGACTGGAGAGCAGACCAATCTAGACTGTGAGCACTATAGGGCCCACATTCCTCATCAATAGTTTTATCTCTGAAATCACAGAACATGCTGATAAAGTCTTAATGACCCATACGATAGAAATTGCTCAAACAATAAAAATCACTCTCACACAAAAGACACCCACAGACCACATACTACTGAAGAGGCTTAAGAGCAAATGCACAAGAGGCTATTGCTGAGACATTTAAAACCAGGTCTTACATTTCTACACACTAACCTAAAAGAGAGGGAAATAGAAGCTCAAAAACTGGTCAAATTAGTGTTTATTTTAAAACACAAATCTGATTAGACAATTAACAACAAAGTTGCCAGAAATAAAAACAGACTTCAAGTAAACAAATTAATAGGCTGCTGTGTTTTCTATGGAAAAAGAACATTATATATAAAATGCCATCACCTAAAAACTGACCTGATTCAGTCCTGTCAGACAGTGAAATACACTTAGGCAAGTGGTAATTTATGAAGGAAAAAAAGTCACTTCACAAACTGTGACATGTTTCCAAGTGTAATAAATGAACAAAATGGAATATTGCACAAGATTGAAATCTTTACTACTATTCATGCAGAAAGGCTGAAATTAACTTCTGTATAATATTGTTAAAGTATAAGTTAAATTCACTCAGTAGTTTCCCCTCATAAAAAGGTAATATTAATGGAAAAATCCCTGAAATTAGTGATTCAGAGTTCCTGGTGTCAAATATTCCCAGTGGAACCTTAAAAACTGTTAGAGAGTCAGGAAATCTGCGTGTCCAGCATGTGCATGCACTCTGGGAAGACTGGCTCAACGCCTCCCGTTCCCTAAATGGCTTCATTTCCGGATGCTAGCACTAGCTGAAGTCCCTCAGATATATGCTCACTGATAAAAAAAAAAAAGACACAAGATGCAAGAGGTGCGCAAAGAAATGGGTGATGACTGATAAGAGTACACGTGAAGTACTGGAAAGAAAAGAAGCTTTGCAAAGACACAAACATCAATATCCAAAGTCCTGTGTGGACATGCATTTCTACTGCTGGAAATCGCTATTCAGAGGTAGCTGTCAGTTTCATTCCATTTCCTGGGGTATGAGCTCTTAGGGCTGGACTTGAAAACTTGTGGCCTCTGTACCATCATTGCATGGCAGGCTACAGCAAGCACAGAGTAAAAAGAGCAGCAATAGAAGGCTGTGTAGAAAAGGGAAGAATCAGGATCTGCTGGGATGAAACACCAGGAGAGGTGGGGCCAAAAAGCTGGGTGGGAAGAATGAAGCACAGGATGAGTCTGTAAGGGGGGAGGGAGTCACAAGGCAAGAGGCTTCTGGAAAGAAGAGCCACCACACAAATGCAGGAGCCATGTGACTCTCCTGTAGGGCAGTCATGATCCCACTAGGATAACATGCTGAGTTTACTCTCTTTCATATGGAGAAAGCAAACACACAGGCTCTTGCAGACCTGAAATAACAAATCTTGATTTGCAAACAAGTAATACAGCCTCACAATGCCTTTTCCACAATTCCAAAATCAAATGGCTCCAGAAACAAACCTTTTCTTCATAAGTTAGTAAGAAAGTACATTTGCCGGCAAAAGCTAACCTGAACTGATGCAAAATTGTGTATAATATGTATTTACGTACATAGGTGAATACTCAGATGTCTAAATCAGATTCTAAAATCAGAAAAAACTCTGGATTCTAATGCCTGGCCATAGGGATTTCAGGCAAGGTATTGTGGTACTCTCAGTGCTGTGCTGGAATGGTTCTGGCTCTCAAGAACTGATTGTTAAGTTTTCAAGACTTCCGTGAGTGCACTGTCAGCAGAGTCATTATTAAAAATTAAATTGTACAAATTTACAATGAAATGAACTAAATTAAAGTAAAATGTAGCAAATACTTAAAACTCATCACTTCTTTTTTTTTTTAATTTTTTTTTTTTTAACGTTTTATTTATTTTTGAGACAGGGAGAGACAGAGCATGAACGGGGGAGGGTCAGAGAGAGAGGGAGACACAGAATCTGAAACAGGTTCCAGGCTCTGAGCTGTCAGCACAGAGCCCGACGCGGGGCTCGAACTCACGAACAGTGAGATCGTGACCTGAGCCGAAGTCGGACGCTCAACCGACCAAGCCACCCAGGCGCCCCTAAAACTCATCACTTCTTAATTACTCTCTTTTACCTCATGTATGGTCTAAAAGTTATTTATGTCCACTGCTTCTGTATGGGAGAAACACTCTAGAATGGTATATGACTGTGTTTCCCAACTTCACAGTGACATCACACTGGCTTCCTGAACTAGGCCATGGCAGAGTACTTACATCACAGAAATTGGCAAACACTGCATTAACAGTGGGTTGTTAAGCATTTGCAAATCCACCAGTGCTGGAGGCTCTCTTGAAACTATGAAGACAAAGATGAATTCATGACTACCTTGAGTATCTTACATTCAGAAATGTATAATAGATCAATAGAGGCCAAAATTTGGGAGCCAGAGTCCATGAAGCAGAAGTTTTAAGAACCACAGCACCCCCTCCCTGCTGTTTGGTTTGCCATTAGATGACAAGCCCTATAGGCAGGCTTCTTCATGCTGGTCTTCTATTCCAGTCCCAGTGCATTAAATTAGAAGTTAAGCTCCCAACCTCTAGCATGCACTCAAGCAGGGATTGTTGTCCATTTTATTCAATGCTACATCCCAAGGGCCTAGCCCAGTGCCTTGTACACAGTAGGTACAGAGTAAATATTTATTGAAGGAAGGAAGGAATTTTCCAAAGCACCATGTGGTTCAAGACGCACTGTATTTCAGTCCCATAAGTTAAGAGAAATTGCCAGTCAAAGAGACCATCTGTTAAACTTCTTCTAGTATGAGAATTCACTGGGGGCGGGGGGGGGGGGGGGGGAGGGGTAGGGGGTGGGAGAGGGAGGGTAGGAGGTGGGGGTAGGTAAGGAGGATGAGTACTCCATTATATTCATAAAGACAGAAGTATATAATATTTCCTTTACTTTCTGGTTTAAATAAGTTTTTGATTGAGTCTGAAATCTATTACTTGCAATATTATTTCTATGAAAAAATAACAACGTTCCAAATAATTTATTTTAAAATGAAGTGTTAGAACACAAACCCATTCCTAAGTTGGAGACATCAACCCTGTATTTACAGTCACCATAGCAACTTTTTCATCAAGCTCTCAGAGTCTTAATTTTACATAGAGGTAAAATCTTAAAGAAAAAAAAACACAAAACAAGACACCAAAAAACCAAAAATACTACCGTTCAAAACAAATAATCAAAAAATCCATAAATACATATTCAAAATAATATAGAAAATGCAGAAGCTGATTTTCAGAAGATAATATTTCTTTTCAATCTTAACACATTATTTATAAGGCACTTGGAACATTTCATATTTATTGCGAAAGAAACCTTCATCCTGCACATAACTGCAGTATAATTGATATTTCACACATGGTATTTGCATAAGAAATACAAATGCAAAGAGAAGGGAAGGACTTCCAACACTTAAGCACCTAACATTATAAGTGCTTCCTGGACAGAAATGAAAATTTAAATCTGTCGAATCTGTAGTATGAGACTCAGAAAGACTTCCACCCCAAGATCCAAGCTATATTCCTAAAGGGATAACAAAATTGTCTTGTTCTCTGAATCCTCTTCAGATGAATTCTAAAATTACAGGAAACTTTCAATTTGAGCCTTATACAAACAGCTATAGCCCAAGTTGGCACAACCCTGTCATGCAGTCAGCATAATGTTTGTCTCCTGAACAAAGGCAACCGTAAGTTTAGACCACACCTCTGAGGATCTGTGTTGCATGTCAGCTGCCACATAACTGGGACGAGGGCCAGGTAGGCAGTTCTGGTGCCTCGACCCCAGCTATTTTTCAGAATCATCGCTACATATAACATGCAGTGGAAGCCTGTCTAAACAACCTCAACCTTAGTGTGCCTCACTTTAAGAAAACCCACATAAATGAAAACAGCACATCTTTATCCCACCTATAGTTTTAAGTGACTACTAAGTGCCATAGGGACATAATCCACCCAGAAAAATGTCCTTACTATGTTTTTAAAACAAAATGGTATGGGGTGCCTGGGTGGCTCAGTCGGTTAAGCGTCCAACTTTGGCTCAGATCATGACCTCATGGTTTGTGAGTTCAAGCCCCACGTCAGGCTCTGTGCTGACAGCTCAGAGCCTGGAGCCTGCTTCAGATTCTCTCTCTCTCTCTCTCTCTCTCTCTCTCTGCCCCTCCCCTGCTTGCAGTCTGTCTCAAAAATAAACATTAAAAAAAAAATTGTTTTTAAATCTTACAACATAAGATGATAAGTGAGGAGGGGAAGACCAGGAAGAAAAAAATAAAGAAGGAAAAAGACCAAACCAGGAAAACACGAGCAGAAACTGCTATTCACCATGCATGCTTTTCAAACCACAAAGTAACACAGAGTTTTCTTATTGGATGCTGCTAAGCGTGCTACCTGCAACCTGTTCGCAGACAGAGGCCTTAACAGGAAACGTCAGACTGGTGAAGGGCAGGGCACAGACAAGCTGCTATTTGCTTTTCACATTGCTGAGGAAGAGAGACCACACAATAGAACAACAAACTGTGAAGTTCTAAGTTAAGGATTTTGTTAAAAAAAATTTTTTAAATCACAGATTGATAAATGTTAGTCATTATATTTAAGAGAATCGTAATTACATTCAAGCCAAAAGTTGCTTGCTGTCACTAATGAGATCTCAGAGCATGCGAATTATTTCAGAAGCAGCGGCTAGTATCCTAGGATGCATTTTTTTTCATCATGTGCATTAAGCAGAAATTTTATCAGAAGGCCAATTAATAGTCAATGTAATAGCTTTGTGGAAGGAGTACTAAATTAAGTGTGTCAACACCATGTATTTGGTGCCTGCCCCTGTCTCACACTCATCAAGAAAATTACATGAGTGACGCTCCATTCCCAGAGATGATTCCCGGATCACTGGCAACTCACAACAATACTGGGTTGACAATTCCAGTTGTTTTAAACATCTGGTAGAAATAATGCCATTAAAAGCTTAGTTCCTGCAGATCTTTCACGAGTAAGCTAACACAGAAATTAACTAAAACTCTCAGCCTAGCATTATTTAAAATTATGTATTTTAAAATTCCAAAAATATACATACATACATAAAATTCTGAAAACAAATCCATTCTCAAATGAACTTGATCCATTATAAACACAGAGAGTCCACATCAAAGGAAAACAACTTTTATTAAGTAGCTTTCATTAAAATTAAGCCAATATTATATGCATATACTAAAATGTTATCAAACTCCTCAAAAATCTAGATCACTCTAGCCCTAAAATAACTAGTTAATTCCAGCATTAAATTTCTGTAATAATCCAAAGCAAATAAAATTTGACTAGAGAAATGGGACTAGGTGATAATAAGATTTTCCCAGAAATGATCTAAGTGTTGTCCATGCAGGTGGTTAAAAAGAAAGGGTTATATAAATTTCCTGGTTCCAAATAACACCTGCCCTTATAGTACCCTAACCCAGAGGTTCTCAAAGTGTGGTCCCTACCGCTAGCATCATCTCCTGGGAATTTGTTAGAAATACAAATACTCAGGCACCTCCTCAAACCTAAGATGTCAGAAACTCTGGGGCTGAGGCCTAGAAATCTGTGTTCCTGCAAACTTTCCAGGCAATTCTAACACAAACTCAGGTTTGAGAAACACTGCCCTAACATCCTAGAGACAGTAAGATGAGACCAAAGGACAAGAGCAGAGACTAACTGGAGTGTTTAATAACACATATTGTACTAAGCAACACCCATGATTTAGCTCATTTACTCTTATAATAATTTTATGATATAAAATTATTCTCATTTACAGTGGAACAACACTGGCTTGCTGACATTAAGTAACTAAACCAAAACTCTGAGAGGCAACGTAAAGCCAAAGTTTACTGTTAATCACTAATACTTGCCCATAGGCAAGGAGTATTTCTCTCCCTCTCTGCCCTCAGACTAGTGAGTTCACCCACTCAATAAATTACGTAAGATTTTAGGAAATGAATAGGTTCTGTTCATTTCAGTCTTCTATCACATGTGCTTCAAAACCACACATGTGTTGATGCCATTCCACTCCTCAAAAACTAGGCAGGGCATTCACTTCAGATGGCCATTTGGTTTCTCTTTCATCAGTTCAAATTTGTATTTAATGGCTTCACTAAAGAATAACTTACACATAGCCCACCTCACCATCCTTGCAATTTGATCACTTCTTCCTGAATCCAGGCAAAGGGTCCATAGCTGGTCCATCCCTAAGCAAAATCCCAATTTCCCCCATCTAAAGGGACTAGTCGGGGAGACAGAACATAACAGGCACTCTGGGAGTACAGCCTCTACCCCACACCCTCTCAGACCTCTGGGAATGAGCAATGTGAAGGCCCAAACACCACTGCCGGCACTTGTCGACACAGAAAAACACACGGACAAGACGTCAGTAAGGATCTATCCACATGGATGTTAAAAGGAAAAATATTTACAATGGGTCTATTAGAAAGCTGGCAAAATACTCTTAACTGTATACAGTAGGAGACATGTTAAATCACTGTACATCCACTGCATTTAAAACCTGTATAACTATTAAAACACATATCAATAGGCATGGAAAGAAAACCAAACAATATACACCAGAATATTAACATATTCTATTAAATATTTAATATTGCAGAATTACAGGGGATATATTTTCTATTTTATGCTCTTTTGTTTTTCACCTCCTTACAATATTAGCGAGTTTGTAATGCAGAAATATATTATGATACATTTAAATTAGAAATTAATACAATATATATACATTCTGTCTTTTTAGAAGCTAGAAAATTATCAGCATATATGTTAATATTAAAGTAATGATGAAAAGCAATCTTAAAGTTTGAAGTTAACAATTTATATTAACAGCCAAAATGCGGCACGTTTTAATGAAACTATTACGAAACTCTGAATATATTAGATGAATACATTTTTGTACAAAGAGGAAAATTAAATACTTTGCAGATTATAGCAATTACCAATAGCCATCTCATCAACAAGTTTCAGGGTTCCACTGGGAATAAATACATAGCTTTTATTTTCACTAGAATTAACTGAGCTGCTTTCCTCTTCTTTCATATTGTTTTAGATATTTAATTTATTCTTGCTGTTCAACATAATGAATGAATAATACATTAGAATTTAAGACCATCCTAGAAAGACCCCTGACAGCCAGATAAAACATGGTTATTACTGTCAGAACACAAATGAAATAATCTGAAAAGACAAAGAATTATTAGCCCACTGTCTAGTTTTCAAACACACAAAAGAAATAGTTTTTTTTTTAATTTTAAACTTACTCTAAAAAGTTATTTTAACTCAATTTAGTTATTCAATACTTGATAAATTTCCTACTCTAGAATGGCTAATGAAACTTTGAAACCGTCATGCAAATTTATGCAATAGGTGACATTATTGAACAGTTCATCAAAAAGTTAGGGGGATATTCCCATTGTCCACCCATTCAATTCAATGAACATAAGCAATTTCTAGTAATTTACAAGAGGAAATATATTTAGAAACAAGACTACTTAATCTGCTTAGTTTCTGTATTTTCATACAACCATTTAAAAATAGAACAGTGGGGATTTCAAAGTCAGAGATACACAGCATTTTTTACCATACATTTTAAGCATAAACAACATAAATAATCTGCCAGAATCACGCCACATCATTTTCCCCCTTGGGAAGATTATAAATGTTACACATACCATATGTATTAAATAATTATGACTGGAGATAATCACAGCACACATAAAACGTATGCATCACTGCCAAGAATTTGTCTAGAGATTTATTACATTGAGACATACAGCTTTTAAACTCTGTAAGGAAATCACATGTTTAGCTCTTAATATCACACAGAAATGATAACCAAGATTGGGGGAGGGGACAGTACGCACTTGGGTGAGTCTGCAATCACACGGGTATGACTGAGAACTTTCTTCTTACAGCATAATCTGACATCTGTTGCTCAAGTGGAGGCTCAAATTAATGATGAGAAAAAACACACACTGTGCAGACAGGAAAAAACATATTGCAGGCAATGACTATGCTTAAAAATGGCTAATTAACCAGTAAATTTTGACCATCAGTTCTAGTAACTACTAAAAAATTAGCCTACATTAAATAAAAAATTTCCCATGACCTCATAAATGTTGTACTTCTATGGGTTCTAAAGCTAATAAAATGGTGACAGACAAGTTATAGAAAAGGGTTGCCGTCCTCAGGCAACTCAATTTCTATTGATCAAGCACACAGTCCTTCCATTTGATGTTTAGGTTATATCAGGTAACCAGCCTATAGTTTAAAAACTTATTTGAAAAAGCAGTAACATTTATGAACCTTCGATACTCAATGTTTGTAAGTCAAAACTCTAACTCAACTCTATTTTTATAACTCATTTCCTACAGAAGTCTGTCCTCTATTTAAAGTAGCATGAAATTCATTACAAAGATAGAACGATACATGATGGGATGAGTTTTGTTGTTGTTGTTGTTGTTGTTGTTGTTGTTGTGTTAAGGTGGTTTTCTGCATTACGTCGAAAGCTAGCCAAACCTTGAAATCCACTGATGCAATTTTGCCTTTTCATTACATTGGCTGCTATTTTAGCAACAAAATATTTATACCTCCTAAAATACATTGAACTTAAGCACTTGTTAGAGTTGTATTTAGAAGGTTTTATTATTTTTTTGTAATTGTCATCCTAGTATCCTCAAACAGGAATACATTTCATTGAAATACTATAGACAGAAATTTTATTTAAAAAGGTGAAATCACGGGGCACCTGGGTGGCTCAGTTGGTTGGGCGTCCAACTTTGGCTCGGGTCATGATTTCACGGTTCATGAGTTTGAGTCCCACGTAGGGCTCTTTGCCTGGAGCCTGCTTCGGATTTTGCGCCCCCCCCCCCCCATCAAAAATAAATAAACATTAAAAAAAATTTTTTTAAGTGAAATCACTGTGCATTTATCTTTTGATGGATAATGTTCTTTCACTCACTCCTTCTATTGGAAAGGTAGCCTGCAGTACTCTGACCTCTCTAGAAGAAGGTTCTAGTGACAAAGACTAGACAGAACAAGTATCTGAGCTAGTCAACACTTCTGCTTCCTCTGGGTGACCATGCCCAGACAGTTCAACAAGTAGATACCATCTCACATAGAAGAGTGCACTCTGTCAACAAAAATCACGCTATCTTCAATCAATGTTGCCAAGGATCTAGTAATAAGGCAAGAATTTTTGCTGGACCCTCTCACAGTTAAGCCAACTTAGTGAAAAGAAAATCCCACAAGCTCTGTGAAATCAGCCATGGTTCATTTGTTGATTCCTTAAAAAGGCAGTTGAAGTACCTGTCTGTGCTATGGCTGGATGCACTGACATACACTGAGGAAGACACAGTCCCTGTGTGTCACCATATAATATGCAGATCATTGCAGAGACTCTCTGTCTCTAATGTATTGGAACTTATACCACATATAGAAACTGAATCTTTCCCTTACATTATGGTGAAACATAAAAAATCTCAAGGAAATCATGTCCACAGAGGCTTAAGGAAAAAAAATGTCCCTCCTCAGGGCTTATGTATTTTAAAATCACTCCATATTTGGAGATAATTAGCACTTTTTTCCAATGCAGAAAAAAAGAAATCTTTGTTGTCTTTTAACTATAATTATTTAAAAATAAAATGGCAGGAGTACGAAAAATTAAAATTTTTCACCTCAAAAACAGAATGTTTTTCATCAAATAATCCATTCATTTTTACCTAGTTACTACTCTTACAATGTTTCTGGACAACTGCAATCTAAAACATCATAAGGACAATGTATTGTATTACATAGGCCCTTCACTTTAGAACAAGAGCTCTATTCGTGTATGTCAACTTAATGCCATGAGTACTAGAGAGATTCTCTCACCATTATTGAGCTCTCCAGAGCCCCAGCTATAAAAATATGTTAGAATTGAATATCTTCTTCAAAATGCATGCAAAAAAGACTGGCCCTAAATCAACTGAAGATATATTAAAAAAAAAAAAAAAAAGTCCCATATAAATTATGTTAACTCACATTGAAATTTCATAGCCCAGTATTTATAGCCAAGCCAAATCACAGAAATTTGCATAAATAGACCTCAAATGAGGACGAGAAATGTTCACATTCTGATGTACACAGCTGACCAGTTTGGTTTCTCTGGGAAGCAAGGTAGGATGACATGGCCACCAACATCAACAGCCCCACCCTGGGAACTGTTTTTAACTAACTTAGCAACCAAACAATCAAAATATCTTAAAAGTGACACATATCCTACACAAATAACAGTTTTCTAATCCACTGAGTACATTCACTTACTCAAATATACACAGGTAACAGAATCTAACAGTTTGCTTTAGTATGAAAGAGGCCGGGACTTCCGCCCCTACATCTAGCTCTAGGCTTAAGGTATATCAAGAGAGCTGAGAAATTTGAACCAGTTACATCTACACACTAAAAATACTAGGGGCGCCATTTTAAGCAAAATACTAGGGGCACCAGGGTGGCTCAGTCGATTAAGCATGTGACTCTTGATTTAGGCTCAGGCCATGATCTCATGGTTTTGTGAATTCAAGCCCCATGTCGGGCTCTGCACAGCTGGCAGTGTGGAGCCTGCTTGGGATTCTCTCCCTCTGCCCCTCCCACACTCATGCTGAGTCTGCCTCTCTTAAGCAAGGAAGGGGAGGGAGGGAAATATTAAGGAGGAGTACTAGAAGTAAGGCCCAGTGAAGTGTAAGTCCCCAGCCACCCAGCTCTGGACCAAGACCCAGACACCAAGCAAGGATTAGTCAAGGCAGGAGGAGCCATAACAGGTCAGGTGGGCACAGAAACTTCTCCACAAATAAGCAAATATTATAGCTTTGGTTTTGGTCACATAAGGATGATAGGCATCAGAAACATCAGCCATAAATGGGGAGAGAGGCCAAACCAGTCTGCTCCCAAAGGCCTTTCCAAGGCAAAGGAAGGACACCACAGGCAGAAGGAACTGTGACTTCACCAGGATTGTTTGATGCATTTGGGAGAGACAAAAATCTCTTAGAACAGCAGAGCAGCAATGTTATTTTATTGTCACCGCAAACTTTGCTCTTTTTTTCTTTTCTTTGGCTGTGCTACAAAAAAGAACTGCTCATTGAGACCTGAGGTAAGAGAAAGACACCATATAACTGTGCATATTCAAAATTGTGTCTTGGGCAACAGTGTCTCTAAAAACACCTATAATCACACTTTGGACTCAGTGCTTCACAAAATAAATTAAAAAAAATTCTCAAGCAAATTATCATTTAAATCTTAGTATTCAGGAATCAAACATTACACTCAACTGACTTTAAGCTTTAAGGAGCTTTAGGAAATGGACTTAGAAAGCACTTAAAATGTCAAGATAATTATCATTAGAATATAACAGTAAAACCTGCTGAAACTTTATATCAATGATCCCTTGAAAGGACTCTTTGCCCTCAGATAAAGCAGCAAACACTCAAACATGCTATAAAACAACGCTACATGATACAACGAAACAAATGCACTACGTGACTGTTCTTTAAAACAGACTGACATACACGCTGGGTGATATTCTGGTGAGAACTGAAGACAAGGGTGGGAAATCATGATGAACCAACCTTTCAGCTCTTATCTGCAGCCAGGTTCAGAGCCGGGAAATGACCAACCACATGCTGCACTGGTTGCCAGACAGGGTTCCTGGGTTGAAGCCACCAAAGGGGCATATGGACGGGAAGCTCCCAGGTCTCCTCTCCAGTCCACTGAACCCGAGTTCCCAGAGTGGGACTCCAAAGGAGCCATACAAAAAAAATGGCCTGGGGCTGTGATTCCCAGACAGGTTTTACAGTCGGAGAAAATAAGGCCTTTGAAGGTCTTTGAACAACAACAGAATAATTGCAAAAAATGGTATATTGAATAAATGAGCAGTCTCAGATGAACTACAGAGAGGTAAAGAAAGATAAACGGGTGAACGTAAAGGAGGTCTGGCTCAGTGGAACACGCTCAATGTGCCCAATGCATGTTTTCTATGGAACATTCTAATGACAGCAAATTACCATGAAAGAAAATTTCGGAAGAAAAAAAAGCACAGAACAATAAGCAAGAGACAGAAAAGCTTATATTAATCAAGTATCTGCGTTTTGGAAGAGAAGTCTTGTTTTTGTTTTTGTTTTTTGTTAACCCCACTGGACCAAATGAACTGTAGCACATAAAGAGGCAATGTTTTGTTCCAAAGAGGAGTAAGACCCTCACCACAACATTTACAATACTACAAAAGACTATCAAATTCTGGAAGGCAGACCCCGTGGCTGGCATCCTGAGACTCTGGTGAGGTAAATACTAAAACTGCCTACCGCTGTTTTATGTATTTTACTGCGAGACTATTGATGCATTTAATGCACAAATGCCAGCCATTCCAGGCCAAGATACAGAAACTTAGTGTGGATGTGCTTTACGGTAATGCTGATTCCAACATTTACCAACCGTCAGCTATTCTAGTGCCAATTAGCACCTTAAAAATCATGTGTAAATATTTGAAAAACATGTTAGCAATTAAAGGGAGGAAATATTCCACATTAAAATCAGGAAGAGGTTTTAGGTTAAATACTAAAAGGTAACTGCATTCTCAGAAAACCCAAGTTTCACAACACAACACAAAATGCTATGAGCACTCTCAACCAAAAATACAACATGTAGATCCTATTTAAAACTCAGTCAATGCCAATTATTATTTACTGCTTCCAAAGCTAATAGGTCCTCTAATTGAACATAAGAGGTTTTAAACTTTGTGCGTCATTAACTTATACTCCATGTTAGTAATAAAGTGTTAACAAATGCTCCCAGTGAACTAAGAATGTGAACAATTCTGAATAAATACAGCCTAGGATCTTTCCTTGCCCTAACTTTTTGCCTTTTCTAAACAATAGGAAAAGGTAGAGTGTCCAGTTTGACTTAAAGTCAAGCTTCTAAAAAGAAGAACATAAATTTCTCATAATGTAAAGACTTCACATTTTAAGCAGAATACTAACAGTTCAAAAAGAATCTTAATATAAACTGAAAGAAACTTAATATACCAAGTTACAGTTAAAGCCAATGACAATAGCTCTTCATTAGGAATCAGAATCTCACACTATTAGGGCCATCTTTTAAATTATTGAGCCTTAAAACTGGAACAGAGGCTATTAATAGCAGGAATTGATATATTCTTATTAAAGCCACACCAACTGTTCAGAATGAGAAAAGTAACCAAAAGCATTCATTCATGGGGAAAGTCTAGTCTAAGTAATAGTAAGATACTTAGATGGCATTGAGTAAAGCCAAATGATGGCATTTGACAATGTATTAATTGGCGGAAAATGGATAGTCTTTTGAGGACAGTTACTGGAACATTACCTTTCAAGACATGGACGATGTGGTCCCAATCCGTTCAAACAGAACAGTGCCACTGTTCTATTTAAAGAAAATATTGTGAAGTTTTAGTTCTATTTTAAAATTCAATTAGAAAACAAAACCTTGTACTTTGCATGTATGGGAAAATGATCTCCCAGGAAATTTTTAAATCAGAAATAACTAAGAAACAAAGAAAACTTTAGGATCACAGAATAAGAAATACTTCAATTTTTGCTTTAACTATTAGAAAGCCTTGAACAGGGGCGCCTGGGTGGCTCAGTCGGTTGAGCGTCTGACTTCGGCTCAGGTCATGATCTCACGGTTCATGACTTCGAGCCCCATGTCAGGCTCTGTGCTGACAGTTCGGAGCCTGGAGCCTGCTTCGAATTCTATGTTTCCCTCTCCCTCTGCCCATCCCTTGCTTGCACTCGGTCTCTACCTCTCTCAAAAATAAATAAACATTAAAAAAAAAATTTTTTTTAAAGAAAGCCTTGAACAAAGGAAGTGAATTACATAACCTCCATGCCTGAATGTGTATCTTACTATCCTTACTTTTCCTAATGCTCTTAATATGTTTTAGTCTTTTGTAATCATAAGGCATCTTTATAAGGCCAATTCATCCAAGTTCAGGTGCCATCCCATTCCTTGAGGAATACTCTTCTGCACACCTACCTACATACCACCCATCCAAAGGGGCAGGCCCTTGGCAGACATAGGTTTTCCTCATGACTGTTTCATGACCCCCAGCCACTGCCAGGATATCATCATTGCCACCACCCTGCACCATACCCTTCTAGCCGCAACTGATGACATCAGGGTGGGACCTTTGATCTAAACTGGCACAACTGCATTATCTCTCTAGAGATGATGCAAGTGGGACTGAGAGACTGCAGGAGGCTAGAACTATGATACTAAAAAATTAGTGATGTGAGGTTGACAAATTAGAAACATGGAAATGGGGCAAAGAATGCTGCTCTCAGGAAGGAAGAATGAAGAAGAATTCCAGAAGCAAGCAAGAAATCGGGGACCCAGAGAGGTACTTTTGTGGTTCCTAATATAACACCTTTTTTAGTTCTTGTTCCCATTGATTTCCTATGCTAGTGAGGTATGAAGAACAATTTCATTCTTTTCTTCTTAAGCTAACTTGATTTCACTATTGTCATGTGGAACATCAAGAAACTAAACTGAATATACTCTAACATCCTACATGCGACAAAGATTTAACATATACAACTGTGCTACCACACTTCAATTCCTTGGCTTACGATAATTTAAACAAAACTATAGGGTTTGTTTGTTTGTTTTCTGTCCATATCTGTTCCAATCATGAGCTTCAAAGGTTATTGACTAACCCTCCCCATACACTCTTTTCCTTCCAACTAGCCCACTGTCTTTACGGTGCTAAGTTCAACTTCTTAAATATCTATAAAAGGATACTGCTGGCTCCCAGATTGTCTCTATTCCATACAAAATCTCTCTAGACACACAGATACACCTGATCACATCCCACCACCAAGCATGGAAGGTCAAGGAAGGTATAGCGTTGGTTTGATTTTCTCTCTCAGCCACTTGCACAGCAATGACCAATGGATGCAGCAGTTCCACCTGGACAGGGGAATATCCATCACCAAACAATAGGAACTCTATGGTCTCCTTTTCTCCACCCTTTCCAAAGTGTTCTTATTAGAACGTGTTTTTATCAGAGTGGATTGGGGCAGAAAAACAAGTTAGAATCTACTAAGTTACTTGAAAAAGAGGGATTATGTTTTATTCAGTTTTGTAGCCTCAGTGCCCAAAACATCATATAGGGTATAGTACACACATAGAAAATAATTAGCAACCAGAATTACTACCAGAAAATATAAAAGGTATGATGAAAGTATTACTATTATCTTGCCAGGACTGTTTTACAATTAAAGAAGAAAATGACTGTGGTGTTACTCACTGTATATAACATAGATAAACCAAGACCTTTCAAACGTGCATCCTTTATAAGATGCTCAACATTTCTTAGCTCCTACTTAATTTTGCGTGTGGATTGCACATCTCCTTGCTCAAAAATATTAAGTAAATCATTATATCTCTCATTGCTATATCCCAAATGATCTAGCATTGCCATTGCAGAGGCTCATTAATACTTGCCTATTTCAAAACCAATCTGAGTGATGCTGTTACAAACTTTTTGGTAGCCATTGGTCTTAATAAAAATTCTGCTTCATTGTATTCGCCATATGAATTATAAGCAAGAATCATGTAGTAAACTCTCAAAATTGCATTGTTCTTTAGAACAACTAAGAAAATAGTTATTGTTCCTACTAACTCATTTCCTTGGGAATGGGTTCTATCTCCTTTCTGACAGTCCCCTTGACTCTGTAACACTACACTGCAAGGGGGTAAAGCTGACCTACTACAAAGAAAGGGTCTGCCTCAGCTTCCATTACACAATGCCCTCCCCCCAAAATGTGAAAGATTATCTTTTATTCCAATTAGGCTGAACTGATGATTAATTACATAAAGGCAGGCTGCTTCTAAACCCACACAGTTGCTATTTCCTCTGCCTGGGATAAAATCCTCCCTTAGAATTAAAAGCCTCTCTCTCTCTCTTTCTCTCTCTCTCTCTATCTCTCTCTCTATCTCTATCTCTATCTCTCTCTCGTATTCTTGCACCCCTATGCCAAATCTCTCCCTCTTTTTAATTCCTCTGTCCTTCTTCATGTCTTTTTAGTATCGGTACCATACTCTGCCTTCTATTTCAATTACTCATACACATCTTACCAGAGCTCAGTTTGACTGAATTGATTTTATTGGGAAAGTAGTATCTTTCATTGATCCAAGATAAAAAGACTTGTAGGCTAGCTAATACAAACTTGTTACCGTTTCAATAACCATTCCTTGGGTGGAATGCCTTGACCAATGACTTGTAACAGCTAATACCTGGAATCACTCACGCATTTTTAGGCAAGGGTTACAAACTCCAGAGAATTACCCGGGCACATTTCTTGAGTCCAATTTTACTTTAAACTGTAAGCTTCTAGAGCTTCCACAAGACTGTCTAAAAGGAAAGTGAAACACTGAGATGTAAATTCTGCCTGAGTTGCATTCGTCATCAGTTAGAAGAACAGACATATCAACCAAAGAGAAAACCCGATTGCTACCTTTTTAACATCCCAGCAAATCAAGATTCCTTAAGTGAATACCACTCGTCAACGCCACAATTTCCTCTACAAATGATCATTCTGAAGTTTAATAAATGGAGTTACTCACCCAACAGAAAGACACACAATAACTGATGAAAAGGATGACTCCCAGGACAGCAATGAAATCTGACCTTCCTTACTCGATGAGAATAGAAGTGACTATAACAACAAAAATGCACTTCAGAGGCTTCTTCAGCTCCCACTTGTCAAAGTGAAGAAGAGCACAATAGATGTCGTTTTAAATGATCCTGGGAGCGGAACTCAGATTGTTTATGTTATATGGAACCAGGCATTTAACATGAGTCTGTGAAGAGAGAAGTTTTCTTTCTTAACAAAATATCTTTTATTAAGTAAAGGATTCTGCAAATTTGAATTAGAAGCTGACATTTGTCGTGTGCCTTAATTATCAGCATCATAAAAACCAGTTCATTCTACCAAGCACACAGTGTCAGAGTCATTCAAAATACTGGTAAATGTCTGGCTTCCCAAGAAAAATTACTTAAGACCTAACATAGGAAAAACCATAGCTAATGATGACTCCTGAAAAAAGAATCAGAGCCTAGAAACAGAATTTTGGGAGACTCTCCTGGACTGTAGAACACAGATTTTATCATGCTTGGAATATGTTTTCCAGTAGGCTCTGTACTGGGGTATTGGTACATATGATATTTCTCAAACCCAGAGCATCCACTTTTCAAGAGTAGGCCATTCAGAGAAAGTTAGATGCCACAGAAACTTGTCAAAAAGCAAATATTTTTATATATGTTCTCATTCTAATGCTTAAAGAGTTTTACAGGTTATTGTTTTATTTGTTTTTGTTTTGAGTTTAAGGGGTTGTTATGTGCTTAGGACTTGATTAATGAAAAAAAGGCATAAGCCTAGTATAGACGATGTCACAGAAAACTAAAACCATCTACTAATGAAACTATGTCTGTTTTTTGGTTTCCTCTATGTTATATATATCTTCACAATTTTACTTTGATAACGAATGCAATTCCTCTGTTTGAGAAAGTTGGTGTCAACAGATGCAAGATCTTTATTTTAAAATTTCCAGGAGGGCACCTGGGTGGCTCATTTAGTTAAGCATCCGACTTCGGCTCAGGTCATGATCTCGTGATTTGTGAGTTCGAGCCCTGCGTCGGGCTCTGTGCTGACAGCTCAGAGCCTGGAGCCTGCTTCAAATTCTGTGTCTCTCCCTCTCTCTGCCTCCCTCATGCCTATGCTCTGTCTCTCTCTGACTCTCAATAATAAATAAAGGTTTAAAAAAAAAGTTTTCAGTGAGACAGAAGCCTTCAAGAAGGACCTACATCCTAAAATCTGGTTGAGGAGAGGGAGCATTAAGGGAACAACAGAAAGCACAACATGTCCACTAACTTCATGTTAAGGCTTTTTCTTTTGAGATGATGGTGCTAAATTATGATCACGTTTTCATGAGTTGCAAGGAGAGCTAAGGGAATTAACTGTCACCACTTCATTTTGATCTGTTGAGGTATTTGGAACTAACACAGCATTTTCATGCCAAAATAACAGAATTCTAGATCAAATTAGTCTCTGTCCTTTCCCTCTGGGCATGTACTCAGGTGAGGGCTCCCTCAAACCACTATGTGGGCTAAGATTTTAAAGCAAAAAAAGTATTAGTGTAATTTTCCTGTAAACAGTAAGAACAGGTTTTCCAGTAAAAACAGGTGTCACTGCCATTCAGCACCAAGTGTGCAGCAGGTGAGGGAACCGGGGGCGGGGGGTGGGGGGAATACTATCTTGGTTACTCCAAATGTCTGGTGCAAACTACACCCTTTCAGAAATACCCAGGGTGGTGAGGTAAGGAGGAATGATAGCAAAAAATCCCCTTTACCACCATCCCAAATATTACGTGGTGGGAATAAATTACTCCAGCTTTACACTGTCTTCACCATGGCAATCACAAAGGTGAAATGCTAGGGATCCTACCTTGCTGAGGGTTGACCAATTGCTTTGCATTTGTCCTTGAATCCCAAACCAGTATTTCATGTGTGGTGCACACTGCAGAAGCCATGCTAAAATGTCATTTTGCTCACCAGACGTTCTAGTCATCAGTGAAGTGCATTTAAGACCATCAATTGGCAGTCTTAATACAGACATTAAGGGCCCCACACACCTTCCCCATGGCATCAGAAGCACCAAGCTCACACAGATGTTTACTCTGCAGGTCTATTCTGTTTTCTGTCTTCCAAGTCTCTTGTCAGAAATTCTATGGGAGGATTACCATTTTAATTTTTTAAAAATCTATCATTCCCATAAACGTTAATAGCACTTTTTAAGTTTATTTATTTTGAGAAAGACAGAGAGAGCATGGGGAGGGGCAGAGAGAGAGGAGAAAGAATCCCAAGCAGGCTCCGTACCGTCGTCAATGCGGAGCCTGACGCAGGGCTCAAACATACGAACCGTGAGATCATGACCTGAGCCAAAGTCAAGAGTCAGGTGCTTAACTGATTGAGCCACCCAGGCGCCCCAAGACCACTTTTTTAAATCAAGCAGAACATAAATAATTTCAAACAAATGAATCATCGCCTTCTGGAGGAAGAAGAGGCGCAAAGAGGAATATGGTCTTTTAAGCTACTTAATGATTTTTATTTAATTTTTAAAAAGTCCATCTTTCCATGAACACCAGTTAATTCTATCCTATACTAACTGTGACACTACAACCATTCATCCTTCTAAATACAACCATATTTTGTACCACCATCCTCCCAGTTACCCAGTCTAAAAGCTTAGTAATATATGAAGTTTAGACAAAAATGAACTTTTGGGGTTTTTATCATCTTGAAAATTAGAGTTTAAACATTTGTTTTAGAAGGAGTTGATAGAGTCACAGGGCTAAACAAAAGTATTTATATATTACTGCACAGGATATTATGAAGCATCTCACAAATTCTATATCCAACTTATATTTAACAAAAGTTAATTCACTGTGAAAAATTTTGCTAATATGAGAATACAAAACACTATGTTTTAGGTATAGAATCTGTACCTAAAATTCATACCTGTCTTAAAAATAACTAAAGTAATTCAGTGTTACAATAAAGATTAGGAACATCATCTAATATCTTGGTGCCTGGTGGGAATAAGAAATTGCATGCTATAATGGAAAGAGCTTAAATTTTGGAGGATCACAAATCTATCAGCAATTACTGGTTCTATCACCTTGGTCTACTGACCTTTTCCATTCATGAAATGAAGTTAATGATTTCTACTTCAAAGGGTTTTTTTTTTTTTTTGAGGAGAAATTATATATATCAATTAATTCATCCTCTTGTAGGTAAATTATATATACCGAATACCCAAATAAAAGGCTTTTTATTCATACATAACTAAATGCTATTTTCTATTTAAAAACATAAATGCTACAACAGAAAATGTCCCTTAACTCAATATCTTTTCCATATTCCATCGTCACTACCAGAACCTCAATTTTTTTCAGGGAACTATTCTTCTCTGCCTGGCTATGTGACATTGTAATTTCATTTCATTTTCAGGATTTGCTTAAGAAAGGGCAAGAGACTCAATTGTAGCCCACAAGTCATCAGGTGAAGTCTTCTGTGGGCTTGGGGAGTAGGTTTCCAACTCACGCAGCTGGAATGTGTAGGATAGAACGGCTGTAATTCCGTTGTGACTCTGAGAGCAAGCCCACATGCTGAGAATGACAAAAGGAATCTGGTCCTTGAGAACACTACTGAATTACCTAATAAAACCCCACCCCTCATTCTGGAATATGTAATTATGCAAAGTATACATTCTCTGTCGTTTGACGTGAATTTTCTATTATGCATATATATTGATTGAGTAGACATATTTTGTAAGAATATGAAAGCATGTTTTATTACAGTCTATAATTGTAAGTTGTCAATATAATTTTCATATATTTATGGAATAAAAATAACCAACACTTTTCAAATGCTTACTATAATTCATTTCTTACAACAAACTTCTGAAGTAGAGAACTCTCTTATCCCCATTTTAGAGATAGGTTAACTGAGGTCCAGAAACACCAAGTAACATGTCCACACACATAGAACTATTAACAGGAAGCCAAGACTAAGCTCTGGCAAACTGGCTCTCAAGCCCATTCTCATAATGTTAAGCAATACGGTCTATCAAATAAATAACTCTAAAATAAATTTAGACCATTAGTAATATTAATTGCTGGCCAGAAACCTAAGATAATTTATTGTCCAATTATACCCAATTATGGGAGCTAGTTTAATTATATCAAGACAGTTCTTCATCTGGTCACTACTAAAGACCATATGGCCAGATAAAAGACATAATAATAAAAAAAAAATCATATTTTTCTTAACTCAGTAAACAGCTTGCTCTTTAACAACTTTACGTTTTAGATCATTCTTAAAATCTCCGTTTTTAAAGAGTGACTTCGATGGATAGCATGCCTGGGAACCTCTGCTTTAGGTAATTATCTATATGGCATTCAAAGGAGGGGATGGAGGCCCTTCAAGATCACATGAAAGCTTACAACAAAGGCTCATCGCTGGGGGTGGGGCTGGGGAAGAAAAGCAGATAACAATCTCCAAAAAGGGTAGGATTCAAATTGTCATGATTACATTTTCATAATTTGTCCTATTTTCTAAACGGTAAAAACAAAAACAAAATGTCATGATTCTTACCAAAGAAAAATTCAGTACTGATTTTCAATGATTAAACATAGTCCAATTAACTGACAATTGATACTCCAACTCCATACAGTCCACTGATCCAGGGGTCACCCCAAGGAGAAAGCAGGGAGCAGGAAGGGGGTTCTTCTTAGGACACAGGATCCAAGGCTCAGTCAACAGCCCTTGCAAGGGGAGGGGTGGAGGGCAACAGATGGGGGGTGGGGGTGGGGAGGGTGTACGAATAATGCCCAGCCCTATCAACACCATAGCACATAATGAAATTTTCTATCTTGCAAAACGTTTTGAACTTTTTCTTCCCAGAGACTAACTAAAAGAGCACATGCATTTGAAAGTGATATGAACACAAAGCACCTCTGTGCACCATTTCTACACAGTTCATTAAAAGCATCAGCAGGGGCACCTGAGTGGCTCAGTCGGTTAAGTGTCCAACTTCGGCTCAGGTCATGATCTCGCAGCCCGTGAGTTCAAGCCCCGTGTCGGGCTCTGTGCTGACAGCTCAGAGCCTGGATCCTGTTTCAGATTCTGTGTCTCCCTCTCTCTCTGACCCTCCCCCATTCATACTCTGTATCTCTCTGTCTCAAAAATAAATAAACGTTAAGAAAAAAAAAATTGAAAACAAAATGTATTGAAAAAAAAAAAAAAGCATCTGCAAAGTGGGGCACCTGGGTGGCTCAGTGGGTTAAGCGTCCCACTTCAGCTCAGGTCATGACCTCACGGTTTGTGAGTTCGAGCCCCACATTGGGCTGTGTGCTGACAGCTCGGAGCCTGAAGCCTGCTTCGGATTCTGTGTCTCCTTCTCTCTCTGACCCTCCCCAACTTGTGCTGTCTCTCTGTGTCTCTCAAAAAAATAAATAAATGTAAAAAAAAAATTTTGAAAAAAATAGAAATATATAAAAAAAAGCATCTGCAAAGAGGAAAAACATGTATCCTTTCAGAGGCTTAATCCTACAGCAAAACACAGATTCTGACTAACTCCAAAAACAGATCAAAATCCTTAAAAAGTAGGTCATGGTCATGACTTGGCCCTTTCTGACTGGCAAGTGCAAAGACATCCTGGGGGTAAGGGGTCAGGGGGTAGAGACTCAGAGGTGTGACGAATAAAATGTATGGTACATATATTACTCAGGGAATGTAATGAGAACATCTGACAAAAAGTTGTGGAGAAAGTGGTATAAAAATGATCATAATGCAGAATTCACCTGTGTTATCAAAACAGGAAAAAGCAGGTTTTAAATGAATTGCGTATTTCCCTTTTCTAAATGCATCTTTGCTTTTACACTGGAAAAAATCTCCTAAAAGTTCCACAGTAGTTCGTTTATAGTATCCTATCTAGATACTACCTGAACAAATTAATCCAAGCGTTTCTACAGTTGTCACTATCTGTTCCTGCAGCAGGCCAAACAAAGCACAAGATGCTGATCTGATTGCTGTTAAGGCCAATATTGCTGTAAGACAAGAACACATCTTTAAATGTTATTATTAAAACTCTTTTTCGAATGTACTATTTTATGGGATAAAAATAAAATATTTCTAAAACTGTTCAGATACTTCCAGGATTTTTTAAAATGTATTTTAGGATACAATTTAACTTTTCCTACTATTAATAATCACTTCCTCTATAAAGACTTGGAAATAAAGAACAGTATTAACTAGTTCAGAATGATCCCTACACAGGAAACTAATAACAGCACAATAGCTGTTAGTATAGTACATCGCTCAAAGAAAACACGAGGTTAACAGGATCTTGTGGAGCTGGAGAGGACTGCTAGGTAATATGCAGGAAAGGAAAAAAGTATCAATAAAGTGTAAGTATCAACATCTGTAACGTTTCTGCTACACTGTGTACTGAATTACTGTGTTCTGAAAATGAAATACTCATCTACTAATGTTTTAATAAAAACTATATCAATATAGACAAACACTAAGTTTAAAAATAATGATAAAGAAAATGGGAGATGGGTATTAAGGAGGGCATTTGTTGTGATGAGCACTGGGTGTTGTGTGTGACCATGAATCACTAAATTGTACACCTGAAACTAATATGACACTATGTTACCCAACTAGAATTTAAATAAAAACTTGACACATAAAAATATATATTTAATTAAATAATGATAAAGAATTGAGACTTTTAAATTAAAATATTAAATAACGCTGTGTATATATTATAGATAGACATATAAATATGAATGTTTGCTTGGGTGTATATGTATTATCGCTAATACAAAATTTTAAATCACGAAGTCATTTCTGAAATACTTTAAAATGTTGAGAAAACAGTGTCCTTTGGCAGCATTTTCTTCCTACACTGATATGCCTTGACATTAAACAAGTGGTCTGGTCAGAATTTCAAATATTCAGAGGTTAAGTTTATCCATACAGTACTTCTCACAAATCGTTAATTAACACAAGTACAGAGAGATGGAAACATTAGTTATGCACTTTGACAATTTAATCTGATTTAAAATTTTCCAGTGGCCTTTAAAGTAGTACTAGCATTATTCATTTAAACAATAAGAGTAAAATAGGAAGACCAGAAACCAGCAGTTACAGCTGGACACTAAGCTATCAATATTTTACCAAGAAGCCTTGTACAATAGACTTGACATTACCATTTCCAGATTTATGCTCTAGCCATCTGTCCTCAGGATTGTGTGATTTGTGTGACTGTTGTAGTCTCTAGCTGGCAAGCATGATTAGTTTACTAAAGACACATGTTACAGAGTTCTATATTCAACAAAATATAATGGAGTTCTGTCCAATGGAGAATTACTGATAGCTGGTTGAGGAGGGAAACCAACTGTTTTCCATCCGCTTTGCATTTTTCTTTCTGTGGGGTAATCAAATATGCCTGCTCTCTCACCTTTCCCTTCCACACTCCATCTGTGACCACCCTAAGCAAAACTCAGGTCAGTTATCTATGGTTCCTAGAGAACAGAGGAGTTTTCGTAGACAGTAACTGCCTTCAAGAAATTCACCAGGCAGGACAGTTGAATCAAAATCCACCCTACAGAAGTTAGTATTACAAATGTGAATAATGTTCTCCACCATGATGATCACACTTTTATATTCAACCAGTCTTAATGTTCCCATTACTGGCAAATGAGACAGCCTTTGAAGAGGCTTTAATTCATTATGATTTTAAACACTTTTGTTATGAATCAAAACCTTATGCATTTGAGAGTGTCTGTGCAATAAAGAAGAAATTTGGTCTCTCCGATAATTATAACCAAAAAACCACAAATCTTATTTAAAGGATTTTAAAGAAGTAAAAGATAAAAATAAAAGGGGTTTTTTTTTTAAACTTTAGAGATTATTTCATAAATAACAAAACTCTGAGGTCTGAGAATAAGACCATTATAACAATTAACACTTTAATAGCAGTCTCAAAAGTAAGGGTGGCAGGGCCAGGGGCTGACTCACTCTGTTCTCAGACTCAGCAATGTGCAAGTTAAAGAACACAGGAGCCAGACAGGAGAGCTAAACTGGATCTCCAGAACTTGCTCTCCGTCTGACTTCAGGCAAATTAACCTCTCTGAACTTCAATTCCCTCAGCTGTTAAAAGGATGCACTCAAATGTCAATTGCCCAATTCCCTTTCCTAACTTTTCTTGTCTAATAGTAGTGAATATAAAATGAGTCAACTGACATAGACTTAATTACATCTGCAGTATTATTACCTCCAAATAAAAATGTTAATAAAGCATCCAAAAAAAACCTTAGTGTGATTAATAATTAATAGGTGTTAATATTCAAACCTAAACTCACCACACTATTCCAAAGTTCTCTTCATACTACCTAAAATACATATGTAAGACTTTCTAATGCCAGATAAACAGTATTTTATAAGTAATATATAAGGAATAACTACATTTTCCTTCAAAAAAAATCATTTGCAGAATTCTCCTGAGTAAGCAAAGACAGTAACACAATATTAGCCAAATGCAAAATAAGAAAAACTTTATTGCATGAAGGTTTTAAACCTTCATAGAGAAACTGTAGAGAAATGCAAAACTGGTCTATATAAAAACAGGGGTTTGGGGAGGAGTTGATCTCATTACCACAAGAAAATTTACAGAAGACATTTAATTTGGCTTTCATTTTTAAGTATTTTTAAATTATGAGGGAAAAAATGACTCAAAATAAATTTGCAATACTTAAATAAAATACTGTTATAGTGAGTTATTTTTAAAAGATCAACACAAGATCACTAAATGCTACCAAAACTTTTGAAAAACCTGCTATCAGAAAAAAAATGTGAAACTAAGGTCATCCACAGCTGTTTAAATGAGGATTAACCTACCATTGGTTAAACAAGCCTTTCCTTCCTACTCGAAAACTAGTAACAATAGGTGAGATTATAAATATTTTCCGCATCATTACTAAAGATCTTGCTAAAATAAAAATAGTAACAGGTGATGTCAATGCTACAAATAGACTTTTTACTTCCCTCAAGCAGGAACAAATAGGCTCATATTAAATTTTCTAAAAACAGGAAAACAAAATAAAATGCATGAATCTACTCCTGTTATAATTAAAGAATTCTCAGTTTTGAATTCCAAAAGCTGCTCACTTTCCAGTTATAGCCAAAATAGTCAAAACTGTATTAAAATGTCTACCTGTTTGAGTTATTTCATAAACACAGTGCCGCAAACTGTGCCGGGTCACAACACTGCTTAGCAATGTTCTTCTTCTAAGTGGTGAGGACGGGATACAAAGAAAGATTCAGGAAAATTTAAGATAGGACCCTCTGTTTCTGTTTCTATTCAAAACTCCCAACAGCTGGTTAAGTCCTAGATTGTGAGGGGGCATAGAAATTTATCCTTACAGCTAGATAAATGTGAATTAAAATTGGCACTCCTCTTTAGATATGCAAGTGTTCAAATCTGGGAATCCAATGATGGGTAACAACGCAAAAATAGGTTTTTAACTTTTTATCCTAATGCCTCAATGGTGTAAAGCTCAGCCTGTCACATGAAGCGTGGGAGTTGTGGTTTGCTCCTCACCAGATGAGACTCAAGTTTAAGTGCTTCGGTAATATTGATGTCCTTAAAAATTACTGAAAACTCCATGGAACTTTTGTTTGTATGTGTTATCTCCATCAATATTGCCCATTTTAGAAATTAAAACCTAGAAAATTTTAAAACAAAACTCACAAACACACTGAGAGCAATGATGCCAAGACACCCTTGTTAGCTTCTAGAAAAATGCACTGCACGCTCTAGAGAGAACACGGGTGGAAACACAAATAACGCCTTATTATTATGAAAACAGCTGTGACCCATAGCACCTCTAAGACAGTTCTGAGGACCCCAGATGTGCCCAGACCACACTAAGAACCACAGTGCCTTGTTGCCATAAAGCCACATAAAATCACCCTCCTGCACAGCATAAATAGACAGATGAAGCATGTATAGTCCTACGAATAGGAAACTTTAAAAAAAAAAAATATTTTAATTGATTAAAAATTTGGCAAAGATTTATTGAGAATATTACATTTCTTCTTGAGTAGCTAGAATGATAATAATGATTAATATAGATGATGATATTAACAGATTAATGATGGTGATGATATGAATAGCGAACATTTATATTGCACTTAGTACAGGCCAAACATTGTTCCAAGTCTTTTATGTATATAATTCATTTGGTCTTTACAACTCTTTGAGGTAGCATTAAGCACTGTAAATCAGTTACCATAAAACAAACAGTCACAAGGCTTCCTCTTCAGCATGAGGTAGCAACACTAGCAATAATTTCAAATGACAAAAGCAAAATTCTTATATATTTAGGAAATAAAGCAAACTACACACCAAAGAATAATAAACCAAAAGAACAGATGGAATTGAAACTTTTGTTGAAGAAAGCAGTGATTGATTCAATTAAGAATGCTAATGTCCCTAGTATAATTGAGCCATCAATTCAACTTTTTGGAACACTGGGTTGTGAAATGACTCTCTTGTTTAACGTAGGAATTCAGCTCTGGACCGATTTGATGCGCATCATTTACACAAGGTTAGCTATTTAGGTAAACAACAATATTTGTTTTGGGTTTTTTTAGTTACCTAATAGGAAAAATAAGACTCCAGGTTGAGTGAGGGAATGCAAACAAATATCACTATGTTCTATCCAGTAGGAAATTATTTGTCCTTGCATTAACCCAAGCAAACATGAATTTATACAAAGAAAAAACAATTCTCAAACTGTGATAAATATAAATATGTGGAACTCTGAATTACTAGAGCAAACAGCTATTAACTCTAAATGCATTCCATAAATTTTGACACCTTGAAAATATTTGATTCTCTAATAAAAAGATTCATTTTAATAATAAAACTAATTGATACAGGGATTCTTCAAAGAAAGAATGTGATTTCAAAAATTTACAAAACGGTAAAATGGATTATTAAGTAGTAAATGAATTAATCTCAAACTGATTAGCATCAAATCTCATTGCGATTTTGTTACCCTCCTGTTATCTGTTATGCAAGACCTTAAGAAATTGTTGTCTTTCTTTAGAGACAGAGAGAAAGAGAGTGAGAATCTAACTACTAGTTGTTGTATTAATAGTAAGTGATAGGGGCACCTGGGTGGCTCAGTCGGTTGAGTACCCAATTCTTAATGTTGGCTCAGGTCCTGATCTCGCAGTTGTGGAATCGAGCCCCAGGCTGGGTGGGCTGCACATAGAATGTAGAACCCGCTTGGGATTCTCTCTCTCCCTTTGTCTCTGCCCCTCCCCCGCGTGCATGCGCGCGCGCCCGCTCTCTCTCTCTCTCTCTCAAAATAAATAAGTACACTTTTTTTTTTTTTAAGTGATAGTGAATTTGTCTAAGCTAATGATGCAATGTAATATTTATTTGGGTGGAAGAATTTTTTAAATAACAGTTTACCTTATAACCTACCTATATCCGAAAGAAGTCACTTAAAGTTTTCTACCTTATTTAACATGTTTTGTAAGGGCACATCATATCATATACTGGTATTAAGATTTCAGAGGTTTAAAGTAGCCCTTATAGTTAAAATCAGGAATTTCAAGGATCTGTTATAGCTGTGGCTTGGAAGGAATTCACAAAGTCAGGCTCCATGTAGTTTCTGAATTGTATTTGTTTCATGCATACACTTTTCCTAAAATGTCATCAGGGAGTATAACTTTAAACAACGAGTTCTTCAGGAGGAGCTATGTCACCTCCTGAGGAGGCTATGACATCATGAAGGCATTTGCTTTCCAGGTAGGTCATGCTTGAAATTTACATTATGGAATGATATTTTTATTATAAGTTACTTCCTTTGTACTTAACTTATATTTTGATAGGTCAGCAATTAGCCTATAATATGCATCCTATACATGTTAACATTACAGATTAATATAATATATAAGAATTTTGGTACTTAATTTTTCTATTATTTATTACATTTATAATTAAGTTCTATTCTCTGTGAAGTTGATCTCATGATACCAAAAAGATAAGTCACAAAATATTTATTATTAAAGGGGGATACTGGGTCTAAGGATTAAAAACTACTACTCTAAATACTAAAAAGCATGTATTCTTAAAGATCTCAATTATGTCAAACCTTCCTAGATTCCTCCCTCAAATTCACTGTTATATTAATAGACACACTGTTCTTCAAGATCGTGACCTGATCATCATCAGATCAAGATGTCTGTCCATGATTCCTATGTGTCCTCTGGGTCCTTGAGAACACAATACAGCATGATCCACTACAGAGGAGACAGAAAGTCCTCTCAGCATTTTCCAAAAATCAAACACTCATTCATGCAAAATTCAACATTATATAACCCAAAATAGGGATCTACCCTAGTGAAAAAATAGGGTACTGTGGCTGTAAGCTCATTAAAATAGCCTTTCAGACTTTGTTTCCTCAAATGAGAAGTGAGAGAGTTTAAGCCCAATTAGCTACAAGACTTTTCATGACTCCATGGATAAAGTATCTGTGCCAGTGCTACCTTTAGACAGGGAATAAGAGAACCAAGACTTGGATGCTCCCTCTTCCTTTCCATAAGGACAAATATTCTCTTAAGACAGAAACGTGATAAACCTACAGGACTGCTATGAATTCTGGAATAAAACATTTTCAAAGATTGCCAGCAACCAAGAGCCAAGTCCCTAGACAACCCATTCAGAGCCATCAGCCATTTGGGTACCACTGACACTAATAATTTTATCCAGAACAGTTTCTACAAGACTCCTTATATATGAACATGTTCATAAAATAAAAAAAGATAACTTCAATGTGTTTTAAAAGAAACAAAATTCTGGGGCACCTGGGTGGTTCATTCAGTTAACCATTCGACTTCGCCTCAGGTCATGATCTCACGGTTTGTGAGTTCGAGCCCTGCATCCGGCTCTATGCTGACAGCTCAGAGCCTGGAGCCTGCTTCTGATTCTGTCTCCCTCTCTCTCTGCTCCTCCCACTGCTCACACGCTGTCTCTCTCTCAAAAATAAACAAAGATTTTTAAAAAAAAAATTTTTTAAGAAACAAAATTCTGAGAATGCACAACTTTTTAACAAATCATATTCCACATCCCAGAATATTTGTTATGAGATCTTATATATACTCTCCAATAGACTTTAAACTCTTAGAACATAGTAAAGCAGTAGACTTTTTCTTGTTCCCTTAAAATCGGCTTTAATGAAAAGCTTTGTTACACAGAGATGTGATTTTGGATTCCATCTTCTACTCTTATACACAAAGGGCAGACTCCATGTAATTTTGTGCAATCTGAAACCCCAGACTCAAGAACTCATAACTTAAGACCTCCTAACTTAAAGGAGCAATGCTGGGGGCACCTGGGTGGCTCAGTTGGTTGAACGTCCGACTTCAGTCAGGTCATGATCTCACAGCTCGTGAGTTCAAGCCCCGCATCTGGCTCTGTGCTGACAGCTCAGACCCTGGAACCTCTTTGGATTCTGTGCCTCTCTTTCTCTCTGTCCCTCCCTGCTTGTGCTCTGTCTCTCTCTGTCTCTCAAAAATGAATAAATGTAAAAAAAAAAAAAAATTTTAAAGGAGCAATGCTTTTCAATCATGGCTGAGCATCACGGCACTTGCAAAAATTCAGGTATCTGGGTCATTCCCAGTAGGTTCTGAATCAGTATAGGCCTAGGAAAGCTGAGGTGGCTTCCTTTTCACTAAATCAGAATCTGTAAAGAGCAAACGAGGGAATGAGCATTGCTTTTTCAAGCTCTGCAGTTGATTTTCACATGTCGTCTTGAATAAGAACCAGTACTAAAGATGTTTGACAAGAGTAAAAGGTAAGGTCTCCCCCTAAATCTCGATCCATTAATTTCAACTGATAATTAATAAAATATATTATAGCAAAAGACATTATACATACACAAGCTGGCTTAAGTGCTATCAAGGGCCAGAGCTACAGATCCCAAGCAAAAGGTACTGCTTCTTGCCTGTGGCCTCTCTTCCTTACCCCAATTCTACCCATTCCTACCTCAGGGAGGTATTTTGTTTGTTTGCCTGTCTAGCTTTCTCTCACCAGCACTGTTCTCGTTTGTTTCAGCTTTTAAGAACTCATGACAGTTAAATCAGAGTATCTCTAAAAATGAATTCAAGTCAGATGAAATCATCCATGGACACACATTGCATTCATTACATTTTAGGGCAAGACATTTTTGAAGACAGCTATCTGACAAGAAGCTGGGTGGGTGGGAGGGGTGGGGAGAAACAGACAAAAGCGTCTTTTGGACCATATAAAATAGGAGGTGACCAGATGGTGCTGATTTCCATTTTACCCCTCTATCTATCCCCAACTTCGTGTGTCTCCCCCTGCCTGCACTAATCAGAACTCTATTGAAGGAGATGGCTGTATGCATTTATTGGAAACCAAAGAAATCACTACAGAAACAGTCTCCAAAACCCCAAGATAATCCTGTAAGCTGACCAGTGTCAAGATCTGAATACTAAAACATACAAATCCAAAATTAGATACCTCTATGATAATTTTAGTTACAGTGGAATGTGTTAGTATATAGTTTCTCTGTATCTAATACATAAAAATGAAAGGAAATCTAGTTTTCAACATCATACTCCCACTAAAACAACCTGCAATCAATTAATGTTGTCAGCAGCAAAACTCAATTTTCTCCCCTGCGTGTGGAGGTGAACGTACAGAACAGACTGATAATCCCCGTTGCGAGTGTGGTTAAGTGTTCCTAAGCAACCTTGCTCCATCATCTCCTCTGACAAAAACAAGGGAAAGAGTTTGAACTGCAGGCTGATGGAGCTCTGAATACTAATGACGAGGCAAGGAGGAATGCTTCATTACTGACTTTGGAGAGAAAAACAGAAGCAGTTTCTAGTTGTAAATAAATTCTAATTAAACTTAGTGCGCAGCTCATGCAGCTGAACCCACGCCTGCAGAGGAAGTTCCTTCAGTGACTGGCCGTTCATTCATGTGAGCTGGGCTCATTAATACACCTGTATTTTTAGTTTAGCAAATGATTCGTGTGTGTTTTCTGGAAATGACTTGGGGGAGAAAACCTTCCAAACATGTCCATCTATTTCCTGTGGAATTTGTTTAATCCTCTTAGGAGCATTTAGACTGACAACATTCTTAAATTAGCATCTTTGCCCAAGAGACCTTTCTAGTCACATGCACTGAACTATATATGACAACCCAGAATCAAAATCAAAAACGTCTCAATGGCTGGCCATGCTGCTGAACACCACAGCACACAGGAGAATGAACCCAATTTGAGTGAGAATCAAGGATAAGTTTTTCTCCTCACACCCTTTTCTTTCTCTGCCCAAATCCATCACTCTTTTATAAGATGAGTATCATTACTTATCTTCCCTGCCTGTAAAACAAGAATGAGAAGTAATTTTTCCCAATAAAAACTCCATAGAACTACCAGAAAAATTACATATATTTTTAAAGTTTTTTAAATCAGAGTGTTATGCTGTTCAGGGATATAAATCATTTATTTATTGTGTCAATTGACACCAGAATAAACTTTTTTGTTAAGTTTATTTATTTATTTTGAGAGTGGGGGAGGGGCAGAGAGACAGGAAAGGAATCCCAAGCAGGCTCCACGCTTGTCAGTGCGTAGCCAACATGTGACTTGAACTCACCAACTGTGAGGTCATGACCTGAGATGAAATCAAGAGTCAGGCACTTAACCGACTGAGCCACTCAGGCACCCCCAGAATAAACTTTTTGAAAAATTTAACACTACTTCAGAATACTCCAACTATTGTGCAATAAAAAAATCACAGAAATTCTTGAAAAAAATTTTTAGACGAAAAAGCTTTTAAATAATCATATTCTGGGCACACCAAAACAAATTCTATTGAGAGGAATTTGACAGATTTTTTGTAATAGTCAAGCTATGAAATATTCCCAGTATTGGTAAATCTTTATTTCTTATTTAAAAATTCTAAAGGGCACCTGTGTATCTCCATTGGGTAAGCCTCCAACTCTTGGTTTCAACTCAGGTCATGATCCCAGGGTCGTGGGATCGAGCCCCATGTTGGGCTCTGAGCTATGCATGGAGCCTGCTTGGGATCTCTCTTTCCCTCTCCCTCTCTCTCCCTCTGCTCCTCTCCCCCACCGGCTTGCATGTGCACATATGCACTCTGTCTCCTCCCCTCCCCCTCCCGTTCCCTGGCTTGTGTGTACTCTCTCTCTTTCTCAAGAAGTTAAATATAAAAAGTCTTAAAACATGCCATTTGTCTTAAATCAAATGAGAAGGTATTCCCATGGCAAAGAACAATAAAATCACCAAAGAATACATTTTAATAAACAAGAGCAACTAAACTTTCCCAAGTGCTATGCTTCTCATTCAGATTCATGATCACATTTTGACCCAACAGCTCCAAGATGAGTTCTATTAGCCCATTTAACATATAAAGTAACCAAGACTCTGGGGCTCACGTATCAAATACTTGGTGGAGCCAGGATTCAAACCCAGATTCCTGTGTACAAAGCCTGTGTCTTTACCCACTCACACTCAACGTTTCCAACTTTTCAAATGCATTCAGTCCCTGAGGTAACATACATACCTTACATTCTAAGAGTATTGGTATGTACTGAATTACATACACTAATCAGACTTTATATGGACACAATTTTTATTTTCTGATTTTTCATTATCACTTTAGGCTGAATTTATACTATTCATAGGGAGAGGTACTGAGGTAGAAGGAAAGGGGAAAATGTGCTAAGCATATACAATTTCAAGAGATCTGACTAAGCAAAAAAGCAAATTATTAAACCACTTTAGTAACATCGCTTTCAGTAAGCCCTGACACCCCTGAGCACCCTCTCAGAAAAGCATGAGTCAAACTAGCTGCGGTGTCCCAGGAGCCTGCAGACCACTTGGCCTTCCCACAACCTACCCTGGATGGCCCTGGTCTCCTCACCTGTGAAACAGGTGTTCTGCTTCACAGTTTTTGTAAAGATTAAATGAAAAAAAAAAAAAAAAAAAAAAAAGTAAAGAGGCTAATTAACTGCCAGACAGTAGGCACTAAATTGTAGTTACCATTTTTACTAAAGAAGTTCATTTTAAATCTCCTAGTCACACATTCTTGATAAAATCTCAAACAATGCTTCAATATGTTTACTAAAAATTATAAAATGAAATTTCTTTTTAAAAAGTTGTCTCTAGGGGCACCTGGATGGCTCAGTTGGTTAAACATCTGACTCTTGGTCTTGGCTCTGGTCATGATCTCACGGTTCCTGAGATAGAGCCCACATTGGGTTCTGTGCTGACAACATGGAGCCTGCTTGGGATTCCTCTCACTCTCTCTCTCTCTCTCTCTCTCAAATATAAATAAACTTTAAAAATAAAATAAAAAGTTGTATCTATTCCTCTTCCTTTTTCTAACCCTGGCTATTATCCTTAAAGACTATTTGAGAAAACCCAGAATCTGTCATTCTTAAATCTTTAAGCTTGAAGTCATGGTCAAGCGTGGGCACACATTTATACCATAGTTCAAAAAGTAAATAAAGATTACAGTAGTAAAGTCACTTACAGATACAATGTGTTCAGGACACTTTCCATAACTTCAGAACAATGACAGCTGCAATAAAATGATATATATACAAGGGCGCCTGGGTAGTTCAGTTGGTTGTGTTCAACTCTTGATTTCAGCTCAGGTCATGATCTTGCAGTTCATGATCTTGCAGTGTGGGATTGAGCCCCACGTTGGGCTCTGTGTTGACAGCATGTGGAGCCTGTTTGGGATCCTCTCTCTCTCTCTCTCTCTCTCTCTCTCTCTCTGTCCCTCCCTCCCTCATGCTCTCTCTCACTTTCAAAATTAATAAACCTCAAGACATGATACACATACTATTTGAATAATAAAATTGAATGTTATCGAGGAGATTGATATGATTATTTTCTGACCCATAAGGTAACTCCTCTACCTTTTCTTTTCTGACTCACATGATCTAACACATTTATCATTTAATTTCTAAAAGAAAATATACAACATGGTTAGAGTGTAAAAGTACATTTTTCTGTTTCAGCTTTTTCCCCCACAGAATCTAGGTATCATGTTAAAAATTAGCTTATGTACTTGAACTCCTAATATATCCTTAGTATCAAATATTTCTTGATTTAGATTCCTTTTAAAAAGGTAATAATCATTGCATTTCTTAAATATGGTATCCTTAAATATACATTAACATTTATGTGGGATTCTTGGGGAAATATGTTCTAGAATTTTTTCTAGCTTATTTTTTTTTAAAAAGCCTTTGCACAGAGGCTTAGAATTTCAGAAATAGAAGAAAACAGTATTTTAACTCAACCTCTTATTTTAAATGGAAAGATACTGGAGGACTGATAAGACACATCAATTTGTCTGATTTTACACATTGTACTTGATAATAGGAAATCTAGAATGAAGACCCAGGTCTTTGAGAAAACAGGACTTGCTCTCTCCTGATGCAGAGCTGAACCTGATAAAAGAGATTGTGGGAACGAACCAGACATGCTAGTGGTAAGAGGCAGTAGTGGAAAGGAGGGATTTTGCTGGTTATGGATGAGAAATAGAATCTCGCAATAACATTATGGGCAATCCCTCAAGTTAAAAACTACTATTTAGCATTCCTGACAACCGAAACAAGCACGGGTTGATTCATTGGCTACGTAGAAGGCACTCTTCGTAACACAGCAAGCTGTTTTCACATTAGCTCTACAACTAAAGGAATATAAAGAATAAAATGCTGATATTAACTATTTAAAAATTTACACCAACAACCAAGGAATTCCCCAGTAGAAATATAAAGACTTGCTAGAAGTTTCATTATGTGAATTTACTGCCAATTCAGTTGTCTTAAAAGTTGTGCTATAAAACATATTGTCCTTTGCTGTTCCAGATCACATTCAAAAGAAATAATAACTTTCCTAAGAGTGTTTCTGGAATTTTCTTCTATTCTCTAAAGCCAAATCTTAGGCTCTAAAAAAAAAAAAAAAAAAAAAAATGGTGAGCTGGCATTTTTCCCATTGTTCTCCAGGCAATTTTTATTTCCATTAAAGAATAAGGTGGGAAAAATCGCATATGCTATGCTAGCATCAAGTTGCTTACATTTCCTCCTGAAGACTGGAAATAATGTGGAAGTCAGAAGCAGTACAGAAAGCTAGTGTTAGGGTACTGGTTAGAACATGACTTGTGAGAACAACTATACTCTTCGATATCCTCTTTTATCCATTTGTTTAAATAATGTGATTGTTCTAATATAAAGGCATCTATACATGAAGAGTAGTCAGTCACAAAATCTTAATCATTATAAACCAACTGATACTGCCCAAAACAAAGGAACTGATTGCACTGAAGCATCCTCACTGCTAACCTGTCGTGTTATACACGTCTGTGACTGAGACGTGCTTATGCCAACATCCGTTCTCCTCTCCCTCCTCCCTAAGAAAACCCTGATTTTTAGCTGAGCAGTCATGCACTTGCCTTGCAACAAGCTATTTTCACATTACCCTACAACTAGAACATGATACAAGCAAGAAAGCTATGTGGCACTTCACAAAACCATCCTAAAAGGAAAACCAGGTGTCCTTTTTCTTCCTTACTTTCTGCTGTCTGGAATGTGAACCTGATGGCTGATGCTCAGGCAGCCCCCTTGGACCATCAGGCCATGTGCTAACGATGACACCAAAGTGAGGCAGGTATTTGGTTCTCTGACACTGGTTCTCATACATACCAGTACTGGACTGCTGGCTGCTCGATTTCTTTTACGTAAGAGAGCGATAAACTTTTAGCCTGTTTAAACTTCATCTTAGTAAGGTAAAAGATTTACCAAAAAATATTTATAACAAGAGATTTTGGTTATTCCCTTAATGTTATTCAATTTAAATCAAGTTTCAGCATATGCTGGTAAAACAACAAAACTAAGAATAAAATATAAAGTTGTCCTTGTGAAAGAGATACCCAAAGTATTCTATTCTCAAAAGTTAGACAGTCAAGAAAGCTGCTACTCTAAGTGACAGAACTGGAGACACACACGCCCCCTGCTTTCATTGTTATCTGAGGGTTTTGTTCTGTTTTCAGCCTTTTGAAAAATGACTGGGATTGCTACTCAAATCATTTCAGGAGGAGCTTTTATTATTTAGAATCCTTGTTACTTCTTTTCCTCTGAGTTCCTGAATGTTCCACCAAACAGTTAACCAGCCAAACCTTCTAAATTGAGGCAACAGAGCTCAATCAATCTGCTCTTAGAGTTAGGAAATAAACCTTAAAAAGCATAATTAGGAAACCTTCTCTTCCAGAGGTCATGCAGAGATGAAATATGAGAATATATGTGAATCCACTTTGTAAACACTAAAGTACAATACAAAAGATATTAGTGTTGATTCTCTGTTAAAATAATCAAGAAGGGAAAAGAACATTTTCCCTACTAGGAGAATGTACTTTGCAATTTCTTATCACTTTAATTTTCCAAAAGCTTCTATAAAATTAATGTTTTTTTTTAAATCCATGTAAATTAGGGGCTAATTTTAATTCCTTCATCTCCACTTCTTTAATTCATATCAATAACACAACCATTTCCAGATCTGTTATTTGAGCCTTTAATATACATAAATCATACAGTATGACAAATTCTTAGTATCATTCAGGTCCTAAAACCTATGCTTGATAAACAACTTTAAAGACATGAAGGTGCCTGGCATCTCACTCATTTTTTAAATTATTTTTCAAATTATTAGTTCTTCTTGGTCCAAAGTAAACATTCATTTGTGGATGTGAGGCTCTTTAAGTCAAAGAGGCAACCCATCATTTCTTTAGAGACTTGAAATTGTACCCTCCTCTTTGCTCCTGTAGACACAATATCTCTGACTGCTTCCTAAAATGAAGAATGAAGTGACATCTCAGAATACTCCAATGCAAAGTTTTTTCCAGTGTAGAGGAAGAGCTTTGTGCTTAGAACAAAGACCCATGGGTTTCAATTCCATCTCAGCCACTTACTATTTTGAACACATTTGATAAGACATTGCAACTTCTCTAAGCTTAAGCCTAAAGGTGTAAAATAGGGACAGCATCTATGTACGTGCATTCAGATGCTAGTTCTTTGGCCCCACTTCATCTCTTCTCAGCATCTGTGTTCAGTACTTAAGAAAGAGAGCTACACAGTGCCGAATCAAAAAGTTGAATATCCTAAAACTTCACATGAAAATAAATGCCATCTAGCTCAACAAATTTTCATGTGTGTCTCTACAATGTAAGTCTAATTTTTCTTTATTTTCTGTTTATTTTCTCCTTCATTTTGCAGTACAAGTTTTTGGTTTGCTCAGTCACAATGCCATCTAATGACAGGTAGGTAACTAAGCTGACAAAATATATAATAGTATTCCGAGACTACTACTTCATTTTTTATCATATACACTAAAAAACTTAGGTCAAATGCACTTCAAGATCATATCTAATTCACATAACAGTCAATGCTTGGGATTGTCATTCTACCACCTATCTCCTAATATAGTCCTCTGGTCACTAGGTTTTTCCCCCTATTAATCCCACAGATTTGATGAATTCTTTCCAGATACATTAGATATCTTTGTGCAAAGTAGTCCATTTCACCTTTTGCTTTTATACTAAACTTGCATGTTTGACGTTAGAGCTTCATTTGCATGAGCACTGATAAACAAACAAAAAAAAAAGATACCCGATTCTCTATTTATTATCTGTAGATTTCATTAATATACTGCTTAGCTAATTCTTCCAAATCATTAACAAATATATACACATTATCTTGAGGTTCTCTTCAATTTGATATGTTTTCAATAATCATTACCTCTCTGGACAGTTTAATAAACATTTACAATTTCTTTACCCAATTCAGTTAATTTGGTATGTGAGAATTCCAAAAAATTGCTTTCTCAAAATCATATTTAACATCTATAGTCTTGTTTTTAATCAAGTAATTCTATAAAAGCTATCAAGGAAGGCAATCAGGTTATTGTATGATGATTACTACTTTAAAGTCTTTGTTTCCATTATCTTATAGATATTTACACATCCTTGATAATGTTATTTCATCAGTCTATTAGGAATTGAAATTAAACGAACTGGATGCTAATTTTTCTTTTTAAAACAATCTACTAAATTTCCCCTGCTAATTCTTTATTATTTCTAGTACTAAAACACACCATTTTTTCCTAATATTTCTTTTTTTGACAAAACTCTGAAAGCTGATAGACTACAGATAGCACCAACTCTGTGGGAAGTAAGAGAAGATGACCATGGCGTATGGGTATGATTTCAGATCACTGACCACACATACTTCCTATCATTCACATTGTTCTGCCTTCATTGCTTACAGCCCTGAAGGTTTTTGCCTTTTGTAAAATCCCACAACATTATATAATTTTTTATAAGGTGTTTAACAGTGAAAACAGTTTGTTGTTTGTATGAAATGAGGGGAGGGTTGCTTGCTTTTGTTCATTTAAGCCTAAACTAACTCTAGGAGATGGATGGATGACCATACAGGCACACGCACATGCACACACATACAACCACACACACACACACACACACACACACACACACACCTGAGTCCCTCTAAAGAAAGGAACTGAATGGCTTGGAGACGGTGGTGTTACTTACAACTTTTAAATTTTGAGATGTGTTAATATATCACTTATTTAAAAATTCCAAACTGAGAATATCAGAATTTTAAAGCACACACACACACACACACACACACACACACACACACACACCTTTCCTAAAATCCCATGATATTCAAATATTCATGAGAGGAAAATAGATTATTACTATCAAGTAACAATTACTACTTGAATACAGATTCATTTTCAGCCCCAACTGAAGGATACAGAAATAGGACACCTGGAAATGAAAATATGAGAAATAAGGTAGATGGAACCAAGAATATAAAAGAAACAATGACCCTATGGAAACCTGATCATTTTCTTTGAAATAATTACTTGATTAAAGGAACTCAGTATCAAGGATTTGGAAAAGCACCAAGAGGCAATCTAGTAGGATGAGTAGGAATAGACCTCAGACCATTTTCATCATACCTCAAATTTCTCCTTGGGCTAATCTTAAATGAAAACCATTTCCTTGGCTTCCAGAATTATATGCCTCCCAGTTCCCCTACGGTAAGAGAAGGGAGGGAGGAAAGAAGCAGGAAAACAGGGAAACAAGCCCAAAGATGTATGACTCAGCACATCAGTGTGCATGTTTTCTATACAGAAGAAATTGACAAATCCATGTGGTATGTTTAACCCAAGCATTTTAAAATCCATGTCTGTATTATTATGATAATGATCTTCACTTCAGAAAAATGAAATCAATTTTGCTTCCAGAGTTAAATACTACCATTAAAAAGCAAGCACAGTGTTATCTCAAGGACAAGAAGAATCATCATCATTTGGCAGAGGAATTCATGTGTCACAGCCTAGATTCCTTTAAAACTTTCCAAAGGAAGGACGAGTTATATATAATAACCGCTGTGGTGTTGCTGGTAATATTCTGTTTTATACACAAAGATAATTAGAGTGACAGGACCAACTTGCTTTATTTATAGCTCCTGCATGCTAATACTTCCCCATGTTCTGAGAGGAAGCTTTGTGCAAACAATGTGTAAAACCATGATTAGTTAGAAGTATAAGGATTTTATCACTGGCCCATAAAAGTAATCATTTTACAAACGAGTGTGAATAAGCACCCTGAGATCATTTCCATTAGAACTCTGACACCAGCTCAGGACTGGCTCTATGGGCTTGCCACTGATATATCCCAACCTGTTCTGTGCTCCACTGTGTAGTAAAAATTCTTAATCATTTTTGAGCAAGAGCCCCATATTTTCATTCTGCAGTAGGACCTGCAAATCGTGCACCCATCCTGGTCCCCTTCTGCAAGTGTAGTGTGAGGTCAGAAGCATCAGTACAACCTGGAGAACTTGTTGGATGCTGGTGCCCAGGCTCCACGCAAACATTATTGAATTGAAATATGTATTTCAACAAGATCCCTACGATATTAATATGCATGTTAGAGTCAGAGGAATACTGCTCTATTGCAAGTAATCCTATATTAAAGTACAAAGAATTTCAAAATTTCAAATTTCAAAATTTCCATGCTATGCAGGGAACAAATGGTTCAAAAATACTGTGAGCTTAAATAGTAACTATTGAAGTATTTTGTTTTACAGAAATCAATATAAGAAGTTTGGTCTATCCTTCCCTTAAATTTATTTAATAAGACTTTTAAATCACTTAAAAAAAAAAAAGGCAGTACTGTTACAGGCTATTTGTTTTCCCCACCAAATTCATTATGTTGAAGTCTTAACTTCTAGGACTTCTGAATATGATGTATTTGGAGGAGGGCATCTTAAAGAGGAAATTAAGTTAACATAGGTTGTTAGGATGAACCCTAATCTTCTATTACTGGTGTCCTTTTAAGAAGAGGAGACTGGGACACAGAGACCCACAGAGGGAAGACCGTGTGAAGACAAGACGGCCATGTACAAGCCAAGGAGAGAGGCCTCAGAGGCAACAACTCTACCAACACCTTGATCTTAGACTTCCAGTCTCCAGAACTGTGAGGAAGTAGACGTCTGTGGTTTATGTCACCTGGTCTGTGGAACTTTATTGTAGCCACCCTAGCAAACGGATACAAGTACATTTCAAAAAGAGCCAAAGCAAATCAAAATATAGTTTCTTTCCCTTTCTGGCAATATCTATGAACTGTTTGGCAACTTTCAATTCACAATTCCATTAAGGGGGAAATTGTATCAAGTATGTTTTTTTAAAATTCTCCAACTGGCCTGACATCAGAATCCCAAATGATTCCATGCACAGGAGTAATATGTCAGTACAGCAACATAGATTATTTCCTCATAATTCCTATGGTAAGCACCTAGGAAAGACACAGGAAAATGACACGAAGTCATCTTAAGGTGGCCCAATACTAACATCTATTTCCACTATTTAGACAAATCGTAAACATCACCCAACCAGAATAACTTCATTCACTTACAAAATGTATTCATCAACTTATGAAATTTCATACACTACTTTTCCATGAAAAGCCAACTGCCATTCTCACTCTGGATTGTACTAACACAGATATAATTATAGCTTATATGAAAAACAATCTCAGCAGAACACCATTCTCAAGTCTTCTGTTAATCTCTTCCCTCTCACTGCAGATGGGCAGTGGGTAACATTAGCCAGAGGGGTTCATATGCTCATGGCAACTGGGACTACTCATCAACCATTTTCCAAATCTAATTTGCAATTTGTGCTAAAGGAGGAACAAGGCTCAGAACGTCCACTCGAAGAGTCCTAGAAATTGTAAGAAATCAAATGTGTTTGTTTTTGTATATATTTTTGTTTTAGAATACATGAGGTGCTGCCTGGGTGACTTCTCTGTTTCCCCCTAGTTTCCAATTTTCCCCTTGGGGAAGAGCGGAAAGAAAAGACACAATCATTTATTTGAAAATTATGATCGTGAATAACCCATTATGACTATATTTTCATTGACTCATAGTATAATTGTTACTTATAATTTTAACATTGAGGGGGAGGCATGTTGTAGCTGGAAACTCAACTAAAGAAGAGCAAGGAAAACTCTAACTTTGATTTTTTCTGTTAGCCAAAAAAGAAGTCGTCATCAAGAACACCACTAAGCATCCCTGTCCAACAAGGATCAAGTTTAGACTTTTCCTGGTTTGCAGAGAAAATCATTCCTAAAATGGTTCCTGAAAGGAGAAACTGTAAATGGGAATTGTCCACAGGGAATGTATCCCATCCAGTCTCCTACAGAAATCCAGTCTCTGTAAAATGTACTTGAGCTAATCTTTAAACCCTATGTCTAGGAGTAACTGGATTAGGGCAAGACACTTCAGGCAGAGTACCCAGGTGTCTAAAAGCAACTCTTTCTCTCATTACTGTGTTCATTTATTAAATCTCCCCCATTCCTCCCTCCCTCTGCTGCTGACCTCACAGCCATCTGAAACTACTGCTACTGGACCAGAGATTGGTGTGTATGGCAGGATAGCTGCAAAACAGGGACAGGAAGGAGAAGAAAATAGCCCACACACTATTCTCATGTCCTGACCCAGGGGCCCCCTGGTCGTCATGAGGACGAGCTGGCTCTGAGGACGAGCTGGTCTCCAAGCCCCTTACCACACCCCACTTCTTTCATCCACCTCCAGTAATGAAATACCCATTTTTGAGCCTGGACCTTATTTCAAAGAATAAATAAATCTTACTTTATCTCCATATGTGCCCAAAGGCTCCCTATTACCTAACATTCAGCAAAAGTTTATGATTAATAAATGTGATCTTTTTGGGTTTTTTTTTAATTAAATATAAATGGGATGAAGTAGGGAAAGGAGACACAGAAAATGAAGTGTAAATGTCTTCATTCTCTCTCATCCGACCAACATTTGAGTATCTACCATATGTCAAACACCATTCTATACACAGGGGATGTCACAGTGAGCCAAATAAAGATGTTACTCGCATGAGCTCACATGACACTAATAACTTGGTATCAGTAAAGTAAGAACTTAAAAAGGATAAAGTGATAGATAATTACTTGTTGATCAGGAAAGATGTCTCTGAGTGCCAAGACTGAAGACAAGCCCCAAGACAAGGAGGAGCCCATGGTTCTAAAGTTGAGGATATAGAATTCTTAGCAGCAAGACAAACTAGAGCAAAGTCCTACTCTAGAAACAAACTTGGTAGGCTCAAAGAGCTAAAGAAATCCCCTGTGGCTAAAGTGTAGGTGAGTAAGGTAATATAAGGAAGTTTGGGCCAGGGTTAGGAATTTCTCAACTCAGTGTGGCCAAGCTTAAAATCTAAATGTGTCTGCTTTAAGGACAAGACAAGATAGTCACAATTACAAGAAACTGTACTCTATGTTACAGTGGGCACAAGATGAAGTGGATGGTAACAGGACCAGAAACACTGTGCCAAGGGAAAGATTAGCAATGACCTGGGACACACAGGGAAAAGATACCCAATATACTCCAGTTAGCAACATCATAATTAAGTTATTCACTCCCAGATTCCAAACTTTCTCTTTCTAGCTTTTAGTCCTTTTAGTACAGACCCAACCTTTAGGAACCCCAGACTATCCACGAAGTTAAGAAGAAAAACTCTTATCCTCAATTCAAGGCTCTTCATGACAACCCAACTTATTCTTCCAGATTCATAAGGCCCAGTGAAGCATTGTACACTCACTCTGTTCATACTAGCTGGAATGTGCCTGTATTCTATTACCTTGAATAGAACTGACGTGACAAATTCCATGACAACAAGAGGTGAACCCTCCCTACTCTGAATCACCTGGGACATCAATTTTATCTCTCTGGATGGCAACTAAGACAAGGATAAAAGTTACAACATGGATTGAGTAACTAATGTATCCCTTTGACCAAAATGTAATACTAGGATGCATTCTGTTCCATTAGCTTTCTATTAAAATGTTCCACAAAACAATCAATAGAGCCTCTATGCAAGTCTACCATGTTCTAGGCAACACATATGTAATCATATTTAACTCTCTCAACTCAATGACAGAAGTATAAAAATACATATTTTGCAAATAATGAACTAAGTCTCAAGAGATGAAGCTGGCCCAAAGTAACACAAAAAAGACAGTGTCAGAATCAGATTTCCCTAGGATCTTGGGACACTGCTTCTTCCTTCTTCCCATTTCCATTATACTCATTCAATAAATGGCGACTGAATACTTACCCCGAGGCTAGAAACTGCCCTGCTCTATAGATGCAAAGGTGAATAAAATGAAAAACAAATGGAAGTTGCATCCTACTGTAACTTTTTGAAAGAAATGGGGAGTGAGAAAGATGTGATTATGTTATTAATGTGGATTTGAGGCAAAATGCTATGGGGTAGAGAGTTGGGGTTAGAAGATAATAAAAGAGCAGTAAAAGAGGAAAATGATAGATGGCAAAAGTAATGTGTGCATGACAGAGGTTCATAGCCTAAGTAATCAAATTAGAATAAATTCTGAACTTGCTGGAAAATAAAATTAGGTGCACATATACATATACATACATATGCATATATATACATATGTGCATATATATTTAAAGATTTTTAAAAATTCAATAAATAGTTCTTAATCGATCACTAGCTTTTATAGGATATGTAAAACAAGAAATGTTACAATGACAGACGCAAATAAACCATACTGATATTCACCATAGCATTAATACACACTGTTATGATACAGAATGTGTATCATTTATAATCACATCTTTAGATTAACTAGTATGTGCACACACACATACACCTTCCGGCACTGGAACCTATAAATCACTGAATACCTCAGAGCTATTAGAAAACATTAATTCAATTCCTCAAGCTAAATTACATTTCACAATTTCCATCAATGGACTTGAATAGAACCTTGAGATGATTAATGTTTTATCAGCGATTACCCAGACAGGGGAACAGAGAGCCTGCCATTTCGAATTTAGAATGTTAGTTCAGTACCACTGACGAAGTAAAGACCCGAGCTATCATTTGTAAGAGCATTATTATTTAAATTTAGTAAAAACTTGAAAAAGTTTAACTTATTTAGGAATTCATTTCTGTCATCTAAGACTTGATACTATTTTTTTGCTAGAAGCCAAGAGACAGATTTTAAGAAGCCTTAGAAATCTCAGGGCTAAAAAAGATGGATAATTCTTCTATGATCTGAGCTCCAGAAAGGAATATTGGAGCACGGTTTTACAAGCTTCTGCTACTCAGCTGTTTGAAGCTAAACCATTCTTCATGGATTTACATTTATTATAGCCTACAATTATGACTCACGTCTCTTCCCAAGCACTCAGACTATACCTTTCTTTTCCACCTCACAGAGAGCAAAGAAAAGGTTTATTGCTTTAATAGTCAATTGTGTGCCCTAAGGACAATACAGAGCACAGAGACATGTTCTGTTAGTAAAGACTTTCTGTTCAATCAAAGCATGCTATTTGAAGGCGCTAATATGTGTGTAATCAATTTGTAAAAACAATGTCTTTGAAATGACCCACACTTAATTTAATGACTATTACATTTAAACTCCAGCTTCCAACTATTTCCAACTTCTAGAAAGCCTTAATAATATTGTATGCAGTCACTTTTGTTATACAAAAATGAACTTAGATGGGCTTCTCCAAGATTTGTCTAAACTCTGTGACCCATTTACACAATTATACATATCACTATAGCCGGTATTGAATAAAGTTCTTCACTCTCAGGCTTTGCAAGAGACCAGAAAAACTCAAGAATGCAGACTAAGTAATCTCAGGCATGATAAAGATAAGATTAGCCTCTCCAAGAAGTCCTTCTGAAGGCATATGAGGACAGTAAAAGGGCAATGGGCTTTAAAACAAGTCAGATCTAGGCTTTTATCCTAATACTGGCACTTCAGATATGGGGCATCTTGGTAAGGGGACTCTCTAGGTTTTAGTTTCTTTATAACTGAACCAGCGTGGGCTGTCTGCCTTTAAAGTGAGCAGTGTTTAAAATACCTAGGGCAGAGTTATGCAAATAGTGGACACATAGTAAAGGATACTCTCATTATTAATTTGCATCAAAAACACTAAACTTGAGGTTGGAGTTCTACAGTTCAGGATATATAAAGAATTTCTGAGGCTTAAAAATATTCTTAGGCTTAAAATATTCCCAGGGCGCCTGGGTGGCTCAGTCAGTTAAGTGTCCAACTTTGGCTCAGGTCATGATCTCCCATTTCACAAGTCTGAGCCCCATGTGGGACTCTGTCATGACATCTCGGAGCCTGGAGCCTGCTTCAGCTTCTGTGTCTCCCTCTGTCTCTGCTCCCTTGTGCTTGCGTGTGCACGTGCGCGCGCACACACACACACACACACACACTCTCTCTCTCTCTCTCTCTCTCTCTCTCTCTCTCTCTCTTTCTCTCTCAAAATAGTAAATAAATAAGTAAATATTTCTTGAAAAAATCAAAATATTCCTTAAAAATATGAGGATGTCAGACGCAGACCACAGTTTGTGAAATTCTATTTTCATTCTTCTGTTCTAGCTTTAAAGAAAGCAAAACAGCCACTGATTAAACTTTAAATAGTCATTCTTGAGGGATGGGGGAGAGGGTAAGAGATTTATTTTTCCCTCAGCATGGCAAAGATTAATAAGTTGAAAATACTAAATAGTATACAAATTTCTATTGCAAAATATTGGCATAAGTATTTACTAAATGTTCATTCAGAGCTTTAAAGAAATCTTTTGGAAACCTAAAAATAAAAGATATTTTGCTTGAAACTAGATGTTTAAAATCTACTACAAAATATGACTACATTCCATAAAATACCCCACAAAGCATGATGTCTCCAGTTTGGTTAAATTTCAAGTTGATTTCACTACATTTTCTTATTTACATTCATGTGTATGCAATGGCATTCCAAATACCAATTACAGTGATGTTTTTCAGTCTTATCAATCTAAACTATTTCAAGAAAGGAGGGTGGTTGATACTAATAACTTAACACCTTTTAGGACAAAAAATAGTTTATGTATGCTGTAGTATAATAAATTGATCTTTTCCAGTGAAATGAACACAAAATAGAATTTCATTTTCCACTTAGTTATCCCAACTAGAGAGCTCATTATTTAGGTTAAAATATTCTGTCTCATTTTGTGCATCAGAATTATCTTGGTTTTCTTTTTCCTTCTCTTGTTCAAATGTCAAATAAATGATGAGGATAAAAACTTTATTTTATGCTTATGGTAAATACCAATTCTTTCCATAAAAAACAAAATTTTGTTTCAATTATTGCTTTTGTTCCCAATGTCTAAGACACGTTAAATACTATGGAGTCACTATAGATGAGGTGAGATTTGGCATATCAGAGCAGATAACCTCAAGGCACTCAAATTTGCAAGCAACATTCATCTAACCCTAGTTCTTACCCCTTTTTTGAAAAATGTGCTTATTTGAACATCACTGCATAAGAACTTTCCTTCTCTTACATATACACAAATTTACAAAGCCCTGTAGAAAATGTGAACTCACACCACAGATGCCTAAACCCAATTCCAGAGTTAGGAAAATAACAGAGGAAAGGGGAAGGTAAGAGCACGTGCATCCCTTAATGCAGCAATCTCAAAGAGCAGCAGAGGCTTGCACTGGCAATTTTTAAAATATTATCTCAATCTTAAATCTAGAGAGAGATTGCTAAAGAGAGTAGGGACTTAACTAGCTTTAGGCACATAAATAAGAAAACGCTCCCAGCTGTAGAGTTTTAAATATAGAGAAGGTAAATTTTACACCCCCAGAGCCAAAGAAATTCTAAGGATGTGGTTTTTCAGAGAAATACTGAAAACCCCAAAAGTCTCTAGGTTCCTAACAGGATGGTCAAGGAAAAAGCCCTGGGTTGTTAAGCTGGAGGAAGGAATAAGTTAGTAGCTGATAGGCATTCCAGATTGTACTAGAATAAGAACAGTTGAGAAGGATTTGCTCTTCTCAGCAGCACTGCACATGTGGTCATAGCAGAACAGGGCAGCAAAGGCTGCTACAAGAACCTGAGGTCCTCAGAGGTATTGCAAATGGACCTCCTCCTCTATGTTTAGAACTTCTTAATCATCTTTTGGTTTTGCTTATATTTATATAACATATACTTCTGCTATATATTATATAATGTAACATCATATATTTGTACGCTATTTTTTTTTTTTTTTTTGGTCCAAAATTATCCCAAAGTTTTACTGGGACAAACAACTTGTTTAGAAAAACAATTTGCACTATACTGTGACTCAAAACATTGCTTCTGAGGGAAAATAAGAAATAATCTCATTTTTTGTGTGTGGGGAAGATACAGTTGTGGTAAGCTGCGGTACAGGTACACATGTGGAGAACAGAGAAGGATAAAATGAAGTCTCTGGGGCATCGGGACCAGGAAAGGCACTTTCACCAGTCACCCTGGCCCCTTTTTGATTCTCTGGTGAGCCAAGATGGGGAATCACTGTCTATGTAGGCATGAAAGCTTCATGCCTTCATACCTTCAGTAAGCAATTAATCTTAAATAATTGCTCTTGAATGAACACGTGATTCCAATTTTTGCCATTTGGGGGTCAATTACTATTTGTTTAGTTATGATTCTAAAGCAGTGACTCTCTTACAGACCCTACACCCATCTAAGAACCTATCAAACCATAACCCATGAACTCCAAAGTCACTTTTTTTCAGCTTCAAAGACCTTTATCTACTTTAACAACGAACTTACAAGTAACAACTATTACCCACAAATGTCTGTCTACAAGAGTTGAAAAGAAATCCTTAGCTAAGAACTGCAAGATGTATTTAATTATGCACATAGTTATATCATCCACTCAAAACATTGAAAAGGAGAATAACTTCTAGTATGTTCTGAAGAGCAAGAAGGAAATCTCGGAAATTCCTGCAGAAAGAAGGTGAGCCTTAATAAATAATGCCTATTAAAAGAACACAAAAATACAATTATGAAAACACACATGACAAATATAGGTAAATTGGAATTTTAAATACAAATCAAATACCAGAACATGAAATTGGCACCATATGTCAGATTGAAAATAAACTTTCAGCCGTATTACAAGGAACTGTCCACCTTGGAATAATATATTTTAGTATTTGAATGTAAAAAACAGAACATCAAATTCATGTAACATTGTAAGTTTCTAAATCATTTTCTTGATAATATGAGAGTTGAAAAAATTAAGTGAGGATAGAAAGAATGTTCATACGTGAGGTTCTTTTTCCAAAGTATGTATTAAACTGAACTGTTATCAGGCATGTTTCAGTCTACAACAGGACTTCAAGAGTAAACTGGGTTGTACCCCAGCACCCCAATACATTTGGAAAGAAAAAAAAACAAAAACAAACCAGGGCGGAGATCTCAAGCCATCAGTAAGCCCTGGGGTTACCAAGAGTAAAGAATTATGAACAACTTCCAATATAGGGCACAATGCTGTTGCCATGGTGATCTAAAATTGCAAATCTGAACACTCCCCAGTGTGCCCAACATGAAGGCCTAAGATCCTCAGACAGCTTAGAAGGTAGGTTTTCAGGATCCAGACACAGCCACTGCTCCAGCCAGCCCATCTACATCCAGAACCACACACTGACTCCAAGAGTTACTGACACAGGGGCACCTCGGTGGCTCAGTCAGTCGAGGAAGCTGACTCTTGATTTCGGCTCATGTCATAGTTTTCATGAGTTTGGGTCCCTCGTGGGGCTCTGTGCTGACAGTGTGGAGCCTGCTTGGGATTCTCTCTTTCCCCCCCTCTCTCTGTGCCCCCCCCCAAATGAAAATATAATAATAATAATAACTTTAAAAAGCTTAAAAAAAAAAACAAAGGAGTTACTACCACAAAACCATGTCACAGCCTCTGCCAGTGTAAATACTACTCCCTCCACCAGGAAGATCCTTGCCCCTCCTTCTGCGGCAAAACTGACTCAGTCAACATTCAGGGGTCATGTTCAAAGTCTTCCTCATGCACCTGGCTGGCTTGGTGGGTACAGCATGTGACTCTGGATCTCAGGATTGTGAGTTTGAGCCCCACATTATGTGTTCAGATTACTTAAAAAAAATAATAAAATTAAAAAAGGCTTCCTCATTCACCATCATCCTCTCTCTCTCTTGCTTCCACATGCTCCCAAACAAAATAAGTCCCAGACACAACAGGATTAAATATTCCTTTACTGTCACCATCACTATACTCTGTGAGCATGACTCCATCCTAATTCCTAGCATAAGTATGGCTTAGAATGATCACAGCTATAACCTAATTCCCCACTATATGCTAAAACTCTGTCTTAGTCTCCACTATATACCCAGGTCTGAATACAGTGCCTGACACATTAGAAGTAAACAAACCATAGCTAATTTCATTCAGGCCAGACCTGATTCCATGGCTCACTCCATGATCCAAACTTCCAGTTATCACTCAGCTTCTATTACTTATTAACTCATCATAGACATAAGTCAATATAATGTATATTAACAGTTCACTTGCACTCAGTGGCAGATTATGCCAGAACAGTCATTTATAACCAAAATATAAACTGCCAGGCTGGTACTGAAAACCCTAACTCCCACCAAATCTCAAGAGATACCTCATACTAGGAATACTGTTGTCTTCAAGTATTTATATAAACCAAGTCTACTTAAAATTAAACTTGGACAATAGCTTTATGACCCTCTTCAAATTAATGTCAAGAACAAACAGCCAATGACTGAAGGGCACAGAATATTTACTGAATGCACAGTTGAACCACAGTACTAGGCACTGTGCAGAGATCATCTAATTTTACGTCAATAATTTTAATAATCTTATGCAATATTATTTTTCTAATTTTCAGGTCCTGAAATTAATATCACAAACAGTAAGGCCAGAACTCAAGCTGAGGTCTGCAAGATTTCAAAGTCCATTCTCTTTCCACTATTACATGTTCGTGAAAACACATTAAACCATGTTTTAACGTTATTACAGTGTAATAAACTTTTTTCAAAGGTCTTCATGGAACTTCCTTAATCTGATAAATGGTATCTACAAAAAAACCCTAATTTTTAATGGGAAACTAGACACTTTCTCCAGGATTCATGGGCAGAACAAAGTCAGTGTGTTCAACATTGTGCTGAGGTTCTAATGAGTGGAAGAAAACATGAACAAGAAATAAAAAGTGTAAGGATTGGAAAGAAAGAGTAAAACTAATATTTACAAAAAAAAAATGTGTAATGTTTAAAATGAAAAAAACATTATCAAGTTTATGTTATCAAAATATATAAGTATATATATTTTGTATATATACAAAGTATATAAGTATATATATATATATAAAATATATAAAAGTATAAGTTATCAAAATATATCCACTGGTAGACATGTGTAAGAATGTTCACAGGAGATGTATTCAGAATAGTGAGAACTGGGCTCAGGTGAGGATGAGGAAGATGGTCTGTCCCAGGTACAGGCAATTAGGAGTAGATACAAGAGAATTTTAAAACAATTGGGGGGGGGGGGGGGGCTGAGTGTCTCAGTTGGCTAAACGTCCAACTCTTGATTTTGGCTCAGGTCATGATCTTACAGTTTGTGAGACTGAGTCCTCCATCAGGCTGTATGCTGACAGCATGGAGCCTCTTGGGATATTCCCTCTCTGCCCCTCCCCTGCTCTGATCATGCTATTTCTCTCTTTAAAAATAAATAAACACTTAAAAAAATATTTTTAAGTTGGCTCCATGCCCAACATGGAGCTTGAGCTCATGACCCTGAGATTAAGAGTCACACACTCGGAGCACCTGGGTAGCTCAGTCAGTTTAGCATCAGGTCATGATCTCACAGTTCATGAGCTTGAGCCCCGCATCAGGCTCTGTGCTGACAGCGCAGCCTGTGTGGGATTCTCTGTCTCTCCTTCTCTCTCTCTCTCTCTCTCTCTCTCTCTGCCCATCCCTGCTCACTCTCTCTCAAAAATAAACAAACATTTAAAAAAATAAAAATAAAGTTGCACACTCTACTGACTGAACCAGACAATTTCTTTTTCAAAAACAATTTCTTTTTCAAAAACACTAAAAGTTGGGCTCCTTTTTAATATCACCAGTTACGAGCAATTTCAAACCATATCGATGATAAAACCTGTCCCAAAGAATCCTTTTATTGGTCAAAATTCTAAATAATTGTTACAGTTACTATTAAGGTATTTTTCTTATTCAAATTAGTATATATTTTTTGCTTATGCCTTAGTAAACACTGTTTTTCACCTGGAGGTTAACTCAGAGAGTTCCAGTTACAGAGGTGGCCCACATTCTCCCGTGGCTCACCTCCACACACACTCTATAAGTTCCTCACAGTGTGAAATCATTCAAGCTTGCACCAGGCACACTGTGTTTCTCCAGGCCCTCTGGCATTACACGGATTTGAATTCTTAAAATGATGGCAGAGTTGTTGGAAGAGTAAAGAATTATGGCCTAAGTTATTTCAGTTCTGTCATTCTATGTGGGCCCTTGGACTTTTCCTTGGTGATTAACATTTTCCAACTGTGGGGACAGCATTTGAAACTTGCTAGAATGATTCCTAAAGAAACAAAGACATTCTTGGAACTTATGAAATGGGTTTTTTATGATGCTCTGCCAAACTTATATCTATGTTCAAGTCTCTTCCTAAATACTTACTTATATAGAGGTCGTTGTTTTATGTGAAGGAAAATTTTCAAAACTAAAGTTATGAAAAAGAAGTGCTCCTTGTTGAACCACATACAAAGACAGATTAACAAATCCGACTGTGCTGTCTACCGAACATGATTATAGAACATAAATTCTGACAAAGTAATTGATCAAATGGGAGAAGACCCAAGGACAGCAACGGCGATGATGTTGTTCCTCATTTGCTGTGACTGAACAATACAGTCTTCGTTTTCCAGGAAAAAACTGAAATGTAACTAAAAACTACTCATCCATTTCTTTTTCTTGTAGTGTAGTCTTTTTAATTGACATGATTAAACATTGGAAATTCACGAAAGGAAAACTTTCACTGCATTTCTTTTCCGGCAGTTATTATTATGTGTTTCATGTCATAAATATTAATGAAAATTATTTGGTTGTATAGTAAGGAGGTATAAAAACGGCCTGTGCTGAAGTCAGATACTGTAGGCACACCACTGGTTTGAAGTAACAACCCCAACATGGAAATAATCCAAATGTCAAAAAAAGTGGCATAATCATAAAGAATGCGACACAAAAGCAATTGCTGCTGTACCCAACAACCTGGATAAACCTTACAGACATAATAATGAGCAACTGCCATCAGAAACAGGAACATGCAAAACATATTATTCCATTTCTGTGAAGTTCAAGAACAAGAAAAAACTAATCCACAGTGATGAATCAGAACACTGGGCAGAGGTATTATTCTATACCTGGGCACAGGAAATATTCTGTATCTTAACTGGGGGGGGGGGGGGGGGGGGGCAGTTACATGGGTTTATTACATAAAAACTGTTCAATCTTTCAGCATATGTACACTCGATTTTTTAAAGATCTTCTCTACTGTCCACATATGCCTACAATTAACAAAAGAAACACTGAGGTTCAAAAATGTAAAACGTGTATCCAAGATCATTAGTACTTGAAAAAATTTAGATACAGTTAAAAGGAGTTGACAAACAACAGTGCTGTGGTTTTTAAATTTCAAAATATTGTACCCTTTAATGTGACAGATAGCTTGGTAGAGAGAGGTTAATGCAAACAGAGTTAAGTAGTTAAATACCAGAGCAGCAAATGGCTATCAAAATTAAGTAGAGTTAGGGGCACCTGAGTGGCCTAGTCGGTTGAGCATCCAGCTTTGGCTCAGGTCATGATCTCATGGTTCGTGGGTTCAGGCTCCGTGTCAGGCTCTGTGCTACCAGCTCAGAGCCTGGAGCCTGCTTCAGATTTGTGTCTCCCTCTCTCTCTACCCCTCCCCTGCTCACATTCTCTCTCTCTCTCTCTCTCTCTCTCTCTCTCAAAAATAAATGATCACTTAAAAAAAACATTTTTAATTAAGCAGAGTTATATAGGACTTGAGAGAGTATATCAGAAAAATAAATGTTGTGTTTTGAAAATTATTCTTTGTTGGCAGCTTAACAAAGTGTCCCAGAGTGAAGCCTTGGGACTATGGTGCCTTGGTGGGCTGCAAGTTCAAATTAGAAAGGACCACCTATCTAGAATTTTGCAGCTCTGGTGTTAATAAAGTTGCTGCCTTGTCTCCCTTAAGAGCTCATCTTTGTCCGTGATGGCACTGTGCCCTTGGCAGAGAAAACCCGACACATTCCACGAGCCCCAGGGGTTAGTACTCTTTGCCCAATGACAAATCTGCAAAGATTGTCCCTTCTGCCTAGTTCCCTCCAAAATAATGCAAAAAGGAATACAAACAATAAAGGAACACGTTGAAAAGTGGATACTCAGTTCGGGAAGGGGCATTTTCCCCGGTGTTTAGGGAAAGGATCTCCCCAGTCTATCAGAGTTCAGAACTCAGAACAGAGCCACAATTATCAAAGCAATCAGCAAAGAGGAAGAATTCCAACAACTCATTTCTTTGCCAAAGACTTCATGACCAGAAGCCATGTGAGGCCATAATGTACATCCCAGCAGAGAAGGTAGAGAAGGGGAAAGTAGAAGGAAGAGAAGGGAAGTGAGGATGAGATGCAAATAGGAAAACATAAAATATACATGCAGCAGTCATGGGGAAAAGAGAGAGGTGGACAGATGCTAAGCTGGTTTAGGCCATTGCTCTGAGTTCAATGAAAGGCAACGACCAAAGGCATGTTCCACAGAGAAAACTGTCCAAGTGCCCTTGTCCCCTTCAACACCCAAATCCTGGAAGAGTGTGGTAACAGTGAAAGGTATCTTTAGTCCAGGACACTTCCAAGAACAAGAAATTCAAAAACTGTCTCATTTCCCCCCACAAAACTGCTACCTTGAAGTCTTACCAAAGGGGCTGATTCCCTCATTTCACACAAAAAAAGGGCCCCAAGAGCAAAGGACAAATGCCCAAAAGAAAGGCACCTGTGGGGGTTATGAATCTGTAACCACTCCATCAATAAATGCAAGTAATTTCTTGTCAGTCTTGCCAGTTTTCAGAGGAGATTATATATGGAGAGGCATGTGGGCAGGCATCTAAAGGTACGTGTTGGGGTGGGAAGGGAAGACGATAAGGAGCACGGGTCCTCAGACCCTGGCAGAGGAACCAAGAGAAAGGAGGAGCAGGACAAAGATGAGGCTGGAGTAGAAAACATGCCTGAGACAATTTCCTTCATCGAGGTAGCAGGCTGTGGAGCAGGATTTCCCAGCATTTCTTTTGGCTAACTGATTTTTCATGGGCCTAAGGGGTAAAGAAGCTACATTTCTATAAATGTTAACATTATCAATAGGACAGCCCTGACACAGCTGGGACATGTAAGGAGTTGTCCAGATTCGTAGATAGATGCGTTATTTTTGTGGCAAAAGACAAACTTGAAAAATGTACTTCGGCACAAATCTTAATCTTTGGGGGCCAATCTAAGTTCCTCAAAAGGCAGTACCAAGTTTTCTCCATTAAACAGATTTTGAGACTGACAGACCTTTGCCCTATCCCACCCACAAAGCCATTAATCCAGATACATTAAAATCATAAAAAAAAAAACCCTCCATCATTTTTCAGATAAATTCACAACACATGCAATCCCAATTTGCAAACAACCCTCTAGGGTACACACAAATGTGCTAAAAACCACAACGCTTCATAGCTGTATCAGAAATAATAGATGAGAGCGTTCCCAAGATGAGGCTTAAGTGATGGGTTTTGTGCCAACAATAGGAATTCTTAATGTGTAACAGCTAGAAGAACAGTTGAATAATTAAGTAACTTCCTGGGATATTGAGAGAGAAAAAAAAGTATAAATGGAAAATAAACAGATTAAAAGAAAGGATACTCCGTGTGGTACACAAGTTATAATAATTATACAAATTCTGAATGGCATTTACCCTAGGTGATACCTGTTTCTACAATCCTTTTTCTGTTCCAAATGTGTTGAGAACAGGGAGGAAGATAAGTTCATCTTTTGGCACCTATCAGACATTTCTGTTTGTGTCGTTTGGTACCCCTGGGAGCTCATTCTACAGTCCGTGGGAGGGCGGGGGGTTAACCAGCAAGGAAAAATCCAATTCAGAGACTTAGAACGGACAAAAGCTAGGTCAGTCCTGCCCTGCTCTGCTCTCCACTATTAGAATCAAGAGAGCACTGGGAGAGTAAGAGCAAGGCAGGCTTCATGGGAGAAACCCACTTGTGCATTAGCACAGAGCCTCACACTTGACTGAATCTCAGTTGTTAATGTCTTGAGATTCTTAATCCTTTTTTTTTTTTTTTAACAAAGTGCCCTGCACATTCATTTTGTACTGTGCCTCGCAAATTATGCAGCCAGTCCTGAGTAAGAGTCTGGTTTGTTCTTAGGTGCTTCCTTGTATTAGAGGCTACTATCCAGACTCTTCCCTCCACTAACGTGCTGTGTAGGTTAGATTGAGTCTCTGTTCAGAAAAGAGAGGACAAGGGGAGGAAGGGGAGAGGGAGGAAGGGGGGGGAGGGAAAGGGAGGGGAGGGGAGGGGAGGGGAGGGGAGGCAGTAACTGTCCAAAAACTGGCTGGACATAGCAGGAACAGGACACTCTGCAAACAACTAAATCTTTATGCAGACAGTATTAACAGAAATCTACCCTTACAGGACAGCTAGGAATATCCCCAAATAAGCCAAAGGGTCACATACAGACTTGTATTAATCATCAAAGGGAAAAAAGCATGCCTGTACAAAGATAAATATGAGGAAAACTCTAAGAAACTATTATGCTCATGGTTGAAGTACATCCATTCACTAAAGAATATTTATGGAGTTCCTAGAACACACTAGACATGTTAGAAATTGCTTTGTTATGTGACAGTGTTGGTAGTGGTGGCATTTTTTTTTTGTTTCAGTCCATAATCTGTATTCATTCTGAGTAAAATAAAATTGCTAAACACTGTATATGATTGACTGTGGGTTTTATAAAATGTGGTACCCAACAGAACAATTAAAAAAATACCCACAGCTTTTGATTACTGAAACTATATACAAGGCTTACTTATATGGCAAGTTTAGTTGACTAAGCTGTGTGTGTGTGTGTGTGTGTGTGTGTGTGTGTGTGTGTCTGTGTGTTGAGAGCAAACTTGGAAATTTTCAATTCTTCCATGATTTTAGTAAGTAAGCAGCACCCACAGAAATATATTCAGGCAATGACAGAAATGTCCATGGCTTTCTTTTTTTTTTTTTTTGAGAGAGAGAGAGCACACATAAGTGGGAGCGGAGCGGGTGGGCGGTGGGCGGGGAGTGGGGTGGGGGTGGGGGTGGGGGTGGACCAGAGGATCTGAAGCAGGCTCCGTGCTGAGGGCAGACAGCCTGATGCGGGGCTCAAACTCAACAAAGGCTGACACTTAACCAACCGACTGTGCCACCCAGGCGTCTCTTTTCTTTTTTTCTTTTTTTTTTTTTTTTAAAAAAAGGTCTCAATGCTAAAAACATTCCAGTCCCTGGACAACTTGAGAGAGTTGAAAATAGTCTATTTTCATGATGCTTGCCAAACTCGGTCTTAAAATGGAAGAAAATCGTGCATCTAGAATTAGGCAAAATAAAGACCAGTTTATTCTTACATTCATTAATGCTTAAATGCCTGCAGAAGGTAAAATTCTGAGGTTGCTGGGAAAATTAATAATAGCTTTCAGAGGTATTCAGTATTTGCTAGTTACTTATAAAACACAAGGTAATACAAATATAAGTGTTTTCCATCCCAGTTGTGCACGATAGTAGACATTTTGGTTACATAACTTTGTCTAACAGCTGAGTTACTTCACAGTAGATGACTGTAGTCTTCAAACTAAAAAATGGAAACAAAAGAAGCTAGTAAAAATGTGAAGAGTTTCTGGAAATACAAAACATTTTACAGAAAGCACAACTCTTACAGAGACATTATCTAACCCAAGCATTAACTGAACCAAACCAAAAGGCAGAGCAGATTAAATATAAAGACCACAGTACAGAAAGGGGCACAGAGCCCTCAAGCACGGAGGAAAGCTAGGGAAACCAGCATGAGGGAATAATTTTAGGTTTTACTAATGCCTTTTCAATTTAATTTCAAACATGGCCAGAAAAATTAACTTGGCAAATCACAAAATTAATACCATTTTGCAAATTCCTTCTTTATAAACTTCTAATAGGGCAAGTCAGAATAAAATTATAGGCAATCCAGAGAAAAATCTGGATCTTGGGCCAACCACAAGAATTCTGCCACTCCTGAGGTCCTAAGGTCCAACACACTTTCATAATGAAACTGTGGGGGGAGGGGGCTAAAAATTGATAAATTCATTTTAATCCATGTGCATGAAGATGGAATATAGATTTAATGCCTGAAATTTAGAATATAGAGTCTCAAATATAGTATGCATCTACAGAGTGTATAAGCTATACCTAAACATAGGTATAAGCTAGAAATGTGTTTATAATTATACATATATACCCAAATATTTCAAAGCTACATTTAAAATGCATTAAAAATACAAAAATTGAAAACAATGTAACATAAAAAGTCCTTTTTCAAATATACCCCCAAATCCTGAAATAAATACACATTCTTCCTATCAGGCAGAGAGAAATTATCCCTTAGGAAGAAGACAACCGTGATTTTACAACAAACTAAAGAACAAGCCTGAGACAATGAAATGTTTAAGAAAACAGCTTTCAGCACTTTATGCACTTCTTCCAAATGATCATTACGGATCCAGAACAATGACAACAGCGAAAGAGGTATGCATGGTCCTACCTCAACTTTTTAGTAACTGTTTCCCTTGCGTCAGCCATGGGACACTCTTATGATTAATTTCCTTATCTGGAAACGTGGGGCAAGCATTCCTACCCCAAAGGGCAGTAGAGACGTTTAATGAGATAATAGATGCAGAAAGCTTTTTAATTCCAGTGTCCAGTACTAGATGTGAGGAATGGAAACAATTATTGCTAATCATCAGAGCAACGCAGCAAGAAGAAATTTCATCCTAATTCTGGGAGAAATAAGAGTAAGTAAGGTTTGCCTGTGAAATGACCAAACAATGGTGAGCTGGAGGACAGCTGAAGGGGAGATGATAAAGTACTTGGCCAGCCAATCAAATAAACTATACTAATTCATCTTAAATAAAAATTAAATTAAGCTTTTAAGGTAATGTACAAATTCTCCAAACAGCTATACAAAACCTAAGCCCACACAGGTGACAATAAATCAACCAAGGGTACTTACTGTACAAATATTAATAAATATGTATGTATACTCCAAGTCCAAAACACAAAATAACCTTTTTTTCTAAATTTAAAGACATGCTCAGATCCAACCCACAACTGCTCAATCACTGCAAGCATTTTAAATATATAATATATATTTAAATATATATTATAAATTTTTGCACTTTTATAAAAAAGTATAAAAGCATAGGAAAGTGAACAATACACAGGAAAGCAAAAGTGCATCCTGATTAATGTGTATGCGCACATGTGTGCTACTGACCCCCTGCTTTCTTTCTGATTCAGCTCTTAGTTCTCCCCTTTCTTGGGTCTAATTTGTGAAATGCAAAGATACATAAAACCTTATTCTCATTAAAAGGCAGTCCCAAAACTTTTATGGCTTGAAATTTGAGTTCAACAACATCTGTACGATTACAAAGTATATCTTGTAGTAACAGAGCAACGAATCACAAATACATACCAGTAGCACAATGTTAAAATCATTAAGTTTTATTTCATTACAATCCACTTTCTGAAATGCACGTGGGCCAGCATACAATTAATCATAATTATTCAACCCACAGCGTAGCACCACACAGCATCAAGAGGATTAGCAAATGTGTGGCCTTACTTTTTCTGCCTGTTGTAAGACAGAAAGAAAATTCAGACAATATGGCACCACAGGAAAAGGGCAAACAGATTCATTTCCTGTAGAATAAAGGAAAGGTTTAAAAAACAGTTTTCTGTCCAATAGTCTATGGACTCAGCTTTCAAGTTTCTGAGTTTATGGAGTAAGCCATTTCAGGTCAATGTGCAAAAACCATTTTGCATCTTCTTTTAAAGCTCTGTTAAGTTTTATTTTAAATTTGCTTTTTAAAATTATGTAGCATCAGAAGCTGCAGGTTTATAATGTCAGGCAGACCCGCTCATGAACCAATTTATACAAGTTACTAAAACTACGGCAATCACCAAAAACATACTGCGAGGCCATCCTTACAGGAAAAGTTTATAAACACAGAAACATGAATACATGCACACTCACACACACATACTCGTACGTGTGTATTTGCAAGCCGGATCTAGGTCTCAAAGGCAAATAGCTAAATTGGGAGAAGGGAAAAAAACAAAAAACATTTGTCCTCCTTTAAAAATTGTTTCTTCTTGGAAACAGTGCTACTGATATTTTTAAGTCAACCAACATAAAAGTCATTTGAGTCTATGACCTCTCTCCTTTTCCTCCACTGCCTGGGACAGAAGGACTAATTCTCTCCCAGGAAGGGGCAGGAACCTCTGGGAAATTATTTCAGAACCAGCTCTGAAGAAGAGTTAATAAGAGCTGAATCTCTGGAGATTACAAATTTGAGAATATCAAGAAGTTCTCGGTGAGTAGTCAGAAGACTGAGAGAAAAAGAAATAAAAAAGTGTAAAGTTCAAAGAAAATCAGGGTGAGACAAAAAAAAAAGAAAGAAAAGTATATAGTTCAAGAGTAACAAAGAATGATAGAGTTTATTAACAAATTATCTAAATGTCTAACAAATATTTAAAACATTTTTAATTCTGGTTGATATTTTCACTTAACTTTTTTAAAAGGAAACTGTTTTAAGTATATTTCAATTTGTCTATAAATAAACTAGTAATATGGCCTGTAAGACCAAATTTTTCCCAAACTGAAAAAGCACAAAACACGGAGTTGCGGGAATAGTTTTCATAAGATGGGTTTTGTAAATTTAAATTCACAAAACTGACAGCCACCTTCAGAGATTAAAGGACTATATTCTAGGGACTCAGAGAGCCTGAAGAGATCAAAATTATATCTTTAAATTATTATTTTTAAGCAGTTTAGCTTCTTAGTTTAGATGCAATCGTGAGGGATAAAATGTACAAGAAACATGATTTAGTTTAAAATTTTTGGGGGGCGCCTGGGTGGCTCAGTCAGTTGGGCGACTGAGTTTGGCTCAGGTCATGATCTCGCAGTTTGTGAGTTCAAGCCCTGCGTCGGGCTCTGTGCTGACAGCTCGGAGCCTGGAGCCTGCTTTGGATTCTGCGTCTCCCCCCTCTCTCTAACCCTCCCCTGCTCATGGTCTGCGTCTCTGTCTCTCAATAATAAATAAATATAAAAAAATTTTTAACATTTTTTAATAAGAAAACATTTTAGGGGCACCTGGCTGCCTCAGTCAGTAAAGCATACAACTCTTGATCACAGGGTCATGAGTTCAAGCTCCACGTGTAGCTCAGAGTTTTACTAAAAATTTAAAAATAATAATTAAAAATAAATAAAAAAGGAAAACATTGTAAAGTATTAACTATGCCCTCTCTATAAATATTGGTACTCAACTATATTTTTTGGTGCAAAAATTATATTATTACAACAGAGGACCCTCAAAATTATGACCTTGCTAAAACATAACCCTGGAGCAATCAATCATCAATCAACTCCTCTTGTACCTCTTAAAATTCAGGCTTCCTAACCTTTATTTTAAAATGTTATGAAGTTAGCACACAATTTTATTTGTTTGGTAAGGGCTCAATGATGTTCCACTAATAATGACCTATAAACAAAGAACAGAATAAAATCCAAAGCCGTTTAACCTATAAACTCCCAACATTACAGAATGCACAAATGTCCAAGTTCTTTAGAAATCCTTAGTTTGTCTGAAAATTCAGTGAGTCCTTTAAAACCCAAAATTTTCCACCTCACTTAAAATAGCTTTTCACAACTCTTGGTGACATGAAGTGACATCTTGCACCAGTGAAGCTGGCATGTGAGAACACTTGCCTCCCAGAATGCCTCACCAGTCCTGTAACCCTGTTCTTCCTACTCCACACCCCTCACTGCCTGTCTACAAACACTTTAGGATCTGACTCAACTCCAACCCTTCCTGGGTTTTGCTGCTCTGTCCAGCTACAAAGAAGATGCTGGCACCTACAATGTTTATTGGCACTCAAATATTCATTGAATGAATGAATGAATGAATGGTTTAAGTATTCTTAATTTCATTATCTATTTATAGTCTGTTATTTTCTAAATTTTATTTTTTAATTTATATTTTACCACCACAGTGGGATTGGGAATACCCAAGCATATGTAGGTATCTCAACTGTTTAAAAAAAAGAGGGGGGTTGCCTGGGTGGCTCAGTGGTTAAGCTTCCGACTTCAGCTCAGGTCATGATCTTGTGGTTCGTGGGTTTGAGCCCCATGTCAGGCTCTGTGCTGACAGCTTGGAGTCTGGGGCCTGCTTCGGATTCTCTGTCTCCCCCTTTCTCTGACCCTCCCCTGCTCATGCTCTGTCTGCCTGTCTGTCTGTCTGTCTCCCCCTCTCTCTCTCAAAAATAAATAAACATTAAAAAAAATTTTGTAAAGAGAGGCAACAGGCCCAAAATGGAGTCACTTGTGCTAAGACCACATCACCAAACCAGGACTTAATATCTTACTTAATTACAGTTTCTCTCGTCTGAATGGGATACTGCCCAATTCATGAATCATTGAATAAAGCCAACAAGATATTTAAAATTTATTCAGTTGAATTTTTTTAAGTTTATTTATTTATTTTGAAAGAGAGAGAGAGAGAGCACATGGGAGAGGGGCAGAGAGAGAATCTCAAGCAGGCTCCATGTCATCAGTGCAGAGCCTGACACAGGGCTCAAACCCACAAACCCCAAGATCATGACCTGAGCTGAAATCAAGAGTCAGACGCTTAACTGACTGAGCCACCCAGGTGTCCCTACTCAGTTGAATTTTGTTTTTGTTCTTTTAATCATGTTCACATTCCTAAATCTCCCCCCAACTACACATCGCCCTGTGACTCACACATTGTTACAGGAACAGTAGATGTTCAAATATTTAATGGAGTCTCAATCTAAATAGCATTTCAAATCATCTGGTTTAACTACCCATTGAAAATCTTAGAGTGCCCTCTACGATATTCACCACGCCCTCTGCTTGAACTCCCTCCCTCCCCTGGCTTGCCCCAGTAATCTTTGACAGCTCTGACTGTAGGAAGCTCTTCCTGACGCAGAATCCTTGCCTCTTCCTTGCCACTGTACTGCACAAGCTTATCTCTGCTTCTGCATGACAGAATGAACTCCTGGGTTTACCCCTTCATCTATTCATTCAGCAAATACTTCCTGAATGCCTCCTTACGACTGTCTGTATGCCACGCACCAGGAATCTTCCGTACACACACACAGCCACTGTTACCACCTCGGCAACCACTACCATGGTCCTTGCTCACATGGGATTACAAAGCAGAAAATATGGACGCTGTTCAGCAAACTACCGACGAAATACATCCCCGGTTCATCAACCACTGGCACACAGTATGATCCTACCCTCCTTCGATCATCTCGGCTTCTTACTCTCAAATGCCACCAATTTATTAACAAAAAAAAAAAAATGTTTTTCCAAGAAATCACTACCTGCATCCCTAATAACCAAGATATGACTCTTACTCCATCAGCAACCCAAGCAGCTAAACTCATGCTCATGGTGTCAGATTCCATTCATATTTTCATGCTTCTTTCCCATTTACTTTATTCTGAATTCCCTGTCACTGGAAAGCAAGAGGTTTTGGAGAACAGAAGTTCCTGTTCCTCCCTCCTCCATTCAGCCTGAACCAGGAGAACCCACTGGACAGACAAAACCTTTCATAGATCCTCCATACATAAACTAAAATCAATATTAGCATAAACGTACCATTACATTCCGGAATATATGTCATTTCTTATTAAAAAAACAACTGAAGAAAACAGTGAGGATTAAAACAGTTAAGTCGAAATTGGGATGGAGCATTATACCAACCTCGAACCCAATTTGTTTCTGCATTTCTATTCTGCTTACACATTATCAGCTTAAAACTCTCACAGATAAACAGATGAAAGCTCAGTTTACAATTTCAGGACACTCTTTAATTAAAGTAATTCAAAAGCTTGAGAGAGAAGTGAGAAATTTCTGATTCAAAGTTGAATCACTAACAATGAACCAGCTCTCATTCCTTACTAAAACACACACACACACACACACTCACCATATTGCCAAGTATCACACAACTGAATCACCTGAAACATTTCTGACATTAAGTGAGCCTGGGGGACAGGTGCTACCACAGGCAGGGAATGGTACACATTCGCCGGAGAAAGCCAAGGCACAATCTCAGCCTTCCCTCAGCAATGATGCATTCAGAAAAACCTTTGAACAGAAACCTTCTAAGGTTTGCACAGAAAGATCTAACCCAGCAGGTCACTTCCAGCATGGAACACTGGGGCATGCATATCCGTGTACTCATTGGAAGTTAAGAACACCCTCGGAAACTCCCACGAGAGAACCCAAAACCCTGGGTTCACAGGATGATCTGAAACAAGTAGCACCTTTACCTTCACACCCTTTCACAGGTCTCATTACATTGGTTTTTCATGTAAATACTGTACTTTCTAAAGAGGCACACATAATGGGTCTCTATACGCTAGAAGTCTTTATGGCGGGCTATTCTGAGCTGGACAAATGTAATCATATTATTCACAGATTAAAAAAAAATTAATGTCAGGTTTTTCTATTAACCCTATCCCAGTACCAAAATTGAATAAAGATTGTGTACCTAAATACACTCTTATTTAAAATGCATGCAGAGGGTGCCGGGGTGGCTGAGTCAGTTAAGCGACCGACTTCAGCTCAGGTCATGATCTTGTGGTTTGTGGGTTTGAGCCCCCTGTCAGGCTCTGTGCTGACAGCTTGGAACCTGGAGCCTGCTTCAGATTCTTGTCTCCCTCTCTCTCTGCCCCTCCTCTGCTTGCTCTCTCTCTCTCTCAAAAATAAACATTAAAATAAAAAAATTTTTTTCAATTAAAACAAAATAAAATGCATGCTGAAGGGTGTCTGGGTGGCTCAGTTGGTTAAGAGTCCAACTTCAGCTCAGGTCATGATCTCGCAGTTCCAGAGTTCGAGACCCACATCGGGCTCTGCTGACAGACAGCTCAGAGCCTGGAGCCTGCTTTGGATTCTGTGTGTGTGTGTGTGTGTGTGTGTGTGTGTGTCTTTCTCTCTCTTTCTGCCCCTCCCTGCCTTGTGCTCTCTCTCCGTCCCTCAAAAATGAATAAATGTTAAACAAAACTTTTTTAACAAAATAAAATAAAATGTATGCTGATAGGGGCACCTGGGTGGCTCAATCGGTTGAGCATCCAGCTTCAGCTCAGGTCATGATCTCATGGTTCATGAGTTCCAGCCCTGCTGCAGGCTCTCTGCTGTCAGTGGAGAGCCTGCTTCGGATCCCCTCTCTCTCCCCGCTCCTTGCCCCTCCCCCGGTCACTCTCACTCTCTGACTCTCTCTCTCTCAAAAATAAATTAATTAATTGGGAATGCAAGGTGGTGCAGCCACACGGGAAAACAGTATGGGGGTTCCTCAGAAAACTAAGAATAGAACTACCTTACGACCCAGCAATTGCACTACTAGGCATTTATCCAAGGGATACAGGTGTACTGTTTTGAAGGGACAAATGCACCCCCATGTTTATAGCAGCACTATTAGCAATAGCCAAAGTATGGGAAAAGCCCAAATGTCCATCGATGGGTGAATGGATAAAGAAGATGTATGTGTGTGTGTGTATACACACACACACACACACACACACACACACACACACACACACACAATGGAGTATTACTCGACAATCAAAAAGAATGAAATCTTGCCATTTACAACTACGTGGATGGAACTGGAGGGTATTATGCTAAGCGAAACTAGTCAGTCAGAGAAAGACAAAAATCATATGACTTCACTCATATGAGGACTTTAAGAGACAAAACAGATGACCATAAGGGAAGGGAAACAAAAATAATATAAAAACAGGGAGGGGGACAAAACAGAAGAGACTCATAAATATGGAGAACAAACTGAGGGCTACTGGAGGGGTTGTGGGAGGTGGGATGGGCTAAATGGGTAAGGGACACTAAGGAATCTACTCCTGAAATCATTGTTGCACAATATGCTGACTAATTTGGATGTAAATTTTTAAAAATATATTAAAAAAATAAAATTAATTAATTAAAAAATAATTTAAAAAATAAAATGCATGCTGATACAATAAGTATCCATCCCATAGTGCTCAGGTTTACCTAACATTCTGTGCCCATTGAAGAAAAAGAGTTCTCAACACACCTCAAGCATTAATTTGCTCGTTATTTTTCACACATTGCTTCAAATTCACTAGAAGAGTCAGATACTCCTAAATGTGGCCACTTCTCTACTTCTTTTCAACTACAGAATCTTACCTAACCCAAATCAAGCCTGTATTACAGAGGACCACATTCCTTGCTGAAAGCAAAGCATAGAAATTCTCTAAACAAGGCAGCATTATATATCTATTAGAAACAGATATAAAGAAAAATACACTATGGAACTTAATTTGGAAAACACTCAAACAGAAATCCAAGATACCCATTTACTCTGAAGAACTTCATTTTTTCTGATTTATACATTTTGTAAAAATTGTATATAAATATAAATTTTGGATTTGCAGATCAACACTGTTTTAAATTAAAACCCACGGCTCCAGATACCACGAATTAACATATAAAAAGGGAGGCAAATAAGAAAATTATACATTTGGGGCGCCTGGGTGGCTCAGTCGGTTGAGCGTCCGACTTCAGCTCAGGTCATGATCTCACGGTCCGTGAGTTCGAGCCCCGCGTTGGGCTCTGTGCTGACAGCTCAGAGCCTGGAGCCTGCTTCAGATTCTGTGTCTCCCTCTCTCTCTGACCCTTCCCCGTTCATGCTCTGTCTCTCTCTGTCTCAAAAATAAATAAACATTAAAAAAAGAAAAGAAAAGAAAATTATACGTTTGAAGGGAAATTTCTGAAATATGTTTGAAATTTCTGAAAATAATTCTACATTATAACTTTCACCTCGAAACCTAGCCATTTCAATTTTTTTTTTAAAGATGAATTAGAGAATATCCATTACAAGGAACATTTTTTTTCTCCTTGTATGGTAGAGAAGAAAAAGTCACATCAGAGATAAAAATGAGTTTGTATCTGTAAGCAAACTATTAATTACAATTAGCCCCATCGGCCTACATAAAAACACTGAATAAATGACGGTTATGCGAATATACTGGATAAACTTCAGTCAGTTGGTTTTAGTTTGTTTTACAAAAACAAGAAGCTTTTGGAAAAGAAGATTGTTTTGCTAGAACAGAATGCGTGACAGGACTTGTACCGTGTGGTTGTGCTTGTTTTGGTTTGGTTTTTGTTTTCTTAGCGCACAGGACATTTTCATATTAATATCACGTCTCATAGTCCTCCTCAGATGATCACTGGTGAAGAGTGTGAACCCCGATTTTTCAGGAGCTGCTTCATTGATTTTTATCTATTTTTCCCCCTGACAAACAGACAGTGGTGTCGCCCGTCTTCGGCCCTCCAGCCGTGTGCAAGAGGCTGCGGAGTCTGCGGGTCACATGAGCAGCGCCAATGCTCCCGGCCCCTGAAGGCAGACTAAGTAAAGTGATGACACAGGAAAACTCTCCCCCAAGAGTGCTCTACAAAGACACACATGAGCGTATGGAAACAGAAGCTGGGCTTCGACAGCCTGAGAGTGAAAACCGATACTTGACACAGCTGTGTTGTTAACACACGCAGTAGAAGCTGCAGAACACCACCCAAGGCTGTTCCCACAAGTGAAGGAACTGCATTTCACCACCGTCTGACAACATCTATTTATAGCAGACCTGATTTCTCCAGACACATGATTATTTATGCACATTAGATATGCATTATTTAACAGTGCTACGAAACCGAAACAGGACTCTTCCATGCATGTTTTAATAGGCTATCAAACTTTTCCCCCTAAATAATTATGTCCTGTTTTAAATAACTTAAGTCTTCAACTTTAATCAAAAACAAGGCATTTGAATTTAAAAACTCTGGGACAAGAGTGCTTTACCATCTTAACGAAACAGGTGGTTGAACGGGGAACTAGAGGACTACGCTTCCCACAGTTGACCCAAAGGAGCCAGAAGACATTTTAAGTTTATTTATTTATTTTGAAAGACAGCACAAGTGGAGGAGGGGAAGACAGAGAAGGAGAGAGAATCTCAAGCAGCCTCCGTGCTGCCAGCACAGAGCCTGACGTGGGGCTTGAAGTCATGAAACCACGAGATCATGACCTGAGCTGAAATCAAGAGTCAGACGGACACTTAACCAACTGAGCCACCAAGGCACCCCCAGAAGACATTTCAAGTGGACACAACTCAGCAATCCATTCTTCACCCCCCAACTCCAGGCCCGGCCTCCTCCACACAGGTCTGTGGCACAAGCTTGGCCCACACTCACCCATCCTTCTCGCACTGGCGACCACACGCTGTCTGGCCCACAGAAGCTGCATACAACCGTGCGCCCACTGCCATTTGTGCATTACCTTCTGTCGGTGTCTTACACCAGCGCCCAGGGCCCACCATCGTGCAGTGACAAATTATCTCAAGACTGCCTGTATCCTCCACTATAATGTGTGTACCCCCACTGGTATAGGCAGGAAAATGTATGAAGAAAGGTAAAAGACCCTTTCAGTTGGAAAAGTAGCCTTTGGAACATAAGCCACAGCTTTTATATAATAAGAATCATATTTTGACCCCTGCCCCACAACTGTGAGGCAACAAGAACTCTTTGAAAAGGAACCTGGGTAGAAACCACAAAGAAGAGCATCTGTGGTGACTAAGGGCAGAGTCTCCTCAGACAGACTTATTTCTGCTCAAAGCCACAAAATGGGAATAAACAGTCCCACTTTGTATACCGAAAACAGAAAAAGAGTAAGCCATGTCACCCCAGGCCAGGTGAGACTTCTGGGGTGCCACAGGTGCAGCCAGAGGCCAACACAGTCAGCCAGACCCACACTGCGATGGTGGGTGCTGTGCCCAGAAGGGAGCACCCTCCCCCTCCCCACCCCAGAGGGAGACCCAGGATACCCAGAAGGACAGGTCTTCATTACAGCTCCCCTCTGGGGCTGTCTGCAGACAGGAGGAGGATGGTCAACAGGCTGGAAAGCTGACACGCCACCCTGTGCAGGCCCCGCTAGGAAGCAGACTCCCAGAGAGACCTCATGACGGCAGCTGCTCACCTTGCTCCATTGCACAAGGTGAGGGGCCACCAAGGCACCCCATTTTCTAGGACACCACACCCCACTACAGTGCAGAACTGGGCCTCCCACCTGATATTACCTCAAATGCAACCCAGGCAGAGGCTCAGGGCACACTGTGGGGGATGTCAGCTTCTCGGGGCTCAGGCCAGGGGTGTGGGTCATCAGCCTTCAATGAACATGTATCAACAGCTCTCAGCTCTGGGCTGCAGAGTCATACAGGAGCTATGAAGGGTGACCTCTTATGGAGTCCACAGCCCTTTTGCCATGCTCAGCCATTACGATTCCATGGAGACTTTACTACGTATTTCTGAATTTGGGGAGTGATTCATATGCGTCTGATATTTTACCATTCTCAGGAAGGCTCCTGGTATTTCTTACGAGTAGGGCAAGTGGGAATTATTTTTCTCACATAACAAGATTAGATCACTGGAAATCAGGAAAGAGCCTACATAACATATTTACCAAGCACCAACTACATAACTGGCACACTTCTTGGTGCAAGCCTTGCTTACTAGTAAAACACAAGTCTGTACCCTTTCCAGGTACAGATCCACAGCCAAGTGCCTGGGCTTACCATCTGGCAGAAGATTCACACACCTATGGCTTTGGTCTCATACCCAAGCCGACATGATGTATCTGGAGAAATCCACATTTAGTTAAATCTCATTAATGAGACCTGAATGGGAGGCTAAGTTAACTTCAAATTTTGAAAACAATGAAATTGAGGAGATTCCAAGTAAAATTAAAAATCAACCTTACCAGGGCCATATCTTAATTTGGGGTAAGTTCTTAAGCCTAAAACAGAACAGATGACTAAGATCTTGTCTATTCAATACTATCTTTCAAAATCTCTTCAAAGTGTCCAGCAGTGGGAAAGATTGCTTTTGGTTTGGTTGCCTACAACATGCCTGTGTTGAAGGGTCATAATAGACCACTCCCTCCTCCCCAAAGAAAAGGAATAAGGATGTATAAATATTGGAATTACATTCAGTGCAGCAAGATGCACACTGGGGCAGCCTGAAGGAGCTGGGACTCACAAAAGCAGACTCACAGCTCCACTAAATGCTCATTTTCAGATGTGTTCACTGAGTGAAATGGCAGGTGCACTGGCAGCCCCTTTAAAATCACTTTCTCTTTGTGTGTTGCTTCCTTTCTCTCTCTTCCTCCTCCCTCTGTGTGGGGAAGTGTTCTCTCTGTCTGTTTATCCATCTCTAATTCTCATGTTCTCTCTTTGCAGGAATAAAACTTTCCTTGGTAATCTCTCTTTCTAAGGAGGATAAAGGAAGGAAACAGAAACAAAGAAAACACACAAAACAATTGGACATTATTCCATGATTCAATCATAACTCTACATTTTGGCAGTGCACAGTCTCAGAAACCACTCACAGAACATGCATTACATACATTACAACTGAAATGTATTAAAGGGGCGCCTGGGTGGTGCAGTCAGTTAAACGTACAATTTCAACTCAGGTCATGATCTCATGGCTCATGAGTTCAAGCCCCACATTGGGTTCTGTGCTGACCTGCTTCGGATTCTGTGTCTCCCTCTCTCTGCTCCTCCCCCGCTTGTGCTCCCTCCCTCCCTCCCTCCCTCTCTCTCTCTCTCTCTCTCTCTCTCTCTCAAATAAACATTAAAAAAAGGTTTTTTAATGTAAAATTAAGAAGAAAATGTTCACTGGTCTGAGGGCCTTAAGACATATTTGGATACAAGCATTTGAAAATTACCAAGGAAATGACAAACACATGAGGAGAACACAGCCACGACCCTCACATCTAACGTATGCAGATGTCCTATAATTTCAGGACAAGTTTGTTTCAATAGTTCCTTCTTTCTCACTCCATCTAAAAATATAAGTGACAAAAAGTATATATCCAAAAAAACCGATGTCACAACTAATATAATCAACACTTACACCCATTTATGAAGCCTAAACTATCATGTGCAAGACTTCCTAGGCTCAGATAATGACATGATACCTGACCTTGGCCATAATATTTTATATGACTTCATTTTTTAAGCCAAGCATCCTTCTGAATTATATTGATCTGAGATGCCCATCTATTATGTATTGAATTGTGTCCCTCCAAAAAAGACATTCAAGTCCCAGACCCCAGTACCTCAGAAAGTGACCTTATCTGGAAATAGAACCTAAGTTAAAATGAGGTCGCTAAAGTTGGCCCTAATCTAACATAACTGGTATCCTCATAAGGAGGGAAAATTTGAACACGCAAACTGAGGGGAGAGGGCATGAAGGGGGAACACCCTGTGTCATTGGAAGACTGGACAGACACAACTCAAGCCAAGGAACACCTGGGGCTCCCAGAAGCTGGTCAGAGGCAAGGAATAATCCTTCCCCAGAGCCTTCAGAGGGAAGTTGGCCCTGCTGACACTGATTTCGGATTCCTGGCCTCCAGAACTGCGAGATGATAAATTTTTGTTGTCTTAAGTCATCCAGCTCTTGGTCCTTTGTTACAGCATCCCAACAAAACTATCCGACCATCCAGAAGCACTTTGACTGAAACAGGTTTTCAAGTTTCATATGGGAAATGAGACAACTGATTTCAGGAGGAAATGAGGGGCACAAGTGGGCACACACAGGTTGCCGGGTCAGGCTTTCAAAACAATCTGAAGCTATCAGCATACACACTAGCTAGCTCTCTGTGGCAGGGGTGAGGGGGGGGCCTGCCTTCTGATCTGAAGCCCACACAGAAAGCGGTGCAGTTCACATGCTCTGCCCTCATCTGCCCAACTCTCCTGGGACCTGCATAGCCAAGATTCAGGTACTAATTCTTAATGAACATGGGGTCTTCATCCATGCTATTTGGTTACATTTTCCAAAGGCTGGCAACTTTTTCCCCAATCCTTCCCCTTTCCTATGGAGAGGTACTGCACAGAAGCTTACACAGCATTTGCTTTTATTAATGATGTGACAGAAAGATACATCCGATGGTCTAAACTCAAGCTAATCTTCTGATGCATCTTTACTCCAGGGTGTACAAGTAGCCCAGGCAGCAGAGACCAGTGGTTTTGTTTCTATATTAAGTAAAACCTGGGTGGGACACCTATAATATGTTAATTCATTCAACATCTATCGAATACCCATTGTGATTTGGAGCAGGGGTCGGCAAACTTGTCTTGTAAAAGGCCAGACAGTAGGTTTCTTAGGTTTTGTGAACCATGCAGCCTCTGTCACACTACTGGACGATAGCCACTGCTATGGCAGTGAAGGGCACGGACAGACAGTACATATGGGGATGGGAGTGGCTGTGTTCCAACAAAAGCCAGATTTGGCACAAGGGCCATAGTTTGTCAAGTCGACTTAGATGTTGGGGGTACAAGGCAGATCTGCCCTTAGGAGGCTCTATCTAGCCTGAGATACAGGGACTGACAAGCAAAGGGCTTTGACAGTCATGCTACCCAACACTAATGGGCATCATCGATGAGAGAGAAGGGGCCACACCTGTGTCCTTACCAAATAATTTTGGTAAGGGGGACAGTAGAAAAATTGGAGGCCAATCAAAAGGAAAAACAAAACGGAAAGGAGAGGGGATAAAATGAAGAGCTAGAACGAAAAAATGCTTCACAGATGGATGGGGGTCACGGGATAGCATTCAGTGTCACAGGTAACACTAATATTATTTGCCTGTATATTTCAAATACGCTTTTTAAAAATCCCCATGAAGAGTTAAGTGACCTACAAATGGGTAAAAGAATAGGTCTTTAAACCCTCTCTCAAAAAGGGAAAAACAGCGTGTTAAATCCCTCCTTCACCACAATCCCTACCAGCCATCGAACATGGCGGAGTTATGAGGTGAGAGTAATGTACTTGATTGGCGCTGTAATGAAAAGTCCCCAGGCAGAAACACACATTCCCCACACCCGTGCACTGCGGACATCTATTTTAACAAGGCTGTGTGTGATTTACTGCCCCTGATTCTCATATTAAACATTTTCAATATCTTTTAGCAATTTGATAAAACCTGTTAAAATTAAATTCCAACCACAATGCACTCATCCACACCTTAGGAAGCAAAGGTTATACTAATGTGATCTCTCTTTATAGCCCTTGCCAAAAAAAAAGAGGAAATCTTTTAGACTACATGTACCAGAGTAGTAATATGAAAGCACAAAGGGGGATTTCCTCCTTAATTTACACACACACACACACACACACACACACACACACACACACACTAAGGTCAATGAACACAGATTTGGGAATCCTCTCCATTGCTCAGAACATCTACTTACTGCAACCCCAGAAAGAAAATCACCTCTAATCTGCTACAGGAAAATGTCACAGAGAGGCCCTCAGCTGGACACATTTCATACACAGATTGATCAAAATTAATATTGCATTGCATTATTTGAGATCCATTAAAAAGAGACCACCCAGTAGCTCAAATGTTTGAGATAAAACACCTCATATGGTTGTCATAACCTTCTGTCTAGTGACTTATTTAAAACTACAAGTACCAAAATATTTAAGACCCTTGGCTTTCATTAGGAGATTTTAAATATTTTTTGAAAACCTTGTTTTCCTGAGGTTCACAGTCCCAAGTATGTATTCACCAAATACTACAGACTGAGGATATTTAGATGTCGATATGTAGATACTTAGGTAAATACCTAATGCATGAGAGAATTAAAAACAGATCCACGCAAGAGCGTCCACTTGGCCAGCCTCACTTGGCTTCTATGCCCCACGTAAATGAGCAACTGCTGCTGAGGTTCCCCAAGCGCAGAGCCCATCAGACTGGAAGAGGGTGGGAAGGAGGGAGGGAGGGGATGAGGCAGGAGAGCTACAATGGCAGACACAGCAATGATAATCCAGGATTTTAGAAATTAAAATTATTTCAACTCTCTGTGGGCCCTGAGCTTAGTCAGCATGGAACTGGTTCCCTGAGCACCAAAACTAGAAAAACAGATTTCCTTCTGCCATGCTCTAGACCTTGACTGATTCCATGGAAGGTTATGCCACAGTCACAGCACCCTGCCCGATGCCTGGGCCCTGGCTGCAACAAGGCACAGCTCTCAGATCCAGTTCCCAACCTCCAAACACATAGCCAACCACAGCCACGAGTCCAGGCCTGAGCATCCCAGTCCACACTCTGCCTCCCTCTGTATGGACACACTACAAGGAGCAAACAAAGATCCTGACTTTTCAATATTCTAATATTCCAATATTCCAATAACTGGCTGAAACGATCTGTGAGACAAAATGTCTTTGTGATCAACTTTCTAAATGTACCACTCAGCCTCACCCCTGCTGCCCTCCAATCACCAATCCAGCACTTTTTCTCCTAAATTTCACCTGTGTGGCCTGAAAAGGCAAATGATGCCAAGGCAAGTATATGGATCAGGCTATGGTGAGTGACAAGGGACAACTGCAGAGAAAATATTCTGGGAACAAGCAGTCAGCCTGACCTTAGGAGGGGACAGCGGGACGAGGGGGTTGGAGAGCTCCGTTTCCTATCATGCAGAGTCAGTGAGGGACTGACATCATTTGTCCACCCACAGCTTGCCCGGGGAACGGACACTGACAGCATCATACGAATGGCCAAACAGGCAGAGACCACATGCTGCTGTTTGGGCTCCATGTGACGCACAGCTGGTATACATCTGGGAATACTGGGCACTTCTACTTAAAATTTTTTTTAATGTTTATTTATTATTGAGAGAGAAAGACAGAGCGTGAGTGGGGGAGGGGCAGAGAGAAAGGGAGACACAGAATCCAAAGCAGGTTCCAGGCTCCGAGCTGTCAGCACAGAGCCCAACGCAGGGCTCGAACTCACGAACTGTGAGATCATGACCTGAGCCAAAGTTGGACGTTCAACTGACTGAGCCACCCAGGTGACTGGGCACTTCTATTTAAACATCAGCATGAGAGACTTAAACATTCACGATGCTGTCAGTTAAAACAACAACAACAAAAAACAAAACAAAAAAAAGAAAAGAAAAAATAACCCAGTAAGACCTCAGCAAATGGTTCCTTGCCGACTTTACCTATCCCATATCCTGGTCTCCTCCTGTCCCCGCTCACCTGTGCCCAGCCTCAGACCCCGCAATCATGCCACAGGGGCCAGTGCACACTGCACACCAGTTAGGACACTGACGGGGCACTTGCCCCCAAGTGCTCACGGCTGACTCAGAAAGAGGGAACTAACTTCAGTTTCAAGGGGCTCATACAAGACATACCAGAGAACAAAATTAAAAGGGGGAAGGGTATAAATAGTCTGACACAGATAATTGTAGATAAATGCTGCCAACACTAGCTGCTCTGGCATGGACACCAGGTGGATAAAACTCAGAAATGCTGCTTTTTAGACAAATTAAAAATGGGCTGGCTAAAAATGTATGTTTTCAAAATGAGAATCTTAAGCATTTAAAAGCTAATTATACTGATTACATACAAATACAAATTGTTGGGAGCATATAGTTCTAGAAAACAGACCTAGCAAACTATAACGTCGTAGAAACATTTAGAATATTGACACTAACTCAAATATAAGGAGCCAGGGGCATTTGGGTGCCTCACTCGGGTGAGCAACCAACTCTTGATTTCAGCTCAGGTCATGATCTCGTGGTTCATGAATCCAGCCCCACATTGGGCTCTGCACTGACATCATGGAGCCTGCTTGGGATTCTCTCCTTCTCCCTCTCTTTCTGTTTCTGTTCCTCTCCTGCGTGCGCATGCGCGTGCTTTAAATAGATAGATAGATAGATAGATAAGATATATAGATAGAGGGGGGCAGGGGAAGGGAGGGAGCCAATTATAATTTTTGCAAATTTTCTAATGCATTGTTTGAGTGCCTTTTTGCTTCCTATATCATCCCAATTGTGAATAGATGCCTGTGGCCAATAGAGGCTTTAGGGAAGGCAGCTCAAAGCAGCAGGGTGGAGGTCTAAGAGGGGAGCCTGGGTTGGTGGCCAAATAACTGGGCTGTGCTCGGATGCTCAGAAGTCTGGAGTTGGAGGTTCCAGCTTTAGGACTCTGAATAAAAGGTTATTACTGTATACCTGGGGCACCTGGCTGGCTCAGTCAGTGAAGCACGCAATCTTGGGGTCATGAGCCTGAGCCCCACGTTGGGTGTTGAGATTACTTAAAAAAATTAATAGAAAATAAATAAAGTTACTACTGTAGATCCTCATCCCCAATTCCAAATTAAATTGCATTTGCCTCTCTCGTTCCAGCTCAAGTTCTGTGGCCTCCCCCTTTCTCATTAGAAAGGTAATTGGTAACACACATAGGCAACTGAAAGCTAGAAAACGTTATAAGGGGATGATGTTAGCAAATGAAACTCTTTCCCTAATGGAAACAGGACTGGGAGAGCACTGAAAAGAGGAAGTGGCATGGGAAGAACCACAGGAATACATCCAAAGCATCTTTTCTTGTGACCAAGAAAATAGGGGAGTTGTAAGAAATTATCCCCTAATTACTAAGGAACTGTTAACAGATGAAGTCAATCTATATTTGCTGATGCAGAAACATATCCAAGATATATTGGCAGAATATTATGTATAGCAGGAAACCATTTGTGTGTGTGGGTGTGTTTAAAATGCTCATATATGTACAGAAAAATTCTAGAAGAATGCAAGCAAAAAAAAAAAAAGATATTGTGTTTTCCCTCCAGGGGAAGAAAAGGGTGCGGTATTCAGGGCATTTTTATTTATTTTTCCACTTTACACATGTGTCTACTTTCTTTTTCCAGGAGTATGTACTACTTTTCTGATTTAAAAAAAAAGGAACAGAAAGATTTGAGAGTAGGGCAGGTGCAAGGTTTTTCAGAACTGTTCCGTCTAATAAGAAGAAACAAAAACATGGCTAAAAGTCTCTTCACATGCACAATAACTAACTGAAAACAAAAGCATCTCCAAATGAAACATGGAGACAGTGTCATTGTTTGCAGAGACCCTAAAGTTGGTGCTTTCAAATACATTATGGATTGAATGAAAGCTGCAAAAATACCATTTCAGGATTGGGAGCCTTTTCAATTTGTTGGGTGATTTCTCGTTAAGATTGAAGCTGTAGGCCTGGGAACAAAAGCCATCAAAAAGTAAGGAGGGGACATCCTGAATATGAATGAGGTGAGGGCAAAGCTGGCCTTGCTGAAGGCAGCAGTATGCGCCCAGGAGCACAAAGGTGCTTTAACGTCTAACGCCCAGCTTGAAGAATGGGTCCCTCCTCTGGGGCCCAAGTCGTAACTCCTAATTGGAGCACCAGAGCACACTCAGAAACTTCCACAATGTCCCTATTGAAAACACGGCTCCAAACACAAGAGGGAGAACTGAGGCCCGTGGAAGGGAAGGGATTTGCTACAGCCTGAGTGTCACAGACTAGATAAAGGTTTCTCCCCACTGGATGCTTGCTCTCCACCACACTGCTTATACTCTGTGTTAATTACACAATGTGAAAGGCATGGAATTTCAAGTTGTGATAGCCAGAAAGTATTAGTCTATTTTTGCTGAGGGCAGCTCCGGGCTACCTTTCTGGGCAAGAGGCACTGGCAGGACTGATGAGGCTAGGGAACCTAGGGCCACACAGTGGACACTTGAGTCCTGACTCCTCCTTTGCCAACATGGGAAAGTTTCTAAACTTTTCTGTATGGCCTAAGTGACCTCAGGGTGAACTGAGGACAACAGCTATAAGGAGGCCCAACTCAAGGGAGTTGTCAAAGGTCTAAGCGAGACACTTAGAACATGACCTGGGTCAGAGTCAAGACTCACAAGTAGAGTGCCTATCATCTGAACACATCAGTTGAGTCTGCTGCTGATTCCTTGAGGTCAACTAGCATGAAACAGAAAATACTCTTAATTCTTACTTTTTTCTATTATCTTCAGGGATGATGTAGAAAAGGACACAAACAAGTGAGCACCTGCTGCTATGTACCACATACTCTGCTGCACCTTCACAAATCAACATAACAATCTTCACATGAGCCCCATGGGTGGCTCTTCTACAGACTAGTAGATAAAACTACTACTGGAACTACCCAAGGTCACATCAGCGATGGCATGGCAAGCCCAGGCCTGATGGGTACAGAGCCTGTACGCTCCCCGCCAGATTGCATTCTAACAGTGGGTGTTTGCTTCAAATGATGAGGAGAATGGCTTTTCTCAATTTACTGTTCTCAAAACACACACAAACATGCACACGCACACTGTCTCTCTCCCTCTCTGTCTCTTGGTCTCTCTCTAATTCTCTCTCCGACAGTTGTTCTTACTCTGCCTGAAGGAAAAACAGATGCTTTTGTATGTGCTGAAGGCCTTCGTCAGTTGAAGCCAAAGCAACAATGAGCCCTAAGTCCCAGGACATCAGCACACACACTCTCCCATCCTCTCCAGCAAGACTTGGCATCTCCACACTTGTTTACCCTACTCTGCCCTCATCTCTACATCACTTTAGTAGTCCCAGTCCATGTTGGCCTGCACACCATGCCACATGAGTACCACCTTGTCCACCAGGGCCTGTGGCCGGCACCTCCTTTCTTGCTGACCCTCCATGGGGTACCCTTCCTCTGACACTTACACACCACCAGCTCCTTGCCTGACCTCACCATCCAGCTCGTGAGAAGCTCTGAAAGCAGAAGACAAATAACTGAGATGGTTTCTGCCAGGCAGAAGGGAAAAGAAAACTCAAACAGGACCTCAAGTAATTTCACCAAGAGTGAGACTAATAGTGATGCTGAAGATAATATGCCAGTTCCCATCAAGCCTGATGCTGTCAACCAGTTAGGAGAATAAATTAATTTCTTTCAAAACGGGCTATGTTTCTGCGTTAATTTGCCTGCATGCTGGAGTAGAGGATTAGCACATAAAGAAAAGAAAGGTAGGGCGGGGTGGCAGGGTTGGTTCGGAAGGTCCTGATTGCTGTGACAGAGGAGCAGGAAGATCGGTGCCGGAATGTCAGTGCATGGTTTGGGAAAAATATGTTAAACAGGAAAACTAAGGAGGGTGGAAGAATTCTGCAGTTGCTCACACTGTACAAATCTATCAGACAAATGTCTGTCAAGCCTTATCACATTCAAATCCCTAAGTTAGGCAATAAAAAGTTGAAAAAAGGCATGAAGCCCAAAAGAAAGGAACCTAAAATCGAGATGGCAGTCTAAGACACAAGTAACACAAATGATATAAAAACAAATCTAATACTATAAATGACACTCCTTTGCACAAATATAATAGTTAAATGCTCTGATTTTGTGTCTGCTTTATTTGCAGAAATTGGTAAAGTAAACCTGTTAACGAGGACTCAATCAGGTACTATGAGCACAGTTTCTTGCAAGATGGATAAAGTAATCAATATGCCTTTATTTGCAAGTATTTTTCATTCTATTCAAAACAAAGATGAAACCAGAGAGCAAGCTTTTTTCCAACTATTATTTTTATGCCTCAAAACTATTCAGGGAATTTTTACAAAGCTTGCTATCAAAGGCCTGACACTGAATTTGAAGGTTCTACAATGAGGCATCCATTAACATTATAGCTCACCCCATCCACAAGTGTTAGTCTTATACAAGTGATCGAGTGTAGCAGGCCTTGCCGTGGAGACCAATCACCAGGACTCCAGAATTTCCCGGATCGTGTATTTGAATTCACTACAATGCTTTGTCACTGGGGGTTTCTGTGTTCAGTAATAATGTGCTTTGTTCTCACAAGTGCCCCTCGCACCTGCCAACTGAAAAGAAAGCCGCAGAGACGTTTGCTGGAGAGTGTGCAGTCGTGCTGCCCTCTAGTGGATGCTGTTGGCACAGTATTTCTAAAGAAGGACCGAGAAAGCTGGTAGAACGGTACAGGAAATAGAGAAAAAGCCTGACCCAACATGGATAAAAGAAAAATGGATACAGAAGCTAACCTCAGAAAATACACAGTGATCTCCCTTAAAAATTCAATGTATTTTATGGGCATCAAATAATCAAGTTTGCAGCCATGAAATGTACTCAAACTCAGAAATGTATAGATACATTCCTTTAAAATTTTACATACTGAAAAACTTATACAAAAGTGTGTCTGTATCTATACACGTACATATATACACAACACACACACATACATTTACCACACCCTGCCAATCATATACTAAAGAAAAGAGGGGCAATTCGAAGTCCACAGAATATAATGGCTGTGTTAGTCTGGTAGACAAAGAATACAGAAAGATAATTCAAATGCTGTGGGAAGAAGGGAAGGTGGAGAATAGACTTAACTAGGCTGTGTGATTCTCCATTTCAGTATAATCATTTGCCAGGATTCAGAGTAGGAAAAGAAATAATTAAAATGTAACAACAATTATAATCTCAACAGGAAGTCGTGAAGCCACCAGTAAAAAGAGGGGCTTTCTTTTTTGCTATATATTAAAATCACACCAAAAATTAAATTTGATTCAATTCATAGTAAGATTTCCTTTATAAAAGTCAAATCAAATGGGGGGAGGGGCAAAGCGAGAATCAAGCCACATTTTAGTAATCGTCCCCATAATATGTTAAACTACTCTAAGTAACTAACTGTAAAATATTCAGTACATCTAGGTAGCAGGAAACTGTTATATCTTCTGAGATACCTTAAAAATGCTATTATGACACCTATAATAATTTTCATGACAACATTCTAAAATAAAATCTAACTATTTTCACATCGCACTCAGACCTATTTCCTCTGGGAAGCACTGCAGGCTCAGCTGCCAGCAAGAACTTTCAATCACAAACTGGCAGTGCCCTCTGCTGGAAAGTCTGTGAATCACCCTCTAAATACAAAAGTCTTTACTTTCATTTCTGGGTTATTTTGAAATAAAAATATCACAAAACAGCTCAACTATTTAATCTTAGAATAGTCAAAGCACTTTAAACACTTATACTTTCATAGGGTGTGCTTTGATTCAGAAATAAGTTATAAATTGAGTTCAATCATCCACAAACATCTTTGTCTTTGTTAGTATTTATGATTTATAGTTCGCCCTCTAGGGAAAATTAAATTAAATTCTTTCACAATTCGTCAAAGAGAAATATAAAATATGAAATATGCCTATGCGAGGTTATTTCAAAGAATATTTCTTACTAGGCCTAAAGTTCTCTTGCTATTAGCATAATACTTAAAATTTTCTCCGGTTTCAAATGCATTGTAATCTTTGAAAACAAGATACGATTAGGCATAAAGGTAGACAGGTAAAAATCATACAAAATCTCTTCTTGAAAAAGTGTGCATGGGAAAACACGGGTGTATATTATGACCACTGCTCCTTTTAGTACACACAGGAAAATACAAGAAAAAAAGAGAACACATCCTTTTAAAAACAGGACTGAAGCAGGCCCTGCAGCAGCCCTCCCATCCGTGCAGTGGAGGGAAGCAGAGTGGGAGCCAGACCTCAGCTCTACCATGGAGTAGGCAAGGGGTCTGGAGCCTCGGCTTCCAACCAGCCAACCTAGCAAGGTTCTGATGAGAATCCACATTAAGTACAGTGCCTAGCGCAACTACTCGACAAACACTAGATTTTATATGAACACACACACAGAGAAGACAGACGTTCCCTCCTCTTCCCTCCCAAAACCGTGCAAGGTTCTATAGCAAGGGCAGAAGTAAACCTCATCTCCTTGGATTGCCATCTCCTCCCTCTCACTCAGTTTATGAAAGGCCACGGAAGGCCACACAATCAGCACTGAGGATGCCCCAAGAAGCAAAGCAGCACCCTTGCACCATCTCAATCACGGTCCTTTGGAAGATGTCAATACTCTGTGAAGCTAGAACTTAACATCACCTTTGAAAAGGCATTTGTACCTATCTAAATTTTAAATTTACACTCCCTTTGACCTAGCAATCCCACTGCCAGTCAGTATTCTCTGCAATATATTCAAACATATCACTGAAGTGTTGTTAATTATGGAAAAGAGGGAGGAAGGAGGAAACAGAAATTGTGATATATTAACAAACAAGGAATACTTTGGGACCATCAAAAAGAATAGAATGTGTCTAACATGTACTTTTCAAGAAAGAGATCCAAATGACACATTATATTTAAAAAGGAAAACTGAAGGGGCGCCTGGGTAGTTCAGTCAGTTCAGCGTCCAACTTCAGCTCAGGTCATGGTTCGTGGGTTCAAGCCCCGCATCAGGCTCTGTGCTGACAGCCTGGAGCCTGCTTCAGACTCTGTCTACCTAGCTCTCTGCCCCTGCCCCATTCATGCTCTGTCTCTCTCTCTCAAAAATAAATAAACATTAAAAACAATTTTTTTTAAGGAAAACTACATTAGACTATATAGGTTGTAGGCTTATCTGTACATTTAAAATCTCTGGAGGTATCTTCCCAGATAACCCCCCAGAAAAATTGTTATTCATGATTAATTCTGGGGAAATATGGGTAGAGATTGTAGGGTACCTCTAGTTTCATCCTTTCAGTATTCTGTGAGCTATGGCTTCCTTACGACGAGTATACTATATTTTATAATTAAATGAACTCCAATATTGAATTCTTACTTATGTTAAACACACATCTGAGGCCAATGAGGAAACCACAGAGGCCAGAGCTGCAAAGCAATTCAATCAACTGGGTCTTTCTGCAGGCACCTGCCAGCACTTGGAAAACAGGAAGAAATCCTGAAAACCCTGTCTGAGGGGTTGGTTTTGGCCTATTTGGCTTCTTCAGCAAGAAGTCATGGTCCTGGGCTCACTTCTGCAAAGGTGGAATCTAAGAGTATTTGAGTTCTGAGTCATGGGGCCTCTGGGCTATCCTTAGAGGGTTATATCCTGGAGACACTGGTAACAGTGGTAACATACCTGGTAACAGTGAAGGAAGACACCGGAGGGCTTCATTCAGAACGGGTCCCTGCCCTCTCCCCTGCCTCCCCACACACACACCCTATGCTCCGAAGGGCCCTGGGCCTGGCAAGTTCATGGGCACATGGCCAGGAGGAGCTGGGCAACCACCCCCCTTACAGCTCTTCCCCTCTGGGTCTGCCCCTCATCTGGGAAATGTGCTCACTAGTTGGTACTAGCTGCCTCATGAGAACAGCTCAGCAGCTGATTGCTGACCGCGATAGTCAACAACATAACGTTACCTGTATGTGCATGGTTTGTCAAGAAGGGAGAGAAGGAGGCAGACATGCCCCTGGAGTGCTTCAAGGGGAAGAGAAGACACACTGAGGTCACACTTCCAGCTGCCCCTGAGTGGACACCTCGAAGAGCAACAGCTTCAAGCTGTCAAGCATATAATTTCTTTCTTTTTTGAGAGAGAGTGAGTGAGCAGGGGAGGGAGGGACAGAGTGAGAAAGTGAAAATATTAAGTAGGCTCCACTCTCAGTGTGGAGCCTGATGCAGGGCTCAATCTCACGGCCCTGAGATCATGACCTGAGCGGAAATGAACTGAGCCACCCAGGCTCAGTTACATTTACATGTCCTGTCAAGTGTGTGTGTGCGCGTGTGTGTGTGTGTACACATATACATGCTCTAATAGCATGACTTCAGCTCTATAACGGCAAGATTCAGTTGTGCAATGATCACAGTGTGAACTCTGTTATGGCAAGTATCTTTTGCACTGGTGTTTGCCTAGTTGCATATATAGATGTTAACAGCTCAAAGCAATTGGTCAAAAAAAAGAAATAAAAGGCATCCTAATTGGAAAGGAAAAAACTGTCTCTTTTTAAAGATAAAATTTTATATACAGAAAGCCCTAAAGACTACACACACACACACACACACACACACCCCAGAATAAACAAATTCAGTAAAGTTGCAGAATACACAATCAACATACAAAAATTAGTTGTGTTTCTATACACTAACAACAAACTATATGGAAAAAAATAAAGATAACAATCTCATTTACAGTGGCATAACAAAATAAAATAAAATACTTAGGAATAAACTTAACCAAAGAGGTGAAAGATCTGTACACTAAAAACTATAAGACACTGATGAAAGAAACTGATGACAACAAAATAACTTGGGAGATATCCCATGTTCACAGATCAGAAGAATCAATATTTTTTACATGCCCATTGTACCAAACCTCATCTATAGAATCAATGCAATCCCTACCAAAATTCCAATGATGTTTTTTCACAGAAACAGAAAAAAACAATCCTAAAATTCATATGGAACCACACACACACACACACACACACACACACACACACACACACCAGAATAGGCAAGTAATCTTGAGAAAGAACAAAGCTGGAGGAAATCACACATCCTCATTCAAACTATACTACAAAGCAACAGTAATCAAAACAGTATGATACCAGCATAAAAACAGACACACAAAAAAATGAAATAAAACTGAAAGCCCAGAAATAAACCCTCATGTACACAGTCAACTAATATTTGACAAGCGGGCTAAGAATACTGAATGGGGCAAGAACAGTCTCTTCAATAAATGGTGCTGGGAAAACTGGATATTCATATGCAAAAGAATGAAACTTGACCCTTATCTTACACCATTCACAAAAATTAACTTGTAATAGACTTAAGACTTAAATGTAAGGCCTGAAACCATAAAAACCCTAGAAGAAAACATAAGGGAAAAGTTCTTTGATACTGATCTTGGCAATGATTTTTTGGATATAATACTATAAGCACAAGCAACAAGATACAATATCAACAAGTGGGACTATATCAAACTAAAATTCTTCTGCACAGCTAAACACATAATCAACAAAATGAAAACGCAACCTACAGAATTTGAGAAAATATTTACAAACCATATATATGATAAGGAATTAATATCAAACACACATAAAGAATTCCTACAATCAAAACAACAATGCCTAAACAAACATTTTTTCCAAAAAAGATATACCAAATGGTCAACAGGTTATATTAAAAGGTGCTCAACAACAGTAATCATCAGGAAAATGCAAATCAAAACCATAGTGAGATATCACCACACACCTGTCAGAATGGCTATCATCAAAGGGACAAGAAATAACAAATGCTGGCAAGAATGTGGAGAAAAGGGAACCCTTGTGCCCCACTGATGAGAATGTAAACTGGTGCAGTCATTACAAAAAACAATATGGAGGTTCCTCAAAAAATTAAAAATTGAACTACCAAATAATCCAACATTCCCATTCTTGGATATCTATCCAAAGGAAATAAAATCACTATCTCAAAGAGATCACTGCAGTCCCATTCCAGCATTATTCACAACAGCCAAGATATGGAAACAACCTGATTGTCCATTAACAGATGAATAAAGAAAATATGGTATACATGTGCAATGAAATGTTAGTCAACCATGTGAAAGGAAATCCTGCCATTTACAAAAACATAGATAAACCTTGAGAATATTATACTAAATGAAGTCAGAGAAAGATGCATACTGTATGACCTCACCTATACGTGGGAATCTATAAAAGCAAAACTCATTGAAACAGGTAGCTGATTGGTGGTTCTCAGGGGCTACAGAGTGGGGGAAATGGGTGAAGGTAGCCAAAGAGTACAAACTTCCAGTTATAAGATGAATATGTTCTGGGGACCTAACATACAGCATGAGGACTACAGTTAACACCACCATATTGAATATTTGACAGTTGGTAAGTGGAGATCTTAAATGTTCTCACCACACACACATTTTAAAAATGTTACTCTCTGGGGCGCCTGGGTGGCGCAGTCGGTTAAGCATCCGACTTCAGCCAGGTCACGATCTCGCGGTCCGTGAGTTCGAGCCCCGCGTCGGGCTCTGGGCTGATGGCTCGGAGCCTGGAGCCTGTTTCCGATTCTGTGTCTCCCTCTCTCTCTGCCCCTCCCCCATTCATGCTCTGTCTCTCTCTGTCCCAAAAATAAATAAAAAATGTTGAAAAAAAAATTAAAAAAAAAAATAAAATAAAATAAAAAAATAAAAGTGTTACTCTGTGAGGTGATGGATATGTTAACTAACCTTAGTGTAATTATTACACAGTATGTAAGTATATCAAATCATCATGCTGTACACCTTAAACTCACACAATGTTATATGTCAATTGTATCTCAATACAGCTGAAAACAAAGAGTTCAAGGGACATCTGTACAGTGAGTGCATAAGATAGTCTATGCACACAATAGTTCTACAGAGTCTAACTCTGTGAAAATGCCCATCACTAACTGAAATACAAGTAAGTAAAATGGGCAAAAAAGCCTTCTCTCATTGTGTTAGTTTGTGCTTTGACATTTATAAATATGGTACCCCCTCATTTTCCTTAATTTAGGGCTGCACACTTTAATTTCTTTTCATTTTATTTGTTTTTGAGAGAGAGAGCAAGCAGGGGAGAGAGAGAGAATCTCAAGCAGGCTCTACACTCAGCACGGAGTCTGACACAGGGCTTGATTCCATGACACTGGGATCATGACCTGAGCTGAAATCAAGAGTCGGATGCTTAACTGACTGCAGGCCTACCCGTTTTAAAAGAACGTCATTTCTCATGTAAATGTAAAACAGAATTATAAAACACAAAAAAGTGTAAGACTCCACAAAGATGAGAAACGTACATGATACGTGTGTGTGTGTGTGTGTGTGTGTGTGTGTGTGTGTCTCAGATTTTTGTTCTATTTACTGCCTGTGTAATTTTTTTAGGCTGCAAGACACTGCAAAGCTGTCCACAGTGACTGGATTTTGAACTCTGACAAACAAAATTCAAAACCATTTCTCTGTGCCTTTGGGGGCTTCCAGAGTCAAAGCTGCCAGCTACGCAGCCTAGTGCCTAAGACGTCAGCCCAGGAGAGACACCTGCCCTGCAGCCAGAAACTGATAAAACATGAGGAAAGACCCAAAGGGCCCAAAGTCTTTGCCCAGCTCAGTGGGAGCTTTCCAAGCCTAATATTTTAAAACTGCTTCACACAAGCGGCGGCTGAGTCCCGAGGGCCTTGCTGTGCGCTACGACAATTTTCTGATTGCTGTGACATGAGTGTGGGACTATCTTCTGGCACCGGCTGACACGGCCACGGGCAGCTGAAGAAGTGAGTCATCTTCACGGGTCCAGGCGCACGGAGTGCTTCACATCACCAGAGCCCTCGGAATCCTGGAATTCTTCCTGGCAGCTTATTTCCAGAACAGAACTACAGAATAAGGATAAAAGATGTACCCCTTGACAATCTGACCACACTTCCCGAAGGAGGATGTTTCGGGGGCACAAAAACCCCATGCATCCTTTGCATGCGGCGACATGACATCTTCCCTGACAGGGATCAGACGTTCATTTAGGGTGTGGAGATCCACTAGTACAACGGCATTCTCGGTGACAAGGAAACCGGATTTCAATTTCTTACATAGTTTATGAATTTTAAGAAATTCATTTGCTGAATAAGTGAGGGTAAAAATACACGCTGTAAATGAGTAAAATAAAATAAGTGTCCTTGCGGTGCTGGGATACTCACCTAATTTTCTAAGAGCGGCATCTGTTAAGATCAGCCCGGCAGGGAGTCTGGTTTAAAGAAAAGGGCACTAAATGAAGAGCCAAAATAACAGGATTCTAGACTCAGTGCTGCTACTAAGAGCAACTAGGGATTTTTTTGTAGGTGTGTGTTTTCACTAGGACATAAAGAAAGCGAGTGTCTTCAGAAATAGTGGCCCTGGTAACAGGCCTGCCTTGGGCTCCTGGTTTCTGTCCGCAGAGCTCAGAGGAGACTCTGCCCAGCCCCACGGCATCACCATGAGCCCAGCACCACTCAGCTCTCTCTGCCAGCCAGCTTCCTCAGCCCCTGCAAGGCACCCAGATGGGGGGGGGGGGGGGGGGGGGGGAGCAAGACAACCGGTTGCAGTCCCCGTGTTCCCGGAGGGCCTGATGCCAAGGCCCAGCTCCGCCTCTGGAGCTCCAGCCACAAACCTTGCCCCATGACCTCTGCCAGATGGCTTTGAAGGTGATCCAACAGTCCCTTTATCTGTACATACTGAGGGGGTGGGGACAGCTGGCAGGCCTGGCGCTGCCTCTCTGCACTGAGCACAGCCTGAGCGCCCCAGCCCTGTAAACACTGGATCCATGAATGCATAGAAACTTCCCTAAGAAATGACAAAGAAAAGATGGGGAAGGTTACCAGCTAACAGGTTTGTTGAGCAAACTACAAAAATGTATTACTTACATTTGACATGTTCTAATTCATTCCTGTTATATTGTTAGGATATATTTTGCTATTAAGAATAAAACTGTAGGCTAAAATCTGAAATGGAAAAGACAATCTCTTTAATTGGTTAGCCTTCTGGAAGATCTCTAGGATAATCCCAACACCCTGATAAAGTATACAGTATAGCAACTAAGTCATAACACCCCAAAACACAGTAATGGGGAAAACAAAGAATTTTTCATGAAAGAAGGAAGAATATGGTTATAACTTCTAAATCTTTACAGCCAAAGATAAATTATGTTTTTCTTAAATAACTACCATCAAAAACCTGTCATTTTTGTTTTTAGATTAGTACAGATGAGTGACTATAAGTAGCCAAACTTTTTCTTTTTCGGTAATCATAATTAAGTCCAGGTACATGAACAACAGATTCTCCTCCTTTGCGAATAGTTTAAAAAATAATGTACTTTTTTATTGAAATTTTTCCCTAAAGCTTTCTCTGCTGTCCAAATAATTTCCCAACTGCATTTCAAATTAAAGTTTTCATCTCTCTCCCCTAGGGTGTTCTGCATTACAACATATTTTAATATGTTTAAATGATAGCACCGTTATAAAGTGTTATTTCCCATTGAAAATGGTCATTAATATCACTTCATACCTCAGAGAGCATAATAGTAATCTGGCAATAAAACAAAGTATGATCATCATCCACTAATAACCTGAGAGGGAAGTCCTGCTAAGATTTTATGTTTACCACAGAATATTCTTCACATAATCACACTCTGGTCATTACTTGGATGGGAATATTTCCTGTGTCCCATCTCTAATGCAACAATTGCATGTTCTTTTATATAATTACTGTCCCCCTCTCCAAAGTTCCACACACCTGTCAGGGTCCTCTTTGACATCAGAGCCATATGTTTTCCACTTAGGTATTCAGTTTTTTTTGGAAATGTGCAAGTATTTGTTTTTATTTCAGCAAAGAGCTTTATTAATTACTCATTCACCTTGTTCAGCAGCACACACTTTAAGAAAAGGAAGAGAGGCTAAGTTACTATAAATAAAGAAAGCTTTTTACATGTGGGGCCTTGGGTTGTCTATACCCAACCTGAATCTTTTTTTTTTTTTTTTTTTTTTTTAGTAGGCTCCACTCCCAACGTGGGACTCGAACTCACGACCCTGAGATGAAGAGTCACATGCTCTACCGCCTGAACCAGCCAGCCGCACCAACCCGAATCATATTCTGAACAATCCATTACTCATCCCTTCCTGTGTATACCCTCACATTCTCCACTACTAATTGTGAGCAACAAGCCCAAGCATAAGCTCCTAAGGGCAGGGGCTCTGTCTTCACTCAGTGCCACACCCTAGCATCAGGCAGAGCGCTTTGGAAGTATTCGATATACATTTACAGGGGTGCCTGGGGGGGGTTCAGTTGGTTAAATGAGAGACTCTTCATTTCGGCTCAGATCCTGATCTAGCATTTTGAGAGCTTGAGCCCAAGAGTTGGGCTCTGTGCTGACAATGCAAAGCCTGCTTGGGATTCTCTCTCTCCCTCTCTTTCTCTCTCTCTCTCTCTGCCCCTCCCCCACTCATGCTGTGTCTCTCCCTCTCTCAAAATAAATAAACTTAAAAAATACATGCACAATGGGCACCTGGGTGGCTCAGTCGATTAAGTGTCCGACTTTGGCTCAGGTGGTAATCTCACGGTTTGTAAGTTTGAGCCCGGCATCAGGCTCTGTGCAGACAGCTCAGAGTCTGGAACCTGCTTCAGATTCTGTGTCTCCCTCTCTCTCTGCCCACACCCCCCCCCCCCACACACACACACTCTGTCTTTCTCCTTCAAAAATAAACACACATTTAAAAATGTTTTTAAAAATACACACACACACACACACACACACACACACACACACACACACACACTTACAGATGGAAGAGTAAATGAATTAAGTAAAGAAGGCCACTTCAAGGTTTCTGCCAGGCAAAACTTTCACAAGGTCAGCAGTCCTATCCATACTATTCCACAGATTTCATGTTGTTTTGTACTCTTAAACATAAACAGTATCAGGGCAGTAAACACAGAAACCTTAAAGATGTCAGATTCTCTTCAAGCTCACAGGAATAGATCGATGCCCAATAGAAAACCCAAAAGATCTGAAAAGTCCTCTTTTCTTGACACAGCATACTAGACTGACTTGGAGCATTAATTTCCTGGTTACTTTTCAGCTAAAATCCAAGCAAGCACCACACAGTTGTGGTTGCTAGCACCTCTGAGGGAAATCCTAGGGTGTGTCACCTCTTGAAAATATTCAATCAAGAAATGATAAACACATTTGGACACCTAGCTTTGTGCATTCTGGAACTGGCAGCCAGGGGTGAGGCATGTAAGTGCTGCTTCGGGGGCTCCAACTGAAACGCCAATGAACAGGGTCAGAGGACAGGGCCATGAGACGTCCAGTGTTCCAGTACTCCTCTCTGTGCACAGAAGATGTACCAATTCCAGATAGAAACCCAACATGCAAATCACATTTAAAATACGAATATAGAAAAACTTTCTTCATCCTAATTTTGCCATGTGGCATGCACATGGATCTGAGGGCTGCATTTGATTTTTATAAACAGACCAAAACTGCATGTAATGCTATATCATCTTAAAACACACATGTGAACCCAAGATTAAAAACCTATAAAGCCAAGCTGAACTGCAGAGCGACTGTAATAAATGCAACAAAGTTAAGTCCGCTTCAAAGGAATTCATAAAAGGAACTCCAAAAACTTTCATGAATGTTTTATAGTTTATTTTTAATATTGATATATTTCATCTTAAAACAAATGCCAAGAGCGTTGTGAACACTCCTCTTTTCATGTTGGTGATGCTGTGAGGAGTCTTTGAAAAGACCAAGAACACCGTGTGATACTGTGAGATCTAAAGAATACTAGGCAAGCCGAGAAATATACATCCCCACAAGTGATAGTCTTAAAAGGGCCCAGCTATCTCAGACGGCTGCTGACCACTTCTACATGGGCTGAGATTCCTGCCTCCCTTTGGGAAATGGTCAGAATAAACTTACTGCAGTCACTGACAAATGAGTCCCCCAGAATAGGAAACCAGGATCACCAGTTTTAAATCTGGCTGCGGAGCTATGTTCGCTAAGCAGTAAACAGACCAAGGTCAGCAGCTTCCTGACCCTCAGGGTTTACCGTTCCCAACCAGTGGCATCTGATAGAAAACTGCACAAGGAGTGTGCAAAGGCATCACGTGAGCTTTTGTGTTTGCACATCAGTTGTAAAGCCCAGAAGACCAAATGTATCTTGTGGGTGATGAGTTCAAGTGCAAGGGGAGCTGAGTGTCTGGGCAGGGAGGGAACCCTAGAGATGAAATGGAATTTTTTTTTAAGTTGCTGAAATATCAGAGAAAGCCTAGCAAACACTAGGAGTCTTTATTTAGGGTTTGCTGTTAGAGACTGTCTTCATAGTCATTTCACTCATTAACATAGGTGTTACCAGCACTCAGGTCAGAAAGCACAAAGGAACACTAAAAAGAAAAAGTAAAAATTGGCACACTTGATCACACCTTGTCTATTCAACCTTATGTTGGCCAAGTAACCTGAGTCACACGCAGTGACTGTGTGAGGAACTGTGTCTATCAGTGTGCAAGGAGCCATGGCTACCAATAACACGTGCCTGGCATAACTTGCACAAAAATGAGATTTTTGCTCTAAATGAGAAAAATCAATACAGTGAAAGACTTCCCATGTATTTTGCTGGTCTGAGTAGAGAATGGCACACACTTTCTCTCAACATCAAAATCTTTCCCTTACATACTGAGCATAACAAACTCTTGATCCTTCTAAAAGGGCATGTTACCAGCTACTCTCTGTTCCAAGAACTTCCTCTCACAAAACAGTCCCCCCAACCCCCACACACACATCAGGAACTGCACAGACAGAAGTAGCCTGCACATACAGACAAAAAGGCCCACACGAGGAACCAGGGAACTTCCTTCACTGCCCTGGAGCCAGGCGTCAGACACAGAGGTGCCTCGCCAAGCTGAGGATGGGGTACATCCTGAGACTCCATCCTGCCTGAGCCTTGAGCTCCCCTCAGGGATAGCCTTCAAGGAACCCTGGAGAACACTTCAGGTACGGCTGATGGAACAGTCCCTTCTTGAGCACGGGTCCTTTCTACAAAGCCTACATACTGGTTGGAATACCTCCAACTCCCCCGATTCTGAGGCTGGTGCAACACTGAGATCACCCTCTGGCAGAGACCTGTGAAAGGATGAAGCCAACAGCTGTATCTTCTAAAGCCAAGTGATCTCCCATGACTAAGACTATAAACACTGCTGCGGGGTCACTAAAGGCAAAGCCAGGAAGGTTGATTCCATGAGCAATTTTAATACTGTATGCTTGTAAGAGACATGGATCTTAGTAAATGTGTATTATATTAATTACTTTAGACCCTTTCATTCTGGAAAAAACAAGATGGAGTCCTGGGGAGCACCCAGAACACAGTGGGCTGACCAGTCACTTATCTCCCGAACACAATTTAGATTTCAGCACACCCAGTCTTACTCCTGGCAAACTTTACACTTCAAAGCGTAATCACTTGATTAATGGCTGGCCCCTACATAGAAGTTCTATGAAGCAGATGCAGTATCTATTCTTGCTTGACAAATAATCCCCTGGTCTATGTACCTCACCCGTGCCAGCAGCATTTTTTTCCTCTAGATTCTCACTGAGTTCCCAAGCAAGCTGGCTGTAATTTGTGTGGACACATGCATGATTTAGGACACACAGGCCACTTTGCTAGTCCACCACTAGCCATCGAGGAGCACGTCAGCATACGTCAATGATCTGGGCTGATGGCTAAGAAGAGTGAAATGGTGGCCCAAGGAGCTTTTATGCCTTTTTTTTTTTTTTTTTTAAATCCTGTTTCCTTAGGGGATTTGAGGAAAAGATCTCTCCTCACTTTCCTCCAAAGCCAAGCACTGGATCCCAGAAAACAGGGAATGCACCCAGTTTAAAAAGTCCTGCTGAATTACCACAAGGATGTTAAGACCAGAGGTGAAGACCTGACAGAAATACTAAGACTCCAAAATGGCCCAAATCCTTCAAGTTGTGGATAAAAGCAGAGATATGGAAGGAGCTAGTAGAGAACCTGGCATAATGACCCCACACTTACAGGGGTACGCTGTGTCGGCGAAAGATTATGTCTCACTATGTCTTGACTATGTGCTGTGTCGGCGAAAGATTATGTCTCACTTGACTAGCACAGAGATGTACCCCTCTCACAGAGCCTATGGCTTCACTGGAAGATCCCACTAGAAAAGACATACGTAAATGCTAGAGAATGAAACATTTTCATGTCCAAGGCAACTATGCAGATTCTTTAGTTGTAACTGGAAGCTTCTGGATAAAGTAAACAACCATGTGAGTGGGTTCTACTTTGGCTTGTTACATAGAGATTTGTATTTCAAATAAAAAGTCAGTAACTAAACCAAATGGCATGAAGAGCTGGGGGGAACATTAAAGCAGAGGTGCTCATTTAAGTGACAAACCTTACAGCTCTGAAGCTGGACAGGGCATGGCAAAAAGCAAAAGCAAAAACAAAACACACACATTTAAGAGGGGAAAAAAGTGTGTTAGCCTTCATCACTTTTATATAAGCACTCATAATCAGAAAAATTATATTTGGGATTAAATTACAAGGACTGCATTCTTAGGAGGAAACAAATTATGTTCAAACATTAAAAAGGAGACAATATTTGGAAGTTAGAACCACTTAAGTAAAAAAGCCTCAGTTTCTGATCCCACTTGGTGGTCTCCTGGTCAGCACAGACAGATCCCACTGGCCCTTTCCTTCCCACATTCCCTAACAGCGTTTCCTCAGTCCCCTAAAGAAATATGTTAATCATGTTTAAGACCTGACAAATCCTATCTTTTTCATCTTTTCCCCTGTTTTGACAAACTTTCCTTCCTCTGGGGGGAAAAAAAATGCTCCCACAAAGGAACATAAAAATAGCATGTGTGACCTGAGACCATGAACCGAAGTTTGGGAGGACTGAGGAAGACATTCAGACCAACAGCACACCACTTTGCAAAATGGATATGAAGTCTGAATTTCTGACCTTTACAATCCCAGAGGACCTTGAGATACGCCTCATTGTGTCCATAGGGGTACCTGGTCTGTGAAGGAAGAGTCTGCTCTTTATGACATACTGCTTGGAGACACAGGGCAGAAAGAAGCGAAGAAAGGCATTTATGCCTCTGTATACTCAATTACGGTAGAATTCTTATAAATTGCTTCATGTTAACACAGAGGAATGAGTTAACAGAACAATTCACACCTTGTCATTATTAATTGCTCTAATATTAAACTGACAACCTTTATAAAAATATGAATGTGATGACATGGCTCTAATAGGGATTATGTGAAGATAAACACATTTGGTGCCAGTAAAATTGTGAAACACAGTTCAAAGAAGAATCATCAAGATAAACTTCACTAGTGGCTTCTGGGAAAGGATATACAAATCCAAAAAACACTGCCAGTGATAATACCAACGTGTACAAGGTGCTATCATCCACCACGCACTGTCTTCTTCACCCTCACAACAACCCACTTCTGATATAGATACTGTTACCGCCACTCTGCACTTGCATTGAAAAGCTCATCAACTTGCCCAAAGTCACACAGCCAATAAGGAGCCGGGCGGATTTTGAAACCAAGCCATTTGAATCCAGACTGTGCTCTAGAATCCAAGATGCACAGCCTGCCTTTCTATGGGAAAATACCTGTGACCCTCAATGGAAAAGGAAATGTGCCACGGATGAAAAACAAAAATGGAGCTCCATAGTTCCACAAGAACCCTATATTGCTAAATCATATCAATCAAAATGCAAACCAGTTCAATCACAAAACCTGTTTACTTCTTCTTTCTCCATTTCTCTATTCACCTTACTCGCACATGGTACTCCAAAACTCAACTCTGATGTCTGGCTTCCAAGATCTTCCATTTTATGCCTGTCCCCAGGCTATTCTCTAACCCAGACACTCTGCTCTTACAAGGATAAAATGCACATCTCCACATCTATGCTTTCCTTCATGCTTATGTGCAAAACATGTGCTGACCCTCACCTCCTTTCTAAAATTACAATCTGTCTCTGATTGCTTATGACTGTATCCATTTCCCTCCTACTACACAGCAACTGCCTTATAGTGAGAATCATAAAATTAAGTGATTAAAAATTACTTTGTATTCTTTCCTATTATGAAACTAACAGAAGAGAACATGACAAATGTTTTTTTCTGAGCCCAACACTCTAACCAGCATTTGTTGAGAACATTTGCAATTCAAACCTGTTGTTAAGAACACAGCCAATTGTCTTATACAAACAAGGGATTTTTGTGTGCTTTAACACACTCACTCTGCAGTCTTACCTGTGTTATACTGTTCAAAAGAAAAGTAAATTCAGCCTCTTATCAAACCATTACAGATTCCTAAAACATGGAATTTGAATTGTACATAACATAAAGACTTTATATAAATCTCTGTTCTAGAGCCACCTGCTTAACTTTTTCACACTGCACAGTGTTTGTCATAAATATTTCTAACATAATAGTTCACATCAATTTCTTTGTGTGTTTTATCTGTAAAAGACAATAGGCATTGCCCTAGCGTGGAGCAGGGGTCATGTGCAGGATATCACCAAAAAATCTGCAAAAGAGAGCAGAATGCATAACAAATAAGGGAATGAGAACTCGGAAGAATATAGTCCTTCTCACTTTTTAAAGATAGTAATGAAGCTGCATTACATGTTATTCTACCAAAAGCCCTGGGAAGGACAATACAGGGAGTAGACACGAGGGGGAGCCAGTGAGTCCATCGTAAAGCTAACTGGAGACCAGGAAATTTGCTTTAAAAACCAAAATGTTCACTGAACAGAAACTTTAAATTCTATGAAGATAAACCACAAGAACAGGAATGAGCAAAGATTAACAAGAGAAGCAGTAAAAGAGAGGAGTAAAGAGTAAGAGATACACAGATTCCCTATGCTCCTCAGAGGTGAATTCAAGTACCAAAAGGGTTTTTTCATGTAATCTTCAACACGAGCTCAAAAACAAACATTCAGAATGATGGCTTGAAAACAGCTCTCTCACACAGTAATAAAATGTCAAAAATGTTCATGACATATACATTGGAACTTGAACAAAAAATTAAAAAACAAGAGTATTTTCTTTAAAATTCCCTTCCTTTGTCAGAATTATTTACCACCTCATATGCCACAAGAAATATTTTTGGGTGTTTTTTTTTCTTTTAACCTTCAAAAAAAAATTTAAAAACCATGTGGAACACATTTCTGTTGAATATTTTCTTGAGGTTCCAGATAACTGACCTTAATTCTGGGGACTGTTCAATGATAAATATATTGTCAGTAAAGATTTAAATATTGGTACTAAAGATGTAATTATAGATGCTCAAGTTTTCATACTATTGAAGCACATTAATTAAAACTTGGCACAGTTGAAGGAAATCAGGGAACAAATGAAAAGAGAGATGACGTGTATTTCATATTGAGTGTAGCGTAATTATTACCTCTTTTTGATAAAGATGTTCCAGAGAAGGCACTAGGGCTGTGCCTGTAATCACTTTAATCATCATTCAATACAAAAGAACCAATCCGTCAAAATCCAAAGGGATTTGCTTATTGTTATGCTTTTAGAAAACTCACCAGGTATTTCCAAATGCTTCCTAATGACAATAATTAAACATCTGGTAATGGTGACCTACTTGTGGCTGCTGAACTTCCTTGGATACTCTTTGCCATTAATTATGTACATGCTGGGAACTGAGAGAGAATTTACATTATGAATAATAACTCAAGACCACAGGAGAAGTCAGAAACCGACAGGAGCAACTCCCTGCTGTCCTGACTGCTATCTGTATTAAGGCCTTGTTAGCGCTTTCGGATTTGGGAACAGATGCTACATAAAAATTGCAAAAGCACCAAGCTAAGGCATGCACTCAAGCTGGATGTAAACATGTTGTGAGGAAACAGCCTTTTATTAAACATTCAAAACTGTGCCCAAGGTGGAGAAGAGCCAAGCTGTCACATTTCTACATTTCACTCTGTAAGGAATTATGTTCTGATGCAAACTTTGACCCTAAACTTTTGCAAATGATGACCAGGTCTTTTAGATCTTTGGCAACAGCGCAAGTAAGAAACGCCGGAGCAAGAAACTACACGCTTTTTTAAGCAACATGTCCTCGTTCCTTAAATCTAGGGGTAAAGAGAAAGGGAGAGAAAGACAGTAATAATTAAGACAAAAAGCTTTGTGGCAGTTTGAAATTCATTTCATAATAGAACTTTTGTCCAGAATAATTAACAAATAAGCCATTTACATCTCATTAAAATCGGCTGACATCTATTATTCTAATTACATCAGCATCTTTCCCAAAAGCCACAAGACTTCAGTAACTGACATATCATGGCTGCCTCCTACTTTGAGCTTCATTTAGCTCTTCTGGAGATCAATAAAGAAAGTGGCATCATTCCGTTTTTTTAAATAGATTGTTTAGGTTTTACACCTTTTAGTAAATATGTGAAAATGCACACTAGTACCAACTAATCAATAACTAGATATTAGTTAAAATTAGAGTATTCCGTAGAATAAATTTACAAAAATTATTTTATCATTTAATAAAATGAATCCTGAATATCATTTAGTACACAAAGTACAGTGAGGATCCAGGAAGGCAAACAGAAATCATGACAGAGAATTTAATATAAGGAATCAGGCAAACAGGCAAACCGCAGGAGGCACCTACACCGTGAAGCTGGAGGGCCAAGAGAGGAGAGCAGAGTGAGCAGGACCTAGAAGGTTGGGGAGGGGTCCTCAGAGGAGAGGTGCTGCACACGGGCTGGGATGTGGGGAGCTCAGCAGAAGGACCCCATGGAGCTGGGGCACTGCCCCTGAAGAGGGCATTGTCAGGCTCTGCTGGTCCCCTCAGTGCTCACGGGAGGGGCTGAGCAGAGCGGGTACCGGGACCTCTGGGCAGGGAGTGCTCAGGCTGGTGTCCACATCTCCTAGCAGGCCTGATGAAGCTGCTGTGAGGGCTGTCAGAACAAGAGCTGAAACCCCATGACCAGTGCTGGACAGTGCTGACAGAACAGCAAGCAAGCCAGAAAAACAACCAATGCCGCCCACCACCCACCCCCCCGACCCCCCCCCCAACAGTGCTTACTGATACGGAGCAACTGACAAGGCCAAGTGCAGAGCAGAGCAGAAGGAGCAGACTTGAGAAATAACAGCTTAAACCTGGCATGTTAGCAAGGTGCCTCCATCTCCTCCTCCATGGGACGGAGAAAACACCAGAACCCGTTCACAGGGCGGGTATCATCCAGGTTGTTACAAGGCACAAGGCATTTATAATTGTGCCTGGCAGAAAATAAGCACTCAAGTTATACATATTATTCTCCAAGAATTTATTTAATTTCTACAACTTTATTGGTTAGAATTTATCCACAAGATGCACTTCAATAGTAAATATTAGTGCAATACAAGAGCACACATAAGCATCGGCTTGGTCTACACTCTAAGGAACCTTGGGAATCCTAAAAAGTAGACAGATATTAAAGAGTGAGGAGACCTGTACCCCACAGAAGGCTCTGTCTCCTAAGCAAATCGACCAATGCCATCTGGGCCTGTGTTTCTTCCATCAAAAGAGGGAGCCAGATAAAAATTATTTCTGCAGTTCCCTCCAGTATTTAAATTTTTTTACAATTATAAAAACTCTTTTAAGTTTAATCTCAAATGTAAAACTAATTTCTAAAAGTCCTTGATTTTAATTAAGGTTTATCAGAGGACAGAAATTTGGATGAACCAGACACGACATCTACATAAATGCCTACATGATTTTTCTCTAAACACAGACAGTTAAAGCTTAGAATAAAATTTTAGAACATAAAGTACATTTTAAACATGGGCTTACACAGATGTAAAATACTATGCACAAGGCTTCCTGCCACACCGCCGCCTGGTTTACGGGGGGGCTCCTGTGGAGGTGTACAGGGCGGGTCTGCGTGGCCACATGCAGCAACCCCAAATGTACAGCTGAAGTGCATAGCTAAACTGGGCAAAATGAAGATGCATGTGAAAATAGAGTGTATCCGTCATTCCCTCGCTGAGTCAAGGACACACCAATGAACATAATGACAGAGATCCTCAGGGTTATAAAGTAGAGGGCCAGCAACCATAAGGCATCCCTTGACTGACACTGCCAACACCCGACCCAATCAGTACGAAGTACGATGGCAATTCTTGTTCAGCAAGAATGCAGAGAGCTAAGCCACTCAATAGAAGCTATGCTCGGATACTTCCAGACTGGAAAATTAGTTTAAAACATGACAAAGAAGTATTATGTTCTATTACATTTTTAAAGCATTTCTTTATGTTGTTGTGTGCAAATCTGCCCCTCATATTTGATGCTGGCACTGAAAAATGGAATCTGTTGATCTAATGAACTGGCAATTTAAATAAATGTAACTTTTAAAATTGAATTGACAATAGATATTCTTTCACACATTACATCACCTGCCAAAAGTCACCTTTCACAGGTAGCAGAAGGGCTACGATTATGACTGACTGAACTGGTAGAAATAACAGGCCTGTGTATAACAAAGATGTTTTCATCTTTTTACATAACATAGTCCTGAAGGACTATCTTGAAAGATACTGGAAACCTCAAGTGAACACCCTACTTCTTAACTGAAGCTATAATTACTCTACGTGAGAAACAAGAGACCAAAAGACACATTTCATAAACCCAACATGCTGACAAAGCTAATTCATCTGGAACTAATGGAGGCACAGTTTATTCTGAAGTAAAACCTACTTTCAAATATCCTAAAACAAATTCACAAATAAAGCAACTTGGGACAGAATACATTGAAAATGTCAACATTTTTTATCGAAAAATCTGATGAAGGTCCTGTATTTTTTCCTAAAACTGCTGATAATTGAGGGAAGGAAAATGAACTGGCTCAACCACCACTGCAGTGGCCTGAGGAGAAAAGTCATGGTAGAGAAAAGTGGGGTAACCTATTTTCTCTGGGGGTTAGAAACAGGAAGTACATTATTAACGTATAATCCCTGCAGAGAATAACGGGGAAAGAAAAGACAAGGAACACGATCTATTTCTTTATCTCCATCCAGAACGGGGCCCGGATTGTAGTGCACAGGCCTTCCTCGAGGTTCAGTGACTGAGAACGAAGCCATCTAGGATGACAGTTTCAACAGCTCGGACACACGGCTCAACCACTCCATCAAGGGAGGGGCTCTCCTGACAGTGAAAGGCGACAACATAGACAAGAGGCTTTGACCTTCAGATACACACGCTCCAGAGTGGAAGGTAGAGTATTTTCTGTAGTTGGAGGTGCCTGAGGGTCCTAAACATGGAGCAGTACAAAGAGAGAGGCATACGTGATCCTTGCAGTCCTGCTTGTGAGGTCCCCATCCCCTGGGGAGAGTCAGATTCCGTCCCTTTGTCCACAGCATGTGTCAGTGTGCCCAGGCTGCTTCGGGCGGAGCACCACCTCCCTCGCTGTACTAGAGACACATCTGACAGGCGAATGAGGTTTCTACCTTGTCTGTGCTCAGACAGCCCCTCAGCTGACATCTCCGAGTGCCAGAAAGGAACCGCTGGCCCTCTTTCTCTCCACTATCAGTTTTCCTCGTTCTCAAAATGCTCCCTCTATCTTCCAAACACCTGGTTGTGGTGGGCAAATACCTATCCAACAAACAGGCACCCTGAACACAGGGCATCAGCTCCCAATTTATGAGCTGCCCACCACACCTGAGAAGCTCCAGGTGTGTGGGACATTTTTAAGAACTTGCATCATTTTTCTACTTATACACAAAACTTCTCATTTCCCATCTTTCCAAAAAGAATTCTTTCAATATATTTAGTTATGTCAATGTCTGTATCAATAGTAAATGCAATGAAAACTTTTTTCATAGCCAAATTAGTGGTTATTAGAGTCTGTCATTCCAGACAAAGCCATGAAGAGGTACATCCCAAACAAGTCTTTCTGCGCAAAACATTGAAAACCTTTTTCTAAATCACTGCTGAGTTTTTAAGCACACACTGACCTACTCTTCTGTGATGCCTTACAAAGAATTTGCAGACAGTACAGAACTTCTTCATGAATTATACAGTTTATGTGCATGATATGTAGATATATACGGGTGGAGACAGAGACAGACAGACAGAATGTCCAAAAGAGAAAATGGGCACCTTTCAAGAAAGGCATCGTACTGCAGAGGGAGCCACATAAATAAAACCACAATTACCAGAAAAAAAAAAGATTTTTTTAAGTAAAAAGAAAATATTTCATAAAAAGAAAACCTGGAAATGTTTCCTGTACTTAATATACTTATGAAAGATTTCTAGAATGTATTTATCAAAATTAAGTATACCAAGTCAAATGAACCAGAGGACAATACACTAAAGAACAAATTCTCAGGGCGCCTGGGTGGCTCAGTCGGTTGAGCTTCCGGCTTCGGCTCACATCATGATCTCACAGTCTGTGGGTTCAAGCCCCACATCGGGCTCTGTGCTGATGGCTCAGAGCCTGGAGCCTGCTTCAGATTCTGTGTCTCCCTCTCTCTCTGCTCCTCTCCCACTCATGCTCTGTCTCTCTCTCTCCTTCAAAAATAAATGAAAACATTTTTAAAAAAAATTTTAAAGAAGAAATTCTCATGAACCACATAATTTATTTATCACTGAATAAAAAGCCCACCCTCAAAAAAAAAAGAATTATGTATAGAAGGTACATTACTAAGGCGTTAATGGTTTTTAAACTCTCATATGTGTATTCATGCAATATATACCACTGACTCCAGTTACTGTAGATTCCTAATACGACACCAAGTGTCTAATAATATCCATTTCTCTATGCTATTTGTCAAAACTCAAAAGTTAGTTCAGTATTACTATTAGACTCTAGATGGCACTATAGGAATAAGTCAACAAGACTGAATCCACTTAATAGACACAAAGGCTTGTTCTATTCACCTCCTACGACTGTCCACTGGAGGGTACGTCTCCTGTTGTACTTCTGTCTCTGGGCTTGCTCACCCTTCCCTCATCCTTCAAGGCAGGAAGCCGTGGCGGGGGGAGGGGGGGGGGGCGGTTGGAGAACAAGACATGACACAAAATATGGAATTGATGGTTCCAAAAACTAAAGATGAAAGTTCTGAATCAGACCTCACTTGAACCAAATTTGAAGCCAGACTTTGATTTGGATACCAAACTCTCCACCCTCAATAATAACCAATATATTCCAGATCTTTTAGAAACATTCTAAACTTAATTATAAACAGCTAGTCCTTAATACGATTATTGACACAGACTGAGAAATTGGTTTGGAAATTCAAGAACAAAACCTAAACATTAAAATGAACACATATCAAGGGTAAACCAGGCTGGCAGAAGCAATCTTCCTGTTAAATTAATACTAATAGGACAGAAACAAGAATTCCATTTCTAAGAAAGAGTGACTATGCTCCAAGTATCACTGCAGAGTTTCATAAAACACATTTATCAACAGCCAAAGTAACACCACTGTGGAGGCTAGTGGTGAGACCAATGGTGCCTCACTCTGCAATGGCACTCACTATGGCTACTTCAAAAGCAGTACAATAATTTGAAGATACCTTGTTGTCATCTGATTCATTGTTGAGCCATGAGAACATTATGCAAAAAAAAAAAAAAAAAAAGAGAGAGACAAATTCTTAGTTGACACTCTTTGTCATTAAAAAATGCAAAGTGATTTAAGAACCATTAAAGGACTCATATACACGGCATGGGGCAGACCTAGGGTATTCATCTTTCCAGTCCAGGCCAACTGGACAAACTCAAAGACTGACAGCCCAACCTCCAGCCTCGGTGGACATGGTCTTGATAAGTGAGACAGAATGTCAGCTACTGTAGCTGATGTTCATTCTTAAATTCCATAGGAAATACTAATTGTATTGTGATGATTTTGTTAAAAGTCATACATCATAATAAGCTTTATTCTCATTTGTGGGGCCTGAAAGGGAAAAAAAAAAAAAAAAAAAAACTCCTGTTTTAATGTTCTAAGTCATCTAAAAGGGAGTGAGAAGCAGAGATTTTCTGAAAACCAAGGAAAGGAGGAGGTGCAGAACATTAACACTGCCACATCTTCTTCTTTATCCTTTAATTTCCTGGACGGATTGATGATGAATACAGATTTTCCTCAGGCAGCCTGGGATGGCTAAGGTGGAAAGATGTGACAAAGAGTAATTGCTACTTGTCCATAGAGCAAAAGCAATAACACAGCTGAGCAAGATACAAGTGTTTAAGTCCTCAGCTATAAGTGCAAGTGAAAACAATGAAGGCTGGAGGACAGAAACCACATCTCAGGCAAACTTCTTGGCCATATGAAGAAAGTTCAGTTTCTACCAGCATAAAAACACCCTGTAATGGGTGTAACGGGATTTTGTAGGTGCTCTCTACCTGATACGACCTGGTCAGCATAGGTAACTGTTCCACGGCCAACACATTCCTGCTACATTCCAGGGAAGACATGAACTAGAAAGTATCCTTCACAGTTCACATCTCTCTAAGTAACCACAAAACCATAGAAGAGCAAAGAGTGAGAGAAAAAGAGGAAATTCTCTTCCTCCAAACCTGGCTTTACAGAATTTTCATCACTGTGACTAACACAGTATAGAATTTCTGTCCATTTCATTCATTCATTCAACAAACACTGAGTGCTTCCTATGGGTCAGGCAGACTGTCCTAGCTGTCACAGACACAGTAGTGGACACAGCAGATAAACCAGTGGAACAAAAAAGGCAGAGAAAAAACACGTGCATCTATTAACAAAACTGCATGGTAAGAACAAAAAGGTGATGACTGACTTGGAATTAATGAAAAGAAATAGGATCTTTGGCAAGAGACCTGTTTTCCCATATTTTGATGATTTGAATATTCAAAGCATCAGCATCAAAATGTGAGTTTTTAAAAATATTTTACTTGAGGTACGTGAACTTTTCAGATGGTCTTCAAAATACAGGTACAAAAACATGTTCCAAAGTTATTTATTAAAAATTTGGCAGGGCGCCTGAGTGACTCAGTCAGTTATGCATCCAATTTTGACTCAGGTCATGATCTCACAGCTTGTGAGTTCAAGCCCCACATCAGGCTCTGTGCTGACAGTTCAGAGCCTGGAGCCTACTTCAGATTCTGTGTCTCCCCTTCTCTGCACCGCCCCCCCCCCCACCACCACCACCACTCAACTCTGTCTCTCTCACAAAAAATAAATAATAAAACTTTTTTTAAAAAATTTTGGCTTTTGGGGCGCCTGGGTGGCTCAGTCGGTTAAGCGTCCGACTTCAGCTCAGGTCACGATCTCGCGGTTCTTGAGTTCGAGCCCCGCATCGGGCTCTGGGCTGACGGCTCAGAGCCTGGAGCCTGCTTCCGATTCTGTGTCTCCCTCTCTCTCTGCCCCTCCCCTGTTCATGCTCTGTCTCTCTCTGTCCCAAAAATAAATAAACGTTTAAAAAAATTTTTTTTTTTTTTAATTTTGGCTTTTGGGCACCTGGGTGGCTCAGTCAGTTAAGCATCAGACTTTGCTCAGGTCATGAACTCATGGTTTGAGAGTTTGAGCCCCACAGAACTAAAGCACAGAGCCCACTTGGGATCCTCCCTCGCTCTCCAGCTCTCTCTCTTCTCTAAAAATAAAACATTTTTATTTTTTTTTAAGTTTATTTATTTTGAGAGGGACAGAGACAGCATGAGTGGGGGAGGGACAGAGAGAAAGAAGGAAAAAGAGAGGATCCCAAGCAGGCTCCTTACTGTCAGCACAGAGCCTGATGCGGAGCTCAATCTCACGAACTGTGAGATCATGACCTGAACGGAAGAGTTAGACGCTTAACCGACTGAGCCACCCAGGCGCCCCAAATAAAACATTTTTTAAAAAAGTTTTTTAAAAATTTACCTTTCAATCCTATGAGGAAAATAAAATTCTATGAAGAATTAAAATGTGTACTATATGACAAAGCTACTTATATATCCTACCAAAAGATTATACTAAAAGGCTATCCAAAGTTAGACAACTAAAGAATAACTGTTTTGTGTCATGCTTTGTGTTGGGGGCTAAAACATTCCTTTTTTCACTGTTTTTTGTAATTTAAGTATAACTAACATACAATATTATATTAGTTTCAGGTGTACAGTGTATTGATTTGAAATTCTATACATTACACTATGCTCACCATGGTAATAAGCATAGTCGCCATCTGTCACCATACAACATTATTACAATATTATTGACTATATTCCCTATGCTGTACTTTTCATCTCCAAGACTTATTTATGTTACAGCTGGTAGTTTGTAAGAGAGTTAAGTAGTAACCAGGTTGGAAATTTTGATCTTGATTTTTAAGTTCTGAACCAAAGAAAGGTAGCTTACCATGCTGTTATTGCTGATAAAGACTATCTTTGGCATGAGAATCTGGACAGCAGTTAGTGGCTACACTCCTATCTCCTACGTACCTCGCTAGCTACAGAGGCTCCTTCAGAGCATGGTGGATACCTTCACAAAGACTAACACATAAAGACCAGCCAACACAAGCATGCTGGCTCTCCAAACTGCCAGCCACTCACGGTCTCTGAGTCACTGTGCTTCTACTCCTACTGGAGTGACCTCATATAATATGCTCAATTGGCATTGAGTTCTATTCTCTTCATAAGTCCCTTCACTTTTCCAGAATCTAAGTTTCTCCACCTGGCAATGTTCAGTGGTTCAGGTCAGACTCACCTGGGGAACTCTGCGGGAGAGACCCACAGGCTCCCAGAAGTGGAGATTCTGATTCAGCAAGTCCTGAGGGGTGAGGGGGCGGGGAGATGGAGGCCGCATGTGTGTTTTACAGTGTAAGTATCTTGTTCATCCCATGGTGAAGAAGTCCTCAATTAAATGACATCAAAATCAAATCAAACTGTAAAGATTCTGAGGCCAACTCAACAGCACTTGTTCCAAGAGGAACTTTGTTGCTTGTTTTGTTGAAGCTTTCAACTTTGCTTTTAAGAGATAGCCAAATGCACTGAAGGAATGGAGATCATTAGCAATCTAAAGTTTTGTGTAACTGGGCCTCACAGAAAATACACAAATGCATTTTGTCTCTTCATTTTTCATATGATTACTTTAACAATATTAAAGCTTACAAAAGTGGGACCAGAACGACTCATCAGTCAAATAACAGGCACCTGGCTGGATGAATTGAGTGCACCTGTCAATGGCTACTCTTTCAGAAGCTACTGACACCCACAGTAAGAATCACCATCTTCAAATCAAAAGCAGTAAGTGTTTAGGCTGCATCACATGTAAGACAGTTGTTACTGGGTGGGTCTATATATATTATTTCAGTTACAAAGTCATAGGTTCAATCAAAGGGAAAAATGCATGCTATAGAATAGGTTACAGATTTTTGCTTTTAAGAAGTAGTGTTAAGTCAAGGAACTCAAATGTATAAATAGATATTTGAATAATGTAAAAATGCCAATTTCAGTAAAGAAAAATAAGTACAACGTAATACACGCAAGTCAAACTTTCAATTAAAAGAGAATGATTTAAAAACATACGGGGTGCCTGAGTGGCTCAGCGGGTTAAGTGTCTGACTCTTGATTTCAGCTCAGGTCATGATTTCATGGCTCATAAGTTGGAGCCTCAATGGGCCCCACAGTGACTTGGGATTCTCTCTCGCTCTCGCTCTCCCTCTCGCTCTCTCGCTCGCTCTCTCTCTCTCTCTCTCTCTCTCTGCCCCTCCCCCCCAACACCGAACATGTGCATTCTCTCTCAAAATAAATAATCTTAAAGAAACCTACTTCCTCAAGTAATACACTTGTGTCTTCCACAATGTTCAAACAATTAAAAAAGTTTTAAGTTGCTTGGTGCTTGATATTTTAAATATAATGGGGAAAAATTAATTTTTTACCATACATGTCATAATAATATGTATTTCCAAACTCCATATTAACATTAAAATCAAGAAAAGTAAAAATGCTTAGGGACTGATGTTACCATATAATGCTGCAAGATATATTTAAACATGGGGCTTGGTAGAAATTGAAAAGGGTAAAATGCTTGCCAAAATACGATTATACGTATTTCCAAATCAAAAAGAATTGATTGTTTAAGCACTGAAGTCAATTTTTCCAATCATTATAAAGATCAGCATTAGCCACACAAGCTATAACTGCTGTAAGAATCCAGAAGTTGCATTCCTAAGGGGAAAGAGAAGTAGGTCATAAATCTCAAAAACACGTTTTATGGTTTTAGAGATACAACTCTAAAATCGACATATTGCTGGAAAAAAATCCTGGGTTTAGTTACATATGGCTTTTATTCAAAAGGTTAACCACTCTCCTTTTCACCACTTACACTATTATTTATACATACTTTTTTCCCTCTTTCTCACCCACTCTTATGATCAAGAACAAAACTGAAGATTTTTAAAGCACAAATCAACATAAATTACAGTGCACTTAATTCACAACCGAAAACGATAAACAAAAAATTTACCACCAGCTGAGCACCCCCTCTAACCAAGCAGCTCCATGCTCCCATGTGGCATACACACAATCTTCTTTTCTGATTTTACAAACAGTTCCTCACTGTGATCGTGTATAACCACTAGGACGTAATATACATTATATTCCCTCACTGATCAACTGCATCGTTATCTGCTCTGTTTTAATCCACTCCTTGTGGAAGAACTGTTGCCTTTCAAAATATATATACTGATCCTCCAACTACCTAAGTTTTTTTATTCAAAATGAGAAATGTTTCACACTGGTCCTTCCAAAATTTGGTAATCGATGCCTGTCTTGGTCAGTATTATGATGTGGTGAGATGACCATCTGAAGTAAGGAATATAGAGAAAGGATAAAGCTACAGACCCTGGCCTCACTTGATTCTTTCTAGAAAACTGTATTTAACAGTCTTTTTTAAAAAATACCTTTAAGATAACAAATTCCATCACAGGAATTCATCACCTTCGTGTATTTCACCTACATGCACTTCACTTCCCTGTAATATTTAGGTCTTAGATGCTCTGAATTACTCTATTTTTAAATCCACAATTATCACAGCAGCCTACTTTAAACCTGGCTGTCATTTCAGAACAAATTCTATTAAAGAAATGTCAATGGAGAATTGTGAACTACAATTAACACCTAATGGCCGACACAACGCGCCCCCCCCCCCCCAAAAAATAACTAAGGAGAGCCTGCTTCCATGCAAATCAGAAATTTCTCCAACTAGGATAGCATGTTTTGAGAAGAAAATTTATCTGACCTCAGATAATCTGAGGGTAGCAAATAATTAACGTTTATATTTTTTAAACTACTATTTTGAGTACTATGATCAGCACATTTTCACCTAATTACATGGGGTAAAGCTAAAGTTAATATTTAAAAAGTTACAGGCTACTCTTGAAAATATGAATTTAAGCTTAGGAATTTCACATTAATTGAGGTGGGAAAATGCAAGAATAAACAACTTTTGTAACATAAGAGTAATAACAGATCAAATTCCATAATATTTTAATATCTACACAACAATGTCCCAGAACTTATCAAGAACACATTTCCTTCCATAGGGTTAGGGGGATGGGCAAAATGGGTGAAGGGGAATGACAGATAATAGGCTCTCATTTATGGAGTAAGTCACGGAGATGAAAGGTACGGCACAGGGAATGTAGTCAGTGATACTGTAATAGTGTTGTATGGTGACAGGGGTACCTGGGTGGCTCAGTCGGTTAAGTGGCCAACTTTGGCTCAGGTCATGATCTCACTGTTCATGAGTTCGGGTCCCGTGTCGGGCTCTGTGCTGACAGCTCGGAGTCTGGATTCCGCTTAGGATTCTGTGTCTCCCTCTCTCTCTGCCTCTCTCTCTACTCTCTCTCTCAAATAAACATTAAAAAATAGTATTGTATGGTGACAGGTGGTAGCCACACTTGTGGTGAGAATGGAATAAAGAACAGAGCTGCTAAATCACTATGCTGTACACCTGAAAATAATGTAACATTGTGTGTCAACTATACCTCAATTAGAAAAACAAAACACATTTCTCCTTTACATCTGGATGACATTAGTAGCCAAAACTATTTTTCCAGCTATGATTAGGAAACTATGCTGATAAGGAAGGGGGAAAAAAACAACTCTTCCAAGTTGTCCATACACATTCAATCACTCTCTCTCAAAAGAACAACCTGTATTATAACCACTTTATAAAAAAGGAGAAGTGTTATATATTCCCAAGTTTTAAATACTCAAGCAGTTTTCTACTGGCATTTAACAAGAACATATGTTTTAATGTTTTATGACCAACAGTGCCGTACTTAGAATTATACCAGACATATTTGCATTTTCTCATGGAAAAGAAGTAGCACATCTATAATGAAGACAATAGGGGCGCCTGGGTGGCTCAGTCAGTTAAGTGTCCGACTTCGGCTCAGGTCATGATCTCGCAGTCTGTGAGTTCGAGCCCTGCGTCAGGCTCTGTGCTGACAGCTCAAAGCCTCAAGCCTGCTTTGGATTCTGTGTCTCCCTCTCTCTCTGCCCCTCCCCCGCTCATGCTCTGTCTCTCTGTCAAAAATAAATAAACATTATAATGAAGAGAATAACTGGCATAAAAACACAACTGTGTGTGTACAGAGATAGACTCCAATTAACTAACATTCTTCCACATGTGGCTCTTAACAGAACATGGAAAATTATAAGAGGAAACACATTAGTACGTTATCTTCACACACACACACACACACACACACACACACACACACACTAGGTAGTACAAATTCTAGAATGTTTAATAGAAACCCCACCAAATTTCTTTTGTTTACCTGGCGATAATTATCAAGGGGGTTCAAAATAACTACCTTTAGGCCTTAAAGTATCAAGACAGCATTATTTTGAATTCTGTGTATTTTACTTATAAAGGAAAGGCTTTTTGATAAACTGTAAACTGTATATCTAACTTAAGCTTTCTTTTTGAATTTCAAAAAGTCATCTAACTTTGAGTTAGTTTTTCCACCATTAAGCAACTTTGTCAGAATGCATCATTCTGCTGACTTCTACATCTAGATTGTAATTCTCTATAAAATCAAGATCTAGAAGGCAGCATACACAGATCGATAGATAAATAATGACACATTAGTGTTGAAGTAAATGAGTAATCCACACACTGACTCATGCACACATCCTGATGCATGAATTTCTGCCATTTACTTCAAAAACCGAGTTGTGTTCTTGCTGGGGCAGATTTTTCAATCCTACATGCTTTAAAGTCAAATCCCTTGCCTTTTAAGCCCAGATAAGTGTCCAATATATGGCATTTCAGCTTCTCTTAGCTTTCTTTTCCATTTAATATGTGATCTCAATTCTCCTCACAACTCTCAGAGGTATCATCATACTCTTGTTCTAAGTATATAACCCCACCCCTCAAAAAATATACAAAACAATGATTCTGAAGCTTATATTTTCCACAGAAACCTTTGCTCAAGCAAAGTGACATACAAAACTGAAATTGTATATGGCTGCTTAAATGTCACACACTGGCATCTACAAAAGAAATGTTCTAAAAAGGAGATGTATATTGCTTGAGGGGGGAAAAAAAGTGTCTTTCTTTTTCATTAGTGTCACGTACTGTCACACACAAAATGACCCAGACGCTTTGTGCAGAAGGTCTAAGCAAGCTCTTCATCTACACAGCCAAGGTCCCCATGCACCCTCCAAAAGACTGCATGTCATCTTTAAGATGAACAAGTAATATCATTTTCCCAGACAGGGTGGAACTTAATCATTTAAAAGCATGTTTACGAGAGCAAAATACCATGACTACTATTACTACCCCTGGAACTACAAGCAATTAGAAGCAGTTTAGGGCAGGAAGTTAGAAATGCTCAGCAAAATTTAATTAAACAAATTGGATTTTGGCAGAGAACTACACCCTGCTTCTATAAACAGTGCCATGGAATCCTTAATGACAATACAAGGCACTCATACTGAAATTCTCAAGTATCGAATGCCAACACATAGGCCTCCACCCTCAAGTTCAAGCAGAGTTTTAAATTCGATGCTTCTTCAAGAGGGAAGAGAAAGGATTTTGCCAACTGAATCAGTACCTTTAATTTCCTCATTCCTTTCTGGTATTATTTTCTGTACACTCTACATAGAAGATCTAATTTCTTAAAAACAGGTTTTACTCTATGTTCTTAACACAAACTACATTGATCTGAACGTAAACAATGTCACACTGAAATGGTTCAGGATTGTTCAGAATTCTTAACCAACAAACATCTATTATGGCTGTGATTTCTGCTGGAGGAAATACATTAGAGATTTGGAATGTCCCAGGACTTGATTTGTTTCTGATATTTCAGTATTCTCCATAATAATAAAGAAAAGAAGAGGAAAAGATGAAACTAAAAGTACTCGAGATTTAGCAGATATTTGAGGAACAAAGTAAGTATAGAATGGATGATATGAAACAATGTCCAGTATCCACTTCTATAAACCCTTGAGAGATGTTCCAAAACACCATCATTCATAAACTCACCAGATAAATATTGGGCTACATTTGAGCTATTAGAATGAATTAGTTCTGAGCATTTAACTGTAATGCTGAAAACACAATTATTCACCCCAGAGCGACATGGATATCATTTAATGGAGCTCAAAAAGAAACATTCTACCAAAAGACCACTGGGGGGCACACAACCCATGGCACTTGTCCAAATATAAAAGAAAAAAAATATCATATTTTATGTGATTCCTTACACATTTTATGTGTAATTTTTACCAATTGTTGTTGATAATTTAAAAATAGCCTCAAAAACAATAACATTTAAAAAGGAATCTTTTCATGTCTAATACTTTCAAAAGACACATAATGCATTATCTAGACAACCTAAAGTTATATACTCAGCACAAAAATAGTAAAACAAAACATCAAGAAAGCACACAGAGTCTGTTCCCATCATTTATATTTCCATTCAGTAGCCTCAAAGTATTTTTTAGGAAAAATAAATTTACTTCCAAACAGTCTTCTGGAACACTATTTCTATGAAATTATATAAACATTAATTTACTTTTACTCTAATATTTTGTTTATGCACAAAAGACAACTAATCCTTTCAGTGAGATGTTAGGTAACATGTGTGTCCTCCTAAAACCATGTTTTGGTAGAAGATTTCATTTTGGTAATCAGAATCTTCTGATAACATTACAACTTTGTGCTGTAACACCCAACAAGTAATTTGAACCCATGTAATAGACCAATAAACATACACACAAATAATAACTACCACAAACAGATTGATGGCACAGAAAACAGCAATATGATTTTGTAGCTATAAAAGAATGTTCAAAGTAATCAAGGAAATTTTTCAAAAGAATATTAAGGAATAAACACAAGGAATGTTACTTTCAACTCCACAGAAGATTTAAAAGGACCAGAAATCTCTATACCAACCTGCCTTTTGCTGATTTCTGAAGTAGCTCTTTTGAGGTTCAAAGACCTTGAAAACCTCAGTGCCTTCAGTGAATCCTTCCGAAAGCTACCAGAAAAAGAGTAATACCTCTTCGTGTGTTTCCTCTTCAATTTGTCCGCCATCTCAATCCATTAAGAAGGCAAACTCCACAGTGACGTAGACTCCAAAACTAACTACAGAATAAAATGATCCCCAAATACATAGCCCCCAAAATCCAAATATAGGACCTGTGTTTTACTCAGTCCTCTAGAAAGGGTAAGAAATTGAAAATAAGTGGACAATATAGGCCAGAATCCTTTCCACATATGTGACCCTCAATGGAGGCACAAACTTTGCATATGGCAGCATTGATTCCTGGTTCACCAGGGAGTCCAGAGACAGGTTCCACCACACCAAATTAAAACAACCTCACCAGTTAAACAGGCCAGGGGTAGTGTGTCAGGAGTAAAACAGGGTGTAGCAACTCATCTTGGAGTCAGCAGGGTGTGAGTAAACACACCAGGTTCAAAAGAAGTCTCCTTAACTCATTCCTTGCCAAAACAGACAGAAGGCTACAGGATACTATCAAATCACACCTCCTACTTCAAAACAGGAGCCCTCTTAGCACAACTATTTTTCAATCTCCTTGAACATCCTCTTCTTCCAATGAAGGAGAAATGAAGTGATCAAGTCTCACATATCCAACTTTTTTGGGGTGCCTCAGTGGCTCAGTCAGTTGGGTGTCCAACTCTTGATTTCCACTCGGATCATGATCTCACAGTTCTTGAGATCAAGCCCTGCATTGGGCTCTGTGCTGGCAACATGGAGGCTGCTTGGGATTCCCTCTCTTCCTCTCTGCTCTCTCTGCCCCTCCCCTGCTCTCACTCTCTAAATAAATAAATAAATAATTTTTAAAAATATGTAGGACAAAATATTCCCAGGAAAAATGAATTAGTAGTCTGGAATACCTCTCCTCTGTCCCAGAAAGGAGAGAAAAAGTGTTTTTATGTCCCTTCAAAAGACAACAAGAGCATCTTTCCCTCACTTTATCTCAGGTCTAACAGAGGTGAGGCTGAGTGTGAGGAGAGATCATGAAAATAAGATACGCAAGAAAATGGAGAACTGGGCTTCCAGTGAGTACTTAACACTATGAATACTTGTATCACTATTAATACTAGAGTGTCACAAAACTCAATGCATTAGGACACACACAAGCCTAATCCAATGATTGACAACTTAGTACATTCAAGGCAATATTTTTTAATTTAACTAACAATATTAAGAGTTTCCTGTATTTTTAATAAGAAGCATACATTATTTTTAAAACATATATACATACCAAATATTAAAGAAACTACATGACCGAACATTAGCCTATACCAGAATATCTCAGCGATAAATAATGCAAATACAGGAATTTTAATGGTGAAATTAAAATTCACCATATTCAATTCACAATATTGGGGGCACCTGGTTGGCTCAGCCGGTTAAGCGTCTGACTCTTGGTCTCAGCTTAGGTCATGATCTCATGGTTTCATGAGTTTGAGCCCCACATTGGGCTTTGTGCTGACAATGTGGAGCCTGCTTGGGATTGATTGATTCATTCATTCATTCATTCATTCTCTCTCTCTCTCTCTCTCTCTCTCTGTGTGTCTCTCCCTCCCTCCCTCTCTACCTCTCCCCTACTCATGCTGTCTCTGTATCTCTCAAAATAAACTTAAAAACTAAAAATTAAAAAAAAAATAAAGGCAACAATATTTAACAAAGACTTATATATTGCAGTGCTGTTGGAAGTGTCATCCCAGTCTCCAGTGAAAAACAGAAATAGAGTATGCTTTTGGAAACTCTTAAACAATTTGAGAGAATTATTTTATATCTGTTAACTCTGAAAATAGATAAAAGCAAGCAAAACACAAGCCAATTCTTTCTTATAATTAATTTCCATTGCATTTTACATTGTATTGGTCCACCACAGAATGAAAAACAAAACAAATCTAGTCCTTCACCAAAGCAGTTTGAGGAGCAGAGATCTAGTTGTGTTAACAGGTAGGAGGGAGACTATCGGAACTTAAGAGAGGGAAAATCAGAACCAGCACTAGGGATTCAGAAAGCATTTCTGGTCTGGAGACTGACCTGAACATCCCTCCCAACTTACCTGCCTGAATATTCCCACCTACATATGAACTATTTCCTGCTGTGAAAATACTTGGAATTATTTTAATTTATCCTAAAAAAAAAGATACAACCAAATTATAGAAAACTTTTAGCTGAAAAGTATTTTGTTACCATTAAAATCTCTTCCTGTTTTACAATGGATCCCTGAAGGTAACCATTCTGTATTCATTTCAGTATCTCAAATTCTGTCTGGAATGGAAGAGATGCTCAATAAACATATCTGGACTAAATTAAAGAAAATGATGCTGTTACAGAAAACATTAAATGCAGCTTTTAGTCTCGAGTTCCTACAACAGAAATCTCTACAATTCTTGCTAATAACAAAATGCCTGAGAACAGTCATCATTTGACTGTCCCCGTAAAAAGAAGTGGTTGTTGGGGTGCCTGGCTGGCTCAGTCGGTTAAGCATCTGACTCTTGATTTCAGCTCAGACCATGATCTCACTTTCTGAGTTTGAGCCCCACATCCAGCCCCCCAACAGGGACTCTGCACTGACTCACTCTCTCACTCTCTCTCTCTCTCTCTGCCCCTCTTCTGCTCACCCTTTCTCTCTCAAAATAAACATTTTAAAAAGTGTTGCTTATCAATTTTTCGTAAGTAAACAAGTCAAGTAATATATGAGACATTCCAATGCAAGGAATATCAGAATTCTGAAATACAGGATACAGATTCTAGAATCCCCTCAACTCCAGGTAAATTTCTGATTTTATATTATGTGCTTTTATTACATTAACTAAGCTCTTCCTGGGGTGGCAGTCAAGTGAATGCCATCCAACAAGAATGGTTGGTTATGAAACTCACAAATTTCTAGTGGCTTTTGGAGTGTGATTTTCTGTACCTATATTAGAAATAATGCTACCACTATCTTGTGTCTGAGAAGCAATCTCTCTGCACTGTCTCTTTATAACCTTTGACACTCAGTTGTCTTTCTCAAAAACAACCTAAATCTAATTTTATCTTACTTTCATTCAATGGTGTTGAGTCAGGAGAACTTGAGTTCCTTTTCCACTTTTATACTAATTTTCCAGTTAAAATTTATTAGTATTTTCCATCATAATCATGGCAAGTGTTAACTCATGGGTGTGTACCACAGGAAAAAAAAACCAACAAAGATTATGAGGTTAGAATTATTGCAAATTTTTGCAACCTGGAAATGCTATTTGTCACATGCCTTTGAACTCCATCCATTCTATACAGTGGTGATTTCCAAATTCTTACCTCCAACTCTGATCTTTCCCTTGAGCTTTGGACCTACACATCCAATCACCTACTGGACAGCTCTATTTGGAAGTCTCAAAGGCACTGCAAAATCAGTTAAATGTCCCAACAGGAAGGAGACTTGACTGCCCCCAATCCTGTATCCTCATTCCACTCCTAAGTCTTCTACTTCTTCTATTTAAATGAACCTCCCCCAGTAAGTGGAACCTCCATACCCCTTACCCCACTTGCTCTAGTTACAACTCTAAAAGTCACCCTTAATACTTTCTTTGCTTTCATTCCTCACAGTCTGAAATCCTAGAAATTCCAACTCCAAACATATCTCAACTCCATTCATATTTCCCCAACTCTACTTGAGGTTCAACTACCATCATCTCTTCACTGGATACCAGTCTTCTCACTGGTCTTTCTCCCCTTTCTTGCCCACCCACAACGCAGTCTTCCCAAAGTAATCTACAAATATATATCTAAATATATCACTCCACAGTTTGACAGTTCAAAGGCTTTTTCTTATTTTTAGTATCAAGTCTCAAATTGCTTAACATAGCTTTAATATCCTCCCTTTGTCTCTAACTCCACCTATTTTCCCTCTCCCAATCGCCCCCTGCATCCAAGCCGCACTAATTCCCTCTGGATCCATGAACACCTCGACCTTTTTCCAGTTCAGGCTGCTGTACATGCTGCTCCTTCTGCCTAGAATCCTCTGCCTGTAGCTGTTCTCATCGATTGAAATCCAGCCCACCTGACTCCTCCTGAGGGCTGGCTTTACCAACCAGGTTAAAGAACCACTCCCACCTCACCTATTCTCTATCACACCCCAAACTCACTCCCCTTAGTCTATTTCCTCATTACAAGGAGAGCTCTGCAAGATCAGAGACCCCTCCCCCATATATCCTCAGCACATCCACCTGTTTGTCAAATATATTAGGGACTGAAAGGTATTTATTGAATAAATGTAAGAAAGATAAAATGAATGAATCAGTGAATCTATAAGATCTTCTTAACCTTTGCTCAAACAAAAGTTATCATGGTAGTTTGATATATGAACAAGGGGCATCAATACACATGAATTGTGATACAATTATACATGACACTAAGCTCTTGACATTTTAATAAAATTTCACATAAGAAGGCTTAGTAATCTAACATAATTAAAATATAGTTAAAATCCACATATTTACTAGCCAAACTAACTTCTTTCTCCAAATCAACTGAGAATTAAAAATGTTTACTATTTGGAAACAAGCAGCAGCCCAAAGAAATGAAAGAAATCTTTAAGTATAGGAAACATATTTGGTCTTCCCAGTTTAAAAGTGGCCCGGGACCATATCTATCTTGCAGCCTTTATATGAGGTGTAACCATATCCCGCTATAGTGTGTACTATAGTGAGGTTGAATTATGTTTAATTTTCTTATTTACGCCTGGGTGGCTCAGGTGGTTAAGCGTCCAATTTTGGCTCAGGTCCTGATCTCATGGGTCATGGGTTCGAGCTCTGCATCAGGCTCTGTGCTGACAGCTCAGAGCCTGGAACCTGCTTCAGATTCTCATTCTCACTCATTCATTTTCTCTTTCTCTTTCTCTCTCTCTCTCTCTCTCTCCCCCCCCCCCCACTCATGCTCTGTGTCTCTGTCTCTGTCTCTCTGTCTCTCTCTCTCAAAAAAGTAAATAAACTCTTAAAAAAATTTAAACTAAAAACAAAAATTCACCCATTTCTCACTGCCCTCCTTGTACCCATCTATCTATTCTCTATAAGTTGAGGGTAGGGAGATGTTCTCTATTTTAGATTCCACATATAATAGAGATCATATGGTATTTGCCTTTTCCTTATCTATTTTACTTAGCAGAATGCCTTTGAGGCCCACCTATATTGTCACAAATGGCAAGATTTCATTTCTTTATTCATTCATCCATCAGTGGACAGTTAGGTTGTTTCCATGTCTTGGCTACTGTAAATAATGCTGCAATGAACATGCCAAATATATGTTTTTGAATTAGTGTTTTTGCTTTCTTCAGATAAATGCCCAGAAGTAAAATGGCTGAATCATATGGTAGTTCTATTTTTAATTTTTTGAGGAACCCTCATATGTTTTCCATAGTGCACCAATTTACATGCCCACAATGAGTGCACGGGGGTTCCCTTTTCTCCACATCCTCACCAACACTGTTATTTCTTATCTTTTTTTATAATTGTCCTTCTAACAAGTGTGAAGGGACATCTTATTATGGCTTTGTATTTCCCTGATGATTAATAAGACTGAGCATCTTTTCATATATGTGTTGGCCATCTTCTATCTTTTTTGGAAAAAAGTCAATTTAGGGCTTCTGCCGCTTTTTTAATTAGATTGTTTCAAGGGTTTTTTTGTTTTTGTTTTTGCTGCTGAGTTGTATGAGTTCTTTATATATTTTGGATATTAGACTTATCATATATATGATTTGCAATTATTTTCTCACATTTGGTAGGTTGCCTTTTCATTTTGTTCATGGTTTCCTTTGCTGTGCAGAAGCTTTTTAGTTTGAAATAGCTCCAAAATATTTTTAGTTTTATTAGATTTATTCTGGAATTATACAAGGATCTAAGAGTACAAAGCCCTGCCAATTTTCTTCTTCCCCCAATATAAAATCCAGGAGGAAAACAAATCTGGTACTTTCTATATAATCTGTATCCTTATGAATACTTGTGTGAATGAATAAATGAATGGATGATCTTCTGTATCATATATAATTACTTATTTGAAATTATTCAGATAATATTAATGAAAAAGAAGAAACTAAGGTATCCATCGTCCTCCTTTTTTTCCTTTCTGTGATAATGTTTTATTATATACACAAAAAGTTGAATTTTACATATTTCACTCAAGATACAAAAGGGAAATTTTAAATAAATATTTTTAAAGACAAATTATTATAAAGCACTTTTGGTAGCATTTATTCTGGAGTGCTTGTTTTGAGATGTGCTATTTTTCTGGAGAATTGTCCCTGTCGACCAGGTAATATTTTAAAACTGAAAATAAGTTCTGCCTCCCCACCCTCTACCCCCACAGCCGTATTGAGATGTAGTTGACATACAACATCGTATAAGTTTGAGGTGTAGAACGTGTTGATTTGATACACCTATGTATTGCAAAATGATTACTACCTTAGTGTTAGCTAATACCTGCATCACATCACATAATTAACATTTCTTCTTTGTGGTAAGAATGTTTAAGATCTATTCTTAGCAACTTTTAGCATTTAATATAGTATTATTAACTATAATCACTATGCCGTACATTAGATTCATCTTAAATTTGTACCCTTTGACAGATACCACCTCTTTTCTCCCAGTTCCAAGACTCTGGTAACCACAATTCTAGGCTCTGTTTCTGTGAGTTCAGCTTTTTAAAATTCCATATGTAAGTGAGATCACATAGCATGTGTCTTTCTCTGACTTATTTCACTTAACATAATGCCCTCAAAGAGTTCCATTCATGTTATCGTAAATGGCAAGGTACCCTTCTTTTTTATGGCTGAATAATATTCCACACATAGAGAGATGTGAGATCTTCCATATCCATTCATCTGTTGATGTACACTTAGGCTGCTTCCATACCTTAGCTATTGTGAATAACACTGCAATGAACATGGGAGTGGAGCTACCTCCATGAGATAATGACTTCTTTTAGATATATACCCACAAGTGGGATTGCTGGATCATATAGTAGTCTATTTTTAGACTATTGTTTTCCATAGTGGCAGTGCCAGTTCACTTTCCCACCAACAGTGCATGAGGGTTCTCTTTTTTTCTACATCCTCACCAACACTTGTTATCTCTGCTCTTTTGATGATAGTCATTCTAACAGGTATGAGGTGATAGCTTATTGTGATTTTATCTGGAATTTCCCTGATGATTAGTGATGTTGAGCAACTCTTCATCTTATATCTGGTTGGCCACTTGTAAGAGTTCTTTAGAAAAATGTCTATTTAGTTCTTCTGCCCATTTTTTAATTTGGATTTTTTGTGTTTTTGCTATTGAATGCTATGAGTTCTTTATACATTTTGGATGTTAACCCCTTATCAAATATATTTTTTGCAAGCATTTTCTCCCACTCCATTGGTTACTTTTTCACTTTTTTTGATGGTTTCCTTTGATGAGCAGAAGCTTTTTTACTTGATGTAGTCCTACTTATTTTTGCTTTTGTTGACTCTGCTTTTGATGTCAAGTCTATTTGTGTTTTGTTTTGTTTTTTAACTATACAGTCCTTGTTGGCTTTCAAACACTAAAAATTGAAACTGGGATCTTCACTGTTTTTCTGTTCAGAAAAATATGCATATTGATAGTATCCTGGAAATCCTCAAATGCCAAGGATTCGGAAAATAAATAATGTATTTCTTCCAACAACCATTACTGAGTACATATTACCAACCTCTTTTCAAATTGATAGAAATGTTAAATTAAAAAAAGGCAAATGAAAATAAGTATGATAGAAATTTTTTACAAAAAATATCAAGATAGCATGACTTGTTTTTAAATCATTAGAAAATAGTACTAAAAGAATGAATGTTAACTAAATTTAACAATGGCGGTGGTAGTGATGTGACAAACGATGATGATAATTACCACTTACTGGGGCCTTATTTTGCCGAAGAGCACTGAAACCGTAACACAAATTCCCAGATTTAAACTTAAATCTGGTACACAACCTTACAAGATAGGTACAATTATTACCCACTATGTGGAGATGAGAAAACTGACATTAGAGAGATTAAGTAATTTGCTGAAGCTCATAAAGTAAAAAAAGTCATGGAGCCGGGATTCAAACACAGGTGGCTTCTTGCCCACCAAACAATATGTCCATCTTTGACGAAGTAACATAAAAACAAAGTGCACCAAACCAAGGAACCAAGCCCTGGCCTACAACTAATATGGTAACTGAAAGAGTGTGAGACTCTTTCCCCTACTTTTTCTGACTCTGGGTGCCCCTACTCAAGCAAAGTCTTGGCTGCTTTTCCTAGGAAAGCTCATGACCAGCCAATATTGTGCAGGCTGTCCCCAATTTCAAAACTAATGCTTACAAAGAGCCTTTCCAATAGAGTGCTCATGCAGAAGGCTGAGCCCCCTTCTCTGTTCCTTCTACAAGCACTCCATATCACCACCACCTCTGCTACACCTGGCCCTGCACTCCCCAACCCATCCACCCACAAATCAATGAGCTGTGGGCAAACCAGTACCCATAAAATATTTAATTGTTGGGAAACAATCTCTCTGAATTAATTAATTAGCATTTGGTGCTCTACTCAGCATTTAATTTAAATATTTTCTTCTTTAAAGCCTAACTAAAATAACTCCATTTAGGAGGAAATTAATCAAGTCATCTAGTTAATGAAGTCTATTTATACAAATCACTTCAATTCCAACTTACCAAACTCTTTAAAATCAGTCCTTCCCTATGCCAATTCACATTAAAGTTTAAAAAGATGATCCTATTCTAAATTATATTTAGCAATGCCTAATGCTTCATTGGAATAGGAAGACACATATTGGAATTAGGAAGACACAGAATTAAGGAGACATTACAAAACAGAACATCAGAAAACCCCCAGTTAATCACATACTCCACTCTCAGTGATAACTACTGATACTTTTCAGTGTGTCCCTTCAAGCTTTTTCTGACACACATAATTATTTCTACTAAAATTAGATGGTATTTCATATGTTGGTTTGGCCTGATTGTCGACAAATTTGTATCTGATTCATGAATTTATTTGCACTTCAATTCCAAACATCAACCCACCTCCAAAGCACTCAAAGTCACTAAATCAAGTCTGAATCCCTCATCTCCCACCCTGTCCCAAAGCTGGCCTCCTTGCAGCATTCCCTGCCTTGCTGAATAGCCCACCTCCAGGCTTTACCGAGTCAATCACTCTCAGATCTACCTCCTCCCCACCATCTGCACCTGGTCCAGCCTCCATCAATCCAACACCTCCTACAGCAAAATGTGCTAACTGGTAACCCTGCATCCACTCGGCCTCCCGTCCACACATCCTCATATTGCAGCTGGGGAGACACTTCTCAAACGTAAATCTGATCACCTAACACCCGATTTTCATTCACCTGCTCTTCAGATTCAGCTTGATCATATTTTTTAGGCAAGTCTTGCTTCACCCTGACTTGGTTGGGGTACTTTATTCTACCTTCCATTGGCACCTTTCCTTTTCTTCAGACGATTATTTGTTGGTAACTCTACACTTCATTTCTGAGATTAATTCCAACTCACAATACACCATGAGGCCCCAGAAAGGAGGAACCACATTTATTTTTGTTTCACACTACATAACACTGATCATGATGCCTGGCACATAATAGGTGCTCAGTAAATTGGTTAGACTAAAATTAGGACTAATAGTGTTTTTATCTTTCAAAGGAAATTATTACATGTGCTACATTATGGTGATGATGATGAGATCCCAGTTCACAAAAATTCCCACACGTTTAGTAATAAGTAAAGGAACATATTCGTAGACCAAGTCTTCAGCAAGAAATTAACTGGGGAAGGGAGGGGAGGATGAAAAGAAAGTTATCCTAGGAACTCCTCAGCCCACTCCTATCTCCAGGATATGGACATTCTAAAAATAACTGACCTCATGCTGAAATTTAGTGTTTTGGTCTTGACAACAAAGGAATTAAAATCTCAAAACTTTCTCTTATCAGACACTTGTTTGGCGATGATTTAAATAAGGAGAAAAATCAAGTCTTTAAAGAAATTAAAATTAGATTTGTTGTAATTATGAGCTGTGAGCTCTCACTGTAATTTAAGCAGCAAGCCATTTCTTCACAGAACAAAGTTTATTAATGCTTTAAAAACTCACTTTGGTATCACCAGATAAATTCATTTTAACAGTTCTTATTCCAGATCCAAAAATATGTTCTCCATTCTCATCTGAAGACTGTACAGACTGTGACTGCCTTCAGTATAAAAACAACAGACTGCTTCTCTCCACATTATCAATAACTAGGGCACAGAATGTATGAACGCCCTTTTTAAAGTACAAATGTACATGTTTCCCACAGATAACCAGGATACGCTTGTACCATCACCTCATTGGACACTGATTTTTTTTATGGCTTGATGCCAAAACAAGTAAAATAATGATTTACACATAGTTAGCAAAAAATAACACCTAACACAGTAGAAAATAATGTACTTTTTTTTTTTCAACGTTTTTTATTTATTTTTGGGACAGAGAGAGACAGAGCATGAACGGGGGAGGGGCAGAGAGAGAGGGAGACACAGAATCGGAAACAGGCTCCAGGCTCTGAGCCATCAGCCCAGAGCCTGACGCGGGGCTCGAACTCACGGGCCGCGAGATCGTGACCTGGCTGAAGTCAGACGCTTAACCGACTGCACCACCCAGGCGCCCCTAAAATAATGTACTTTTAAAATTAAAGCATGTTCCTGGAGCGCCTGGGTGGTTCAGTTGGTTAAGTGCCCAACTTTGGCTCAGGTCATGGTTTCACGGTTCGTGGGTTCGAGCCCCACACTGGGCTCTGTGCCGCCATCTCAGAGCTTGGAGCCTGTTTCAGATTCTGTGTCTCCCTCTCTCTCTCTCTCCCCTCCCCTACTCATGCTCGCGCTCTCTCTCTCTCTCTCAAAAATAAACATTAAAAATTAATTAATTAATTAATTAATTAATTAAAGCATGTTCCTTACCTGAAAGTTGTGCCATGCATATATTTCAAAAGCAAGATTTACTACAACACGTTTTGGCAATACTAATAGAAAATATCTAACGGGGCAGTAATATGAACATAAGAGCCACAAAAATGACATCAGTTTATAAGTTAGAAGCTATCTATCAATGAGGAGAATAATGAAAATGTGTATATGTGCCTCTGTACTAGCTTTATTCTACATGCAGAAATTAGTGCTTGCCCATGATTCCAATAAATTTTTCAAGTCTCCTTTTCTCAACATGCTGAGACACTAGCCAGACTGCCCCCCAGAAAATATTGGGTTCTTCCCAACCAGCAGCAGTCCCCACAACAATCCTCCATAGTGTCTGGCACCCAGTGTCCACTGTTCAAGCTTGTACAAACTTCCAGAAAGAGTTTAAATTACTATTCATTCGATCCTTCCTCCACAAAGAGCAAGGAACAGATAATGGAAGATATTTCCCAAGGTCAGAACCAAAATAGCACACACATGACATCATTCTTGATCAAAACAAAATGACACCCAAGTGTGACAAAGAAAATGCTTGCTACCACATCTTATGTCACCTTCAGCACCAAAGATACAAAAAGGAAGACAGTGACGTGTAGAAGAAAAAGACATTCTTCCTGCTGCTCACGCACACAAAAGTGCCCTTCTCCCCAACTCTAAGCCCTTCACCAGTCTGCCTGAAATCTCTGTTAACGTTCTCACAGTTAGTCTCAAGCAACTGCCATGCAAAGGGAAGTGAATACAAAACATTTTTATTCTGTAATCTATTTGGAAATTTCTAGTTTTACTGTAGTACATGGAGGAATGACAGGAGGGACCTAGACCAATTTGAGGAGAACTGAGAGAAGGTTCACTAAAATAATAAATAACGAAGACCACACTGGAAGGAAATTCAGACAAGAAATGGCTTGGCACTTGAGAAATCTCATATAGACAAATGCATTACAGCTGTTCTAATAGGTGCTCTAGATAATATAAAAACCATTTCAGGTTTTCATTCTTTGGCAAAATGTCAGTTGAGAAAACAGAATTAGATACTAAGAGTAAATAAAACACCATGACAGCATACACACTCTGATTCTCTGTTCCCTTTTACTGGGAAGCAGCAATGCAGAGAAGTGATATACAAATCAGGGCATATTTATATGCCCAAAGTAGATCTAGAATATTGTAGGTCTTAGAAAATCAAACCTACTCCAAGAAGCCAAAACAACCCATGCGGATACCATTTTGAATAAACTTGGGTAAAATCCTAGTCATTGGAACCATATAGGCACTAAAAGAAAACTTCTTCAGTGCTGTGCATTAAACTCTAAATAATTAAAGGTAATGAGCAAAATCAGGTACTAATTAGGTACTTCAATTTCTTTTGCTATCATTTGAATTATTGCCTCTTAATCCTAGTATCCCTCTATAAAAAATAATTTTTCATAATTTCACAAACTCACAGTGAGCGGGCAAATCATTTACACTTTTGAAAGAAACTTCCCCATTACAGAGACTGATGGCAGGGCCACTGAAGCATAGTCTCAAAGTTTAGTGAGCCTAAATACCATCTGGAGGGTTTATAAAACAGAGATGCCCAAGCCTGGCTACCAAAGATCCTGCTTGCCTAGGCTAGGTATCTGCATTTTAAATATGCACCAGCACATTTTCATTAAGCAGGGCACTTTTAGGGGAATTTTATTGTTTAAAAGAACTGCAATGCCTGTTTTAACCTAAAAGCAAAACAGGTGTCAAAATCCTTACTCAGAGTAGCTGCCAAAAATAGTTGAAAACACTCCAGGATGATTAAATCAGAGTCAAATTTCAGAGCCATGGAAAGGAGCCATACAACTGACTACATGCAACCCTTCAATCTGAATAATGCATCTGACAATACCATAAATGTAAGTGCTGAGATTCTGGATTATTAATTATATTTTTTATAGTTACAACTTCAAATGGGTCCTTTAAGAAGCTCATTCAAAACTTTAAATTAATCATATGTATTAAGTATTTCTAAGCAAAAACAAATAAATACAAAAATTTTTTAAATAATATTCCCAAACAAATAAAACAATAATATACATTATTTCAGACTGTGGTACATGGTACTGTCTAGCATTTTTCTATTTGGAAAATGAATTTAATCTGCATGATATAAGACTCCCTAAAAACGTATTTCATTTATTAACAATTAAAACATTCTTTTTCTGGGGCTCAGTCAGTTGGGCATCCAATCTCATGGTTTGTGAGTTCAAGCCCCGTGTCAGGCTCTGTGCTGACAGCTCAGAGCTTGGAGCTTGCTTTGGATTCTGTGTCTCCCTCTCTCTGCCCCACCCCCACTCGCACTCAAAAATGAAAACGTTAAAAAATATAAAACATTCTTCTTCACGTTAAAGGATCTTTTAACTCGAATAGGAAATGCAATAAAAGATTCTAGAAAAATGTAGATTTGGGGGCGCGTGGTGGCTCAGTGGGTTGAGCATCTGACTTTGGCTCAGGTCGTGATCTCACAGTTCGAGCCCTGTGTCAGGCTCTGTACTGACAGCTCGGAGCCTGGAGCCTACTTCAGATTCTGTCTCTATCTCTCTCCCTCTCTCTGTCTCTGTCTCTCTCTCGCTCTCTCTCTCAAAAATAAGTAAATAAACTTAAAAAATGTAGATTTGTCATCATCAAATTCACATAACATAATATAAATATAAAAATTAAACACAGTTTATTAAGTATCCTCTGATTTTAATATGCAACTATTTTAGAAGATCATTCAGTTTGTCTCTTCTTCCATTCTTTTGTGTGACCTAATAGTTAATTGTGTTGAAAGAAGAGTATTATTTTCAGTTCCTGAGTAACAAATTACCCCAAAGACCTAAAGAACAGTATCAACCACCTTAACCTAAGTGATTTCTGTAGAACACTCACTCCAACTGCAGAACACACTTTTTCAAGGACACACGGATCATCCACCAAAATGCCACATACTAACCCTAAGATAATAGCACATTTCAAAAGATTTTTTTTTAATCATACTGCTGAACATCTACATCTCAATACTCTACCTATTCAAAATGGGAATACTGTGGAGAGGGTATTTGCTGGTTAAGGTGCCGGGAGGAAGGGTGAGAAACTGTAATGTGTCATAAAGCATGACTGCAGGTGCTGAGCGTACATGAGTCTACTGAGCTCGGTGTTCTCAGGAGCACTGACACAGCCCCCTTCGCACTGACACAGCCCCCTTCCCATTCATACAACAAGCCAAAGTCCACGGAGGGTTACTCCAAGCAACACGCCAGAGCGAGGCACACCACAGAAGCATCTTATAAACTAATTTTCATTCACTCATTCAAAGGCCTAAAGTCAAAGCATGAAGCAGTTCTGCCTCAAGTTGGTATCATCCTAAGTCTGTACACAATCAAAAAGGAAACACAGGCAGATAAATACAGGCGTTCTTAGAACGCAAGAATGCCAAAGACAAAAGTACGCAGATGACCACCTCAGCTTTCTCCACAGTAACTACCAAAACAAGTACCATACCAGAGTCCCTAAAATTCGTAACATGAAATACCATGTGCAGCTATGTTGGCATAGCCATGGTTAATGAGCATGGAAATATATTCATAATCAACTCAAAGAGAAAAGGCAGGCTACTATGCAATCCTTTTTATTTAAAAGAAAAAGAGCTGTGTCTGTATCTAAACAAAAAGAAGAGTCAGGATGCAAAGCCCACTCAAATAACAACAGGGATGAGCTTTGGGCAGCAATGGGATCACAAGTGATTACTTCCTTCTTTATAGGTTCCTTTTCTTCACAAGAAGCTATATGATTTTTATATCAAGGAAGGAAGGAAGGAAGGAAGGAAGGAAGGAAGGAAGGAAGGAAGGAAGAAAAGGAAGAAATGGGGACAAGGAAAATATTGAAAGATTAATACAACCTAGTACATCTCTTTGTAATATTGTGGCTGGCCAAGGGAACCTGTTTGAATTCTTTATAAACCTTGACCGTTGCTTTAAGCTTTGAAGTGGAACCACATAATAAATTGACTATAATTTAAGTCTCTAGACAAGTGAACTGCAGGAAAAGGATTTGAGAGTCACCTTATCCCTGGCTCACTGAAAAGCCCAAAACAGAGAAGTGACACCAAGAGAAATAGCAGCAAATCATAAATGGGCAGAAAGTTCTGCATTTTTGACACAATGTGTTCCTGGACCACAGGAGGTACAGGGACAAATCCTGCAATGGCAGGTGCTAGTAAATCAAATATCCTTGAATTTGCACACCATTTGATACATGAAATTTTTCATCTTCCTTAAGATTTCAAGAAAAAATAGAAGACATCCACCAATTCTGAACCAGGCACTATGCTGTGAGAAAGGAGGAGTAGAGAAGACATGATAGCTGCATTTAGCCAGCTCCCAGCCAAGTCCTCCAAGAGGGAGGATGAGGCAAAGGGTCAATGGGGGGGGGGGGGGGGGAGGAAGAAGGGGAGAGGGAGAGAGAGAGAGAGAGAGAGAGAGAGAAGAAGGAGGAGGAGGAAGGGAGAGAAAGGGAGGGTAAAAGAGTAGAGACAGGAAGGAGGAAAAAGAAGGGGAGGAAGAGGGCAGGCAGAGGGAAGAAGGGAGAGAAATCTCTCCAGGAAAAACCAGAGAGAGTACTAGATAACTTTGCCAGCTTCCAACCCCATGATGATACATTCTATGTGCAGCTGGCAGCCCTTCCCTAAAGTGTGGCCAAAGGCTGCTCAAGCCCTGTCACCTCGTGACCTCTACGTGCAGAGCCAAATACCCTGTCACAAATTCTTAAAATACTGAATGTTACTTCTTTTCCTCCTCCTCCTCCTCATTCCCTCAAAGAGCACAAACAAAAGGGCGGGTGCAAGGAGGACACTAAAGAGCCACGTTCACAATGCCAAAGTCACATACTACATTGAGGATGGCATTGCAGTGTGAAAGCCCACCAAGAGCAACACTGAGGAAAGTATGGCTTTCTGAAAGCAGAGCACACACCAGGAGGAGGCCTGGGATGCACCTGCCCCCTCTCCAGCCAGCGTGCTGCACAGGCCAGCTTTTTGGGATAGGCCAGTGCTCGGATAGAACTCAGAGACCTTGCGTTATCACACCCTGAAATGGACCTCCGTTGTCAAGAAAGATGTCAGGTTTGGTTAAAACAAAAGGAAAAAACTGGCACAGGAACTTCTTAAAGATACTTCTATTTAAAAAGCTACAATTTTAAAATTCCAAGACATAGTAAACCTAATAATGTCCAGGGGTCAAGAAAAGCATTACACCCTAGAGTTCAGGGTAACGAAGTCTCACAATACATCATGAGTGGCCCTAAGGTTCTGTAAAGTATGTGTCTCAACAGGAAAGGAAGTACTCCCATCTACCCGCTCCCTCTCCAATCTTCACTAAATGCATCCAGAGTGCCTTCCCTGGATGTGAACTCACTCTGTCTTTATCATCTGCTACATCACAGAGGGTGTCATCAAGGTCTAGTATTCCTCCATCTCCATGTTCAAGTCTGTGCACCTGTATCCAGTAGTTTGGATCCTGTAGAGAAGAACAGAAACACCAAATACAGCAAGTTAGCATCACCAAAGGAAATGCAACAAGCTAAACTGTGATAATTTCTTGCCCATAAAAGGGAATCAACAATATTGCAATTGATTGAAAATTCAGGTAGTCTCCTGTCTCTGCTGTTGTCAATTTCTCTTTTATGACGGACTTATGCAGACTCTTTCCTTTGGCTGAGCTGCTGAGACATTGTTATGACAGGAACTACAGAAACTAGCACAAGTCATTGCATAAAAAATATTGGTTTCTTAAAGTATACTGGGTTTCCCATTGTCCACCACAAAACAATTTTTAATCCTCTCATCCAATCCACACAGATATTCTAATAAGCAAGCAACATCTATCACATGTCTGAAAAACTCCTGTCACAGCCTATCTGGGGGAAAAAAAGGAGGTTGCTCAAAGTAAGCCCTACAAACAGGTGTAAATATATTAATACAGAATAATGCTGACAATGCCATTAGTGAGCAAAGCAAGCTCAGAACAATGTGTGTGACTGGAGTCTTTTTGTAAAAACAAAGCTAGATACAACTGTATACGTACATATAAAAATATCCCCAAAAATACACACCAAAATGTTCGGTGGTTATATCTAGGGAGTGGGATTGGGAGAAAAGGAAGATAGAGGACTCCATTTTAAATTTTGCACACTTCTTCATTGGGTGTGTACACACCTGAATATGTATACACACATATATAAACACACACACATATGCAAACACACACACATACATATCATACATATCCATACACATGATAATACAAAACCATACTTTAAAATAATACTTGAGGGGCACCTGGGTGGCTCAGTTGGTTAAGCACCAGACTTCAGCTCATGTCATGATCTCACTGTTTGTGGGTTCAAGTCCCACATTGGGCTCTATGCTGACAGAATAGAACCTGGAACCTGTTTCAGATTCTGTCTCCATCTCTCTTTTTGCCCCTCCCCAGGGTTCCTGAACCCCAGCCTACATCGACTGACTCACACCTTGAGGCCAAGGAATTCATATCCATAGGAAGCCCTCCAAGAGAATGTCTAACACCTGAGGATCACTAAAACAAACACTTCTAAAAAATACTGAATTGTCAATCCTTGTCACTTTTTCACCAACACAGAAAGCAGCTCAGACACTAATTCTCAGTTATTAAACATTACCATAAAAACTACTAGTGCAAATAGCCTATAGTTACTCTGCACCCTCATTTGTCTGGATTTCTTTCAAAGGAGTCAGTACTCGAATTGGTTGTTCATCTAGAACACAGACTAAATTCATAAAACACACAGCACACATCTCTCCCTCCTCTCTCTCTCTCTCTCTCTCTCTCTCTCTCGCTAACACAACACACACACACACACACACACACACACACACACACACACACACACACACTGTGGCATCCAGCTTCATTCTCGAGCCTTACTCTGCATGATTCCCCAACTACAATGTCCTCCAGAGAGTCCTTAGGGACACCTGTTGCTATGACTCCAATAGTGCTCCAAAATGTGTCATTTCTACATTTGTTGAGCCATCAAAGAACAAAGTCCCAAAACGAACTATATCCCTACTCTTCCTTACCAAATGGCATTAACCCTCCAAGGGAAACCAGGAATAATCAATATCCTGCAGGTGAATAAAGAAAGCTATACCTTAACCATCATTCCATAGCCACTTAGAACAGGGCCATCCTGCCTTCCTCTTCCCCCCAAGGAAGCTGTAGGATGACCTAATCAATTTAAATATCAACATTCATTTCTAAAACACTTTCATACACAAAGAAGCAGACTGACCTCCAAAATGTGACTTATAAAACCTGCTCTTTAAGCTTCCCAATCCTCCACACTCGCTCCATATAAGGTCATAATCTACAGCCTTTCCAGAATATTTTTAGCTACTCCTTCGAAATAAGTTCCCTCCTAGCAATTTCTCAACCTCTTGACTTTTGTATTTTAGAACTTGCTGTGGTCCAGCCTTTCTCCATCAGTTAGTTCCCCTTTCACAGCCTGTATTAAGTCCTGCATCACTGTCTCCCTGCCCCCCATGGAGGCCTCCACTCCTCAAAGCCCCACCTTATTGTTCAGGCTAACCCTTCTCACCCATCACGACACCCCAGTCATCATCTTCTCCTAGAGCCTTTCGTGACCAGAAAGCCCCCAAGACAGGTTAGAAGTCTATCTCTAGCCTCACCATTAATGTTTCTGAAAATCATAGCAGTATGGAAAATAGTACTCAGTGTAAACGCTGAGCCTTTAAAAGCTGTTAATATCATATCTTATACAAACTAAAATAATAGTACAAAACCTTCTACTGACCCTACTTTACCCTCCAGTCACTCTACCAATTCTGATTCTCTTTACAGTGAAAGTTTTTTAAGATTTGATGTCTCAGATTCTTCTTCTCTCATAATCCTGTTCCAGGGAAGCTTCCTCCCCACCACACTCCCAAAAATATCCATCAAGGTTACCAACTGCCTCCATGTTGCTTAATGCAATGGTCCATTCTTGAGACTCATTGTCCTTGGTCTATCAGCAGAATGTCATACCACTAATTATTCCCTCCCCCTTCAAATACTCTATAAACCTGGCTTATAATCTTTCAACTATCTGATCAAGGCTTGTCTAATTTTGAGATCCAGCTTTGTCTCCTGCCTCCAGAAGGGTCCTGATTCAATGGTCAGCTATGCCAAGCAGCCATGACAACACCATGTCAAAACACTTATCAGGCCAGCATTTATTAAATGCCACTCCATAATACGTGAATAGAAACTATCTGGAGAGAAAACACTGAGTAGGAAATCAGCACTAATCCCAACAGAGCATACTATACAAAAAAAAAAAAAAAATCAGATCTAAGCAGGGCACATAAAAATGACCTCTTCCCACAAGAGTATAAAATACAGGAAGGATATGTTTGCCACTGAGAAATACAATTCCCTGCAACAGTAGTCTCTCAGGAGATTTTAACTGGCTTTCATCAACACAATCCTCTATCAATAAACAGAGGATTTGCTGTATTTTCAACAGAATAGTGAAGAACCCATAGGGAAAACTTTTCTTAAAAAGAGCATATTTGTTGACTCTACTTTGGTAGTTTACACTAAAAAGTTTGAAATATTAATAGCAGAAATCATTGTTGTCCCAGCTACAGAAACTTAGAAATGTAATTGAACAAAGAGTTGTGATAAGACACTTAAAAATACCCATAAACACTAATTCTACAATAAGTATACCTGTCATTAGGTTAAAAAGCAAACGTGACACAACACTCAATTAAAAAAAATAAGAAGAATCTGTCTCACTCAGGGTGTGTATTTTAAAAATAACCAAAGATTTAAACACTAACAACAATATTACCATGACAACCAAAGATCCATTACACATGAGCAAGAAACAAGGAATGAAGTTCATCTATCAAGTGGATGAGCAAATGCCCTGGCCAGGCAAGGCTCCCCAAGGATGGGGCCAACCACAGAGAAGAAATCTGGGGACAAAACCACATGAAGAATCACTGCTTCTCACCCAGACTGAGAACAGGGGCAGAGACCTGGCCTAAGTCTGGAAGGAAAGAAGTGGAGGGAACATTTCTAAGACGGGCCGAGAATGAAAGCACAGGCATAATTTGATAAAATGCCCATTGCAATGGATGCTGGTGCCCACTGTATTCCAGGACACAGTAAGAGAAAACAGTACCAGGAAAGTTCTAATGAAACACAGGCTCCATAAAGAAATCTCTCTAGCTCTGTAGAGAGAGCATCATCACATTGTGCCAAAGAGCCATGAGCTTCTGTGAGTTATGACTTGGTGGAATACACACCTGCTGCCTGTTTCTCACCCATACAAGTCTCAAGAAAAGTATCTGCAATTAGAAACAGCAATACCCGACTCTTGCAATAACTGTGCATATGGTGATGGTCTGTATCCTGTCATGTTTTCAAATGAGAATATATATATGTGCATATAAGACCATGAAAAGATAATGGAAAAATTATGTTGACTTAAAAATTAATTATTTACTATTTGCAAAGCACTGGATCAGGGCAAAGCAACAATCGTTGCTGTCAGAAATTAAAACTTATCAGGTAAGACATAAACAAGTTAAAAAGAGGTAAACCATGGGTCATAAGAAGAGACATAAAAATGCATTGAGTTCAGAGGAAGGCAAGATTAATTTTGCTTGGAAAGATTCAGGAAAGGTTTACAATGAGCAGGCTGGAGGAAGGAAGAACATGAACTCATTCTCAGCAGAAGGACAGGTAGGAAGAGGGCAGGGGGGGGGGGGGGGCAAGTGTGTGCAGCAGAGTTTATTCATTACATTGTGAACATAAAATTGGCTCCACGACAAAAATGGCAGGTAAAAACCTCCTATCAAAGAGACGTGTTCTGCCTCCATCCTGAAAGCCCACTGAAACTGCAGGACATACATATTCATCAAGGTATAGCCCCACAAAAAAACAAAGAGAACAGAGGGAGACCAGGAAACACAAGTGCTGGAGGCAGGACCGAGAAAGCGAGCCCCAAGCTGACCGTGTGGAAACCAGGCAGCAATGTGACTTCCTCGGTAGGGCCCTACACGGCTCTGGAACTGGGGAAACCAAGTGCCTCGGGAGACAGGAATGAACATGGGTGGAAATACACCAGGATCAGCCTAAAGTCTCTTCCAGAAGCAAAGCCCCAGTTTTCCCTCCTGACTCCAAACAGCACCATGATGGCCCCAGCAGCATCCTGGAGACTTCCTCTCCAGAGAGGGTACGACGAGGGGTGTGAACTGGGGGACCGAGGCAGAACACCTGCAGAGGTACTTGAAAATGGGAGGAGATGAGTGAACATATACATACTGAATGCTAAGAAATCCAGCTCTCTGCTTCCACTTTTTCCCAGAATGCTGCCAGCTGGGTTTAGGCCACCTAGACAAAAGGGTGGAAGATCTCTCCCTGGGCATCTGACCACCTGAAGACAAAAGACCAGGTGACCCTCCTGTGCAGCTCCAGCTTTCAAGCCCTTGCCCATACCCTGTGGTCTCTGTTATAGTCAACACTTCTTACTCAGCCAATAACAGAGGTACAGACCCTGAGGAAAAAAGCTCGAAGGATGGAATATAGGCCAAACAAATAGAAAACACACATTGAGAAAAACAGGTTATAAAAAAAGAAGATGGTCACAAAAAATCCAACATTGATACCCTAAGAGTTCATGTTACATCCAGGTGGCAAAGGAAGATGAAAAGGGAGGGAAAGAGGAAAGGAAAGAAATTGAGGAAAACAAAACAAAACGCTCCTAGAAAAGTTGAAACCACTGCAAGTATAAAGTCATTAGAAGAACTGAGAAGAGTTGAAGAAATCTCCCCAAAAAGTAATGGAAAAAAGATTATAAAAATGGGTAATAAAATAGAAGACCAGTCAAGTAAGTCAAGCAGCTGAATAAAAGAAGTTCTAGAAAAAGAGAACTGAGAAAACAGAAAAACAACAGAAAACCATTCAAGTTAGTTCCCCAGGATGACAAGAGTTTCCATTTTTAAAAGGCCCTTAGAGAACCCAACACAAATTATGAAATCAGGCATACAACAAGTCATATGAGAACAGAACAAAAAAAGACAAACAGAAGATAAAACAAAAAACGTCCAGAAAGTAAAATACAAGTACCACAATGAATGGGTAAGGAATCAAAACAAGTTTGGCCTTCTCAAGAGCAACACAGGAATCCAGAGGACAGTGGTGTTAATACTGTCTTCAAAATTTCTAAGAGAAATGGTCCCCAACCAAAAATACTACACCTCATCCAACAACTATCAGTAAAGTGGAAAGGTAGAAAAAAATTTTTTTAGAAATGCAACTTCTCCAAAAATTACTCTCTCTGCACCTTCCTCAGGAAAGTACTGGAAGATGTGTTCCACGGAAATACACCATGAATGAGGATGGCATGGCATATGAAAATAGGAGACAAAACACAGAAGAGAACTCTCAGGATAATGGTGAGGCTGATCCAGGATGTCAGCTGGGCACCAGGTGTGGAAGGTAACCAGTCCACATGGGAGCAGCCCAGAAGCTCCAAATGAAAGGTCTTCAAGACGAAGCTGAAAGAGTATTCACTGTAAGATACTAAGATGTTACTTTATTTAAAAAAAATTTTTTTTAATGTTTATTTATTTTTGAGACAATGTGAGAGACAGAGTGCAATCAGCGGAGGGGCAGACAGAGGGAGACACAGAATCTGAAGCAGGCTCCAAACTCTGAGCTGTCAGCCCAGAGCTTGACATGGGGATCGAACTCACCGTGAGATCATGACCTGAGCCCAAGTCGGATGCTTAACTGACTGAGCCACTCGGGCGCCCCCCAAGATGTTACTTTAACAACTGGCCAACCTGGAATAGAACTGGTTGTAAATTTATAGAAGACCAAACAAAGGAAAAAGCATTGTTTATTTCAAGAGAAACACAAAAGTTGTAAGGAAAATGTCATCAATGTATCTCTCATACACAGTTCAGCTCTGAGCAGCTTTTAATAATGAAAATAATGTGAACATCAAATATTTAATCAAATTTATAACTACTTTCAAGGGAAGGAGGTCTAAAAAGTGTGTGTGTGTGTGTGTGTGTGTGTGTGTGTGTGTGTGTGAGAGAGAGAGAGAGAGAGAGAGAGAGAGAGAGAGAGAGAGAGAGACACCTCTCTCTCAGACAGAAACACAGCCAAGTAATGGCTGTGACAGAATGGAGGCAAAGCACACGTGCAGCAGTGAAACAGGGTTAAACCTTTCATATTATGTCAGAAGATGACAACAACAAAAAAAGAAGTAACATAAGAAGTCTACACAGAAATATGCAGGTAATATCGAAAGAATCAAGTGCAAGAGTTGGAAAAGTCCACCTCTCAGGGAGCAGGTGCTACTCTTTTCCTAAAAATCCTAGCAGTACTCTCTGACTATGCACATCCAATATGTTAGGAAATGAAAACACTGGAGAGAAACAGTTTGAAAAATTCCTGAAAATAACAGGGCACACAACCTGAAGTGGGCATTCATCACTCCTATCAGATAGTTAGCTGGGCAAGACAAATGCAGTTAATGACATAACAAACAGAAAACATTTCATTTTTGAAGTCAATAGAAGACTACAAGCAATAGAAATTCTAGATTCCCCTGATAAGTATCTAATTTACTTAAACCCAAAATATTTTAATATTTATTTATTTTTGAGGGAGAAAGGGTGTGAGCTGGGGAGGTGCAGAAAGAGAGGGGGACAGAGGATCCAAAGCAGGGTCCCTACTGACAGCAAAGAGCCCAGTGTGGGGTTCAAACTCACGAACCATGAGACATGAACCAAAGTCAGATAGATGCTCAACCGACTGAGCCACCCAGATGCCCCCAAAACAAAACATTTTTAAAAACTGTTCTATAGTTCTTAAAAAAAAAAAAAAAAAAAAAAAAAAAAAAAAAAATGGAGGCACCTGGGTGGCTCAGTCAGTTGGGCATCCAAATCTTGATTTCGGCTCAGTCAGGTCATGATCTCCCAGTTCATGGGATCAAGCCCTGCATCAGGCACTGCACTGACAGTGCAGAGCCTGCTTGGGACTCCCTCTCTGTTCCTCTACTGCTCACTCTCTCTCTCTCTCTCTCAAAATAAATAAACATTTTTAAAAATGAATCATCGGTATTTCAAAATAGTCATGATACATGCAGTTTTGACTTTACCTACCTTAGCTCCATTTCAAAAACGCTTAACCTTCCGTATAAATTCAAACCATAGGACCCATTTTCAATTTTGTTATAATAACACTGTTGACATTAAACAGATTTTTTCTGCAGAAAACACAGATGGTCAGAAATCAGAGCTGATGCTGAACAATAAAATAGCGACCTCTATCACAATGAGGGATTATCTACTATTTAGTGGCAAGTGCATTCCTCTGCCTCCCACTTTTCCATCCAAACCACACCCCACACCCATACCACCAACCTCACCTCCACAACATAACACAGAGCAAACCACAAACTTGATGCCTTCCTTGAAGAATGACTGGCTTCATTTAATATGTCAATCAAAAAAGAAAACAGCAGCATGAAACCAAAGGTGAATTCCAACCTCATGGAAAGAACTTTCTGGCATTTTGTTTGATGAGAATACATAATCTGTCAGAGAGTCACACATTAGCCTAGAAATGTGGGAAATTGGCCCATTATTGACCTCTACTTCTGACACAACTTCCACAGCAACACAGAGGTCACTTTAATCATGGCTGCTGCCCCAGTCCCTGCACCCCTCCATAGAAACAGAGGAAGTGTGGAAGGTAGCGGGGACTGTCTTGGGACAGAGCCAGGGCCAGAATGAGAACCACAGTAAACACCAGCTATATTTGCATTATGTTCCACAATTTTAAAAATGTACTCGTGCATTACCCAATGTGGTAAGAGGGTTTACAATCTTCACTTTCAATGAGAAAATTGAGACACAGAGGGCATAAGCTAATAAAAGGTCACAATTAATAAATGCTGTTGGCCAGGACTCCAGCCTAAGTCTGCTAATTCATGTCCCTGCCCTTCTCACACCCACATGGATGCTTCTCAAACAAAAGCTGTCTTCTTGGTACAGCCCCTCCTCCCAATCTCTTTGTATTTTGCACACTGTAGAGGTATGAAACATATTTCTTTCAATAAAAAATTTTCTACTGTTAAAAAAAGTTTGAAAAACCACTCACCTTAATATTATATTACATGTTCTAATCTCATCCATGATTTAAAGCAGTGGTTCTCAAAGTAGAAGTCCATTCCAGCATTATCACCTGGGAACTAGTCAGAAATGCTAATGTTCAGGCCCCCTTCGGCCCTACTAAATCAAAATTTCTCAAGGCAGGCCCAGCAACCTAGGCAGGCCCACGAGTCCTCCACGTGACCCGAAAGCACAAATTCTGAGAACACAAAATTTGTGATTTAGAATTGGGGGTAGCATAGGGGCTGAAATACTTCGAATTTCTTCTACATGATTACATATCACATTTTGCTCATAAATTCATGGGTTTAAGCTTTTGCCCACACTTCTTAAATCAAACAGATATTAGTTACTACATCTTAAAAGTGGTTACCCGCCCCCCCCCCCCCACACACACACACAGTTCCTGTGATAACCATATAGACGAATTTCTTCCCTTCGTCTCTTGTTCCCAATAATTACCTCCCAACTCATCTCACTGCTCCTAGACTCCTATCTTTTTAGTCCTGCCTTGCATCTAGCTACCCTATCTTTCTTCACAAAATACCCATTTCCTCATGTCCCTGTTCTGTGACAGCAGTCATTTGTAGTGACTCATCACATTCTGAAAGGTTAAAATCCAACATCTCTGTCCAAGCACAACTCTCCCCAAGCCTGTGTTTCCTGGCTTCCCTTGGCTCCAGTCTCTATCCTTCAGTCCTCCCAGGCAGGCCTCAATGCTGCCTCACCACATCCAGGTCTTCAACTGGTGTACTCACTGAGAAACCCCAAGCACCAGGAAAAGTGCCTGAGACAGAACAGATGTTCAGGAAATATCGGTTTTGTGAATTAATCCTTGTCTTTGTTCACTCTATTCCACACATCTGGAACACTTTCACCCCCTCAGCTCCAAATATGCAAATTGTATATACCTTCCCAAATCTAGGTCAAAAACCACCTCCGCTGTGAAATGCACTCCAACCTCCAAGTATTTATCTAGACCATATATTTGTCACTGTTTACCTCTAGATAAGTTCTCTGAAGGCAGCAACTATCACCTTTTTTTTTTTTTTAGCATAGAAAGAAAACAATGTACCATGTTGTATAAATAATCTGTAAAAAATAAAAGTAATAACCCTATTAGATAAAAATTACACAAGAGTTTCTCAGAGAATACAGTCAACAAACACAGGCCTGTGCTCTCCTAACTGCCATGGGCATGCTGCGCCATGTCGGGATCAACAGCCACCATTCACACCTTATCTTCTGACTCCCAGAGCTGGCTCAGGAAAGGCTGGATGGTTGTTCTAGCTGATATCCCAGACAACATCTCAGATGTGGGGAAAGAAGACATCCAGGTACTTTTCCCCTGCAGTAAAAACGAGCCCACATTCCAGCATAAACACCTTCATCCTCACCCACACAGGTGAGTTTCCAGCATCACTGGCCTGAAATGCCAAGCAGAAGTGAGCTGAAGCCTGGATAAGCCTGCCTATAATGTAGGGAAAGGAGGGCAAGACAAAAGCTCACCTCTGTTCAACTTGGCCAACCAAGTTTTCACCTCTCTAGTCCTGGTGAATGTAAGAACACGCAAGGCCACGGTGGGGTGGGAGTGTTGTTACCTGTTGAACTGGAAGTCGGTGAAGCAAAGGCTTTTCTAAAGGGCAGGGAAATGTGAACTATTGTAAATGCATTAGCTCCCAGCCTAAGTCCCTAAAAGACAACACAGCTCTATAGGATATTTGCCCTGGGACTGAACACCTCCATTTACAAGCCCTGCAACCATGAATGCTATGAAAGCAGACACTGGCCCTTGGCTCTCCTCTAGATCCACTCCATTCCTCCACCCTTACTCTCCAAAGGGCAGGTGAGGGGCCACCAGGTACTGAGCACTTCCTGTGTGCCAGTCATTCACAAGCCTGTGAGGTCAATGTTTTCAGCTCCATTTGTAGATGAGAGGTCTAAAGGACTAAACAGGAAACTTGTTTAAGACCATCACACATGTAATTAAAGTTGCAGGGGAAAGGAAGCTCAGATATCACTCAAACTTCTAAAGTCCTGCTTTGCCCTTTTTGACACATTTGTCTCATGCAGGAATATCAAACAGGCTTGTGAGGGCTACAAACTTGGAAGGAGAAAAACAGACCAAGATAAAGTCTTCTTTTCTTTCTTTTTTTCTTAGAATGGAAAAAATGAATGATGAAAAATATATCACCCACCAATTAATACACTCAACTAACTTCAGTATGAGGAAGTAGTGCTTCATACCACGTTATCTACCAAAAACATACAGATTTAAGATGTGCTTCATTCCAGTCATGCACCAGGCGATGCTGGATTAAAAACTGTAGGAAAAAAAGAACCAATCCATACACATTAAAATAGGGCCTAGGATACCTCAAGGTAGAGACCCACCGTGTGGCCACAGTGGCCCTGAACACATGTGCCATAAAGACAATAACTACAATATTGTGTGAGATCTTTTAAAGATAATGAAAATGTTAATTTTTTTTAATGCTTACAAAAGAAGTGACCAACCTAAAAAATCCTTAAGGTTACTCACCCAGCCCAACACAAGAAAAACCTACCCTCGCATATTTACTCTCCAACCAGCAAACAAGAGAGGCTGACTCAGACCAGAAAGAATTCCTCTGACCTGGAAAGAAAACCTCACTGCAATATGATAACTCTAAATAGCTCAGAATTCTAAAACAAACCAACAAAAACTTGACCCCAAAGCAGCTCTCAACTACCCCCTCATATTACTTAATCCAAAAACCACTTCCCAATTTTTCTTAAACTATCTCAAATCACTTTAAGGTACACGACTAATTCCTCACACCTGGCAGCACCAAACACAACTGAATCAGAAGAAATATTCCTAAACATACAGGAGAGGAGACCACAAGGAGTGAATTTTGACAGAGGGCTTGCACCTACCTCCAATCTCCTTCGGGGGCCTGGCAAACAGTTATCCAGCTGTACCCTGGGACCCCTATATTCAAGGCCAGCACACCCCACACTGCGTGGGGTCTGGGTCAGAGTTGCACAGCACCACAACATCCCAACACAAGTATGGCCCCAAGGCCATGGACACCAGACCACAGTGCTCAGAGTGGGGATCAGACCACAGCCACTCAGGAGGGTGGAGGGACCTGTTCCCAATGTCTCCTCAGGACTACTGATGCCAGAGGTGGGGCTTCCTTCTCCTCCCAGAATACTCCTATCATCAGTCAAAGGAGGCATCTATGATGATATCTTCAAAAGATTTGCCCAAGACAGTGCTCCTGAGTCTTATTGCCATGAGCATCCCTGCAGACAGGAATGTGTGTCAGCTTTTGGAAAAGATTTTCAGCAGGGAAGGGAGCAATATAGACAAAGGATGTTTACACACGCGCGCACACGCACACACAAACACCAAGCTATAAGCTAGTCAGTCCATGGGATCTCCTCGTCACTCAAACTTGTTATAGCTTGTTTGTACCCTCCTGGAAAGCCATCTCTATCTCTTCATTTGTGAAACCCTTACTCAACTTTCAATCCCTGGCTAATCTCTTTGCAATGTCAGTCCTTAATCTCACTTCGTCTTTTGCCCCTATCTCTCCACAGTACTCACAACAATGTCTTGAAGATGTTCATGTTATATAATTTATCACTGTACTGAATCTGTGGACATTATCCATTCATTCAAATATTTATGGAGCATCTATGATATGGCAGGCCCTGAACTAGGTATAAGAGCTACAGCAGTAAAGTTCCCTATCCTCTTAGGATCTATAGTCTAGCATAGGAAACAACAGAGACTCTCTCTTAAACACAATCCTCACACCCAAGAACATTCAGTGATATATATTACTGGTTATCTCAAACCAAAGATCAATTTGTATTCCATTATTAACATATTTGTTTAAAAAATTTTTGGCACTTAGATTTTTCCTGGAAATCCCTAATGTGACTCAAGACTTTATGTGGGCCCATCTGGTCAATTTCAAATACATTTGAAATGGGGAAGTTTTTAAATAAGGGCTCCAAGATACCTTATGAAATATATGTAAAGATTATAGTAATGCCGTACGATTTCTTCATTCCTTAAATGCACAATTAGTTCTCTGTCCTTATACAGTTTATAAAGTTTTCCCTTATAAGGTATTTGAAATTTAGGTACCTGTGCCTCCAATTTATTCCTTCTAAAAAATTATGGTACATGTGATACATACCATCTAAGGAAAAAAAATTAAGCAGCACAATCCAAGCACTAAATTAGAAAACAGCAAACACAAATATATTACTACCCCTGTGCTTTCCCTTTCCATAGTTTCAGTTACCAGCTACCAACCACAATCCAAAAAGAGATGATCCTCCTGACATACTGTCAGAAGGTTAGGTTTAGCCTAATGCTACATCACAGTGCCTACATCATTTACCTCCCTTCATCTCAACACACACGTTCTCACCTCACATCATCACAAGAAGGGCAAGGACGGTACAATAAGATATTTGAGAAAAAGGGAGGCCACATCCACATAATTTTTAGCACAGAATATTTTTATACTTGTTCTATTCTATTATTGGTTATTGCTATTAACTCCTACTATGCCTAGCTTACAAATTAAACTTTATCAGAAGTATGCCTGGACAGGAAAAAACCTAGTGTGTCCAGGGTGTGGTGCTGTCTGAGGGTCCAGGCATCTCCTGGAGGAGGCCTTGGATCCTGCCCCTCGAGGAGAAGTGGGGAGTGTCATCCAGCTAATCTATACTATCACTATTCTGTAGCATACTTGAAAGTAGAGTTTCTGATAAAAATCCTGCAAGGAAGCAAAGAAGCAAATTAGTTCTAAGGAAGCTCAGGCAAAATATAATTACACAAGTAGTAATTAAAGTGTGAAATGGACTACCTCAAACAATGAGAGTTGTTAAGTGTAAACTTATCCGACTGGGGTGAGGGGAAGAAAAAACAGGAACAAAGCCAGTTTGTGAAACTTTAAAGATGCACAGATAGAGTGGCCGCAACAAGGAACCAGGACTTTGATGACAAAGGCATCTAGTGGGCACATATCCTGTCTATCAGTGGCCACAAACAAGGGCAATAAAATGGCTCTACGAGCTAAGTGGCCTGACATTGCACAAGTCATTTCCTCCTTGTGGGCACCCGAGGGCTTGTGTGTAAAAATGAAAGGACAAATCATCCCTGAGGTGCATGTGTTGCTCAACCTGTCTGTGATGCTGTATCAGGAAAATTCAACACACCCAGGCAGTTTTCCTTTCCTTAGTGGAAAGGAGACAACCATTCCCATGACCACCATAACCTGGTCTTGAAAACTCATAAAATTAAAACCACCTAATCTTCCCTACGACATTCTCCACCAAACATATGTTTATAAAACACATGTCCCTGCAGTAGCAGAGTATGAAGCTCTACAGACCCCATCCCCCTGAAACAGCTTCCCAAAGTGGAGAGCCCAGGGACAGCGTGGGAACCAGAGCTCCGCAGGTAGCAGAGCCACGACCCCATGCAGACTGCTGGAAGGGTCCTGCCAGCAGGACTTGTCAGGGATATGAGAGAACATCCACATGGAGGCCTCTAATGATGGAAATCATTTCTGCACTCACTACACACTTGAACAACTGAAGACAGCAAGAAGGCATGTCACAAACTACCAGTCAGTTAAGAACTTAACACTCTGCCTGAAAATGGTTGTGTTTTAGAATAAGGGGGGGGGGGGGGGGGGTGGTCAGCCAAGTCTGTGAAAATGCCCCCATTCTCCAAGACTTTCATGTCAATTTGGGGAGGCAAGTCATAGGTATGTGTAAAGTTCACTGACAATACCCAATTATCAACATTAAATGCAACCCAAGTAGTACAGGAATTACAAAAATTCAGAAAACCCTGAAGACAAAGAACACTTCATGAAGGAATTATTTCATTACAATTGGGGTAAATCTTAGGACAAAGGCAGGAAAGCCAAAACACACATGGCATGTTTGAACAACAGGGGATGAAGCCTGGACATGACACCGATGTTCAGCACTTGTCTTTTTACTTTATTCATTCTTTTCCTCCAGGGCAGTGAAATGCTGAGCTGAGCTGGCCACACAACATCCCTGCCAGGGCTGGGCCACAGCAGAGACTTTCAGACCTGCACAGAGATCGCTAGCTCAAGCCCCAACCTTAATGGCATCTCAAGTGCCGTGTACTAAACAACTATTAAAACAAGGTAATATGGGGGCACCTGGGTGGCTCAGTTGTGATCTCGCGGTTCGTGAGTTGGAGCCCCACATAAGGCTCGGTGCTGTCAGCGCAGAGCCTGCTTTGGATCCTCTGTCCCCATCTCTCTCTGCCTCTCCCCAACTCACTCTCTCAAAAATAAAAATAAACATTAAAAAAAAAAAACAAGGTAATATGTCACCAACAGAAGCAGCAAATGTGAACTTACAATTTGAGATTTGAAGAGAAAAATGTAGTCTAAAAGACCCCAATCAAATTTTTTTAATTCTAAAATTTTAAGGATTATGTGATTATCTTGGAACTATATTCTCCCCCAAACTTTTTTTTTTTTTTCCTCAAGTTAAATACTTTCTGGATAAAATTCTCATTTCTCACATTTGTTTAAATGTTCCTTAAAACATTCCCTCCAACTACTGGAGCAGATCTTCCTGTTTATCAAAAGACTAAAATAAATAGCAGGTCAACAAGACCAGACAAGGAAAACATAAAACTCGTTTGACAGCTGAAGCCACCACTGTGTTCATATTAACACAAGAGAAACAACCCACCCTTTTGGTTAGCCCTGTTCAATGTCATGCAGTAATCAAGCCCTTCTTACCTTCTCACCACTAAGACATTTCAGGCCAATCTGAAATTTAGACAAAGAATCTAACATCAACTTCAATCACAGCTGAGTAATGAATATTACATATATGATTTAATTACCATGAATTTAGCACATCCATTTTATGTGAAATATAATACCAGAGCCCATATTTACTGAAACTTTATGATGCCAAAAGAAAAGCAAAGCCCATATGGTCTAAGTGAGTATTTGTTTTAATGCAAAGCTTCCGGTTTCATTCTTGTTTCGGTCTGTCCCACAGTCACCTGACATTCCTGCAAAAACTCACCTCTGTTTTGGATGGACGTGCAAACAAGGGCTGACACCCAAATTTCACCAAATTTCAGTTCACGGTGCAAGGTGTCTTAGAAAACAACTTCTCCCTCAAATAAATAAATATAGTGTGGATCATGGACACTTTTTTTTTTCTTACTTTGGATAAAAAAAAAAAAACTGCCTTGGAGATAATACCTTTTCGTACTATGTCAAAAATTCTTCTCAACTCATCTGAAATAAAACTATACAAGTATACACCACAAGTCAGAGAAATGTTGCGAATTATTTAGTAAGGTGAAATCTATCATAATTTAAATAACTTGCCCTTAAAGACTGTTACTCTCATTTAATGAGAAGCCACAATGTTATGAAGTAAAAGAAAACACTTTTCAGACTAGAGGGCATTTATTAAAACTCTGTAAAACCCTGTATGACATAATACCAGAAAGGGAAAATAAACATTTCAAGATGGACAACTGCTTTATTCTAAATTTACACCAAATAGTCTAAGTACCCTTGAAAAAGTTTACTAAGTGAAAACAATATTGAAGCAAAATTGTACATAAATCTTAAGCAATGTCACACCCTTTACAAAGACCAACGGCAACCAAAAGAAATCAATTCCAAAGTTAAGGAGATTGCACTGTAAAAATAACAGAATTCTAATCTTCAAATTAAGTTATTTTCCTATATCTCCATGCTGTCTTTGAAAACAGTCAAATGACTAGAATCAAGTATAAAGTAAACCATGTGAGAAAAATAATAGAGGCTAATACCGCAGGAATGCTTAAACGGCATACCAGATCTGCCAGGACAGGGAGTGAGGACAGTTAAGGAATCTGACCCTTTTTCCCCCATCCCCATTGCAGCTGGCAGGCCCCTACCCCTGTGAACACTCTGAGCTGGACTGAAGAGGAGACTGTGAGGAGGGACCTGTCCCAGAGAGTGCCCGGTGCCCACAGTGATGGGCTCAGTGACCAGGGTGCTCAACTACTCCCAGGGACACCAGGGGAGCAAGGCATTGCCATTCCACACTTCAAATCACAAGCACTGCAGCAGAGGCATCTCCTGGAGTTGTCAGATTCCAAGCTTTTACCAGTTAGGACAAAATTAAAGAAGACAGTGAGAGATCTCAAAAGGAGGATGATTCAGTATCAGATGGAAGGAAGATATAAATAAAGCATTAAATGTCACTGCTAATCTGAGTTATACCAAAAAATGTATATTTGGGTTATACCAATACTTCCAATCAAGCACATACTAAATTGCAAATATAGAAATTCTTACACTAGAAAAACACCAGCTTTATTATTTTCTAGATAGTAATAAGTAAGATCTCAGCCACCACCATGCTGTCATCCAGTCTTGCCCTTTCCACTGGATGTCATCTGTACAGAAAACAAATTACAGTTTACCTACTCTCAGTTTTAATATAAATTAGCTCAGTGCTTTTGCACAAGGCCGGTCACTGTAAGCTACAATCATAGGAAACCTCCATGGAAGTGTTATGACTAATAAGGACTGAAGAATAGGCCCGGCTGCTTAATATCAGGTGGAAGCAGGTTAACTTAGATTTGATATTCAACACGGTGCCCCCTGAGATCATTCCATCTCCCTCCTCACATCAGGGCACACAGTGGGCCTCACACTTCCTGTGCACACTTACCCCACAAGTCTCTCACCCAAGCTCTCAACAGTGCTGAAGACCTCAGTCTCAAAACCTTTTAACTTCATATTGCTTGCCTCCATATTTAGGATATCACAAAGCATTTTTAAAACCCCCTTCCAAAACAGATAATTGTCTTTACAAAGCATGGCTAAGAGCAGTGTGTTAATATTCCCATTTGCCAAATGCATATATTGACTTGAAGAGGTAGGGGATGCCCTTGATTCACATGTATCCAGTAAAACCTTAAGGTGAAAAGCAATCAATTATAGCTGAAACACACACACACATGCACACACGTACAGACATACACACTCCAGCAAAGTCATTATGCCTATTCTGGGGGATATGTACCTTAATGTCATTGTACCTTAATGAATCCCCAAATTTTATTTTTTTTTAATTTTTTTTTTAACATTTATTTATTTTTGAGACAGGGAGAGACAGAGCATGAACGGGGGAGGGTCAGAGAGAGAGGGAGACACAGAATCTGAAACAGGCTCCAGGCTCTGAGCTGTCAGCACAGAGCCTGATGCGGGGCTCGAACTCACAGAGTGCGAGATCGTGACCTGAGCCGAAGTCGGCCGCCCAACCGACTGGGCCACCCAGGCGCCCCGAATCCCCAAATTTTAAAGTCAGTGTCTGTCACAGATAAGATGGTAAACTCCATCAACTTAGATGACTGTATATTTCAAGCAATCTTTCAAAAAACAAAAGGTATCAGGTATTAATCAGATCACAGTAATTAATCTTGGGTTTACTACATCAGAAAACTTTTTAAACTTCCTATTTCCCACAGCTAGTTCCCCACTTGGGGCGGGGGGGGGGGGGGGGGGGACTCAACTACCTCATAAATTTTGCATTATCCTAGCACACTGTGTTTTAAAATATGCTCAAGTATTGATCACAGTGATGCAGCAGAGGCAACAAAGGCCCTTGAGTTTGGCAGCTCAGCAGGGACGCAGAACAGGGACCAGATTCCTCCACAGGGGCTGTCTTACATTCTAGGCCCCACAGCAAAGGGGTGCCCAGCTGGGAGCCAGGCTTTAGAGATTCTCTAACTCTCAAGTTCACCCTTCCCACTTCTGTACTTACACAGTGATAGTCTGTGACTACTATTAAAACCCAAAGCCACCAGCAGAGAGCACTCTATGAGCACAGAGGTTCCCTATTCTCCGTGGAAGGAAACAGTCCATCCCATCAAGGCAAAATGCATCTTAATTGAAACTTCACAGTCAGCGTGGGGATGGTTTAATCAGAAATTAGAACAAACTCATGTTCATGAGAAAATATGCAGGCAATTTGAGAATGTTGCAAAACTAATGCTATGTTGCTTAAAATATTCCTCTCTATAAAACAAAACCGGGCGGCGCGGGGGGGGGGGGGGGGGGGGACACAATACAGTATAATTGGAAGCTGCATCATGATCTCTGGCTTTCTCCATGCAATTAAAATGGCCTTCCAAATCATGCCCATTTTTAGAAGCTTGTGCAAGCATCCACTCTCTTGTAATGGTGAGCACAGTATTGTTGTTTATTCCCCTTCATGACTAGTTTTCTTCCAAAAGCTCACATATGTCTATATTTGCTAGTAAAATAGTTCTATTTGTTAGCAAATCTCTGTTTGCTAGTAAAAAAAAAAAAAATTAAAATATAATGAACTGATCTGTTCCTGATCTCAAAAAAAATATTTGAAATAATTTGATTATCACCGCAATAAACATAGCACATAGGACCACAGGACATACTAGTAAAAATATTAAATTGGCCATAAATCAGAAAGCTGACCAGACTTGAGATATTTTTGTTTTTCTCTTCACTGCCATGCTATTGATCCTGAAGACAAAATACCAAAAGGTGGGTGGTAAGGGTGGGGAGAGCTCTGGGGATATGTCAGCCTTGCCGTGAGCAATGGTAGCAGAGGTTTCCATGAGAACTCCCACACATCACACAGTCTGCTGAATGCCATAATCCAAGGGACAAAGATGGGCAGTAGAGCAAATGCCCAAGCTGTAGAAATGCCAAACCATTAAAATCATTTTCTTGAGGTATAATGGCTTGTTAATCATAAATATGAAGGAAACACAAGCCCATTCAGCAAAAAGCAAGAAGCTCGGAGCTGAGGAGAAGAACCTAACCCCACCGGAGCAAATTACTTAACCTCTCTCTGCCTTAGTTTGTTCAGTGGAGAAATCTGAGTCACAAGAGAACCCAAGTCATAGAGAAGTTAAAAGGATTACAGGAGTCAAAACCTTCTAAGCAGTTAAAATAGCTCAAGACATTTAGTCATTGCCCAGTATTAGTTACTATTATTATTAGCCAGAATTTTCAAAAAAAAAAAAAAAATCCCTTCCTCAACCATGTAGGTTAATATTGCACACTGTAAAATCTACTCTTTTAGGGGCATAAATATCTAGTGTCACTCTATCTCAAAAGGGAATAGGGGTAAACACCAGTGGCTCTCAATCCTGATTCATCAGAAAAAAAGCTGGACAGCTTTACTTACTAGCTACCACCCACCCACCCTAACCCAGAACCAGAAAAACCAATTGAGAAATCAAAGCGACACTAATGTGCAACCAGCATTGGGAACACCATCATTTCACACCAGGATTATAATTCAGTATCAAGTTACTGCAAATGGGCAAATTCTCCAGCATAGCTCAAACATAATTTGCTTGATGTGGACTGATTCTGCTATGTTGAGTGAGTATGCTTGTGGTTATAAAAAACAATAATAATAATAAAATTAAAAATCCTTTGTTCTCAGCCATGCGGCATCTAAATGCACTATGTGAGCATAAATTTCTCTGGATGGAAATTTGGTCAAAGTTTTTCCCAGCTTTAAGTGTCAGCATAGATAATAAATTAGCACCTCATGGATTTCTGCCTAAAAATATAAATATCAAATGTCTCTGAGCCAGATGTAGTATAACTTCCTAAAACTTCCTATAGCTCTCAGCTATCACTATTTTTATACTTAGGAGTTAGTGGCTTCCTAAAACAAAAGCTTTTCTCTCTCATATGTATAGGAAAGGGTAGCATTATGTCTTTACACTCCCCTCCCCGAGCACAGACCTAAGAGGGGCTTCTACAACCACACAGTGTCTCAGAGCCCTCAGTGGCAGGCAGCTGTCCACTAGTTTCTGCAGACTCAGTGGGAATCACCCCTAGTCCCTGCTTTGCCAATAACTAGCTATGTGAGCTCAGACAAGTAAAAGCTCTGGTCATTTCACCATCTGTAATAATAAAGGGGATCTAAGGGTCCCACCACCCTTCACTTTACACTATCCTTTGAGCCCACAAAAACCAGACCATCCATTCCCACTTCTCATTCCAAGAAGTCAAGTTTTAAATACTTCGGCACACAAGTCCCAGGCTCACATGCCTACGGGAAATGAGAGAGTAAATGAAAGGGGCGGGATGGGTGGGTTCCTGCAGAGTGGAGAGCAAAAACCACATCTAAAGGAGCAGCTGCTCCAGGCATGCAAGAGTGTGAGCTCACTCCTGCCCGGAAGCTCCAGGTCTTGGGAAAAGCTGCACACTCTGATGTTTTATGTGGCATCTTCTCATTTGCTCAGGCTGGTTATGATGGACAATATCTGTCTGCTGTCCAAACTACCTCTCTCTGCAGGCAGGGTAAGCCACACGGGACCCGAAGCAGGTCCTTCCTCCCAGATGGCTTAAGCCTCAAAGCTCAAAGAGCTACCACCTTGTACTTTATAAAGAGGAGGAAATTTACTTAACCAGAGCAAATCTGAACAAAGCAATAATCTATACCTATACAAGTTTCTAAACATGATGATTCATGGGCACTTTGAAGCTTTTCAGATTTTCTTTCTGTCCCTGATCTTTCCTTTCTCCATTCCAGGTCCTACACACTGCTGCCAGAATAAAATTCTTCCAGCCCTGTTATTAAACACTCTCTTGTTTGAGAATTAAAAGCAAATTTCCCTACTGTGTATGACAAAAGTATTCAACCCAGCCCCCCACGCACATGCCACTCCATCCATTCCCTCCACCCTCTTCACTACCATTTATTGGACACAGCCTGTGGGCGCCTGACATCTAATAAGAGATGTTCAGCAATGTTAACACAGACAACACAAGATTCTTGCAATGCATTCTGGATCAAAGATCAAGTTTACTAAATCTATGTTATTAGATTCTAAGTGTTTAGGTCTGTATGATGGATCTGTAAGGGAGCAATACAGAACAAAAGCCCTTCATTCTCCATTATCCTTGGTCTAGTTAAAAATCTACCATAATAAAAGTTTTTAGAAAAACTTCAGGTCTCAAATAATTAACAAAATTATTAAATACATTCACATATGCTTTAGGAAACCTATGCATTAAAACACAACAAATAAAATTTCTAAAAGACTCTGACACTGAGTAAGTGTCATTTCTGAATGCTTTCACAGATTAGAAAAAGCCACATTTAATAGCCAACTGGCCCCCAATCTTAAGTATTTCCGCAGATAATAACAGCATAGAGCACTTAACAAATAAAAGCAGCAAAATTATCTTCAAACCTGAAACATAACCTAAAAGGTAAGTATTAAAAGAAGGAAAATATGCACCTAAAGATGCCTCTCCACTTTTTTTAACATACAATGTTATATTAGTTTCAGGTGTACAGTATATTGATTGAACACTTCCATAAAGCACCCAGCGCTCATCACAAGTGCCCTCCTTAATCCCCATCACCTATTTCACCCATCCTCCCATCCCCCTCCCCTCTGGAAACCATCAGTTTGTTCTCTATACTTAAGAGTCTGTTTCTCAATTTGTCTTTTTTTTTTTCCTTTGCTCATTTGTTTTGTTTCTTAAATTCCACATACAAGTGAAATCATAGGGGATTTCTCTTTCTCTGACTTAAGTTGCTTACCATTATACTCTCTAGCTCCATCCATGTCCTTGCAAATGGCAAGATTTTATTCTTTTTTATGGTTGAGTAATATTCTGTTGTACATATACACCTCATCTTTATCCATTTATCAACCGATAGACACTTGGACTGTTTCCCTAATTTGGCTATTGTACCTAATGCTGCTACAAACATAGGAGTACATATGTCCCTTTGAATTAGTGATTTTTGTCTTGTTTGGGTAAATTCAAACATAATAATCCTGGATTAGAGGGTAGCTCTATTTTTCAATTTTTGAGGAACCTCCCTACTGTTTTCCAGAATGGCTGCACCAGTTTTCATTCCCACCAACAGTGCACAAGGGTCCCTTTTTCTCCACATGCTCTCCAACTTGTTATTTCTTGTTTTGTTGATTTTAGCCATTCTGACAGGTGTGAGGTGATATCTCATTAGAGCCTTAATTTGTATTTCCCTGACAGTGATGAACATCTTTTCATGTGTCTGTTGGCCATCTGGATGTCTTCTTGGGAGAAATGTCTGTTCGTGTTTTCTGCCCTTTTTTTAATTGGATTATTTGTTTTGGGGGTGAGTTTTATAAATTCTGTATATATTTTGGATACTAACCCTCATCAGATATGCCATTTGCAAATGTCTTCTCCCATTCCATAGATTGCCTTTTAGTTCTGTTGATTGTTTCCTTTGCTGTGCAGAACCTTTTTATTCTGATCTAGTCCCAACAGCTTATTTTTGCTTTTGTTCCCCCTGACTCAGGAGACATCTAGAAAAAAAAAGTTGCTATGGCCAATAACAAAAAAATTACTGCTTGTATTCTCTTCTAGGATTTTTATGGTTCCAGGTTGCACACTAGGTCTTTAATCCATTTTTAAAATGGATTTTTATGTACGATGTAAGGAAGTGGTCCAGTTTCATTCTTTCCACGTTGCTGTCCAGTTTTCCCAACACCATTTGGTGAAGAGAATTTCTTTCCATTGGATATTCTTTCCTGGTTTGTCGAAGATTAATTAACCATATAGTTGTGGGTTTATTTCTGGGTTTTCTATTCTGTTACATTGATCTATGTGCCTATTTTTGTGCCAAGTACCATACTGTTTATATTACTACAGTTTTGTAACATAACTTGAAGTCCGGAATTGTGATGCCTCCAGCTTTGTTTTTGTTTTCCAAGATTGGCTTATTGAGGTCTTTTGTGGTTCCATACAAATTTTAGGATTGTTTGTTCTAGTTCTTGAAAAATGCTGTTGGTATTTTGATAGGGATTGCATTAAATCTGTAGACTGCATTGGGTAGTATAGACATTTTCACAATATTTATTCTTCCAATACATAAGCAAGGAATGTCTTTCCATTTCTTTGTGTACACCAATTTTTTTCATCAGTGTTTTATAGTGTTCAGAGTACAGGTCTGTCACCTCTTTGGTTAGGTTTATTCCCAGGTATCTTGTGGTATTTTGAGCAACTGTAAATGGGATTGTTCTCTTAATTTCTCTTTCTGCTGCCTCATTATCAGTATATAGAAATGTGACAGATTTCTGCACATTGAATTTGTATCCTGTGACTTTACTGAATTCATTTATCAGTTCTAGTAGTTTCTTGGTAGAATTTTTTAGGATTTTCTACCTATGGTATCAGGTCATCTGCAAATAGTGAATGTTTTACTTCTTCCTTACAATCTACTTTCCTTTTATTTATTTTTGTTGCTTAACTGCTGTGACTAGTACTTCCAGTACTATGCTGAATAAAAGTGGTAAGTGGACATCCTTGTCTTGTTTCTGACCTCAGTGGAAAAGCTCTCAGTTTTTCCCCATTAAGGATGATGTTAGCTGCGGGTTTTTCAAATATGAACTATATTATGTTGAGGCATATTCCCTCTAAACCTACTTTATTGAGGGTTTTTTTAAATCATGAATGGATGTTGTACATTTTCAAATGCTTTTTCTGTGTCTACTGAAATGATTATATGGTTCTTATCCTTTCTCTTTATCAGCGTGATGTATCATGTTAATTGATTTGCAAATACTGACCACCTTGCGACCCAGGAAAAAATCCCATTTGATCATGGTGAAGGATTTTTTTAATGTATTGTTAGATTCAGTTTGCTGTATTTTGTTGAGGATTTTTGCACCTATGTTCATGAGAGATATTGGCCTGTAGTTAGTTCTCTTTTTTAGTGGTGTCTTTATATGGTTTTGATATTAGGCTAATGCTGGCCTCACAGAATGAATTTGGAAGTATTCCTTCCTCTTATTTTTTGGAATGGTTTGAGAAGACTAGGTATGAACTCTTCTTCTGGACTTGGCCTTTTAATTTTGGGGAGTTTTTTGAATACTGACTCAATTTTTTGATGGTTAATGGTCTGCTCAAGCTTCCTATTCTTCTAGGTTATCCAATTTGTTAGCATATACTTTCTCATAATATTCTCTTATAACTGTTAGAATTTCTGTGGTGTTGACTGTTATTTCTCCTTTCTCATTTGTGACTTTCACTCCTTTCAAATAGTATAACTTGATTTAATACAGAAGAATCTGCTACAAAAAGCGAATCTGACAATTAATTGTATGCACAAAATAATTCCCACTTAATTAAAAATACACTAGGGAAGGAGCACCTGGGTGGCTCAGTCACCTAAGCATCGGACTTTGGCTCAGGTCATAAACTCACAGTTCGTGAGTTCAAGTCCCACTTCAGGCAAGCATGAGCCCTGCTTCAGGTGAGCCCCAACTCCCTGCCTCTCTCTCTCTCTCTCTCTCTCTTTCTCTCTCTCTCTCTCTCTCTGCCTCTCATGGGATTTGCGCTCTCTCTCTGTCCCTCACTCACTTGAGCCCTCTGGAGGAGGGGGGGGGGGGACACTATGGGAGTTACACACAATAAATTAACTTCATTATGCAATGAATCGTCTCCTCAAGGAAACTAAAAGTAATGGGACAGCAGCCCAAGTACATCACTGTGCTTTGCTCCTGGCTGTTATGTACTCATCTGTGTTCCATCCCCAGGGAGAGATTAAATTTAGAAGGATGGGGGAAAAGAAGAAAAGATGTTCTGATAAAACCCACATTCAACATTCCCCCTTGCCTCCCTTTTGTCAAAATCAGGATCTTTTCCATATGTGTTTTAGAGAATTTGAATAGGTTTTCTAATCTAAGTCAGAAATAAAGAGCAATTCATAAAGAATTTTTAGTGTGTTTCTTAAAATGCTCGATAAAATAATTTCTCAGGGCTATCTCCTGACCTAAGTGTTGTCATTCATGAAGCATCTTATAAAGAAAAACCATGGTTTATCTTATGAGATGTGCAATACTTAGACACCTGTCAGCTCTAATCTCTTAGTTCATCTTTCAGAAATTTTGTATTCCTAGACAAATAAATGCACAGATGCAGGAATGTCAGACTGTTGAAAGTGAGAATTTCTGAGCCTGGAAATTACATTAACCTATGTCCAAATAAAAAAAAAAAAGAAAAGAAAGAAAGAAAGAAAGAAAGAAAGAAAGAAAAGAAAATTTTAAGTTAGCAAGTTTTCCAAAAAATATGGTAAATATTTCAAAACATTCAACTACTTAATAAATCAATGGATGACATCCATATTCTACCTGACTCACTCCAGCTAAAAAATTCTAAGTTAAGACAGAAAAGGCTCAAGGCATCACATTTTCATATTTAACAGGAAAATCGTCATTCCACAAAAGAGTCTTTCACCCACTTATGAAATTATCATCCTTAAAATATGTATACATATTACATAAAAGACCTACTGCTAAAAAAAGAAATTTCAGTAAGACAAATCATATTTCTATTATTTTTTGAGTTGCCAAAAAAATGAAAGTGATTTTGTAATTTGAGGAAGGAGCCACTTAAGTAATCTGCCTTCAATAGACTAAAATTGCCTCCTATTTCATTACAGCTTTGCAGTCAATCAAACATGGGAGGGATCTCCCAGACCCCCTCCCATACAAAATACTCCAGCAAAGTCATTGTGAACACATCAGCCTGCATTACTCCCACATCTCAGCCTCAAGTGAGGTGCCATTTCATTCTTACTCCAATTTGTCTTTCCTTTTCTGGCTAGAATAAGAAACAAAAAGGGTTTCAAGTACACATGGAAAACTCACTCTGATAACTATAAGCTGAGTCATAAAGGAAATCTCAATAAATTTCAAAGGACTGAAATAATACAGCCGTATGTTCCCTAGCCACAAAATTAAATTATAAATCAATAATAAACATATTTGGAAAAATCTCCAAATGGCTGGACATTAGAAAATTAAGGAGTATACTTCTAAATAACTCATGTAAAATAACTCACAAGGGAAATTAGAAATTATTTTAACTGGGGCACCTGGGTGGCTCAGTCAGTTAAGCGTCTATGAGTTTCAGCTCAGGTGATGATCTCATGGTTTGTGAGTTCGAGCCCATATCAGGATCTGTGCTGACAGTGCGGAGCCTGCTTGGGATTCTTTCTCTCCCTCTGTCTCTGCCCCTCCCCTGGCTCACTCTCTCTCTTTCTCAAAAATAAAAAAATAAACATTTAAAAAAATATTTTAACCGAATAATAATAAAAATTCAACATATCACAATCTGTTAATTGAGGCTAAAAGTCTGATGGGGAATTTATAGCCCTAAATGCTTACATTAGAAAATTAAAAAAGGCTTAGAAACAATTATCTAAGTTTCTGCCTTAAGAAGCCTGAAAAAAGACAAGCAAAATAAACCAAAGAGAGAAGAAAGGGAATAAAGTGCGAAATCAATGAACTAGAAAATGGACAAATATAGAATATGAAACAAGCCAAAACTTAGATCCTTGAAAATCAATAAAGCTGATAAATCCCTAGCAATATCAATCAAGGATAAAGAGAAATCACAAATTATAATACCAGGAATGAAACAAGGATATCACTACAAATCATACAGATATTAAAAAGATAATAATGGAATATTATGAGCAACTTTATACTGACAAATTTGACAAGATGAAATGGCCAATTCCTGGAAAGACGCTAATTAACAAAACTAATGCAAGAAGATTTAGAATTGAATAACCCTATATCTGTTTTTAAATATAGATTCAAAATTTAAAAAAAGAAAACTCCAAGTTAAGAAGGCTTCATTGTTGAATTCTCTTATAAACATTTAAGGAAGAATTAATGCCAATTTGATATAAACTCTTTCAAGAACTAGGAGGGAACATTTCTCAACTCATTTTGAAAGGCCAGCATACACCTATTTAAAAATCATGGTTTCTTGTGTTTTTTTAATGTTTATTTTATATTGAGAGAGACACACAGACAGACAGACAGACAATATGTTGCGTGCGTGAGCAGAAGAGAGACAGAGAGAGAGGGTTAAAGAGAATCCTCCAACTCTTGATCTCAGCTCAGGTCATGATCTTGTGGTTCATTAATTTGAGCCCCGCCATCAGTAAATCTGCCCTTACAGTGCTTGATTTTACCAACTGTGAGAGAAGATCATGACCCCAGCCAAAATCAAGAGTTCTACTCCTAACCAACTGAGCCACCCAGGTATCCCAATAATCAGGTTCAAAAATCAGATAAATGGGGCACCTGGGTAGTTCACTCAACTGAGAACGTCCAACTCTTGATTTTGGCTCAGGTCATGATCCTAGGGTCATGGGACCAAGCCCTGCATGGGGCTCCCACAATGAGCATGGAGCCTGCTTGAGATTCTCTCCCTCTCCCTCCCTTCCTCTCTCTCTCTCTTTTACCCCCCTCCCCCACTTGTGTGCTCTGTAAAATAAATAAAAATAAAACCAGATGAAGACATTAAAATATACATATTATCTCCCTCATAAACACACAGAAATTTTTTTTAAGTTGTATTTATTTTGAGAGAGAGAGAAACAGAGAGAGTGTGCACAGAGGAGGGGCAGAGAGACAGAGTGAGAGAATCCCAAGCAGGATCTGCATCATTAGCGCAGAGCCTGATGTGGGGCTCAAACTCAAACAAACCATGAGATCATGACCTAAGTCGAGATCAAGAGTTGGACACTTAACTACTGACTGCACCACCCAGGCACCCCAGACATAGAACTTTTTAATAGAATATTAGCAAATTACATCTAGCAATATATAAAAAGGAGCAGTCAGGGACACCATGGCATTCTGTCCACTGCCACATTTAAAAGCCTCTCCCTCTCTCTTCCCAAAATCCAAATCTTTTGTTTTTTAAAGGATAAATGAACTGAGTCTGGAAATTAAATGAATTAATGTGTTTCCAGATTGAAAACTTCACTAACATTATATTGTACTCTACAGTTACAAATTTGCATAATGCAGGACTATTTTTGGATAATAATCCAAAGTCAAGAGCAGAAAAGTTTAGAAAAATAAGATGAAGTCAAGAGCAATATTCAAAATGCACTCCATGAGGTTTCCAGAATGGCTGTGAGGAATCTGGCAGTGTAAGCAAGGAGGGAATGCCCTTCTCTGATTACTGTAATCACTCCTGATTCATAGGACATATGTCCCATCCAAGTCGATGCCTCAAATCATAGATAGCACTAAACCCTATATATGCTATGTTTTTTCCTATACATGCATATATCTATGTTAAAGTTTAACTTATAAATTAGGCACAGTAAGAAACTAAAAATAATAATAAAATGGAGCAAATATAACAATACACTGTAATACAAGTTATGTGAATGTGTGTCTCTCTCTCAAAATATCTTACTGTATTCACCCTTTGTCTTGTGATGATGCGAAATGATAAAATGCCCCCATGATGAGATGAAGTCAGGTGAATGCCAGAGGCACTGTGACGTAGCTATTAAGCTACTAATGACCTTCTGACAATGCATTAGGAGGAGGATCATATGCTTCCAAACTGCAGTTGACCATGAGTAACTGAAACCATGGAAAGCGAAACCAGGGATAAGGGGGGGCCACTGTGCATACATTTAAGAAGAGAACCACAACTGTATCTATTACCAGGAAGAAATTTCTTTTGTGGTTCTCAAAGAGAATGCCGTGTTAAACACAGTAAACCATGTCCTCAAAATCCTTTAATAAATCCAGCACTGAGTCTCATATATACACTTATTTTAACATTTCCCAATTAAAGAGAAATGGCCTAATGCCAAAAGCAGTGGGAGAGGGGAAACAGCTATAATTTGATCTGGTTACACAGCCCTATTACTGTAAACTACAAAACTCTGTTCTCCAAACTTAAGAATTTTGCAGCCATGAATTTCCATAGGCAGGAACTCTGTATTATAAAGATATTTGCATCTCCAAGAATGTATACATGATTAAATGGTCATTATAAACATCTATAGAATATGCTTTGAGCTATTTCTTTTAACTTTTTTCTCTCTGCTTTGTCATGGCCTTCTGATTTAAAAAAAAAAATGTAAATTTTTTTTAAAAATTTTTTTAAAAATGTTAAAAAAATATAAAATTATGACCATCTTCTTTCAGGAATTCTTCTGTCAAGCAAGTCTGAATTTTATGTTTTATGCACAGAAAATGTATTCTTATATTCTTATTCCCCAGTTACCTGATAAATTTCACTGTTCTTACCTGGAAAGCTGTTCTTTCACATAGTCTTTTACCTTAGTCTTTTACACTTACCCTTTATACTAATTGCTGACATTGATAGTTGTAAAAGTTACACTTAGGCGCTAGTGTTGTCTAGATATCACAGTACCTGAACTACTGCACCAAGTTTATTCAGAAGCAACATAAAAGCCTATAGATATATGTTCTATGAAATTAATGTCCTTCATAAACCACTTTTTAAGCCATAACAGAATATAAAACAATTATTTGCCATTAAAATCACAGAACCTTAAGTGAATACAAAGACGTTGGAGGTGGTAAATAACAACAGCAAAGTTAAGGATCAAGATCAAATAACAACTGGCTAGCAAGAGCTAACCCTGCCATCTCCTAACTACTAGTTCAGTATTCTTCAGCATGCCACTGTTTTGCCAAAATCTTTATTTTTAAGTTAAACCACAGGGAAAGTAAATACTGTAATGAATCTGCAAATATTTATAAGAGGGGAGGCAAAGAAGTAAACCTACTATAAATCCAATGAGACAAGTATCATGGGAAATAATCCCGTGGCTCGCTTTTCTCAGCTTCTCAAAAGTGATAGATTAAAAATAAAAGGAAGGAAAACAATGTGCAAGACTAAATCTCAAAAACAGCTTTTTGCAAAATTAATCATAGCTATTACTCTTTCCTTGAAAACTAGACAGCAGGGTATTTTCCCTGTCTGTAATTCTAAAAGACCCCACAACAGAGCTACTAGACGAAAACAGTATTCTGTGCCACCACTGAGATCTGCAAGCTTATGAAAATGTTAAACCACAGAATAGTCACAAACTACATTAAGTATATAGTCAAGCCTGCAAAAGAGTTCACATTTTCCTTCTCAAGGAAATATAAAAGCTGTAAAAGAGAGGACATTCTATGGTTGAAGGTCTGTACAACCTTGTTCTCCCCTTATGTCAGTACAAAATGTCTTTGAAGGCTCTTTTGGAGTATCTTGATTTTATCTTTAAAATGCATATAAAATTTACCACTCACTACACAATATCTGTATTTGTCCTAATAAAATAAGTCTGAGCCTTCCAATAAATGGGCAACCATCCCTGACAAAACCATACCTTTCCCCCTCGCCCCATAGTGCTCATAGCCAATATGAGACAGGCCACCGGGGCCAGTACAACAGCCCAAGGTACCTGAGGGAGAACCATCCATCTTTCAGCACCAGGCAGACAAAAGATTCCAAGGAGTCCTCTGGGAAGACCCTGGTCTAGGGTCTCTTCCCCAGTTCCCATCCATTCTTTGGCACTCCCTCTCCCCTGCCCTCTGGAAGAAATAAGGTAACACTTCAAGAAAGGAGTTAACTGGGAACAATCAATGAAACACAGTTTCTCAGGAAAAACACAGGTGCTGGGCAATACATCTCTATCAACTACAAACATAAAAGGCTCACTATTACAATGAAACATTTGCTTCCCTCTTAGACTTTATATCAAAGTTCAAAAATAACACCATTAATCATGTACAAAGCATGACTAACCAAGTCATTGCTAACCAGTCATTTCCTGATTGCATATGGAAGGTGAACTCCCCCAGAATCACTGCCAGCAACTAACTAGTAGTATCAGAAATCCCATTTAATCACCCTCCAAAGGGTTCTTTCTCTTCAAGATAAAATTTTAGAACAAGAAAAATTTTCTTTAGTACTAGTTGTCTAAGATTTTAATGCAAACATACTTATTTCCATGTATTCAGATTAAAAAAAAAAAAAAGACCAAAAAACTAGTGAGAAGCAAGATCATAGTTTTTATCAGCTCTCTGTTCCGGTAAGCAGATTCAAACTGAACAGAAATGATCTTTCTCAAAATCCCTACTATCACACTAACTACAATCAACAAAAAGAGTAAATTATGTTTCTGTAAAGGTAAAATTAAAGTTGTTTTCCACTTAACTTCCCATTGACTAAATGAATCCTATAAATCGCAAACCATCACTTATTCAGAAAAAAATAGTATAGAGAGTATGTAAGCAAACCATGTGCTCTTAAAAATCATAAAGAATGAATTGCAAAGTATATACTAATCTCAATTTATAATTTAGGAAGTTTATTTCTTGGTGCAAAAAATAATTCCCTTTAAAAACTTTTATCATAATGCAACAGTACTATCCAACCCAAAAAAGTAAATACATCACATGTCAACAAAGTACTTCACAAAAGCACTCAGATAATATGCTTTTGCATTTAAAGAGCAAATTCCCATCAGTGAAGATTTGCCCTGAATGTACACAGAAATATATGGGCACTTTAGGCTAACAAACATATGAAAAGATACTCAACATCACTCATCATCAGGGAAATACAAATCAAAACTACAATCAGATAATACCTCACATCTGTTAGAATGGCTAAAATTAACAACACAGGAAACAACAAGATGTTGGTGAGGATGTGGAGAAACAAGAACCCTCCTACATTACTGGTGGGAATGTAAATTGGTGCAGCCACTCTAGAAAACATGATGGAGGTTCCTCAAAAAGTTAAAAATAGAACTACGCTACAACCCAGCAATCACACTAGTAGGTACTTGCCCAAAGGATACAGAACTACTGATTTGCAGGGTCACCTGCACCCCATTGTTTATGGCAGCATTATCAACAATAGCCAAATTATGGAAAGAACCCAAATCCCAAATGTCAATTGACTGATGAACGGGTAAAGAAGATGTGGTCTATATATACAATAGAATATTACTCAGCCATATAAAAGAATAAAATCTTGCCATTTGCAACAATGTGGATGGAGCTAGAGTATACTATGCGATGCAAAATAAGTCAGTGAGAGAACAAATACCATATGATTTCACTCATATGTGGAGTTTAAGAAACAAAACAGATGAACATGTGGTGGGGGCAGGAGGGAAGTCAACCATGAGAGAGGCTTTTAACTATAGAGAACAAACTGAGGGTTCCTGGAAGGAGGTGTGGGCAGGGGATGGGCTATTAAGGAGGGCATTTGTTGTGATGAGCACTGGGTGTTATATGTAAGTGATGAATCACTAAATTCTACTCCTGAAACGAACGAACAAAAGAGAGAGAAAAAAAGAGAGAGAAAGGGAGACAGGGAGGAAAAAAGGAAGGAAGGAAGATATATACGGGCACTTTAAAAACAAAACAGACACAGGGGCACCTGGGTGGCTCAGTCAGTTGGGTGTCCAACTTTGGCTCAGGTCATGATCTCACCATCTGTGAGTTCAAGCTCCGTGTCAGGCTCGGTGTTGACAGCTCTGAACCTAGAGCCTGCTTTGGATTCTGTGTGTGTCTCTCTCTGTCCCTCCCCCACTCGTGCTCTGTCTCTCTCAAAAATTAAAAACATTAAAAAAAATTAAAACCAAAACAAAACAGACACAAAACAAAAACTTTAGAAATTGGCTCTCCACCTGGGGGGCAGGGGTGAGGCAGGGAAGAATTTAGATAGCTTCCTCCCCAACATAAAATCAATTCCAGATTAACCCAAGATTAGATTCTAAATGTTTTGCTTTATTATTTTTTAAGTATTAAATTTTAAAATATAGAATATATTTGCAGTTAGGACGAGTAAGGTCTTTTTAGCAAGACTCTAGATATAAAACCACAAAGCCAGAAACCTAAAAATTTCTATAGAGTATGGAATGGTATATACCATTAAAAAAAGTTAAATAACAGAAAAAAGACAAAGTATATTTTCAATATGTATCACAAAAAGTTACTATTATAAAGGGCTCAAAAGAAAACCCAAAATTAAAAGGGATAAAAATAGAAAATTCTGAAGAAAAGATATAAACTAAGAGAAATTAAAATAATGATGATATACCTATTTTTTACTCTCAAAATTTTAAAAATCAATAGATAATTTGGTATTCACAAGAGGCAGAACATATAAGTTATCTTTTTTAGTGCAATTTGTCAATATCTAAAAGATAAGATGTGTACTTCTTTTGCTCAACGCAACTCATTTATATTCTGTAGGAAAAATTCCCACACAAAGAATGGATCTGTAAAGATACTGTAGCAACAGTTATTTATAACATAATATTAGAGAAAATATTAATCACTATGTTTAAAGAAACATTTACAGGGTGCCTAGGTGGTTCAGTCAGTTAAGCGTCCAGTTAAGCTCAGGTCATGATCTCATGTTTGTGGGTTTGAGCCTTGCATGGGGCTCTCTGCTAACAGCTCAGAGCCTGAATTCTGCTTCAGATTCTCTGTCTCCCTCCCTCTCTCTCCCCCTCCCCGACTCATGTTCTGTCTCTCTCTCTCAAAAATAAAACACACGCACACAAAAGAAATGATTACATAAGTTATGGTTCCTCCATACTGTGAGATACTATGAGCTTTGCAGTGATGATTGAGTCCCAATGTAACCAACAACAATCTTAAGTCTCTGCCTTACCTCCCCCACTCCTCCTCCTCCTCCTCAAATGATCTGTTCCAACTTGACCAATCCTCTTGCCAGCCCCCAAATTTGGCTTATACTTCAAGCATTCCATCTCACTGATTTAATCATCAATGTCTATCAAATTCTACCTAACCTTATCAAATAAGCTTCAAAGATTTTGCCTAATAAAGTACACATATGCAATTATTTATTCAGAAAGATTCTCACCAGATCCTTTATAATAGGGAAAAAAAAGAATCCAATTTTTTTAAGTTTATTTATTATGATAGAGAAAGAGAGTGCAGGAGGGGGCAGAGAGAGGGAGGGAGGGAGGGGGAGAGAGAGGGAGGGAGGGAGGGAGGGAGGGAGAGGGAGGGAGGGAGAGAGAGAGAGAGAGAGAGAGAGAGAGAGAGAGAATATCCCAAGCAGGCTCTGCACTGTCAGCACAGAGCCCAATGAAGGGCTCCAACTAAGGAACCGTGAGATCATGACCTGAGCACAAACCAAGAGTCAGACCCTTAACCAACTGAGCCACCCAGGCCCCCAACAATCCAATTTTGTTTACTCATTTCAAAGTAAGTGGCAAATGTCAGTATACTTTGCCTAATCAATTCAGCAAGGCAATACATGTAGTATAACCCTGATTTTTAAGTAAAATATTTTTTATATGGTGTTTATATAAATATACATGTTATTTATATATTTTATGTGCCATTTCTGTAGTAAACATTTTTCTTGGAGTGATAAAATTATAGATTTTTTTCTTACGTGTGTTTTTCCCCAAATATTTTACACAAGCAACTTTTTAAAAATCATACCCAAAATGAATGTTTGAGAGGAGCGAAGTCCTAAAGAATAAATAATCCAAGAATTGCTTTCATTTTCTTTTCCTCTCTTTCCTTAAAACAGTACATTGTGCAAAGAAAATGCAATATTTGCAACTGAATACATATCCATTCATGTTTTTGACCCATCAGTTAAAGCTTTCCCTTTCTTTTGCTTAAAACTGAAAACAGAACAAGACAAAAAATAGCCTGTGCTGATGGTATTATCTAATTATTATGCTAAATTCTTCAATAACATTAAACCCTTGAACAAAAATTCATTGTTAAGTTAGACACATTGAATCTCATTTATTTATTCCAGCTTTCCCTTGACTACCTGCAAGCGGAGAGTTGCAGAATGTAGTCATCTCTCCAGGGCCTCATACTACCACCGCATTCTTTATTACAAAGAAAGTGCCTGAGGCCAGTGTTTTCAAACACTATATAAATTTTATATATATATATATTTTTTTTTTACAACAGAACCCTGCATTACACACATACACAAACAAAAAAAAAAAAAAAACCCTATCGAACAGTCTTACTACTTGTGCACACAAATATTTTTAATTATTATTTAATGCTAGTTTTATCCACTAATGAAACACATTCCATTTACTTTGGAACAGTTTTCTCCCACTACTGTATTATGAAACTATCCAAACACAAAAAGTTGAAAGAATTATACTACGAACACCTGTCCACCCTTACATTCTACAATTAACCGTTTGCCACGTTTGCTAGATCACAAACCTATCCATCCATCCATCCCTCTACTCACCTACACTTCCATCTTACTTTGTGATGCATTTTCATGTAAGTTGCAGACACCAGTATACCTTTCTCCAGTCACTTCCGCATGCATATCAATAACTAGAGATCAACTTTGAAACACTTTTTATTTCAAGCATGTTTTCTTCCTTTTAGTAAGGCCATAACAGGAGTTAAAATGTTATGTAGAAAGAAAAGTCCCTGGGGCCCATAACAGCCCCCTCCACTGAGAGGATGCACTCTCCATGGGGAAAACCAAAATAGACTGCAGGTTTAGAGATCTAGAGCCAACCATGCACACTTAAGGGATGCTCCCCTGAGACCAGTTCAGCCCTGGCCTCCCATCCAGCGACATCAAGCTGCTGGCAAGCAATCAGTCCTCTGGTTCATATGCCAGACAAGGCATGGCATATGAAGAAGTTAGATGGACCAGACATAGCTCAGAGCTAGCTGAAATCATGCCCATGATATGCATGTACTTTCTGACACTGTAATTCTCTGTGCATTTCTTCTCAAATATTTTATTGCCTTCTAAAATGAAGGCACCCTCTCTACAGCATTTAATAAATACAAAGCATTGTTTTAATTCACATATGTGGTATAAGACCTAAAACTAAGACCCAAAATTATGTGCTGCCTTGACATCTGGAAAACCAGGAAAGTCTCACATGGCCTAACTGCAAGCTCCCCTCCTCAGTCTGACTGCACAGTCAAAGTCCCCTACCCAAACAACCCTCCTGACCACAGGACCAAGCACAGGTCCTACTTATCTCTAAGGAGCAGGCTTCAGTTCCCGGCCACCCCACAGAACAATTCTCACAAGCTACTCATATCCTCTTGTGGGAACCAGAGGTCACCCTACCCTCTTGATACTGCAAAGTCTGTCCCCCACAGCCCCTGCTAGTTTAGTCTGTTCCCAAGCACAACCCCCTGACTGACATGAAGCATTCTCCTTCATGGGCTGGCAGTATATGTGATATACAGTTGCACATAATAAACTGTCATCAAGCATATCTGTCTAATGTCAGGTGTCACGAGTTTGGTCATCCCCGTAACCCTAGGGCAGGAATCCCTCCCCTCACCAATGGAAGGGAAGAGGAAATGATTAAAACAAAATATTCATTTTTAATGAATGCATACTGGGATGCATTTAATGATGACTGGGAAGAAAGACAACTATTATAATTTCAACAAAATATCAAATTTTTAAAAGTTATAAAAATAGAAAATTAGGATGTAATAGTAAATGGATACCAAATTTTGGCCTTTATGGAAACAAAAATATATCGCTGGTATCCAAAACTCAGCATGGCTAAATGCAGCTCTCTACAATCCCTCCAAACCCGCTCCTCCCTAGACTTCCCTCATCTCAGTGACAGACACCACCATCCACACAACTAAGCCTGTAAGCCAACTGCATGAGACAGTGTTTCTTATTCACTTCCGTAGCCCCAACACCTAAAATGGGGAGTACGTGCTTTATGAATGTTTGTGGAGGGGTGCCTGGGGGGCTCAGTCGGTTGAGCCTCTGACTACATCTAAGTTCAGGTCATGATGGCATGGTTCCTGACATCAAGCCCCACGTCAGACTCTTCACTGACAGCACAGAGCCTGCTTGATATTTGTGCCCGCTCTCTCTTGTGCGCATGCGCTCTCTCGCTCTCTCTCTCTCTCTCTCTCTCTATATATATATATATACACATATATATTTGTAGAATGATGGGTGACTGAACAGGAAAATTGTTTCCTCTGAAAGGCTCACCTTTCATGAGCCCCTACATGCTTATAACATGTGCTTGGTTAAACTCAACTTATAGTTGATTTTTCTCATTGATAGAGTGCTAAAAGAAGATGGAAATGAATTGCTTAAATAAGTAATTCTGCACTATTGTCTATATTCGTTAAAAAGTGACAACTACAGACAAGAAAGTTTAAGGATTATTTTGAATTGTAAATATAGGTTACTTTAGACATTACAGGAGGTTGGAATCAACAAGACTCGTATTTCCCTCCCCTTTGAAGCCATTGAGACTGTCCACTATACCAACTGAGAACATCAAAATCAAGATCTAGTCATGGAAATGTGGCTGGTGAAAGACATAGAAAGAAGCAGGGGTGCATGGTGTTGATCTGATCCCAAGAATTCATTCTACACTGTGTTTATTTTATGTAGGTGATTGAGCTAACAGTTGTTAGGTCAAAGATATCTCACTCATACAATCTGCCTTTCACTTTATAACAGAAGCCAAAGTTTATTCTGTGATTATGTGAGCAGGCAAAGAGGATTTCCTATTTCTATGCTCACAATAGTCAAAAGCAGAAAGCTCTTCTCAAGGTACTTCATTCCATTTGCCTTCAAGGACTGTCAAACCTTCAACCCTGGCCCCACCAGGGACTGAAAAGATGTTTGTCACAAACATCACTGAATAGCACTTACACCAAGGCCAGAGAAGTGAAAGTCATATCCTCTTCCTCAACAAGCTTATATGTGGACAGGCAAAATCACAGCAAGGCAGCCTGGATACACACTTAAGCAAATAGGAAGTCTGGGACAGGCTGCAGGGTGGTTCACAGGACAGTGACCCAGGCAGAGCATTTGCAATACAGGATGCACCTTGGCAAAGGGCCAGGAGGAAGGCAAAATCAGATGTGGACGACTTGTTAAAGAAGCTGAGACTCTGAACAGTATCCTAAAGCCTAAATGTACAACGTTCTCAAATATTTTCTATTTTATTCTTTTGAATGTCAGATTTAACACATTAAGAAACACAACCCCCCTTCATACGCATGGACACGTGCACAGGCATGCACACATGCACGCACACGCATGCACACACACACACACACGCACACAGGACTAGTCATCCTACATGACACACATCTATAATTTTAAGGAAAATACTTTTATTAGATAGCTAGAAGGAATGATTAGGCGTTTACAAGTACCATTGGTCCTGGGAAAGCTGGTACTAGACCCATCTGGTCATACAAGTACAATCCCATCTTTAATCAGCTCCATGGCACATCGAAACTATGTATTCAAAACCTCATTAAAATGGAAGGAAGACTATTGCCACTTCTTACAAAGTACTGCTAATTTTATTTGTATATACAAAGCATTTAAAGAACACATTACTACAAAACATGAAACCAGAACAAGTACAAATGGGGATATTCAGTAAATGGTTATGATTGATATGTCTGAAATGAAATATTTACAAATGGAAGGAGACACTACAGCTAGCAGAAGGTCACTCTCCCTTCCATCCCCTTAAAATTACCAATCACTGATACATACGTAAGTTTATATTAGAATACAGTGGACCACTAAATTTAACATAATACCCTGGATTGGATCCTGAAATAAAAAGAGAAGATTAGTGGGAAAGCTGGTGAAAACCAAATTAAGTCTGGAGTTTAGGTAAGAAAAAATACCGTTGTTGGTTTCTTACTTTGGCAAATGAACCATGGTAAGATGTTAGCAAGGAGGACTGGGTAAGGGGTATAAAGGAACACTTATCTTTGCAACTTGCCTATAAAATCTAAAACTGTTTCAAAACTAAACGTTTATTTTTAAAATGCAGTTAATAGTGGACCAAAGGCTGTTCAAGAAAAGAGAAAGTAATGAACCATTTCAAGTACTGCTGAGGGATCTAATAAGATAAGTGTCCAATGGCCTTATGTTAATTAAATGCTGAAATCCCATAGGTGCTGTGAGAGAGGGGATGGGAGGCTGTAAAAGGCCTCAGAAGCTCTGTCCCAGAACTCTAGTTTCTGTAACAACCTCTCCTCCTGTGCTTACAAGGATCACCTTCCACTATTACCAATCACCAAGTCTAACTGCAGCGATGTTCCAGAAGTTTCTAGAGTGAATCAGAAGATCCTGACAGCTTTTCCTGAACTTAGGAATGCATCCTAAATTATTTACTTTACTGGTACTAGGATATTTAATAAAGTGAGAGCAGAAAACCAAAAGTCTACTATACATTGTTCTCTCTTTTTATATATACGTTGTTCTCTTAACTTGAATCCTATAACCAAACACAAATTCTACACATATAAGATCTCTATACATATAACGGAAGATATTTATAAGACCCTTAGTGGGAAATATTAGAAATTAGGAAATGATAAGTCACATAAGACCTCAGAATGAGCAAATGGCAAGCAATGGAAGAACAGGGGGCATTGACCACCACCAGGGCTCACACTCCCACACACTGGCACTGCGTGCACACTCAGAGAGAAGCTAGAGGGAGGGAGGAAAAAAGTCAGATGACTTGAGCTAAAGAGAGAGAGAACACAAAGATGGCAGCTAGGGAGAGCAGCCCCCTCCCCCTGCCCACCCAAAGAGGTGAAAAGAAGGAAATATGAAACCGCTGCCAGAGGAAAGAGAGGCCCACTGCCTCTTCCAAGATTACCACCAGTGCAAGTCAGGGCTGGGAGGCGGATGCATCATATGGGGAAAAGCTCTAAGCGGAGTGGCAGGAGAGGACTGTAAGAGCTCTCCTAGATCCTAAGATAGCAGTTAATAAAGGAGACACAGATGCTCTGAATGCAAAATGATAAAAAATGTATCATTGGATCTGGTCTCCCTGTAAACAAATTTACCATTGGGGCTCAGCTTCTTTCATGACCCAAGTATCTCAAAGTCACCAGCTCCTTTTGAATCATCAGCACTAGACAACTTCCTTTGTCAATTATAACAAAATGGAGATTTCTCATTGTTCCTGACACAACTGTAAAAAGTGTGTTCAGAGCTGAATTGTTCTCTCGGCCCGCCCCCCTTCCCTCCTACTCCCTCCACCTGTCATCTCCCCAGGTCTCCTCCACTCTCATGTCAATCTGTACTGAAGCTTCAAAATGTCCCCCTCACCAGCCTCTTTTATACTGTAAGAACAACAAAGGATGTTCCCTCCCCTCTCCTCCTAATGATTCAAAGCCTAAATCTTTATTCTGAGCCAAAAAATAATAATAAATTGACATCTTCCTTTTTTTTAGATCCAGACTTCACAGAATAAGAAAATCAATTAAATCAACCAATTATACGAAATATAATAGGTTAACGGTACTTTAAAATATTTAAAATATGAAACTTGACTTTTGAAGTCACATTTCTCTAGAAACATCTCTATGTCAATAATCTGGTGGGCACATACTACTGTAGATGTCTCCAATCGCAGACTCTTGAGTTCAATTTTTAATAAAATACAAGGAAGTACAAATGAAAAGAACTTATTTACACAAACTTTTTTTCCAAAAAATGAATAAATATATGGCTTAATGGAACTGGCCTTTTTACAGATGGGCAGAACAGACTAATGGGCTACTCAATACCATATCTCCAAACAATAAAATGTCAAACTTAGAAATAAAGTTACTGCTGTTTTCATAGAGCAGATATTAACTTTTTTTTTAAGAGAAAACTTTTCATGAACAAAAAGAATAGCTAATTCCCATCCGTGTCATTTTTTGGACACCAAAAATTCTCATAGTTTTGAATGGCCCCAAACATGCCTCCGAATCTGTGCAGAAGTGACAGTCCCTGTTCAGATGAGTACAGCCATCTGCAAACAGCCCAGAAACTAAGCAGAACTGTCAGCACAGAAACTCTTCCCACGCTGGTCAGTGCCATCATGGTACTCATGACCCTGGGGTGAAAGAGTCTTGGATCATATTATCCCGTATCATGTTGGAAATCAGTATGCTATACGTTTCGTTAAGAAGTCTCTTAGTTTCATAGAAGCCAATGAAACACATACAATACAGGGAAGCTAACAAAAGTTGAATAAAATGCTTTAATCCAAAAAATAATGACTTTTTTTGTCTTAAAACTCACAAGACACTTCTTAAGAAATCTAAATCATTAGAAATATAAAAACTGGAGTGCATGGGTGGCTCAGTCAGTTAAGTGTCTGATTCTCGATTTTGGCTCAGGTCATGATCTCATGGTCCGTGAGTTCAAGCCCCATGTTGGGCTCTGCACTGACAGTGTGGAGCCTGATTGGGATATTCTCTCTCTCACGTGCTCTCTCTCTCTCTCTCTGCCCCTCCCCTACTCATGCTCTCTCTCAAAAAAAAAAGTAAACTTAAAAAAAAGAAATATAAAAGTTTACAAAATTTATGAAAGCACATAACACTATGGCAATTTCCTAACAATCTGGTTCAGTGACAATACTTAGTAGCAATAAAACATTTCCACCACACCATCCAGCACAAGAACTGCCTTTTTAGTTTTCAAGAGGTTTTTACCTCCATTGTCTCAACCTCCCCTTAACAACCTGGGGAGGAAGAAAATGCACATGATCCCCAGTGTCACGGATGTGCAGAGTGAGGAACCACAAGATTAGCTGTACCTACCACCACACTAGATCTCCTGCTTCCCAGCTCTTGGCTTGACTGTCCCTAAACAACATCACCTCCATGTGTGGTCTTCATCTCATAAATCCTACAGCCCAAATTCTTTACTCCTTTTCGGTTTCCTTGTCCTTACAATGTCTTGGCAGGTTATGAGTACACTGTATCACAAGATCAAGGGTCATTACCCTGACCTGAAAATCACAGAGAAGCTCATAGATGATCTGGTGAACCGCTTCCCACCAGACCACACTGTGGTCTCCCTCACTGTGTGAACAGTGAACATGATGGAGCACAGGGAACATCCAGGCCTGTAACACTCACCACCAAGGAGTGACATTGGTGAGAACAGAGTGCCTTCCTTACTCACTTCCAATTTTTAAAAAATATGTATTTTTAAAACCAATTTTTTTTTTTTTTTTTTGCAAGAAGAAAGCAAACAATACAGGCAGGTCTCCCTGTGTCCATAGTGAAGAGTCTATAACCAACAACAGGAAATGGCAACTTGCAACCACCAGAGACTGTGGACCACGCAGTCCTGCCACAGGCTCTTCACTGAAAGCTAAAGCTTTGGAGTCACACAGTCTCAGACTCCAAGCCCCTCTCAGCCACTTATTATATCACCAAGTGGAAACGTCCCCTTGTATGAAATGAAGATATCACCGAATTCAATGGGCCATAAATTCACATGCTGACAGCCTAATGCATTGGACTTAGTAGATATTCAGTTAAATTTTATTATCTTCTCTTCATTGTTATTTTTCGATCATATCTTTCTCCCAGCCAGAAAGCCACTGGGAACTTCTGAGTTCCATGGCCACATGCACAGAAGGGAGCCAGTCCTGGCAGAATCCTATAGCAGGCCACAATGTGCCTCTACTGCAGTCCTCACAAAAGGCAACAGTTTTCTAGGGAAACAGACACCACAACTTGTTGATAGCTCTAGTCCTTTTGGCTGCACTGCTCAGACCAATGACCCATCACAGCTTTGTCATCTTGGAAGAGACAGTGGTGACACAACTCCAGACAGGCTTCCCTGAGAGCCCTGATGAACATACAACTGGATGTCGGATAAATCTACCCTAACAGGACCCCAACTCAATCAGCACCTGCCACCCACGGGGATACACCTCACGCTTGCCTGTCAAAACAGATAGAAATCTACACTAAATTTCAGATCTTGAACTCTCAGGCCAACTCATGCAGAGCACAGAACCACAGAGACCAGTAGCCAATCCCCCCCCCCCCCCATCTAAATCTCCTCTCTCTGAACCACACAGACATCCCAACTAGTCTTGACAGATTTTACATTCACCGCTGACTGACATAAATGAGTATCTGAAGTTGAAGTGACTTGTTCCATTTCACATGAAGATTCAACCTGCATATCAGCTGTCAAAAATCAATGCCAAGGTTGGAGGAGGGAAGAGGAAAACAGAGCTGATCTGACAGTGCTGGTAAGACACGTGAATGTGTGTGATTACCCCGCACCCTGCTAGGGGCATGGTGGGCCCTCCCACTGCTGCCCTTTCCCTGCCATATATAGCCGCGCCAGGCATCTGGCACAGACACCCGCAGTGCTCACGGCCGCCTGTAAAATTGCTCAGAGTGAAAGCATGTCTCTGCTAGTCAGAGAGATCCCCAGATACTCCGAGCCTGTGGAAGAAGCAACAAACAGCCAGGCCTGGGCCAGTCCAGAAATCTCAGCTGCTCAGACTAGTCAACACGAGCCCCACTCTTGCATCTCACTCTGGTCCAATGGCTCTCCGTGCTGTCGCTTAGAAATAATAATAAATGCAGTGCAGTAATTTTACAGTTAAAAGGCTACTGGCCAGACAGCTCTATTTCTCCTAACATAACTCATGTTAAGGGGAGATTTGCATATTCCCTGCAAATCTAGTAATATTTACTATGAGAAATCCTAGTTTTTAAACATGCTCACTAGTAAGAGGAATTCACTAACAAGGACAGTTCATTAAGCATCTCAAAAGTAATAGAGATTTTTAAAAGTTACCCTAACATTGGGCTGTTTATGATTACCTACCAGGATTGAAAGAGTAACAGGCTCCTTTCACCCTGAGAGAAGACACTGGTGGCTCCATCACAGCCTGCCCTACAGCTGCTCTGTTTTTATGTCGGGTTGTTACAGCTGCTATTGCCCAGCCGGTAAGCTGGCACGAACAGGCAGCTGCTTACCAGCAAATCATTGGGATCTCTTGATTAAACCTTCAAATTGCTTCGCTTTGATAACCACTTTTAAGGACAAATGACAATGAATTATAGTCTTTCCAGGCAATGATCAGAACAAGGCTGGGTTGGGGATGAGGCGAGGGGTAGCTGCCTCTGAGGCAAAATTTAAAGGGGTGCCAAAATCTCACTAGTCATGACAAGTGTTTTAATGTGACATTTTTTTAAATCAAAGTTAACGCCCCAAATCCATGATAAACACAATGTCAACATTTTAAATAAAAAGAGGATCACTTAAAGGTTCTGACTCATAAGAGGGGAATTTAGAAAACTGTTCACCAAGAGTTCATCATAATCACAGGTCGCCCTGCTCCCCTCCAGGGATCAGAAGAGAGTCAGTCGGCTTCAGGGAAATAAGTGTAACCCGCCAGGAGACCCAGCCACTTCCCAGAGCTTGCCTCTTCGCGGCAACCTTCTGCTAAGGGGTACTGCCCCCCTCAATCCTCCACTCCAGACAATGAGAGACTAGACAGCAGGAAGAAGCTGCGAGAAGCTGAGGTGGGAAGGACCCTTCCTGTCCTCCCAGAGGCACCCAGTGTCTGTCCTGATCCCAGAAAATTAACAATAACCACAAGACCAAACTTGTCATTACACAAATGAGAAAAAAATGGGACTAAACAGAAATGAATGAATGCATGCATGCACTCTGGGTCCATCAATTATTAGTGTAAAGGCCTCTGAGTCCCACCCAGGGCAGTAAGTGCACCCACCAATCCTGGGATGAAATGTGTCATCCAAGGGGACTCAGCAATCATGGACACGCCTTCTACTTCCACGTCTTCAAAAATTTTTAATATGTAATTGTGAGACAGTTATTAACCTTTAAATTTTTCTATATAAAAAGCTCTCATTTATCCTTCCATGATTATTATTCTTCAAAAATTAAAACCAGAGGAGTAACAAATTGGTAGTCTCTAATATAATAGAATTTCCAACAGATTTGCCCTGATTTAGTAGGAACAGCCTTGGGAATTTATATATGCCACTTCATAAAATTTAACTTTTTTCAAATATATCTAATATTTTAACCCACCGGAAGTCATGCTTAACCATCATTCCATATTATACTTTCAGTTCGAAAACTAGAGAACTAAAACTTCACATCTTTTTAAAAGGCAGATCAAAGTTTTACATTATGTCTAAAGTCAGTCTAACAGTTTGCAAACATCAGAGATTTAGCACAAAAACCCACAAATGTTCTCTATCCCAAAATGACCATAAAGTGACCAAAACATTTTTCTTCAAGTACCAAAGTTTCTCCCTTTCTGTTTCCCATTATAAGAAATAACTATAAAATGCATTTTTAGGGGTTTTTTTTAAATCACTTTGGAGTTAGCAATTGATATGCACATTTTACAAAGATTTGCAAGTTCCAACACAGAAGTCTTTGCTAAAGTTGTCTTTTATAGCACAGGCTGAATGATCATGTGTGGTCTATAATTCCTCTAATAAGCTCCCATAAATGTTACCTTTAGCATGCAGCATCTCATTTGAGGAGACAAGTAATAGAACCTTGAGTTTTCAGATGAGAGAGAACTCCCAGGCTCCTCCCCCCTCAATGCTAGTGATCCCCATAGAAACGTGCTTGCCAATAAGTGGTCCCATCACAACAGCCCAGAGACATGAATTCCTGCCACCTAGCCAAGAACTCCAGAGTCACACATTTTTAAGTGGAATCCTGCCTCTCTCACCTAAAGCCTCTGTGAGATTGTGCAAATTACTTGACCTCACCAGGCCTCATTTTATTCTTCTATCAAAATGAGGATAACACTGCCTACCAACATAGAATCAATGGATAATAAAAATGCAAAGCCCCTAAACTGTGATAAAATTAGACAATAAATACCTGTGTTCATCACCTAACAACTTATCAAAAGTCTGTCCATTAAAGGTACTTCTCTAAGCAGCTCTGTGCTAATAATTCACACAGAAATGCTGTTTTAGGCACATGCACGTGAGTATTTTACAAACACTAAAAGATTAAGGATTCTAAAAGCCACCCTGTACCAAATTAACCAAATTAATAAACTTCATGTTAAAACATACAATTCCTTTAATAGTTTCTTCTGACTAAGAAGGAATACTGAAGCGAGGCTTCTTTTTTCTCTGGCACAGATAAAATAATCTTCCACGTAATTGCTATCGGTGAACTTAGTGACCTTGTGTTTTGCAAAGGAAATAGCACAGGAGCCCCTAAGAATAACTCTATTATCTAAAACATTTTCTGAATACTATTTTTAAAATTGACAAAATTACTGACAACGTAACTTGCCTTTAAAACCATGGAAGTCAAATGTCTCAAATTTAAATTGGTTTCTAAAAACTTCTGCAAATATGCCCAAAAGTAGCCCAACATTTTAGCCAGCTTTATATAAACTAGTGAAAAATAATTATAAACATCTCCAATAAAAACTGCAAACTTCACTGACTTAACTATTAAAAAAGTATGAAAAAAACTCAGAAAAACAGTTATCTAGGTGCCCAAATTTCCTTTCTATGTTAAGTTTTAGGTCTCCAGGATTCTCCCCTGAAAAACAGGAATTTATTTACTTCTATTAATGAGTCAATGGAAATTAACTTATGAAACATTAATAAGTTTCTGTGACATTTTTACTAAACGGGAACCATATCCTCCTTCTGATAAAAGGAGAATAATCCTTAGTTTTCACTAGTATCATAAAGGTCAAAAATCTATTCATCAGAAATCAATGTTTCCATTGTTTACATTCTCTGACTAGTTTGCTATGGGTTTTTTTGTTTGTTTTTTCCTTAGCTTTAAAAAAAAAAAAAAAAAAAAAAAAAAACAGGAAAACAGAGTTAACAGAGAACAGAGAGAACTCCAGAGAAAGGCACTATCTCTGGGTGCCAATCTCTTTCCCACCTGGACATTTTTCTTAAAGATCTATCACTAGTCCAAAGCTTGCAGGGTTTTATATTTTAATAAGGGAGGCATTTCCTCCTTTAAAAAAAAAAAAAAAAAAAAAAAAAAAGCTAAACATTGGTATGAAGGCACAGTCAGATCTTCTAGCAGTAACTTTCACTGCCACCTATATCACTCAACTAATCATGAAAACATTCCTATGATCATTCCTGCTTGCTAAGATTCTCACTGAGCTTTCAGGGGGCTTCCATGATACCTGGCCAACTCCCTCAAACTGAGTCCCAGAGAGATGGCATTGTGGTAAGGAGTCTGGGGCTCAAACAGGTGGCCCTGGCTCTTCTCAGAACACCTTCTTTCCCAGACCCAAAGCAGCTATTTTCATCATATGTCCATCACACCAGCCTTTCCCCACAGAAACTCACTTAACCAAAGGTTCCATGACCAACAATGACTGAAAAGCCACCTGGAAAGATGTTGAAACATGTTCATAATACAGCATGTGAAAGAACATGAGTTACAAAAATAGCTCTTATAGGATGGTTCTGCAGCAGACACAGCAATTAACTGCCTCAACTTTTATTCCTAAATCCCTCCATCCCTTGCTATCTTAGCCTACAGTGACTGGAAAAGCTAACATCTCATATGCACAGTTTCAAAATCCCGTGAAGTGGGTGTGGCCATGTGATACAGTTCTCTAACCTAAACTGGATTTGGTAGAAGAGCGGGGGAGGGGGACAGAAACGGATGTAGGGGTACCACCTTGACAATGCATTTTCCTGTCCTGCACATCATGGAAAACAGAATATATGAGAGAGGCGCCTAAGCCAGCCAGCCACACAAAAGTTGCAATCCACATCTCAGCCACCAGAACCCCTCCATACTGCACAGATTTGACACTCTGCTCTCTGCCACAGCTGTACGCTGTCCTCAAAAATTCCCTCCCTCCTCTGCATATACTCTATACCTCAATCAGAACAGACCTGCCCTGCACCCTGCTTATAATAGTTCACTTGTATAAAACTCTTCCATCTTCAAGTAGCAGCCTCTCTTTTCCTCCCCCTCTACCAGAAAACCTAGCTCAACTCCACAATACTAGGCAAAACCACAGTGAGCAGGGACTTTGTTCATCCCTTAATATATACCTGAGCACCTGCTCTGGGCCAGGCACTATTCCAGGTACAGGGAATGCAGCAGTGAAGGTAGACCAAGTAGACTTCTTCTAAATCCTATGACAGTTTGTGCCTCTATGACACACTGCTAACAGGCAGCCTTTACTGCACTAATCACTATGAGTCTTTTCCACAAGCATTTACAGAGAACCCCCAATGTCACAGGCACATCATGAAAGAATGTTATCTCCCTTGTCTTCATCACGTCTGCCAGATAGAACACTGGGCCTGATATACAAATGATTATTGAACACTCACTGAGGAGCACCTGAGTGGTTGAGCGTCCAACTCTTGATTGCAGCTCAGGTCAGGATCTCATGGTCATGAGATCAAGCCCTGCTTCAGACTCCACACTGGGATGGAGCCTGCTTAAGATTCTCTCTCTCTATCTCTCTCTCTCTCTCTCTCTCTCTCTCTTGCTCTCTCGCTCTCCCTCTCCTGCTCATCTCATTACTCTCTCTTCAAGAAAAAAAGAAAGAAAGAAAAAGAAAACGGCATTAATTAAAAAAAAAAAAAACATAATTGAATCAACACATAACACCACAGCATTGCAGGCAGCCCCTCAACCTGGACTGACTTTAATTTTCTTCCATTAAATTTCCCCAGGACTTATCCTCACAAACTCTAGTCCTATTCTCTTATTCTCCCCCTGTACTTTTGTTTTTAATTTATTTTCTCTTTATCTGTTTCCAAAATTAGAACAGTTACATGTTTTTTGTGGTAGACCTTGATATCCTTATTCCAAAAACATTATTATGTAGTCTAGCATTCAATTAGCTGGATTCTAATTAACACCACTATTATTTAACATTTTTCTGGAAGTGCCAGCCAGTGCAACTAAGCAGACAAGTATTTGCCATAAATACAGAAAGGAGACAAAATTATCATTATTTGCATTTGATAAAATTGCATAGCTGGCAAACCCGAGAGAATAACTTGAATTATCATGAAACTTAAGATAATTCATGAAGGCATTAAAAATTAATTTAATTAATATAATAAATTAATTTAATAAAATATTTTCCTACATATAAAGTATAGCCAGTTTAAAAACAATGAGAAAAACCTAACAATAGCAATCAAAAAAGGAAACACTTAATAAATGTGTTGAACTTACATGGTCATGATGTTTAAACTTTAAAATTCAAAAATGAAGACGTAAGTAAAAGGGAAGCTGCTTATATCCTTGAATATTTTCCCCCCTTGGTTAGAATTCACTATTTTAAAGATGTCAATTCCCCCATTATAATTACAATGCATTCCCAATTAAAATATTAACAGGATTACAGGATTACTATTTGTTTTGCTCTTGTGAAATGGGTCACCTTTGGAAAAATGAGTCTGAACTTATAATTTTAAAAAATAAACATGGAAAATTAAGGAAACTTACAAAAGCAAAAAGCAATGTGGAGATGCCTTATCAGGTTTAAAAACAGTTTGGGACTAAGAAAAGAATAAAAAAATAAATGAAATAATACATAGAACAGAGAAAGAGTCAAACATACCTTAATCTATGGAACATATGACATTTCAAGCAAAAGCAAAAAGAAATGATTTTTAAAAGAAAAATGGTCTAGTAATTCCATTTTACAAAGCTATAGTCATACTTGTAGTATCACCAAAATTGGAATTCTCTCTCAATCTCTCCCTCTCTCTCTCTCCCTCCTTCCCTCCCTCTCTCTCTCTCTCTCTCTCTCTCTCTCACACACACACACACACACACACACACACACACCCACACACCCACACACACACACCCCTACCTAAAAGCCTAGAAGGAATGGGATGCAGAAGACAATTACCATGTTTACACTTGGAGGAGAGGAGGTAGGGGCAGGAGCCTTTATGTCCTCTCTGTACTGATTAAGTTGTCTAAATGTTTATAATTTCTATGTCACTTTGGATTATTCTTGAGAGTGACATAAGAATCATTTTTCTTATTTACAATCATTGTACTGTAGATTAGAGGTGGGAGTCACATACAGAAGCATGGGCTTTGTCATCAGACACAAACAGGCTCAAAACCCATCGTTTCCATGCACTGTTGACCTGATCTTGGAGAAGTTGTTTATCTTCCATAAGTCCATCCCTTCGTGTGCAACATGAGGACGATACCTTCACAGAGTTGTTGTAAGTATTAACTGCAAGAAAAATACTCGGCTTCATACCTGGCACATAATCTCCTAATAAATGGAAGTGGTTGCTGTGCTGATGCCTACAGTTAAAATAGCAATACCACCCCGATTTCACATGTATAAGACATGAAGATAAAGTTGGTTACACATCTGAGACACGTGATTCTCCTAATTTGTTAATCTAATACTTTTCCCAGTACACTGCATTTTAGTCATATTTTCTTGGAGAATGACAATGTATTTTTGTGGAAAATTTTTCTGTAGGACAAGAGAAATCCAACTTGTAAGGTGTCTGTAAACTCTAAAGTACTAGTGGGGATGACCTTACCAGGAGAGAACAACTCAATCTCCTAATCACAGTTAGCAGACTCATATGATAAAGGCCATCTCCCTTCCAGCCCAAGTTCAACTAAGACCACTCGAAAATAACTGATTCAAGTCAGTGTGTTGTCCACATTCCCAGTTTGGCAGTAAGCATGGGGTATAACGTAAATGAACCCTGTATTTAATTTTTTTTATTTTTCTTTTATTTTTCTTTTTGTTTTTTTTTAACGTAGACAGAGTGTGAGCAGGGGAGGGGCAGAGGGAGAGGGAGACGCAGAATCTGAAGCAGGCTCCAGGCTCTGAGCTGTCAGCGCAGATACCGATGCAGGGCTCAAACCCATGAACCACGAGATCATGACCTGAGCCAAAGTCAGATGCTTAACCGACTGGGCCACCCAGGTGCCCCTAAATGAGCCCTTTATATTATGTATGTGGTAGGCTTTTAGGAAAAGTCATTTATTTGCCCCTGAAACCATAGCAAAAGCTAATAAACTCTTTCAAATACACACATTAACTTAAAATTAATATATATGTACATACATAAACACATGCATGTATGTGTGTATGTGTATATATATATCTGAAGCTAAGGCAGAGCTGACTGACAAAAAGACCAGTTCTGGCAACTGAGAGTGTGTTATGTGATCCAGTGTAATCACCTACAACAAATACCTCAGTGCAGTGGAATCTCTTTACAAAAGAGTAAACAAAACGCAAGAGTCAGATCATGCATACAATGACTTACAACAGACAGCTGCCCTTAATCAGAAGGGAGATGTCACTATCTGTCACACAACTTAAACTACAGAGACTGGCATTCAGTAATTGTCAAAAGACAGTGGTTACTCTCTCCATTTGCAGAGAGCCAGAGGCTGTCTGAGAACACCTCAGCTAAAAGCTTCTGTTTTAAGGAAGCCCGTCTTTACACTACACCAAAACAGTAACAGGGATTGGTCTCAAAGTCAGAGTGGAAATTCTTTCCTCTTCTACCACTATCCATTTTTGCAAATGTTCCACTGTGGGAGGTTTCTGAATGGAAGAAGACAGCCAGAGCAGCATGCAAGCCCCTCCTTGACACACTGGGCCAGCCCACTGGGGTCTCCAACACCGGGGTTCATCCTCAGGACCAGCCCTCACAGAATCCAGCCGGCCTCCAGTAGCCACAGCCATGTGTGCAAACGAAGCTTCTCCTCTTCACACACACCCAACTGAGGAGTTGAACCGGATGATACACTATCCACAACCCAAGGGCACTTGGACTAACAAATGGAAAAACAAACTAAGAGCCCAGGACACCCTTGGAGAAGCTGGCAGCCAAGCTCCAGGCAAACCTCAAAGAATAGCTGAATTGGTGCCAACCTTGAACCCACGGGGTGCCACATCTGACTGAACACACCAATTAATTTTACCTTTAAAATCCTCCAACATAAAACCAGATGACCACAAGTAGAGCATTGGAATATAGCCATTTAAAATGTCAAAGATCTAAGTCTAAGATCTTACCACATGGAGTGGTAAGTAACATAGAAAGTAACTCCATTAAATAATACAATTATTACTAACTCTGGTTAAATAATGCAATTTTTTTTAATATTTGTTTTGAAAGAGAGAGAGACACAGAGTACAAGTAGGGGAGGGGCAGAAAGAGAGAGAGACCCAGAATCTGAAGCAGGCTCCAGGCTCCGAGCTGTCAGCACAGAGGCCAACCTGGGGCTCAAACTCACAAATGGCGAGATCATGACCAAAGTTGGAGCTTAACCAACTTAACCACCAGGTGCCCCTAAATAATACAATTTTATATTTTACCACTGTGTGTCAAAATACCAATTGTGATAAAAGCTATTTACAATAGTTGTAATAGGATACCAGTCAGAGCATGATGAATTTTTAGCAGACGACTGGAAGTTTTAGATCAAGATGGGAAGGCTAAAAAGAAATTTTTTAATTCTCATTAAGTGGTAGTAAGTTTTCTTCTCCTCCCTTCTCCCTTAAACTTAACCCAATTGAATGATATTTATACACCAGTTATTTCACACCATAAAATGCAAGCTTTCTTGAATATGGTTAAAACATTCTTTTAGAACATGTCTATTTCCCTGAATGGGCATTTTTAGTTTCCAACCTACAAAATCTTCTGCTAATCACTGTGATCTGGGCTGAATTACTTGGTGGAACCCTTCATCCAAACACAAGACTATTTAACCCATCCCTCCTCAATGTCCCTACTTGTTTCCCACAACTACTGTCTTAGACTTATTCCCAATACTCCTGACACCTACCTGAGAGGAGACAATGCCCTACCAGTGTATGGGAGACAGTCGTGTGCACTCTGGGCATTCAAATGCTTGATTAATAAAATATAAGAGGACATTTGCTCCAAATCTTTGTCTATATCTAGACCATCAAATCCAGCACCAACAGAAGCAGAGAATCACAGGAGAGCATGCTGTGGAAAAGCAAGACCACAAAAGGGATCTCAAAGTGGAGAGAGAAGGGGTGGGGGGGGGGGGGGGGGAGGAGGCAGAGTACAAGGGAGAAAAAACAAACTTTAAAAAGAAGCAGATATCTCTAATCCAGGATACATTAAAAAAATATCTGAAAATAGGAGTGCTTAGGTTTATTGCATCTTAACAAAACAAAAATGGTCACATTTATAATGAAAACCTTCAAAGGGGGCTTCCTCTGAATAACACAGTGTAAGGGGTTTTTATGATACTGTGGTAAAAAACAAAAAATAGTTGTTGTAGGAATGACAACAAATAGGTTTTTGTTTTGTTTTTGTTTTTGTTTTTTTAACGTTGCTGGATCATCAATTTATTGAGAAATAACAAGCATCTGTTCGGAGCACTAATGAAAACTCTTCCAAGGTATAATGGCTATTTCTACAACCCCTGCTTTAGATGACATATCTTCTATCTTGTTCTTTACCTCCAAAAATAATCCAAATTCCCTAAAAGCAAGGACCATATTTTATATTTACCTATTTTCTATGCATCCACATGGCTACACATGACATACTCAAATACTTTTTTGTAATAAAGCATATTTTGTTGCAATGAATCTGTCCTTTTCATACTATTTATACCCTTGTTAAAAGTCACTGATTTCAAAATCAGGCAAACTTTCTTTTTTCATTTCCTGCTAACATCTATAAAGTCTGGACTTCTCTGAACAAATGACACAAGCTAAACTTAAGCCATGCCAACTTCAGGGGCGCCTGGGTGGCTGAGTCGGCTAAGCAAGCATCCAACTTCAGCTCAGGTCATGATCTCACAGTTCATGGTTTTAAGCCCCACATCAGGCTCTGTGCTGACAGCTCAGAGCCTGGAGCCTGCTTGGGACTGTGTGTCTCCAGCTGTCTCTGCTCCTTGCCCGCCACCCCCCCCAACAAAAAACAAACAAACAAGAAAACAAAAAGCATGCCAACTTCCAAAAGTCATTTCAGACTGTTAGCTTATAGACAGTCTCCTTTCTTAAACTACACACAAACATCTCCTCACAAATATTCATAGAAATAACCCACTTCCTTTTAATAAATGACATTTATGAGGAGGTAAGAGCAGGAAGACACACTTTAAATAAGCCACAGATGTCAACAGTGATGAGAACGTGGGTCATGCTTATTAGCAAACACCCCTGCCACTGACTGCAAAGATGCAGGACCACGTGCAAGAAATCCCTCAAGCTCTGGAACAAATGAAGGATTTCCATCAAGGACTTTTCAATCAAGGTCCTTAAAACAAGCATAGTGGGCCAAAAGCAAAAGGTTTCAGAGGCAAAGGAGGGAATGACAGCTTCAATAATAACTGCTGGGCCTTTCCTGCACCCGACACAGGAAATCCTCCCTTCAAGAGCCATAATTGGGAAATTGGGACTCAGTGCCACTGCAACCTAGACCTGCATCTTTGGTGATAACAGATAACCTAAAATGACCTCTGAGGTCAGCATCTGTGAATATTTCTCAGCAATTTTCTAAACAAATGATTCCCAAGAATAGTCTCTCCCCAAGAATAAGAATAGTCTTATCCCCAATGTGGATAAGAATTGGCATTAAAATGAAAATGGAGATGAAGGATGAGAAAAAACAAACATCCCACCCTAAACATGTACAGCATGCTTTTTTCCATCTTTTCCTTTCTGTCCTGGTCAACTAATTACAGAATTGAAAAAATGGTGACAACACATAAAGGGATCAGATAGTAATTAATCTCAAGACTCGAGACTGGCTGTGTTCAACTGCCTCAAAGAGAATGGCGGGAATTATACTCACTGGCTCCTCTTGCTCTATCTAGTCCTGGGGACTGACAGCTTCCCACATTCAAGGAGATGGTCAAGGTCAGTCATCAGGGCTCAGAGAGGTGCACCTCACTCACAATAAGTAAAACCAGCAGAGGGACAAGGCTCCTAACCTGGACTAACACCCCTGTATGCATAGACAATACTCCTTACTCTACTTATTGCCCCCACTCAACACCACCAAAGTCACTTTTTTTTTTTAATTTTTTTTTAACGTTTATTTATTTATTTTTGAGACAGAGAGAGACAGAGCATGAATGGGGGAAGGTCAGAGAGAGAGGGAGACACAGAATCTGAAGCAGGCTCCAGGCTCTGATCTGTTAGCACAGAGCCCGACGTGGGGCTCAAACTCACGGACCGCGAGATCATGACCTGAGCCAAAGTCGGACACTTAACCGACTGAGCCACCCAGGCGCCCCTAAAGTCACTTTTTTTAAAAAATGTGTATTTATTTTGAAAGAGAATGAGTGTGTACACACGTACAACTGGGGGAGGGGCAGAGACAGGACAGACAGAATCCCAAGCAGTGTCCACAGTGTCAGCGTAGAGCCCAACACAAGGCTCAAACTCATGAACTATGAGATCATGACCTGAACCAAAATCAAGAGTCGAATGCTTAACCAACTGAGCCACCCAGGCATCCCAATTTCTTTTTTTTAATTTTTTTTTAACGTTTATTTATTTTTGAGACAGGGATTGACAGAGTATGAATGGGGGAGGGTCAGAGAGAGAGAGGGAGACAGAGAATCTGAAACAGGCTCCAGGCTCTGAGCTGTCAGCACAGAGCCTGACACAGGGCTCGAACTCACAGACTGCGAGATCATGACCTGAGCTGAAGTCGGACGCTTAACCGACTGAGCCACCCAGGCGCCCCCCAGTTTCTTTTTAATGTTTTTTTAACATTTATTTATTTTTGAAAGACAGAGACAGAGTACGAGCAAGGGTGGGGCAGAGAGAGAGGGAAACAGAATCCTCAGCAGGCTCCAGGCTCCGAGCTGTCAGTGCAGGGCCCGATATGGGAGCTCGAACTCACAAACCACAAGATCATGACCAAGTCGGAAGCTTAACCGACTGAGCCACCCAGGCGCCCAGGAGCCCCAATTTCTTTAATATTTATGAAAGAAAATATCTCTTTGACTCTTTTAGTAGGTATAATTTCTTTTTTTTTTTTCTTTTGGACCAAAGCCATTTTTTAAGTCCGTGATGTCATTTTAAATCCTTTACTTTTAAGCTTGCATTTGTATTAAAATTTCCTTACTTCTAAAATACATATTTCCAGGATATCCACATGATCAATTCAAATACAGTAATCACAGTAACAACTGAAAAAAAATTAAAGTCTGCACCCTCACCTAACACAGTATCTAGTTAATGAAACTCACAAAAACAGTGAACTCAAGCTCAGCTTGGAAATGTCTGCATTACAGTTTTAAAATCAATCACACGGGGGCGCCTGGGTGGCTCAGTCGGTTAAGCGGCCAACTTCGGCTCAGGTCATGATCTCGCGGTCCATGAGTTCGAGCCCCGCGTCGGGCTCTGTGCTGACCGCTCAGAGCCTGGAGCCTGTTTCAGATTCTGTGTCTCCCTCTCTCTGACCCTCCCCCGTTCATGGTCTCTCTCTGTCTCAAAAATAAATAAACGTTAAAAAAAAAATTAAAATCAATCACACAAATTTTTCTGAGTGCCGACCAATGACCCCACCCTAAGCTAGATGTTATGGTACAACCCGCCCTTCATCTATCTACATGTCTCCTCATCCACTCACTGAGACTCTGAAATGATCTCTAAGAAAACAGTATCTCCTGAAAACCACTACAAATTCCACTCCCCAGACAAATCAGGACCATGCCCAAGATCCTCATCCCCAGTTAACCTTTTAAGGGACACATTTTTCTGACCACTTTGTAAAATGCCAAATAAATGATAACTCATTTTGCCCTTCCATTGGAAAAATTTCACTGTCGGTGCTTCACGATGTTGTTCTAAAATACTCCCTTTTAAGATAAAGCTGCCTATTGAGACATAAAAATTTTAGGCATGAAATTTAATTTCCTAAACCAATCTCCTTATAGGCAACTCAGTTATGAGCCCACTTTTGACCTTTACTTCTAAACTGCATCTCTCCTGGGCCACCTGGGTGGCTCAGTTGGTTGAGCACCAGACTTTGGCTCAGGGCATGAGATCGCAGTTCGTGGGTTCGAGCCCTGCGTCAGGCTCTGTGCTGACACCTGGGAGCCTGGAGCCTGCTTCGGATTCTGTGTCTCCCTCTCCCTCTGCCCCTCCCCTGTTCACGCGCTGACTCTCTCTGTCTTTCAATAATAAATAAATGTTTAAATAAAATTAGACTGCATCTCTCCTAACCCCCTTCATAAGCACTGTTTTTCTATTGACTAATACCTACCTAAACTATGAAATGCTAGAAAACGTTATAATTATCTGCATGGGCCACTTTAACAAAACCTCACACCATCAGGTCCCAGCATGGACATGGGTAAAGCTCAGCTTGGAAACGTCTGCAGAACAGTTTTAAAATCAATCACACCAATTTTTCTGAGTGCCGACCAATTACCCCACCCTAAGCTAGATGTTATTTCATGCATTTTTATTAACCTTCAGCAAATCTCTTTAAGAAAAGTGGTACTCTCCCCCATGTTACAGGGCAGAAAGCCCAGGCTCAGAGAGATGAAGTAATTTTTCCAAGTAATGCAACTAGAAAGTGGCACAGCATCATTCCGAACCCTCTCCACCACACTGTACTACATGTCATGATGAATTGCAGGTGAGTAGCTTTGAAATAAAAGACATTAGGGGAGCCAAGTGACACCGTCATTGTTTCACCTGCCATTTTCTTTTTCCTCTATCATGTCATTCTCTCTACAGAACTACACCTAATGATGAATCATGTTCTAGCTGTTGGCAGTCAAGCACCATGAACCTTCAATAATCCTAGGAGCATTGAGTTTGGATTAATTTCACTGTTACTCATTCACAGAAGGAAAAAAAAATCCCTAAGAACAGCTTCTACCTACAATGCAAGAACTGGAGAGTCCAGCCCTACCCCCTAGAAGGGCACACCTTGAACCTTGGTAACTGTAAGCTGGTGCTGGGTGATAAAGAAGACTTAACAATGCTGGAAATCCCCTACTGTATAAATGTAATGGGTGTGATCGAAACAGCTAAATAGAGTCATGATAGAAGGTTGTGTCAGACAGAATAAGTTATGCAAACAAAGGATAAACAGAAGATGATTTTTGATAGTCACTGCTGCCCAAGAGGAGCTGAAAGGGGCAGGGGGGAAGGAAAGAAAAGCTACGGAATCATAGGCACTGGAGATAAATGAAAACTAAAATAAATGAAGAAGAAATACTACTGCTTCCATTAATCAAAACTCAATACAGAAAATAGAAATAATTTAATGACCACTGAATATTAAAAATTTAACCATTATTTTTTTCATACGAAACCAAAGAAATATACTTCTGCATTGAAAGGAACTACAGCATAGGCTTGGCAAAGGATTTTAGTCACTTTTTTTTAACTTTTTTTAAAGTTTATTTATTTTTGAGAGACAGAGCATGAGCAGGGAAGGGGCAGAGAGAGGGAGACACAGAATCAGAAGCAGGCTCCAGTCTCCACACTGTCAGCAGAGAGTCGGACGTGGGGCTCAAACCCACAAACCATGAATCATCACCTGAGCCGAAGTCGCACGCTTAACCGACTGAGCCACCCAGGCACCCCCTTTAGTCACACTTTTTAATCTCTAAACTTAGGACATAATTGGTCTATCACCTTCAAAGAAACACTATGTATAAATTTAATCAATAAATGTTTAGTGTGGACTGGACACAATGTACTGCAGAACTGTTTTACAAGCTGCCCTGCTTAAAAATATCATATCACTGGTTAGAATTGTCCAGGTTATTTCCACAAGCAATTGTCATCTGTCAGCATCTCTGCAAAAAGGGGAAATAAACTTCTAGAAAATTCTGCCTCAAACATTCCATTTAAGGATGATACACTTAGCAATCAAACATTCCAATTGAAAGCAAGTGAAAACCATGCAAAGAAAAATTATCAGTATAAAAAAAGAACTGAGAGAGTTGACTTAGGGGCAGACAGTTAACACTCCTTACCCAAGACTAAAGCAAAACTCTTCAGAGCAAACAACATGTTAAGCACAAGAGTGTCAGCCAGCATAATAATGCTGAGGTAAGAACTAATATTAAAGAGGATTATGGCATGAAGGTGCAGCCACAGTGGCAATTCACAAGTCACTTATGCATATAAGAAATAAAAGAGAGGGGCACCTGGGTGGCTCAGTCAGTTAAGCATCTGACCTTGGCTCGGGTCATGACCTCACCATCCGTGGATTCAAGCCACTCATCAGGTTCTGTGCTGACAGGTCGGAGCCTGAAGCCCATTTCGGATTCTGTGTCTCCCTCTCTCTCTGCCCCTCCCCCGCTCACTCTATCAAAAATAAATAAAACATTAAAAAAAAAAGAAATAAAAGAGAGAATAGTCTTATGGTTTAATGTTCTAATGTAGTGAGAAGCTCTGCATAAACCACTGAGCTTTCTGCTTTCTCTCTACTTGAAAGATCAGCTCAGAACATTGATGAATTTAAAAAAATACTTCATTTTCCTTACAGTGAGAATTCTTTATTCAGTTTCACAAACATAACTTTACCCAGCAAAATCTTGTACACTGCCATGAGGTATTCAGGATTCAACTGGTTTACTGTAATTGCAAGTTTTAGCAAACTATATAAGTTAACTGAATGTGCTAGGCAGCCTTTAAAATGCCCCCCATGATCTCCATCTTCTGGTTTTAATGCCCCTGTGTAATCCCCTCCCCTCATCTACTTCTAACGAATATTATATAGCAAAAGTGATGAGATGTCACTTCCAAATTGGGTTAAAGAAAGTATAAGGTTTCTGTTTTGGGGGCTCAGTGGCTCTCTCAGATTATGGTGAGGAACGGAGGCCTTCTGCCAACAGCCACATACATGAATTTGAAAGCAGATTCTCCAGCCCCACGTGAGCCTTCAGATGACTGCAAATTCATGAGAGTGAACCAGAGACACCCAGCCAAGGCACACCTGAACTCCTGGCCCACGAAAACTGTGGGTTAAGAATTGCCTGGGTTTATGAGCCAGTAAGTTTTGGAATAGCTCCTATTATGTAATAGATAAATTATATAAATTAGATAAACAATATACTTATTTTTACATAATAGTTTGTCACAGAAGATATAACATTATTTGGGCGTAAGGTTCAACCAAAAAAGACACAGGGGCATGTGGGTGGCTCAGTAGGTTAAGTGTTCTACTCTTGATTTCGGCTCAGGTCACGATCTCACAGTTTGTGAGATTACACCCCATGTAGGGCTCTGCACTGACAGCATGGAACCTCTTTTGGACTCTCTCCCCCCTCTCCGGCCCCTCCCAACTCTCACACACATGCATGCTCTCTCTTGCTCTCTCTCAGAACAAATATGTTTAAAATAAATAAATAAATAAGACACAAATGCATTCAACTACCCAGTCTGAAAACAAAAAGAACCCAAATTTGGACTTATTATTTTTCAAACAAATAAACAAAAGCAAAAAAAAAAAAAAAATCCCATACATATTCTGGTATCTAGGGTAGTTTAAAACCAAGCAATTTGCAGTTATTATTTTTCTACTCTTAAAAATGATCAGTGAAACATTTTAGAAATATAGCCAAATTATAAAATCCTAGGAGATTTCCTGAGGTAAATAATGGCACAGTTCATCTACTAATTCACATGAAAAGATTCCAGCATTCTTCCCATGACACTTAAATGAGGATATTTCCCTGGAGAATCAATGTTAAGCAAAGACAAATGCCTTCCTTCTATGATATCTTTGTAGGATTTTATGTTCTGCCGTGCACTGTTCTTCTCCAAAGAAAGGGCTATTGCTTTCTATTTAAGAAAAAGATGAGTCCTAAAGGAACCAAGTGCTGCCACCAAAAGAACTATGTTTGCCATGATAAAGGAACCAGGGAGGAAGATGTCTCAAGGACGGCATTTGAAAAAGTGCTTTCACACATATAAGAAGCTTGATATATGCTGCTTGAGAACCCATGAAATGCATTCACATAACATATACATGTATATGTACACACTCCACAAAAGAGGATTCAGTTTTACTTAACAAGGCTATTTTGAGGGTGTCTGGTGGCTCAGTCAGTTGAGCGTCCAACTTGGCTCAGGTCATTATCTCACGGTTTGTGAGTTTGAGCCCCACATAGGACTTGCTGCTGTCAGTGTGGAGCCAGCTCCAAATCCTCTCCTCTCTCTCTGCCCCTTCCCCAAAGTGCTCCCTCTCTCTCTCTCAAAAATAAACATTTAAATTTAAAAAAAAAAAAAAACTTTTTTAAAGAAAGGCTATTTTGATGTCTTAATTTAGACTCCTACTTTAATGACACTGAAACAAGTTCATCTTCAAAAATGAATATAATAAAAATAGAAACCTCAAATTCTGCTTCCAACCCTGATAGTTATCAGTTCAGCCCTCTAACAGACTCAGGGATCAAAACCCTATAACAATTAGCAAATGATTTCACTAAACATTTTGCAATTGTTTAAAGTTTCTTTCTATCTATATGAGGTTAAATACTCAAAAAAAAAAAAAAAAAACCTCTTAGGTTTCACAAGGTAACTTTGATATATTAGAGACTGGCAGCAGGAAAAAATGATTTTGTTGCTGGTGAGGAAACCCTAGCTATTCATCCTGGGACTGTCAGGGCTCAACACTCACAGAGAAGAAAGCCAAAAAGAGGACTTCTAGAGCTCTTACATCTACTAAGTAGCAAATCTGCCAGCTACCACTCAAAGCACTCAATCTGTTTCCTTGCAAAAAACAACATACATCTAGGGTATGTTATGTTTTCAAGAAAAGGAAAACACTGCTCATCAAATCGATATTATCATATTGGTTCAAACCAACACTCTACACACTGAGAATTTTCTCTCCAACATGGAGAGAACTAAAGAACAGATTCCATCATGAGGTGTGTGTCCCCCATCTTGGTAGTTGGAGGGGTGGTACTACTCTCTGGGAGGCACTTTGGAAATTTTGTGTGCACAGTGGTTGCAGGGTACTACTATCACTTAGTGGTAGAGGTCAAGGAATACTAGACAACCTGCAACGTGTGGACAGTCTCCCATAAAATAATAACTTGTCTTCAACTTCTGAGGTCTGAAGATCCCACCAGACACTCAAGTAACTAACCAGTTGTTTATAAATTTCCACGCCTTGAGCTTAAATCTGTTTTACACACAAACACAAAGTATTTTTGTCCAGTTTTAACAGCACTCACTATTTCAGGAATGAAGTTACCATGCAAATTGAGGGAAAACTGCCTAGAGCTTTCTAAGAGCTGGTCACCATTTTGGAAAAGCCTATGACTACAGCAGTGCTGTTTGTGATACTGAGTGGCCAATGTCCACACACGTTCATCAGTTGGCCATTGCATTCCTTGTGACCACTGGGGAAGGCTCGGTGAAGGAACAAGGGCACTCTCTGGGCTATTAATGTGACTTCCTGTGAATCTATCATTATTTCAAAATTAAAAGTAAAAAGTAAAAAGAGAGATGTTGAGCCATATAGGGTTGAGATCCATCACTCCAAACCCATCTGCTATAAGATAGGACACTCCATCCACTCCACTCCACCAAGGCCAAAAGCAATCTTCACCTCATTTAAAGCCCATTCCTAACCCATCTGCTACAAATGAGGAAATGGAAACCTAATGCTGTGTCTAGCCAAAGGCCAATGATATATTCAGGAGATAAGACATGGGTACTCCAACCCACGTCTCCTAGTTCCCAATTCAATGCTTATGCTAGAACAGACTGTGTGCTTCTCTGCCACCATATTTACTGTGCAGAATGACTCCCAAACTCTAGTTTTCAGGTACAGCTTTTTTTTTTTTCAAAGTTTAAATAAAGTCCATTGACTTTATCTCCTGACACATATTTACAAAAATTTTTTAAAAATACAAACAGAGTAATCTCCCTGGATTTTCACTTTCAGTTCATGCAGCTATCACCAATTGGCTGTGGTTCCCAACCCTTTCCAATCCATTTTCTCCAACACAATGAGGCTACTCCTATCTGCCTTCTTAAGGACTGAGAAGCATCACCATCCTATACTCTGGGAAGCCCTGGGCTACCCCAGGCCTTGGTTATATATCATCACAGGTTTAGAATTCTCAAGAGATCTAATAGAAATTTCTTTATCAATAGGGGTCTGTCCACAAGACCTTCAGGAGAATGAACAACCTAGGATTCCTTTGAAACTTCTGAAGGAATATCACCTGAACCTGGGTTGCTCAGTAAAGACAAGATCTCCTCATTTATAATCACTTGACAAGTTACAGCCAGCCTATATACTTTAGCTGGTGAATGCAATCTCCATGAATGAAAAACAATGATCGGAAAAAATAGTTTAAAATAAAAACTTTGTAACGGTCCTTATCTTTGAGTGATGCATAGAGAAGAATTTATGGAAAGAAAGGATAAATTTTCTGGGATTTACTCTGAAATAGTCTGGCAAGGGCAGGGGGAGGTGGGGAAGGTAGTTGCAAATAAAATAAGATGGGCATTGATATGGATACCTGAGGGCTCATTACTCTCTACTTACGTTCAAAAATGTCCATAATGAAAAGTTACCCCCCCCCCCACACACACACACACACAAATAGCTTGAGGCATGCTGAGCACAGGATGGAAAGAAGTAAATGGTGGGAGCTGCAAGAAAGGGAGTGACAGCAACATTGAGTGGGGGCAGGGCAAGTCTTGCTGCTCAGTGCTGGCTCCATGCCACATTTTTCTGAGATAGGACACTTCTAGATGAGCACCTTGCTGTCTTGAAATTTTATTATATTGAGTGCACACTGCACTCAATCGAAGCACTATCAGATAAAAACGAATTTATTGTCATAAATACACTACATTGGCAGTAACACTCTTCCCCTTCCAATCAAGTTGAAGAGTCTGAGAGGGTGAGATGAGTGTTCACCATTCTTAGTACACCACGGCATGAAAAACACCTATTTTCCAATTATTAGAATGACACATTCTCCCCATGTTTGGTATCATACAGGCAAAAAGCAATACCTAGAATTGAGAAAAGAAACGTATCTGCCCAAAGAAAGTACGGTTCAATTTCAACACATTGGTTTTCTAATACCTTTATTAAACATCTCTATCCCACATGTATGTATGTATGTGTGTGTGTGTGTGTGTATATATATATATATATATATATCATATATACATATATGTATGTATGTCAAATATATATATGTCAAATATATATATGACAAATATATATATATATATATATATATATATATATATATATATATATTTGAGGGTAGAGGCTCAAACCTAAACAAGATGTCCAAAAACCTGCACTTTCAAGCTAAAGCTGTGCCTAGACATCACACGCCTCCCAGAAAACAGCTAGCTCAAGTAACACCACAGAAGGAGAAGCAAAGCCGAATCAGGTGGACCACCATAGGTTTCCGCAGAGCACTTCCTATTAAGATCTGGCACTTCTTCCAGCCTTTGTTCTTTGTACTTGGGCAGTGAGAGCCCTTATATCCCAGATGATGATGATATATTAACATCTCTGTAGTGGTTAGGAGCGGGAGGCATTCTCCGCACTTCTCATCTATCCTCACTCAATCCTAAAAGTAAGTACTATTATTACACACCCTCCCCCACTCGCATTTTACAAATGAGAAAATGGAAGCACAACAATGCTAAGTCATTTGCCTAATAGTTACACTGGTCTTAAGTGACAAAACTGAGTTTCAAACCCAGACAAGCTCACAGGCAGTCCATGCTTTAACCATGGACACCACCACTCAACAGTCTAAAGAATGCAACTATATTTAACTGAAATTACAGCTTTCAGTACTATAATCAATAGGTCATGTTAGCTGTTTTTATTAATGAATCACTGATTACCTAGGCAATCAAGACATTGTAATTGCATTGGAATAAGCATGTGGGTTAACCAATATTGAGTTATTCACATTTTATTAGCAACATTTTATCAGACTTCTTTGTAAGAATCTATGTAGCCCCTTAGTAAGGGAAAATCACCCAAAGCTGAAACAAGCAGGTCAGACGTATTTGCCAAGGGAAACACTTCAAGGTACAGGAGCAGATTAAAATGCTCTGATTCAACAGAGACATCTGTTCTGCCATAAGCGACCATCTGCTTCATATCCCAGACAGCAAAACATTTCAATAGGAAGTGTCAAATCTGACTCCTAATCAGGAAACAATTATCTGCATTTGCTACTGGCCCCAAAGCTGATTTAAAACTCTTGAGGCAAAAGTTAATGGGGAAACCACAGTACAGGTACATCTTCTAATGAGACTAGATACTGGCCAAGATTCCTACCAGCTCTAACATTTTAAGTATTTAACTGACCAACAAAATATACAACTTAAGATGTCAGATGAGAGATGTAGAAAAAATTTTCAGAGGAACAAATGGAGTATGGGAAACAAAGACGTTTGAGGGAAAGACTCAGTGGCCTCAGAGTAAGGAGTTGGGGCCTGGAGCTGTGGGTGAGCCAAACGTCCCTGACCCGAAGGGTCACAGACAACTGCCCACACCATTACAAGGTATTTTTAGGATAACTAAAATGACTTTCAGAGGTTGACAAAGTGAGCACTAGAGCCGGTTAGGATGTTAGGTAAAGTTTTATGGAGGACTTAGGCAAAAAACTGAGTTGCGTCCTAAAGGCTCAACATTTCCTCAGACCAAGACTGCAGGCGAAAGGAAGCCTTCCTGGAAAGGAGCAGCGGCTCACCAACGCAGGTGGGGGCACCTGGGGTGTGAGGAAGTGGAACTCCGTGCAGACAGTCTGGGAAAGCAGCTTAGGGTGAATCGGATGGAGGGATGAATGTCTGCACTTGTTTCCAAGGCAATAGAAAGCCTCTGGAGGTCATTCAGTGAACATATATTCAGCACCTATTATGGGCTGGAGCCCAGGGATTTAGTGTGAACTAGAAAAACCAAGGGCTTGTTATCACAGAGCTTGGATTCTACGGAACAAGACAGAATCAAAGATGTAAGATAATTTCAGTTGGTAGGAAGTGCATTAAAAAAAGTAAAAAGAGGGACGGACAGGCTGAGTGCTACCTTAGCTAGCACAGCAGATGGTTAATGCCCCACTTTGCTTCTCTGAAAGGTGCTTTCTGGGCACAGGGAAGAGAGGAAGAAATGCTGCTCTGGAGGCAGAAAGGATACCAACAGGCTCCAGAGCAGGTGCGCAGCCTGAGAAGACTTAGCTCTGTGTCTTTATGATTCCACCTCATTAAATGAGCTACTAAGAGGCTACTTCAATAATGGCTTCATGTTGGGGCACCTGGGGGGCTCAGTCAGTTAAGTGGCTGACTTCAGCTCAGGTCATGATCTCACAGTTTGAGAGTTCAAGCCCCATGTCAGGCTGTGTGCTGACAGCTCAGAGCCCAGAGCCTGCTTCGGATTCTGTGTCTCCCTCCCTCTCATGCTCTGTCTCTCCCTCAAAAATAAATAAACATTTTAATAAATAATGGCTTCTTGTTAATACAAGGAGAAGAAGCATTTTGAAAAATGGCATCAAGCTGTCTTTGGGGTTTTGGCTGACAAACTGTTCCAATCCTGTTGCTGTTGAAATCCAAAACACTGCTCAATACAAGGTCAGCAGGGGACACCCTCCCTCAGGAAAAGTTTCAGAAAGCAGAGGGCAGCACGATACTTTTTTTTTTTTAATTTTTTTTTTTTTTAATGTGTGCTTTTCTTTGAGGTAGAGAGAGACAGAGCATGAGCTCTGGGGAGGGGCAGAGAGAGAGGGAGACACAGAATCCAAAGCAGCTTCCAGGCTCTAAGCTGTTAGCATAGAGACTGACTCGGGGCTCATACTCATGAACCGTGAGATCATGACCTGAGCCTAAGATGGCACTCAACCGACTGAGCCACCCAGGCACCCCACAATATATTTTTAAAAACAGGAAATGATCATACTTAGTGTGACCTCCAAATTCATGAGGAGAAAAAAAAAAAAGATGAAAATACAAAATGTTATCCAATCTCTCCATAAGAAACATGAATTTTTCCTTCTTTTAATTCTTCATCAACTTAGCCTCTTTATGCTGTGGGTTCCATCACTTAACTGCACATATGTGCTCTAAGGACCTTCTGAGGTCCAAGTTTCCCATATATAGCCCTAGCACTGTTACTCTGAGAGTATCATAGACAGAATGAAAAAGAGAATGGAGACCTGACTTGGCCCTGGCCCACTTTTTCTCTCTGAAACGGAACGGTGGAGCCAATGACTGGGTCCCTGGCTCCCAGCCCTGGCTGAAGCCCTACACACATGCCACCACCTGCTGAGCATAATCAGGGTGTGGCTCCACCCCAGGCACAGTGACAGAGCTCTGATGGGTGCGATTACCCTAGGTATAAACAGGTAAATATCTAGTTCCCAGAACCTGAATTCTAGTTCTTTGCCAATCTCAGTGCACACGCTTTACTGCTCAACACATGTAGGAATAGTCATATTCATCACCTCCCTTGCAAGGTTTCCATCAATAAATCCCCTTGATTTCTGCCTCCTGCCAAAGCTGAATGAATTCCCTCACCCACCATATCTCAACCTCACACTGATGTCACTGTCCATAAATCTTCCTCTCCATATAATCACACCTCTGGCCCACATTCTGCTCCACATTCATGCTTTGCAGCTACCTGCATAGGTGTGGAGGGCACAGTGGAATCTCAGGACTTCAGTACGCTGGACTTCCATTGTCACCACATACCACAGCTCTCAGACCATCACTCTGACCAAATATGTCACCCCTATACCAAATTGTCCCTTAAAACACTGCCTTCAACTGGTTTCACCAAAAGCCTCTGAAAACCAAATGCCAGATTTAGCATCAACAAAGAATGCAGTCAGCCCCACATTCATCTGCCTGCCCCCTATGCTCACATTCACAGCCTCCATTCTGTAGGAGCCTCTCCTCTTTAAAATGGTGAACAAGAGGGGCGCCTGGGTGGCTCAGCCAGTTAAGCATCCAACCTCGGCTCAGGTCGTGATCTCAAAGTTCATGAGTTAGAGCCCCGTGTCGGGCTCTGTGCCAACAGCTCAGAGCCTGGAGCCCGCTTTGGATTCTGTGTCTCCCTCTCTCTCTGCCCCTCCCCCACTCGCACTCTGTCTCTCTCTCTCAAAAATAAATAAACATTAAAAAAAACTTTTTTTTTAATGGTGAACAAGAACTAGGTCCACTTTTTTCCCACCCTCCAAAATTTCTTCAACAACTTTTCAGTTAGACTCTGCCTCAACCATGGACACATTCTTATAATTATTATGAGTTCTGCATTTGGGTATCTGCTATGATTTCAACAGAAGCTCTTGGGTCCAGCACATGACTAATCTTTATCATGTACCTTCAAATGTCTAGTGCACTGGATACTCTAGGAGTGCTTTCAAATAATCTATCTGAAGGCTTTTTTGCAAGTATTAATGCATGAAAATAAATAGGCCATCAGACCCCTTTCCATAGTCCTCTGCCATTTTCTGGATGATGTGGGTTACTTTACAGCTCTAAGCCTCACATTTCTAATCTGTAAAATAGGACAGGGGTACAACAACAGTATCCACCTCCTTCAAAGGTTGGCTGTTCTGCCATATACAACAGTAATCACAACAGTTTTCATTTTACTCCCCAAAGCCCACCCCAACTTCACTATCCACTCATTTGACATCTGTTCCTCCACTCATTTGACATCTGTTGAGCACATACACAGTGGGGTGCAAGATAAACAGGAAGTTGGCTCTCAAGGAGTTTAGGGTCTAAAAGGATGTACATGGGTAAAAATATGTATAACATGTTATAGTACAAGCACACTGGAGATGCTATGGGACCACTAGAGAATAGCAGGGCTGGGTGAATGATGGCGGGGGAGGGAAAGGGGCTCTTGGAAAGGGTCGGTTAAGTCAAAAAAGACTTCCTAACCAAGCAATCATGGAAACTAATGGGCAAGAGAGCAATAACAGAATACAGAATTGATCTCTTCTCCATTAAACTATTTCAACTCTAAAAGAATTATACAAATGAACTGGCCTCAATTTTTCTCAGTTCTCTCATTTTAAAAACAGAACGTACTTTTAGCACTTTGCATACCAAGAAAAAATCAACCAAAATGCTCCAAGTATTCAAAGGTCTTAAAAAAAAAAATAGGTTATATACCAGAATAGTCATTAAACTTGACAGACTGATTACTGACAATTTTAAAGAATTACATTGAACAAATATCTTTAGTGTAAATTTTTTTCTTTGCATAAAACCACATCTAGTGTTCTTAAGTTATACACTTTTATGAAATTCACACACACACCCATAACTATTCCATACTTATGAGAATGATAATTTCCTTTAATGTGCCTTCTAATTAACTTGGTAGATGCTAGCTTGAGCAGTCACAATTGCTATCATTTATGTTCAAAGAGCACTAGTTTTGCCCCAGTACATCCACTTCTAGATTGACAACATCCATTTGTGTCTGAAATTGGTTATGAGCCCTAAGTGCCTCTCTACCTAAACCTCCAGCTGCTGAGTTTCTGAGGCTCTTTTCCTAAATGACATTAATTCAGGATGGGGGGGGGGGGGGGAATCCCCTGCTCTAGTCCACCCCTGCCACCAAAGCCAGCTTTATCTTGTTAAAATACAGCCCCTGTCACTTAATTCCCATGCTCAATAATGTCAATGGTTCCCAGTTACTTCCTAAATTAAGCATCAGCTGATGGTACTATATCCAAGACCCTCTATTACATGATCCAGTCACTTTCCAGCCTTGTCTTCTACTCGCACCTATATTATCCAGCCAAATCTTTCCTGCATCTCAAACACAAACCATCCCTTCATTTCTGTGGTTCGCCTTGGTATCCCAGCCAACACGCCCACACATCTGTGCTTCTATTAAGATCTGTTCAGTGCCGTCTCCCTCCAAAGCTTTCCCTGGTTGTGACCAACCAATGATCATCTCTCATGCCTTCAGACTTCAAAAGTACTTTCTATCTCTGATTAAAAGTATCATTTCCTGATATTCAAAGTACTATACTCCTGAACTAATATTATACCTTTAGTCTTTAGCTAGTTCATAAACACCTTGAGGCACAGCTTTGAAATCTGACTTACCCCCATCAACCCCTACTAAATACCCTGCACACAGAGGCAATCTGGATTTGATAAAGTAACTTTCGCCCCCAACTTTTCATTATAGTGGCCCTGAGTGTCATGAGGAACAGTCTGTAGGTAAAAGAGAGCCATGGGTATTTTTGAACAGGTGAATCATGTGATTGCAGCTGCATTTTCAGACAATCAAGGTGGCTACCAGAGTGAAAAGCATCAGACCTAGAGTCAAAACTCACTTGCTATTTGGGGCACCTGGGTGGCTCAGTCTGTTAAGCCTCTGACTTCAGCTCAGGTCATGATCTTGCTATCCATGAGTTCAAACCCCCACATCGGGCTCTGTGCTGACAGCTTGAGAGCCTGGAGCCTGCTTCAGATTCTCTGTCTCCTTCTCTCTACACTTCCCCTGCTCTCTTTCTCTCTCTCAAAAATAAACATTAAAAAAAACCTTTTTTTAAAACTGAATAAGCATGTAACTTTGGACACACAGCTCACACACACCCCACATCCCATACCCCACCCTCTACCACAGGAACCTTATCTAGAATTTTTGCTCTGAGAATAAACTTGAGAGGGCAAATAAATCATCTCTCAAATTCCAGTTCCAATCTCCTGTTGGTGACTGTCTGCGAAGATACAAGGTTACACAGAGACTCCAGGCAGAGATTATGTTGTCAGTCCTCAGTATCCACCACAGACCTGGAAAGCTGGGTAGCAACATGAGGGCTTGCATTTGCCATCCCCAGACCCTATGATCTTTAAGGTCTAGTATCATTGGATTTGGGGAGGTTTTATATTCTTCTGGGAACTCAAACCCTAAAGGTTTATGGTGTTATTCAGGAATAAAGTTGGCATGCACTTCTGGGAGATGAGAAAGGAGGGAAGAGGGAAGGAAGAGAGAAGAGAAATGGAAGGAAAGGAGAAAGGTATGAAGGGGACGGAAGGGAAGTAAAGGGGAAGTAACAAGGGAAGTGAAGGGAGGGACAGAAAGGGAACACTAGAAGTGAGGAGGACCAGCTATTGAAATTTGTCATTTTACATATCTGATAAAGGGTTAGTATCCACAATCTATAAAGAACTTACCAAACTCAACACCCAAAAAGCAAATAATCCAGTGAAGAAATGGGCAGAAGACATGAATATACACTTTTCCAAAGAAGACATCCAGATGGCCAACAGACACATGAAAAGATGCTCAACATCACTCATCACCAGGGAAAAACAAACCAAAACCACACTGAGATACCACCTCACACTGGTCAGAGTGGCTAAAATTAACAACTCAGGAAACAACAGATGCAGGCGAGGATGTAGAGAAACAGGAACCCTCTTGCACTGTTGGTGGGAATGAAACTGGTGCAGCCGCTCTGGAAAACAGTGTGGAGGTTCCTCAGAAAATTAAAAATAGAACTACCCTATGACCCAGCAATAGCTCTACTAGGAATTTGTCCAGAAATACAGGAGTGCTGATGCACAGGGGACATGTGCCCCAATGTTTATAGCAGCTCTTTCAACAACAGCCAAACTATGGAAAGAGCCTAAATGTCCATCAACTGATGAATGGATAAAGAGGATGTGGTTTATATATACAACGGAATACTACTTGGCAATGAGAACGAATGAAATCTTGCCATTTGCAGCAACATGGATGGAACTGGAAGGTATTATGCTGAGTGAAATAAGTCAGTCAGAGAAAGACAAATATAGTATGTTTTCACTCATGTGTGGAAGTTGAGAAACTTAACAGAAGACTATGGGGGAAGGGATGGGGGGAAAAATAGTTACAGAGAGGGAGGGAGGCAAACCATAAGAGACTCTTAAATACACAGAACAAACTGAGGGTTGATGGGAGGGTAGGGGAGAGGGGAAAATGGGTGATGACCACCGAGGAGGGCACTTGTTGGGATGAGCACTGGGTGTTGTATGTAAGCGATGAACCACAGGAATCCACCCCAAAAACCAAGAGCACACTTTACACACTGTATATCAGCCAGTTTGACAATAAATTATATTTTTAAAATAATAATATAAATAAATAAATAAATAAAATTTGTCATTTTAAAATATGTAAGCATTTGTGATTTTAATCAGTAAACTAAGCAAAAGTAAATTCATAATATGTTTAGAAGTTTATGTTCCCTTGATCAAATGTTCTGACCCTTTCAAAGCAAACATGAATTAGAAGTGCAGATGCTGTGGGCACCTGGGTGGCTCAGTCGGTTAAGCATCCAACTTCGGCTCAGGTCATGATCTCACAGGCTGTGAGTTCGAGCCCCACATCAGGCTCCATGCTGACAGCTCAGAGCCTGGAGCCTGTTTCAGATTCTGTGTCTCCCTCTCTCTCTGACGCTCCCCCATTCATGATCTGTCTCTGTCTTAAAAATAAATAAACGTTAAAAAAAATTTTTTTTTTTTAAAAGAAGTGCAGATGCTGAAGCCATTCCCAAGGCAATTGTAACACAGGGGTAGACCTGGCACAGCTCAGCTCACCCTAGTTTTTTGACGTGACATCGCTCAGCCTCCTAGGTTCATTTCAGAGGGAAAGAGCAATCATCACACCCACAGACAGGATTGCAGTGAGTTTAAGGGGGTCCCGTGTAACACAGTCCCTGGCACATAGGGCGTGCACAATTAACGTGTGCTACTACTGCAATCACCATTATGAAGATCATGACTGCGCAATCAGGGTATTTCCGTCCACGTGTTGGTGACACAAGACAATTTTTTAAAACAAAAAATATGCAAGACTGAGAAAGAAAAATAATGTCAGCTAGTCCTAGCCATGTAAGTCTTACAAACAATCGCTGGCTTTTCTTTGGTGTCTGGTTTCGATGCCAGCCAAGGAGCAGCTTTCACTCCCTCTTTTCAATTTTGTGGTGTATCTTATGAAGCAACAGGTACTTAGGCAAAGACACACACATGTCCAGGCTGGCGTATTTAAAAGAACTGATCTGATAGAAATGAACACCCTGTCCTTTTAGGTGGAAACAAAGGAATTTTTCCCAGAGTGAGCTCATACTCTGTTTAATGGAGCTTCACAGAAATACAGCAAATTAAAAATGACACTCTTACCTAACGGCCCATGGGATAAGCCTACGAAGGTCAGTCACACCTGCAAACATCTTCAGGTCAGCCCTCGGCAGTTTGTTAGGAAGGCATGAATCTCTTCCCAAGGAGGAAATACCAAGAAAGTTCTTCGGTCTGGAAGGCAGGACTGCCTACTTTCAACCTGACTAGCAAAGTTCAAGGATGTGCATTTAAGGGTTTCTGCTTTTTCTAACAACTCCATGATGCCTGGGTCAGTTCTACAGCAGAAGTAACATTAAAGCCCAAGTTCAACTCACATTGGATTATAATGCCTGCAACAAGATAGACACTCAAGCCTATTTGAGTTTAATTAATAGACTAAGTGAATACGGTTGGATACAAACAGGATCAAATGATCTATCAGGTTTGCAGCCATCCTCACAAGGCAGCCAGTCTCTCTGGAACCCTCTGTGTTGGGGCAACATTTCCCACATTTGCTATTGAACCAGTTGCTAAAGCAGCTGGCAGGCAGTCTGGCCAATCAGCAGCTGTCAGTGCTAACAGAACCAGGGTGCAAGGAGTATGTTCACTGCATTAAACAGTTGGCTCCACATGTATACATATGGTTTGGTTGTTGCCACTAAGAATGGATGACACTAATAACTTGAGTGTGTAACTCTTTACAATAGCCAGAATTTCATGTTTGAATGAAGGAAATTACAGTAAAGTTGCCAAAAATTGAATTGTTCCTTGATTCAATTATACTAAAAATGTAAATGAAAAATAATTCAAGTGTTTATTTTACCAGAACTTAAAAACGTTTAATATTCGGAAGATGGACCCACAACTGCACATGTCAAAGACACAGTTCAAATTTTGACATACTTATTTTTTTAATATTTATTTATTTTTGAGAGAGAGAGAGAGAGAGAGAGAGAGAGAGAGAGCAGGGGTGGGGCAGGGAGACAGGGAAACGGGAGACAGAATCCCAAGCAGGCTCCACGCTGTCAGCACAGAGCCTGTCTCAGGTCAGGGCTCGATCTCACAAACCATGAGATCATGACCTGAGCCAAGATCAAGAGTTGGACACTTAACAGACCCAGGCCCCCCATATACATTTTAAGAACTCTTAATAAAAAGCAGAAATCAATTTAATTAGGTCAGCCTTTTTAAGGCACACTACCAATAAATTAAAAGTATATAAAGTACCTTAAATATAAATGACAAAGCAATAAATAAAGCAAATTTTTCCAAAAAGCTCAAGGAACTCAGTGAAAATGGATGTGGAAAGCTGGACTAATTTTAAGGCTTTCTTGACTTCTTTTTAAAATCAATTTCTCTATATTTCCCTTCCTTTATTTAAAATGCCTATTTATAGATAGTTCTCTAAAGAGATGTAACCAGGAGCCAACCTCTCAAACAAAGAAAAATTCATTCTGTACCCATGAGTACTTTCTTAAGCAGCTACAATCACTTTGCTTCAAATCATTTGGCACCAAAATATGACAGATACACACTAACGTTTTAAAATTCACTAATCTAATTCCAGTATTTTTACAGGATATTTCATTCCTGTGAAATGTCTTATTCTATTTGAAATAAAAGAAAGCCATTTTATTTGAAACTAATAAAATAGACCCTAATTTTTTCCTTGGGTCTACTCTGAATGGCAGCTTGCCAAGAATCATTTGGAAACATACCGTCTTTTGCAGCTATTATGAAGCAATGCCGGTTTCTTAAACTCTGGAAAGTATAACTATGCAAATGTCAAGTTTATTTTCATAGGTAAAACTTTCCTAAGTATTCATATTTCTACAGTGCAAGCTCAAAAAAGTGGGGAAGGTATTCTTTTTGATGTTTCAGCAATAAGGACAGCACAGAACAAACAAAATCTGCCTTCACAGCAATATTAAAATAACACTAAAAACCTGGAGCAATGATGTTCCTTTCAACCATCAAAAAGCGAATTTTCAAAGTGTGTAATTTAAGTAGAAGCAAACTTTCTGCAGAGCTTTACTGCTCCTGATCACTGAAGGTCCAGTGGCATCAGCATCACCTGGGAACCTGTTTGAAATGGAGACTCCCAGTCCCCACCCCAGATCTGCTGAATTAAAATCTGCATTTTGATAAGATTCTGCAGTATACACATTAAAGTTTAAGAAGAACAGCTCTAGAAAAGTATGGCATTAAAAAGTTTTTAAAAATCTTTAAATGAAATGTCAACTGAGAAGCAGTAACTCATGAAAGTAGGCCTCCACATGTGGCAGGAATAAAACCCCCAAAGTCTATATTACCTATATTATCCAGTTGACAAAACTTGCACACCAAAAATAAGGATTTACAGGGCCTAAAATTATCCTCAGACTTCAAGTCAGGGCTGTCCTCAAAAAATAACACACGTAATTATCACAAAAGTGGATTATCATAACATCAAGTTTAAGGGAACCTGCAGGCTAATTTTGTGGTTTATAGATAAGAAAATTGATATGCAAGGTTACAGAATGATTGCTGACATGAAATCGAATTATTGAATAATTCTTTCTCTCTCTCTCTCTCAGCCTCAACCCTATATGGCATCTTTGCCTCCTTCCTCCCACATCATATCAGAAGAAGCACCCATGTGTCTTGCATTAGCCCTTTCTAGTATTCCCACTGGCATCTTCCTACATATTCTCACTATTTCCTTCACTACCTAATGTAACAACACTTACCATAGGTCTTCTGCCTACTCCCTCTCCATAGGAAATCCATCCAACAGGTCCCTGCCAGCACAGTCTGCCTAAAATATCTTCAGGAATCTCACCCCTTCAAACCTTCACTAAAATAAAGAACCCATATGATTCACAGCAAAAGACAATCTGATTACAAAATGGGCAGAGGATCTAAATAGACATTTTTTCCAAAGATGACATACAGATGGACACAGGTTTATGAAAAGTTACCCAACATCACTAATCATAGGGAAATGCAAATCAAAACCACAAAGAGATACCACTTCACACTTGTTAGAATGGCTATTATCAAAAAGATACGAAATAACAAATGTTAGTGAGGATGTAGAGAAAAGGGAACCCTCATACACTTTGGGTGGGAATGTAAATTGGTGCAGACACTACGGAAAACCATTTGGAGATTCCTCAAAAAATTAAAAATAGAACTACCCTATGATTCAGCCATTTCACCGGAATTCCCCCAGGTTCACTGCAGCGTTATTTACAGCAGCCAAGACATGGGAATAACCTGAGTGTCCACTGATGGATGAACGGATAAAGAAAATGAGGTGCATATACAAAATAGAACATTACTCAGCCATTTAAAAAGCAAAAAAAAATGCTGCCTTTTGTGATAACATGGGTGGACCTTGAGGACGTTACTCTAAGCGAGATAAGTCAGACCTAAAAAGATACTGTATGATCTCACTTATATGTGGAAAGAAAGAAAGAAAGAAAGAAAGAAAGAAAGAAAGAAAGAAAGAAAGAAAGAAAACGAACTTCTAAGAAACAGAACGGATTGGTGATTGCCATGGCAGAAATTGGGGTGTAGGCAAATGGGTGGAAGGTGGTCACAAGGTACAAACTTCCAGGTATAATGAGGTCCTGGTGATGTAACATTCAGCAGGCTGACTACAGTTAGTAATGCTATAGGGTACATTTGAAAGTTGCTAAGAAAATAGATCTTAAAAGTTCTCATCACAAGGAAAAAATTGTAACCATGTGGGATGAATGTTAACTAGACTTACCATGGTGATCATTTCATAATATACACAAATACCGAATCATGATGTTGTATACCTGAAACTAATTTTATATGGCAATTATATCTCAATTAAAATAACAAAAAACTTCACTGGATCCCCTCTTCTTAGAGAAGACAGGAGAAATTTCCAAGTCTGTATGTGAGATCTGCCACATGCTTCCCTACCCTACCTTCCAAGACCACTGACAATTGCCCCCTGTTGCCTCTGGTCTGCAAGCTGAGGCTCACCGCACCTTACAGATTCCAACTGCTCAGACTTGTCTCCTGACCTGAAATTCACTCAAATACTGCCTTATCTTCAGGGCCAAGTCCCACTTCCTCCATGAAGCCAAAGCTACAGAGCTGTGTCCTTTTTCTTAAGTCTGTTTGTTTGTTTTAAGGAGGGGAGGAAGGGGCAGAAAGAGAGAGAAAGAGAAAGAGAGAGAGAAAATTCCAAGCTGTCAGCACAAAGCCCAATGCAGGGTTTGAACCCACGAACCATGAGATCATGGCCTGAACCAAAGTCGGATGTTTAACCAACTGAGCCACCCAGGAGCTCCAGAGAGTGTGTGTCCTAAAAAAGTCCTGAGAGAATTTACTTTCATGGACATTCACTTCACCCTCTTCTCTGGTACTGTTAAAGAGCTACCATAAGATCCATCAGGGTAATGACTATATCTTAAATCCTTTTAAAAGATAAGCCCACTAGGGGATCAATAAATATACTGGGCAGTATAAGTAATGACTGGTTAAGCCTGCAACAAAATTAATTTCTTCTAAATTGATAACAGGACCATACCTAGTCAGTAAAGATTGGTAAACTGCTTCTTTTCTAGAAAGGAAAAAGAGAATCCCTCATTGAGTTTTTAATATCAAATGTTATATTCATAAAAGTAGTGTGTCCCTCACTAATTTTTAAACCTTAGGTTGTACAATACACCAATTACTACATTCTAGAAGCCGAGCTTGCCTTATCCTCTAAAATACACTAGAGCCAGCACACCATGTATCTCTAAGCACCTCTCAAAGTGCCAGATACCTAAGTGCTCAACAAATACTTGCTGAATCAACAGATGGGGGTTTCCCGTTTTCATTTATCAGGCAAAGAGACTACAGTAAGTAAAGAACCAAATGAGCAAAATAAAAAAAAGGAAGCTGAAGAAATGTGGGGAAAGAATCTACCCTAAGTAGGACTCAGCTCCTCAATCCTTCTTCTCCCCCTCTCCCAAAAAGTAAATTTCATTAAGTGATGAGATCCTTTAGTAGATGTCAATTTAAATGTCACTACACCGTGAACGACCAGTATGCCTGCTGTCGCAAGTAACCCTTGCACTAAAATACACACATCAAACACAAACAGAAATGCAGAAAATGCTCTACTAATGCTTTGTACATACACTGGTTCCTAACTAAAGAAAAACAAAAACAAAAAAACACAGCTATCAAAAGCTTCCATATAGTTTTATCAAAGTCATACTTTCTCTACCAAGTCATTTTAACTCTCTTCTAGAACAATAAGGAAAATACGTACAAATAAAAAATGTAAGTGGGAGGGGCACCTGGGTGGCTCAGTCGGTTGAGCAGCCGACTTTGGCTCAGGTCATGATCTCGCGGTTCATGAGTTCAAGCCCCGCGTCAGGCTCTGTGCTGACAGCTCGGAGCCTGGAGCCTGTTTCGGATTCTGTGTCTCCCTCTCTCTGAGCCTCCCCCGTTCATGCTCTGTCTCTCTCTGTCTCAAAAATAAATAAACGTTAAAAAAAATGTAAGTGGGAGGTCACTAATGTATGGAGTAAATATGCCCCTTTATTAGCTAAAGTCCACCTGTATTGCATAAATAAGCATTTCTGCCAATGTCAACCTTCATCCATAAATGTGTGATCTTAATATTTAATGAGGATTGGGTATCTTTGAGAAATGTGTACTATAGAAAAAGGGAGTAAATACTGTATATTCCCAAAAAGCACGAGCCATTGATATGTCAATTACAAATACTTTTTCACATGTTGATATCAACTGACAATATCAAAAGCAGGACAGTACCTTTGCAGATAAAGTAAATAAAAATGATGCAAAGCCTTAAAATAAGGAGTAAGAGTCAAAAACATCCGATGATCCAAAGACTTACTCTAAAACACTTAGGGGAAAATGTCTATTTCTACATGGTTCCATAGCTTATATTCTCATTAGAGTAAGCAAGCGGCAATAAATACCTTTGCAAATACAGACACACTCAGTAGATGGAATTTGGGCTTTAAAATGTGACCTTAACATGTTCATTTAACGACCAAAATTACTTCTCATTCATACCAAGGCACCTAGGAAAGCCATAACCATTTACACAGCAAACGAACTACTCACAGAACTAGGCGGCACACCAAAAGAGGCTGACACATTACCTTGGATTAAGAATAAAGTCATGCCAGCATCTCATTTTCATCCTACCATAGCCTTATATAATTCTTTAATGTTCTCTTTACCTTGATGGAGATTTTAATTATAAGCAAAACGAAAAATAGAAAATACACTTCTAAACCCTCCACCCCTCAACAAATAATATTTGGGCATTACCTTAGCTATAGCATGTTTAACACTGTTGCAATTATAGTGTTCATTTAACTTTGTACCTTTTCTCACTTAACCTCGCCTAACATAACCTTTTATCACGTTGTTACATAGTTGTTAAATCCATTTAATGGCTACATATTATTTCTTCTAAAAGATAAGGTGTGGCTTATATACCATTTGCCTATTACTGGACCTTTGAAGTTACTCTGTTTTTGGATTTTAAATAATGCTGGCAAATATCCTCACCCATAATTTCAATTTCCAAGGGATAAACAATATCCCAGAGAACAGTATTCCAGAGGACTGGTTGAAAGTGTATGAACACGCTTGTAGATCTTGATAATCCTTCCTAATTGCTTTCCAAAAGAGATGTACACTTTTGCACAGCACCAGCAGTGTCCAAATGCAACAGATCGCTGTGCCTTCACAGCATCACGTGTATTAACATTTTTTGTTTTTCCGATTTAAAAAAAAAAAAAAGGGTAACATTTTAATTTGGTGGTCTTTGAATACGAGGCTTATTCAATGTTTTTCCATGTCTTTTTACTGGTTAATTCCCTCCTTTGTGAAATGCCCATTTGGGTCCTTTGGCCAAGCAACCACTGGGCTCTTAACGTTCTTCTCATTAGTTTGATGGAATAAAAGTGCCCCATAAGTGCCTTGCATTTTCAATTAGAAGCTTTCATATTAGAAGAAGAATAATAGAGACTTAATTTCATCACTGATCAATTGGGTAAATGTTCAGAAGTAAACAACATGTTTCTACTCCCAAGGACTCCCACTTCTAGGAAATAAAATGTGCTTTAAACCAGTGGCTCTTTATTTAACACAGTTCACATCTCTCAACTGCTATTATTTTCTAATAGAAAACAAACTCAGTGACAAAAAAAAGAACTGTCACTGTATAAACAAATTAATGAAAAATATACAGCTACTTAAAAATAGGTCATGGGTGATTCATATTTGAATATCAAAGCTTACCTGGCATAAGTTCCCATTATTAGAAAATTACAACCCCCAAATACTACCATTAGAGTTTGCTACTTCCTGTGCATAAAGGGCATCACTACACCCTGGAGATCTGCCCAAAGAATTCACAACAAACTGCATGGAGTCACCTTTCATGAAAGGCCTGGCTTCTAAAATCAAGCCAAGAGTAAGACAAAATTATCCTTGAAAATCATTTAAATAGACCACACAGAACAGCACAGTGCTTTTCTGAGTACTGCTTTCTCAGGAAGCCCAATACTGCCAGTTTTTCCTGTCGTGTTAGAACAGATTGCTGTTTCTTTAGTTGAAATCCAGAAAAAAAATGGGTCTGGCTTATATTTAAGGAAATATTGAATGAAGAAAAAAAATCTAATTATTTTTAAGCAACATTTATAGTTGAATTAGCGTAAGTTAAATGCACATGATAGAATGCCACTGTAAAGTGATAATTACAAAACCAAATGAATTTATAATTTAGAAGCAAAACAAAAGCAGCAATTGAAAACCATGACCAACTCAAGACCACACTGAAATAATACTGATAAAACAACCTTCTCAAAATTTACTTAAATTAAAACTATGTGCACAGTGTCACTGTTTTGCAACCTTGCCAAGTACTAGAGGACATCCAGACTTAAGAATACTGAACTCATGGGAATGCAAACTGGTGCAGCCACTCTGGAAAACACTGTGGAGGTTCCTCCAAAAATTAAAAATAGATCTACCCTCTGGCCCAGGAATAGCACTGCTAGGAATTTACCCAAGAGATACAGGAGTGCTGATGCATAGGGGCACTTGTACCCCCATGTTTATAGCAGCATTTTCAACAATAGCCAAATTATGGAAAGAGCCTAAATGTCCATCAACTGATGAATGGATAAAGAAGTTGTGGTTCATATATACAATGGAATAGTACTTGGCAATGAGAAAGAATGAAATCTGGCCTTTTGTAGCAACATGGATGGAACTGGAGAGTGTTATGCTAAGTGAAATAACCCAGGCAGAGAAAGACAAATACTATACGTTTTCACTCATAAGTGAATCCTGAGAAACTCAACAGAAGACCAGGAGGGAGGAGAAGGGGGGGGAAAAAGTTACAGAGAGGGAAGGAGGCAAATCATAACAGACTCTTAAATACTGAGAATAAACTGAGGGTTGATGGGGGGTGGGGGGGGAGGGAGGGTGGGTGATGGGCATTGAGGAGGGCACCTACTGAGATGAGCACTGGGTGTTGCATGGAAACCAATTTGACAATAAAGTTCATATTTTTTAAAAAATTGAATACTGAAAAACCTCACACAACTTTTTATTTACAGATACAAATTTCAAGTAACTCTTGAAAACAAATTGTAAATAACTCTTAACATTTTATTTAGATTTTTAAAAATGAAAGTATGGTTGTATGAAATGGAAGAACCCAAGAGAGTTTCTGCATTGACATTTAAGGCCTGTTGGTAATTATGCTTTGAAAATCACTGCTTTGAAGACAAAGGCCAACCAGAAAAGGGAAATGTAATTTGAGGAAAAAGTGATGGAATTTTTTAAACTCCAAAATCTTTTAATTCTGGAAAGTTGTACAATACAGAAAGAAGTAGCATGGTACCCAGTAATTCAAGGTTAATGTGACAGAGAAGCTGCTCAAAATACAGCAGTTCTCTAGCTTCTCTTAGCTTGGTCTCTTAGACCAACACCAACCATCAAAAAGAACAAATGTCTTTGTAAGACCAAGACTGGACAGGGAAGCGGAAGGCAAGGATGCCAACTAAAGTTACTCTATGTTCAAAAACTATATTGCAAGAGGGGGTGCCTGGGTGGCTCAGTCGGTTAAGCCTCCGACTCTGGCTCAAGTCATGATCTCACAGTTCATGAGTTCGAGTCCCATGTCAGACTCTGTGCTGACAGCTCACAGCCTGAAGCCTGCTTCAGATTCTGGGTCTCCCTCTAACTGCCCTTGCCCCACTCACGCTCTGTCTTTCTCTCTTTCTCTCTCTCTCTCTCTCAAAAATAGACACTGGAAAAAAATGTATTACAAGAGGACACGCTTTATGTACTTGTGGGAGCATGAAATGTGGGTACCAATAAGAGGGAAGCAAAACGGACAAAGCACTGCCATTAGAGTTTGCCCCTTACTGTCCAGAGAAACCAAAGACACATACATTACTTTGTTAACCACAAATTTGTACAGAATCAAGTTGTAAGGGGAAACCTCTAGGTTTAAAATTCTAAAATTTTAAAAGCATAAGAATTCTTGACTTGCCTCTGAAGAAGCAATAAAAAAAGCTCTCATCCTCAATTTCATTCTTATTAATTAATAATACTTTACTTTTTAACAAAATATAGGCTCATTGGAGAAATTTTGGAAAAGTATGAATAAAATCAAATTCATCCATAATTCTGTCCAAAAAAGAAGTAGGCAGTCAAGTAATAAAGAACCGTGGAAGAAAGTGAGAACACAATTTTGAAACTAATAATAACAAGACAAGGGAACGATAAACACAGCAGACACCATCTCTAGACTGCAGAGAACTAATTTTGAGAAGTCTGAAAAATATTTATTACACTCTTAAAAGAGATTGCTGCTTTTGTGGCCCAAGAGACACTAAAATATGACAATCTGAGAAAGACAAGAGAGCATCACCCAAAGCAATTAATCTAACTGGGTAGCTCAGTTTTTAAAACAATATATCTAAAACTTGGAGAGGTAGGCACATGGCCAAGGAGGAAACAAAAATGTATGAACCACAAAGAACTTTGTCAGGAAGATAAACCTCAGAATTAGCTGAAGCGCATGAGCATTTTTTTTTTATTAGTAAGTAAAGGAAAGTGAGATTCTAAGCTATATTTGGAAGAAGGAAAAGATAAACTGCAGTGTGGAGAATAGAGGCTATTATTAACCAATCATATTTTCTCTTGGTCTTTTATAACAGAAGAACTTGAAACTAGAAAAGGAATAACAGTATGAACAGAAAATTAGTAGCCTCTCTGTCCCTCAAAAAAAAAAAAAATTTAAGGAGAAAATTTCCAAGGCATTTTAGTGATCTTGTATCATTCCCCTACTTTAGAGCCTTCAAAGACTCCCCACTGCTCATGAAAGCAGGGACAAATTGCTCTGCTTGACAATAAGACCCTCCTCCAAGCTGCTCCCTCCACCCCTGGGGTCTCCTCCAAATCCCCCTCCAACGTCAACCTCTCTGGACGGTCTCTTCCTGAACTCCAGGCTGGAAAAAGTTAAGAAGGCCTTCCCTGTGTCCCCATGACATATTGTACATGTGTCCCCTATATCATTTTCCACATTTACTGTGACTGTTTCCCCATGGACTGGGGCTGGAGGTATCTTCACATCACTAGCAGCAGGAACACAGTAGGAGATGTTCATTTGTTAATCAACTAATGACTGATTCCCTGAGGAATAATCATGCGACTAGACAAGAGATCAGAAAATCAAGAGGAGCAGTGAACTGCCTCTCACAAGGATGTGTGAGACCTCTACCATGCTACCACCACATGCATGGCTCCAAGTTAGAGCTTTATTCTCCAACATCCCTCAGAGGTAAGCAGTACCAGGCCTTTAAAAAAGAAAAGAGAAGAGAAGAGAAGAGAAGAGAAGAGAAGAGAAGAGAAGAGAAGAGAAGAGAAGAGAAAAGAAAAGAAAAAGAGGAAGGGGAGGGAAGGGGAGGGGAGGGGAGGGGAGGGGAGGCAAGGGGAGGGGAGGGAAGGAATAAAATTGCCACTCAGTGCTTGAGTAACTTGACTGAGGTCCCACAGGTGCCAAACCCCATGTCCACAAGCCTCCAAAATTTATTCCAGAAGCAGATTCTAGTGAACTCTGTGAGCATTAGCAATGAGTGAGGACACTATCCCCAACCTAGGATCATTAGGGCCAGGTTCATAAAACTAGCCTCCTCTTTTGTACAATATGGTTGCCAAATGTCACAAAGTACTTTTTTACAATTTCCCAAGTTACTATGACCATATCAAGTGGTGACATTGAATGAATCATAAGTATACTTGGGCATTCAACCAGGTCAAAACCATATGTACAAACAAGAACTAGCAACTTTTTAACTTGGAGATCAAAGTACCTTTTCATTACTGAATCCAGAGCTGAAACAAAAGTCACTAAACTCAAAGCTAGCATGTATGGCTTTGGGCAATACATTTAAGCTTGGGGATCTCAAGGTGTTCACCTGTAAATGGGCAAGGGAGTGGGGAGGTGGCCAGGTAATCTCTAGGTCTGCTTCTCCTCTGTTTAATTTTAAAACCCTTGAGCCAAGGACAGACATAAGACAATAGCTGGTTCAAATCCACTTGTCTGCCAAGTTGTCAGCAGTAACACTGTGTCGCCCCAATCTCATCATGGGTCCTTGGCTTCGAGAACTGGTGGTAATCATGATGGAAAGGGGAGAGACTAGATCTGTATTGCCAAGTGGCAAACCACATGAATTAGCAAGGGTATAAATGAAGCAAATATCAGGCCAACACAGCATTTTCCAACAAGAACTGTTGACTCCTATAACTGGCTGCTTTAAATGGTACTCAGTGCATCACCACAAGCATTATCTCCCAGCAAAGTCATGGTGGAGAAAATATATCTACACTGTTCACAAGATCTACATAATTAGAAGCAACCTCTTAGGTTCCTTACTACTCTAAATTCTATTTTATGAACTATATGGGGAGTTGTATGGATGCTGAACCAATATAAATGACAAATTAAATTTTTAATGAAGAGTTTGTTCTTTTTTAAAAGACCTAATCTGATTTTCCTCTTTTTCTTTTCTTCTTCTTCGTCTTTTTTTGAAAGCCCATCTCCAGGGGCACCTGGGTGGCTCAGTCAGTTAAGGTCAGATTCCTGGTTTTTGCTCAGGTCATAATCTCATGCTTTATGAGTTCAAGCACCACATGGGGCTCCATGCTGATGGTGCAGAGCTGGCTTGGGATTCTCTCCCTCTCCCTCTCTGCCCCACTCTCTGCCCCTCCCCTGCTTGTTCTCTCTCTCTCTCTCTCTCTCAAAATAAAGTTAAAAACATTTTAAAAACCTATCTCCATTTCATCAAGTTTCCTCAAAATGAGGCAGACCAGTATATTTGTTCACAGAGGATAGCCAAACAATAGCTAAGTGACAAAGTTGTCAGATTCTGACTTAGAAAAAACTAGCATCCTATAGCATACACAGCATATGTAATCAATCAACATTACTATGTGTAAAGTTACAGTTACCATCCAAATAACATAAAGCAACTCTGCAGAAAACAGTTTCTCAACTTGCTACTAGGAAGTCACTGGATTAACAACTTCTATGAAGTGAGGCACAGACAGTTCAAGCAGAAGACACTCATTTGCTATAAAATTTCAATTATGTCTAAGATAAAACTGCAACTACTTTCCCAATGAGATTCATGAATTAAAAAAGAAAAACAACATGGCTCTCTCACTATTGGCACTTTCAGGAAGATACTCCCATTTCAGAGAAATTCCCAAACACAGGCAAATTCTTGTGTGGTTTTCTTGGGTCCCTGTCTTCTTTGGATCCCTTCTAGCTGAGGACCCAGATGCTCAGAAATGAACAATGACATTAATGACACTGAGCAACATGTGAAATTAACATTCCCCTACTTCTCTCCGTCATCTTCTTGCCACAACAGATGCCTTAGGCCTGTTGGTGACCCCCCTGGAAACACCGGGAAGTTCATTTTAATTCTATATCTTTTATGTGAATGGTCTTAAATTTTTTTTAATGTTTCTTCATTTTGAGAGACAGAGCATGTGGGGGGGGGGGGGGGAGGAGGGAGGGGCAGAGAAAGAGGGGAACACAGAATCCCAAGCAGGCTCCAGGCTCTGAGCTGTCAGCACAGGGCCCAATGCGGGGCTTGAACTCACGAGCTGTGAGATCATGACCTGAGCTGAAGTAGAATGTTTAACCCACTGAACCACCCAGGTGCCCCTTATGTGAATGGTTTTAAAGTTTTCAGTACATATTTTAAAATATTTATTTTGCCCTTGACCTAACCTAACCTCAAAAACCGATCACCAAATCTTCACCTGGCTTTCTATTTCTTCGCCCAAGACCTTTTCAAAAATAGAAGTGTGGGTACAATTTGTTAGGTGCTTTGTCAGTATTCTGTGTAAGTCCAAGTATTAGTTTATGATAGAATTCTTGGGGATTTAGCTCAATAGCTTGCTTAAAACATTTTGGGAACAATGTAGACTATAAAATAACAATTTACATAATAAGGTGCACAAGCACTTCCCTCACACTATTAATAAATTTTTATGGCAATTTTTTCTGGGGATAAACATCTAATTATTACAAGCCTGTAATCAGAAATATGTCGTATGAGTCCTATCCTAAGGACTTATTTCTTGGAGGTTATCGAGAATCACAATAGGAGGAAATCCTGCTCTGCTGTTAAAACTCTACTGGGATTCATTAATAAAATCATTGCTAAGTACAAATTTAGTCGTCTTTGGTCTCATGCCTATTTTATCCCCAGGGACAACACTACGCCCCTTCTTTTCTCCTGTCACAGTTTTTACAGAAGCCGTATTTTTTAAAATAAAAAGGGGGAGAGCTGCAGTTCAGAATTGCTATTATTTTTCTGTACTGTTTCTCTGAGTAAAACAAGACTTCTAAACTAACAAAGAACAATAATCAGTGCAGATGCAAGATACAATACACCGTAATAAGGAAATACTGAACACTAACATTCACAAGGCCACACATAAAAAGGAGCTGAAACTCAATGTTAAGGCTAAATTGCAAGATAATATTTCACACAGCTGTGAGCGGAACATAAAAGCAACTTGAGACTTCCTATATTTGAAGAGATGTCCTTCCGCCACTTGTTTACTTTGTACTTTTCTAGAACTTGGGGCACCCTCCAGCCCACGCTTCTCAGTTCCAGCTCATCATCCAAGTAAAGGTCTGCACCTCTGGGGCATCCCTCCCCACTAGCCCTGTGGGAGTGCTCCCATCTGAGCCCCCACAGAGAGGCTCACAGGAGCATTAATCTGGAATCTGGATGACCCCAAGCATTTCTTAGGGCCTGCAACAGCTGCAGATGCTGCTAGCTGGGCAGGAGAGACACCCTCTGCAGAAGGCAGCTGTGGGACTCTCCTCACCCCTCTGACTAGGACGGCAGTCCCTGGATGAGCTGTGGTGCTTGGCCAGGGGAAATGGTATTTCCTGTCTGTTCTTCAGTCACTTCCCATTCTTATTTATTGGTTTCTAGTGGTTTCCACAGTCGGGGAAAAAAAGGGCAGAATCAAGAGGACCGCCAGATTTCGGCTTTCTTTCACAGCTTGCCCTTGATTCAAAAGGGCAGTCAAGAAGAGAAAACTTCCAAAACCAAGAGTCTGACCAAAGGTTAGTATGATTTTATAATAGAATGTTAAAACCAGGTTGGATCTGATTCTCTAAATATCCCATGCCTTTTCCGATAAGACTTTAACTACAATTATTTGTTCTTGAGTAAAAAAGGACTTCTGGGAGGAAAAGTTGGGGGAGGGGAGTAGAACAGAAATTGACATTTTCAACTGTATGGTGTTCAGCACTATAATCTAAACAGAGTGTAAAAGATACAAAATATCACCACTGACCTAGTCTAAACAGTTCTATGGAGTAAAAAAAGCAACATGAACTAATGAGAGAACCCTGAGCTGTACTAGATAATCCAGAACTGAACTATATGGATTGAGCAATCACACAGTTAACCGTAGGTTCTGAACTTTTTAGAAAAAACAACAACAACAACAACAACAACAACAACAACAACTATATAATTAATGGAATTTTCTCTTCACAGTGCTTAAGCATTCTAAAAGGTGACACCTAAATCTGGCACCTATTGAGAAATTATGACACAGTTGCTATAATTTTTAGATATTTTTAACTCGTGAAGAGATCAGAGTAAGAGAATATACCTTAACTCACTGCTACCACATAATGTTCCTTCAAATATCATCCTAGCTAGCTTCTGGATCCAACTACATCTAAGCAAAAGAAGGCACCAACAAATTATGGAGGCCTGATTTAACGACAGAATGTAACCCAAACACATTTGATCAAGCAGTGTGAGATGCCCTTGTACTCATTAAAGATTTGGAGAAGCTGAAGGAGAGCAGAGACAGCATCCAGTCTCCTCCACTGAGTGACGGAGTCAAGTTCTAGAAAGGCTGCCCATGGAACCCTGAAGGAGGACCACAATACCCCCACGGGGAACCAGGCATGCTCAATCAACCCTGGAACACACAGAAGAATCTTCAGTGAGAATCCCTCCATGTTTCATAATCTCAAATGTTAGGATTAGCTCTACGCCTGTTCTGTTTAAATAACCACGATTTTCAGTATGACATGGAAACATGTGAAGAGTTGACCACTCCACTTCTGGCTGATCTGAAGACAAGCAATGGGAATTGCTTCCCTTACACGTGTTCTGTTGCCACACTCACCCAAAACTTGATGAAGTTTCATTTATTTTCCCCCTATATGCCAACTTTATTCCAAGAAGGACTTTACGTGAGCATTTAAACCTCATTTAGTTTAAAACATTTTTAGGAATACCCTCTTTGTCAGTGTGATAAAACTTGAGATTTGGTTGAATCAAGTTGAATTTATTTTAATCCAAGGGACAGTAGGTAAAAAGCATTAATTTGGGAGTTTAACGTTGAATGATAGAAATACCATGTAGAAGTTTTATTTTCTAAATACTCACTTCAAAATGCATTTAAACTTTTAAATATTTCTGACTTTAATTTTAATTTGGATAATTGCCTCAGGATGTGGGTGTTATTATTTAAGATTATAGCAAGTCCTCTAGCACATGTAAAATAAAAGCAAGAGATGATGCAGTCTGAATTTATCACAAAAATACACCCAATCACATTATTAAAAAAACTTTAGAAACAAAAAAGAGGAGCCACCATATTCTATCACTCTAAAATAAGCATTATTATTGGCTTAGTATGTTTCCAAATCACTTAATGCATTCTTTTAACTATTTGAAAGCATACTATATATACAAAATGTGAATCCTGGGGCACCTGGATGGCTCAGTAGGTTAAGCATCAGACTTCAGCTCGGGTCATGATCTCACAGTTAGTGAGTTCAAGCTCCCTGTCAGGCTCTGTGCTGACAGCTCAGAGCCTGGAGCCTGCTTTGGATTCTGTGCCTCCCTCACTCTGCTCCTCCTCTGCTTGCTCATTCTCTCGTGCTCGCTCTCTCTCTCTCTCTCTCTCGTATGTGTGCACATGCATGCACTCTCAAAAATCAATAAACGTTAAAAAAAATCTTTAAAATGTGCATATTCTTTTTAAGTTTATTTATTTATCTTGAGAGAGAGAGAAAGCAGGGGAGGGGCAGAGAGAGAGAGAAAGAGAATCCAAAGCTGGCTTTGTATCAGCAGCACGGAGCCCGACGTGGGGCTCCAACTCACCAACTGTGAAATCATGATCTGAGCCAAAATCAAGAGTCAGATGCTTAACCAACTGAGCCATCCAGGAGCCCCTACAAAATGTGCATCTTACAAGTTATATAGGAAGCTGCCAGTTTTATAATCATCATTTGAATATTTAAAGTATTCTAAAAAGTTGATAAGTCATCTAAGTCAATAAAATAAACAGCAACACATAAAATTGAAGAAAGAAAATTCTAGCCCCTTGTGAGATGGTAGGAGAAAAAGGACCCACATGTTTTAGGATGTTTTACCCTACCTAATGAAGATCTGGATAGTAACAAACGGGTGGGTCTAAGTGGAGATAAGCTTTCTCCTGGTATTTGCAAGTATACTTTTTAAAACACTTTCTTCCCTTTTCTATTCCAGTCTCTTCTATATAATCTTGTGGAACTTTGGGAAAGTATCTTAAACTCTCCCACACTGCACTGTCAAGTGTGGACACCACTGTTTGTGGGCATGAAAACACTCTTACGTGCATCACAATAATAATGTGACTAGTATTCGTCTCAATCGTCACCTCTAAATGTCCTCTTTGAAAAGTTAGTAGCAGAAATCTAATCACCAACTAACTTCCCTCACTGCCTCCAAACTGCTGGAAATGGTTAAACTGGATATTGGAAATTTATTTAATTTTAGGAATAAATATTAAACTTCCTCATTTGAGACAGAAAGTTCTAAGGACTTTTGTGGGGAAAATAATTGCTAATGCCTCGTAGGAATACTGTTACTCTTTCAGTCCACATAGTGAAGCTATGGGATGAGATGTTAAGTTTCATTTTTACTGACACAAATGAGAAATTATTTTATCCTTTTAAAAATGAATGGTTCTTAGGGATTCTGGGTGGCTTGGTCAGTTAAAACGTCTGGCTCTTGACTTCAGCTCAGGTCATGCTCTCACAGTTCATGAGTTTGAGCCCCACATCAGGCTCTGCATTGACAGCACAGAGCCTGCTTGGAAGTCTCTCTCTTTGCCCCACCCCCACCCCTCTTCTGCTCATGTGCTCTGTTTCTCTCTCTCAAAATAAATAAATAAACTTAAAAAAAAATTTTTTTTAATGAATGGTTCTTCAAACCTCCAATGACCTCAATCACCAAAAACTTGCACAAGTATCACATAATTATGCTTTTGAAACCCCAGAAATCTAAATTCATGATTTCAAGTTTTGTCCTTATTTCCTTAATTTTGCACTTTGAAACCCATACCCTGTAGAAGGTTAGGATAACCCAAATGACTGTCAACTATTTTGTGTTCTGGTCAAAGCTCTGACCCATAATCATTGACTAAAAGACCAAATGACGGCATAACATTCAATGCCGGAGTAGCCCAAATGAACAAACAATACCCTCAATGGATATGAAAATATCTTTTCCAGAAGCATGGGCCTTATAAGGGAAATGGCAAGTGGTCTATTAGGAAATGGCAGAAGTCCTCTGACATTCTGAAAGGCATTGTAAATACCACTGCCACCTGAGAAGACTGACCAACAATTTTATGAATGGCAATGAAAGTAACTAGTCAGAGGCATCTCATTACTTCTGGGGATTAGAAAGGAATGGAGAGGCCTGCCAGTGTATGACTAGGAACAGCATATGAGATCCACACACTGATCCAATTAATGTGTCTATTTAAATAACATGCTCTAAAGATCCACTTAAAATTTATCCATTTCTGATGCTTACTGCTTATTTCAGACATTTTTAAAACTTCAAACTGAGTTTGATGACTATATATCTTCTCCAATATGTGTGTACAGCTGTGTTTTTAGAAGGCAGAAAATGTCATGTGGATGACAAAGAAAAAGCAACTAGGATGCATCATCAGTTGAGGTGGAGCAGACACCAAAAACTGGTACACAGCTGCAACGCCTTTACAAAGTTCTCTGAAACAATTAGCCTCAAAATTGTCAAGTAACTGAAAAACTACTAGGTCTTTTATATCTTGTCTCAATCCTTGGGAGCCTTCACAAAAATCCCAGTAAATCTATTATGTACCTCAAGAATACAAGGTTAAACCCAGTCCATATGAATAGTACTAAACAAGTACAAACTAACCCAAATATAATAGATAACAAGGACAAATTCCTCCCATATACTGGGGGACAGTGCCACAGACACAAAAGGACAAGATAATGATTGCAAAATGGCAGAATCTTAACAAAAGACAGGTGTTGTTCAGACAACCAGATGAAGTTATTTGCCTCAGTCAGAGAGTGAGTGGCCACACAGATGTGTCATGGAAACTGCTAAGAGTACATGTACTTTACACCTGGTCTGAACAAGGTTTGGGAGCATGCTACATAAACGTAATGCCGTTACTTAGCATTTTTGTGTCTCGTTAAAGATGAAAAGAATCCCTGAAGACCAAAAAGGCAAAGGAAATGTATGTCTTTTTTTTTTTTTTTTTTTGAGAGGGAGGGGAGGGGCAGAGAGAGAGGATCCGAAGCAGGCTCTGTGCTGAGAGCGGCAATCCCAGTGTGGGGCTGGAACTCACAAACCACGAGATCATGACCTGAGCCGAAGTCAGAGGCTCAACCAACTGAGCCACCCAGGTGCCCCAGAAATGTATGTCTTAAAGCGGACAGAAGATAGACTTCATAGCCATAATCCAGTCAATTAGCAGCAAAGTTGTGAAAAACGTCATCCCATAGCCAAAACACACAGCAAACAGGCACCTGACATACACTGACAAAGTACCAACAGGCCAGTCTCATCCCTGTGTCTGGAAAGACAGAAGTGGGCCATGTGGATACATGGGAAATTATCTAGACACTAGCAAACCTCTGAATTCCTCTCTGCATAACATTCTCAGGAAAGGGGTTTTGAGCTATTTTATACACTGGGTTTTGAGCTATTTTATACAGAATCCCATCCAAAGAAGCACTTTGTGTCTCCCTGAAAGTACAGAACACATTGATGTAGTTACCTTTTATCTCCCACTTCATCACTCTGCTCCATTAACATGGAAGGATCTAAACATTGGACATAAGATCACCCACCACCACCACCACCACCACCACCATGGCACCAGCTGCCTACTTTGGGCCAAACTCTAGGTCAGGCCCTTTACATATGTACCTCTCATTTAACCTTCAAAGAGAAGATACAGGAATGACAGCCTGGCTAACAGATGATCAAAATGAGGCTGGAGCCCTCATTCCTGGCCCCAGGGACTCACAGCTACGACACTGTCATCAACTGACCCACAAGGCATCCCCAGCAGAGGCAGGAAGCAACTTCGACGCCAGCCAGGTGTATGCTGGTGCAACTTTTCTGGAAAGCAAACTGGCAAAATATATAAACTGAGAGCCTTTAACATGTCCATGACTTCCCACCCAATAATTATACACTTAAATATTCAAACTGTGGACCACATCTTAAGCACTGAGATTACTATGATATTTTTATATGGCAAAAAATATGGAAGCATATTTCCAATAGACAAATAATTAAATATGTATATATCTGTAAAACAAAATACTATACAGTCTTTGAGTGTATTATGACAGTTTTTAAGGACATGGGAAAATGCACATATATCAAGTAAAATAAGTAGGAACAATTGTATATGAATCTTCACTTCCACTGTTTAAAAAAGTACCTGTGTTTATACAAACACAGACAAAAAAAAAAAAAAAAAGAATGAAAATACTAACATTTTAGATTACTCTGGATGGTGACATTATGGGTGAGACTGTCTTCTATAAAATCATCTATGCATCCCAAACTTTCTATGTGTTTTATTGTAAACGATTAATGCTTAACATTTTTCAAGAAAACGTTCATCGGGCTCACCCAAACCAGTGCCTCGGTGGAAGAATCCTGTGCTCTGGGTGCTGACTCATGAACTACAGAGAGAGTTCATCTGCAGGAGCAGATTGTCTGAAACACTGTGCAGCTTTGGGTTGGGATAAAACTTGACATATTCCTGGTTAATTATTGATGAATCGGAAATTGCCTCATTTCTTAAAGACTTATGTGCTTTCAAAGGCAACAGCAACACTCTGAAGCCTGTAATCTGGTGTGAGCAAGCAGTTTCTAGACTGTAATAGGATTACTTGTGGTGTTCTCATTCAAAGGATAAAATCCAATAAAATAAATTGTAGAATGTATTTGTTTAAATAAAACACTTGCATATTGTCTTCCACTTCCTCCACCAGCACTAATTTACCAATCAGTCAGATCCCCAAGGAGGCTTGCAACAGTAATGATGCTGATGCATAAACAACCGGGAGGGAGCGGGGGAGGAAAATTATTTTGCTGGCAATAGCACAGAGCAGCCATGACAGATTAGCTGAAAGTGACAGAAAAAGGAAACGTAGAGCCTTTGCCCTCGCCCATAATAAGGGGGGGTGGGGGGCAGGGGGGGAGGCAAGCTCTTCATTGCCCTGATCTACCCCCTACCCCACTGGAGCACTCACTTCTCTCCTAGTCACCACTGCTGAAGAACCAGCATTCATGCAATACAGTGGTTGTAAGCAAATGAGAAAAGAAAAGGGGGAGGGGGGAAATAAAGAGTATCTTCTTTAAAATGAACCAGGAAAATTCAAGTTACAGCTGAGTCAATACAAAAAAAAAAATTAAAAAATAAAAAAAGATGAAAAGTCTTTCCTAAATATTCCAGCGATGAAAACCAATATAAATAGATTTTTTTTTAAAGATTTACTGACCCACATAAAAACTGACTGCATGTCTTTAATTCATGGATTTATATAAGAAAATAATTTCTTATTTGAAAGACATCCTATGACTATAGAATAAACCCCAAGGCTTCTCCTGGACAACTCTGAAGAATTCCTTCCATCCCAGCCTCCCACATGCACTCACATGCATGGATGTGGTGTATGGATGCACACGGACACATGCTCAGATGACCCACACATGGACACACACCACATGGACACACACACACTTTGCTGATAATGTGAGAGCAACAGAAAACATAAAATAATCCCACTGGAAGAAACAAACAAGGGAGAGACTAACTCTATTTTAAAGTGCTTCTTCCTCTATTCAGTAGGGCAATATAAAATACAATTCTTTTCAGGGCGCCTGGGTGGCTCAGTGGGTTGAGCGTCTCACTCTTGATTTCAGCTCAGGTCATGATCTCACGGTTCATGAGACCCAGCCCCGCACTGGGCTCTGCGCTGACAGTGTGGAGCCTGCTTGGACATGGCCTTGTTATAATGTTCTATGCCACTCAGAGAGGCACAGAAGTCTGTACCTGTCACCACAGAGCAAGAGCTCTGCAAAAGGCCACCAGCCAGTTCAGACCACCTGAAGCTAGGTCTGGGCGGCCCTGACAGTCACAAGCAGAAGCAGCCGGCCTGAGTCTCCATGACCCGAGCTGAGCATCCCTCAATGCTCACTGTGCCACTGGCAACCGTCAAACCAAGGCTTGCAAAGCTGCCAGCCCACTGCCAGTGCAACACCCTGTCAGCAGTGACAGTGCCACAGCGGCCCTAGCCCTGCCCTCTGCAGGCAGCACATCAGCACGTCAGCCTGGGCCAGCACTTCTCCTCAGGAAGTTGTGGTCTAAGCCAATGCTGCACTCTTGATTTAAAGGCCAAGTTCTTCAAAAAGAACTGCTTCCACCTGCTCGGGAGGAGACGAGAACGAGGGACCTGGTGAGGTGGGAAAGCGAGAGACAGGCCAGTGCCACTTCACACCAGTCAGTGAGCCCCCAGGGCACCTCCTTCGTGAAGGGCCTGGGAACTCAAAGATGCCATCCTTGGGCTGCATGTGGGCGTCCTCTTGTGCTTCCTGCTTTGACAGCTTCATGGGACTTCACCTGAACTCTCCAGATGCCTCCAGGATGGATGGGTCAGTCCCTGCAGAAGGTGCATTCGCCCCACACACTCTGCACGGATCTCTGCCTTTGCCTGACGCTAGGGGTGGAAAGATCCGTGACGACAGAACGCAGTCCAAAGGGTCTTCCCAATTCTGAGACAAAAGGTGAGTAGTGACAGCGTTGCAAATACCCAGTTCAGGCTGCCACGTCACTTTCCTCACTCAGCTCAAACACGTTTTCGTTAATACAGCTGCACCTGTTCTGCCATTATCTACGTTCCACAGACGCCACTGCTCAGAGTACAGCTAATGCAAAGAAACACACCTTAATATTCATTCAGACCTAATTATGAAAGATAAAAAAAAAAAAAAAAAAAACTTTTGGCCCCACACAGCCAAAGGAGGATTTCTTAATCAACTACCACATTAGTCATAGTTGCCCTGCAGTTGTCAAGGACCCAGTTTTTCCACAAAGGATAGATTTCACCCTCTTTTATCCACTTTATGGACAAGTTGTCCACCACCTGGAACTTGCACATCCACCATAATCTTTATGGTGACATGTGAGCACAGTAAACCCACCATGTCAAGCCACAGTTGTCAGCAGCGTAAGGCAGAGAACACTATGGATTTTTCATTGGAGACAGGCAGCTAGAATGAGCACCACACTCAGAAGCATTTAAGAAATCCCTCCTGATGGTATCAGCTTACTTTCTCTTAAAAGTTCATCCACTTTTAATTATTTACAAGTAATAAAACATGTAATAACACAGTCGAAATTATTGGGGTAACATCCTTTCAAAAAGCATGTGTTAACGTAATGATTCCTTGTATCCCTTTTAACTTGATTTATCTAACTTTGAATCTCTCTGGACTGTGGGTGGGGAGTCAGGGAGGGCACCACTGGGCCGTGCCTAGGGCTGTGGACCAGTGTGGCCCCAAGCAATGGTATGTGGTGCCTAGAGAGAAAGAAGCCCAGGGCCAGGCAGACAGCCCTGAATGCCACCTGGGGAGTGTGGGGGTACTGTAATGGGAAGCCTCCTAAGCATTGGGAAGCAGCAATGGGAAGCCTCCTAAGCATTCTGAGCAAAAGAGCATAGCTCTGGCAGCTGTGAAGAAAGAATGGAAGGACCAAGGTGAGACGGAAAACAAGGGAGAGACTCCCAGGCCAGCGGACATGTACACAAAGGAATTGGGAAACTCTGCACAACTTTGGGGAGACAGGGGCGTCAGCTCCATCACTATGGGGCAGACCGAAGACGGGTGCAGGGAGATAAAGGAGAAGCCAGGCTGGGGTCTGTTTTCAGGCTGACAAATTTGAATTTTACTTAGAAAGCCATGCGGAACCCATGGACTTCTCTGTACTAGAGAGTGCCGTGAGGTTTACCCTGGTGGAAATACATAGGGTAGGTCACTTCACATGGGGCAGATGTTCATGAACCAGGAGCTAGCCATAACAAATTCTGGCTGAAGTGCCTAATGCACACCGATTTTATGTAAAGTGTCTCATTTTAAGCAAAACTGAATGAATGTAAACAATACCACATTTAGAGCATTACAATGGAGTTGCCTCTTACTCAGAGTTTAGGCTCTAAGTGGCAGGGATGGAACAAACTTGACATACAATTAAATTATCCTTAAAAACGCCATTTAATCACCCATAAGCACAAGGAGGTGCTCCCACGGCTGGTGTGGGGGCAGGGAAAGGGACGGATACCACAGGATTTCACTAAGGGGGCAGCGCTGTAACTGCCTTCACCTTTTCCACTGTCTGTTTTTGCTGAGCGTGTAGGATTTGATCCATTAAAGGGAAACATGCCTGTGATGCAATACTCATAAGCTTTTACCAAAACAAATAAGCAAAACACATTAGAAAGATAACCAGCACTCCTTTAAACATGGCACTTCTGGGGTGCCTGAGTGGCTCAGTCAGTTAAGCATACAACTTCAGCTCAGGCCATGATCTCACAGTCATGGGTTTGAGCTCATGAGACAGCTCATGGGTTCGAGCCCCACATCGGCCTCTGTGTTGACAGCTCGTAGCCTGGAGCCTGCTTCAGATTCTGTGTCTCCCTCTCTGCCCCTCCCTGCTCGTGATCTCTCTCAAAAACAAATGTTAAAAAAAAAAAAAAAAAAAATTACACATGGCACTTCTTTGTCAAATGGTATATAATTTAAAATATTACTGACAGACAAAAGTCAATCTCCACCATTTTCCGGAATCATATCTAAGGAAGATAAATTCATAATCAAGTTCTAACCAGTACGTGATTAGAAGAGTTCCCTCTGAACACTACTCCCTAGCAGGCTGATGAAACTACTTCATTTCCTCATCTGTACATGAACTTGAGGGGTACTCTGGCTTATTTACCTCAGAGGACATTCCAATAAAGGAATCACAAGTGGCACAAACACTTTGAACTTCTTAGAGATGATGCCACATAAATGTAAGGTGTTATTACCATTATCTCTCTCTACTGTAGAGCCTGGGAAAGGTGTCAGATCTTTGAACTCATGAATGATGAACATAAACTACTTCTTAGGTTTGTCAGCTTCAAAATTTCAGGATATACAGTTTATGACCAGCACCCAGGCCAAGAATAGGACAATTTTAAAACATAACACAAAACAATTTTTAAAAAAAACCTAAATGTTTACTGTTACATGCAACACACACACACACACACACACACACACACACACGGACGCACGACACTCATACCGCAGAACAAAGATGGCCACAACCCACACTAAGAGCTGACCTCCTTGCATTAATAAGTGAAGTGGACATCCCCTCCCCTGGAATCCAGGCCACTTAATGACTGGTTTGGCATGTAGAAGAGAGGCGTTAATGATGCTGTGCTGGCTTCCAGGCCTAGGACTTAAGAGAATGGCAGTGTCCTCTTCCTCTTAGGACACTCTCCTTAGGAGCTCTGAACCACAGCCTGAGAAGTCCAACTACCGCAAGACCTCCATGCTAGAGACACTATGTACAGGTGCTCTTGTTGTTTTCTTTTTTTGTTTATTTATTTGAGAGACAGCAGGTGACTGTGAGTGGGGGAAGGGCAGAGAGACAGAATCTCAACAAGGCTCCGCACTTGTTACTGCCACTGCAGAGCCCAACACGAGGGTCAACCCCACAACCCGTGAGATCATGACCTGAGCAGAAATCAAGAGCTAGACAACCGACTGAACCACCCAGACACCCTTGTTTTCTTCTTTTTTCTTTTTTCCATATACTGTTTAATAACACGCCATGGAATATACATAGAGCAATGCTGGCTTCGATGAGTATTAAAATGGCCTTTATATCAAAACAAGGGCTGAAGGGCATGGGAGGCAAGCTTGGGAAAGAGAGGCCTCATACTTTTTTAGACTGAGATAGAAAATTTGCCTACAGCAATTTACAAAACCAAAGGTCACACAAATCCCTCCCTCAGAGTAACAGACACTCAAATGCATACAATGCTCCCAGGAGCGTGTGCACAGTCTTCGGAGGGGTTGGGGGACCATCCTCTGGTCCCCTGGCAGGGACCATACGCTGCCTCTGCTGCTGTGCCCAGTCCCAGCTGAGCCCAGGCTTCCAGCCAACCCCACCGAGTACCACACCTGTGAATGAAGCCATCTAGGACCCTCCGGACCAAGTCATCTGCCAGCTGAATAGCCCCACGTAACCCCAAATGGAGAAGAATCACTCCACTGAGCCCCACTGAATCCAAATTTTTAACCCACAAAATCATGAGACATAATTAAATAGTTGTTGATTTATGCCGTTAAGTTTTGGGTAGTTGGTTATGCAATAATACCTAAAAAGACATTAATTTTCAAAAAACATTTTTACTAATCAATTTATGGTTAGGTGCTATTTGATACTGCTAAATAACATAAAAAATTCTTACATGGGCATTGCTCTCAGGGCTACACAATTCAGTGCTAGGAAGTTCTTGTAGTATATATGAAGGCAATGTTTTAAATATTACAAAGAACTGCACTCTGCAACTCTGAAAGCACTTTTGAGGAAATTACTTCCTGTTGTAATCACTTCTCAGCAGTTATGCCACAAACACTGTACGCACAGTGCTAGGTTCTCAGCTTGCTAAATGCACAGCACCTCAGGGGCACAGGGGAAGACCTGCAATGGCCTCCAGAGGGTGGCTATGTGAGCCCAACCTGACAGCTCAAGCAGTCCAAAGGATGGCTGGAAAGTTCTGCATGAAGAATGACAGCTTGGGAGACATCACAATTCTGGACTTCAAATTATACTACAAAGCTGTAATGATCAAGACAGTATGGCACTGGCACAAAAAGACACATAGATCAATGGAACAGAATAGAAAACCCAGAAATAAACCTACAGTTATATAGCCAATTAATCTTCAACAAAGCAGGAAAGAATATCTAATGGGAAAAAGGCAGTCACTTCAACAAATGGTGTTGGGAAAACTGGACAGCAACTTGCAAAAGAATGCAACTGGACCACTTTCTTACACCATACACAAAAATGAACTCACGATGGATTAAAGACCTAAATGTGACACCTGAAACTTATGGTTTAATGAAATCCTAGAAGAGAACACAGGCAATAACTTCTCTGACATCAGCTGTAGCAACTTCTTTCTAGACATGGCTCCTGAGGCAAGGAAAACAAGCAAAAATAAACTGCTGGGACTACATCAAAATAAAAAGGTTCTGCACAGTGAAACAAACAACAAAATTCAAAGGCAACCTACAGAATGGGAGAATGACATATTTGCAAATGACATATCTGATAAAGGGTTAGTATCCAAAACATATAAAGAACTTATACAACTCAACATCCAAAAAACAAAGAATTCAATTAAAAATGGGAAGAAGGGATGAACAGACATTTCCCCAGAGGCATTCAGATGGCCAACAGACACCTGAAAAGATGCTCCACATCACTCATCATCAGGGAAATGCAAATTAGAACTACAATGAGCTATCACCTCATATCTGTCAGAATGGCTAAAATCAACAACACATGAAACAACAGGTATTGGCAAGGATGTGGAGAAATAGGAACCCTCTCGCACTGTTGGTGGGAATGCAAACTGGTACAGCCACTCTGGAAAACAAGACAGAGTTTCCTTAAAAAGTTAAAAACAGAAATACCTTATGATCCAGCAATCTCACTACTGGGTATTTATGCAAAGAATACAAGAACACTCATTCAAAGGAATACATGCACCCCTATGTTTACAGCAGCATTGTTTACAATAACCAGTATGGAAGCAGACCAAGCGTTCATGGATTGATGAATGAATAAAGAAGATGTGGTCTATACATACTATGAAATATTATTCAACCATAAAAAAGAATGAAATCTTGCCATTTGCAACCACGTGGATGGAGCTAAAGAGGATAATGATAAGTGAAACAAGGCTGGTCAGAGAACGACAAATACCATAAAATTTCATTCATATGTGGAATTTAAAAGACAAAACAAACAAGCAAAGGGAAAAAAAAATAAGAGACAGAAAGACAAATCAAGAAACAGACTCTTAATTATAAAGAACAAATTGATGGTTACCAGAGAGGAGGGGGGTGGGGCGGGTGAGTGAAATAGATGATGCAGACTAAGGAGTGCACTTGTGATGAGCACCAGGTGATATATGGAAGTGTTGAATCGCTATATTGTACATCTGAAACTAATATAACACTGTATGTCAAGTAAATGGAATTAAAATTAAAACTTAAAAAAGGCTTGGTCACCTGTTCACTTTTCCCTACTTCTAGTAATATGCAAAATGTATTAAAACATAGGCTATAAGGAGCCATGTTGACAAAAAATAACAATGCCATGTTGAAGATAACAAAACTGATCCATGGGCAAGCAAAGCCTCTGACCCACATTCAAGATGATGAGGCCTCAGACCAGAAGCACATATTTGCCAGCATCAGCCAGGCCACCTTGGCATTCTGGTATGGGGGTAGGAATGGGTCAATGAAAATATTCCAAGAAGCAGAGTACAAAAGTGTGTAAAAGGAATCAACTACTGGCTTTGAAAGTGTGCCTATGGGCACCATTTGCTCTTTCTCATGGAAATGCGACATCCTAAAATGCAAGGACATCAGTTTGTCATAGTGCAGTAATTCACAATACAGGCCTTGTGGTCAGAGGGGTCTGCCTAAGAAGGCCAAGCCATCATGCATCAGATGTGCAACCTTCTGCAACCTTCTTACCTCTTTAGCCTGAGTGTCGGCACCTATAAACTTGGGATTGCATCAATCCTCCCCCCAAACCATTCTACTGGATTAACATATACACACACAAAGCACTGAGCCTAGCATTTAGGGCCTGATACACAAAATGCCCCATAAGTGCTAACCATTACTGTTGACAATAATGGTATTACTACCACTATTTCCTGATACCACTTGTTTCCTGACTTCCTCCTACCCCTCTGAAACTCCTCAATGAATTGGGGCTGAGAAAACACAATGGGTATCACAGTTAAAGGTATTTTCTCAACAACTCCCCAACCAGATAGGCAGGTAAATAGTGCTTCCAATACAGCATGTCTTGTGCAAGAGCTTTCGATCATCAGTGCTGACCTAAAAAGCTTAATAGCATCAAAAGCAAAGACTAAGCTCAAAATACCACTCCCCTGCATCTAGAAAGCAGGGTAGTAAAAGCAGCCCAGGATGCAAAGCTCTTCTGCCTCAGCCTAAAGGTCTGAAGTACACCATCCACCTACCAACACAGACTAAGAGCTATCTCAAACTTCCCAAGATAGTAAGTCAAATGTTCTTACAAAAGAAAAAAAAAAAAAAGAAAGAAAGAAAGATAAATACGTGAGATGAGGGAAACACTAACTCAATGTATTAATTCAATGGAAGCTCTTCACGGTGTATATTAAATCATTACATGGTACACTTTAAATGTAATTACATTTTTTGTCAATTATACCTCAGTAAAGCTGGAAGGAAAAAAAAAAAATACTCCAGAGTTAGTTTCTCTACAGTTTTGTTATAAAACAGGAAAGTTATTCTGGAAAGTTTTTGAAAGCATTATTCATCACTTTCACTAGCAAAGCACAGAAACAAAGGAAATTGTGAAGGGAAGAGAGATGTATAAATTGCAATTTCCGGTGCTGCTACATCTCTTTCGTGTCCTGCATGAAACAAAAACTCAGGATTTCAAGGGCCCTCGTGTGAAACAATGTTTATAAACAAATACTGGAAGGGATCAAAGCCAAAATATGAATGTTGCACAATGAGAGATAAAGTTTTATTATTTTAATCACTACCTAGCAACTTCCCTTAAACACATATGGAGAGATGGAGGAAGCATTATTTTAATAAGATGTTTAAGGTCCTCAAACAGAGAAAAATAACTTTCAATATTGTGATGTGGAAAAGAGAAATGAGAGGAGGTGGTCCTCTTGAATACAAAGAGCATTGTTGGTAACCTGGCAAGTCTGACACAATAATACTGCCATGCCCAGAACCTGAGCAAGTCTTCAAGGCACCACTCCCTATTTAGTATGATAAATAGGTCAGCACTTGGGTGAAGTCTTCAGGTGATTGGTACTGGGTGCCTTTAGCTGAACTAAAGCATTAAAAGTTGCATCAATCTGTCAATCCTTATAACTACCTACCTAAGCAGAAGACGTTCTGTGTTCATTTATTGCTGATCTAGTTCCTTAAAATCACCTTCTTAAGATCCAGAGAAGAGTAAAGAAGTAGTAATGGGTACATGAACTACAGAGAACTATGTAATAAAGGATTAGAGAGGTCACAAAAAAGTCTACTTTACCACTTTATTTTATAACTCAGATCATCTCTTTGAGCTTCAAGGTATTGTCAGAACTACTGCTAGTTAATAAATGCTAGAGTTCTTCAAAACGTGTCTGCATTTATAAGTATAAATACTATTTATAGTTTTATTCTTTCCAGGGTTCAAAAGATATTTTTAAATGGAAAATGTATAACCAATGTCTTTTAAAAATGAGCACAAATTTTACATAATTTCCTTGGATTCAGCAGTATGGCAGCCACAATTTGAGAAAGTAACAAGGTCTAATAGTAAAAATGAGAAAGTAAAAAGCCAACCAGGCTAAGAAAGTTGGACAAACACATTTCTCCTTGATCTGTAAGAGAATCAGCTTTAACACTAGATGATCAGAACATTTGTTTTTCTCAATTTCCAACTAATTCACTAACAGATACTAATACTGGAATTGCTATAGTACTTTTACAAGAAAAAAAAGTGGCCCTTTAACAAATTATCCTGGAAAATGACACCTGGCACCACAAATCAAATAAAAATCAATCACTTTGTGAATCAGCCATTAAAATTGTGCCTAATCTATGTTTAAAACCAGAAGAAAGAGAAAAGATCTAATATTGGCTAAGAGTCTGTTACATGAGAAGTAGTATTTACATTAAGTCACTTAATGTTCATTACTGCCACCAAAAGATAGCATTCCCAAACTACAGATGGGAAAACTGAGGCTCACAGACCTTGTGGGACTTGCCAAAGTTCAAAACTACTGGAAGCCAAAACCAAAAACTGGAAAAACTATTCCACAATGGACATCTTGGAAAAATCTAAATCAGTGTCACTGGGATTTCATTTCTTAAATCGCAGAAGAATGTTTCCATGATTTTTTAGGGAGAACAGTTTCACCACAAATTCAAGTTCCCACATTCAGCGCGGTTCTAATGAGGATGGGAAGAAACAATTTAGAAGAGCTGATTCAAGTGAGCCTTGATCACTGGCAACCATTCCCAGCAAAAATGAAAGAACAGTTCAGCTAATACCTACTCCATTTTACCCCTACAACATTTTTGGGGGTTTTTTTGTTTTGTTTTGTTTTGTTTTTTACATTCTCTCCTTGAACCCTAACAACCTCATGAAGTAGGTGGCACTAGAAGCCAAAGACCCTGGGCTCACACAGGTTACCCTTCTTACTCTTAGATACACAAATGATGTACTTGCTCTTCTGAATCTTGGTCCAGAATGTGTCACTCTCATGTGCCTGCCTCCTAGGACAAAAAGAAACATCCATAACCAAACTTTCTACCTTCGGTCAGTTGCGTGTTTTTGTTTTTGTTTTTTTTTTTATTTTTGGGACAGAGAGAGACAGAGCATGAACGGGGGAGGGGCAGAGAGAGAGGGAGACACAGAATCGGAAACAGGCTCCGGGCTCCGAGCCATCAGCCCAGAGCCTGACGCAGGGCTCGAACTCATGGACCGCGAGATCGTGACCTGGCTGAAGTCGGACGCTTAACCGACTGCGCCATCCAGGCGCCCCGGTCAGTTGCGTTTTTATAAACATTTGTGTTTTAAAAAGGGGTCATAAAATAGAAAAGATAAAATTGACCGCACCACAGAAAGTTCGGGGTTTTATTAGCTCTCCAAGTTTCCTTGAAAAAAAATACATTCCTGAGAGTATGTGCCTTCAAAATTTTAAATATACTCATTTCATGGTTCTCACTTACAAATGCTGAAATACCACCATCTGCCAGATGTAGTTATTTAAACAGCTATCAATCCAAGAGATGCACTTTCACTAATAGATCCTCTTGATTTGTCTGAAAGGTTTTTTCCAGATCTCTAACAAAGTGGTAAAAGTACCAAATCCTGCATTCAACTTTAATGGATTCAGTGATTAGTCATATCCTGTGTGGTGGTACATCAGGAACCAATATCCTGTACATTTTACCTCCCTCTTCTGCAGGTGCTACTGGCTGTAATAAGAGAAATTTCAGTTAGAGTATAACCCTGCTGGGCAGAAACCCAGCTAACTATTATTCACATATGACTTTGCACACTGGGTTTCAGAATTATAAATTATGCATCTTAAATGCCTTTGTGATAGAAGAAAGTTTGTTCCCTGAAAAATAGTTTATTTTTTAATTCTAGATGTAATGTTCAACTTAGAAAATTAGAACACAGGCATAAAAAAAATTTCCAATATTTTCTTAAAAGAAACAGAAAAAACCCAGTCTCCTGTCAACCACTTACACAAAAATGGCACCATCTTCGTCTTTTTAATCTGTTAATACAACATATTTTCAGTATTTAGTAATTTTAGGTTTTTGAGATATGCAGCAAATTATTTTCTGAAGTGTCAGAGAAGGAAACATTGATTTTTATTGTAGGATATCTCAAACAGGCCTTTTCAAAAATATAAACCTTATAGTATAGATTAGTTTCTAATCTAAAGGGATGTGACACAAATAACAAGAAAAACCATACACCAGAAAAAAAATAAATAAATCTGAGTTCCAAAATATTAAGTCATACAGAATCTGAATTTTAAAAAACATCAAAAGTGGGAAAAATAATATTGACCTGGCTGTCATGTCTAAAACCACTTACATTTATATTGCCATAAAAATAACAACTTCATGAACATAAACATGTATGCATATGAATACACATATCCTACATTTAGTATTAGGTAATATCATATAGTTACACTTCACAAAAGGAATAGTGTTATTAAGTCACTTCTGAGCATGTAACTTACCCTAAAAGACACTTATCTTGAGATGGTAAGGAATTCTGAAGGACACTCCAGGCAAAATATATCGTAACTTCCAACAGCATGTGTTTGACCTAGGGTCAAGCCCCATCGTTTCAAAGTTACAGAAGCAAAGTATTTTCACAGAAAGGGTGGGTGGAGTAAGAGATTCTGCACCCTGTCTGCTCCTCTGAAGAGCCACTGCACATCATTCATATCCCACGGTTCCACGAGCACCGTATCGAACAATACAGACTCGATACGACGGTCTCTATCTCAGGGGACTGGCAGCAGGAGCCCAGCCAGAATATCTCAATACGGGAAGATGAAGACGGGAAGACGGAGCCTCACAAAGCTTGTGAGATTCGCTAAAGCTCAAAATGTCTGAGCACCAAAACCAAAAACTGGAAAGGCTTTTCACTATGGACACCTTTGGAACCTCATGAGCAGCCTTCACTCAACAAAGGCAGCTGGTGAGCTAGGCAGGAAGGAATCTCTGGCTGAGGGAGAACAGGTGAACAGTCAGGGGCGCCTTTAAGGAGGGAGAGAGGGTAACAGAAAGAGCCCAGGGGACCTGGAGGCTCAGCAGTCAAGAACTTACCAGGCAGCAACAGGACAGAGTGGGCAGGCCCAAGAACACAGGCCTTACACACCATAAGGGAAACTCCTCAAAATAGCCAGTGTTCACTTGAGGTTTCTGAGCACCTCTGACACAGAAATCCATGTATTACAAGGACTCACAGAACTATAAAACACCTAAAAACTGAGCTGTGTTCATAGTGACTTATGTAGTCTGTATTTTAACATCTTTACTGAGATGGAATCACAAACCATAAAATTCACCCATTTAAACTGTACAACTCAAAGATTTTTAGTATATTCACAGAATCATACGATCATCACCAGTATCTAAATTTAGAATTTTCATTACCCCCAAAACAGACCCATTAGCAGTCACTCTCCATTACCCCCAACCCCCAGCCCTAGACAACCACTACTCCACCGTCTGTACCTATAGATGTGCCTATCCTGGTCATTTTGTATATACAGAATCATACGACACGTGGGCTCTTGTGACCGGCTTCCTTTCACACAGCATAACGTTTTCAAGGTTCATCCATGTTGCAGCATGTGTCAGTATTTCATTCTTTTTTGTGGCTGAATAATATTCTAATGTATAGATAAACCGTTATTTTGTTCAGTTGATTGACACTGGGATTATTTCCGTTTGGGGGCTGTTATGAATAATGCAATGAACACTCACGTACATGATTTTTGTGTGGACATGTGATTTTATTTCTATCGCGCACATATTTTATAGTCTAGTTTTAAGAGAAAAAATTAAATAATTGACATTTCAAGTCATTTGGCTATGGAGCTTCAAACTTTGTTTCTAAGCTCCAATATCAGTTGATAGAGGAGAAAATAATAAGCAATAGTAATATTTAATGGCATAAATCACCTAAAGATGGCAAGCCAGACACAAGACACAGAGCTATGAAAAAAAAAAGTGATTTATACATACTTCTTCCAAACAAAATTTTAAATGACTAGAAGACAAATATATATGTACATATATACCAGCTTTATAGTCTGTTCACAGAACTCTGCATTTCTTTTCATAAAGCTTTTTCCATTTTCCATGTAAAACAGAAAAGACACCAAAAACAGGTAGAATCATATAAATTTACTGATTCCCCTACCTCTACTGCCACTGACCTTGGTCCAAGCTAGGAGTGTTGTATGAGTGGCCAAGGAGGAGGAAAGCACAGTGTGCAGACCTAACCAACCATTTTACCATGAGGAAAAGGAACTGTGGAAATCACCTACCTGGACCAGTTTTACACATTTCTTCCCATCTTTGAAAAAATACAGAGGTCTCCAAACACCTACTGCGTAATCAACATCACTAAGCTGCATCCAACTCTACAGGGAGGTAAAAACCTCCCAGGGCAAATGGAGGACCCGCCTACAGGTTAGTGGTACAAGTGAGACTTGAAATATAACCTCTGTGACCAACGCATCCGGGTTCACCATGAGCCAAGAAGCACTTCACATCAGCCAGACTCTCTCTGTGAATCTCAGATCCTAAACATTTCTATTTACTGCTGGCACTTACCCAAGGATCCAACTGACAGAATTAGAGGCGCCAGACCCAACATAGGTATGTTTCAGGGCCAGATTCCCACACTGCTCTGGCCACCTGCCTTGAACCAGGCCCAACGCAAACCCTATGACTATCCCTCTGCTTGATCTGAAAACAGACTGGCCTCCTTCAAAAGAGCTGACACAAAAGAATAACTTCCAGGTACTCCAAATCACACTAAATCTTAGCTTCAATTATAATGTTTGTACCAATATGCCAAACACACCAAACCCTAGAGTGCTGGTCATAGTCTTCCAAGAAAAAGTATATTTTCTGTGTAAGAATGTGTGATGTGTTTATTCTCCACTTTTTATTTACTCCAACTGTAATATTACTATGCAGAAGACATTGCTTATTCAAGTAAGACTGAGGCAGGGCCACAGCCCCCAAGCATTCCACCCGGGGTTGGGGGGGAGGGGGCGGCAGAGCTCAGTTCTGTTCCATAGATAAGCACACTAAGTAGAAGTATGAGGTGGAGAACCTCAAACAGCTTGGGAGGCAGGGCCAGCCTCCCAAAGATGGGTCATCTGAGCTGAAGCTCAATAAATGAACAGACGCGGAGGGAGCAAGCATCCCAGACAGAACAAACAGAAAACACCAGAGCAAAGGCAGGAAAGTGTAAGCAAGCCCAAATGGATGGAGTATGGGATGGGGAAGTCTGGTGAGGGAGAGTCTGGAGGCAGGAGTCCCGAAAGGGGCAGGCTGGAGGCAGGAGGGGTCCCACAAGTGACAGGCTGTGCTGAGGTGGCAGGACCTGGCCTCTAGGGAAAGCAGGTGCAGAGACCCTTACACAAAAGAGTACAATGAGATTTGCATTTTAGAAAGATCAGCCTTTCAGATACACTGCATTTCTTTTTCACCTTTGAGAAGGTAGAAAATTTTAATAAAACAGTAACATTTACTTCATTTCACTATGTTTATGCTTGCTTCTATTGTCATTCACACTCTGCAACAATGTAACTGTTTTCCTAAAAGTTTCAATAAGCTTGTAAATGTGTCAACAGTTATATATGTATTTGCAGGAAAATCTCACAGCAACTGTTAAGATTTTTCATCAAAACCATGAGTTGTATGGTTTCACTAGTCAACAGTTCCCCGCCCCACCCCTGCCAAATAGAGAAGAGCACATTTTCAAAAGTGTCTGTAAACTCATGTTTGTCTTTTTAATAACAAAATGATTCTAATTACTAGGTTTCCCTGCCTCAGTGACAGAAGCAGTGGCCCCAAAGGCCAGAGGCCACAGAATAAAGCCAATCACACACACACACACACACTGCTCTTCTGACTGCAGTACTGTTTAGGCAAATATTAACACTTTTACCTAATCTTTAATTGAATTACCACTGCCTTCTTAAGAGGAAAAAAACCAAACAGGAATAATAGGATACTTGGGAAAGCTTCCCAGGAAGTAAAGCTGGTGAGTGAAACATTGGTGATTCAGATCCAGCCCTGAAGAGTTTCATATTCATCATCTGTCCAGCACTCACATCAACCCTGCAAGGGAGTAGCCCACTTTAGTCATGAGCAAAATAAAGTTCTGTAGGGTTCATTTGCTCAAGGTTAAATGGTAATAAAAAATAGTCATAACAATAATAAATAAACCTATGTCTCTAAACCCAAACCAAAGCTCCTACCACCCCCAAGAGAGGAGGACTATGGGGGAAGCAGTGAGTTAAGGGGTTCCTGCAATTCCCCTCCCTCACTTTACCCTTCTTCCTCTGTTACTCAGCACTCAGCTAGCAGCATTTAGACTGAAGGCAGATCCCATCCAAAGAGCTATTCCAGACATCCTCCCAGAGGACCACTAGTCCCTATTACTACCCTGCCCAAATAACCTAGTCCTTCCTGTACCATCAAACTGGGTAACATCCCACTGGTCATGCCCTGGCATTCATAGTTTTCCTCCTGATCCTGACCCACCATCTTGCATGAATGCTCCACAAGAGCCAAACTAGCCCTGAAAGCCTGAATCACCTGGGATCACACAGTTTCCCTTCATACCATCCCCTCCTTTCCACCTCTCAGAAACGCAGCAGATGCTCTCCAGATTCTCATGCCTGGACCCCACGGCAGACCTTGAGAACCAAAACATCTTAGCCAGGCAGGTGCTTTTTGAGATTACTCTAGTACCCAACTAGGAAGCACTTGTCCTACAGTAAGGCTAGCTGTCCCACTCACTAAGCCCCATACCAACCCTAGTGACCAAATGGGACCCCCCCCCAACCCAATGCCATAATAACCACTCATGTCTCTAAAATCTGGAATCAATTACTGTCTCTAACACCCTGTTGTTAATTAATGCTACCACCTACTATTATTGTTTTATGTACCCATCTTGTCTCCTAGATTATGTTCTTCTTGAGTGCAAGGATTTTGTCTTATAGTTCTCCATAGAACATAACATTTTGTACACAGCAGCCCTTCAAATACTAACATTTTTTTTAATTTTTTTAATGTTTATTTATATTTGAGAGAGAGAGGAAGAGAAAGAGCATGAGCAGGGGAGGGACAGAGAGACAGAGAGACACAGAATCTGAAGCAGGCTCCAGGCTCTGAGCTGTCAGCACAGAGCCCGACAGGGGGCTTGAACTCACAAACCATGAGATCATGACCTGAGCTGAAGTCGGATGCTTAACCGCCACCCAGGTGCCCCTAAAATACTAACATTTTTTAAGCAAGCATGAAGACTTTCTCCTAATCAGATTTAGGATGTACAGCAGGAAAAATGGGAAGCCTCGGGGCCAACCTTGATTCACTCAAAATTAAGGAGTGGCCAGCAAAGAAAACTCCGGAAACCAAGGGCACCACACTAACAAGTCACTGCAGTTGGTGCTCTGTACCCTGTGTCCATCAGGATTCAGGGATGAGTCAGGCTGCAGGCACGAGAAGAACGAACAGACACATACACAGCAGCCAGTCCTCCAATTCGAAGCACTCAAGAAGAGTGCCTGCAAGAGAATTCTCAGTGTCTAGCAGAACACCCTCCTTAGACAGGGTCAGGATGAGGATGGGAAGACGGAGATGGAAAAGCCAAAGCATCTTCACTCGTCAGTGATCATAAGCAGAAAAACATTTTTTCACTAGAGGAAAAAAAAATGCTATGACTAAGTGTAAGCCTTCAAATATCTGCTTATTGAGGACATTTCTGGTATTAAGTCACACCACTCCACTGCCCAGAAAAATTGATTTGTTTAACCTGAAAACAGCTCAAATATAATAGCCCCACCACACGACAAAAAGCTTATAGCAGAGAAAGCTTCGGTGACTTGGGATCTTTATTTTCCCTTTTCCATTCTTTTTTAGGGGGGGCAGACTTAGTTGATTTTTATTCAAAGCCACAGGATCTTTCCACATTTTCCCCACCAGACAGGGGTCTGTCATGCCACATGTCACCTAGCAACTCAAAACACCTCTCCACAATTACCCAGCTACCCAATTCTTCATACAAAACTTATCCTATTAAACAATAAGGGATAAAGAAGAGATAAGAGGATAAAATTTACAGCAAGTCTTAATATCTGTTTGCTTCATAATCACCTTAAATAAAATGGGAGAAATGAGAAGAAAGACTGAAGTTTAATCTTAACCATTACCTAGCAATTTCAGAAGAAAAAACACAAATGAACCTAGAAGACACTCAGACTCTTGCAACATCTGAGAGTCAACAGTTTTGTGATCCAATGATTAAACTTTGTGTACTACAAAGCCCATCTTAAAATTCACCCACTGAACTGTGAATTGCACTGAAAGAGCCTTTAAATAATTTTAGAATGCCCTGACTCATCTCTGACTCCTCCCTCTCGTTCATATCCAACTCCAATGCTACCACCACCCTCTGAGAATCATCCTCCCTTCCTTCTCCACCTGGTGATCTCACACTTACCCTCTAAAAACTTAGCTCACATGTCCCTTCTCTTAAGGATGCCTTCCCAGACTCTCATAAGGGAACTGCACTCCCTTTTCCATGGTCCCAGGTCACTATGGAACAACTACCACTAATATTTAAAAACACTAGTCCAAATATATTACCAAGGCTCCTCAGTTACATCTACCCAACATCCCAGATGCTCCTCTCCTCACCGCCCAATCATGTGTCCGGACACACCACTGGTCTCCTTCACTGGAAGGACCATGGAGCCTCTTGTCCTAGACTCTCACATTCCAATTTCCACAAAGCAGCCAATGGGCCCCCTACATGTCCAGCACCCAGAACAATACCTTGGACACAGTAAATGTTTAAGAATTTCTGTGGGAAGGAATGAATGATACAATCAACCAAATAACTACATTTGTATCTCCCAAACAGCCTTTTTTAACCAAAGTCCATTGTGCGCATAACGAAACAGAACTCATTTTAAGCATGTAAAACAAGTAAAATGAAAGGAAACGTCCCTCACCTCTCCCTATTCAGTAACTCAGGCACACCACAGATTATGTATTATTGTATTTCTCTTTCCGTTCACAATTTATTTTGGTTTCTGAAGTACATATACAATCTGATTATTGATTTAGAACATTTATATCATAAACTGCCATTCATAAACAGTCTTTTTTAAATGCTAAATGTAGATTTGGAGAGCATGTTTCTTTCCCCTTGTCAGCAATGTAAGATAAACGGATGCCAATTTCCACTAATTTTATTTGATTTTCAATAACAGTTCAACCAAGTGTAAGGAACGTTTTAGAGCAGTTAAATAAAGTCAACACCTTCCACCATTGTGTCAGGTTCCTAAATGGCCCCAAGATTATCTTGAAAAGGCCAAATTCATGCTATTCTTTCCAATATATACTAAAAATCAAACAATAGCGTAAAAAAAGTTTTCTCCCCTTAAGTTCAGAGAGAACTGAAGGATGCTGCCCCCAGCACCCTGTATACACCCAGACTGGCAAAGCCACCGTGTACTGCCTCAACGCCCACAGAAGCTAGGGCTACTCCACTACCAGGAACAAATGAGAAAATGCTTAAGTGACCTTGCTGTCTCCACAAAACGTTACTCTACAGCAAAGGAGATATCCTCAGGTGCTTGACAGAAACTTCGGAGGTGTAGGCTGTTGTCAAACACAGACAGCCGATAAAACAATTTAACAAAATGCCTTTTCACTTCTGACACATTGTAGAGGAACGCAGTTGAGTGGAGACAATGTTATCACTCCACGAAGAAAAAGGGAAATCTACTCCACTCCTAAATCAGACCCTGGCTCCGCAGCCCCGGCACCATATGGAACTAGTTCCAGATACGTAAACGCTGAGGTTCTCGCAGGAAAACTTTTAATGCAGTGACTGACTGCAGGGTTGTGCGTTTTCAAGGAGCGCTGCACGCCAGCCTCTCCTGCACCGGGATTCCGTGCCCCGCTAACGTCCGCGAGCCGGCGGAAGCGGGGGTCCCCCTGGGGGCCGCCTTCCCGACCGCGAGCCGGCGACTGTCCCCCAGCAGCCGGCCGTGCCCGCGGGCGGCTCCGAGGACAGGGCTGGGCGCTCTGGCTCGTTCCCCCGCCCGGGCGAAGGGAGAGTTGGAGCACAAATGCGACCGCTCTCCGCCGTGTGTGGAATATTTAAACTCTGCTCCAACCTAAAAAGTTCCCTTTCCCCAGCCTCCGCCGCGGGGCCTGGGAGCGGGGAGAGGCCTGAGGCTGGATTTCAACCGCCCGCAGCCGCGGCCGAGAGAGAGGCGTCCGGCCAGGCTTCGCCCGCGCCCCCCGGAGGGCTGGGCTCGGGCTCCGCTCCCAGGGCAGGCTCCGGAGGGGAACCGGTGGCCGGAGCCCCGAGGGAGAGGAGGGAGGCGCTCGGCCCGGGAGGGGCCGTGGGGTCCGGCGCGCTCACCCGGGGCTGCGCCCGCCCCGCCGGCCCCGCCCGCGCCCACAACTTTGCCGCCCGCGGCCCCGGGGCGGGGGGCGCCCGCGAGGCCCGGCCCGGCCCGGCCGCCGCACTTTCCCTTTCCCCGCCTCCCATCCGTCTCCCTCCTCCCCTTTCCAGGAAGCGCCATATTGATCCCGGCGCCTTCCCCCTCCTCCTCTTCCTCCTCCCTCTCCTCCTCCCCCCCCCCTTCTCCCGCCCCCACCCCCCGCGCCCCTCGCGCCCCCAGCCCCTCACCTTGGCGATGGCCTTCCGGTAGCGGGTCACCGCTTGCTGGATGAGGCTGAAAACTTTCATGTGGCCGTCGCCGCACGGCACGACCACCCGGGTCCTCCCGAAGCACACGGTCACTTTCATGCCGCCGCCGCCGCCGTCGCGGGCCGGCCCGCGCCCCTCGCTGACCGCGGCCGGAGCGGCCCCGGGCCGGGGCGGCTGGACGCTGGGCGCGGCGGGGCCGCTGCACGGGCGCGCGGGAGGCTAGGGGCGCGGGCAAGCTGCGGCGCCGGGGGGCCGCTCGGCTCGCATGCCCGGCCCGGCCCGGCCGCCCTCGCCTGGCCCGGGGCTCGCCTCACCTCTCCCCGCTGCAGCGCCCGCAGCCTCCGGCCACCTGTTCGGCGTCTCGGCGCGCTCGGCGGCGGCGGCCCGGGGCTGTGTGGCGCTCGCGCTCACTCGGGGCCGCTGGGGGAGGGGACGGCGGCGAGGGGAGGGGAGGAGGAGGAGCAGGGCCGGGCACACAACACCGCGCACATGCGGCAGGGGGAGGCGCGGCCCGGTCCCCGCGCGGGGCGGAGCGCACGGCCGCAGCCCCACGCCCCCGCCGCCTCCCTCCTCTGGGCGCGGGCGGCCGCGGGACCCCGACCACACTGCCCGCCCCTGCAGGCGGCCCTGCGCCTGGGCCGGCCCTGTCCCCGCGCCGCCGCGGAGGTGGGAGCCCGGAGCGCCCCTCCCCCCGCCCAGCCGACCCCCCGCGCCTGGGCACGACGTCCCCCACCCGCGCCCCTCAAGCGCCCCAGCGCGCTGCGGGGCTGCGCTCGCCTCGCTGAGCCCCTCCTCGAGGGCGCCCGCTCCACACCCCCCCCCCCACCCCCCGAGGTCTCTCCGGAACCCACCCCCTTTCTTTGTCACTTTTAATCCCCTTCCTCCGGCTAAGGGATTCGGGAGAAATCGTTTCTAGAGAAAACACTTTACTCTTGGCGCCGCGGACTCAACGCGCGGAGACGCTTAGGGAGGGGCCGTCCCCACGTTCCCCCAGGAGGACAGGGACCGGGCTGGGCCGGGGTGTTCCAGCCCAGGTTTCTCCTCCCGCGGGGGCCCTCGCGCGCGGACGTACCCCTCCGGCCCGCAGCTTGGCAGGGTTTATGCACTGGCTCGCTTGTTCGGCTTCAAGGCCGGGCGGAGGTTGTTATGCGTTAAAAGCAAAAATTAATCGGCTGCTCTGGGGAGAGGCTGGTGAGGCTTTGACTCGACCCAGCCTTTCTTCGGAGGCCACACTATTTACCTTGAAGTTTCCGGTGACCCCGTGATGACCCACCCGCTTCAACACGTAGACCTTAAACATCCGCAATTCAGATAATTTTATTTCTTAAAATTCTGCAACATACGCAGTCCTCACGCAGATTCGTGAACAATATATTCCGAATGCCTTGGGGCAAAGCTGTGGAAGGGGATCCCCACGATGCGCCGGTGCTTAAAGCGGGAGCTTAAATCCCAGGAAAAGAAAGCGACTCCGTAATGAGTTACATGCATGCGGGACGTGAGACATTTTAAAACAAAGTGGACCGAGTCAATAAAAGTCATTGGCGCTTGTCTCTGTCTTAGTTATGAGCTATGATTCCTTAACAACTATGTGTCCTTGTGTTTAAAGAATGGCAAATGTCCGCAAAGAGTCGTTGTTTGCCCATCTTTCCCAAACCATGCTAACTTCATTTTTGCCCGTTGTACCTAGCATATGTGAAAGCAATTAACAGCTCCCTTGAACTCGAGTAGAACTTCCTGCATTTGGATCAGAAAGAGCAGGTGATCGTCTATCCCTCCCATTCCATCTCCCATTTTAAAATAAGGAAACAAAGAAATCATCTACTTTCCAGAATCCCAGCAGCTTCCACTGCTCCACACTGCCCCAGGTATAGTTTGTCATAAAAAACATTGTACATCCACTCATCTACAGCCCTTGACCAATATATCCAATCATCAGTCCTAGCAAACCAGTGCAATAAGTAGGCACTGTGTGTCATCATCACCGTCTTGCAGCAGGATATTGACTGAGTGTTGAAGTTGCTCGCCCAAGGCCACAGAGAAATCTTGAGGCCGGCCCAGAAATAGAGTCCAGGTTTCCTTATAGACATTCATGGGAAAGGCTCATTATACTATCTGGCTGCAACGTTCCATATTTCTACCCACTAATTAAGTTTGTGATGGTTTGTGACTATCATAACATCTCATGCAGAGGTGTTCTTGCTTCTTGTACTAATAGTTGGATCCACAACAATTACCCATAATTGTAGATGTTGTTTCTGTTTTAATGCATTGGGGAGGGAGGAATATATTAGTTTAGAGGGGGGCTTCCTCAAAATAATTCTGATTGCAAAATAAGTTGAAGAATAGCCAGAGCACATCAGACACAAGTCTCTAGATTCAGATCCTGACTCCACCATTTACTAGTGCCTTAGACTTGGCACTCAATCTCTCTCTAGCCTCAGTTTTATCAGCTGAAAAGTGGGTTGATGACCTCCATCTGATCAATTATAAGGATTAAATAAAATAAAGCATTGACACTTAGTACATGCTACCACATGAGAATGTGTAGTATAGTCCAGTTGCTGTAACATAGGTGAAAAGTAACAAAGTCAGGACAGGATAGCAAATGATGATATTGGGGAAAGGGAGAACAGGGGCAGAAGAAGCCCAGCACTCAGAGAAATTACTGGACTGCTCATAGAGCAGCTCAGTGATTGGACCAGGGCTCCTGACTCCCAGGCCTACAGGTTCATTTTAATTGGATTCCACGTGTAGTTAGAGAAGATCTTCCGTGTGGAAAGTACTGGCTAAGTATTACAGAATTATAAAAGTGAGTAAGAAAAAGATAATATAGAGGTTAAGATAAGACAGCTATTGCAGGAACTGTAATTGAAGATGTTAAACACTATGTGCCAGCAAAGTGTTAATGGTAGTCCTGGGATGGGAGGTCTACCTTCATAAAAGAGGCATCAGAATATATGCATAAGACTTTATTCACATCAATTTTTTCTGTTATTCAATAGTTAAGATTTAGACAATTTTTCAAAACTATGATCCATAGGATTAATAATTAAAATGTTTATTCAACTAACCAGATAAAGCCTTAAGGCTTTATTTAAATCTACCTAGTTTTTTGTAGATATTGTGATTCCCTTTATTTAATAATTGATGAGAAACTAATGCTCTGTTATTTTTGGACACGAGAATCTTGGATATCTTGAGTCAAATTCATAAAATTGCATCACCAAATAATGAATCTACTCACGCCAATGTGCTTACCTAACATCTAACCATGAAGATACTTTGGGGCCAGGCTTCCTTCCCATCTAAAGTGTTCAGCTTGACCATATTGCTTCTGGCCTGAGGAGGCATAAAAGCAAGCCCAGTCCTAATGAGAAGCAAAATCATCAAAGTCAAGGGTGGGATGTTACACAAATATTTTCTAGTGTGTTTACTCTCTTAAATTCAGCATATTTCAGGAAAAAAAAATTGTAACCCTTATCTTATTTGTACTCCTTTACAGTTGATTGGTTCAATTGGTTTTAAAAACCTCGGAGAATTCTGAGAATTAATTGGGATGCATCTGGGCTTTGTGCCTATCTGCAAACGAAAATGAGCAGGGCTGACCACCTGGACTATAATCTCACCATAACCAGCAGGCTGCACATGCACCGTGAAATAGATACGCACACCACCTGTGTAGGAACAGTATCCTATTACATGGCATCTTACCCTTAGAAAGTGAATAATTAGGAATTAACATGATATTTACAAGAGTTTTTAAAATTCAGTCATACACTGAAATTGAGGTTATCTCCGGGATATTTCACACACATAGCGAGTGCCTACTCATAGGTAGTATACTTCAGATCATGCTAACAATTTTGTATGCCTAGCCTCACACAGTCCAGTCAAAGAGAAGTGGATCAGAATTCACCAAATAACTGTTGCCCACCTGTTTTGATACCAAGCACGGCACTGTACCCTGGATATGTAAGTTCATCCCTCAAAAGGTGTTCAGTCTGGTGAAGGTTTCAGACGTGAACAGGCAGCCACTAACGTATGGGGCTGTGGTGTTACCCACGGGAAGTGTTCACTCCCTCCGGGAGGAAAGAGAGAGAGGTAGAAGCAGGCCACCTAGAGTAAAGCAGTCAAGAGAAACATAAAGTGAACTCCATTTGTAACTTTAAAATCTTCAAGGAGCAGCAGATGAAATTAGTTTTAATGATATATTTTTATTTAACCCAATAACACTAAATATTACTCTTTCAACATGTAATCGGCTTTGTAAAAATACTAATGATATTTTTCATACATTTTTTTCTTATGAATTCCTCATGACCCCATGAGTAGTTTCTAGTACATCTCAATTTGAACCACCCTCCATTTTTATTCACTCATGTATGACTCATTCATCAAACACTGACTAATTCGTATGCATCCAATCTCACGAGAACTCAATGGCTACATGTGGCTCATGGCTACCATATTGGACAGCACAGCTCTGGAGGATGGGATTGCTGATGGCTGGAAGCCACGTGCACAGTTGAGGAACTTACAAATGGAGTGAGCTCTTTGAGGGCAGATCCTGTATATTCACAGCACTTCCCCAGAATTGCTCTGGGAGGGGGAAAAAACAACTTCTTGACATAGATATGATTCACATAATAGTATAACTGTGTTTAAGAAAAAACTGCAAAGTTTGGGGGAAATAAGAACCGTGTTTGGGCTCAGTAGAGCCTCCCTGTTGTGCAACATTAAACATACGTCTAGTAACAGTGGTTTTTCTAGTGAAACATGAGCTCATGTGAATTGTATGGGTGAGAGAAATGGCCGACGAAAGGGGAAAAAACAAGAAAGGAAAAAGAAAAAGAGAGGAGAGGAACCTTAATGATCCTCTAACCTGCTGAAAGCAGTCATCAGACATGAAAAGTACAGGGAGTGGCTTGGTTCACAACAGAAGTAAATTGTACAGGACAGGGCGGGCCCTGCCAGGCTTCCGCAGGCCATCTCCTTTTCCCCCCTGCATCCAACGCTGTGTCCTCACCCCAGAGGCTAGTATAATCCAAATGGCTCCAAATGGCACCTGACTCACCAGCTTGTGATTACAGGACGGGGTAGTATTTACTTTTATGCCCTGACCACATATATCCAAGTCATCACCTTCAAAATATTGCAGGGTCGCCTTCAACCAATCCCTCAGCTCCTGTCACTACATTCTTGCTCCTATTCCAGTTTCCAGAAACAACAGTGTCAGCACTGCACTGTAGATACAGCCCATCTTGAAAAAGCTAGAGTCCAGGCTGAGATCACCACTTCTAGATGCCCCTGGTGTCACCCAGCCTCAGAGATTCAGAAAAGGCCAAACTTCAGAGACTCAGAAGTGGCTGGGTTCCCTGCCATCCTTTTGACCCTTGTCATGATCCACCACCCAGAGGCCAGGTCCCCAGTCAAATGTCTCTCTCCTTCCCAGGCTCCAACACCAAAGAACAAGGGAGCTTGTTGATGAAGTCCATGAAGACCAACCCACCAGGGCACAGAGCAGGGTAGAGGCTGATGCAACTGGTGGTATTAAAACTCAACTCCAGTAAAGACCAATCTGTAGAAAGATCGAGCAAAGCAGTCTAAGCCACTTACTTTCTGGTGGTCCAATTTGACACCAGGCAGGATTCAGAGCATCCAGTGGTGTGGAGAGGGGTTTCCATGAGATGCTTTATAAAACACCAGTCCTTTCAGCTGCATCTTTGAAAGCAAAGTTCAGGGTCAATGTCTAGAATACTGACCTTCTAAGTTGCTAGGGAAACCAGAGGTACATGTAGTGAGATTGCTGCTGTTTGTGGAATTTCAGAGTCTGAATCAGGATTCTCTGTTGGGTAGGAGACCATTCTGCCTTCTCTCCAGTGTGGGCATTGTTCTACCAGGAACATAAAGTACTGAACATCTTTGTTTGTTTGTTTGTTTGTTTGTTTGTTTGTTTGTTTGTTTTTACTCAAAAAGACTTGGGGAAAATGAGGTACAAATAGGGGCAGATTGAGGGAATGATTTTAAACATTTCTTAAGAAGTAGAATTCTCATTCAGAGGACACTTAATGTTTGACAACTAAAGGAAAAGGGATGAAATGAATTAATAAAAAGCCTTACACCAGTGCTTGGATAAATCTCAGCCTGAGAGACTTCTGCTAATGTGATATGCACCAGCTTTTAAAGACTAACAAATGTGGCTAAGCAGTTTCATTCAGTAAAGAGAAAAAGAAAAGAAAGCGCATTGAGATTGATAATTGGAACAACATGCTTTTTCTTGACTCTGTCAAGATCAAATGGCTGAAATTCTCAAATCCTGAAAGAACGAGGATGAGTAAAGGAAAAGCTCCAACAACTGGAGTCACTGTGGTAAAAATGAAGCAAACCAACAAACCATGTAAGGCCTTCTCAGAGTGTGTACAGGGCCAGGGTTACCTGGGTTAACAACCTGAGACCCTTTCAGGGCCCCACTTCCCCACCATGCCCTGTCTCCAGAAGGAGGAAAGTCCTCTTCCCCTAGAGCCAGACCTGCTCATGTCAAAAGGAGGTGAGCAGAGGTGAGGCTGCTTTCCAATGAAGCCCAGTGCCTAGGGCCCCTGGCATTCTGTGCAATAATTCAGATATGCTGGACCAGTGTGTGTCCAGCCTTGCTGATCCTCTGTACCTGCTTTTGAATGGCTGACTCATCCTTCCCTCCTCTGTCAAGTTCAGTCTGTTAAGCTAGGAGTTCGATTTCAAAAGCTCTCTCTGGTGCTTTGGAATTTCATCTATTCAGTATCTAAGCAAAGGCTACAAGCTTGTTTCAGCTGGGGAGGCTCCTTGGGTGAGCATGACGCAGCGGGCCCCCACCTTAGACCCACAGGTCATGGAAGCAAAACACTTTTTCCAGACAAAACAACAGACTCCCTGCCCTCATCCAGTCCTTCTCTCAAGTGGGTGCTCTTTTGAGCCAGACCATGTCATTTTCCCCTCCAAGTCCCAAAGTGCTCTCTGTCTTTTTCAGAAACAAAACCAAAGTGCTTACAATAGTTTATAAAGGTCTACACGGCCCACCCTCCATCTCCAGACCTTTTCTACTATTTTCCCTGTTCACTCCACCCCAGGGGCCCTGGTCTCACTGCTGATACTTAAACAGGCCAGTAGTCTCCTGCCTCAGGGCCTTTGCACTTGCTCTTCCTTCAGCTTACAATTCTCTTCATCCCCATATCTGCTTGGCTTCCTCCCTCACTTCCCTCAGGCCTCTGTCCAATGTCACTGTTGCATTTCCTGACCACCTAACATAGAGCAACAGCAGTACCTTTTCCCTGACCTTCTCTGTACGCCTCGCTTCATTTTTTTCCACAGCACTTATCAACATCTGACATATTATATACTTGTGTGTTAATTAGTTGCCCATCTCTTCCAAAAGAATGTAAGCTCCCTGAGAGTAGAAACCTCTTCTATTTTCTTTGCCACCATGTCCCTGGTGTGGACAATAGTGCTTAGTCCAGCACAGGTGCTCAGTACAGATTTCTTGTATAAATCTGAACCACTAATGACCAGCTACACATTTGTCATTTGGGGAAAAATATTTTTTACCTAGTGGATCTTTGGCCCTATCTTCACTTCAGAACACAACCTTGTGAGGTCAATGTCATCATGGTTCCTTATTATTATTTTTTTAAATGGTAAATGCCAACTGTGTGCCTGGCACTGTGCTGGGCAGATACATCCATGGTGGGTGGGCCTACCCTCTCCATGGTAGTGAAGGGCATGTACTTATGAAGGCACAGCTGTCCGTCAAGCTCCCAGGCCAAATCTGACCCATCGCCTGTTTGTGTATGGCCTGTGCCCTGAGAATGGTTTTTACATTTTTCAATGAGAAAAAAAAAATTAAAACAAGAATAATATTCTGTAACATGTGAAAATCACAAATTTAAATTTTAGTGTTCATGAATAAAAATGTATTGGGACCCAGGCATGCTCACTCATTACATATTATCTATGGCTGCTTTTGTGCTACAATAACAGAGGTGGGCAGTTGCAACAGAGACCAGATGGACCACAAAGTGTAAAATACTTACTATCTGTCTATTTACAGGAAAAGTTTGCTGACTGTGGTTTAAAGCAATGCACAGTGATTAGAAGAGAAGAGGCAGTATAGTAGAAACAGACTTTGCCTGGAAGCAAGAAATGAGACTTCTCTTTCCACATTTGCCTCTCATTCTTCTGAGACCTTGACAAGCAAATCTCTTGGAGCTTCCATTTCATACGCTAAAGCAAGTCCCAGGGAAGTATACCCTTACATAATCCCCCTTGTGTATGGGCATGATCTGTGACTTGCAAACGGGATGGGATGCCACTCCCCTAGCAGACTAGAGAGATTCCTGATGGCCTTGAAAAACCAAACTGCCACGTTGAGCTGCCTATGGAGAGGGTCATGTGGCAGGAAACTGTGGGTGCCTCCAGAGCACAGCAAGTGAGAAGCCGAGGCCCTCCGTCATATAAACACCAGGAAATAAATTCTGCCAACAATTCCATGAGTTTAGAAACAATTTCTTCCCTACTTGAACCTCCTGATGAGAACGCGGCCCTGCTTACACCTTGATAACAGCCTATGAGGACCTGAGCAAAGGGCCTAGTCAAGCTGTGCCTGGACTCCTACCCACACAGAAACTGTGAAATAGTAAGTGTGTTTGTGTTAAGCCCACTACGTGTGTGGCAATTTGTCACGTAACAATGGAAAACTAACACATCTATTCAATAAAGTCTTTGAATTGTATTTTAAAATACCTGGAAATTATAAGGTTCCTCTTAACACTGTGTAGCCTGATGCTGAGAATCATGTAGGCCATTAATTAATATGCAGATTGCCATGGCTTTCCCCCTGAGATTCTGATTCAGTTGGTGTGGGGTGGGGCCCTGAAATCTGTATTTTGAATCAGCATCCTGGTCAATTCTTATCATCAATTAAGTTTAGAAAGTACTGACTTCGTTGTCATAAAAAAATGAAAGAAGAGTCAGCACGCACTGAAGCAGTCAGAACTGAACTGACTAGGGCCTTCAACAACAGAGGAGGAGTGGAGACATTTGCATGGCAGACATTCCATGCTGTTCTTGCACCTCCATGCTGGCCGCTTGCTGTTTCCTCTACTTAGAATACTCATGTCTGACTGAAAATTCCAGTTAATTCTCCAACATTGCCTTCTTCTTGAAGCTGTCATCAAAATCCCTTGGAAGGACACTTCTCCCACTTCTGGCTCCCATTAGATTTGCATATAATTCTATCATCCATTCAGTGTCTATTGAGTGTCTACTAGGTGCCAGGTGCTACTCTAAGCTGTGGGAATATCGCCATGAGCAAACAGAATACAAATCCCTCCCCTTACTCAGCTTATATTTCAGTACCTCAAACTATACTCTTAGAATGAGTGTTAGTTTACAGCAGTGGTTCTCAAAGTGTGGTTCCCTGGACAGCAGCATCAGCACTGCCCAGGAACTTGCTTGAAATGCAGACTTCTAGGTGCCACCTCAGACCCACTGAATCAGATGATTCTGATGCACTAATGATTCTGATGCATGCTAACATTTGAAAACTATTAGTTAATAGGTCTGTCTCCCAGTTACACCCAGGCCTTCCAAGGTATTCGAGTATCCTACTCACCATTAGCCTCTAGAAACTCACAGAGAAAATGCATTTAATTCATGTGTTGAATAAATGATACAACTGATGACTAAATTTACAGTCATCCTTAGAGGATATGGGACCCAGCATACTGGAGAACGAACTCAAAATAAATTATATGCCCCCCCTCAGTTTTATGTTATAGAAATCAAGTTAAAACTAATGTCACAAGATCATTTGATGCAAAGTATCTCAAAAGCTTCAAAATGAATACTGAATGCAACCTAAGAGGTGGCTGTGGGAAGTGGAGTGTGGACCTCCTTGCCATGGACACACAAGAGGCTGTTATGATCTGTGTGTGCATGTATCTGTGCATGTATGTGCATGTGTGTGCACATGCATGTGTGTGTGCATGTGTGTGAACATGCATATGTACACAACCTCCCTTTGCTGCCCTGGGTCTCACTCAGCCCAGCGAAGTGTGGAGCCTTCTTCCCTGCATCCCAAGGGTGGTTCCCTTTGAGGCAATTCACGCAGGGTGGTCTCACTGAGCAAGAGCAGGAGGCAGGATGCCCCAAGCCCTTTTGTGAAGCAGTGATAACCAGATGGGCCTTGTGGAAGTGGAGGATTTTTGGAGGTGAGTGGCTGGTGGTAAAGAACAAAGGTATTTGGGGGGATCCACTAAAGGTATGCCTTTCATGCAAAAATTTCACATTTGTTCAGTAGCCAGTGAGGAATCTTGGAAGGGCTGTAAGTACAAGGGTGGGATAGTGAAAGTGTCTGGTGGGGCAAGGACTGGGATCCTCTGAGATTGCCTCCCAGCTTCACTATCAGGCCAAAATGGTAACAAGAGTTGATTTGGGGGGCTCCTCCCTCCCCCACAGCTAGAACTTAGGATAGCACACCCAGCCCAAATGGAAAGTATCTCCCTCCCAGGACTGCACCACCATCAGCTGCATGGGCCTCTGGCTCATTCTGCTGCCCTCCTATGTGTGACCATTGTGGTCACTGCCTCCTGGGTGTGTCCACAATGTGTCCACTGTACCACTTCAGCTCACTCTGCCTGTGCCTCGCTGGGACATCCTGATGCCTCCCAAGCCCTGGCAGGAGCCCATAGCTTGTTCATACCCCTCACTTGCCACAGCTAGAGGCTGGGATGGCCATGTTTTTTTCCTAGGCCCCTCGGAAAACTTGCCCTGGGCCTACAGCTGGCCAGAACAGAAAATGGGTGGGGCTATGTAGGCTGTAGCAGTTAAGCTAGCTCATTTCCCTCAATGTCTGTACCTCACCAGCCCTGGAATGACACTCACGCTCCCTCTTTTCTTCTGCACTCTCTCAGCATAAGTGGATCACAGCCCTGGGTCCTGCTGCCTGAGCCATCCCCTTCCCTCTCCTGACAGCTAGCATCCCTTTGCTCACTTCTGCACAACCAGACGTCACATGCTCCAAAAGTGAACTTGTAGATCTTGAGGCTTTTGCAGGAAAAAATGTTTATTTACTCACTCATCTTTTATAGGGAAATTAGTATTTTGCCAAGCATGATGCTAAATAATGATTATAAAAAGGTAAGATATAATCTCTGCCCTCAAGGATATCCTTTCCTTGGGAAAGAGGGGACTGGAGAATGATGTGAATAGGCCTTACAACACAATGTGCAGCTTACCGTGAGAACACAAAAGCCAGAGACCTCTGTGGTCAGATGTGGTCAGACAAAGCTTCCAGAAAAGGATAATTTTAAAAATGGATGATTGGCAGGAAGCCACTTAAAAAATGACATGTTGCCAAGTGGGGAGGGTCGAATCCATTGAAATGGCTTATGGATGGATCTGTGAGTTCCTCTAGGAGAGAAGCAAAAAGACCCAGTGTGGAATAAAATGAGAAGGAAAAATCAAAGCCAGCTGAAGTTTGGGACAGCGATGTTGGAGAAAGATGGGGTCATTAGTGGGTGTGGAATTCAGCAAGAATATGAGGCTGAAGGTGGGGGAAAAGATGAGGTGTCAAATACATAGAGATTCCAATGTTCAGAGAGGAAAATGGAATATAGTTCAACAGACTATTGTCACTGCAGGCTGTATCATGTCGTGTCCACTAGGGCACCAGGCGCAGTCCAGTGGGAGGGGACCAGGAGAATATTTTTGACAACGAAATATACTTGAAGTACAGCACTCAGTGTTGTGAAACGGGAAGAGTATGGGACTTAACACTAAAAGATTTGAATTTGAGCCTTTCCTTTACCAGCACTGTTGTTGGCCAAGCTAAGTAACCAACAATTATGACACTCTGTTTCTACATCTGCACAATGTAAATAATTCAAATGCATAACTCCAGGGTTGCAGTAACAATCAAATGAGATCATTAAAATGAAAATGCTTTGTGAAATGTAATGCATTCTACAAATGTTAGCTATGATGATTGCCATTTCATTTTTCAGCTTGCTCTCTTTCTCACCAATAATATTTTAGTCATGGAGATGATTTTCCCCCTGATATTTTAGATGGGCACATTTATCATAGTGGCTTTTCTGATTACAAAAGTAACCACGCTTTGCTTACATAATTTGAACACAATGGAAATAGATAAGGGAAAAAATGAGCAGTTCCCTGGTCCCACCCCCAGAGATAACCAGAGTGGGCGCCTCCTCTTTTGGGATGGCTCACCTTGTTTATGAAACTACTCTTTCCACAAAGCACAACAAAGAAATGTAAGACAAGCCACCATATTTTTGTTTCCCTCTGTCCCTTTAAAGTTTATTCAGGGATAAATTTTCCTCTGCCACTGGCTGAGAGGTTGGCAGGCTCATTTTCTTACTCAGTTTTTAGGGCCCGGCCTGTCATGCAATCACAAAGTATAGGATCCGTGGGAAATTAGGCATCCAGGCAAGATTTTATTCATCCATCCAGCCTTTGTTCCACGGAAAGACTTTTCCCTTCCTGAAGACGGTGGGTCTGGTTTTCTTTTTCTAGGTTCCTCTTCCTTGCTTGCTCGCTTGGCAAAGTCAAAGGTTTGGGCAAAAGAGATGTACCTCCTTCCTTGGCTGCTGACTAGGGCTCTCTGAGCAAAGGCTTAGAGCCAACACCTTCTCTCCAGGGTGTTTCTGAAACATCTTGGAAGGTCCCTGCTGGGCCCTCAGGCCTAGGTGATGTTTCCTTCTTCAACTGGCTGGAGCCCACTTCACCCCGCAGGTCTTTGAAGATCCACTCTTCACTCAGGAAGCCCCGGCCCTCCCCGGCACTCCTTTTGGACTCTAAATGGCTTAAGTGGCTGCAGGCTGGCTCCCTCTCCCTCTTAGCCCGAGGGTCTGTGAGAAAAATCACACACATTCCCTGTCCATGAACCTGAATCAATGGGAGCACAGCCTCCACTTTCTCTGCCCTGCCGCAGCCTCATTAGCTTTCTCAGGTACAAACTGGGCACCAATCCTTAGGGTCCCCTAACTCAGAGAGAACACAAACCTGAGTGTCTTTGGATGTCTGTCCCCTTGGGGCTTCAGATGAGGATGTAGCACTTCCCCCACTCCTGGCCTTCAGTAGCAGAATCCTTCAAATAAATTTCCTCACAAAGCCTTCTTTATCTCCACTTGCTTGTATTCCCAAAATGAGAAAGAGGATCCCAGCACCTGTTTTCAGCACTGACCCTGAAAATTCATTCAAGGCAGCCCGTGTCACACTCCATTTGGTACCTGATGTCTACCATACCTAGACTTCAGTTGAGACTTCAGTTGTAATGCCCCCATTCACGTATGAATATATATGAAAAGACAACTCTTAACCAAAATGTTATCATATAGTGGATATAGTTTTGCAACTTTTTCATGTCAGTACAAATACCTCCACCTCATTCTCATAGATTATTATCGTCTAGATAGCCTATGGCCTATAAATGTAAATAAATTCCTTGGTGGCTTAAGACAATGCTTCTGATAGAGAATGGTCATCTAAGCTAGGTTTAGGCTTGGGCGGGGCAATGGGTGGTGATTAGGGGCCTGGGCTGGGCTGGGCTGCAGTGGGTGGGTAGAGCGGCAGGTGGTAAGTGGTGGTGATGGAGGTCACAGGTAGCAAGACAACATTCCCTGAAGGGCTGTCATTAGAGGAGCTGCTCCACACAACTACACCTGGTCCGGGGAGTGTGCTGAGAATTTAACTTATGGAATGGCGACTGAAGGTGCAATCCTCCTACCTTTTCCCAGGTCCTAGATCCATATCATCATTGTTCGATTGTGCAAATGCATCTTAAAAAAACTCTTTTATCCTCTAGGCCCTGCCAGTCTCCCTTTCTTTCCCCCCACAATGCTTGGGTTGGGGGAAAGACAAGGTAGATAGGGAATGCTCATAATTGGGGCTGATGTTGAAGCAGGAGGAAGGATGTTACTCAGGAGAAATGGGGAATATCAAGAAATCTGAATGGAGTGAAGTGGGAAAGGAAGCAAGAGCAAATACTTTAAATCATTCTAGTTCTTGCCTCTCTTTCCTTTTCTTCCTCTGCCCCACTACCTCCAACAGGGATAGGTGAAAGTTTTTATCTTAGCTCCAAAATTACAGAGCTTAGAGAAGCAAGCAAACAAAAACTTTACCACTCACAAAGCACCACACACGACCATGATCACATCTCCTGCATCATATTCATGTCTCTGTCACCATGCAACTCATCGAGGGTGTTAGTCATTAACTGATTGTCCGAGGTTGCAAACATCCAATGCGCATGTGCAGAATGAAGGTGCAATCTCTTGAATGGGTGGGTTTTCATGGAAATGATGCTGGAGAACAGCTCTCATCTCAGGCAGAGCTGTTCACCAGGGAGGATCAGCCAGTGTCAGACTTTTGAGATTGAAGAGGGAATCTGCAAGGTGATGCAAGACAGGTGCTTCAGAAAAGAAAGATTTCAACGTCAAAGGATTAAGAAAGGCACTCAGGAAAGCTGATAACCCTAGAGGTGTGTTTTTGTAAAACAGTTCTTTGTCTAATCAGACTGTAAAATCAGCCACGAAGCAAAGCATTCTGTATTATACAATTGTGTCAACAAAGTTCACCCCCACCCCACTTAAACAATTCATACAGGGGCGCCTGGGTGGCGCAGTCGGTTAAGCGTCCGACTTCAGCCAGGTCACGATCTCGCGGTCCGTGAGTTCGAGCCCCGCGTCAGGCTCTGGGCTGATGGCTGGGAGCCTGGAGCCTGTTTCCAATTCTGTGTCTCCCTCTCTCTCTGCCCCTCCCCCGTTCATGCTCTGTCTCTCTCTGTCCCAAAAATAAATAAAAAACGTTGGGAAAAAATTTAAAAAAAAAAAAAAAACAATTCATACATTCTTGGCTTATTCTAAGACTTGGTGCATATTATCACATGATATAAGCTAAACCTTCTTTTTTTTTTTTTTAAGTTTATTTATTTATCTTTGAAAGAGACACAGAGAGAGTGCATAAGCAGGGGAGGGGCAGGGAGAGAGGGGGACAGCGGATCCAAAGATGGAGGCTGCTTTGGCCTGACACAGGGCTCAAACCCACAAATTGTGAGATCATGACCTGAGGCGAAGTTGGACACTTAACCGACTGAGCCACCCAGTCACCCCTAAATCTAAACCTTTTTAATACAAATTAAGAACTGGAAGGGGGGTTCACATCATCTAGTTTCACTTTTCCATACAAATTCCAAACATTTAAAAATTTACTTAATGTGAAATTTTGTTCCGCATTGGAAATGGATTTCATTTAAGTAGCTCTTTATGCTCAGAGAATGAAGGCCTCTTATATGGCATATGTGCACAAAGAATAGCATATTTTCAACCTTCAGGAATTGATCATCCCCCAGGTTGGTGTTAAAAATGGAAGGAAGGCTTTTTCAATTAGGGGTCCAATCTAATAAAATTCTCATTCCCTCGAGCTTTTGATGACCTAGATACGAGGAAGCTCAGTAAGAGTCTTAGCTTTCCACAAACACTTTCCTTCAACCCAGAAGCAGTTCCACTCCTGAACATCTTTTCTGCATACCAAGCTCCAAGAGAATTATAAAGGAAATGTAAAGTAGTAAGAAAAAAAAATACAATTCTTGTTCTCAAGCAGATTGTGATACAAACTTGAACATTTACTTGTGAACTCCAAATAAAGAGCCTTCAGAAAATATAAACAACCTAAACACAGCTTGCTAGAACTTGTCCTGAACAGAAACTTATTCCTACAGGACATTTTGTTTTCAGGCAATGGCTGGTATGTGAAAACAACCCTTGCATTAGCACGGGTAACCATTTTAGTTGTGGGAGACAAAATGTAATAACTTCAAAAGGGAAAAAACCAGGTCGCCTCTAAACAAAACAGTGTGACAGGTTCCCAGTATCTTGGCAACCATCATAAACAACTAAGCCAGGGCATTCTATGGTAAGCACTTAGGGCCTGTGGGGTTTCAGGGACACACAGGACAGAGGGGCACTGGGAGGTGGGGCTTCCCAAACCTGAGTCTGGACATCACCACGCACTTTGCTATCAAATGGTCTGGATCTGGATCTTAGATCTCTCACCTTTCATCATGAATGAATGAAACTCTTTGAGCCTCAACTTCCTCATTTGTAAAAATGTATAAAAAAACAATACATTTTTCTTTTTTTTTATTTTTTTAAACATTTTATTTATTTATTTATTATTGAGAGACAGAGAGAGACAGAGCATGAGCATGGGAGGGGAGGAGCGGGGGGGGGGATACAGAATCTGAAGCAGGCTCCAGGGTCTGAGCTGTCAGCACAGAGCCCGACGTGGGACTCGAACTCACAAACCACGAGATCATGACCTGAGCTGAAGTCAGATGCTCAACCGACTGAGCCACCCAGGTGCCCCAAAAAACAATACATTTTTCATCTGGGGGTTGTCCGAGTGATAAACTAAATATAGCATTCGAGTACCTGATTTACAGAAAGTGCTCAATAAAAATAGTTTTCTTACCATTGTCATTATCATTATTAGGAGTATTTATTTTATAGTCCAGAGTTATGGAATAACTTTGATATTTTTTCAAATCGAACTTTTAGTAAACTGAATTTACTAAATTGAATCTTCGTATTGTCTTGATAATAACTCAAATTCTATGTTTCTTTTCTCCTCTTGTCTTAAGAACTTTGATCCCCAAACTGCATATCATATTTTCCTTTCTATTAAATCCTTCCCATTAACATACAAACAAGTTCCAGAATTTCATATCTTGAACATAAAGCAAAAACAAGACCCAAACACTTTCCCCACATGCCCACGGAAAGTGATCCCTCCAGAAAATGCTTCTGTTCCTTTGCTTCTCCTTATAGCATGACTTTGCAAAGGACTGGTTTGGTCCTGATATCTTCACTCTCCCTTCTCATTTTCCCATAAACCTTCTCAAATCATATGCCTGTCTCCACAATTTCACCCAAATTCTTCTTGCCAAGATACATGTGACTTCCTTGTTTCCAAACCCAGTGGTTTCTTTTTTTTTCTTTTTTCCCACTTGATCCTTCAGTAGGTTCCTTCATACCGTTTCTTCCTCTTGAAGCATTTATCTTGGCTTCCATGATATCACACACTTTGATCTTTCTCCTAACTTTCTGGGGGCTCCTTTTCTGCTACCTCAGTTGGACATCTCAAACCTGAAGAGTCACTAAGTTTTGGAGGACCATAAAGATCTATCCCAACATCTTCTCGATCTCCCCTGACTACCCAGATAATCCCATCAGCTCCAGGACTTTGACTCTGATAGATAGATATAAAGGTAGATAGAAGGAAGGGGATAGTTATCTGGTCCTGACATTTCCTCGGATTCTCAGACTCCTATTCCTGTTTACAAGACATTGCCTCCTAGATGCAGAAAAGGCACCTGAAATCTAAACCCTGGATGCCCCACCCCAACCTCATCCCAAATTTGTTCCTTAACCAGGCTTCTGGATTTCAGCACAACAGTGGCATCACTATCTGCTCGGTTGCTCAAGCCATAAACCCTGAAATCACCCTGATCCCTTGCTTCCCATCACACTTAGAGTCTGTGGAATCCACTCCTGGTAATCACCCTGACTCTATCCTGTTCATTGTGAGTGCCACCATGCCCAGATTATTATCATGCCCATGACCTACTATCAGTCTGCCTGTTTTCACTCACCCTCCCCACCCTGCCCCCCTCCATCCCCCACACAGAAGCCAGATGATCTGTTTAAAAATGCGAATCACATTGTGCCAATCCTTTTTTAAACACTTAAATGACTTTCCACCACACTTAGAATAAAAGCCTCATTGGATCCTATGAGACCCTTTATGATCTGGACACTGCCTACCACTGCCCCACATTTAACACCCACCACACCCCAACAGCACTGGCCTCTCTTCTGTTCCTCTGCTCTGCCTTGGGCCTCTGCTTTTCTATTTCCTCCATCCAGAATCTTGATTTTTCTCAAGTGCTGGATCCTCAGACAGGGCTTCCCTGACTGCCCAGTCAAAGGGAACCCCATTACTCTCTATCCCATAACCACTGTAGAGTATTTGCATTGCATGTACATATAACTACTTGATATTTTCCTGTTCATTGTCTCCTCTCACCAGAATGAGGGCCTCACAGGGAATGTCTTATTCACCGTCCCCAGTGGCCAGCACAGACACAGCATTTGATAACTTTTGTGGATGAAAATGTCATCTATCGGACACCTGTATACAGATACAATCATTAGCAATATCAGCTGTAGATTTTTTTTAAATGTTCATTTATTTTTGAGAGAGAGAAAAAAAGAAAGGGAGAGAAGGGGAGAGAGAGAGGGGCAGAGAGGGAGGACAGGGGATCTGAAGTGGGGGACAGAGGATCTGAAGCAGGCTCTGTGCTGACAGCAGATGCGGGGCTGGAACTCACGAACCATGAGATCACAACCTGAGCCAAAGTGGGACATTCAACTGACTGAGTCACCCAGGTACCCCTCTGCTGTAGGATTTTGATCCTATACTTCTTTTAGGAATGGAAATAGGGATGTTGGTAGTGACATGTTCTTTTCGTTTAAAGGGAAAATCCACCAAAAAAACAGTAAGTAATTTTTCTGACTTTATTCATTTTGAGAGAGAGAGAGAGAGCATACATGAGTGGGACAGGGGCAGAGAGAGAGAGAGAGAAAGAGAGAGAGAGAGAAAGAGAGAGAGAGAGAGAGAGAGAGAGAGAATCCCAAGCAGGCTCCATGCTGTTGGCTTGGAGGCTGATGTGGGGCCCAAACTCACGAACCATGAAATCATGACCTGAGCCAAAAGCAAGAGTTGGATGCTCAACCAACTGAGCCACTCAGGTGCCTTAAAGTAATTTTAATATATTGTCCCTCTCCCTCTCCTCCTCAGGGTTTATACAATATTTCAAGGCAAAATTAAATAAGCACAAACAAAATGAATAACACAGGAGTTTACTCTTTTAGATGATCCTTGTTAGTGTTTCCCAGAACTCCCTTCTTCAGGTATGGTCTGCACTCTTCTAGTGCATGTGACCAACCAGCACCTGTTGAGCAGTCCTGGGTGCCAGATGCTTACCTATGGAGAAGATGCAGATGAATGGTTATCTGCTTGCCTTCAAAGAGCTCTCCAGGGAACAGGAAGAACAAAAACAGAGTGTTCCAATCAAAAGTGCTCCTTGTAACCCTAGAAACAGGCACAGGGTAACTTTGAAGTCCCAGACAGGGATACCTAGTCCTGTCTACACAGTTCAAGATGGGCTTTCTGGAGCTGGTACAAGTGAGCCATGAACTGGGAGAGGGGGGTGAGCAAGGAGCAGCCAGGCCAAGGGACAGCAGGAGCAATGCCAGACCCTTGACACTTTAAGTACATAGCAGATGCATGAATAGAACTCCACAAATAACAGAAAACAACAACTCAAACTAGTTGTATTAGTTTGATAGGGTTGCCATAATAAAGTACCACAGGCTGGGTGGCTTAAACAACAGAAAGGTATTTACTGTCAATTCTAGAAGCTAGAGATCTGAGATCAAGTTGTGGGCAGAGTGGGGTTTTCCAGAGACTCCCTCTCCTTGGCCTAAATATGGCTGGCTTCTACCGGTGTCTTCACATGGTCTTTTCTCTGTGCTGGGTTTATCCAATTCTCCTCTTCGTAGAATACCAGTCAATGTGAACGAGGGTCTACCCTAATTACCTTGTTTTAACTTAATTACATCTTGAAAGAGGTACAGTCACATTTGGAGATACTGGGGTTTAGGACATCAAAGTATGAATATGGTGAGGGGGTGCAAAATTTAGTCCATAACACTAGAAAACAAAGAAGGAAATTTTATTATAGAGGGACCAGGATGTCACACAAGAAGAATGCAGCTGAGCATATGAAGAATGTCTCTCTCCATCCCCCCCTCAGTCTTCCATCTCTGTTTCTCTCTCCTTTATGTAACATTTTAAGAAGAATAATAACCATATATGTACCTGTGCCCTAAGAAATGGATACTTCTTAAAAAATTCTGTTTTCCTTTTTTAATGTTTATTTATTTAAAAGATAGAGGGAGAGAGAGTGTGCACACACAAGAGGAGGAGGGCCAAAGAGGGAGAGAATCCCAAGCAGGCTCCACACTCAGTACAGAGAACACAGGGCTTGATCTCATGACTATGAGATCATGACCTGAGCCAAAATCAAGATGCTTAACCTACTGAGCCACCCAGGTGCCCCAGAACACTCTGTTTTAAGCAAGCTCCTTCCTGATGGCTTCCACTCCTTCTCTTGCTTAGATTTCATGTCAACTACAATTTTTCCCTTTTTTCCCCTTTACTTTACTCTCTAAGTACATATCCCTACCTAGAGCAATATATTTAGTTTTGCCTATTTTATACTTCATAGAAATGAAATTGTATAGTGTATAGTATATGACATGTTTTCTTCATTGAATACTATGTTATTAAGATTCAAGCATGTCGGGGCACCTGGGTGGCGCAGTCGGTTAAGCGTCCGACTTCAGCCAGGTCACGATCTCGCGGTCCGTGAGTTCGAGCCCCGCGTCAGGCTCTGGGCTGATGGCTCGGAGCCTGGAGCCTGTTTCCGATTCTGTGTCTCCCTCTCTCTCTGCCCCTCCCCCGTTCATGCTCTGTCTCTCTCTGTCCCAAAAATAAATAAAAACGTTGAAAAAAAAAAAAAAAGATTCAAGCATGTTTAGGGACACCTGGATGGCTCAATCAGTTAAGTGTCCAACTCTTGGTTTCAGCTGGGGTCATAATCTCACTGTTGGTGATTTCGAGTCTCAAGTGGGGCTCCACGCTGACAGTGTGGAGTCTGCTTGGGATTCTCTCTCTCCCACATATTCTCTTTGTCTCTCTCTCAAAATAAATAAATAAATAAACTTTAAAAAAAGATTCAAGGGTATTTATGAATGTTGCCATAGTTTATTTTCATGCTGTGTAATATGTATGACCAACTAACCATTGTATTAGGTGTGGCCATTTGGGTTGTTTCCAGTATTATGCTGTTATGAACTTGACTGCTATCAAAAAAAAAAGACTGCTATGGATTTCTTGTATAAGTCTCCTGGAGTACATGTGCTAGAAATACTCTGGGACATATTTATTAGGGGTAGAGTTTCCTAAAAAAAATTTCTTAATGTTTTTTTATTCCCAAGAGAGAGGGAGAGAGAGACAGAGAGACAGAGAGACAGAGAGACAGAGACAGATTGCAAGCAAGGGAGGGGCGGGGCAGAAAGAGAAGAAGACACAGAATCATAAGCAGGCTCCAGGCTCCTGTCAGCACAGAGCCCATCGCAGGGCTTGAACCCACTAACCCGAAATCATGGCCTAAGCCGAAGTTGGACACTTAACTGATTGAGCCACCCAGGCACCACCTAGGGGAAGAATTTCTTATTTGTAGGTTCTACACACGTTGACCTCATTAGTCACTGAAATTATTTTCCAAAGTGGAAGTTTCTATTTTTCTATATTCTTTCCAAGACTTAGTATTGTCAGACTTTTTAAATTTTTGATGAGTGTGAAATAGAACCCACTGGTGGTTTTAATTTTCCTTGCCCTGATTGCTAAATGAGATTGTACACCTTTTCATCTATTTATGGGCCATTTGTGTTTCCATTTCTGTGTAGTATCTTTTCATGCCTTTGCCCACTTTCTATTTTCTATTGGGTTGTATTGGGCTGTTTGTCTTTTTCCTATTGGTTCACTTAATTAATTTATATAGTATTTTGTCAATGATATGTGTTGTAAATGTCTTCTCAGTTTGTTACTTGTCTTTTTTACCCTCCTAAGTTGTCTTTTGATGAACATTTTTATTTTTAATATATTTGAATTTATTATCATTTTCCTTTATAGTTTGTGCTTTTGAGTCTAGTATTGAAAGTCTATACATACCTCTAATTTTTTAATTTTTTTAATGCTTATTTATTTTTGAGAGAGAGAAAGAGACAGACAGACAGGAGGGGCTCAAACTCACGAACCTCAAGATCATGACCTGAGCTGAGGTCAGACACTTAACCGACTGAGCTACCTAGGTGCCCTTAAAGTCTACACATACCTTAAATTCCTAAATATATTCTATTTGTCTTGTAAATTTTTTTCAATTTTGCCTTTTGGTTTGAAGTCTTTAATTCAGGGGCACCTGAGTGGCTCAGTCAGTTAAGCATCTGACTTCCACTCAGATAATGATCTCACAGCTAATGAGTTCGAGCCCCACATTAGGCTCTGTGCTGACAGCTCGGAGCCCAGAGCCTGTTTCAGATTCTGTGTGTCCCTCTCTCTCCACCCCTCACCTACTTGTGCTCTGTCTGTCTCTCTCAAAAATAAATAATATTTTTTTTAATGTGAAGTCTTTAATTCATTTAGAATAGATTTTTAATGTGTGAGGAAGCAATTCAGCTTGATTTTTTTTTTCCTTCTGTATGGATAGAAAGTTGGTTCAATAGCACTTTTGAATTTTCCATTCTTTTTTCACTGATCTGCTCAGTCATTAACAGAGTTTCCATATTTGCATTAATCTCTTCCTGGGTTTTCTTTCTCTTCCATTGGTCTGTCTAACCTTGTGCCAATACTGATGGTCTTTATTACCATGCCTTTGTAATAAGTCTTGATATAATAAACCAAGACACTTTTTCAGCAGTCTCTTGACCACTCTTTTCCCTTTGCACTTCTTCATACATTTTAGGATCATTTTCTCAATTTCTAGGCAGGGAGGGATGGGGACCAAATTTAAAATGAGTTGGTCTGAAGCCCAGGACTATATTGTCAATTAATCTTTGATAAAGGAGGAAAGAATATTCAATGGGAAAAAGACAGTCTCTTCAACAAATGGTGTTGGGAAAACTGGGCAGCAACATGAAAAAGAATGAAACTGGACCACTTTCTTATAACATACACAAAAATAAACTCACAATGGATTAAAGACCTAAATGTGACACCTGAAACCTTAAAAATCCTAAAAGAGAGCATAGGCAATAATTTGTCTGACATTGGCCATAGCAACATTTTTCTAGATGTGTCTCCTGAGGCAAGGGAAACAAAAGCAAAAATAAACTATTGGATCTATATCAAAATAAAAAGCTTCTTCACAGAGAAGGAAATAATTAGCAAAACCAAAACACAACCTATGGAATGAGAGAAGATATTTGCAAATGATATATCTAATAAAGCATCAAGATCCAAAGTATATACAGAACTTATATAACTCAACACCAAAAAGGCAAATAATATAATTAAAAATGGACAGAAGACATGAACAGACATTTCTCCAAAGAGAATATACAAATGGCCAATAGACATATGAAAAGATGCTCAACATCACTCATCATCAGGGAAATTCAAATAAAAACTATAATGAAATATCATCTTACACCTGTTGGAATGGCTAAAATCAACAACACAAGAAACAAGTGTTGACAAACATGTGGAAAAAAAGAACATTCTTACATTGTCGGTGGGAACACAGGTGCAACCACTGTGGAAAACGTATGGAGGTTCCTCAAAACATTAAAAATAGAACTACCATATGATCTGTAATTGCACTATTAGATATTTACCCAAAGAATACAAAAACACTAATTCAAAAAGATATATGTACCCCCTTGTTTATTGCAGCATTATTTATAATAGTCAAATTATAGAAGCAGTCCAAGTGTCCATCAATTGATGAATGGATAAAGAAGTGATATGTATACACAATGGAATATTACTCTGCCATAAAAAGAATGAAACCTTGCCAATTGTAACAGCACGGATGTATCTAGAGAGTATAATGCTAAGCAAAATTAGAGAAAGAGAAATACCATATGATTTCACTCTTTTGTGGAATTTAAGAAACAAAACAAATGAACAAAGAAAAAAGATACAAACCAAAAAATAAAGAAAAATAAAGTCTTTAAGTTTAGAGAACAAACTGGTGGTTACTGAAGGGGAGAAGGGTAGAGAAATAGGTGAAATAGGTGAAGGGGATTAAGAGTACACTTACCATGATGAGCACTGAGTAATGTATACAATTGTTGAATCACTATGTTATACACCTGAAACTAATATAACACTGTATGTTAACTATATTGTGATTAAAATTTTTTAAATAAACATTAAAACAAAACAAAAAAAATAATGGTCTGTATTGAAACAACTGATACTGAATCTTGCCATCTATAAACACAATACATCTTTCCACTTATTTAGAACTTCTTTAATGTCAATACACAAAGTCTTAAAATGTTTTCATAAAAAGCTTACTTATTCTGGAAGATTTCTCTCTTGTTCCTTTACACTTTTGCTACTACTATAAATGGCATCTTTTTCAAAATTATATTTTCTAACTACTTCTGATGTATAAAAATGCAATTGCCATTTGTGCATTGATTTTGTATTCAGCAACCTAGCCAAATTCTCCTATTGATTTTCGTAATTTTTCTATAGATTATTTTGGGTTTTCTATGTTGACAACTGTATCATCAATAAATAATAAGAGGTGTATTTTTTTTCTTTCTGATCTTCATAGACAAAAAATACTTGGAGTTATAATCAGAAAACCTTGAGATTTGTTGGGTTTAAAGGATGAGAGAAAGGGAAGAATCAAGGATATTTCCTTTCCCAGATTCTATGTATAATGGTATATGGTGTCTCTATCTTGAAGACTACATAAAGAAAAACACTTTAAATGAAATAAAAACAAATTATATACACAGATCAGTCAGATTTTGTTTTAACCAGTATAGAATTATGAACTTGTATGAAATGGAGTCAATGTTCTTAGCTTTTACCATCACCAGCTTTTGTGAACAATATTGATGGTGTCAACGCTCTATATTATGTGATTGCACAGTACAACATCTATAAAATGTAACCATGTCAATTATTCCAGAATCTTTGGAAAATAAATATATTATCATCACCATACTACCCACAGGTCTCCCTTTAAAACTTTACTGAATCACTCGTGATATAGTAAAAATGTGTGTAGGAGCACCTGGGTGGCTCAGTCAGTTAAGTGTCTGACCTCAGCTCAGGTCATGATCTCGCAGTTTGTGAGTTCGAGCCCCGTTTGGGTTCTGTGCTGACGGCTTGGAACCTGGGGCCTGCTTCGGATTCTGTGTCTCCCTCTCTCTCTGCCCCTCCCCTGCTCATGTTCTGTCTCTCTCTGTCTTTCAAAAATAAATAAATGTTAAAAAAAAAAAACGCTTGTAATTTATTCACTGTTGATATTATACATACTTGGAGGTATTTAATTTAATTTAATTTAATTTAATTTAATTTTTTTAAGGTTTATTCATTTTTCAGAGACAGAGAGAGACAGAGCATGAGGGGGGAGGGGCAGAGAGAGAAGGAGACACAGAATCCAAAGCAGGCTCCAGGCTCTGAGCTGTCAGCACAGAGCCCAAAGTGGGGCTCGAGCTCACAGACTATGAGATCATGACCTGAGCTGGAGTCAGATGCTTAACCAACTGAGCCACCCAGGTGCCCCATGAAGGTATTTAATTTTCAACGGTCAAAAATTACCCTCCGAGGGGGCGCTGGGGTGGCTCAGTTGGTTGAGTGTCTGACTTCGGCTCAGGTCATGATCTCACAGTTTGTGAGTTCAAGCCTCATGTTGGGCTCTGTGCTGACAGCTTGGAGCCTGGAGCCTGCTTTGGATTCTGTCTCCATCTCTCTCTGCTCCTCTCATGCTCTCTCTCTCTCTGTCTCAAAAAAAAAAAACAAAAAAAAACAAAAAAAAATTTTTTTTTAAAATTACCCTCCAAGAAAAGGTGAAAGATTAATGGGGGTCAGGGAAAGGGAGCCAATCTTAGATTAGTGAATATATGTTTTTGGGAGGGAGGGGGGACTGTCCTTGGGAGGATTCTAGGGATGTGGAGGGGAAGAGTTCTCAGCAGTTATTTGGAAATTTCCTTAGAACAGAGCATGATTTCTCTAGTTAATTGGGGAAATGAAGAAGAGGAACATCTAAAAAATTAAAGGTGTGGAGATCTGAAGTAGAAAATTTGAGGTTTGGGCCACCTGACTGGCTCAGTCAGTGGATTATGTGACTCTTGATCCCAGGGTCACCCACGTTGGGTGTGGAGATTACTTAAACATAATATAAAAGAAAAAAAAAAAAAAAACGAAAGAAAAAAAATCTGAGCTCTGCCTGCCTTTGATATCCTTAGGCCAATCAAAGGAACATAAATAAATCAAAAATAAATACATTCTGTTTTTAACAACAACAACAAAAAACCTTGACAGAACTAAAACTGTTAAAAATTATCTGGTAAGAAAATAGGTTCTTGGTTTTTTTCAAAGTATCTACATTTACAAAGAATCTATCACAATTGCAAAAAGAAAATTGCTGAAGAAGCTCCTATGAAAGTTAGACAAATATTCAACCAAGATCACTGTTCAAAAAACTAAAGTAATTGATCTGCTTTCTCTTGGGAGAGATCTTTCTAAACAGGTTTGCAGGACAGTGATGGGTCTTGGGATATGACAATCTCATGGTATAGCTTTCCGTACATTAAAATAAGAGTCAGATTTCACATATGCCTGGTCTGAGAACCCTAGTCAAATGGAGCAGTTGTCCAAAAGAAAAGAGGCTTCATCTCATTCCATAAGGATCGTTTCCACTAACACAGCTAAATTTGAGATAGACACAAATTATACAGCCATAGTTTCCCATGTTAATCATAAAACATTTTCCAATAGGAAAAATAACATTTTTAAAAGAATGTAATTGTAACTTTGGTTTTCTGCTAATATAATTCAGTAATAAGTTAGCAAATACACAATTTCTGAATTACCTGATAGGTTGTATGGGATGATTATTAAGGTCTCTTTAAGAGCGTATGGCTCTAAAACTATGAACTTTTCGTAAGGAATTGGTGTAACTTATAAAAATCACTACTAATAAAGGACTCTGTTTAGTGCTATGTCCTTCTTCACTTGTGCTACTGAATTATAGTCTGAAGACCCCCACCCAGACAAAAAGAAGATGGTCACGCACTCAGCAAAATTGTACCACCTCCTCTTCCCATCCTGTTCCTAAATAAAAAGGACTGACCAATCTGTGCAAATGGTGATAGGTGGAGCGTGATTTTTCATTACCTGGAAGGGCCCAAGGGTTAGGAGATGACAGGAAATCAGATGGAAAAGGTGGATGGTAAAGCTTCATCACATAGGGAGCTTTAATGCTGTAAATCAATGTGTTCAAAACTGAACCAAAAAAATCACTGAAGCAAACCCAACAGAATACAGTGGTGTAACAGAACTTACCCTCTTTGCCTGAGCAAGAAAACTTAAACATATCCAATTTAAAAGGAGTCTTAAGAAAAAAAAGATAGCTCACCACAGGCTGCAATTTGTAGCTACCTAACATGTTTTTATCTCTTTAGTGGTAAGTCTGTGCCTCTCTAAACACAGTATCATTTACATATATCTGATTACTTTAAAGAGATAAAATTGCCCTGGAGAATTAGGAAGGCTACATAAAAATTAAAGATTAAAAACTTATATTTATTATTTCATGGCCTGGGTAATTCTGCATCATATTACTTACTCCTAAAAAAATTATTTTTATACTGTGCCACAGGAAAAAATGGGGTATAAATACATTTTAATTTAAAAATCATAATAGCACTGTGCACTGGGGTCAGGGGGGTGTTGGGAATGGGGAGCAAGGTGGGGGCATGGAGGGGGTTGCCTGCATGGGGTCAGCGGCGGCCCGGCAGAGATGGCACTCAAGCAAGGGTGTAGAAGACAAGAGGTGATACCGCGACCATGCTGGGGACACGTGTGGAACACTGTCCCCTGTCTATTCTGAGCACCCAGGTGCCTATGATAAATGACATATCCATCAACCCATAGTCTTCAGACTCTGCCGTTTGAAACCAATGAAAGATCTCTGCTAGTAACCAAATGAGACCTGATGAAAAGGAAGGAGGAGATCCAATATGGTGGAGAAGCATGGGGACCTGAAATTCCCTTGTCCCTCAAATACAGCAGTATTGAGGCCAAAGGACTTTGAATTCCAAAAGCCCGGGCTGCAGAGTGGCAGAGATATCTCCACGGACCCACGGGGACAACCTGGCACACCACAGGTGCTGATTGCAAACTGGGAGAGATAAAACCGGCAGCGTAGGCACAGATGGGAGGGACCCCTTTCTTCAGAGAGACAAAAGGAGAAGAAAGAGAGGCGGGGGGAAGCATAGGACTGTATATGGACAAAAGAAAAACCACAGACGGGGACGGACAAAGATCCAATCTCTAACTGCAGGGCTACCCCTGGACTGGGGCTGGCTGCCCAGTTCACGCACCTGGGGAGGATGGGAGCCAGGCCCAGGCTCTGAAACTACTTCAGAGACACAGTCCGCAGTGGGAGAAAGCAATCCCTTCCCTGGAATGCTGTAGGAAGAAGGTATATAACCATTCAAAGGACAAAGAATCTGAACCAGGGTGCTCAGAGGGGGACCCTTTAAGACATTAGGGTTTAAATCACAGCTGAGCGCCAGGGAGGTGCGGGTGTTGGAGGAGCGGGACAAACTACCTTGTTCACACCCACGACACTGTGAGGACAGCCTGAACAGAGTGGTTTGGGACACCTGGTCCGTGGAGGAGAGACTGTAGTGTCACCATTTTTCTCCCCATCACCACCAAGGTGGGGCTTCAGGGAATGGAGAGCAGGCGGGACCTACCTACACCAAACCACGCCCCTCTGCGCCTGGTAACTGGAGCAGGATTGACACTGACCAACCAGACAGCCCCTCCCCCAGACCAGTGCTGCGACCGGTTCCAAGGCACACAGGGGTTTTGCATTTCCTGATTTAATTCTTGGCAATTCTTATTATATATGTATATTTTTTCTTCATTTTCTCCTTATTTCTTACTTCCCCTAGTCTGTTTATTCTGGTTGTTGGTTTTGTTTAAACAGACATATATAATCTATTATCTTTATACCTGTTCTATATCTCCTTTTTTATTTTCTTCTCTCTCTGGATCAAGCCATGGAGTTTCTCGGCCTACTCAATTTTCTTTTCTTTTCTTTTCTTTTCTTTTCTTTTCTTTTCTTTTTCCCCCACCCTGTTGTTTTGTTGTAGCTGGTGTTTTGGGGTTTTTTTTTTTTGTTTTTTGTTTTGTTTTGGTTTTGGGTTTTTTTTTGGTTTTTGGTTTTGGTTTGTTTGTTTCTTGTTTGTTTTTTTCTTTTCCAGGGCTACTTCAATGAACAAATCAAAGCACACCTGGTGGAGGGTCCAAAACATCACTACAAGTAGGGAGATAAAGCAACCAAAGTTGCAACAACAGAAAGCAAGTAATACGCTGCAAAAAACACCTCCTGAAGGGTCAGGCCCTGGACAGTGTATGACCCCTCTTAATAGAGCAGTCCTCACAGGTCCAGGGCACATAACAAGCTTTTAAAACACATAAGGGACAGAAAACTAGCCAAAATGATGAAATGGAATAATTCTCCTCGAAAGAAATTCCAGGAAGAAATGACAGCTAGAGAATTGCTGAAAACAGATATAAACAATATAACTGAGCAAGAATTTAGAATAATAGTTACAAGATTCATCACTGGGCTTGAAAAAGCATAGAAGAAAGCAGAGAATTTATTGCTGCAGAGATCAAGGAACTAAAAAATAGTCATGATGAATTAAAGACTGCTGTAAATGAGGTGTAAAATAAACTACAGACAGTGACAGTGAGGACTGAAGAGGCAGACGGGAAATAAGTAAAATAGAAGATAAAATTATGGAAACAGATGAAGCCAAGAAAAAGAGAGATAAAAAAATTCTAGACCACAAGGGGAGAATTGGAGAAGTAAGTGATTCAGTGAAACATCATAATATCTGTATCATAGGAGTTCCAGAAGAAGAGAGAGAGAAAGGGGCAGAAGGTGTACTTGAATAAATGAAGCTGAGAACTTCCCCAATCTGGGGAAGGAATGGACATCCAAAACCAGGAGGCATAGAGAACTCCCTTCAGACATAACTTGAATCTATCTTCTGCACGACATATCATAGTAAAACTGGCAAAACACAAAGATAAAGAGAAATATGAAAGCAGCTAGGGACAAATGAGCCTTAACCTAAAAGGGAAGACACATAAGGGTAGTAGCAGACCTATCTACTGAAACTTGACAGGCCAGAAGGGAGTGGCAGGAAATATTCAATGTGCTGAACAGGAAAAAATATGCAGCCAAGAATCCTTTATCCAGCAAGGCTGTCATTCAGAATAGAAGGAGAAATAAAGGCTTTCCCAAACAAAAACCAAAGGAATTCATCATCACTAAACCAGCCCTACAAGAGATCCTAAGGGGAACACTGAGTGTTGCAAAGACCACAAAGGACCAGAGGCATCACTACAAGCATGAAACCTACAGATAACACAATGACTCTAAATCCATATCTTTCAATAATAACACTGAATGTGCATGGACTAAATGCTCCTATCAAAAGATATAGCATATCAGAATGGTTAAAAAAACAAGACCCATCTATTTTTTGTCTGCAAGAGACCCATTTTTTTAAATATGAAATTTATTGTCAAATTGGTTTCCATACAAAGTGCTCATCCCAACAGGTGCCCTCCTCAGTATCCCTCACCCACCCTCCCCTCCCTCCCACCCCCCATCAACCCTCAGTTTGTTCTCCGAAGAGACCCATTTTAGACCTGAGGACACCTTCAGGTTGAAAGTGAGGGGATGGAGAACCATCTATCATGCTACTGGAAGTCAAAAGAAAGCTAGAGTAGCCACACTTATATCAGACAAACTAGATTTTAAACTAAAGCCTGTAACAAGAGATGAGGAAGGGCATTATATCATAATTATGGGGTCTATCCATTAAGAAGAGCTAACAATTATAAAGGTTTATGAACCCAATTTGATAGCACCCAAATATATAAAACAAGTAATCACAAACATAAGCAATCTTATTGGTAAGAATGTGGTAAGCAGGGGACTTTAATATTCCACTTACACCAATGGACATATAATCTAGGCAGCAAATCAACAGAGAAACAATGGCCCTGAATGATACACTGGACCAGATGGACCTGACAAATATATACAGAACTTTTCATCCGAAGGCAGCAGAATACACGTTCTTCTCAAGTACACAAGGAACCTTCTCCAAGATAGATCACATACTGAGTCACAAAGCAGCCCTCAATAAATATAAAATAATTGAGATCATACCATGCACATTTTCAGATCAAATGCCATGAAACTTGAAATCAACCACAGGGAAAAGTTTGGAAATCCTCCAAATGCATAGAGGTTAAAGAACGTCATACTAAAGAATGAATGAGTCAACCAGGCAATTAAAGAAGAAATTAAAAAATATATGGAAACAAATGAAAATGAAAACACCACAGTCCAAACCCTTTGGGATGCAGCAAAGGCAGTCCTAAGAGGAAAATACATTGCAATCCAGGCTCATCTCAAGGAACAAGAAAAATCCCAAATACAAAATCTAACAGCACACCTAAAGGAACTAGAAGCAGAACAACAAAGAAACCCCAAAGCCAGCAGAAGAAGAGAAATAATAAAGACCAGAGGATGAATAAACAATATAGAATTTAAAAAAAAAAAAACAGTTGATCAATGAAACTAAGAGTTGGTTTTTTGAAAAAATAAACAAAAGTGATAAACCCCTAAACAGACCTCTCAAAAAGAAAAGAGAGAGCACCCAAATAGATAAAATCACAAGTGAAGCTGGACTTATCACAACCAATCCTTCAGAAATACAAACAATTATCAGAACACTATGAAAAATTATATGCCAACAAACTGGACAACCTGGAAGAAATGGACAAATTCCCAGACACCCACATACTAACAAAACTCAAAAGAGAAGAAATAGAAAATTTGAACAGACCTATAACTAGTATAGAAATTGAATCACTTCTCAAAAATCTCCCAACAAATAAGAGTCCTGGGCTTGCTGGCTTTCCAGAAGAATTCTAGCAGGTATTTCAAGCAGAGTTAATACCTATCTTTCTCAAGCTGTTCCAAAAAGTAGAAATGGAAAGAAACCATTGAACTCATTCTATGAAGTCAGCATTACCTTAATTCCCACACAAGACAGAGACCCCATGAAAAAGGACAATTACAGGCCAATATCCCTGATGAACATAGAGGCAAAAATTCTCAACAAGATATTAGCAAGTCGAATTCAACAGTATATCAAAAGAATTATTCACCATGATCAAGTGAGATTCATTCCTGGGCTGCAGGGCTGGTTCAATATGCACAAATCAATCAATGTGATACATTACATTAATAAAAGAAAGGATAAGAACCATATGATCCTGTCAATAGATGTGAAAAAAGCATTTAACAAAATACAGCATCCTTTCTTTATAAAAGCCTTCAAGAAAGTCGGGATAGAAGGAACATACCTAAACATCATAAAAGCCATATATGAAAAGCCCACAGCTAATATCATCCTCAATGGGGAGAAACTGAGAGCTTTCGCCCTGAGATCAGGAACATGACAGGGATGTCCACTCTCATAACTGTTGTTTAACATAGTGTTGGAAGTCCTAGCCTCAGCAGACAACAGAATGAAATGAAAAGCATCCAAATTGGCAAAGAAGTCAACTTTCACTTTTCGCAGACGACATGATACTCTACATGGAAAACCCAAAAGACTCCACCAAAAGACTGCTAGAACTGATACATGAATTCAGCAAAGTTGCAGGATACAAAATCAATGTACAGAAATCTGTTGCATTTCTATACACAAATAATGAAGCAACAGAGAGAAATCAAGAAACTGATCCCATTTACAATTGCACCAAGAACCATAAAATACCTAGGAACAGACCTAACCAAAGATCTGTAAAAGATCTGTATGAAGAAAACTATAGAAAACTTATAAAGGAAATTGAAGAAAATACAAAGAAATGGAAAAAAAAATCCAGGCTCATGGATTGGAAGAACAAATATTGTTAAAATGTCAATACTATCCAAAGCAATCTACACATTAAATGCAATCCCAATCAAAATTGCACGAGCATTCTTCTCAAAGCTATAACAAACAATCCTTAAATGTGAATGGAACCACAAAAGACCTTGAATAGCCAAAGTAATATTGAAAAAGAAAACCAATGCAGGAGGCACACAATCCCAGACTTTAGCCTCTACTACAAAGCTGTATTAATCAAGACAGTATCGTATTAGCACAAAAACAGACACATAGACCAATGAAATAGTATAGAGACCCAGAATTGGACCCACAAATGTACGGCCAACTAATCTCTGACAAAGCAGGAAAGAGTATCCTATGGGGGGAAAAAAACCAGTCTCTTTAGCAAATGGTGCTGGGAGAATTGGACAGCAACATGCAGAAGAATGAAACTTTCTTACACCATACACAAAAATAAACTCAAAATGGATGAAAGAGTTAAATGTGAGACAGGAAACAATCAAAACTCTAGAGGAGAAAACAAACAACAACCTCTTTGACCTCAGCCACAGCAATTTCTTGCTTGACACATCTCCAAAGGTAAAGAATTAAAAGCAAAAATGAACTATTGGGACCTCATCAAGATAAAAAGCTTCTGCACTGCAAAGGAAACAATCAACAAAACTAAAAGGCAATTGATGGAATGGGAAAAGATATTTGCAAATGACATATCGGATAAAGGGTTAGTATCCAAAATCTATGAAGAACTTACCAAATTCAACACCTGAGAAACAAATAATCCAATGAAGAAATGGGCAGAAGACATGAATAGATACTTTTCCAAAGAAGCCATCCAGATGGCCAACAGACACATAAAAAGATGCTCAACGTCACTCCTCATCAGGGAAAAACAAATCAAAACCACACTGAGATACCACCTCACACTGGTCAGAGTGGCTAAAATTAACAACTCAGGAAACAACAGATGCTGGCGAGGATGTGGAGAAGTGGGAACCCTCATGCACTGTTGGTGGGAATGCAAACTGGTGCAGCCGCTCTGGAAAACAGTGTGAGGGTTCCTCAAAAAATTAAAAATAGAACTACCCTATGACCCAGCTATAGCTCTACTGTAAATTTATCCAGAGGATACAGGAATGCTGATTCATAGGGGCACATGTACCCTAATGTTTATAGAAGCACTTTCAACAATAGCCAAATTATGGGAAGAGCCTAAATGTCCATTAACTGATGAATGGATAAAGAAGATGTGGTTTATATATACAATGGAATACTACTTGGCAATGAGAAAGAATGAAATCCTGCCATTTGCAGCAATGTGGATGGAACTGGGAGGTATTATCCTAAGTGAAATAAGTCAGTCAGATATCATATGTTTTCACTCATATGTGGAACTTGATAAACTTAACAGAAGACCATGGGGGAAGGGGAGAGGGAGAAATAGTTACAAACAGAGAGGGAGGGAGGCAAACCATAAGAGACTCTTAAATACACAGAACAAACTGAAGGTTGATGGGAGGCTGGGGGAGAGGGCAAAATGGGTGATGAGCATTGAGGAGGGCACGTGGGATGAGCACTGGATGTTGTATGTAAGCAATGAACCATGCAAATCTACCCCCAAAACCAAGAGCATACTGTACACACTGAATGTTAGCCAATTTGACAGTAAATTATTTTAAAAAATAAAAAAAAATAAAAATCATAAAAGCTTAATGTTGTCTCTTAAAAGAAAATAGAAATTTAGGATTTTTTTAAGATAATATTTCATTCTCCAGTCTTAATTTTTTTCTACATCTAAACATATTCAAAGCCTTTTGGCATAAAACAATAAGAATATTGAATAAAAGGGGTGCCTAGGTGCTTCAGTCCGTTAAGGGTCCGACTCCTGATTTCGGCTCAGGTCATGATCTCATAATTTGTGTAGTGCACAAGCCTACTTGGGATTCTCTCTCTGCCTCTCTCTCTCTGTCCCTCCCTGGCTCACACTCTCTCCCAAAATAAATAAACGTTAAAAAAAAAAAAACCCAGAACATTGAATAATGCATATATGCTTTAAAAAAAAAACAAAATAAGAGTTTTCTTTTGCGTGTGAAGATGTCTTTGATATAAAATAGGCTGACCTGTTAGAAGAGCATTATAGGAAAGTAAGTGCAGAGAGATTGAGGAAAAAGTAACAGTGAAAATACGAAGCTCGAAGACCAATTGTATTATCACGGAAGAGTGACAGTATGGAGAGGTGGATTTAGAGTCAGACTCCCTGGGTTTGATTCTGCCTGTGCCATGATCTTGCACAAGCTAATTAACTTCTTTGGGACTCTGTTGGCTCATCTGTAAAATAATATATAGGGAATAGTAATAAATGCTTACATCACAGGATTGGGAGTAAGATGAAATGAATCAGTAAGGCCCTTAGAATATTGCCTGCCCAAATGAAAGCATATGGCTGTTCATCCACTCATTCATTCATTCACCAAACATTTAATGAGCATGTACTACATGTTGGGCACTACTCTAGGTACTGTAAAGACTTCAGTGAACAGAATAGATAAAAATCCCTGCCCTCATGAAGCTTACATTCAAGTGAGGCCCAGACAGACCCTGATACACTTTGAAGGTAGAGAGTTCAGTAAGGGTTAGCTATGATGATAATAAAAGTAATCATCACAGAGTTTTGTACTGACTGAGCTTATGGAACATGATAAAGCATCTGAATTTAACTGAAGAAACATTCTGTTCCCTGTCCCCGCGGTGAACTGAACACACATCAGGAGCAGGTGAAGGTGGCTTGTATCTGAAATGCAGGAGAGCCCGCCACCCTGGGTTTGTGGAATGTTCTCGGGGCTCAGATCAGCCGTGCTCCCTGTTTTTCAAAACAAGACTGCCTGTTCAATCTCTGCTCCCTTGTGTCATTGTGTCATCCCGGGGCTCTTTCCGCTTCGTTACTTCAGATTACATCCAGGCACTTGACTATGTTTTTGTGTTTGGTTGTTTTTCTGCTGCTTCCTGGATTTCTGTCAGCAATCCAGTTTTACAAATCGCTTGGCTGAGATCTGTATTTGTCGTCTTCCTTTGAAACTGTGATTCACAGTGTACACCCTTTAACAGAATCCTCTCAGCCCGCGAGACTAAAAAGCTTGTTTCAAAAACAAATTGCAGAGCAGGCTGCCTCCGCAGGGCTTTCACGCAGCACGCTCAAATGGTCAGATATAATTAAGACAGCACATTCAAGATCTCTATTTTTTAAATTAGCCAAAATGTTTTTAGATGCTGATCAGATGGTGATGTCACTTCACACCTCCAGGGTGTTGGAGACAACTCCCGTCAGCTGAGAAAACAAACTTCAGATTAAAGAAGTTGTTGGCCATCTTCAAAGTAGCCTTAGAATTTGTGTATGACATATTCAAATTGGACTTTTTTGATTCAATATGAAAAAAGTGATGATCACAATAGGCTTATAGGATCCTTGGTTCATAAACTTTTGATTCAGGACAGAACCTGGGGACATCTCTTCTTGTCCCATTCTCCCATGTGTAAGATGGACCGATAACAGTATTTACCTCTTGGTTCAATTTTGGGGGGGTAAACGAACACTTATTGCCACACCTGGAGCCGAGTAAATGTACAACGGAGTTGGCTATTATTGTTATTTATCACATACCCTGTGCTCTTTGCTCTCGCCTGAGGGGATGATAGGGTTACAATAACAAAGCACTGTGTCCATGACTCTGACCTCTGGCAGAGTTGTAAGAACCTCCACATTTTGTAGACTATTCTCCAGGGTTCAGAGTCCCCCAGGAGTGTCATGGATCTGTTTGAGAAGTGAACCCTCTTGGCTGCTAGAGAGGAGACGTCATGTTCCTCCCTCTGGCCCCTGAAGCCATCTTGGATGACTGATAAGTCTGAAAACGCTCTGACAAGGCCCACACAACCCAACCCATCCACCCTGTCCTGAGACCACCTTGTTCCAGGGAGTGTCCTAGGGAGACATGTGCGAAACAGGCCTTTCATGTTTCCACCTGCTCTACTCAGTGAGCCAGCACAAGTGCCTGGGGGATGTGGGCCGGCTGTCAAGAGCACATCCTCTCCTGTCGGGGGCCCTTTTCCCTCCAATGAGTTATTTGCCTAGGATTCCTCCATCACTCAAACAAATGGACCCTCGTGGATCTGCTCAACTGCTCCTCTGAAATCTGGTAATAATTCAAATTTTCAAACTGAGATTCTTTCTCGATATTCAGGGAAGGCAGCAACAGAAGTGAAGAGCAAGGTGGACATGGGTCCCAGACTTAGCTTGGCCACGTACAGTCATATAAACATGGGCAGCTCCTTCACCGCCCTGGTTCCCCCTCTCTGAATTTGGGGTGGTCATATCCCCATTGCAGGTCTGTGGGAAAGATTGAACGCACTATCCCATGTGAAATGGTTAGCTCCATGCCAATTGCTGTTTGCAGCAGTTCCGGGCTCCTTGCTCGGATCCCTGCTTCCAACAGATTGTCCAACTCCAACCAGATTTTCCTAGAGCACTATCCTCGGCAAAACTGTTTCTTGTTCATCACCCTCATCCAACATCGCAGGACCCTGTCATTCCCAGTCCAGAAACACCTCCAGATTCTATCTATCCTTCCTCTCCATCTCCACTACTAGTCTTCCTTCAGACCTTAACAGGGAGCCCCAGAAGCACTGCAACAGCATCCTAACTCAACCTGAATTCCTGACCTGGCTCCTTTCCTTCCTAAACGTACTCCACACCGCAAAGGTGCAAAGACAGTCTACCAGTTCACCCTCACTTGCAGGAAACGGCAAAACTCAACACCTTGGAAAGACATAAAACGCACTTCACAATCACCAAATCTGCATGGCTCTGCCCCCAAAGCTCCTTGTTTACATGTATCTGCATTGTCCTAAGCCCTTTATTTTTATTTTTTTAAGTTCATTTATTTTTATTGAGAGAGAGAAAGAGAGAGAGAGAGGAGGGGAGGGCCAGAGAGAGAGGAAGAGAGAGGTAACCCCAAGCAGGCTCTGCACTGTCAGCACACAACCCGATATAGAGCTTGAGCCCACTGAACATGAGATCATGACCTGAGCCAAAGTCAGAGGCTTAACCAACTGAGCCACCCAAGTGCCCCTGTCCAATGCCCTTTAAAAGAATCTTGCTGGTGGGGTGCCTGGGTGGCTCAGTCAGTTAAGCCTCTGACTTCAGCCCAGGTCATGATCTCATGGTTTGTGAGTTCGAGTCCCACGTCAGACTCTGTGCTGACAGCTCAGAGCCTGGAGCCTGCTTCAGATTCTGTACCTCCTTCTCTCTCTGTCCCTCCCCTACTTGTGCTCTGTCTCTCTCTCTCTGTCTCTCAAAAATAAATAAATGTAAAGAATCTTGCTGGCTCCTGCAAGCATCTCCCCTCTGTTTCACCATCCCTTCTGGCTGCACAGAGTTTATGCCATGACCTCTCACTCAGGTGAGTTGTTTCATAAGCTTCTGAGACCTGATCCTTGGTGGTTCCTTTGGAAATGAGTTAGTAGCCTCCCTCTGGGTCTGAGCACCAGGGGTGGAGGTAATCACTACTCTCACCTTCTGCTCAGCCCTGAAGAGTATGCCTGGACAGGTGGGCCTACCCAGCTGAAAAGAGAGGACACCATGCCCTGGTCATCCCAAGATCACCACAAGATCATGACCTGAGCTGAAGTTGGATGCTTAACCAACTGAGCCACCCAGGCGCCCCCACAGCACCATATTTGGATGTTCCTACAATAGTTCCTACATATAGTTATATGATGGATGGATAAATGAATGAAAGCTGGAGTTCTATGTTCCCCTTTTGGATAAGTCATAGTTTCAAGACCTAGTATTCAGGGAAAGTAGAAAATAGTTCTTTTCCAAAGGTAAATTCCCAAGGATGTGAAAAAAATTTTCAGGTAAATCTCATACTGATAGCCTGAACTTGAGAAAGTTTTCTTACTTTTCTATTTGGTTTTGTGCATGGGGAGCAGGTCCTTGGGCATCTGACAAGAAGGACTGGCTATTACAGCTTGGAAGGTCACTGTATAAGGCGAATCTACACCTCTGGGCCAACTCAATAAAATGCAGAGGTTCCTGCTATTTTAGAATTTTAGTGAAACAAACTGAGGCCATGAGAACAAATCTCAGGTGGGTGGGATCATCTAGATGGTTCAGTGAATTAAGCCTCCGACTTTGGCTCAGGTCATGATCTCACCCATCGTCAGTTGGAGCCCCACACTGGGCTTGCTGCTGACAGCACAGAGTCTGCTTCGGATCCTCTGTTCCCCTCTCTCTGTCTGCCTCTCCCCCACTTGCTTGCTCTCTCTGTCTCTCTTTCTCTCTCTCTCTGTCTCTCAAAAATAAATAAACATTAAAAAAAAACACAAATCTCTGGGGAAATGGAGAATAATTTCTAGCTGTGGCCCTTCCTCAACAAAGTACATAACACACTGCAGAGAAAGAGGTTTAAAAAAAATTTTTAATGTTTATTTTCGATAGACAGAACACAAGGGGCAGGGGGAAGAGAAGAGAGAGGAAGACACAGAATCTGAAGCAGGCTCCAGGCTGCCAGGCTCCAGGCTGTCAGCACACAGCCCACTGCAGGGCTAGAACCCACAGGCCATGAGATCATGACTTGAGCTGAAGTCCGTCACTCGACCGATTGAGCCACCCAGACACCCCTCAGAGAAAGACGTTTTAAACTTGTCAGATAAATGATATAATAGATTAATGTTATTTTTTTAAATGCTTACTAGAAGACAAGCACTGAAAGTGCTTTATTATATGAATTAACTCATTATTAACTCAGGACGGTCATGATATATGACTTAAATTCTATTATTAACCCCACCTACAGGTGAGCAAACTGAGGTGTTTGGTGCAGCATTTGATTCCAGTCTGATTCTTAGGGGCCTGGCCCTTAACCTTATACAAACAAACAAACAAATAAACACAACAACAAAGAGAGGGAACCATTCTTTATGAGAAAACATTTGAAGACATTTAAAATCAGTCTTAATATTGTCTACCACAGCGTCACTCTTTGCTTTGTTTTTATTTACTTTATCTTAATTCCAGTAGAGTTAACACACAGTGCTATATTTGTTTATCACTTTTTTCCAAATAGTGTTAAATCTTTGGCCCTAGAGTCTGTGGACCTTAAAGCATCCTGAAACGGACTCCACCTGCCACACACACTGGGAGACAGACAGCGTGAGTGCAGGCACATGGTGTCCTAAGACCTGAGGGATGTCCTCCCAGGAACCATAGCAACACAAGCCCATCGGTCAGCAGGATGGAGTGGGAGAGGAAAACCGTAGCCAGCATTTCCGAATTCATCTGTCCAAGGACCACTCTGGGCACTTCCTGGTTCATGATGGAGGGTCTGGACAGACCAGACCCCAGAGTGCCTGCTGCCCAAACCCTATGAAGTTCACCTCGTTGCCTCTGTGCATTTCTCTATATTCAGTTCCTTCAGGGAGAAAAAAATTTTTACCTGCTTCTTTGATTCATACCTACTGATCTTCACAAAAAAGAAGAGTTCATAACTTATAAAAAGAAAAAAAGGGAACCATTTCTTTGATTCAGTTCAGTAGACTCAAGGGTGGGCTTCCCCATCACCTCCCTGGGAGTCTCACTGGGGAGAAGAAAGACACAAAACTCCAGTGGCCACCAAAGTAGATGAGGGGCCATAGGTGCTAATGGGTACAGAAGCTGGAACAATGTTAATGGCAGGATATTCTAGTTTATCTTAAATGCCATGTATTTTATCACTATCTAAATACCATGTGTTTAGGGTCTCAGAAAATCCAATTTGCCTGTTGGATTAAAAACCAAATAGGACACAAGGACATGAAAGACTTCAGAAGCAGACCTCTTACCCAATTTTCAAAATAAAAAGCACCACACTTGACTTGTGGAGGGCAGACATGACTCCGAGCTGCCTCTGAAAGCAGCCAGCTTCTCATGGGTGTGGCAGGGCTTGCCTTCTGTGCTTACATGTCCTGAGAGGCACCAGCCTGCTCCCTGAAACCCAAAGCCACACAATGTCAACACACTACTCCTGTGTCAATATTTGCTCCGGAGAAAATGTCTGAAATGCCTCTACAACCAATTTTCTAGCAGGCGGTAAGATGAAAAGGAGAATTAATGCACATATTAAAAGATTTCTTATAAGAGCCTATCCATCGCTGTGCTGCCTTCATCGAAACACTTAATGGCTTTTTCCTGCCTCCCTCTCCCTCCTGTGATCCTCCCACCCAGCTTTGCTAATAAAAAGCATTGTAAGTCTTCAGCTCTGCTGGCAAGGAGAATTAAATCGCTATTTGCCACCTGGTGTTGTCTTACTTAACATATTTCCAAATTGCTCTTAAATCTCCCTTTGGAATTCTGAGTATAAATACTAGAAAGAAGGAAAGGGAGTTAGAAGAGAGGGCAGAAAAGGGAGCGAATTTGCATAATTTGTGAGCTTGTTTTGTAACGGGCCCTCGTCTTTTTTTTCCTCTTTGCTTTTATCTCCTACTCATCTCACTCAGTTTCTCTTAATATTCATCTTTTCCACTCCTTTTCAATCTCCACAATTTTGTTCAAAGAAGAAACACATGTTTTCCTCCTGACAAAATCATGCTTCAGAATGGGATGGACTGAATATTTCTAATTGATTTTGATTCCGGAAGCTCTGAGATCCTGCCCACAGTAACTCTTTCTTTTACAAATTTCAGGGTTCCTTCTCTCCTTTTCACTCATTTATTCAGCAAATATTTGTTGGAAATGTATTCTTGCCAGATGCTGTGCTCTTTTCTTTTCCCACCTCTTTCTCACTTACTTTCTTTTTAGTTCACTTATCAAAATTGCCAAGGGTGAGTAAAGTAATAAAATTCAAGAACTCCCTCAACGGAGCAAAAGTCCATTCTTTGTAACACTAAGACACTCTTCCCTCTGCCTCTTTGGGTACTAAAATCAGGAGTTATAATGAGCAAAAAGTCCTACAAGACTTATCAAACTACAAATTCTTAATTTCTATTAAAATGAGTTACTTTTTAGGGGCAGGACAGAGTCATCCTCAATGATTATTTAAAGTGATGTTTGCATTCTAAATGGAGTTTCTATTTGCTCTCAGAGGCCCCGTGGAACTGCATTTCATTAATTATAATAGCAACTTCCTGAACCTTCAATGAACAACAAGGAAAAAAAAATCGGTTGACAAACCAATAACTATTGCAGAATCCATTTTAGGGCCCCTTGGGGAATTTATTACCAGAGAAAAAGGATAGTAGGACCCACAGATGGAAAACAAACCACAATAAAGTGCCACACTTCACTGATAGATCACCTAGTCATGGGAATGAACCCAGCCATGGACATACACCAGGGAAGTAAACTGTAGATTCTGAATGAAGAACTGGACAGACTTCAGGTTGGGAAGGAACCTTTTGGGCATGTTTGGGCTTATCCTGTTAAAGAGAGGTGTAAGATGTTCAGAATTCAGATTATTCAACTCAGAGGGAGAAGGTCTGCGTTAGTTGAGATTTAAGTGCAACATCATTTCTGTACTTCTCCATAGAGGGCAAATTGGTATCCCTCTAACTAAAGATGATCTGGAGAGAAGAGGCCCGAGTTTTTCTGCTTGTGAAAAGCCAGAGAAAAGGCCTTGGTGTTGAGAAACTAATAGATGCTTGGGGGCATTTGAGGCTTGTAGTAAGGAGCAGGGAAATGTTAAAAACGTAATTAACATCTGTATTCTAAGTAGCAGCGAGTACAGGTTAGAACAGATGGTTTCAGGAACCATAAAAATAGCCTGAGATAGTCTGTAGGTGGAAGAAAGAGCTTTCATACAGGGGAGTGACAAGATACTATAGTAAATAGTTCATTAGCATTTTCTTTTCTCTTAACCTTTGCTATAACTGGGTAGTTTGGGCATTAATAAGAAGGTGACTTGTGTATTGTTATCTAAATGAATAATTTCTTTGAGAAAATGTACTTGTAAATGTAATGAGTGGCATATCTGTGCCTCTCCATTCTCTACATCCAGAAGTAAGTCTAATCTCTGTCAGAAACTATTCAAAAAACAGCCCAGCTCCCTGTCCAGAAGCTACATATTGTATAGACTATCTCACAGGACCATTGTGCCATATGAAGTCTTTCACTGTGAAAATCTCACCATACAAAACTGGCAGTTGGTAAAACTGAGAACAAGGATCAGCTCATATATAAAAACCAATTCAAAACGTGTCAGCAAAAATACAACAGGAAAGGGTCCATGCAGTTAAGTAAAACAGTTAGGCCAAACCTAGTAGAATCACTTGCTTTCAAAAGACTAAATTAGGAACAGCAAAGAATTCACTGATTCTGTGGACCTTAAAAAAAAGCTGAATGTTGGGGCACCTGGATGGCTCAGTGGGTTGAGCATCTGGCTCTTGGTTTCTGCTCAGGTCATGATCTCACAATTCGTGAGTTCAATCCCAGCATCAGGCTCTGCACTGACAATGTGGAGCCTGCTTGGATTCTCTCTCTCTCTCTCTCTCTCTGCCCCTCCCCTTCTTTCTTTCTCTCTCTCAAAATAAATTTAAAAAAAGTTAAATGTTATCTGCTTCAGAAGCACCTTGAATTTTGTAGAGAGAGGAATAGAGAAAGGGCAGAGTGCTGAGAGGAAATATTAATTCAGATCTGCTCTTGTTTTTCTACTTCATAAAGTGGATTTTTCCTCATAAAGGAGGATTTTTGAGTTTGCAGTAAGACAGAATGACATTTCAAATAACAAAACCAAAACGAACAAAAAACTTTTTACCGTTTGAGACAGTTATCTAAGTGTGTTCAACCCTCATTTCAAGTTAAATGTCTAAAGTTGGTTATTTTCCTGTATCAGCATAGATCTTGTCCCAAATGCTTTCTGTCACCATATTCTTTATTTATTGACAATGAAGTTTATAAATACAGGTAATGATAAGGGAAAACTTAATGAATTTGATAACTAGGAGATTTTTGTCTAGAAAACACTAATGTGCAATTAAGTTAGAGCAAATTCCCAAACTATATATTGCCATCACTGGGATTTGATCCATTTCTTAACCTGATAAGACATCTGACAACAGACAGATGTTATTTTATTTTTACCTTTGATTATTCTACAAGTTTTTATTTTTTATTCTTATTTTTATTATTATTTTATCTTACAAGGTTTTTTTTGTTCTTTGTTTTTGTTTTTGAATTTTTAAATCTTCTTAATATTTATTCATTTTTGAAAGAGAGAGAGAGAGACAAAGTGTGAGTGGGGGAGGGGCAGAGAGAGAGGGAGACACAAAAGCCTAAACAGGTTCCAGGCTCTGAGCTGTCAGCACAGAGCCCAAAGCTTGAACCCACAATCTGTGAGATCATGACCTGAGCCCAAGGCAGCTGTTCAGTAGACTGAGCCATCCAGGCGCCACTATTTGTGTGTGTGTGTGTGTGTGTGTGTGTGTGTGTTTTAAGTAGGCTCCATACTGAGCCTGAACTCATGACCCTGAGATGGAGACCTGAGATGAGACCAAGAGTCAAGCACTTTAACCAACTGAGCCAGCCAGGAGCCCCTATTCTACAAGTTTTTAAATTTGATTTGCAATGTGATCATGGTAGCAACAGGCAGATGTTAGTTTGGTGTTTGACAGGGGAAAAAATTTCAACTGTAATTAGCAAGTGGTACTTCTTTACCAAGTAATACTGAAAATTTAAAAGAGTCAAAAAACCCAATATAGTATTTATTATCCCTGATACCACTATCTGTCTTTGTAGTTTTCAAAGAGACTTCAGAAGAGCTGACACTATTTCTTGAAGTATGACAAGGTGTTTGTAGACTGAAAGCAAGATAGAAAGACTCTAGTGGCCAGTGTAGCGTAAGCAGAGGCACAATCATTGGGACAGACCCTTGAAAGACACTCTTCTCTCTCTGCTGGGGGCACGGGTCTCCTGGGGTGTCCAGTAGCCCCACAAGAGGAAGGAACAATGTTACAATATGAAAAAAGAAATTGGGTTTCGGAGACTTTATGTGATTTGGTCAAGGTCAAAAATTATCAAGCAATGAAGTGGGATTGGAGAGGGGCACTCAGTGCCCAGCCCCCTCCAAAACCCCACTTCACATGGTGGGGGCTGTGGGTGACTGTCTTTTCTCAGAGGTTGCTTGTGTGCCACATAAGCAAAAACAATAATGAAAAAATATGAAGACGGGAAAACAAAACTGAAAAGGAAAAAAGATTGTTGTTTTTTTCCTGTCCCAAACCTTTTAAAGCCATGTAAGTTTTATGGTAGCTTGACCCTATCATTTTCTATTCTTTGGGGGAAAGGGAAAATGGACTCAGTTTGGTTTGCATCAGGAAATGAGTTTTGTTTTATCTGGATTTTCAAAATGTCCTGATTCTATTCAAGGAACATGCTGAGGTGAAATGTAAGGAGTTTCAGAAAGTTGATAAAATTTAGTGACATGTGACCAGTTTAATAATTTGTAGAATTATGGTTACCCACACTCAGGGTTGTGGATGGTTTTATGGCCATGCATTACAGTCTGTAGATTTCTTTATTCTGTTTTTAGATACTTAAAAAAATAAGGACATGAAGCACAACAATATGTAATGAATGCAGTACAGGAAACAGACCCAAGATGAGGTTGCGTATTCATTGTTAGGGGGAAAAAAGCATTCCTATTACCAAGAACTGTAAAAGAAAACAGCAAAACTATTTGGGCAGGAGCAGTGCTAGACCAACAGCTAAGGATATTTAAAACTACTGAGAACAACATGGCAGGTGGTGTCCTGAGGGACGTGGTCCTGGGAAGGCAGCAGTGTTGACGGATAACATTAAACACTTTCCAGCTCTACTCTCTACCACAGTGTTACACAAACTCCACTAATGTAGCAGATGCCATAATTTAGGTTGCCTATTTAGGTCAATGACTTTTTTAAATGCCTGTTTCAAATTTGAACAACTTTTAACAAGTACAACTTTCAGAGAGAAGGTGGAGAATATTTTTGTTTCCTTTTCACATCAAAGCAAATGCATATGTAATGCTAATGAAATCCAAAAAGTGAGAGAGCCAGAGGCTGGGACACTGGGTATCCCAGAGGTGGGACACTGGGAAGTATATCCATATTCCAGCATATCCTGGAAAGCAGGAGCATTGCAGAGGAGTAGGGTCTATGAACTCAAGAAGGAGAGCCAATGTGCCAAAACAACAGTGGCACATAGTGAGCATTCCATACATAGTTGTTGAATGAATAAATGATTGAATCAATACATGAATAATGGCACATAATGGAAATGTATTCCTTATATCATGATCAAGCTGTAGAGATTAAAATAAAGAGAGGATTATAGGAGTAAAAGTGAGCTTAAGTATATATAATATACTTCACAAAGCATATGTAATATGCAATATTATATATTATATATATGTATATATATATAATTTATGTATGTATTTTTAAACGCAACAAACTGAACAAAGGATTACATCAACAAAGATGAGGATAATGTTTATATTAGGAAGACTAAGTATTTTTTAAAAGCAAATATTTCCTAAAAAAATTATAATATGGTAAAATAGAATAATAAAAAAGCACATGTGTTCTGCTAAGAGCCCATATTAAAATAGGCTAAAATGCAAAATAACTTTGGGGAGAAACTAAGCCTTTGAGCAGAGATGGGTAAAGCCAACCAGCAACGTTCCTATTTGGCCAGTCCCTCAGAATGCCCATTCCTGAAGGATAGGGCAGCCCCAGCCGAGAAGGACAAAACAGGTGTGTGTTTATATAGACAGCCTTGGACAACATTGGCAAATCATAGTAAGAACCTTTACATAGCTAGCAATTTATGGTTTGAAAAGAACCGTATACAGTGCTTCTCTATATGGTTCTTTGCAAATGTATACCTTTCAAATGAAGAATCATATACAGCATTTCTTTTGATCCTCAAAAAAATCCTGTGAGGTCTACAAGTATAAAAAACTGGCCTTCGGAGCAAAGACTTGACTTGGGTCACCAGCCATCATCAACCACCAACCTGTGCCATCAGCCTGCACTCCCTGGCTCCCAACTCTGTGCTTTGCCCAAGATTCCTTCCCTCCCTTCCCACAGAAAGATTGCCTTTCCCCAGAGCATCCAGGGCTCTGGGCTTTGGCTCCCCTCCCCTGCCTTGCTAATACTATACACAGTCATTTGCAGGGCACGTTCTTCCACTTCCAGGGACTTTGCTGAGGCCCACAGGTACTATTAGTATCACCACCGACAGATGAGGACACTGAGGTTCAGAGAGATGAAGTAATGTGTTTAGAGTCACTTAGCCAGTAAGTGGCAGAAGTAAGGGACACTGCATGGGCTTGCTTTACTTTGGCAACGCCAGACCTCTTCTCTCCCATTACCTGTCTTCCTTCATTCTTTCTGTTAGTATTTATTGAGCAACTTCTATTGTTCTAGGCACTATAGATACAGCACAGCATAAAACACTATCCTTGCTGTCATGGAGCTCACATTCTGATGGGGGAGTGGCGAAGAGATGAAACAAATGAAATACATAATAGGTGATAGATGTTGAGAAGAAAACCAAAGCATGATAAGGGCACAGAGAGTCATGGCCAGGGGTGCTATGAGAAGAGTGGTCTGAGAAGGCCTCAGTGAGGATGATATTCCAGCAGACATTTGGTTAAATGAGGGAGGAAGTCATGCAACCACCCAAGGAAGGCAGTTCAAGCAGAGGTCTCTAGATGCAAAAACCTTGAGGGTGTTCTGGAAACATCAGGGGCGGCCATGAGGTTGAAGCCTGAGGAGGGGGATGGGAGAGAATGGCAGGAGGAGGTCAAAGAGATAACCAGGAATCTGGTCATGTATGGCCGTATCAGCTAGATAAAGATTCCCTCCACCCCGAGAGGTGCAGGGGAGTTTTGAACAGAGGGGGTTGTCACCTTCAAAACCTCTCTGGTGGCCAGGCTGAAAATAAATTGCAGGTGGACAACTGCCATTACAGATAGGAGGCCACTGAAAAACTCAGGGCGGGGAGCTGGTGGGCAGTGGGGGAGTGATAACTGGAGGGAGGGTTGTTTCCTTGCAAACTAGAGACAACACTTCTACTGGATTGGGTGTGGGTGTGCAAAGAGGAGAGGTCAAGGAGGTCTTGGCCTGAGCATTCAGCTCAACCTTAGCTGCACATTAGGTCACCTGGGAGAGATTTAGAAATCTGATGTCTAGACCGCACCAAGTACCAAAACTGACTAGGAACTCTGAGGTGAGAGAAGGTGCCAAATTTTTAAAGCTCTCTGGGTGATTCCAATGTGCAACCATGGATGATAACCACTAAAGATGGAGATGCCATAAATTGAGATGGGGAAGCCTGGAAAGGAGAAGCTGGCTTCCCTCCATTTTCTCAGGGACCCTGGTCCTGGTTGCAAAGCTGATGAATACACCTATTATTAGTATGGTAATGACCATTAACTTATTAACGTGTCAGTGTGCTTGGGAAAGCTGCAACTCAGCTTTTTCAGACAGTGCTTTCGTCTAAAGTTAACTACTGATTCTTATAGCTGCAAGTCATTTGATCCGCATTTGATCCATCTCTCATAGAGTTGCACTCACGACATTGTATTATGTTTACTGGAATTCAGGACCCATCCCCCCTACTTGTCTATAGGTGCCAGAGGTCCCATGGATGCATTTGGCAAATGGATGAAGGACTCCGGGTCATGTGTATTGGTAGCCCCTTGGGATCAGTTGGCCTGAGAAAGGGGTTCTCAAAAGTTCCTCCTAAGGAGGAGACAGGTGTAGGCACAAACTCAGGGGAATTGTGGGAGTGCTGAAGGACTCTAATTTGTACCTGCTCTGGGGTAGGCAATGGATAACCAATCCAGGTTCAAATTACAGCACATGCCTGGTCAGAAAGGAATACATTTTAACAAGGGAAAAAAATATATATTATGAGCGAACCAGAAGCAGAATATGGCAGTAGAAATTATATGAAGACAGAATTAAAGTCAGCACAAAGAATTTTCTATTAAAGTCTAGCCAAATGTTTGTACACTACCAGTTGCTAGATAACAGCTAGGGATATTGTAGGAAGGTTCCTACTTTGGTTGGAAATAGGGGGACCCAGGGCCCTCCATTTGCCTAAACTGAGGTGGGTGCCAGAATGCAGGGAACTGGCAAGTCCGAAGCTGGTTTGTCACCTGTCCTGGAAAGTTGAATGAAAGATTTGTACTTAACTAGTTGCTCAGTAAATATCTGTCAAGTGAATCAGATTTTATGATTCTAGGAATTTTTTCCACTTGTAATTAGTGAATAAATTTGTTGGGTTTTTATTTGTGGGGAAAGCTTATATTAAGAATTATTTAGTTTAAAGGGGAGCCTGGGTTGCTCAGTTGATTGAGTGTCTGACTTCAGCTCAGGTCATGATCTTTGGGTTCGTGAGCTTGAGGCCCATGGGGCTCACTGCTGTCAGCACAGAGCCCAGTTCTAATCTTCTGTCCCCCTCTCTCTCTGCACCTCCTCCGCTCTTGCTATCTCTCAAAATATAAATAAATAAAACTTTAAAACAAAAAGAATTATTTAGTTTAAAGTAATAGAACCCATCCAAGTAAAATGGAGCTCATGGGAAGGTTATAAAGGACTCTCACAAATTAAAAGTCAGAAAATCAGGCAGGCCTTAGAGGGGTGGGACAGGGAAGTGGAAAACTATTTGGAAATAAGGTCAAAGTCACTCCCTCTCCATGTCCCTCGTCCTTCCCTTCCACTTCTCCCTCCTCCTCTTTTCTCTGCTGCTCTGCCTTTTTAACCCCTTCACTTACACTGGGCTCACCATGGCCTCACCCAAAAGAGTCTAAGCCCTAAATTAGCATAACCTGTCAGCTTTGACCATCACAGCAAATTAGATCAGGCCCTCCTTTCCACATTCCTGAGAAGCAGTAGCTGATTGGCCCAGGTGCATCAGGGGCAAGATCCTGCTGTGTGTTGTGCTATCCCTTCAAGGACTGTGGAAGTTTCTCTAAGTTTAGAACAATGGTTACCTCTGGTGGGAAGGGAAGGAGGGAGGGGTACACAGGTGGCTTCAACTACTTCAGTTCGTGTGTATTTCTTAAACTCTATGCTGGGTTTCCTGGTGTTTGTTATATTATTATTTTTAATGTTTATTTATTTTGAGAGGGAGAGAGAGCAAGCAAGCCAGCATGGGGGTGGGGAGAGAGAGAGGAGAGAACGAATCCCAAGCAGGCTCCTTGCTGCCAGAACAGAACCTGATGCAGGGCTCAAGCCCATGAACCTCGATATCACGACCTGAGCCAAAATCAAGAGTCGGCCACTCAGCTGACTGAGCCACCCAGGCACCCCAGGTATGTAATGTTTTAATACCATTTTGAATGTCTGAAAACTTTCCTCAAGGTTTCAAAATAAAAAGAAGGGGCTCTTCTTTAAATAAAAAAGAAGAAATGCATAAAACTGCACGGATATAAACGCATACATTATCTACCAATGGTCAGCTCTTACTAAGATTATTAGGTAATTTTCTGTTAATCCTTTGGTTCTCAAATTCTTGCCTTGTTAACTGATAGACACGGCTTTATTCAGGAGCTGGTAATGGGGTGGTGGGAATGCGTGGGTTTACAGAAAAAAAAAAGAGGGCCTGATTCTGAAACAGGGAGACAGATGCAGCTAGGCAATGCTTGGAATGCAATTCTATTGTTTTTAAATCTGAAATGAACTTCTATTTGTAAGTTTCCCACAGTTACTATATAGGAAAATTCCAGTTATTCAGGAGACAATTGTCTTTGCATTAGCAAGAATCACTTGAGTGGTCCTTCTTGGTAATGGAAAGGCAAGGAAATCAAAAAGCACTTGTGCGGGTATGCCAGACAGAGCTGCTTTTCCTAATTCCACTAGGCATACTGGGGAGGTGGGTAAATTCGAGCGGGGGACATAGAACTTCCTGGGAGGAAAGGGAGGGACGACTTGGCTGTGGGTACTGTGTTTTAGAAAGTTTCAGATTTTTTTTTAAGTTTATTCATTCATTTTGAGAAGAAGAAAGAGAGTCAGGGAGGGGCAGAGTGAGAGGGAAAGAGAATCCCAAGCAGGCTCCACACTGTCAGCACAGAGCCCTACACAGGGCTCGAACTCATGAACTGTGTGAGATCATGACCTGAGCCTAAATCAACAGTCAGACTCTTAACCGGCTGAGCCACCCAGGCACCCCTAGAAACTTTCAGACTGAGGTGCCTTCAAGAGAGCTGCCGATAGAAAGAACATCAGTATCAGGGTATGAGGGGTGTCTTAGGTCTCCCTCCAGAAGCAGACACTGAGGATTCATCAGTAAGTGGATTCCTGAGCAGGCAGCGCCAGGGGAGAGGGGGAGCAAGGACTGACTGGTGGGGAGGGGGGAGGGATGTGCTTCCAGGCAGTGTTCCCAGAGGGTAACTTCAGGGGGATCCCACAGGCAACTCTGTAGTGTAACCTGCCTACCCTCTGAAGTGGGAGGGAGGGATCCTAATGGATCTCAGCCGAACCCTATCATTAAATGCCACAAAAGAGTAATGCTGGCCAGTGAGCAGGGTGTGGTGCTGGGGCTTGTGTGGTCACAGGGTGGGTATAGGCAGTTGGGGTCTAGATGCTAATCTCGTCCCAGCCTGAGGCTAGGCCAGGGAGCCAGGCTGGACAGGCCCATTCTGACACACTGAACCCGAGAGTGTAGTCTGGACCCACAATGTGAACTGAAGGCAGTGGACATTGATCTACCACAGTATGCAGGTCAGTTTATTTCTTCCTTTCCCCCTTCTTTCTTTTTTTAAAAATGTTTGTTTATGAGAGAGAGAGAGTGCTTATTGGGGAAGAGCAGAACAAGAGGAGGACAGAGGATCTGAAGCAGGCTCTGTGCTGGCAGCAGAGAGTCCGATGGGGGGCTTGAACTCACAAACCATGAGCTCACGACCTGAGCCGAAGTCAAAGTCGGAAGCTCAACCAACTGAACCACCCAGGTGCCCCTACAGGGTCAGTTTCTAACAACGGGAAGCAGTAACAGCTAAACAACAACAGAGTGAACTACAAAAGTAATCAGAAGCTCCAGATTATTCTTGTCAAGGTATTTGGGATCAGGACTAGCCTCTTCAACCTGAAGATCCCTGAGGTTATTGGACAATTTGATGGGGGAAGAGCTTCACCACAACCCCAGGCAGGGAATAAGCTTCCTGGAAGTCTGGCAAGTAGAAACTAGAACCAGTGCTGACATGAAGGATGAGGCACTTGACTTCATTTTCACCCAAGCTGGTGAAGCAGGTCGTACCAGTTACACACCGAAATAGGAAAATAATTTCTCATTATGGTAAGTGCTATGGCTATAAAACACAGGTTAAGATGAGAGAGAATAATGGGAAGTTATGGTTGGATTTGGAGAAGAGGGGGTCAGAAGCCTCTCTAAAATGTGGTATTTCAACAAAGCCTGAAGGAACCAGTAGTGTGTGTTGGAGGGGGAGCTGGTAGAGGAGAACCTTTATAATGAAAAGGTGTGTGCAAAAGGCCATTTACTCTACCTGGGAATCCAAAATAAAGTGAGTATGACCCTGTAATAGTAAGTGAGGAGAAAATGGCTCCAATGAGGCTCAAAAGAATGGCTGGGGCCAGGCCACAAAGAACCCTATGACAATTGCAAGGTTTGTGTTTTTTGTTTTTGGTCCCCGCCCCCCCCCCCACCCCCGCCCCGCCAAAGGATCATGATCATCCATCCATTGAAGGAATTATAGCAGAGAACTGACCTAATAAAATCTACCTTTAAAAAAATTGCTCAGGCTGTTGTGTGAATAAGACCATCATTCAAAGATCAGATTACTTGGATTCAAAACCCAGTTCTGCCACCTACTAACTGTATGATGAGGGCTGAACCACTTAACTTCTCTACACCTTGGTTTTATCAACTCCAAAATGCAAATAAAAATGGTACCCATTTTATTGGGTTATTATGAGGATCGAAAGACATAACATTTTATAAGCATTTTCACACATAGTAATCCTGGCACATAGTAAACACCCCATAAATGGTGGCCAATTTATGTTTTTTTATTGTGCTATTGTTATTACTGTTTTCAGTAGGAGGAGAAGGCTATTGGAGTCTTAGGAGACAAATAGCAACCCTATCTTTCCCTTCTGAGTTTGGAACCAATTGAGAAATAAGACACAGAAGGTAACAGAGGGGTATCTATTGTATCTTACTGATACCTACTGTGTACCTACCATATGTATCTCTTACTGATAGTGACAATGAACACAAGCAGAGGAAAGCTTGTATTCTAGCATGGGTAAGGGTAATGAGACATGGGAGCAGAAATAAATAAATGCTTAAATCGGTAAGTTATGTTGTGCTTGAGAAGGTATCTCTCTTATTACTGATATTGAGAAAAGGTGCCTTTGATCAGCAGTCAGACCACCGTCCTCCTGCTTCCCCCTAATGAGACAGATTTACACATCTAATGAGAATACTGAAAGACCACAGCCTCTCCCTACCCCATCATTTCAGGGCTTTGGCTTACCCTATAGCTTTCCATATAGAAGATAGAAGACCAAACCTGGTCATCTTTCTTAAATCAACTGTAACGAAATGCACCCATTTAAAGTATGCGGAAAGATGAAGAAGAGGGTTTTGTTGTTTTTTTTTTAGATTTTATTTTTTAGTAACCTCTACACTTAATGTGAGGCGCAAACTTACAACACTGAGATCAAGAGTTGCACATTCTACTGAGTCAGCCAGGCGCCCCACAGATAGATGAGTTTTGACAAATTTCTACATCTGTGTATCCGTCACCACCACAATCAAGATATAGAATACTTCCATTACTCAAAAAAGTTTCCTGAAACCACTTCGCAGAACCCCCAAAAATACACCCAGACATATAATTTCTTATAAATGTAATTTATAATTTCTTATAAATTATTTCTTATAAATGTATAAGACCTACAATTTCTTATAATTTATTTATAAGAAATACATTTTTCTCATAAATGTAACCATATCATATGTACTCTGCATCTTGCTGCTTTTTAAAAATTTTTTTTTAATGTTTATTTATTTTTGAGAGAGAGAGAGAGAGAGAGAGCACGCACGCATATGTGAGCAGGGGAAGGGAAGAGAGAGGGAGACAGAGGATCTGAAGCGGGCTCCACCATGACAGCAGAGATCCTGATGCGGGGCTCAAACTTACCACTAGATGATGACCTGAGCCAGTCACGCTTAATGGACTGAGCCACCCAGGCACCCCAGGATCTTGCTGCTTTTGCTCAGCATATTTTTGAGACTAACCTAACTAAGTAGTTTTTTGTATCTATTGCTGAGGAGTATTACATTGTATGGATATACCACAATTTGTGTATCCATTCATCAGCTCAGGTTTCGGCTATTTGGGAATTGCTTCCAGGTTTGGGCTATTATGAATGAAGCTGCTGAGGCTATTTGTGTAAAAGTCTCTGTGAGCATAAGTTTTTATTTTTCTTGGGTAATTGCCTAGGACTAGAATTTCTGGGTTATATAATGAGTATATTCTTAACTTCATACGAATTTGTGAGCTTTTTCCCAAAGTGACCATACCATATTTACATTGCCTCCAGCAGTGTGTGAGAGTTCCTGTGTCTGCATGCCCATCAACATTAGATTTGGTCAGTCCTTTTAATTTTAGCCCTTCTGGTGGGTGTGTAGGTCTATTTAATTATGGTTTAATTTACTTCTCTGATGACTAATGATATTGAGAATCTTTTCATGTACTTATTGACCATTCCTATGCTTTTTTTTTTTTTTTTTTTTTTTTTGGTAAAGTGTCAGTTCAAATATTTGCCAATTTTAAAATAAGGCTTTCCCCTCTTCTCATTATTAACATGTATGAGTCTTTTACATACCCTGGAAACTCATTCTTTGTCAGCTATATGGATTGTAAATATTTTATCCTCTCTATACACTGCCATTCATTTTTAAATAAATTTTTAAGGAAAGATATTTTTTAATATTAATGAAATAAAATTTATCAATTCTTTTCTTTTGTATTATTTGTACAAAATACTATTCCTATCTAAGGAATCTTAACATACCCCAGCTAAGCATGGATTTTCTTCTAGAAGTTTATTTATTTATTTTTAATTATTTTTAATTTCGTTTATTTATTTTAAAAGAGAGCGTGAGTGAGATAGGGGAAGAGAGAGAGGGAGAGAGAATTCTAAGCAGGCTCTGCACTATCAGTGCAGAGCCCAAGGTGGGACTCAAATTCATGAACCCTGAGATTACGACCTGAGCCGAGATCATAATTATTGCCAATGAAGTAAAAGAAACATGCTTTCAACAAATGATAATCTCAGCAAACAGAAAATCTCACCAGAGATATAGATACATTAAAACACACACACACAAACACACACACAACTAAATGGAAATTCTAGAACAAAAAAAATGTAATTTCTGAAATAAAAATTTCATAGGTAGACATAGCAAAGACTAAATGACATGCAAGATAGGTCAATACAAATTATCCAAAATGAAGAACAGAGAAAACAAAATTTTAAAACATTTAAACATTTAATTCAAGGACCAGTTAAGTGATATCCAATGGTCCAGTGTTTGTATAATTGGAATACCAAAAGGAGAAAAGAGAGGGGGCACCTGGCTGCCTCAGTCATTAGAGCATGTGACTCTTGATCTCAGGGTCATGAGTTCAAACCCCATGTTGGGTGTGGAGGCTACTTAAAAAGAAAGAAAGAAAGAAAGAAAGAAAGAAAGAAAGAAAGAAAGAAAGAAAGAAAGAAAGAGAGAAAGTGGGCAGAAAAAAAAAAGATTTGAAGAAACAAAGGCCCAAATTTTCCTAAATTTGATTAAACATATAACTTTCCAGATAGAAAATGATAAACAACCACCACACAGAATAAACACAAAGAAGTCCCTGAGGTGCAGCCAAGTCAATATGTCGAAAGCCAAAAATAAAGAGTATTTTGCAAGCAGCAAGAGAAAAACAACATATTACATACCAGAGAATAGCAATCCCATTTCCACTGACTTCTTATAAGAAACCATGGAGGCCAGGAGAAAATGGAAGAACATTTTTACAGTGCTGAAGACAAATTTTGTCAACCAAGAATTTTATACTCAGTGAAAATATCTTTTAAGAACACAGATGAGATGAACAATTTCCAAATAAAGTAAAATAAAGATGACCCATCACCATAGGACCTGGGCTATGAGAAATGCTAAAAGAAGTTTTTAGACTGAAGAGAAATGAAATGAAGCTGCAATCTTCAAAACAGAATGAAGAGCAGTGGAAATGTTAATTACTGGTTAATACTGGGCTATACACAAAAGCTGGGATTCCAAAATCAGACAAAAACATTATAAGAAAAGAGAACTACAGACTAATATCCTTCATGAATAATGACAGAAATCTTCTCTTTTTTTAACATCTATTTATTTTTGAGAGAGAGAAACAGAGAGGAAGAGGCATGAGTGGGGGAGGGGCAAAGAGAGGTGGGGACAGAGGATCCAAAGTGACCAGCAAGGAGCCTGATGCAGGGCTCAAACTCACTAATCATGAGATAATGACCTGAGCCAAAATCAAGAGTAGGACATTTAACCGACTTGAGTTAAACGTCATACCCTGCTTGGAGTTCACATTTGATTAACACCCCAAAAATTAGTCAATATAAGTGATCATTTTAATAGAATAGAGGATAAAACCACATTACCATTTCGGAAGATGCAGATAAAGCATTTGATTCACCAAATCTAATTTCCTATTCAGCAAATTAGTAATAGAAAGAAACTTACTTCAATCTGACTAAGGTCCTCTGTGGCAAACCTATAGCTAATATCACACTCAACGGTGAAAAGTTTATGGAAAGCATAATGATTTCTAAGATTGGGAACAAGGCAAGGATGTTCATTCTTACCACTTCTGCATTATACTGAAGATCCTAACTAGTGCAATAAGTTACAAAAAATAAAGGAAAGGTAGAGATTAAAAAGAAAGAAAACTCTAAGAAATCTATAAAAAAATCAACTATATTAATAAATGAATTTATCAAGGTTGTACGATATAAGGTCACTTTTCAAAAATCAATTGTATTACTATTGATTGGCAATGAATAGTTAGAACACCAAACCTTTTTAATTAAGTTTTTTATTTTAATGCTAGTGTAATTAACATAGTGTTATATTATTTTTGGGTGTACAATATAGTGATTCAACACTTCTATACATTACTCAGGGCTCATCATGATAAGTGTATTCTTTAATTCCCATCACCTATTTCACCCATCTCCCACCCACCTCCCCTCTGGTAATCATCAGTTTGTTCTCTATAGTTAAGAGTCTGTTTTTTTGGTTTGTCTCTTTATTTTTTCTTTGTTCATTTGTTTTGTTTCTTAAATTCAACCTACAAGTGAAATCATATGGTATTTGTCTTTCTCTGACTGACTTATTTCCCTTAACATTGTGCTCTCTAACTCTATCCCTGTTGTTGCAAATGGCAAGATTTCATTCCTTTTTATGGCCAAATAATATTCCATTATATATATATATACACATACCCCATCTTCCTTATCCATTCATCAATTGAGGGACACTTGGGCTGCTTCTATAATTTGGCTATTGTAAACAATGCTGCAGTAACATAGGGGTGCATGTATCCCTTTGAATTAGTGTTTTTGAATTTTTTTGTTAAATTGTTTGAATTTTTTTGTTTTGTTCTAATAGTAGAACAACAAATCTTTTTTTTTTTTTTAATTTTTTAATGTTTATTTATTCTTGACAGAGAGTGTGTGTGTGTGAGCAGGGGAGGGTCAGAAAGACAGGGAGACACAGAATCTGAAGCAGCCTCCAGGCTCTGAGCTGTCAGCTCGTAGCCTGATGTTGGGCTCAAACTCAATAACTGTGAGATCATTACCTAAGCTGAAGTCAGATGCTTAACTGACTGCACCACCCAGGCGCCCCAAACACTAAATCTTTATAGCTATAAAATAACATCAGAAACAAGAATAAAATTAAAGAAATGTATAAAATACATGTATATTGAAAACTTCAAAACATAGCAAAGGGAAATTACTGCAGAGCTACATAAATGGAGAGGTATGACATGTTCATATATTGGAAAACTCAATATAATTACAATGTTAATCCTCCCTAAATTGATTTGTAAATTAAGTGCCATCCCATTTGGAATCCTAATATACTTTTTTGAAGAAATTGACAAGGTGATTTTAAAATTCATATGGAAATGCAAAGGATAAGAACAGCCAAAACAATTTTGAAAAAGAAAAACGCGGGATGAGCACTGGGTGTTGTATGGAAACCAATTTGACAATAAATTTCATATTAAAAAAAATAAAATAAAAAATAAAATGTACATCTATTTGACTTTTATCCTGGTTTGCAATATTTGCAAAAATAAAAGTGGCTCTGATTCTCAAAAAAAAAAAAAAAAAAAAAGAAAGAAAGAAAGAAAAGGAAAAAGAAAAACAAGGTTAGAGAACTTGTACTGAGGCAATACTTTTTAGATTTCTCAGTGTTCTTGTACAGTCCAAACCTCCTGGACAACAGAAATAGATGTGCTATAAAGATAGAGAATATCGACTCTTATCCCCACAGTTGTGGGTGTCGAACCTGACAGATTTGTTTCCTTCACGATAGAGCCATCTGCTCCTATTCAAAGAGTAATGAAACTCTTTATTGCCTCTGAAGCTGGATATCTACATTCTGAAGTAAGGAACCCTTCCTTCCTCCCCCAAACAGGGAGAAGATAAGTTCTCTCTTTCTCTCTCTCCCTCTAAGGGGAAAAAGAGGAATGGATATTCGTGCTTCTACATAGGTGCAGAAATTCTCAATTCTGGGGGGCCTTTCCTGTGGTACAACCTTACTGTGTTGGACACATCTGGCTGTCCTCACATCATCTGTGAAAGACAGTGATACTATGGCCACTATTAAATAGTGAGTAAATAAAGGTGCAGTCATTATCTATATATCTGTGTATCTATCTACCTAAACTATATTTATAAATATAAAGCTTTGAATGTAAGGTAGCATCTCAGACTTACAGTTTCTGGCTTAACACTATCTGCTTTCAAGACTTAGTATAGAGCTAAGTAATCAAGATAGTGTAGTATTGCAGTAAGGATAGTCATTTAGATAAATGAACCCACATCTCTATAGTCAATTTATTTATTTTTTGTTTTAAATGTTTATTTATTTTTGAGAGAGAGAGAGATACAGAGCATGAGTGGGGGAAGAGCAGAGAGAGAGAGGGAGACAGAATCTGAAGCAGACTCCAGGCTCTAAGCTGTTAGCACGGGGCTCAAACCCATGGACTGCAAGATCATGACCTGAGTCAAAGTTGGACTCTTAACCAACTGAGCCATCCAGGCACTCTTATTTTTTGTTTTAATCAATAGGCTTCATTTTTTAGATCACTTTTGGGTTTACAAAAGATTTATTGCAAAGTACAGAGAATTTCCACAAACTCCTTCTCCCCCCAACACATAGTTTCCCCTCTTATTTACATCTTGGACTAGTGTGATACATTTGTTACAATTGATAAACTAGTATTGATACAGTATCATTAACTGAAGTCCATAATTTACATTAGGGTTCATCTTTATGTTCTATATTTTATGGGTTTTAACAAATATATTGTACATATACATTTCATAGTAATACAGAAAAGCTTCACTGCCCCCCAACTCCCTGGTGCTGACCTATTTGTGCCTCTCTCCCTTCCCCGTGGAACCTACCAGTCTTTTTCCTGTCTCCATAGTTTTGCCCTTTCCAGAATATCATCTAGTTGGAATCACACAGTATGTAGCCTTTTCAGATTGGCTTCTATCTTTTAGTAACTTTCCTCCATGTCTTTTCATGGTTCCATAGCCCATTTATTTTTAGCACTAAATAATACTCCATTTTTTCCAGATGGACTGCAGTATATACATTCACCCACTGAAGGACATCTTGATTGCTTCCATGTTTTTGCAATTGTGAATAAAGCTGCTATAAATATCTATGTGTAGGTTTTTGTGTGAACCTAAGTTTTCATCCCTTTTGGGTAAATACAAAGGTGCGTGATTGCTGCCTTCTAGAGTAAAAGTATGTTAAGTTGCTTTAGAAACTGCCAAACTGTCTTCCAGGCACGGTACCATTTTGCATTCCTATCAGCAATGAATGAGAGTTCCTGTTGTTTCACATCCTTGCCAGCATTTGGTGTTGTCAGTGTTTTGGATTTTGGCCATTCTAGTGGGTGTGTGGTGATATATCATTGTTGTTATAATTTACAATTCCCTAGAGACATATCATGTTGAGCATCTTTTTATATGCTTGCTTGCCATCCTTACGTCTTCTTTGGTGAGGTGTCTGTTCAGACTTTCTGAATCATTTAAATTAGGTTATGTGCTTTCTTATCTAAGTGTTTGTGTGTTTTGGATACTGTTCCCCTGTGATCTGTGTTTTGCAAATATTTTCTCCCAGAGTGTGGCTTGTTTTTTCATTCTCTTAATAGTGTCTTTCACAAAACAGATGTTTTTAATTTTAATGAGGTCCAAGTTAATGATTTTTTCTTCCAGGTGTTGTGCTTTTGGTGTTAAATCTTAAACAGTCATGACCAAATCCAAGGTCATCTAAGATTTTCTCCTAAGTTATCTTTTAGGAATTTTAGAGTTTTGTGTTTTAAATTTGGTCTATAATCCATTTTTTATTTAATTTTTGTGAGGGGTGTAAACTCTCCACATGGAAGGCTGGAATTGGGTATCTTCCTTCCTCCAGGTTGATTAGGCTCTGGTAAAAATAATTTCCATTGAAGGAGGGTCTTGTTTTTTGTTTTTTTGTTTTGTTTTGTTTTGTTTTTTTTTTTTTGCTGTTTTTTTTAAAGATTAAAAGTATTTTATTTTATGTATTATTCTTATTTCAGTATATAATTTATTGTCAAATTGGCTAACGTACAGTGTGTACAGTGTGCTCTTGCCTTTGGGGGTAGATTCCCTTGGTTCATCGCTTACATACAACACCCAGTGCTCATCCCAACAAGTGCCCCCCACCATGCTCTTCACCCATTTCTCCCCTTTCCAGCCCTCCCCCCATCAATACTCAGTTTTTTCTCTGTATTTAAGAGTCTCTTATGCTTTGCCTCCCTCTCTGTTTGAAACTATTTTTTCCCTTTCCCTTCCCCCTATGGTCTTCTGTTAAGTTTCTCAACTTCCACACGTAAGTGAAAACATATGATCTCTTTCTCTGACTGACTTATTTCACTTAGCATAATACCACCCAGTTGCATCCACCTTGCTGCAAATGGCAGGATTGCATTCTTTCTCATTGCCAAGTAGTATTCCATTGTATATATAAACCACATCTTCTTTATCATTCATCACTTGATGGACATTTGGGCTCTTTCCATAATTTGGCTATTGTGGAAGGCACTGCTATAAACATTGGGGTCCATGTGCCCCTATGAATCAGCACTCATGTATCCTTTGGATAAATTCATAGTAGCTCTATTGCTGGGTCATAGGGTCATTCTATTTTTAATTTTTTTGAGGAACCTCTACACTGTTTCCCAGAGTGGCTGCACCAGTTTGCATTCCCACCAACAATTCATGAGGTTTCCCACTTCTCCACATCCTTGCCAGCATCTATTATTTCCTGAGTTGTTAATTTTAGCCACTCTGACCAGTGTGAAGTGGTATCTCAGTGTAGTTTTGATTTGTTCTTCCCTGATGAGGAGTAACGAGCATTTTTTCATGTGTCTGTTGGCCATCTGGATGTCTTCTTTGGAAAAGTGTCTATTCATTTCTTCTGCCCATTTCTTTACTGGATTATTTGTTTTCAGGTGTTGAGTTTGGACAGTTCTTTATAGATTTTGGATACTAAACCTTTATGTGATATCTCATTTGCAAATAATTTCTCCCATCCTGTCGGTTGCCTTCTAGTTTTGTTGATTGTTTCCTTTGCAGTGCAGAAGCTTTTTATCTTGATGAGGTCCCAATAGTTCATTTTTGTTTCTATTTCCCTTTCCTTCGGAGGGAGACATGTTGAGCAAGAAATTGCTGTGGCTGAGGTCAAAGAGGTTTTTGCCTATTTTCTCTTCTAGGGTTTTGATGGCTTCCTGTCTTATGTTTAGATCTTTCATCCATTTTGAGTTTATTTTTGTAAGATAGTGGTCCAGTTTCATTCTTCTGCATGTTGCTGTCCAGTTCTCCCAGCACCATTTGCTAAAGAGACTTTTTTTCCATTGGATACTCTTTCCTGCTTTGTCAAAGATTAGTTTGTCATACATTTGTGGGTCCAATTCCGAGTTCTCTATTCTATTCTATTGGTCTATGTGTCTGTTCTTGTGCCAGTACCATACTGTCCTGATGATTATAGCTTTGTAGTAGAGGCTAAAGTCTGGGATTGTGATGTCTCCCTCATTGGTTTTCTTTTTCAACATAACTTTGGCTATTTGGGGTCTTTTGTGGTTCCATACAAATTTTAGGATTGTTTGTTCAAGCTTTGAGAAGAATGCCAGTATAATTTTGATAGAGATTGCATTGAATGTGTAGATTGCTTTGTGTAGTGTTGACATTTTAACATTATTTGTTCTTCCAATCCATGAGTATGGAATGTTTTTCCACTTCTTTGTGTCTTCTTCAATTTCCTTCATAAGTTTTCTGTAGTTTTCAGCATACAGATCTTTTACATCTTTGGTTGTTTTTATTCCTTGGTATTTTATGGGTTTTGGTGCAATTGTAAATGGGATCAATTTCTCAATTTCTCTTTCTGTTGCTTCATTATTTGTGTATAGAAATGCAACCAATTTCTGTACATTGATTTGTATCCTGCAACTTTGTTGAATTCATATATCAGCTTTTTGGTGGAGTCTTTCTGGTTTTCCATGTAGTGTATCATGTCATCTGTGAAAAGTGAAAGTTTGACTTCTTTGCCGATTTGGATGCCTTTTATTTCATTTTGTTGTCTGATTGCTGAGGCTAGGACTTCCAACACTATGTTAAACAACAGTGGTGAGAGTGGACATCCCTGCCGTGTTCCTGATCTCAGGGGGAAAGCTCTCAGTTTTTTTCTTTTGAGGACGATATTAGCTGTGGGCTTTTCATATATGACTTTTATGATGTTAAGGTATGTTCCTTCTATCCCTACATTCTTGAGGATTTTTATTAAGACAGGGTGCTGTATTTTGTCAAATGCTTTTTCTGCATCTATTGACAGAATCATATGGTTCTTATCCTTTCTTTTATTAATGTGATGTATCACATTGATTGATTTGTGAATATTGAGCCAGCCCTGCAGCCCAGGAATGAATCCCACTTGATCATGGTGAATAATTCTTTTGATATACTGTTGAATTCGATTTGCTAGTATCTTGTTGAGAATTTTTGCATTCATGTTCATCAGGGATATTGGCCTGTAATTCTCATTTCATGGGGTCTCTGTCTGGTTTGGGAATTAAGGTAATTCTGGCTTCATAGAATGAGTTCAGAAGCTTTCCTTTCATTTGTATTTTTTGGAACAGCTTGAGGATAGGTATTAACTCTGCTTTAAATGTCTGGTAAAATTTCCCTGGAAAGCCAGCAAGCCCAGTACTCTTATTTGTTGGGAGATTTTTGATTACTTATTCAGTTTGTTTGCTGATTATTGGTCTGTTCAAATTTTCGATTTCTTCCCATTCGAGTTTTGTTAGTGTGTGGGTGTCTGGGAATTTGTCCATTTCTTCCAGGTTGTCCAGTTTGTTGGCATATAATTTTTCATAGTATTCTGATAATTGTTTGTATTTCTGAGGGATTAGTTGTAATAACTCCATTTTCATTCATGATTTTATCTATTTGGGTGCTATCTCTTTTCTTTTTGAGAAATCTGGGTGGGGGTTATCAATTTTGCTTATTTTTTCAAAAAACCAACTCAGATTCGTTGATATGTTCTACTGCTTTTTTGGATTCTATTATGTTTATTTCTGCTCTAATCTTCACTATTTCTCTCCTTCTGCTGGCTTTGGGGATTTGTTTGTTGTCTGTTTCTAGTTCCTTTAGGTGTGCTGTTAGATTTTGTATGTGGGGTTTTTCTTGTTTCTTGAGATAGATCTGGATTGCAATGTATTTTCCTCTTAGGACTGCCTTTGCTACATCCCAAAGGGTTTGGACTGCATGTTTTAATTTTCATTTGTTTTCATATATTTTTTAATTTCTTCTTTAATTGCCTGGTTGATTCATTCATTCTTTAGTAGGATGTTCTTTAACCTCCATGCATTTGTAGGCTTTCCAATTTTTTTCTTGTGGTTGATTTCAAGTTTCATAGCATTGTGATCAGAATATATGCATGGTATGATCTCATTTCTTTTATATTTATTGAGGGCTGCTTTGTGACCCAGTATGTGATCTATCTTGGAGAATGTTCCATGTGCACTCAAGAAGACTGTGTATTCTGCTGCTTTGGATGAAAAGTTCTGTATATATCTGTCAAGTTCTTCTGGTCCAGTGTATCATTCAAGGCCATTGTTTCTTTACTGATTTTTTGCTTAGATGACCTGTCCATTGTTGTAAGTGGAGTATTAAAGTCCCCTGCAATTACAGTATTCTTATCAATAAGACTGCTTATGTTTGTGATTAATTGATTTATGTATTTGGGTTCTTTCAAGTGGGGAGCATAAACATTTACGATTGTTAGCTCTTCTTCATGGATAGACCCTGTAATTATTATATAATGCCCTTCTTCATCTCTTGTTACAGCTTTTAGTTTAAAGTCTAGTTTGTCTGATATAAGTATGGCTACTCTAGCTTTCTTTTGACTTCTAGTAGCATGATAGATGGTTCTCCACCTCTCACTTTCCATCTGAAGGTGTCCTCAGGTCTAAAATGGGTCTCTTGTAGGCAGCATATCTTGTTTTTTTTTCTCTTTCTTTCTTTCTTTCTTTCTTTCTTTCTTTCTTTCTTTTTTTAATCCATTCTGATATGCTATGTCTTTTGATAGGAGCATTTAGTCCATTTATATTCAGAGTTATTATTGGAAGGTATGGATTTAGTGTCATTGTGTTTTCTTCAGGTTTCATGTTTGTGGTGGGGTCTCTGTTTTGTAGTCTTTGCAGCATTCTACTCACAGAGTCCCTCTTAGGATCTTTTGTCAGGCTGGTTTAGTGGTCATGAACCACTGGTCAAAAACCAGTTTTTGTTTGTCTGGGAAAGCCTTTATTTCTCCTTTTATTCTGAATTACAGCCTTGCTGGATAAAGGATTCTTGGCTGCATATTTTTTCTATTCAGCACATTGAATATTTCCTGCCACTCCCTTCTGGCCTCCAAGTTCCAGTGGATAGGTCTGCTACTACCCTTATGTGTCCACCCTTGTAGGTTAAGGCCCATTTGCCCCTAGCTGCTTTCAGAATTCTCTCTTTATCTTTGTATTTTGCCAGTTTCACTATGATATGCTATGTAGAAGATCTATTCTTGTTAGATCTGAAGGGAGTTTTCTGTGACTCCTGGATTTGGATGTCCATTTCCTTCCCCAGATTAGGGAAGTTCTCAGCTATGATTTGTTCAAGTAAACCTTCTGTCCCTTTCTCTCTCTCTTCTTCATCCAGAACCTCTATGATACGGATATTTTTATGTTTCACTGAATCACTTAGTTCTCTAATTCTCCCCTCATGGTCTAGTGCTTTCTTATCTCTCTTTTTCTTGACTTCATCATTTTCCATAATTTTATCTTCTATTTCATTTATTCTCCCCTCTATTTTCTCCGTTCACTATCACTACATCTCGTTTATTTTGTATCTCAATTACAACATTTCTTAATTCGTTGTGGCTATTTCTTAATTCCTTGATTTCTGTGGCAAGTGATTCTCTGCTGTCTTCTATGCTTTTTTCAAGCCCAGCGATTAATTTTATGACTATTATTCTAACTTGTTGTTCAGTTATATTGTTTATGTCTGTGTTGAGCAGTTCTCTAGCTGTCAATTCTTCCTGGAATTTCTTTTGAGGAGAATTCTTCCATTTTGTCATATTGGCTAGTTTTCTGTCCCTTATATAGTTTTCTGTTTTAATAGCTTGTTATGAGTCCTGCACCTGCAAGCACTACTATATTAAGAGGGGTCATACACTGTCCATGGCCTGGCCACTCAGGATATGTTTTTGGAGTATGTTTCGTGCTCTCTGTTGTTGCAACTTTGGTTGCTTTATCTCCCTACTTGTAGTGATGTTTTGGACCCTCCACCATGCGTGCTTTGATTTGTTCATTGAAGTATCCCTGGAATTTTTTTTAAAAAGGGGAGTTGGTCATGGAAGACACCATATCCCATACAAAGAGAGAAATGACAGGGGTGGGGGAAAGGAAAATAACAAAAATTGACCAGGCAGAGAATCAGAGAACCTATATGGCTTAGTACAGACAGTGAGAGAGGAAAATAAAGAAGAAGGAGACACAGAAGAGGTGCAAAAAGAATAGATTAAAAATGCCTGCTTAAACAAATCAACAACCAGAATAACCAGACTAGAGAAGGAAGAAAATAATAGGAAAAAATAGGAAGACAAAATATATATATATGGATATAATAAGAATTGACCTAGAATCAAATCAGAGAATGCAGAACCACTGAACTGATATCTGACAGTGCATTGGAACCAGTGGCTGCACTTTTCTGAAGGAAGGACTGTCTGGTTGGTCACTGTCAGTCTTGTTCTGGTAGATACACAGTTACCAGGTGCTGAGGAGCATGGTTTGGTCTAGGCGGGTCCTGCCTCCACTGTGCCAGCTGTCCATTCCCTGAAACCCCACCTTGTTGGTGATGGGGAGAAAAATGGCGACACCCCAGTCTCTCCTCCCCCAACCAGTGTCCCAAACCACTCTGTTCAAGCTGTCTTCACAGTTTGTGCTGGTGCTAGCAGCATGGTTTTTTTTTTCACTCCACAGTCTCCCAGACACTCGACTGGGATTCAAATCCCGATGTCTTAAAGGGTTCCTCTCCTCACACCCCAGTTCTGGGGTAATGTCACTCCACCAGCCAGCTAACAAAGGGCCTCTGGCTGGGTCTTTTGTTCTTGGAATAGTTATTTGCCTTCTTCCCATACCACTCAAGGGAGAGGATTGATCTCTATGACTGTGCCTGGGAGCTAGCTACCTGAGAGCTAGCTACCAAGCCAGGGGCTGGCTCCCCTCCTCCCAGGCACAGGAATAAGGCAGAAAAAGCCCCGTAGTTAGAAATTGGTTCTTTCTCCATTTTTTCTGTTCCCTGATCTGTGTTATTTTCTCTCATCCAAATACAATCCTATGCTTCTCCAGCCTCTCTTTCTCTTCCTTTTGTTTCTCCGCAGAAGGGGATCCCTCCCTTCTGTTCCTACACTGCCTGTTTTATATCTCCCAGTTCTCAATCACACATCTATGGCCTGTCACTTTGTCCCCAGGGGCCCCTGGAGATGTTTCTGTCACTCTATAGCCTGGATTCCTGGAATTCCAAGTCTTCTGGCCTCAATACTGCTGTGTTTGAGGGATAAGGGAACTTCGGGTCCCCCTACTTCTCTGCCATGTTGACTCCTCTCCCCCAGGAGGGTCTTGTTGAGAAGAACAAAATGCTCTGGGCATATTTCTAAAAGGAAATGATTCAGGCTTTCAGGGTACTGTGACCTGTTAAGAAGGACATTTGGTGGGCTAGGAAGCATCTGCTGTCCTTTGTATTACACAGTATGAGTGATTTTCTACACCTTTAGCAGGCAGCTTACTGTGTTAGCACTGGGGCTGGGGAATGGGGCCAGGGATCCTGTAGTTCCTGGTATTTCTACTACAGCTTGTTGAGGTAGTTGTAAAATCAGCATATTCCTAGGAGTACCTCGTCTAAATCATGACTGCCTAGTTCTCAGTTCATACTTGACTATCCAGTATTTCAGGGATTTCTCCCCCTTTGCAATGAACCTGCTTGAGTACATGCTTTGAGCACAGGTCTTGATGCCAAGAGTTATTGGTTAACCCACAGCCCTCTCCCTGCCTGCACCTGAATGGAATGTGTCCCATGGGCCTGACAGGGAACCCAGAGGACAGAACGAGCAGTCACTACCCTTTGGAAGAAACCTCCTCAGGCAGGGTTCCTGTCCCAGGAGGACTTGCTCCTCTATGGTTTGAATTCAGCTGTTAGGGAGTGCCGTCTTCCCAGACTTTCATCTCCTGCCAGGCTTGCGTGTGGACAAGAATGAATGTTCAAATACTCACCACCAAAGGATGTTTAGATATGTCGGCTGGTTTGTGCTTAAGTTATTCTGTTCACCTTTCCTCTCACCAGGGCTGTGGGCTCTCAGGCAGCACACAGGCAAAGCGTTACTTCTGTTAAAAGTAGGGAAGGATGGGAGACCCATGTGACTCAATCAGTTGAGTGTCCCACTTTGGCTTAGGTCATGATCTTGTGGTTCGTGAATTCAAGCCTGCATAAGGCTCTGTACTGACAGCTCAGAGCCTGGAGCCTGCTTCAGATTCTGTGTCACCCCCATTTCTGCCCCTCCCCCATTCATGCTCTGTCTCTGTCTCTGTTTCTCCCTCTCGCTCAAAAATAAATAAACATTTTTTTTTTTTTTTTAAGTGGGGAAGGTTGGAGGTGGGAGCAAGAATGCGGTTTCAGGGAAATTTTTCAGGGGAAAAAAATCAGGTTTGTATACAGAAGCAAGTTAGAAAGCAAAGAATTGGGAGCTTTTCATTATAAATAACATTATGAAGAATTGACAGCAACCTCTCCTAGATCCCAGATATACCAGGATTAGAGGAGAGAAGGTACACTTCAATCACTCCAGCCAGGACACAGAATGAAAGCCAGCTTGCAGAGGGCAAGCTCAGACCTGCACAGGCTTTCCCTGGCTTTCCCTTTTACTGGCAGTTTATAGTAGGCTCTGCCACTTTGAGTAGAAGAAAGAAGACATACAAATTAGAAAAACAAGAGATCATTCTAGAATATCAATATCAAAATCTGGGCTAGACATACATTGGAGATATAGTCTGATCAGAACACGTAAGGTTGTGGCAGGAAACAAATTCCATTTTTAAAACAGCAGGACAGTGCCTTTATTTCTGAGTACTTTGATGCCTCCACCATCGTAACAACAAAATCCAAAGACACTTTAGGATTGGTGGATATGTATCTTAAGCCCTACCATTTTCAACTCATCAACAAACTTGAGATAAAGAAATGTTCACCCAAGTTTAAGCCATAAGAGCAAAGATGAATAAAATTGACTTCATTCCACTGGAATGTCCCAAGTTCAATTCACAAACATAGGGGACACCTGGTTTAAGGTAAACTTTGTCCCCAGGAGACACATTCATGGAGAGTCTTGGCATCCTTAGCTGGTGTTAGGGCTCCACATTCTGATGGGCTTTGGAGCCTCACCTATGACACTGGAGTGATGGCAAAAGCTCCACACCACAACGTGGTCAAGTGCATGAGGCATGTTGATGAGGAGGAGGTTCACATCAGACAAACAACACAGTATAGCTAGTGGCCCAGGGGGAGCCCTCAAAGGCAGACCTCATGTCCCTGGGGCTGAACCAGGCATCTCAGAATGTTCCTTGTAAGATGTGTGAAATAACAGGGATAGAGACACCCACACTTTCTGTGGAAGTGGAACAGTTAGAGTTCACTGAGACCATCTTAACAAGGACAGAAATCCTTCCAAAGCAATGTGGAGAAATGTCAACCAGTGTAGCACACACCACTGCTTGGCCAGCCCCCACTACTCCCTGTTTCTTCTTTGCCAAGAGAGTCCTAATTTTGTCATGGTGTCCACATATCTGCTCTGTGACTTGTGGATAAAGTTCATTGTTTTAAGCCAACCCTAATGGTTCTCTTCCCTGTGGCAGTGATTTATCCAGGAGTGTCCCTGTGCCCATTTCTGGGAGGTCTTCTAGGGGAGGAGGAAGGAATTCTAAGGAAATGCTTTGTTTCTAAAAAGGGTGATGAGTGAAGGAGCAATCATTTTCTTCTACCCATGTTGCCATATCTGGATGTGAGGCTGGGACCCACAGCCATCATCTTGTGGACATGAGGTGAACTAGCCAGAATTCACACTGAAATTGGAAGAGTAGAAAGATGGAAAGAATGGGGTCCCCCGAGGACAGTGTTGAGCCACTCTCACAGCCATCCTCTCTAAAACCTCTTGTTATGATGAGTAATATATTCCCTAATTATTTTAGCAGTGAAGTTAGGGTTTTCTGTTACTTGTATCCAAAAACATTCTAAACTGATAAGAAAGAAAGGAAGAAAAGAAGGAAAAAATCAAGAAAGGAAGAACAGAAGCCTGGGTTCCTAAGCAGAAACGCTTGTTGCACCTTAGGTAATGGTCCAGACTATTTAAGGCAAATATTTCAGTCCAGTAATATCGGAAGTAGAAACCCGGTACCAACCTCACTAAACTTGCACACCTAACCCAAAAGTATATCTCCCTGTTTTTATTTTTTTTCTTTTTAATTAATTAATTTTTAAAATTTAAATCCAAGTTAGTTAACATTTAGTGTAATGATGATTTCGGCAATAGAATTTAGTGATTCATCACTTACATATAATATCCTTTATTCATCCCAACAAGTGCCCTCCTTAATGCTCATCGCCCATTTAACCCATCCCCCCACCCAACACTCCTCCAGCAACCCTCAGTTTGTTCTCTGTATTTAAGGGTCTCTTTTTGTCTCCTTCTATGTTTTTATGTTATTTTTCCTTCCCTTCCCCTATGTTCATATGTTTTGTTTCTTAAATTCCACATATGAGTGAAATCATACGATCTTTATCTTTCTCTGACTTATTTCGCTTAATATAATACACTCTAATTCAATCTACATTGTTGCAAATGGCAAAGTTTCATTCTTTTTGATTACCATAATGTTCCATTGTATTTATACACCATATCTTCTTTATCATTCATCAGTCAATGGACATTTGAGGTCTTTCCATACTTTGGCTATTGTCAATAGTGCTGCTGTAATCAGTGGGGTGCGTGTGTCCCTTTGAATCAACATTCTGTATCCTGTGGATAAGCACCTAGTAGTGCAATTGCTGGGTCATAGGATAGTTCTATTTTTAATTTTTTGAGGAATCTCCCTACTTTTCCAGAGTGGCTGCACCAGTTTGCATTCCCAACAGCAGTACAAAAGTGTTCCTCTTTCTCCATCCTCGCCAACATCTGTCATTGCCTGAGTTGTTAATTTTAGCCATTCTGACAGGTGTGAGGTGGTATCTCATTGTGGTTTTGATTTGTATTTCCTACTGATGATGAATGATGTTGAACATCGTTTCATGTGTCTGTTAGCCATCTGGACGTCTTCTTTGGAAAAGTGTCTATTCATGTCTTTTGCCCATTTCTTCACTGGATTATTTGTTTTTTGGGTGTTGAGTTTGATAAATTCTTTATAGATTTTGGATACTAACCCTTTATCTGATATGTCATTTGCAACTATCTTCTCCCATTCCATCAGTTGCCTTTTAGTTTTGCAGATTGTTTCCTTTGCTGTACAGCTTTTTATTTGGATGAGATCCCAATAGTTCACTTTTGCTTTTATTTCCCTTTCCTTCAGAGACATGGTGAGCAAGAAATTGCTGAGGCTGAGGTCAAAGAGGTTGTTGCCTGTTTTCGCCTCTAGGGTTTTGATGGCTTCCCGTTTTATGTTTAGGTTTTTCACCCATTTTGAATTTATTTTTGTGTAAGGTGTAAGAAAGTAGTCCAGGTTCATCCTTCAGCATTTCTCTGTCCAGTTTTCCCAACACCATTTGCTAAAGAGACTGCCTTTTTTCCATTGGATATGCTTTCCTGCTTTATTAAAGATTAGTTGGCCATACATTTGTGAATCCATTTCTGGGTTCTCTATTCTGTTCTATTGATCTGAGTGTCTGTTTTTGTGCCAGTACCATACAGTCTTGATGATTACAGCTTTGTAATACAGCCCTGAGGCCTGGAATTATGACGCCTCCAGCTTTGGTTTTCTTTTTCAAGATTGCTTTGGCTATTCAGGGTCTTTTCTGGTTCCATACAAATTTTAGGATTGTTTGTTCTATGCTGGTGTTATTTTGATAAGGATTGCATTGACTGTGTATCTTGCTTTGGGTAGTATTGACATTTTAACAATATTTGTTCTTCCAATTCATAAGCACAGCATGTTTTTCCATTTCTTTGTGTCTTCTTCAATTTCTTTCATGACCTTTCTATAGCTTTTAGTGTATAGATCTTTCACCTCTTTGGTTGTTTTTACTCCTGGGTATTTTATGGGTTTTGGTGCAATTTTAAATTGGATCGATTCCTTGATTTCTCTTTCTGCTGCTTAATTATTGGTGTATAGAAATGTAACTGATAGAAGTACATCTCCTATAGGAACCAGTGTAAATTAATATAAATGAAATTTTTATATTCCCAGAAGATTTTGCTTCTAAATGAATCAGTAGCTGTTCATTGGCCAAATAGTCTGCACATAGCCTGCGGGGAAATATCAAAGGAGATCAAGAATTATTCTCTCTGAAAAACATCAAGAAGCCTCAACCCATTTCCTTGTAAGAATCAAGGAATCTGAGGTTTATAGTAACCTTGCAGTTCATTTAAGCATTATCTATTTCTTAGATTATAAAACCCAGGCAGAAAAACTGTTTTAAAATCTCACAGGCCCAGAGAAATGGAAGGCACCTGGAAAGTTACCCCCCAGTCCAACTTCCCATGTGAGGTTGGATGATCCTGCAAGGTTACCTATCCCAGATCCCAGGTCTTCTGCCTGCTAACCCTGTGTTGTTGTTCACTCTGTTCACTGGAAAGAAAAAACAAAAACAAAAACAAAAACGGAAAAGCAAGTCTGTATCAAAAGGACACTTTCACAGACCTCCCTACTATGTTTTGGACACATTCAGATCTACGTCATTTGAAACAAAGTCACTAATCACGTGTATTAGATGTGAATTGCATTTGCTAACTCAGGTATATAAGAAATTTAACACTTTTTCATTTCTCCCCCTATATTTGAATGGATTACTTGATTAGAGAAATATAATTTCTGATTGGAGCCCCACCTTCATCTTGTATCATCATGCATTCTCCAGGCTTTGAATCCCTTCGGAGGACTTGCAGCCCCAAAGGCTAAGTTTGAAACTCTGAAGCGGGGCTTTACTTAAACACTTTGAGGGTCTTATAGGGCCCATTGACCCCCTTCTCAGAAGATGTCTGTAAGTGTAAAACCAAAATGCATACATAGGGTTAAAAAATAAGACAAATATATAGAAATACATTTGTCAAAATATTTTAGTTGTTACATAATGCTTCTTTTTAACCCGTTAAGTAATCAGATCTAGCAAATGAGTCTAATGACTACCATAATTTCCAATGAGTGTAAATGATAATTAGAGATGTCTGCAACTACTGTCTTGTGATACAAAAACATCTGTGATCTCTATTAGTAACGAAGTCATAGATCTTGTCATTACTTCTGTGGTTTGTTGCAACACTCATAATTGAAGGAAATGTCAAATTTCAGTTAGAAGCTATTGAAAATACAGATATGATATTTCTCCCATCCAATTTCATGCAATTTTTTAATTCTGTCCACAGAACCCTCCAACTAGTCCATTGTCCCCAGTTTAAGAAAATGTGAGTCTAGGGGCACGTGGGTGGCTTAGTCAGTTGAGCGTCCAGCTCTTGATCTTGGCTCGGGTCATATCTCATGGTTCATGAGATCGAGCCCCATATCAGGGGCTCTCTCCCCTCTCTCTTGGGATTCTCTCTCTCCCTCTCTCTCTCCACTCCTCCCCCACTTGTGCTCACTCTCTCTCTCTTAAAATAAATAAATAAACTTAAAATATTAAAAAAATGAGAATGTGAGTCTAAAGACTTTTCTCTACCTCTCTGCTGTATCATCTTTGCCCAGAGCCATGACTGTAGCTGACCAGCTGGGGAAAAACCTAAGAATCAAAGGAAGCTCCCCAAACAAAATTTTGCCCTACTTCAACTGGGAGCATAGCCTAAGCAGCTCACTGGCTGCTGAGCACACACTCACTATCCCAAAGTGGGGAGGCTCTTCCTCTTCCCTCCTGTTACCAGTGTTAGCAAATCTGCTAATGGACTTTGGGTTCAATGAGATGAATTGGCCACATACATTGATCTCTTTTCCCTTCGGAATAATATATATATTATAATAAATATATATATAATATATTATATAATATATATAATATATATTATATATCACATATATTATATATAATATAAATATTATATTATATATATAAAACCACAAGGACAAAGATTTTGGTAAAGGAGACATCAGAAGAGAAAAGATTTGAATGTGTTTTTGACAGCTAATGGAGGAATGGTAGATAGTTGAGCAGAATGAAAGAAGACAAATGGGATTAGCAGCTTGCTTTGCAGAGGGGATACTAGAAGAGAGCTCCCATTCTTTCCACTAGACCCCTGAAAGGCTCCAAACCTGAAGACAAAGAGGTGGAGTTCATGCCTCCACCCCCAGAAATCAGAGGTCTGCCCCATCCTCCACCAATGCTCCACTGTCACCTCCCCAAATGTCAAGGGAGCAGAAATTTATTCTTTGGAGGAGATAATTAGAAAGGAAACAGGGGGTGAGCCTTGGGTTTGAACATAGGCATAGTAAGTGTAATTCTTCAATTGAGGTCCTTCTTTCCTAATCTGCTTCCAAAATTCCAGCACCATGCCCTCTGGCCCCTGGAAAGGAAGAAGGGAGAGAAATTACAGGATTCTTCTAATGAACTGAGCATGCTGACATTTAGGGGTATCTCCAATGAAAGGCCATCTGTTCGTCCAACAGAAAAGCTCCTGATTTGACAAGCTTCCTTAGCAGAGAACTTCTAAAGAACTTTTTGAGTGTCTCACTCTCAGATATGAATGCACAGGCAAGGAGCATGATACTATTTGAGAAAAAGCTCCAACACAAGTTTTGCAAGGACTCAAATTTACCTCCCTTACATTCTTTCTCAAGAATGAAGGATTTTCCCCTCCAAATCAAGATCATAGATGAAGAACAACCTTCAACCCAGGAAATGAGATTCAACATAAGAAAGCAGTAAGCAGTAAAGGTAATTCTATAATAACAGCCTTGCCCAGGCCAGTATTGATTGCAACAGGAGAGTGAAGGGCTCTGGAAGGAAGATTTCCTCTGGGCTCAGGGTGGGGAGGGCAGGAGGAATGGAATTGAAAGTTTAACTGGTTTCTTTGACCATGTGGAAAATAGTACTGAGATGTTTATTACATGTTAGATAAAGCTTGTGGATCAAATTAGGGTGAAGTTTGTCAAAAGCAAAACAAAACAAAACAAAACAGTCAAAAAGTGATTATTTCAGGAAAGATGGAAAACTTGTGTAAGAAAAAAAAAAGCGCAGTTACAGCAGCACACCATATGGTTCAGCAACAAACGGTATTTGAAAGGTCCTAATCATACTAACGCGATGAATATAGCTTGTCTTAAGATACAAATGCGTGGGAGAGAGGACAAGCAAGGGGTGTTCTATTAGAAATACTCAGCTACTAGAATCAGGAGTCAACAGAAAACGTTCTCACATGATGAATTAGAACATAGCAGAGTGAGTACACTGTTGAGAAACACAAAGGTAAATAGGAGAAAGAGCTAGAACTGACTTCTGAAGTGCTGAGCTCTGGGGCGGAGGCTGGCTGGCAGTGACACCACCAGCCTAAGCGCCTGTGCCCCTGTGCCCAGGTCAGGGAGGGTGGTGACTGTGGGGCGCTGTGGCCACAGGAGCAGGGTAGCTTCCTCCCCCACAGCATTTAGACAGTTCGCAAGGAATCGTAGAAGTGAGTGGAAGGAGAAAAGGAAATAAAACGGAGGTGAGGATGGGATGGGTGGGGCCAGAGAGGGAGAAAGGTAGGAAGGCGCTGAAGACAAGGGGCGATGAAAATGGAAAATAATGTTCATAGACATTGAATGTGTTATGGCTTTACTCTAAAAGGACAACAGGTGCATTTACAAGTCTATTTCCCTTACAGTGATGATAAGAACCAGCAACTCTCCCTCTATAGGAGCTTAACCTAGGATCCCTTCCAGTAGGGTCAAGTGCAGGTTGAAAAATCAGGCAAACTGCTGAATGAGGAGAAAACCGGCTGGGAGTCATGGGTGACATCAGGTGCAGACCGGGCTCTCACAGTCGCTGGTTGTTGGAGCCTGGCCACCCTCTGGGTATGAGGAGGAATGGGTGTCAGGAACGGGAACACACAGGCGTCAGCAGACATGGGTGGGGCGTCCAGTCTGGTTCCAAGTGGGCAGGGGCTGTCAGAGGCCACCATGCCCAGACTGGACTATCTGTTCTGGAAATCAGCTCTCCCCAGCTTTCTCTCGAGCCCCCCTGACTCCTAAGAAAGAACCTTACATTATAAAACCCATCATATTGGAGAGAAGAAGGTAAAAGTACAGTCAACAAAATCAAATAGTCCTAAGACGATACATACTTGGCCTTGGAAGGTATCTTTTATTGCTGTAATGGTCTGCTTAATAAAATATTTGTATTTCCTCAGGAAGCAGGTGATTGGCTCAGAAGTTAAATTTCCTGTTTCCCATAGAGTAGATTTTTTAAAAATAATAATTTTTTTTTAAAAAAAAGGTAGATCAGGCCAGGATTTGAAAATATTTGTTCCTGGAAAACTACCATATATTTCTCTTCCTTGTTGAGGTTGTCAGCATTTCACATAGTTTGTCCTCTCTTCTCAGGGGTAGCGTCCTCTGAGGCATTGTTGACTGCCCGTGGAAATATGAAGCAATATGACAGTAGAAACAGTAGCAGCCATTCATATTCTGTATAATATTCATCATATCGAGGTGATCCTGCAAGTTAGATGTTAGTCTCTACTGAACAAACTGAAGTTTCAAGGAACCCTGCGACTCTCTCAAACTCACCGAGGCAATAACCAGCCTCACCCTGAGCAGTATCTCTTTCCCAGGGAGACTGTGAGGATATTCAGGTGGAGAGGAAACTGTGCCAATCACCAAATTCAAGACAGGCTTATTGTTTGTTTTTCTTCTAGCATCAGGAAAGAGAACTAACCAGAACTCTCAGTTCTCCTTTCCAAATCTGTTCTCTGAATGGGTTTGTTCAAACATCAGGGCCTGAAATAGATCTTCTGATAAGTAGCAGCACCATGAGCACATGTGTGGCGGGGGAGTGGTACCTGGCCTTATAAAATCATGCTTTTCTGTTCCAGGAACGTGACATATATCATGTCATTCCATCAGGGTAGGCATTATAATGTTCATTTCATAAATAAGGAAACAAGAAAGTTAATTCACTTCCCTAAGCTCACAGAGCTATGAACAACCGAACCTAGATGTGGAGCCATGTCCATGGCTGTGTGAAGCGAGTCCGAGGGTGGGGCTTTTGCATTTAGCTTGTGTGCACGTGAATGTGTGTATTTTCTGATTTTATGGCTTGAGAAACAGTGTTGTGTCCAGTCAGAATATCCTCTCTGTGAGAGGAGGGAAGATTGAAGAAAAGTGGGATGACAAGGCAAGAGACCAAATTCTCCACATCAAATCTCAGCCCCAACATGGACAGTCCCACCACCTACCACCTGAGACCGCAACTCATCAGGCAGATGCTGCTGGAAACCAGGCAGCTCTAACCAGGCTCAGAAAAACAAAACAAAACAAAACAAAACAAGAAAAACACTCCTCCCCAGCCCCCCAGTGGGGAGATGGCTGCCCCTACCCCCACTTCATTAGCTCACTTTGTAACAAATGAATCAGAGTTTCAGATGAAGCTCCTATAAAATCCTGGGCCACTTAGTGACTGCAAATTGCTAACAGATGTCTCTTTGGTTAGACTACAGTCACATTCCTGCCAACAATAAAAATGAGAGGTTAGAGAACAGATCATTTTATTATCACATAAGGAAAACCAGCCAATTGAGTGTTCATGTTTTTCAAGTATATGCGACATGGATTTTGAAATCTCCTGGCAAAGGGACTATATGTTTATAGCTAAGGAAGGCCTTGGCTATTAGAGGCAAATCCTGTGCATCTGAATTTTATTCATTTGAAAACAGAGTAAACTAGAGTGTGTTATAGCTGCATCGATACACATTAGGACAGGGGAGTTTTCTTCTACATTTTATTTAGGGTACCTGAGTGGCTCAGTGGGTTAAGCGTCTGACTCTCTATTTTGCTCAGGTCATGATTTCATGGTTCAAGGGTTCAAGCTCCGTGTTGGGCTCTTTGCCTTAGCACAGAGCCCGATTGGGATTCTCTCTCTCTACTCCTCTCTCTGTCCCTCCTCAGCTCGTGTTCTCTCTCTCAAAATAAATAAACAAATAAACTTAAAAAAATATTTAAATATGTTATAGGCCATTCCAACATATTTTATTGCTAAAATTTTGTCAGAGCCTAAACCAGTTCCTTATTTGTTCTTATTCTATAATGATATACAATAAATTACAGGATTTCAGCTAAAAAGATTTCAGCCTACATACATAGGCTATAATTTTTCCTTTTGTGGATAATGGGTAGAACTTTACATTGCATATTTTTACTCATCAGTCTTTCAGTGTGGTTATCATAAGATTTCTATTTAAAGAGCACTTATTAGCCTGGTTAAACACTCCTAAAAGTGTCAACTGTCAATAACCTTTAAAATTAATCAGCTGACTTTGATTACGGGTCAGCTTAATTTAGCGATTAGTCTGACCATATTGTCTTTTATTATATAAGAAAAATTTGTCATAAACAACATTCCTCTGTATAATTATTTTTGCCAAGAGCAGTAAATACAAAAATCAAAAACCATACATTTCCTGATTCAGCTCCAAACATAGGGATGGCAGCTAAAAATGTCTCAACTTGTAATGAAATTCAGATCCTCAATGTTCATCATTAAACCTGAAGAAAAAGATAAACATTGCAATTTCGAGAATTCCAATAGAGTTATACTTTCTTTGTGCTGTTCAAATGTACATATTTGCTAGCTCCTTTGTAGTAGGAGGCTATGAAGCTCATAGAAAAAAAAAATGACCATATTTCCAACTAGCTAGTACCAGAAACCAGAGGGCCTAAAACCCTTGTTTTTGTTTGGTTGTACATGGCTGTGAGCCACAGAAGATTGCAGAGTGGCCTGGGCCTGCCACACATAAATTCTGCCCCCTATGCCTTTTTAACCCTGAGGCTTTGAGTGTTTGGATGTCCCTCTGCATTAAATCATGCAAATGAGAGTCTCAGACCTGGACGTCTTGGATGAAGAGGTTTTCTAGACTAAGCCGAGTACACCACAGCCCATTCCTCCCACGCGTGCCACACGCCATCCCCTCCTCAGAGGGATGCCTCGCAGTGACCCAAGCAAAGAGCAGGGACCTAAAATCAATCAATTAGCCAGTCAATCAGTCAGTCAGTCACTCTGTGTTTACCAAGCATCTGCCAAGTGCCCCACACTTGCTCTCTAAATACCATCTCTGGAGATATAAGATGAGTGAGCACAAAGGAAGGTCTGTAGCATCACCACAAAACAAAAACAGGATTTGCTGACTTAGGGCCAAAAGCCTAATTTAAAAATAACACAGAATAGCGCAATGTGAGGAAGACATTCTGGGAAAGGTCTGATGTTCAGAGGAGAAGAATGAGTGGGCACAGCGTGGCAAGAGCAGCCACATCCTGGCATCAGTGGAGTGGGGGTCGGTAGTGCTCCCCCTGCACCAGGCAGCCCCACAGCTGCCTCTAGTCCCACAGCTGCCCGGCCTCGCGGTTCTCCCCTCACCAGCAGAGCCCAGGCCCCACACTGCAGGCCAGCCCCAGCCAGAAAGTACTAGGGGAGCTCTGCCCCATGCCACAAAGCAGAAGGACCCACAGGATAGCTAGATGGGAATGATCTGGGAATGGAGAAGGGAGTGGAGAACAAAGGCAAGTGAAGTGTAAAAAAATTAAATTTCTTTATAACCTGCAGACCACTGACAAATACTAGAGGCAGGCACAGTATGGCATTTCCCCAGGAATGCCCAATTGTCTTAATGTTAATGCTTTGCTAGAGGAAAAAACCAGTGGTTAAGGGATAGAGATCACAGTCTTTCAGGATAAGAGTCTCTATCAGTTTGCAACTGTCTTAATGATTTACAAGGAAAAAGCAATCTTATCAATAGCCAAACTTCTGGAAACCTATAGATTCAATTTCTTGGAACCCTGACGTCACCCTCCCCTCCATAGGATAGAAAATCTATAATCAGTCACCCGTCGCAACCCCATTGCAGCTCTTTCTGCCCACAGGTTCCTGTCCCCATGCTTTAATAACACCACCTTTGTGCACAAAGACATCTCAAGAATTCCTTCTGGGCTGTTGGCTCCGAACCCCAACATTTCAAACCACATCAGTGAACCCTAGCAAACAGGCTTTGCAACTATTAGCTTCTAGGAAAGGTGACAGTTGAGAAAAGTATCTTGAGGTTTGAACTTCCAAAATTTTATTTCAACTACTAACTCAGGCTGTTTGGCTGACATTTAATTAACTCCTCAGATTGAACTCATTGGGGCAGTGTTCAGGCACTGTCATTGCTGATGACAGCCAGAACTTGGACTTTTAGCTTATTAGTGCAACCTCATTCTGATGGCTGACCACCTGGCCTCATATGAGAGGGTTTGGCTTGTGGGATCATTTGGAAGAGTGAAAGGGACAATTTATTGCCCTTGTTGATTAAAAATTATCATTTCATAGTCTCATCCCAATGTTTTTTCACATTAGCTTCCATATGCCCAATCTATTTCTGCATAATAAAGAAATGCACATGGAAAATATTACCTGAACTCTTAAAAAATCAGTACTGTTTATCATTTTACGTAGATGATCAGGTTTCTTCAAGCACCTCTTAAACAGAGTCATAGAGAAAATAATGTAACATCTAGAGAAATAGCACTAAAATTTTCTGGAAAGTCATCTTAATGATGTCTACTTGCCTCTTTATGCCAAACTCAAAATTTGTTTTACTTTTCCTGTCACAGAGTATGTAGGAAAAATCTCCTCTATGTTCTAAAAGTGTATTCTTGCCCTGCCTGCCCTGGACCCTTTAAGATGCAAATGACTCTCTGTATCCAGAGGAAGGCAGATCTCACAGACAAGCACTTCTTGAAGAAGTCAAAAAATGAGTCATTTTTACACATCCTTTTCTATTCCAAAAACTAGTTATTCATGGAAACAGGATATAGCTGGTTCTTAGGGAACAAAAACATATCAGCATGGAAAACCATTTAGTAAAATATGGAAAATAATGGAAACAAAAATTGATCCCCAAGTAATTTACATCTAAAGCAATAGTAAAACCAAAAACAAACCCTCAGAATTTGGAGGGAATGCTCTTTTTATAAGCTCTGCACAAAAAAGAAAGGTGGGTACTGGATGGTAAGTTTGTTTCTATATCAATGTTTGACCACCTCACAAGGAGAGAAAGATCTGGAAGGAGTATCCTTTAAAGAAAATAGTAATCCAGAAGATAAAGCAAATTATTCTCTACTTTAATTGAATACCTGGATTCCTACATACAATGTAATATACTCTCAGATTCTTTTTTTTTTTAATTAGGTTTATTTATTTATTTTGAGAGAAAGAGAGAGTGAGAGAGCAGGGAAGGGGCAGAGAGAGAAAGGGAGAGACAGAATCCGAAGCAGGCTCCATGCTGTCAGCACAGAGCCCCATGCAGGGCTCGAACCCACAAACTGTGAGATCATGACCGAGCCAAAATCAAGAGTCAGATGCTTGACCGACTGAGCCACCCAGGTGCCCCTACTCTCAGATTCTTAAAGGCAGGACTTGAAAACTCTAGCTTATAAACCTTTTGCCAATTCTTTCCTTCTGTCGCCCAGGTGAAACAGCAGCATTTGACGGCAAAAAGAGGTACTACCTGGAAACCACCCTATCTCCATAACAAGTGGCATTTTTGTTAAATTCATTTTCCATTTTTACTCAAATCGGAATTCTTTTAAGCTTGTTCCAGTTCTGGTCAGGCCCTGAAATTGTTAGTCAAAATCAATTTGTTGAGCAGAATTATGTGTTCTGAGTTTTGATACTGTAATACAAGAAAGAAAATAAGGACAGGATGAATGTTTTTAGGACTCAGGATCTGAATTTATTCGTCCCACGTCAGATGTGTCTAAAGATTGCCTCTGAGTGGCACAGTGTGGATGTTTCTGCATGTGTTTAATTTCTTGATTTCACTAACAGCTTGGATTTTTTTAATAGTGCTTCTGACTCATTCACATGTGGTTGCCTGATATGTGCCCACACACCATTTGCTCACAAATATGTCAAAGACCTAATACACCAAGAGCCTTGTCCTGAAAAACCTGGGCCTAGATTACCAGGAAGCCATTCTGGCCATTTTAATATCTAGAAGCTTCCTCATCTCTAGGCTCTATGTTTCAGTATCACGTGTGAACATGGAATCCTCCCTTATGAACATGCAAGGAGCATGTTTGGTGAACTCTGAGGTAATGTTAGGGATTTTTTTTTTTTTCTTTCTGAGTGCTCGGATTAATAATCCTAGGGAGGATTATTCCAAAGTCTTCTTATCCCCCGAAGACAGCCTTTTTTATTTTAATAGATTTTATTTTTTATTTTTAAAACTTTTTTTTAAGTTTACTGATTTATTTTGAGAGAGAGAGAGAGAAAGAGAGAGAGCACAAACTGGGGAGGGGCAGAGAAAGAGAGACAGAATCCCAAGTAGGTTCCATAGCATCAGCACAGAGCCCGATGCAGGGCTCAGACTGACAGACTGAGATCATGACCTGAGCTGAGATCAAGAGTCAGACGCTTAACCAACTGCACCACCCAGATACCCCAATAGATTTTATTTTTTAGAGCAGTTTTATGTTCATAGCCAGATGATCAGAAAGTACAGAAATTTCCGATTTACCCCTGTTTCCCACACATACAGCCTCCCTACAAACAACATCCCCTCCAGAGTGCTACATTGTTATAGTCAATGCATGAATGTTGACATCTCATTGTCACCCAAAGCCCATAGCTTATATTTGTGTTCACTCTTGACATTCTATATCTACGTGCTTTGACAAATGTATGGTGACATATCTACCACTGCAGTGTCATATAGGGTAGTTTCACTGGCCTAACAACCCTCTCTCCCCCTAACCCTTGGCAACCATTGATCATTCCAGTGTTTTCATAGTCTTGCCTTTTCTAGAATGTCACATGATTGGAATCATACAGTGTGCAGCTTTTAGATCAACTTATTTCACTTAATAATATGCACTTAACTTTCCTCCATGTCTTTTCATGGCTTGATAGCTCATTTCTTTTTAGCTCTGAATATTATTCCATTGTCTGGATTACAATTTATTTATCCATTCACCTATCAAAGGACAAGTTGATTGCCTCCAAGTGTTGGCAATTATGGATAAAGCTGCTATAAACATCCACGTACAGGTTTTTGTGTGGACACTGGTTTTCCATTCATTTGGATAAATATCAAGGAGTGCAATTGTTGGATTGTATGGTAAGAGCATATTTAGTTTTGTAAGAAACTGCTAAGCCATCTTCAAAAGTGGCTGATCCATTCTGTATTCCCACCAACAATGAATGAGACTTCCTGTTATTCCACATCCTCCTCAGCATTTAGTATTGTCAGTGTTTTGAATTTTAGCCATTCTAATAGATATGTTAGTGATATCTCATCATTGTTTTAATTTGCTATTCCCTAGTGACATAAACTGTTCAACATCTTTTCACATGCTTACTTGCCATCTGTATATCTTCTTTGGTGAGGTGTCTGTTTGGGTTTTTTGCCCATATTTTAACAATAGAGTCTTTTGAAATCCAGTTCTTACCCTAGTAGATCATAGGTGCTAGAGAGAAGCAAAGCACCGGGAGGTTACATATGGGGGCTCTGGAGGCAGACTGCCTGGATCTGAGTCCCAGATCTGCCCCTGTCCAGCTGTGTACTTTGGGCAAGTTACATTGCCTACCTGTGCCTCCATTTACTTATCTGAAAAATGGGAATAATATTGGTAGCAATTACCTCATAGGTTGTTGTGAGAATTACAGACATCAGTGTCATTTACTTAGAATAGTGCCTGGCACACAGTGTGCACTCACTGAGCATTTGTGTCCCTCACAAACAGACAAAGGAAGACATTGCCCAGGATCTGCTCCATCAACGACATCAATCTCCTCAAGATTCACCAGTCATAAGTGTTTATCAGTTAAAAGCATTCTTCTAGGTTGCAAATTTTAATCATATTATCTCCATTTGATAACTGAGGGAAAACAATGAGCCCAGGTGGGACAGCCAAGGAGTGGCAGCATGGGGGTGGAGGGGGTGGGTGAGGGAGTTGGGGGGTCCTGACCTCAGGACTAGCTACCAAGTCTAGATTCCTAATCACTTCCAAGCTCCCTTAAGCTTTTCTTTTCTTTCTTTCTTTTTTTTTTTTTAGTTTTTGTTGTTAATGTTTATTTATTATTGAGAGACAGAGAGACAGAGCATGAGTATGGGAGGGGCAGAGAGAGGGGGAGACACAGAATCTGAGGCAGGCTCCAGGCTCTGAGCTGTCAGCACAGAGCTCGACTTGGGGCCTGGACCCACAAACCTTGAGATCATGACCTGAGCCGAAGTTGGACGCCTAACCGACTGAGCCACCAAGGCACCCCAAAGCCCCCATTAAGCTTTTAACTAAAAAAATTTATCTGTTTCATTCAAAGTGACATCTATTAGGTCAACTATGTGAGACTGCTGATGTTTGACCATTTTTTGCCTTAAATTTTGTCCGGTTTACCCTAGTAGTGAAAAGGTTCATCATTTAGACTATGATGCACAAAGAGGACACCTGACAGCTAGACCCCCATGGGGCTCAGGGCAGGGTGGGGTGGGGAGAAGACCAATACTGTTCACTTCCCCTGCTTTGCAAAGCAGCTGCTGTAGGCCCACCCAGCTAAACACTGCATGTGGTGGGGCTCAGCCATTCGGAACTCAGGAAGACAAATTTCCTTACTATCTGAAAAACTATGATTACTGTGCTTTCAAAACTAACACTGAGAGCAAGAACCATCTTATTAGATATCCTATAAATAGTATTTGGCTCATTGTGAAAGCTTAATAGATATTTTAGAATTAGAAGAAAAGTCATAATAAGTCCCTTGTTTCTGAAAACAGAAGCGCTCTCTGGCTCTTGCTGTCTCTACTGCCCACCTCTGATGGGTTCTGAAATGCTCAGATGCAAACGGTGCCCACCGGCTGCCAGAGCAACGGGCAGGAGCCCTCTCATGTCAGGCTCCCTGCACTGGCCAGCCTGGGGCTCTCTTCTACTTTTCTCCAGGGAATTAATAAGAAAGTCCCACCACGTTCTTAAAGGAAGCCACTTTACTTCTAACTTGGGTAAGAATAGCTGGAAACTCTGGCATATTATTATATCATGTCAACAACACCATTTCAATCCTGTGATTGGAAAAGTAGGTGCTTGGGTATTGGCTGAGTCTCCCAACTGGCTACTGCAGCAAGACAAGTGTATCAAGCATAGTTTCTGCATTTGGGGGCCCAAGAATCTACTCAGTGAGTCATTAGACCGCACAGGGGTGGTTAGAGAAGAGTGCGCTTGTCACTCCTGAGTGTCACATTGCATGGTCAGATGATAAATTCAGAGGCGATCAGAGAACCCTCTTCCAGAGAAATGGATTGCAGTTGGAACAGGGAGAGTAGGATCTGGAAGGTGGCTGGGAGAGGGGCACGAGGATAACGTGAGGAAGGAGGTGGAGAAGGGAAGGAAGGGTCATGTTGGGGAGGAGGGGCGTTTGAGGGAGACTGGGGACTCATGCCCATGCAGGCACAGAACCTCCAAGCCCTCCAGGCTCAGAAGGCCACCTGCCGTTTGCACTGATGGACAGGTGTCAGAGCCCACCTCCTGGGACCTCACAACAACCGTCTCAGGTACGTGTTGTTGCCGTTACGGGTGAGGACACAGAGCTGCATTACTCATCCACAATCACACAGCGGGGAAGAGAATCTGGACACAAACCCAGGTGCAAATCCCATGTTCTTCGCCCTAGCGTCCTGCTTAAAGAGGCTGCCGGCCCCTCTTCCCTGCATGTAATCCGCTCACAGTGGTAATAACAGCTCATGTGTATTGACTATTTCATCTGAATGTACACTCTTCCGTAATGGTCCCATGTCTGTGACTTCGATGTGACTCATGCATTAGACTTTCTCTTTCCAAAGACAATACCAAATTATGGGAGGGTGACATTAAAAACGTAATGCCCTGACAGTCAGCCACTGCTGAGAAAAAGCCAACCTGGTCCTGGGTAGCCATGGTGGAAAGGCAGTCAGGGCAAGGGGACCAGCACCAGAGAAGAGTGGAATGAAATGTTCATATGATACTATGATTATTAGAGGAAGGACGCTTCCCACATTCCTGGACTTGAGCCATGCTTCAATTAGCAGAGTTTTTACAGGAGCCACAGAAGCGTATTAACCTTGTGACCGAAGGACTCGCTCAGAAGTGGGTTCTTTCTCCACACTCCCTGCCTCTGTGGGCGACTGGTTTCATCCCTTAATACCCGTCATGAAATGAAATATGTAAAACAGTAACCAAATCACTGACACCAGATGTGATGCCAAATGCTCCGAATTACCCAAACAGCTGAATTGGGGCAGACAGCCACACTTTTCCAGCTTCCGGCCCTGGAAAATGACCCTGTGGGGGTCTCTGCGGGGGCTGCAGCTGCGGCCAGCACCTGACAGCCCTGCTGGGGGAGCCCTGCCTTTCTGGGCCTGCCAGCTTGGAGGCTATCTGGGATGGTGACCCCCAGAGGCTCCCTTTCAGCTGCTCCCCTCTTGTGTCATCAGTTGTTCTCTGGGGTTTATCGCCTCCTGATAGGACTTCATAGCTGCTCCAGGAAAGAGCGCTCCCCCCCCCCCGTTACACTTTCTTCTCATTCCATTTTCCTGAGAAGGCCGATTCACCCCCTAATCATTGCATAATCAGTCTTACCAAGATAACTAATGAATTTAAGAGTCGAGGAAGTCCCGGTAGATGTTACTAAGTGCCAACTGCTCAGAAATACAGCTGTGTCTTCTGTGCATCCTCCCTCATTTTCCATCACACTGAAAATATGACGGAGCAGGGGCTTTGTTCGGCTCTGCGCAGCTGCCTCTCACGCCGCACATCAAAGGAGGTGCAATTCCACCGCGTCTCCCAGGCCCGCAGTAAGTGGCATGTGAGGGGGTTTGATGGAACAGTCTAAGTACTTGCATCTAATGAGATTCATTCTTCATTTGTTCCCACGCGCTGCAAGGTTTGGCATCTGACAGAATTATAACGCCATAACGCTCCATTTTAATTGTGGCCAATGGCAGCTGGCACCCCCATTCACAGCCCCAACTTTGTGATAATGCTATGCAATTCGCATGTATGTATTCCCTCCTTGAAGATGGGAGCATCACAGTCAGTTGGCTTGTGCTTGTCTGACTTAAACATAAGGAAGGTAGTAACAAGGGCCCAGTTTGCAGGATCTGTTATCTTTTGCTACTTACCAGGTCCTGACACCCCAAGGTTTTATAAAGGCCCACTGAACCTCACGGAGCCTGATCTCCAGATGTGGTTCCTAATGCTGCATAAACAGGCTCCTTAGACTTGCATCACAAGCCCTTTGGAATAAAATCAGACCACAGCAGGATGATTACAGGTAGAAAAAAACAACACAAAAATTCACTCTTTTATTTATTCAATAAACAAATGCAGACAATAAACAATAAAGATGGCGATGTGTAGAATGTCTGATGGCAGTAACAATCGTGAAGAGAAATAAGTTTGGATAAGGCATAGAGAATGTTGGACTGAGGTAGAGTTTGCTGTTTTTTGTTACTTGGCCAGAACGCCTGACTAAAAGGGTGACATCGAGGACTGTCCTCCAGGACAAGGAGAGTCACGCTAGTAGCAGCAGGAAGAGTGTTCAGGACACACACAAGGATCCTAAGACAGGAAGATGCTTGGCATGTTTAGGGAAGAACAAAGAGGCCATGTGGTCGGAGTTATGTGAGAAAAGGTGAGACTGAGGGGATGAGGCCAAAGAGAGAAGAGGGACCACATAACAGATGGTAGCCAGGGTGAGGATGTGGGCTATTGCCTGAGCTGCTTGACAGACCAATAGGGTGTTAAGCAGAGGAGAGAAAGGCCATGGTCACATCTTCACAGGCTCACCCTATTGCCATGTCACGAAGAGACTGCTGCAGGCCAGGGCAGAAGCAGGGAGACCAGTCTGGAGGGTAGCTGGGGCCGCCATCACACGACACCCTAATCCAGAGGGCTCAAAAACAGAAATTTATTTTCTTACAGTTCTGTAGGCGAGAAGTCCAAGATCAAGGTGTTGGCAGGTTTGCTTCCTTCTCAAGCCTCTCATTGGTTTGCAGATGTCCACCTTCTCACCGTGTCCTCACATGGCCTTTCTTCTGTGCTCACAACTCTGGTATCTCTTACAAGGACAGCAGTCTGACTGTATTAGAGTCTCACACTTATGACTTCATTTAACCTTAATTTAACCTTTTCTTTAAAAGCCCTTTATCCAAAGATAGTCACATTGGGGGTTAGGGCTTTGACAAATTAATTTTGGAAAGATACAATTTAGTCCATCACAGGAAGTGACTGAAATAATGCCAACAAAAGATGCCCATGCTTAGACTGCGGTCACACTAGTGGAGAAGAAGCTGGATTTGGGCTCTTTTTCTGAAGATTGAATTAGACAGAACCATATTTGCACCAGTTTTCATGAGCATCAAGAGTGAGTGGAAGGAAGACAATAAATTATAAACACTGGAAAGAAGATAAAGATTTAGGGGGATGATTTTGAACTCCTCTGGTTTTCAGCTTCTTGGAATAAGGCTGTCATTTTTGAAACTGGAAAGTATTAAAAAAATAAAGAAAGATATGTTAGTTTTTTATTGAAGTATAACATGCCTTCTGTGAAGCACACAGATCTTAAATGTACAGCACGATGAATTTTTCCAAAGGCACCCACTCACGTAAACACTGCCCAGATCTAGACACAGAACATTTCTGGTAAACCAGAAACTCCCTCATGCACTCTCCCAATCAACAACTCACCTGGGGATAACCACTATTCTGATTCTAACACCATGGATTAGCTTTACCTGTTTTTGAACTTCATACAAATGGAATCAAAAAGTGTGTATTTTTTGTATATATTAATCCTTTCACTCAAGATTATGTGCATGAGGTCCATCTGTATTGTTGCACACTGCCAAAGTTCACTCATTTTCACTGCTGGGTTAGTATTCCAATGTAAGTGTGCCACAGTTTACTTATCTAGTCTACTCCAGATGGAGATTTGAGTTGTTTTCATTTTTTAACCATTATAAATATAAATATAGTTGCAATAAACATTCCTATATATATCTTTTTTTGGGCATATGAACTTGGTAGGAAAAACATCTTTTTTCAGCAAATAAGAAATTGTTCTCTCTCTCATTTAAAATTAGTCCCCTTTCCTTTTTCTATATAAGATCTTGTTTAACACACACAAAAAGCACTTACCATCACCTCAGGCATGATTGTGTTCAGAGATTCACTGGATCTACTTCATCCCTGCTCAAGAGAGCTCATTCTTAAGTTTTCAGGAATTGTGCAGACTGATTGCTAAACGCACACATTATTTAAAGTTAATTTATATAAACTTGAATTCATTCAAAAAAAAATGAAAGGGAAGGAACATTTCCAAATTTATTCTATGAGGACAGCATTGTCCTGATATGTAAGTCAAGCACACTACAAAAAAAGAAGACTACAGACCAATATTCCTGATGAATATAGATGCAAAAATCCTCAACAAAATGCTAGCAAACAGAATTCAATAGCACACTTAAAAGAATTATACATAATGACCAAGTAGAATTTATGTCTGGAATATAAAAATGGCTCAACAAAAAATAAAATAAAATAAAATAAAATAAAATAAAATAAAATAAAATAAAAATGGCTCAACATATAAAAATCAATTAATGTAATATACAACATTAACAGAATGAAGGGAAAAACTATGTGATTGTCTATATTGAGGCCAAACAAGGCTTTGATAAAATTCAACACCCTTTCATGATAAAAACACTCAAAAAAAAAAAAAACCCTACCTCAACATAATGAAGGCAATTTATAAAAAACCCATAGCAAACATACTTCATAGTGGAAAACCAAAAGCATTTCCTGTGAGATCAAGAACATAGATGACCATTTTCATCAGTTATATTCAACACAGTGCTGAAAGTCATAACCAGAGCAATTAGGCAAGAAAAAGAAATAAAAACATCCAATTGGAAAAAAAGAAGTAAAACGATCATCTGTCCACAGATGACATGATCTTACGTTTAGAAAACCCTAAAGATTCCATACATACACATACACACACATGCACACATACACACACTTGTTGGAACTAGTAAAATCAGTTGTGTTTCTGTACACTAACAATGAATAATCCAAAAAGGAAATTAAGAAAACAATTCCTTTTCCAGTGGCATCAAAAAGAATAAAATACTTAGGAATAAATTCACCCAAAGAGGTAAAAGACTTATACACTGAAAACTACAAAATTTTGCTGAAGGAAATTTAAAAAGACACAAATGGATGAAAAGACATCTTTTGTTCATGGATTGGAAAACTTAATATTGTTAAAATGCCAATACTACCTGAAGTGATCTACAGATTTGATATAAAAACCCCAACGCCTTTTTTTTTTTCTTGCAGAAATAGCAACATCCAACCTAAAATTTAAATTCAGGGAATCTCAAATAGCCAAAACAATATTGAAAAAGAAAAACAAACTTGGAGGTCTCACACTTTCGGATTTCAAAACTTATTACAAAGCTACAGTAATTAAAACAGTGTAGTACTGGCATAAAGATAGACATATAGACCAATAGAATAAAATAGCCCAGAAATACACCACTGCAAATATGTCCAATGACTTTTGATAAGGGTGCCAAGACTGTTTAATGGGAAAAGAACAATCTTTTCAAGAAGTGCCATTGGGAAAAGTGGATATCCACGTGTAAAAGAATGAGGTTGGACACTTACCTTATGCCATATACAAATATTAACTCAAAATGGATCTAAGACCTAAAACTATAAAACGCTTAGAAAAACACTTAAGGGGAAACACTTCATGCCAATGAATGTGGCAATGATTTCTTGGATATAACTCCAGAACCACAGGAAACAAAAGTAAAAATAGAGAAATCGTACTACATCAAAATTTAAAACTGTGCTTCGAGGCACACAATCACCAGCGTGAAAAGTCAGCCTATGGAATGGGAGAAAGTATTTGCAAATCATGTATCTTAGATTAATATCCAGAGTCTATAAAGAATCCTTCAACTCAGCAACAACAAATCCCCAAATAGGGATGCCTGGGTGGCTTAGTCAGTTAAGTGTCTGACTTTGGCTCATGTCATGATCTCATGGTTTGTGGGTTTGAGCCCTGTGTCAGACTCCGTGCTGACAGCTTGCTCAGAGCCTGGGGCCTGCTTCGGATTCTGTGTCTCGCTTTCTCTCTGCCCCTCCCCCACTCACACTCTGTCTCTCTGTCTCTCTGTCTCTGTCTCTCTCTCTCAAAAATAAATAAACATTTAAAAAATTCCCCAAATAACCCAAATAAAAAATACAAAGGATTTAAATAGACATTTCTCTAACGATGATATACAAACAACCAATAAGCACATGAGAAGATGCTCAACATCACTAAAGATTAGGGAATTATAAATCAAAACCACAATGAGATTTTACCTCACACCTATTAGGATGTGTATGATCCAAAATATCAGAAAATAATGAGTTCTGGAGAGGATATGGAGATTGAAACCCTTGTACACTGTCGGTAAGAATGGCTGCTATGGAAAACAGTATGACAATTCCAGAAAAAAATTAAAAATAGAATTACTATAGGGAGTACTGGGTGGCTCTGTCTGTTGAGCATCTGACTCTTGATTTTGGGTCAGGTCATGATTCCAGAGTCGTAGGATAGAACCCTGTGTAGAGCTCTGTGCTTTGCATGGATCCCTCTGCTTGTATGCTCAATCTTTGTAAAAAAAAAAAAAAAAGAAAGAAAGAAAGAAAAGAAAAAGAAAGAAAAAAAATACTACTAGATCCAGCAATTCCACTTCTGAGTGTCTAAAATAATTTCAAGGGTCTTGAAAAGATATGTTACAGTCATGATAATAGCAGTATTATTCACAATAGCCAAAAGGTGGAAGCAAACCAAATGTCCACCTATAGATGAATGGATAAATAAAATGTAACATGTACATATGATGGAATATTATTCCTTAAAAAGGAAGGAAATCCTGCCACCTGCTACAACATGGATAGACCTTGAGGACATTATGCCAGTTGAAATAAGCCAGACACAAAAAGACAAATACTATGTGATTCCACTTATATGAGGTATCTAGATTAATCAAACTCAGAAACACAAGATCTTCTTCTTATTAAAATGTAAGCTTCACAAAGGCAAGAACATTCTCTCCTTGGTTCACAGTCTTATCCCCAGTGCCTAGAAATTGCCTGGCACTCAGCAAATAGACAGTCAATAGGCACTCACTAATAATTGTCCTATGAACAAATGAAATTTCAAGTTCATGAACTCACTCTCCACTGAGCATACACTCTGCTGGTGTATGAATGCCTGTATGCTTTCATGTCTGAACACAGCACACATGCTGATTGTACTGTACATAGCACATGCTGATGAGATGAGAATCAGCCTGCTAGGAGCTAATCAGAGAGGGCCTGACCAGTCCTCATAAACCCAGGTGGGAGCCAACTGGAGAAAGGCACTGAGCTGGGCAGGCTCAGAGACACTATTTTCCGCAGGAAAAGCCTCATTGCAGAACTTTTTAAAAAACGATTCTTGAGGAAAGAATACAGGAATTTTTTTAATTAATCATTGTCCTTTGTGTACCATGTGTCAAAGCCAAGATTCTTCCCCATTTGTTTTCCTGTGTGTGGTTTCAGATCAGCAGAGCAAGGTTATTATTGTCAGTCAAGAAACTGCCATTGGCCAAAAGAACCATCTCTTCTTTTTTCTTGCTATCGACCCCACTGATAATACACTCTGCTGGTGTGCAAAAGCCAAATAATATTGACCCTATTTATTTCGACACTTGGGGGAATCCAATACCTAGACACAATGAGCGTGAACAGTTTCTGAAAATATGGCAGGCACCATACAATTAAACTTCATACACAAATTGTAAAGGGGACAAAGTGTTGGATATCTAAATGTCTTTATAGGAGATTAAACGGAAAACCAGTATCTTATTATAGTAGCCGAAAACAGCCCCTGGGTTTTATTAGGCAGAGTCATAATGTCCTAGAACTTGAGCCAAAGCAGTTGTACATAAGCCAACACTGTTTATCTGCCTTCAGTACACAGAATTTATTTCCTTCAAACTGAAGAATATCAAGATGGAGATGACGCTTTTAGCAGCAAACAGATGAGCAGCTGGACTCTACTCAAACCAAACTACAACCAATAGGATCTTTTAAACGGTGAGTCACATCATGGTAACAATGGCCTTTCTAGGAATTTGCCAGTCCTGTGCTTTAGATTTTAGAGATCTGAGGCAAAATTAAGCAAGAAAATTATCCTTAGGAAGCTCCACAACCACCATGAGGTCTTTCTGTGTGTCTCCTCGTAACCCCCCAACAACTAATTTGTCTCCTTATTTCAGCCCTTCACATAGAAACATTATGCTTCCCCCACTCGCCATCAGTAAGTGTGTTTTTCCTGCTCCCTTCCCCACTTTTCCAGGTGACAGCTAGAGAATATCATCTCTGAATCTGAACTAACAAGAGCTGCCTGTTTAATATTACCCTCCTGTGACCACACATTGGTGTTTTCAAGGCACCTACTCCAGAGTCACTAAGAAACCCCAGAGAAGGATCTTTAATGGAATTCCCCACACTTGATGGGGGTGTGGATAAGAGATTGGAGGTAGGTGGGCTTTAGATCCACTGAAACCCAGAAAGCTGCCTCGTCCCACAGTGTTGAACAGCCGGGCAGCTTTCTTCTGATTAAGGCTGCAAGGCTAGACGAAGGGGCAGAGAGACCTGGAGAAGGGGAGAGGGTACTTGCCTTTCAGTTTTCTGCTGGGATTCATTTGACACAGTCTAACCAGCCCCAAAAGGCATTTGCTATTCCAGTAGCTCCTCAGAGCAGACCAGATGAAGATGAGGCTGCCTCTTCTAAATACTTGGTCAGCCATTACTGTGTGGGAGGTAGACAGCCAGACGGCCGTGTCTGGGAAGATGGTAATTTCACCCAAATACATTCTCTGAGCAATTTCCAAGTGCAATAGGTTTGCAACCTCTCCTTTTTAAATGTATGCATTGTAGGCACAAAATTGTGGTAGCCCTGCTTCTCAAATTTCTTGATCAATAGGCTGACAATGGACCAGTGCTACTGATGTGGATTGTTAGCATGGGCAGGGCACAAAGCTGGTTCGACCTTGAATAACAGTAGCTGTTTTTCAGTTCCATATAGATAAGGCAGCAGAGGGAAGTTTTGACCATTTTCCCTCTTTGGCCCAAACAGACACTGCTCGTGGGATGATTGTTTAATTTCTGAGCAGCCTGCAGCAGCAAGGTGAATTCTAATGTCCAGTGATGTTCACAGACAACTCCATCCCTGAGATCATCCTTCCTTTGGCCTCTGCTGAAGCTCCTGTACCAGGGACACAGACCAGAACTTTTATACATACTTCAAAATGCATGGAAACCGGGCATAATGATGCATCCATTGTAGGAACATCCACCTGAAGAACAAAGTAGATCTTCTACCCTCATTGTACAGTTGAGGAAATGGAGACAGGCAGAGAGAACAATGGTGCAGATGACAATGATGATGAACAGTGAGAATTTCTTAGGGGAGAGGTGACTCCCAGCCATGGATGTCCTACTAAAATAGGCTCTACTTCTGCCCCAACACCTCAGAGGGTAGCTCTGCTCCGAGCCACCCTCCTGAACACGCAAACCTTATTTATTTATCAATTTTTGATCAACTTTCAAAGTCTTCATTAGCTGTCATATTCTTGTCTTTAGACGCTGTCTTTTGTTCTTCATTTCCTGCCCTGTAGGGTCAGGCCAGCACAAGCTCCTGGGACCCAGATCAGGGCAAAGCCCAGGACACTGATAACTCCCTGGTGAGAAAACAGTTGTTGCAGAGGTAGATAAAATTATGAGTTTTCTCATTTGTGGTCCTGAAGTACTTATTTTGTTCAACTCCTTTAAAAATGGAAGAGAAAAAACCTCTCAGAGAGCCATACTTTGAGAGGAAGAATAACCTTCACTCTAATGGGCCCATTGCTTACATGAATGTGAGTGTCCTCCCTGGTAATGACATTGGCCCTTCCCCTCTAGCGCTGAGCTCCCTATTTAGCTGGGGCCATCTCTTCCTTTAGTTTTAGTTCAACTTTAAAGTGAAGGTATTAGTGTAGATAAATGATGTAAGGTTTTGTAAATTCAGCTTTACAACAATCCACATGATTTGTACATTCCTGTACACAGAAGCGCTTAGTACCACAGCCAGGGCATAAAAAGTGAGCATGTCCTTAAAAGATCTGTGTCCAAGAGGCACACAGATTAGTTATAATGATCCAAGAAGGGTTTTTATTGTTGTTGGGAGGTTTGGTTTTTTAAATGCTTTTTGTGAAACTTTTTTTTTTTTTTTTTTTTTTTTGCTGAAAACTATAAGAAATATTTTAGCTATAAAGGGAAACCTAGAAATAACAAGAAAGGTGTTCCAGGTAGGTAATCTTGATGTAACATAATCATAGTGATACTGTGAGTCTACTTTCATTCTGTAGTTATCTGGATTAAGAAGGGTGATTGGGACAAGAGACCAACCGTTTAGAGATAAGTGTGAATCTGTCATTTCAGGGGAATGTGTTTCTGAAATAGTGGGCCACCACATATTGGTCAATTACATTTAGTTTTTCTAACAAAACTGAGTTTAGAGTCCCATGCCATCTATTCAGACAAATGAGCTTATTTGTAGAGCCTTGGGGTGAAGCAGAAATCACATTAGTAAGCATTTATTCTCTTATTCATTCAGCACATTTTGAGTCCCTACAATGTGCCAGGATATAGAAGTGAACCAAGCACACAGAGTAATCAGGGGAACAGATAATTTAAAAGTTACATAAATCAGTTAGAATTGCAAAATGTGATAAGGGCTATCAAGAAAAAGCAAAAGGTATGTTGAGCGATTATATGGGGATCGGATATGGGGAGTAGCAGAGGAGTTAGGGATAGTTCTCTGACATTTAAGTTGAAATTTGAGGGATTAGCAACAGCTGGCCAGGCAAAGCATATAAAGAAGAGAGCCCCAGGCATAGGGAACAAGCATGTGCAAAGACCCTAAGGTGTGTTGAGGAACCAGGAGGAGGCTGGTATGGCTTGAGCATGGTTAACCCAAGGAAAGTGGCTAAGGGAGAGGCCGCGTACACAGGAAGAGAGCACATTCGGTCCCTGAGATACTAGTGAAGCATTTGTTGTTTCATTTCTGATGTCATGGGGATCTCTTAAGGTTTTAAGGGGTGGGGCATGCTTAGATCTGCTTTCTAAGTCATTTCTCTGGTTTCTTTGTGGACGAGAGTGGGTGGGATGCGGTTGGGAAGAGACACCAGGTGAGATGAGACACTGAGTTAGGATGCTAATGCAATAGTCCAGGTAAAAAATAGTTTCTTGGACTCCACAGAGGCAGTGGAAACAGAGGGTGATTGACTGGAGTAACATGGATTTTGGAAGTGGAATCAGTAGGACTTGCTAATGAACTGGCTAAGAGGGAGAGGAATGTGTTAAGAACAGCTCCTTCTCCTATGTCATGAGAGATGGGGAGGAGATTGCAAGGTGAGAGAGAGACAAGGAGCAGAATGTGGGACATGCTAACCTTGAAATGTCTATGAGATATCCAGGTAGAGATTGAAGGAGGCAGCCGGCTATGTGAGCCTGGAGCTCAAAGAAGAGGTCTGGGACATACATTTGGGCCTTGATAGCATGCTGATGGCATTTAAAGCTGAGGAAGCAGATAAATTCACTGGGGGGTGAGAGTACAGTGAGAACAGCAGATGGCCTGGGACTATGCTGTGAGCAGAGGTTGCCAACAATCAGACAAGAAGGAATGGGCAAAGAGACAGAAGACCGCTGCCTCAGATGTGTAAGGGCGAGGGAGGGAGAAACCAGCAAGGAGGAGACACCTCCACCGAGTGGCACTGAGGAGTCATTCAAGTGTCCATTCCATTGAGCCATGTGGTGGTCCCCAGTAACCAGTCTGGGCAGTCTGTAGTGTGGCTGGTGTCATGAGGTGCCCTAGAAGGCAGGAGGAAATGGAGACATTTGTTTGTAAAGAGGAGAAGGAGGGAGCTGGAGGGAGAGTCTTTAACGGATGGGAGATAAGACAGCGTGCTTGCAATGTTGAGGGACTTCTCAAGGATGCACTTAAGTCTGGGATGGGGGTTTGGCTTGTCTGGAAAAGCCTGGTCTAACCCGCGTCAGTACTGTGATGTGTGATTTCCCGCAAGCAGGCTGGAATCTGGTTAAAGCACCTCCGTGCTAGGGTTTAGTGCTGTGGAAGGTGCTCTGGTCACCAAGGTCATGGCCTCAAATTTGACTTTTGCTTCCCCTCACTCGCTGCCCTGGCAGCTGCCAGACTCTGTCAATTCCATTTGCAATGTGTCTCCTTTCTCCAGTCTCTGCTGTCATCTGTGCTGAGGTGACAAAAGTGGAAAATGGGAACTTAACAAGAAACTGTTGGAATATCTGTTTGAAGACAAAGAGAGATTCTAAACTATATTCTTGAAATCTTAAGAAGAAAATCTGAATTTACTTCCATCCAAACTTCTTTTGCTTTAAGTGAATTAACTATTAGATCTTTCCCCTTGAGCTGTATGTCCGTTTCTTATTCTGCCTTCTCTTTAACAACAATATTAAAAGTGGTTCCAGAACAAACAGAGGTGGTTCTGTGACTGAGGCTTATGATGGCCATTTCGTTCTCATTAGAACTGGCCAGCTGACTGTATGTAGATGGCTTCCAGAAAAAGGTGCAGGAGCACCCTCCTAGCTTTCTGGGGTGTGCACAGAAGCAAACAGCTACTGAGGCCAAAACTGACCTCTCATTTCAACTATGTGGATTAGCCATAAGTGAAACATTTTGGAGGGTAGAGGAGACTTCTCTTAAAACATGTAGGTGGAAATAAGTGTTTTAATAAACTATTAGGTTGAACAGACTAGTTTCTGTTACTAAGGACCTGGTCCTTAAACTTTCAAAATGTTCTGCTATGGAAGCACCTACTTCTTCTAGCCTAGACAAAGGCCTGACCATGAACTGCACGAGTCTGTGGAAGGATGTGAACAAATGCAGGGAGGTCAGGGCAGGGGCAGCCAGAGCCTCCAGAGGTCACTCTGGGTGGGGAGAGGACACACTCCAAGCATTTAGGGACAGGGGCAGCTGCACTGGGACTCTAAATTTGTGATCTAGAGGAGCACTTTCAAAGATTTAGCTGTATGCTATTTTTCATTTTCAGAGCTTTGGAAACATACTGGGAATTTACAAAAAAACAGACAAGACCCTAGGCTATAAGTGATACCACACAGGGAATTCATTCCTAATGGCCTCCCCGATGCTTCGGGACTTGTCCTGGATAACGCATTAAGCATGACTTACGGCACTACCGTTCACGCCCTGAAGTCGTCTTTAAAATGTAATCCAAGAGATAATTTTTCATCTAACTTAAAACATTACTTGTTTAAGCAATAAACACTTTATCAAGAGATAGGTATTAGAGTAGATAGCAATAACAACATCATCAAGAAATATGAAAAGCCTTCCTCAGCAGCTTGAGCTGACACATGCTTAATTAGGGACATGAGTGATGGTGACCCTATGCATGATGAATACTGGGTAGAACTGGTAACAGTAGTTATAATAGCATGCCATGATTTAATCATTTCTTCTCTCTTCATGAAAAAGGTTTAAATTAGTTAATTTTAGGGGCGCCTGGGTGACTCAATCAGTTAAGCATCCAACTTCAGCTCAAGTCACGATCTCACGGCTTGTGAGTTCAAGCCCCACATCGGGCTCTGTGCTGACAGTGCAGAGCCGGGAGCCCACTTTGAGTTCTGTGTCTCCCTCTCTCTCTGCCCCTCCCTCACTCACATTCTGCTCTCTCTCTTTCTCTCTCTCTCTCAAAAATAAATAAACATAAAAAAATTTTTAAATAAAAAATTTTGTTAATTTTAAAGGTAGTATTATATTTATCTGTATTTGTGTCTGTGTGTGTAGATAAGTAGGTAGATAAGTAGATGAAAATAAATCTATTTTATTTATTTATTTATTTTGAGAGCGAGGGGAGGGAGGGGCAGAGACAAAGGGAGAGAGAAAATCCCAGTCTCTGCATGGTCAGCAAAGAGCCCAACACAAGCCTTGATCCCATGAACCTTGAGATCATGACCTGAGCCAAAGTCAGACACTTAACTAACTGAGACACCCACATCTCACAGTAAATGTAATTTTTCAAAAAGTACTCTCACTTCCTGGGCTGTTCTTGGTTACTATAACAAACAGATTAGGAAAATTTTTCTTTGAGAAAAAAATGTAAATTCTAAATCCCCATGAAAGAGCATAAAGCTTAATTCATTGTAGATAATATTTAAGTATATATATGTATATATATATATACTTTTATTAACTATTAACTATATTTTATTAACTATTTTATATGCATATATATACGTATATATATACGTATATATATATGTGTATATATACGTGTATATACAAGCATATATATGTATATATATATACGTATATATGTACATATATACGTATATATATACGCATATATGTACATATATACGTATATATATATATACTTTTATTAACTATGGTTACTTTTGGGAATGAATATGAGGGAGAAGGCTTCATGTTTTTCTTCACATGCTTCTTCATATATTCCTTTATATGTACTTCTATAGTTTGATTTTTTTGCCCCAACCAGGTATTTGAAAATGGCATTGTATATTTTGAAATAAAAATGGTATTTGGGGAATGATATTGTATATTTCTCTCATAAACTCTGGTCATATAATATAGGAGTGCAAGACAGAACAAGTGAAGAGAACTAAGACAAAAAAGAGAAAATATATGGGTCACCTGGGTGCCTCAGTCAACTAGGCATCCGACTCTTGGTTTCCACTTCAGTCATGATCTTACAGTTCATGGGTTTGAGCCCCACATCAGGCTCTGCATTGAGGAGCCTGCTTGGGACTCTCTCTCCCTGTCTCTGCCTCTCCCCCATTCATACTTGCCCTCTCTCTCACTCTCTCTCTCAAAATAAATAAAAGAGAGAGAGAAAATATGAAGTAAAAATAAGATTAAGAGTAGGTTGTTTGGACAACTTCAGAGAACAACTTTTTAAGCATCTTAAACTATTTAGAAATATGTTACAAATTGTCCTTGACAATTATTTAGGGCTAATTTCTACAGAACCATTTCTAGGCTACTTAAATTTCAGTCATTTTGCGCTGAAAGAAGGTCTAAAAAATTGTAAGCCATATTGTCCTTTTGCTTAAATTCAGCTGAAGAAAGATGTGGGACTAGAGCTGCTGGAGCCATCTTGCTGCCATCCCAAGTTTGAGAATGAAGCCAACATGGCTTCATCCTTTGCTGACGTCACTGGAGACCATGCATCAACTCAGGATGGACTTCCATAACTGAAGTCAGTTACCACCATTCCCCTTTTCTGTGTGCTTAAGAGTTTAGCTGTCCCACTGACAAAACCAAAATACCTTGAATTGTTGACTCTCAGAGGAATAGTTGTGGATTATTTTTATTACACTTTCAGTATTCCTTAAAGTTAAAATGTACAGACATGCTCTGAGCACTGCTCCTCTTCTCCCCTCCTGCGCTCTCACCCTGAGTCATCTCCCACCACCTCCAGCTATCAGTGCATTCGACCCCATTCTCTTCCTTCTCGGACATGGACAAGGAGCGTGAGGATAACAAGCTCAACTCCTGTTGCTGATGTCCGGGGCCGTGAAGAAAAGATGGTAAATACTTTATACTCAAGTCTTCCCTACCTGTGCCCAGAGCAGGTATTACTAACAAATCATAACTTTCTTCTTCATCGAACCTAAAAATTCTTAATTAGTGCTCCAAGAAGCCATTCCCAATGAATCACAGGAAATGCAGAAAAATGCCCTTCACTTGATTCCCACTGCATGGTGCCCACAACACTGAATCCTCCACTTAGTGCCTTACCCTTGTGACTGGACCTAAGGCCTTGACTGTAATGCACTTCACCTACTAACTCCAACCTTCCATTTCTCAAGAGGAGTTTTCTGGACTTGACTTCTGGAACATAGTAGCCCACTCCCTTCCCTGCCCTGGGAAACCTTATTCTCGTGTTGCCCTTCCCCGCAGAAGAGCAATGTGACTAGGGCTGTGTGGTGTGGCAGCCGCTGGGGGTTTTGCTCAGTCTCTGTGCATTCTTGCTTCGTGCTAGTGCACCTTCCTTACTGGAAGCTAGAACCAGAAAGGACACTTCTCAAGCTCCCTAGCAGTTAGGGTTTTAGATGAGACTTAGGTTCTGCTAGATGCACCCATGCAAGACTTGAATTAAGAATGGAGCTGGGGCGCCTGGGTGGCTCAGTCGGTTGGGCAGCTGACTTCGGCTCAGGTCATGATCTCGCGATCCGTGGGTTCGAGCCCCGCATCGGGCTCTGTGCTGACAGCTCGGAGCCTGGAGCCTGTTTCGGATTCCGTGTCTCCCTCTCTCTCTGCCCCTCCCCTGTCCATGCTCTGTCTCTCTCTGTCTCAAAAATAAGTAAAATGTTAAAAAAAAAAATTAAAAAAAAAAAAAAAAGAATGGAGCTACACGGCTACACCGGGGTAGAGGCAGGACACAAGGTTGGTATGCGCTGTAGTCCAGCCAGGCAGTTCTGGTGCCAGCTCCTCCAGAGGCTTCCCTGTTCTGCAGGTGGCTTCCTGTTGTGGCAGGACCAATGGCTGGGATTAGCTGGAATGGCCTTGGGAGCTAGAAGCATAGTGCAGAATCTGTTTCTTCCAGCCTCAGAATTCTTCTGATAGCCATCTAATACTATTATCTAATACTATTAATGTATTAATAGTATTAGAAATACTAATAAATATTAATAATATTAATAAATAATAATATTAATAAATAATATTAATAATATTAATAAATTAATAATATTAATAAATAATAATAATATTAATAATGGTAATAAATCCCTTCTGCTTTACCCCAGACTGAACATGACGCACTATGGAAAGGAAATATGGTAAGCCTTCAGCAGCCATTAGCCAGAAGATACATTTCATATAGGAGAATACAGAAGGCTATTTAAATAACTTATTTTGATTACTACAAATAAATCATTATTTCTTTTAAAAATGGGAGAATTTATTTGTAGCATAGGAAGAAAAAATATGATAATTTTAAACTTAGTCACAGGAATACCTGCTACACTTACTGAATATTTCTGTTGAAATTTTTTTCTCACTATGTTCCTATCAAAATATGACCATCATCACCCACCAAATCTTAGGCAGAAGATGCTAAAAGACACACTAGACAATGTTCTTAACTCCATAAGAAAACTTCAGCATAATAAATATCCATGGTAAGAAGGCAGTACTGCAGATAAGTTTAGTGAAGAGAGATATTTTTCTCCTGATAAAAATAAAAAGAAGATAGAAAGGGGAAACGGAGTAATTTTACAGTGGAATAACCTGATAAACACTAACTACCTTGAGCCATATGATCAAAGGTTAACATTAGCACTGGTAATTTATATCAAGAGGGTGTACCCTTGATATGATGTGATCAGAACTGCACTTGACCTTCTTCCCAAACCCCATAACCCCAGTTTAATCACAAGAAAACCAACAGACAAATACCCATAAAGGGGCATTCTATAAAACACCAGACCAATACTCTTCAAAACTGTCAAGATCATGAAAAACAAGGAAAGTCTGAGAAACTGTCATAGCCAGAGAAGCCTAGGAAGACATGACAGTTAATATCAGTGGTATCTGGATGGGATCCTGGAACAGACAACAGATATTATTTTAAAAATAATAAAAAATTTTTAAAGGGAATCCGGGAGCCTGGGTGGCTCAGTCATTAAGCATCTGATTTCGGCTAAGGTCATGATCTCATGGTTTGTGAGTTTGAGTCCCACATCGGGTGGGCTTGTGCCTACATAGGGTGAGCTCAAGCCCTGCTTCAGGTAAAACATGAGCCCTGCTTCAGGTGAGTACCTCTTCTCTCTCTCTCTCTCTCTCTCTCTCTCTCCAAAAGAATAAATAAATAAACTAAAAATAAGGGAATCTGAATGCAGTGTGGACTTTAGCTAATAATTATGTATCAATGTCCGCTCATCATTTGTGAAAAAAATCTCATACTAATGTAAGATGTTAATAATAGAGGAAACTAGGCATAGGGTACCCAGAACTTTATGCTCTATCCTTGCAACAATCTGCAAATCTAAAACTTTCTGAATAAAAAGTTTATTGAGAAGAAAATGAGATTTGTAGCTATTGTCATAAAAGAAAACCTACCAAAAAGGCCAGAATAAGCCAGTGCCTGGATATTCAAACTCTGAGCAACTTGCTATTATCTTCATTGAATTTTTATAACAAAAGCAAGCTTGAAGATGCCTTGAAAACATCAAGTGAGTTAAAAAGCAAAAGAGCAGGGGTGCCTGGGTGGCTCAGTCAGTTAAGCATCCAACTCTTGATCTCAGCTCAGGTCTTGATTTCAGTGTTGTGAGTTCACACCCCATGTGAGGCTCTGCGCTAGGTGTGAGGCCTACTTTTAAAAAATTTCATTGCTCACTAATTCTGAATGCACAGTTTACTTAGTGATGATGGCACATTTCAGTGTACCTTTTGTCTATATTGATACCTACCAATAATGTTTCTTTATTTCAATTACTGTCACTAGGTTTTAAGTGGAAATGTGTACACACACACACACACACACACACACACACTAATTTTAATGGATGACATAGCTACATTGTCTCTAGTATCACTTGTGTGTATGCGTGCGCAATAGGAACTGGAAGGAACATAGAAAGATTTTTCTTACAGACATCTTTTACAAACTTGGCTTAGAAAATAACCCTCATACTAAAATGAGGCCCATGCAGATGTGATATGTCCTTGTGTGGAACGCATGCATATGTTCTGGGATCTACATCTTACTAGATGACTATAAAATAACAGAATTTTTATCATCCCAATCTCCGTCCAACCCACTAAGCTTGCACTGGCTGAGATCAGGTCAATGCTTATAGTATTGCATGCCATGAAATTAGTAAGTTTGATTTTATTTTTAACCCACCTGGGAAAGGTAAAATATCTTGAAACTTAAAAACTCCAGTCGGTAAAAGCAGAATGGAGAGACAGCTGGTATTCTTTCCAGAAACTTTACTTGAAAAAATGCACTTAAAGCCCAGGTCAGCCTGCAGCTGTTGGCCCAACCCTGCTTGAAATAGGACTGACCAGAATAAAAAACATGAATATCTACTCAGAATAGGAGAGGAAGAGAGAGTAAGCAAGGAGAAGGAACAGCTATTTATATAATCTTCCATGTAGCACAGTGTGTGAGCATGATAGGTATCCCATCCCACAAGAAATGCGAAGCAGGCACCCTTTATACATTAGGTAACAGGCTTACAGAGGTTAAGTTGACAGGAACCAGCAGCTCATAGAATCAAACCTAGGTCCATCTGAGTCCACAGCCTCTGAAACTGAAAACCAGGACCATTCTTGCTGTGTTGGCACTCAGTGTGCGTGCTTGGTAGCTACTGTTTGATGAGAAAGATTCCTGCACCTGTTGAAAAGGTATTTTTTCAGGGCACCTGGGTGGCTCAGTCAGGTAGTGTCCAACTCTTGATTTCAGCTCAGGTCACGATCTCAAGGTTCGTGGATTTGAGGACCGAGTCAGGCTCTATGCTGAGCCTGCTTGGGATTCTCTCTGTCTCCCTTTGCTCTCTGCCCCTCCCCAACTCATGCTCTTTCTCTCTCTCAAAATAAATACACTTAAAATTTTTTTACAAATAAAAAGGTATTTTTTGTAATCAAAGACTTTGGGGGATCTAAACAAAGGCCTGCATTTCCGTCTTTGCAGCGCCCCCTGTCCTAAAAGTCATGCTCAGAAGTCTATAGTGGGGCCTTCTGGTAAGCTGAACAAGGTTGAACTGTAAAGTTCTTCTCCCTGAGTTTTATTCCAAGGCAGCAAGCAAGATGTCATTCATAATTAGCTCCCAGATAATTGCACAATGTCTGTGTGTACCTTACAAACCTGGTCTCAAGCCATGTAGATACGTGCAGAATGAAGAGTCTTGACGTGATGGGATCTGCCACTGCCTGCAGGACTACTGCCACCCCAAAGGGGATGATTGAAGATAACTGGATGGGCCGAACCAGAGTTTTGTTTGGTGATCACATGTGGACATAGCCCTCAGAGAGCTAGAGCTTAAAGATCTTAAAAAGCCTGGACATTTACATGTGAAACAATGTTTATTTGTTTTAAATGTTTGCAACAGATCTACAGATAAAGCATAGCAGATTTTATTGTGTTTTTGGAAGAGAACATGGATGTGAACTATGACTACATAAAATTAAAACAAAAGCCCAGAGAGGAGAAAAGGTAGGGTAGAGAGAGGCAGAAGAAAGCCCTGTGGCTTCTCATGAAGCCCTTCTATGCTATTGGAATATTTTTAAAAAAAGGGTTTTTTTTAATGTTTACTTATTTTTGAGAGAGACAGAGACAGAGTGTGAGTGGGGCAGGGGCAGATAGAAAGGGAGACAGAATCCAAAGCAGGCTCCAGGCTCTGAGCAAGCTGTCAGCACAGACCCCGACTCAGGGCTCAAACTCACAAACCGCGAGATCATGACCTGAGCTGAAGTTGGACGCTTCACCAACTGAGCCACCCCGGCGCCCCTATGCTGTTGGAATATTTTAAACCAAATGCATATACTATTGTGGCAAATTTAAGTAATATATTAAAGACATGAAACAAGTCATTTATATCCACCCAGAGTCCCATAGCAAGCGACAGGAAGAAACCTGGACCTTCAGAGTCTGCTGATTGTATCTCCAAACTTCCCCTAGGTGTGAAATGCTTTCTGCTTCTCGCAGACAGATGCTGTGTAAACACTCATTATGTTTTTCTCTTACTCCCTTTCACTGAAGGTTGAAGTTGCCAGTTACTTTCCAGCCTGTTTCAGAAAGTTTAAAAAAATAAATACAAGAGCACCCCATTTGAAGGGGTGAACTGGTGTCAGTCCTCATAGTCAAGGGCTGGCAGAAGCCAAGCTCAGGGTCATCTCTAATCGAGAATGTGGGAGGCACCATGATTTGTTACGCGGGGCATATTGGACTTTCTGGCCTTAGAGGAAGAAGCTGTAGGGGTTAATTCCTGCCCTGAAACAAGTAGGTGCAGGCCCAGGCTGGACAAGTGGAGAATGCTCCTTGCTAAGGGTCAGGCAGCTCGCCAAAGGTCACGCTCCTCCCCCCCTCTTGTCAGAAAGAATATTTTTCGTGACCTTATACAATTTTAAATCTGCTTCGTAGAAGGTTTTTCCTGGAAGGGGGGATTCTGGAACAAGAAATGTCAGTGGTCTCTGCAGGAGATATCAGAACATGGTGTTCCAGTAACAGTTCTTGGCTACAGCCCTGAGCTGTCAGGCGTCCTGGGGTCCCAAGTGGGGCTGGCAGAAAGATGAAGTGGCCCTGAAGCCAGGCTGCTTGCGACAGGCATCCTGGGAAAGTGCTCTCAGCAGGCTGAGGGCGGTACCGGGGAGGACATCGAAACTGCTGTTTTTCTGGGTAACTTTCTTCTTTTCTTTACAGGCAAGACCCAGGGAGACCACTGAGACTGTTAGAGAAGCCCGCATATTGTTTTTCCAAGGGGTATTCCAACCCCAGAAGAATAGAAACTTTCCCTGTGCCAAAGGAAGCCTTTCCAGGTACCAGCTGGGAGGTTAAAAGGCTGCGTTTTTTTCCAAGTGAAATAAATACCCCAACAAACTTGTCTTTAAAAGTATCTTTTAATACTCGCAACCTTTGCTATGAAAAATACCGTTACAATGTAATTTTCCCTTAGGGTTTGTATACTCAGAATGCAAGACTGTTTTTTTCCTTACAGGATTTGCCCACAATGAAGAGCGTGCATGCACTGTAAGGTGGCCCTGCGGCTCTGACTGCAGGATCCAGCCAGTCCTGGGCCTAATTAGTCGCGGGGCTAATTACCTTTAAAGTAAAAATCTTTCTTTAAAGACAGTTATATGGGGACACTTGCGTGGCTCAGTCAGTTAAGCATCCGACTCTTGGTTTCAGCTCAGGTCATGATCTCACAGCTCGTGAGCCCAAGCTTTGCCTCGGGCTCTGCACTGACAGCATGGAGCCTACTTGGGATTCTCTCTTTCCCTCTCTCTCACTGCCCCTCCTCTGCTCATGCACACGCATACTCTCTCTCTCTCAAAATAAATAAATAAACTTTAAAGACAGTTACATAAACCAATATTAAAGACTGCTTTATTTCAAAAGATTGAGCTTCCTGGAAAGAAATGTAAAGAATCATGCATTTATTCATTTATTCAATGAATATTTTATGGGGCAGCAACCCATGGCAGGCCTATTCTCAGGTTGGCAGAGTAATGAGCAGCACAGACAACAATTTCTATTGTCCTGAAACTTGTGTTCTCACATTCTTGTGGCAGAAGACAGACAATAAACAAGCAAACAAGCAAACAGTATATGCTGTTGGATGGTCACAGTGCTATGAAGAAAACAAAGCAGGAAAAGGGACAGGGTGTGTGTGGGGTGGGGAGGCTGCAATTCTAAATATGGTGGTCAGGGAGAGCCTCACTGAGAGCATGACCTGGACGTCTTGGGAAGGAGAGGGATGTGTGTAAATCCATGTACTAGGGTGAGGGAAGATGGCGTCAGAAAGGGGAAGGGGGGCGCTTGTGATGTGGCGAGGAGGGGAACATGGACGTTGTATAGGGCCTGTGGGCCATCTTAAAAGATGGTGGCTTTTCTCTGAGCAAGAGAAGGAGCCAAAGGTGCTCTAGCAGAGAAATGACACTCTGTTTTAGCATTAAAAGCATTGCTCTGGCTGCTGTTTTCAGAATAGACCGGAGGTGTGGGTGAGGGTGGGGGTGGTACAATCCAAAGCTGGGAGATCAGCTGAGAGGTTATTGCAATAATCCAGTGGCCTGAGTCATGTTGGTGATTAGTAGGTGCAGTCTGGAGGAGAGAAGCAGAGCAGTAACTGAAGGGGCTTGTGGGCCAAAGACGAATTCTCTTCTGGGGGGGTGGGGGGGGGGGCATTCTACATTGCATTTATATGCTGAAGAGATCAAGGACCGGTGATGAAAACTTAACCATTGTTCATTCCCTCACTGGCTGACTACTGATTAAGCCTTCCCGTCTTCATTTAAAGACAGAAGCTGTTCTCTCCTTTCACCTATCATACTGGGCTTGCTCCAAGCCACCTTTGCAACTAAAGCGCCCATCCTGGTTATAACTTTCCCCATGTGTCCTGCCACTTCTGAATGATGGCCAGCTAATCTTCAGGGAGTGCTGCCTGCCAGGCTCTACCTCTACTGATTGATTTAACGCTCAGAACAACCCTATGAAAATGGTAACACTACTGTCCTAAATTGTAGGTGCAGAAGCTGAGAACTGAGTTTAGGTAACCATCTAAATTGGTGCAAAAGGAGCTGGGGTTTGGCCCTAGGAGGTAGTTTCTGAAATTCATGGTTTTAACTTTTACTGACTCAGGGAGAAGAAACAGCCTTTGTTTTTCAGACCTTTCTCCAAATGCTATTGGCTTCTGCCCCTTATTAGAGCATCCTATTTTCTCCCCAAAGTAGCTCCACACCAGCCTTATGTGCCCTATGACTGTTGTCCATTCAGAAGTGTCCTTGTCACTTATCCTTTTTGAGGAAAGAGACTTAAATCACATCCATGTGACCTCTTTCCACTGCCCTCTCGTTGCTAGGTTGTGTGAATGAGTAATACCGCATTTAGTTTTTCCCTTGGGATCCAGTGACATCTACATCTTGCTTTGGGTACAAAATAGCCAGGTACAGAAATTTCACAAAATGCCAGAAAATGTACCCATTAAGGGCCAATCTGTCCTTCAGGGAAAGGCATTTTCAAACACAGCAGCAGGCAACTTGAAAGGCACTTCCTGTCTGACTTCAGAGGCACTTCAGCCAGACGCAGACTTGGCCCCGAACACAGGCGGACTGCGCATCTTCACGGAGGCCTATCCTTTCCCTATCCCTCAAGGAGGCTCTGACGCCACCACACGTGGCAACTGGGGCACAGCGGCAGGTATCATCAGTCAGCATCAGGCAAACGGGATTCCAGAAGAGGGGGCCTGCTGGAAATGTGACCCATCATTTCACTGTCTCTGACTCAGTTCCTCTTCCTTTACCATTACTCCCATCTTTTGTTCTTTGTGGTTTGCAGTGCTGTTCTCTCTCCCTCAGGGGTCCCAGGTGACAAATCATGAAATGTCTTTTGGCATTGATTCAGACACCATTCAGCCCTCTCCACTGAGCAAGATTTCATTCATTGTCAGTTAGCAAGGACACCTCTTCCCTCCTGTCTCGTACCAGAATAGCATGAAAAACCACGGGTTAGGTCAACGTGGTCCGTAGACCATCCACCTTGGCATTACCCAGGATGACTCCTGATCCCATCCCAGGGGTCCTACTCCAGGCTGACAGAAGCAGAATGGAAAGGGAAAAGAATCAGACACTCAATTCTAAAAAGCTCCCTGAGTGATTCTGATACACACAGAAGACTGAGGACCAGTCACCTAGGATATGCCTAAAGAGAAGGAAAAGAAAGGGGACCATTCTAAGAGCTCTCCTGTCTCCAGGTCCAGAGGAGAGGGAAGCTAGGGAAGTCGAGCACATAAGAAGGAAAGCTAATGGGGAGATGCCTGGTTCTTCCGAGTCCTGCACTGTCCTGTTCTCAAATCCCAGGTGAATGCGCTCTAGGGGAGTGTGAAGCATGTGCATTTTCACTCCAGACCCAAGGTGGTTTAAACATTCAGCTCACTGAGGAGTCTTGGGCCACATACATGGTTTTATATGGCTAGAGAGAGAGAGAGAGAGAGACCATATACAATATATATTGACAGAGAGAGAGAGAGACCCATTTATCGAATGTTTATCATATTACATTATCTCAAGTGTTTTGCCTATATTTTCTCAATTTTCACCCAAGCTCTGCAGTTTCACCATTTCCATTTTACACAGAGGGGAGTGGAAGCTCAGAGGTTGAGTAACAAGGTCAAGATCATACATTCATGAGTAGAGAAGCTGAGGGTGGAGGCTGGTTTCTCTCATTCCAAGCCTGCGTTAGTTCCATACTTGGTGCTGCCTCCCTAAATCCAGATTCACTCAAGGCTAAATGTGGGCATTGGCAAGTGTGAACGCATTCATTTCCATTCATTTCCAAGGGAGCCACGCATAACGACAGTATTTGTTTTAACCAGCCATCACATTCTCTCCCCAGTGGGAACCCTCACTTGGAAATGCAAATTAAGATTTAAAAGCTACTTACTGAATAAAAGACAGAACAAAAGAAATCTGATATCCCTAAAGGATATCCTTATCAGGTGGACAACCCGGGAAACAGCAGACTCCATGTGGGGACGCCTGTCCCTGCCCTGCTGGAGGACAGGAACCACAATTCTGACGCATCCGGCAGCCAGTCAGCGGAGAACCCTTATCCTGATGGCTTCTCCCTTGTGACCACATTTTCACAGTAGTGATTCAGTTTCCCTTGTCCTGTTACAGTTTAAACAAGTTACAACTCATGGCTTATTTGGCATTGGGTACCAGGCAATTTTAGTTGCCTGCTGCTTAAAGGAATCTAGGGAGCCTCCTTGCTCATCCCCAGACAATAGAGGGGAAGCATTTTCTGTGGGAAATGGTAAGTTGTAAATCTCATTTGCAGTAAATGCATCCAAGTAAATCTCAACGACATTGGACCTTGCTTGGCGAGCTCCCATAGCCAATGGGCAATCTAATTTCCTTCAGTCTGTGATGGCCACTGTTCACCACTAACAGCCATTGTTTTTGGTTTAGGTTTTTGGTTCACTTTAATGATAGTGTGTGCTCATATTATATTCGACAGTATAAGAGGGTGTTTTAGAAAAGAAACTCTCCTCCCACCTGACCTCCTGACCTCTGACCCACCGTTGACTCTTCCCAGGGCAATGGGTTTTTTCCACTGTTGATGCATATTTGAATTGAAAGTAACAATGTGTATTTCAGGGGCTCCTGGGTGGCTCAGTCAGCTGAGATTCCGACTTTGGCTCAGGTAATGATCTCACAGTTTGTGAGTTTGAGCCTTGCGTTGGGCTCTGTGCTGACAGCTCAGAGCCTGGAGCTTGCTTCGGATTCTGTGTCTCCCTCTCTCTCTGCCCCTCCCCCACTCATGCTGTGTCTCTCTCTGTCTCAAAAGTAAATAAACATTAAAAAATTTTTTAGAAAAAAAATGTGTTTCAAAAAACAAATTATATTGTGTGTCTAGATTACCATAAACATTTACTAAATGCTAATCCATTTCTTTGTCAGCCAGTTCTTGGCCTCTGTACCATTTGTGAAAGGCCGCCAGTAACTTGGAGAGGAGGCAAAGCTCAGATCCATTGAACTTCCTGCAAGTAGATCTGACAAAAAACTTGGTATAGGAAGAAACTGAATTAATGGACAAAATTGTGATTTTAGATTAAGTTAGGATATTAGGATCTAAAATTGCATTGTTTGTTATAAAATTATTAGCACATGTAGCTATTTAAATTAAAATTATTAAACATTTAATAAAATTAAATGTAATTAAATGTGCAGTTCCTTGGTTACATGAGCTTTGTTTCAAGTGCTCGCTAGCCGCATGTGGCTCATGGCTACTACGTTGGACAGATCAGATCTAGCATATTTTCATCATTGCAGAAGGCTCTGTTAGACAGCACTGTTGTAGATAGCCCAGAAGCTTTGCCCTTATTAGTCTCCCATAGGGATGGCTCAGGAACCATTCTGTGCTTCTTACAGGCTGATGATTCTCCACAATCTGCTTCATCCCCAGGTGCCAAGCCTAGTTTCCTCTGCCTACAACATTCATTCCATCCATTCCCACCCACACTCTTTGCCCAACTAACTCCAACAAGGTCTCAACTTAGAGGAGTTATTTCCTCCAAGAAAGTATCCCTCACACCTAAAAGTCTAGATTATGGCTGCTCTTTTTGGTGTCCTCATGGCACCATCTGTCCTGTAATTTCCCCCTATCACAGCATCATATCACTATGTATTATTAATATCTGCTTGTTTGTATCTGTCACCGATCCATTCACTTATTTGCTTAATGAACACTTACTACTTTAAAAATGTTTATTTATTTATTTTGAGAAAGAGAGAGTGAGTATGAGTGGGTAGGGGCAGAGAGAGAGGGGGAGAGAGAATCCCAAATAGGTTCCCCACTGTCAGCACAGAGCCCAACACAGGGCTCAGTCTCACAAACCGTGACATCACGACCTGAGCTAAAATCAAGAGTCAGCTGCTCAAAACAACTGAGCCACCCAGGTGCCCTGATGAACAGTTATTTATTAAGTGCCAGACACTGGGCCAGGCACTGGGAATTCTCCAGTGACAGGCATAGCCTTTGTCTCACAGAGCAACTGTACTGTGTGAGGCATGAGTCACAGTTTATTCTAATTTAGGTGCTTAGCACACACTAGGTGGCTCAGTATGTATTTGCTGATAGGATGAATGGAAAGTTCTTCAGGAATGTGCTGTTCCATCTGGGTGGGGGCTGGGACACAGATAATGCGCATAGGTTTTGAATCATCAAAACCTATGATTACTGTAGCAAGTTGAATAGTGGTACCCCCCAAAATTCATGTCCACCACAACCTCAGAATGTGCCTTATTTGGAAATAAGGTCTTTGCAGATGCAATTAGCTAAGAGATGGGCCCTAAATCCAATGAGTGATGTCTTTCTAAGAAGAGGAGAAGACACATGGAGAAGACCACATGAAGATGGAAACAGATTGGAGTGATGCATCTACAAGGCAAGGAGTGCCAAAGATTTCCCTGGAGCCACAAGAGTCGGATGGAAGATGCAAAGATCCTCTTGTAGAGCCTTCAGAGAGAGCACAGCCTATCAGTGACTTGATTTTGGACTTCTAGCCCCCAGAACTGTGAGAGAATACATTTCTCTTGTTTTAAGCCACCAATTTCCGATAATTTGTTATGGGAGCCCGAGGGAACTACTACAGCCACCAAATGTATCTTCATGGTTGTCTCCATACTATGGGATGGTATGCCCCTGTTAAGAAGAACGACATGGATCAAAATATTCTGCCAGGAACGCTCTCCTGATACAGTGCTTTTGTTTTTGTTTTGCGTATGTAAGATATAGTCCTATCTATGTAAGAAAAGGATAGCATTGTATGTTTAATGTGTACTGTGTGTGCACTCACACTTAACAGACAGGAAGATCTCCGGAAAGATATCGCAAACTTTCAATAGTGCTTAGCTATGAAAAGTAGAAGTGAAGAGCAAAGGATATAAAATGGAGGGAGTTCACTTTTTACTCCATATACTTCGGCATTATTTTGACTTTTTGAAAGCAATAATCTTGTATTAGTGTTGTGATTTTTTTACACCACAAAAACAGTGAAAAGCATTTTGATTAGCAGACAGTCACAGTTCATCTCACCTGTACAGCAGCTCATTCTTACCGGGCCTGTGTCTGTCTCACCCACTCTATTGGCCAGGAATGTGGTCAGGGGAAAAAAGCTTGGAACCACTGCCAGAACACATTTCCCTTTTTGTTTGAAACAATTTGCTTATCTGTGTGTGTGTCAGGGGAGGAACAGGACAAACACAAGATGACTAACGCACCCCATCCGTCCTGCAACCTGACCAGATCCTACCAGGACTCAAGACCTGAAGGGGTTCTTGGGCCACGGGCTTACTGGGTGCTGTCCCGTGACTTTGCCCCACCCAGGCTCCCCCCCTTCCACCACAGCCCCTCCCACCCACGTTTCTCCCTCGTGCTCCGCCCCTCCCTAGGCCCCGCCCCCCTAGTCTAGGCAGGTGGGCGCCAGGAACCTGGGAATAGTGCACTTTGTCCGGGTGCTAATCCTGGCAGTGCATTTGGGGTGCACCCATAATTCTTATCAAGACCCTCCGGGGGCAGCTGGGACAGGGGTTCCTCTGCAGACAGAGAGAGTTGCAACTCATTTTCCGGAGGAGTTAAGCAAAGATGGGAGGGAGCTTGGGCTCAGCTCGGAGTGGGGTGTCGTTTGTAAAGCATTTGATGACATGAGGCCCTACATCTCCAACCCCTTTCGCGTCCAGGGAATGCCCAGCCTGCAGCAACACCCTTAGGAGATCACCTAATGCCAGGTGGGATAAGAATCCGATGACAAATGGCATCCCCCACCCCCCCTCACCTGACCCTGGCATCCTTAGATCGCCCATCCTTGGGCTTGGGTGGGCACTGGGAAGCAGGAAAAGGACCTCATGAAAGAGCAGCGGTGCAGGCCCGGGCTCGGCAGAGGGCCGGATCCACTGCCTGCTCTGCTGTTTCTGTTGACTTCAGAGGAGAGTATGGCCTGTGCGCCACGCTGAGCCAGTGGTGAAGACCCGGTGGGTATGCCTCCCAGAAGCCTAAATGTAAGCAGGGAGAGGCAACAAGAAGACTTCTCCCTTCTATCACAAGAAGTTATACTCGCGGAGGAGTCTGTGCTTTTGGAACCCGGAGGTCCGGAGACACAGAGTTTGCCTTTTCGTTGTGAGCACTTCCAGTCTCTGTGCATTCCTGACTCCAGAGGGGAGAAACGCAGGCTCTGCTCTGTGCACTAGGATCACGTAGGCTGGGGGAAAGGTTTTCCTCACCCACCGCTCCGTGTGTCTGAGTAACTGCAGGGTCCGGGCCCAAAGCTGAGCCATTCCGCATTTGGATCGGAGTCTATTGCCTGTGCCTCGTGGAAAAGCTGCAGGCCCCATCCACTCTGGAAGGAAGGCTGAGGATGAACCACTGATCCCAGAATGATGGTCAGAGCATTCATTTCTGCAGACATCCCTGTTCAGAAAGTTCGGGGAAAATCCTTCAAAAACTCTGGCACTCACCTTTGTCGAGAAGTAATTTTTAAAAAATGTGAACAGAGCTTTTTGCATTTCTCCGGTAAGTGATTGCTGTCCTAAAGCAGTCATTCTCTTGAACTGAGCCTTCTTACCTCAGAGTCAGGGTCAGAGCAAGTAGGTCCTCCTCAGAGAATGTAGGAAGGCTGGCACAGGGAGCCCACAATGGCTGCTTCCAGGCCTTCTGGTCTTTGGCATATGTACTCGTCCCCTTCCCTCACCTAACTGGACACTGAGGGGCGTCTAAAGGATCACTGAACTCAATACTGTTGTATGTAGCACATATGAGTGTCAAGCATGTCATCAATGAGCTGGTGCCGTAATGTGCATTTTTATGTTTCCAACTTTGTCATTCTTTAATATATGTCCATACTATTTCTCCCCTTTTAGGTTGTAGTTAAATAAGTGAACAATCAAGATGTTCTTCTCCCAGGGGCGCCTGGGTGGCTCAGCCGGCTGAGCATCTGACTTCGGCTCAGGTCATCGTCTCACCGTTGGTGGGGTCAAGCCCTGCATCGAGCTCTGTGCTGACAGCTCAGAGCCTGGAGCCTGCTTTGGATTCTGTGTGTGTCTCTCTCAGTGCCCCTCCCTAATTCATGCTCTGTCTCTCTGTCTCTCTCTCTCTCACTCTCAAAAATAAACATTAAATAATAATAATAATAATAATAATAAAAGACGTTCCTCTCCAAGTTGGAAGTCATCACAAACTTCAATAACAATCTCTCCACTCCCCAATTAACTTCAGATTGCCACAGGAAGAAAGATATTTTGGAGCGAGCTGGCCCTCCTCAGTCCCTTCAAACTGCATAAGACTACATGTGTGGTCTACTCATGAGACCGGCCTCACTTGCAAACCTGGAAAAGCACATACAGCTTTTCCCATGTTAGAAAAAATATTTTAATGTACCATCACACCGAAATTGTTTTTAAAGACTTAAAAGGTGAGGATGGTGATAATTAAAGGTGCTAAAAAGGAAAAGAAAAAAGCCTAACGAGCTCTCCGTAAATGCATCTATAAGATGACACATTCAGCCAAGAGACTTAACACTAGTCTGCAGTGTGTCTGAGCCACAGCCCATGTGGGGAGTGGCTGGGGCCTTCATCCTTGCAGCCATATTATGTTCCATTAGGTAAACTGAGGCATCGCACTGATACCTCCAACATATATTCACCAAGTGCCAACCATGGACCAGGGACTATTCTAGAGTTTAAGGAAGCATCAGTGAACAGAAAAAAGACCCCCTGCCATCAAGGAACATACATGAGAGCAAAGGGAGAAAAGAAACAATAACTATAATAAACAGGCAAATTGTAAAGTATGCTAAAGATGATAAAGGTTATAGGAAGAGGAGGAGAGTAGGATGGGGAGATCTGGCACTGTTTCAAGGACAAGGTTTATGGGCACAGGGTTGCCATCTTAAATGGGAATAGAACAGGCTTCACTGAGATGGTAGGTTTAGGTGAACACTCGAAGGGGTTGAAGGAACCAGCTGAGTGAATAACCTGGAATGACTAGAGCCAAGTGTGCCCAGATTTGAGGACAATGGAGGTCCCTTCGGCTGGAGCAGAGTGACAGAGGGGAGTGTGGAGAAGGGATGGAGCAAGAGGCAAGGTACATGCAGTGTGTGGGCACGGGGGCCATTGTAGGACCTTGGCTTTTACTCTGTGAGTGAGGTGCGGCCATGGCAGGGCTTGGAGCAGGATAACGATACTATCTGACTCATGCTCTGAGAGGAACGCTCTGGCTGTGTGGACAATAGACTTAAAGAGGACCAGCCCAGGGACAGGCTGACCAGAGAGGCAGACAATGCACGAATCCAGTGCCCCACTCCAGAGTGACGGGGGAAACGGTGAGCTGTGGTAAGATTCTGGATATGTTCCGAGAGGTGAGTCAAAAGCACTGCCTGGTGGATTTGGATACAGAAGGTGAGATAAAGACAGGGGTCAAGAATGATTCCAAAGTTTTTAACCTGAGCTAGTGGAAGAATAGTGTTGCCATCCATTTAGGTTAACCATAGTGTCAGAAATTATCCATGTAGCATTGTCTATATTCTTTGGTAACAAAAGGCTGCAAGCTTCCTAGGGATGCTTGTAAACTGAATTTGTCTGAATCATAAAACAGTGTATACCGTATGAACCAATACCACATGCTTGTAGCCAATTGCCAGGACCTAGGAAGAAAAATTGAAATGTAAAGACTATTCCTGACTCTTGAAAGTATATGCTAAAGAATGCATGGTACATGATTTTTGAGGAAGTAATTTCCAGAAATTTTCTTTCTACCTAAACCTGGTCATAGAAGCTACTAGATGAGCAAGAGATTAAAAAAAAAAAATCGCATTAAGAACATTCTTCAGTGTTTGAAGCTACATATAAACAGTGACAACAATCTGCATCTTTTAATCTGATTTTTTAAATGTAACCCATTTCCCAAATGAAAATAGACACTTGCCTTTTATGACAAATGCAGAAGATGAAGTACACTCCAGAGCCCAGTTTTTCCCTTTTGTAATTGTCTGTCAGTGTGAATACAGAATGATAGTAATTTTCTATAATGTAGAGTATACCCTGAGGAATGGCGATTCTTTTTTTTATTCAGATCTAACTACACATGGAAAACATTGAAATAAGTTAAAAAACATTCAGCCAGAGATGGCCAATTTAAGGAGGAAATAAAGGATATAAAGATTATTCTGAAATAATAATCTTTTCTATTTTAAATTTTTTTAATTCTATTTTTTCAGAGTAAAATATAAAATAACACAACACTCAGTCCCTGAGTTGGTAAAGTGAATCCTAATGTACTTATGTAACTTTAACTGTCATTCCTCAAAATACAAATAAACTACACCAAACTCTAGGAGCATATGTGGCTTTAGGTGTTGGTTAAGTACAGCTGATATGATTGTCAAAATTATTAATTTGTCTAATAGTCTTCACCTGTGGGTTGGGAAACTGCATTCAGTACAATCGTACATAGTGCGGGTGAATGTCAGACCTGTAGTTACATGGACTATTGATGTAAAATGCATTTTTACATTTCTGATTCTCTTTCTTTAAACATGCAATATACCCTTTGGACTAGACTTTGGGAGACAAATACCCATACCCTCATTAATTCTGTGTTTCACTCACTTTTCTGGTTGGTCTTATCTGCCCTTGGCCAGGTGCTCAGTCAATTCTTGTGCTCCTGTGAGGACCCCAGGGTCATTCTGTCCCCTGGGAATCACAGCTACACATAGACCGCCCTTTCAGTCCTCTGGTAGGAGTGGACACGGTGGGCCCAGAGCTGAGAAGAGTGAAACCAGGGGCAAGAAGAGGAAATGAAGCTGTGCTTGATTAAGCAGAAGTCCTTCCTGAAACTCATCATGTCTCCATTACATATACTGTTTCTCTCTTTTTGTGTTCCTGGTTGGCTCAGTCAGTTAAGTGTCCAACTCTTGATCTCACCTCAAGAATGATCTCGATCTCAGGGTTGTGAATTCAAGCCCTGGGTTGGGCTCCATGCTGGGTGTGGAGCCTGCTTAAGAAAACAAAAACAAAAAACCCACAAATGTTTCTCTCAGTTTTTGTCTTGTATTTACTGTCTTTAAAACCAAGTTTCCTCTCCATCTCCCATTTCCATGTTATTGTCTTAAAATAAATATCAACCTATTGTGGGTGCAGATACCCCACGGGAGTAGACCTGGTTTCTGTGAACACAACTCAGTTCTAGGGACTTCCTGGAGTGCTCCAGGCTGGTGGGCGTGTGAGCTTTGGAAGAAACAGACCCAGATTTCAATCTGGGCCTTGCTGCTCACAAGCTTCAGCACTAACTTGAACTCCCATTTCCTCATTTGCAAAATAGGAAAAAGAATACCCGCCCCTCTTGGCTGCGAGGGGTAACTGAGGTATTTGCCACCACATGATACCCATCCTTAGTAGTAGATTGTTGCCTTACAGGGTCGCTTGGAGGACTGAATAATTAATAATTGCTAAGCATTTTGTAAAGTCCTGTAGCAACTTCATATTATCAATCTATTTGGACTGCTGGGAAGCACTTGCAGTGGAAGAACCTAGAAAAGGTAAATTTGTCTCTCAATCCCCAAGTGCCTTGGACTCCCAGGAAACCACTCCTACCCCTGAACGCAGGTCATTAACCAGCACAGTCAGCAGTGAGGGGAGCAGCTCTGGGGACAGTGGCCTGGGAAATGGGTTCGTTTGCCTTCCCACCTCTTGCTCTGAGGCTTGGCGTCTTGATCTAGAATTTAAAAAATGGCAGAAGTCACTGCGGTGGATTCCAAGGAGTGTGGGGTGTTCCTCATGTCTTCAAGTAAAGACCCAGAGCAGCTACTCAGAAGAGCTGACCTCACTGAGCTGGCCTCTGGTCCCAGGCACTGACTCAAGTCCCACCCACCATCTCCTCTGGGGATCCAGAGAAGACTCCTCATGCCCAGGCCTCCCCAAGACCCCGGGGAACACTGACAGAGGAAACATTTCCAGACAACCAGAAATTTGATGGCATCGGCAGACACAGTCCTTGACAAAGACATAATTATATGGGGCTTGATGACTTCCCTTTCTCGTTGTAAAACAAAAATGGTAATCATCCAAATTGACATTGTTGGCCAGGGAAAGTACTGGATGAGGGCTCCTTTCTCTGGCCCTGGCCAACTGCTCACTGTTCTGGGATTTCAAGCTACAGAGGAGCTCAGCCCAGTGGGAAAGCCAGCCTGGAGCTGTCTCCCCTTCCTTCTTCTCATTGCTCTGTCTGCCTGGCCCAGACTGTGCTCCTGCACTCCAGGCCTGAGCTACCAGCCTCTTTCTTGACGTCACCTCTGCCAGCTGCTGACAGACTGAAATTTCACAGGTGAGCTAGTACATAGCAGTGGCTTTGGGCCAAAGGAAGACCGTGACTCTAGGTCTACCTCTAGTGCAATGTTGAGTCTAGAACAGTCATCTTTTGTATTAATTTACACATTTAGCCACTAACCCGGTAATCAAAAAGTGCCCTCAAAGCCACAAAGCGTTACCCAAATATAAAGTGGTATTTTGATTGCTGTAGCAGCCTGTTGGAGTTAGACAGATGAGTTCTGTCTACTGGATTTCTCAATCTCTTTCCCTTCGAAAAGTGTGTGCTTTTAGAGAATGCAGGGTGTGAGCTTATTTTTTAAGTGCAGGAATTTCAAATCATTTTATTTTTAGTATTTCACAATAGCACTTGAAATAGATACCTGGGGGTGTCCTAAAGCTGGGGCTGGATGTAACCACCTGGAAAGTAGCATAACTAAGGCTGGGTCCAGGCAGACTTGAAAATCTTGTTTGAATTTTTGTTCATACTCTCTCCATAAGCTAGCTGTGTTGTCACTCTCCTGTTTGTTTGTTTGTTTTTTATTTTTTTATTTTTATTTTTTTTTTATTTATTTTTTTTTTTTTTTGCTTTGGGGGCCTGAACAAGAGAAGGATGGGTAGGAACAAGGGAAAAGGACACAGGGGATTTGATACACATATTTCCCCTTCAGTCAGGGCCTCTGGGAACATGGCTTTTTCTGATCTATTGTCAGCTTTGCAAACAGGACCCTGCTTTCTCCTTTCCCTTTGAGCCATGTAGAGGTACCCATGAGTGCAGTGCTTCTTTATTTGTTCTAAGAATTGCCCAGGAGAGCCTGGGTGGCTCAGTCGGTTAAGCATCCAACTTTGGCTCAGGTCATAATCTCACAGTTCATGGGTTTGAGACTTATGCCTGGAGCCTGCTTCGGATTCTGTGTCTCCCTCTGTTTCTGCCCCTCCCCTGCTCATGCTCTGTCTCTGTCTCTCTCAAAAATAAATAAACATAGGGGCACTTGGATGGGTCAGTCAGTTAAGCCTCCAACTTCGGCTCAGGTCATGAGCTCACAGTTTGTGAGTTTGAGCCCCGTGTCGGGCTCTGTGCTGCCAGCTCAGAACCTGGAGCCGGCTTCAGATTCTGTGTCTTCCTCTCTCTCTGCCCCTCCCCTGCTCTCTCTCTCTCTCTCTCAAAAGTAAATAAACATTAAAAAATAAAAAATAAATAAAAGAAACATAAAAGAATTAAAAAAAAAAAAAAGAATTGCCCAACTCCCCAGGAAAAAGTCTGAATCCACAACCCATCCACAGTGAGTCATCAACCACCAAGATGTGCAGGATCCAGGGAGCGAGGAAGATATCTGCTTATGTGTAGGTCTCATGTCAGCGTGCTTCTTTTTAGCTCTTTCTGTCTTAAAAAAAAAAAAAAAAAGTCTCTTTTTTTGATTTCAGGTATGGGTCACACTGGGCACTGCTTGGTCAGTCTTCATTCCTGCAAGTCCCTCTCCTCAGTGCTGCCTGACTTTCCAGGGCAGTATTGTGAAGGGTACGGCTCAGCTTCCCAGCCTCATTCCCTGGATGGTGGGTGATGGCGGGAAGCAGGGAGCCCACATCTCTCCAGAGCTTCTCTTGCTGTGTGCGTTCCGGGAGTCCAGGTCTGCCTGACCAAGCCGAGCTCCCAATATCTGGGGTCTGGGTTCCTGGCTGCACCAGGATACCCCTCTGTGCTGGGTCCGAGGCCATGGGGCAAAGAGGCACTCTCCCTCTGTCTCCTCCCAGCCTTTTTCTTTCTCCACTAAGTGGCTCTCATCATTTGCAACAATGTTTTCGCGAAGGAAACAGGTTTCCTCAATGTTTCATCTGTGTCCAGAAGTGCACTTCAACAGATAAAACACAATGAGAGCATCAATGACAAACTTGCCAACAATTCAATTTGTGAATAAAAGAGTAACTATGTGAGGTGATAGTAATTAAATATATTATGATGATCATTTCACAACACAGTAAAACCTTGGATCGCGAGTAACTCGTTTTACCAGTGTTCTGCAAGCCCAGCAAACATTTCTAATAAGTTCTAACTTCATAAATGAGTGATGTCTTGTAATACAAGTATTACGTGACACCGAATGTCACATGATCACAACTGAGCCAATGGTTCTTGAAATTCCCTTTGCTATACAAGGGCTTTGGATTATAAGTATGTTTCTGGAACAGATTATACTCGCAAACCAAAGTTTTACTTATATACAAATATCAAATCATTATGTTGTACACCAAAAATGAATATGATGTTATATGTCAATTATATCTCATTAAAACTGCAAGAAAACGCACCTTAACAAAGCGTGAAGTTGCTTTAGGAGGTCCTCCCTTGCCCTGCAGATTTCATCAAAAGCATTCCTGCAACTTCCCCTGACTTCTCCTCTATGTTCCAGCCTGGGATCCAACTGGTGTGGAAGCCAGACCTGTGAGGAGACCTGAGGCTGCCCATGGCCAGTTACCTCCCATGTGTCCATTTCCATAGGTCTCAGAACTTTCTTCCCACCCCAATTCTGTTCCCTTGCACTGAGGGCCTCACACATCACAGAGGTTCCCGCACCATTGTGTTTGGCTGAACTTTAGCATTAGGCTGGTTGTAGTTTTGTTTAGCTCCAGCTGCTATAACTATGCACCTTAACATGCAACTTCTTCCTTCGTCTGTGGACACCTATCCCTGGCAAGACTCAGTCAGCTATCTGACTAAAGACACAGTGCAATTACAGATGACTGCTTCTAGGATCATCAAGCTTCAAAAGGATCGTAAGGGGGTGCAGGGAAGCAGGAATGTCAGGAGTCTGGGCTTCTAACAAGACTCTGGGGAAGAACGTACTGGCTTTCCAAATGCCCTCCTTTCTGAAGTAAAGACATAGTCATTGCCTACCCTTGACTTAACTGTAGCCAGCAAGATGGCTACTCCCAGCCCCTTAAAATAAAGGAGCAAGATAAAACCCAGACCTTCAGATAATTTCCCACCTACCTCACCTGAAAATGCCAGCTCATCCTATTAAACAAAAGTACTTGACAATGACAGAAGTTCTCTATTTAAAGATCACAAAGCCCCCTTTTACTTTTAATTCTTTTTATCTTCATCGAAGTAATTCGTATACTCAGCTTCAAAACCTAAAATTTGTTTTAACAGTTCCACGTCATGTAAAGCTGCCTCTCCCGGACTGTTTAAGCCTTTATGGTTCCCGGTACCCTTCAGGCACGTGTGAGGTGGGTTCTGCCTGGCACCTGAGTGTCCCCACACCTTTGATTTGGAACTGAGCAAGTAGGGAAGGAGACAGGGTGCAGGGCTGCATTTTGCTGGTCAGGTTGTGGCAAGGAGGCTGGACCCGCTGCTGACAGCTGGGGCAGTGGCATCAAGGTGGCCGCCACTGGTCACGGGAGAGGCCATGGCTCCCTCAGTGGCTGGTTCTGCAGTCCAGTTCTGGGAACCACTGTAGGAACATGGCCTAGAGTCTCCCTCTTCAGACCTCCCCATGACCCTTGGAGCTCTAGCTCTTCCTTAATAAATTGCTGTCTTCTTATGGAAAAAAGCTAGAGTAGATTTGGTTGTCTCAACTAAGAATCCCAACAATAAAGGATTCCGGGTTTACAGTGAAAACCAGCAGCCCCTCCCCATTTGAACTGATGCTTCTGGTACATGTTAATTTTAGAGCCAAGGTTTTTACAGGATCTTGAGACCTTAACACAACCACCTATTCCTATCGTCCCTTTTGCTCTCCAAATATATTTATACATTTATATGTTAATATACGTATATGTTTATGCATTAACAGTCTATTTTATATTAACTATGTAAATGTTTACTATTTTTTTAATGTTTATTTATTTTTGAGAGAGAGACAGAGCGTGAGCAAGGGAGGGGCAGAGAGAGAGGGAGACACAGAATCTGAAGCAGGCTCCAGGCTCTGAGCTGTCGGCACAGGGCCCGATGTGGGGCTCGAACTCATGGACTGCTAGATCATGACCTGAGCCGAAGTCAGATGCTCAACCCACTGAGCCACCCAGGCGCCCCAATGTTTACTATTGAGTTGTGTACTGTATGTTTGCTTTCTCATAGAACTTTTATTTCCTAATTGTTTTTAAGTTGCTTGGTTTTTTAAGAAAAAAGGAACGAAAGAAGAAAGAGAGAAATCTGTTGTTCTTCTTTTCAACACCCCAACAGATCCAGCAATGCCTGCCCGGGATGAGGATGTTTACACAATTTGCCCAAGATGCCCCAAAGAACAGACAGCAAAGGTGCAATGAGAGCACAGTTTCAGTGTTCGGAAGTGGCTTGCCACCCTCTGTGTAAGCATATTTTTAAAATACACCCAAATAAGTCATAAGGTAAGCAGTCATGCAAGAGACAAATTCCAGAACTGAATTTTGTTCAAACAAGATGATGGCAACTAAATACCAGACTCTTTTTAAAATCTTTTAAATGTTTATTCTTTTTTTTTGGGGGGGGGGGCTGGGGGAGGAGGGGCAGAGAGAGAGGGAGACAGAGGATTTGAAGTGGGCCCTGTGCTCACAGCAGAAGCCTGAGGCAGGGCTAGAACTTACGAGCTGTGAAATCATGACCTGAGCCAAAGTCAGAAGCTTGACCGACTGAGCCACCCAGGTGCCTCTAGTTAACAGCAGACTCTTAACGTCCGTTGACTTATGATGGTGCTTTCACCTATTCTCAAAAATGTTGAAGAATTATAAAAATCAGTAACATGGAGAATGTGGTTTTGCTGAGCCCCCATTTCTTTGATTTTCTTTTAGGCTTCAAATCTTTATTTTTATTGATTGATTGATTGATTTTAATATTTTATTGCTTCTTAAAGAATTACCAAGGGAAGAAATTGGCCCTGGATCAAAGTCAAATAAGACAGGAGCAAATAAAGTAAAAATGTGTTTTCTTAACTCCCTACCATCATCACCTTCCCCACAAAAGAGTGTGCTCCCTTCGAGATCTTCTTAAGTGGTAAGACACATGGCAGGTGATCACCTGGCCAGAAGGCAAGAGAGCATGGTTGTGAAGCATTACGCCTTGATGTGAGAGAAACCGGAGTTCAAAGTCTTGCTCTGCCATTGAGTAGCTGAGTGACCTTGGGCAAGCTCCTTGGGCTCAGAGCTCTGACCATCCCATCTCCAGCACATGGGTGATTGTGATGTCTATCTCATAGCGTCACCTGAGTGCATCTCACCACACCATAAATCCAGGACTTTGGGACTCCCAGAAACCCTGCTCTGCTGACCACTCAGCAACCAAAATTCAGCCTGCTTTTCTCATTCCAGCTCTCGTGAAGGGATTATAACTTTTAATTTGTGTATACTCAAATTAGTTTTTAAAAGAGCAGTAGCAGAGCACCTGGATGGCTCAGTTTGTTGAGCATCCAACTCTAGATTTCGGCTCAGGTCATGATACCAGGGTTGGGGGATCCAGCCCTGTGTCGGGCTCTATGCTGAGCATAAAGCCTGCTTAAGATTCTCTCTCTCTCTCTCTCTCTCTCTCTCTCTCTCTCCCCCCCCCCCATGCTCAATCGCATTCCCTCTGTCTCTCTCTAAAAAGCAAATAAGTAAAAATAAGTAAACAAATAAAAAACATGAGGGGTGCCTGGATGTCTCAGTCATTTGAGTGTCTGACTTTGGGTCAGGTCATAATCTCACGATTTGTGAATTCGAGCTCCACCTCAGGCTCTGTGCTGATAGGTAAGAGCCTGGAGCCTGCTTTGGAGTCTGTGTGTGTCTCTCTCTCTGCCCCTCCCCTGCTCGTGCTCTCTCTCTCTCTCTCAAAAATAAATAAACATTGAAAAAAACATAAAAAACACTAGGAGCTTTATAGAAAATAGTCCTAAGAAAGCCAAATCCTATGTATCAGTAGTGGAAGTTACAAAAAAAAAAAAAATCAGAAAGTGATGGTACCGTGAAAATCAAAATTTTTAGTAAACTAAGGAGTAGAGTTTTAGCTACGATGTCGCCTTGGCACAAGGGTGTGCACATTCTGCTCTATAAACAGAAAAATAAACACAGACGGCAATTTGTGGAACTCTTCTCAGCAAAGACTCTAAGTAGTATAAGAATTGCACATGTGAGAAATATTACTGAAAATTAGAACTCTAATTAACTTGCAGGGTGAGGATAGTCACAGAAACCATGTGAAACCAGATGGAAATATGCATAGCCAGGAATCGCAACAAACACTTCCTTAGCCAAAACTTGCATGGATTACAAAAGTCTCCAAAAATATCCTTCAAAAATCCTTTCCTGATGACTGAGGAAATTGCCAGAGAAATAGGAAATCCTTGAGAAGTTGGACAGATGGTTGTGCGGAGGTCCGGAAGAAGTGAGGACAGCTGATGTGAGTGTCAGGATGGCTGCCCAGTGACACACAGGGACGCCTGAGGTACAGCTCTGATGTTTTAATGTCTGCCCCAAACCACCCTCAGTGCCCGCTTCTCAGCCTTTTCTCAGCCTCTGGTGCGGTGGTGTTCCCTCTCACATCCTACCTCAAGTGCCCAGAGCTTGTTTCTGCCAGCCTTTTTCTGTGCTTATTCTTGGAAAAGGATATGACTTGGAAAAGGATATGCACCAGTGTGGACAAGTCTTTCACTTGCTCTCTAACAAAACCTAAACTGCGGTCACAATTACAAAGGCTTATAGAAGTCCAGATTTTTGTGTAAGCTTTTCCTATTTTTATTTGTTAGCAACCCACCAGTTTCCTTTTTTTTAAGTTTATTTATTTATTTTGAGAGAGAGAAAGCACGTGCGAGTCCGGGAGGAGCAGAGAGAGGGAGAGAGAGAATCCCAATCTGCTGACAGCACAGAGCCTGACTTGGGCTTAATCTCACAAATCATGAGATCATAACCTGAGCCGAAATCAAGAGTTGGATGCTTAACTGACTGAGCCACCCAGGCGCCCCAACACCCCACCAACTTCTGTTAAAATACATGTCCACGGACAGCATTTGGCTGACAGGACACAGAGAAGGCCATGTGCAGATGGAAGATTGCAGTGATATGTCTGTAAACCAAGGAACACCAAAGATTAGCCAGCAAACTACCATAAGTCCAGGAAAGGCAAGGAAGGATTCCTCCCCACAGGTTTCAGAAGGAGCACAGCCCTGGTGACACCTGGGATTTTGGCTTCCATCTTCTAGGACTGTGAGACAATAAATCTTCTAGGACTGTGAGACAATAAATCAACTGTGAGACAACAATGCTAGCAAACCAACATAGATTTTGGTATTTTATGTCCTCTGAAGCATAATGTTAGACGTAGCTAAGACACAGGGGGGTATCTTTGCACCCCATGTTGGTGACCACCAGCTGATTAGATGGCCCTACTCAAATGGCCTCTCAATGAAAGGGAGCACAGGGCCGTGTCAAAGCAGTAGAAGTCACAATTGTGCAGAAAGTCACTGATCGAGCATGGGTCTCTGGGAGCCAGCAGGGCATTTGGCATCATGAAGTGACTCAGAAGTAAGTTTGATTTCTATGTGCTGAGAGAAGATGGTTCTCTCCAAGGACTCTGGTCCAGACTCTACCACGGATTCACTTACTGGACCCAAAAGACACTGTAGGAAGTGCACCCCCATTGCCATCTGCCCCAGACAGATCAAGCCCACCAGAGATGGTGTTGGGTGGAATTCAACACGGTTACACATGCCTTCAGAATTCACTCCCTACTTCAGATAACGGTCTCAATGAAAGCAACTGGCTTCATGGAAATAGGGTTTCTGGACTGACAGCATTTTCGCCAAATGCATCTCTGAGTTGGATCCAGGTAGATTCACCTTAAAAGGACAGGACAAATCTGGCGAGAGCCTGAGTCAAAGGCCTAGAGCCAAAGCGGATTCTCAGAGCTGCCCTAAATCAGGCTGAACTATTCCTCAAAGTGGACACAGAAGACACTCATGGGGGAAACGTGGGTCTGTTGCTGAAGAGTGAGGAAGGCAACCCAGAGGAGCTGTATGGGATGGTGATGAGGTCCAGGCACAGTGAGAGCCTCCAGAATGACGTGGTCTAAGGCAGGAACCAGGAGAGCGGATATTATTCTGAAAGTGGTATGCAGGACAGGGCGCTCAAGAAAGAGGTGTGACAAAGCAAGCGTGTGGTGTCTTGTCCCTTTTAGGTTCTGATCTTGTGGCCCAGGGGTGGAGGCCTGGTTTAAAGACAGAGGACCAGGACCAGGTCAGAGGTGAAGAGAAGTGGGCCCCTTGTCTCCTCTCTACAGCGAAGGAGGATTCTCTCTGTGTCCTTCACAGGCCAGAATGCCAGATAAAATACAGAACACCCGGTTAAACCTGAGCTTTAGATCAATGCTGAATAATTTTCAGTGTGAGTACGCAAATACTGCATGGGATGAATTTATACCAAAGATGTATTCATTGTTTATCTGTAATTTTGATTGAATTGTGTCTTGTATTTGTATTTGCCAAGTCTGGTAACCCTATCCCAGGCAACAAAGAAAATACCTCCTGTGGCATCATACGTGTCATCAGTACTCAATAAATATCCACATCCAGGAGGAAAAATCCACAGGGCTGCAGAGAAAAGCAGGACTATTTGAACAGGCAGAAACATGGTAAATTAAGCTCCTCTTCCTGCCTCAAACAGCTTGAAGGTCATGGTGATGACAGCACTTTAGAAACTCAACCCAAACAGTCCTTCTTTTTTCCAGACCAATTCCTAGTAAGTTGCAGGAGATTTCAACGTCTTTTATGATTACTAACCAAAGACACCATCTTGAACATAGCTTGCAATGCCAGGAACGTGGTTTGGGTCCAGGCCCAGTGCAGTTTTTCCCAGAGCTATTATAAGGAAGTAGTCATGAAACAAAATGAATCTGCTATGGTTGAAAACTGTAGTGCTGACCCAAAATATTTCTAATGTGTGGAACTAGCTGGCAGGCTGAGAGCTTGAGAAAACAAAAAGAGCTGTTGGCTGCTTTGAAATGCCCAGATCCTCAAAATGTGGCTTTTCCTTCATGCTATTAGCTGGGTTCCAACGGGCAGAGGGCCAGGTTAGGCACTTCCAGTGGGGGATGTGCTGGCAGACACAGGGATTGGCCTTGACAGCTTCATTTGGAGGACGGGAAGGGGTGAGCAGACAGAAAGACGGGACAGGTGGGATGAAACGGCCACAGCCTGTCCTTGCTTGGGTGTGGCCTTCAGAAGCTTCACCGTGTGGTCCACATACCCAAGCATTTTACTCCCTGCAACAACTCTGTGACATCGGCATGTTTTTTTCCATTTTCCAGATGGGGAAAGTGAGGTTTCCTAAGTCATCTGGTGGGTTAGAATTCAAGCTCAGCTGCTTCCAATTTACACTTTATTTATTTATTTATTTATTTATTTATTGCATAAATAATACACTCACATGGTTCAAAATTCAAAATGCACTTAGGGATAGAGTGAAAAGTCTGTATCCCTGAGTCCCAGGCCCCTAGCTCCCCTCCAAGGAGATGATTGGTATTGTTCATTTCTTCCATGTCCTCCTAGAGAGGTTTTAGAAATATATGTGTTTTGCTTTTCTTTTTTTAGACAGATGGTAGTTTACTATACACACTATTCTATTCTGACTGAAACCAAGCTCTTTCAGTCCCCATGTAGTGATCTTTCTTGCTAAAAACAAAACAAAAAGAATGATTTCCCATTAAAAAATATACTACATTTAATAAACTAAAGATAAATGGAAAGAATAAAATATCAACTCCCAGAGGCTGCTGCTAACGGTTGGGTAGCTTACTGCAGGCTTTCACAGCTGTTGCACCACAATGCTCACCTCTTTGGACAGAATCAGGGACAGGAGGATAATGGGAAGAAGAGAAGAAGAAACAGGAATACATAACTTGTCCAGAGTGTGTGAGAGCAGCAGGGGCCAGGAGAAGTCAGTCTAGAAAGGATGTGAACATTTATTCATCTCTTTGAGGAACGTTTTTCCTTTTTGAGTCCTAAGTACCTGCTCTGTGGGAACACAGATCCTATAATAAAACAGACAGCAAGGGGAAAACAAATCAACACCATTTCAATGCCATGTGATAAGTGTTAAAACACTTCCCAGGAAGCCTGGGACGCTGAGGAAGCCATAGGATAGGGTGGGTGTCAGAGCTGGCTCCCCAGGACAGACACACCTGAGCTGAACCTTGACCCACCATCTGTAGGGTCAAGCCAGGTGATGAGCTAAGGAGGCACACTCATGGAGAAATGGATTGCAAAACTAGAGATTGCAACAGGAATGGCAAGAGACAGGAAGGGACAGGTGTGGAATATGAAAAGAATTTTGGCTTTATCTTCAGCATAACATGAAGCTCTTGAAAGTCTCAAGGTAGGAAATTGACAAAATTGGATTTGCACTCTGACAAAGGCCAAGTCTGGCTGTTGGTCAGGAAATACATTAGCAGTGGACATAGTGGAGGGGAGTTTGGAGACTAGAAAACTAGTTAGGGCACTCTGGCACAAACCCAGGTGAGAGAAGACAGTGGCATGAACAAAGACTGTGGTGACCCTCAGGAAGGAGAGACTTGGGTGGACATTAAAGAGGTTATAGATGTAGATTTGGTGACTGATTGGGGATAAAATGGCTCCCAGACTGAGACTTGGGTATTTCTTGACTCAAAATTCTGCTCTGGCTCAACATTTTTCCACAAAAATGTTTAGGCTTCTGAGCTTGGCATGTAGACCGACAATGGCATCATTTCAACCTTCCTTTGTAATTCTCTCTCTTTCTCTCTCTCTCTCTGTCTCTCTCAACTTGTACTTGAGCCATAGTGGAATGCTGGTGATTCCCCAAGCATGCCCTCCCTTTGCCCAACATGTGTGTCCTTCTCCACTCATCTGGACTTCCTGAAGCCCCTCTCATCCTTCAGGCCCAGCTCAATGCCACCTCCTCCAAAAAGCCTTACCAGACCTGCCCTTCCCTTCCTCCCTCTACTCAGTTGGAACTAATCTCCCCCTCTAGGCTCCAGTAACACTTTGCTTCTGCTGAACCAAGCACTGTCCATCTGCTGAAACACTCACCACAGTCTACATTTCAGTTTTTGCAGAAGTATCTTCTTTGCACTACAAAGTTAAAGGCTTCTTGAAGGTAGGGAACACAATCCTCTTGGAAGCTCAAGGAATTATTGAATTGAAATGAACACTCACTGGGGAAGTTCAGAGTCAAGATTTGTGAAATAAAGGACAGGGGCACCTGGGTGGCTCAGTCAGTTAAGTGTCTGACTCTTGGTTTTCACTCAGGTCATGATCTCACAGTTCATGAGTTTGAGCCCCATGTCAGGCTCTGCACTGTGCAGAGCCTTCTTGGGATTCTGTCTCCCTCTCTCTACCCCTCCCCTACTTACATGTGTGTGCTCTCTCTGTCTCAAAAATAAATAAACATTAAAAAAAAAGAGTAAATGCATTCTAGATAAGAAATCTAAATGGGTTCCAGGACTCCACTTCTGGAGTTCTAGAGAACTATAGACCAACTATAGAGTTTTGGAACCTTCCGTGCGTGTTACTTGGCAATCTCCAGAGCATCCCTGGCTGGAGCCCCTCACTCTGTGTGTGGTATCCTGGGCAGTGAGAAGGGTAGGAGAGAAAAGGAGGGGAGTGATTAGGAGAGAACTTGAGAGAAAGAAGCAAAGGGCAAGAAGTGGCTTCAGTTCAGTTTGAAGTAGTTCAGTAGTGGAGAAGAGGAATTAAGACCACCAAAAGAACTACCAACTCTTTACTCACTCACTTATTCACTCACTCAAGCACTTAGTGAAGGATAGGAATCAAAGGAGACACAGACAATACCCTTAAGGAGTTTACTGTCAACTGTGTGGAAACAGAGAAACCCACAGATCTGTAATACAAATGCCATAATAAAGGTGGAAAAGGCCATTGCAGGATTTCCAGTCAAGAGCTTTTAACTCAGATGGAAGAGATCAGGGAACATGGCATTGTGGTTGAGCTTTGAAGAATGAGCAAACTTTTTTTTTTAATGTTTATTTATTTTTGAGAGAGAGAGAGAGAGACAGAGACAGAGCATGAGCAGGGGAGGGGCAGAGAGAGAGGGAGACCCAGAATTTGAAGCAGCCTCCAGGCTCTGAGCTGTCAGCACAGAGCCGGACTCATGAACTGTGAGATCATGACCTGAACTGAAGTTGGATGCTCAACTGACTGAGCCACCCAGGTGCCCCAAGAATGAGCAAACTTTTGATCACAACAGGCTGGGAGGATAGTATGATGAGAGCAGAATGGAGGAGACTGGTAAGGAGGCCATAGCAGCATTCTCTGAAAGAAGTTACAGCATTAAGGCAGTAGAAGTAGACACATGGGGACAGAGAACTTGTTCAGGAAACCTTCAGCCTTTTCTGAACCAAGGCATCCAAACAAGACTCAAGAGAGATGGTAGAAATGGGCCCCAAGCGTCATAAGAGGAGGATTTTGTAGTGTCCAATACACTGTAGGGATGTTCTGCAAGTAGCACATCATACATGTCAAGTGTGGGTGGCTCAGGGGTTGGAAAATTCCAGCACAGAACCCCCGTCTCTCTTCTCCTCTCCTGGAGTTTTCAGTGCAGGTGAGGTGGGTCCTCCCTCATATACCAGCTGCCTCTGAGGTAGCCACTGTTCTGTTCCCTCTCAGACTCAGAGACAGGACAGGCCAGAGGCTGAAACACACCTGAACTCCCAGCCCTGTGAAACCTGCCCCTGAGCTTAGTCCCCTGGCACACGTCCCCAAGGCTGTGTTAATACCAGCCATGTTGAGGAGGTAGCATCCCACTTGTCTGATTTCTGAGGAACCTGAGGCCCCGAGATTTTAGGTTAGCTGCTCAGGGCCTCACAGCTTACAGGAAGTAAAGGTCAATTTTGAACTCAGGGTCGAGTCTGATAACATAGTTGATACTCTTTCCACATGTCCTGCACCTTCTGATCAGACGAGGGGAGGCAAACAGGGGGAGTGGAAGAGCAGCAATTCCACAGCCAGTCAGTTCTCATGGTTGTCACACGTTTTGGTCACCTTGTGCAAATTACTCACCTTTTCTAAACCTCAGTCCACACGCTTGTGAAAAAGGGATAATGACAACCACTTCAAAGGGTTGTTTTGAAAATTACATTATTTTTTTAAATGTTTATTTATTTTTGAGAAAGGGAGAGAGAGAGAGACAGACAGGGCATGAGCAGGTGAGGGGCCAAAGGGGGGTACAGAGGATTCAAAGAAGGCTCTGTGTTGACAGCAGAGAGCCCAATGCAGAGCTTGAACTCACAAACCACAAGATCATGACCTGAGCTGAAGTCAGATGCTCAACCAACTGAACCACCCAGGCGCCTCACATTATTTGTTAAATACAGGGGGGGGGGGGGAATACAGGTACCCTATCACAGATCCTGGCACATAGTAGACACTCAGTTCAATTTTGCTTACTCCCCCTTGCTTTTCTGCTTCAGATATCCTCAGTGCCTCCTTTGAGAAAGAGCATGGGAGAATAAGGGTAGGGAGAATATCCACTCCCTAGCACTCTGGGTAATATGTCCCAGAGGCCAGTCCCAGAGGCCAGAGAATCCTGAAATTCTGGATTAGAGCTCATTCACAGGTGAAGAGATGAGAACCCAGGAAAGAGCAAGGTTGTTGCTAAGTGTCACATTACCAGTCAAGGCAGAGTGAGACCATGCATCAATAAAACGACTGTAATCACTGAGCCTCTGCCATGTGATGGGACCTTTGAAACTCTGGCCATGCAGGGTGGTCCCAACAGATGAGACACTTGCCCTAAAGGAGCTCACATTTCAGCAGGGAGACTAAACTACAAACAAATAACTGCTGAGATGAGGAACCCTGGGAGAGAAGGGGACTCCCATCAAGAGGGTGACTTGAAGACTCAGAAATGAGAAGAGATCCCAAGCACAGGACAGACGAGAAAAGGAACGCCCTTTTTACTGCAAGAAAGAGAAGGACTAGAGGAAGTGTCACAGCTAGGACTGGAGGTTTGGGGCCTGGGAACTCAGGGCGCCTCCAGCTGATGGCTTCTCTGTGTGGAGTGTTGACTTTTCTCCAGCTCAGGGTAGGCTCCTCCTGGATACTTTGGTTGTTACTTGAGCACATTCATCCATGCTGCTACACATTGTTGTAGTTCATCACTGATTGCTTTCAATGAATACAACTTTCATTGCATTTCTTACATGAATATGCCACCATTTACCTATTACATTTGGGTTCTTTCTAGTCTTGGGCAATTTCAAATAATGCTATGTACATTCATACACACCTTTTTCATTTCTATGAGCATATCTGGGGGAGGGTATATATCTAGGTGTAGGATTGCTGAGTCACAGAGTATGAGTATTTTCAATTTTAGGAGACAGTGCCATAGTTTCCCAATGTGATTGTTGCAATTTACTCCCACCAGTAATGCATAACATTTTCATCCTGGAATGGTCAATTCCTAAAATTTTTGCCATTCTTGTGAGTGAGTAGTGGTCTATCATTGTGATTTAAATTTCTATTTCCCTAATTACTAATGAGGTTGAGTGTCATCTCAAATGTTTATTGACCATCTGGATTTCTGTTTTTGTAAAGTTCACTCTCTTGCCAATTTATTGTTGGGTTATCTGCCCTTATTGATTTCAGTACTTCTTTCACTATTCTAGATTTAAGCTCCTTTGTCAGATGCCAGGATCTTCTCCCAGTCTGTGGCTAGCCTTTTGTACTCTCCTCATAGTGTCTTTTCATGAACAGAAGTTCTTAATTTCCATATTTTATTTCAATATTTTCAATATTGAAAATTCAAATATTTCAATATTTAGTTCAATATTTTATTTTATTTTTATTTATTTTTTAAGTGTTTATTTATTTTAGAGAGAGAGAGAGAGACAGAGTGAGAGCGGGGGAGGGTCAGAGAGCGGGGAGACACACAATCTGAAACAACTCCAAGCTCTGAGCTGTCAGCACAGAGCCTGATGCGGAGCTTGAACCCACAAAGGGTGAGATCACGACCTGGGCCCAAGTCAGATGCTAAACTGACTGAGCCACCCAGGCGCCCCCACAAATGTATCAATACTTTAAAAGAGTTTTAGTGTTAAGGCAAAGTCATGAAGATATTCTTCTATATTTTATTCTAAAAGTTTCATTGCTTGGTCTTTCACATTTAGTCTACATTCTGTCTGGGATTGACTTTTATGTTTAGTGAGAGGTGAGAGTTGAGTTTCATTTTTTCCTTGTGGATGACCATTTGCTCTGGGATCATTTATTTAAAAGTGAATCTTTTTCCCACTGCTTTGCAGTGACACTTTCGTCAAAACCAATGTTTGTGTATATTCTAGGGCCTGCTTCTGGGATCTGTATTCTATTCTCTTGCTAAATAAATTTACAGCATTGACTTAATGTATAATTTTATAATAAGAGCAAACCTTCCAATCATAACTTTTCTTCAAGGTAGAGGGTTGATTATTGTTGGTCCTTTGTATTTCTATATCAGTTTTAATCACCAGATTGAGAAAACAAAATCTGTTGAGATGGAATCACATTCAATCTACATATCGATTTAGGGAGATGTAATATCTTTACAGTAACTGACTACCAATTCATTTATATGGCCTATCTCTCCATTTATTTAACTCTTTTTAGTTTCTTATAATATTATTTTGTAGTTTCTATATAGAGATCTTACATATGTTTTGTAGGATTTGTTTTTAGGTAGTTTATAATTTTTATGCCTTTATAAATGATACTCTTAAATTTTATTTTTCAACCATTTGGGGTTCAATTTTTGAACACTGACTTTGCATTCAGTAACTTATCAGTTCTAATAATTTATAAATTCTCTTTGATTTTCTAAGTACATAATAATGTTGCCTTCAAAAATGACACTTTGACCCTCTTTGCAGTTCTTATACTTCTGATTTCCTTTTCTTGATTTACTGCACTGGCCAAGAAATGTCATATAGAAATGGTGGGAACAGGTATCTTTGTCTTGTTCCTAACATCAAAGGGAAAGCTTTCAATTCTTTACCATTAAGTCTTTCATTTTCCTGAAGATTTTCTAGGTTTGGGTGTGGGTTTATTGGTTACTTATCCTGTTTATAATTTTTTGGTCTTCTAAAAACCGTGGCTTGATATCTTTTGTTAGTTTTGGAAATTATTCAGCCAACCCCCTTAAAACATTGTTTCTGCTCCATTTTTCTCCTTTATTTATGAGATTCCAATTAAGCCAAAATTTAGTCCAGCACTAATAGAACCTGCTACAACAATGGGATTGTTCTAGATCTGTGCTAGAGCTATTGAGCATTTGAAATGTGGTTAGTATGATAGAGGAACTGAATTTTAAATTTTCGTTTAGTTGTAATTCATTTAAATTTAACAAGCCACAAGTGGCTAGTGGCTATCACATTGAGCAGTATATAGTTAGAACTCTCCAACTCTGTCATAAATATCTCTTACCCTCTGTATATTCCATCTTTTTGATCTGTCTTCCAGTTCCCTAATTCTCTCTCTAGTTGTGCCTAATGTATTATTACACTCATCTCTTTTCTTAACTTTGGATATTTTGTTTTTTAATTATAAAATTTCTTCTTGTTTCTTATTCTGGTTATTGAATTATTATCACCCAGCTCCAAATTTACCCTGTTGGACTACTCCATGAAAATGGATCTTTCTCTTTAAGTATTTTCTTTCTCATGCCAATTGGCACCAATGTTTTCTTAGTAGAGTGTGCTGAAGAGACATTCAAAGAAAAGGGTTTTGCTTCCTGGTTCCAGTGTACTAGGCTAAGTAGGCTCTGACAGAGCACATGGCTTTTCCAGTGCAAAGATTCTGCAGTGAGTGTAGCTTCCCCAGCAGATGGCTCCAGCAGAGTGTCTAGTTCTCTCCATCCTGATAGTTTTGTAGTAGAGCGTCTCTAGCAGGCCACTTCCTTGTAGACAGCTTTCCCCAGCACCCTACAGGGCAGATTTCTGGCAACTTTCAGAGGGTGTAATTCTAATGAGTTCCACTAATGTAGCACCACGGAGATTTCTGTATCCATTGATACAATCCTTTTTAAAATATGCAGTGTCATTTTTTATACTCTATTCCTAGTGTCTGTTGTTTGTGCTGATTCTTGTTTATGTGCCTCATCCCCTCATTATGTTTGATTTTGTGTTGGTCATACAACACAATTAGCTATAGAAGTTGTGTTGTGACAAAGCATAGAAGTTACTCTCCTCCAGGCGTGTTTTGCTTAAGCTTCTGCCAGGGGCTTAAACATACTAACAATCCAAAATTACCTCAATATAATATCAATTGATGTTTTCTGGACAATCCAGAGGACCTGAGAGCAGGCTACAGGTAATATCATGGTTCCTCTATATTTTCCTTTACTTTCAGGGTGCAGCCCTTGCAGGCTTAGCACTGAGCACAGGGAGTTACACGAGGTCCTCACTACTGGCCACCTGTTGAGTCTGATGTTTGTTCCTTCTAGCCCCACAGTGCTCTTTGGCTACCCAGTCACCTCTTCTGGGCCAGCAAATATCTTCTAGGCAAAAGCAGTCCCAAATGCTGGAACTTAATTCTCTGGATTCCTATCTCAACCTAGATCTTATCCTTCTAACTCTCCACTATCTTTTTAATTTGTTAATGCTTTTAGGAAGATTTTTAAAAAACTTAAAAAAAAAGTTGTCTAACTTTTTTTGCTGGCTTCAACAAAAAGAGTGGGATATTAGGTAGTTGAGCTCAGAATCAACAGTAGAAGAGAGTCATTATTTATTCTTTACTGAAAACAAAGTCTTATGTACCATGAGCCATCTGTTGGCTTAGTTCGTACTCTGGAGCATCAGTTCACCCAGGAAGCTGTCTTTGAACACCCACATTCACCTTCTATAATAAGCTGTACATTTTTAATTATCTATTTAATCCTATTAGACTGTTAGTTACTTGAAGGCAAGAACTGTTTCATATTTATTCTTCGTATCCTTGGTGTTCATGGACGGCTTGCACATGGGAGGTGTTCAATAAATGTTACATGAGTGAAGGAATGATTAATAATGGCTTTGTTCTGATTTCTTAAATTTTTGACATTTCCTCCAAAACGCTGATCTTATCCTTGGGAGCAAGAGTTCAATCTATTCTTCAAAAACTGAATTTTAAAGAAGACTTTAGAAACTTGCTCAGGCTTGCTGTAGACGCCTTTTTTCCTCTTTCTCAGAGAGCTAATCTCTGCTTCACTGAGGGCTTTTCTCTCCAGGTGTTCATGTTTCAGCAAGTCAGGAGGCAAATGATTAGACATGAACTTGGCATCAAAAAGAAGTCAGCCTGGGATCACAAAGTGGATTTTTTTTAAAATGCTGTAATTTTCTTTAAAGTATTTTGGGAAGGATAATAGGTAAATGTGTGTTGTGTGTGAGGGGGGTTTTGGTTAAGATGCACTTAAGCGGAAGTCAGTTTCTTTAATCAAGAACTTGCTCTTCAAGAGTGGTCAGCTAATGAGGCACCTGGGTGGCTCAGTCGGCTAAGCATCTGACTTCAGCTCAGGTCATGGTCTCACGGTTGGTGAGTTGAAGACTTGCATTGAGCTCTGTGCTGACAGCTCAGATCCTGGAGCCTGCTTTGGATTCTGTGTCTCCCTCTCTCTTTGCCCCTCCCCTGCTTACACTCTATCTTTCTCTGTCTCTCAAAATTGAATAAACATTAAAGAAAAAATTTTTAATAAAATTAAAAATAAGAGTGGTCAGCTAACATTTAATTGAATAGCCACACAGCAGAGTCAGTTACTATAAAAACTTCACCATATGTTTATATTCTCTGGATTCTTTCTACTTACATATATAGATATATGTACTTTGATCAATAGGAGTCTTTTTACTAGAAAAGTGAATGTTATAAACAGGTTTTCATTTGAAAATTAGTGGCTTTCTACACATTATGATGGGGATGCCCTGTTGGCTTAGTCGGTAGACCATGTGATTCTTGATCTTGGGGTCGTGAATTCAAGTTTCATGTTGGTGTAGAGCTTACTTTAAAAATTATAATAATAATAAAAGAAACAATATGTCAGAAATGGGCTGTTCCCCCACAAAGAAACCATCAAGCCCAGTTTGTTTTACAGGCAAGTCTACCTGTTTGAGGAATAGATCATTCTAATTTATAAAGACTTTTTTAGAGAATGAAGAGGAAAGATTACTCTCCAACTCATTTCATGGGACTTCAATTAAAAAAAACAAAACATTAGGGGGTTGCCTGGGTGGCTCAGCATATTAAGCATCTGACTTCAGCTCAGGTCATGATCTCATGGTTCGTGGGTTTGAGCCCCACATCGGGTTCTGTGCTGACAGTTCAGCCTGGAGCCTGCTACTCCCTGCCCTCTCTCTCTGCCCCTCCCCTACGCACTCTGTGTCTCTCTCTCAAAAATAAACAAACATTAAAAAAAAAAAAGTCTCCTTTAAAGTCAGAAAGGAGACAAAGATGCCCACAATCTCCAGGTCCATTTAACATGTCCCAGCCAGCACAATAAAGCAAGTCAAGTCATAAGTATTAAAAGGGGGTTAAATTATAATATTTAATGATGATATTATTGTCTCATAGAAAACTAAAAGGAATTAAAAAAAAAAAGAAAACTAAAAGGAATTGACAAATTACTATATATAAAAAGGAGAGAGTTTGGCAAGGTGATGGATATCAACGTATAAACAGCAGTACCATTTTATTCACTGGCAATGTCCAATTGGAAAATTGAACTTTTATTTCTGTATTTCTGTATTTATTTCTGTATTTCTGTATTTTATTTATTTATTTATTTATTTATTTATTTATTTATTTATATTTTGGAGACAGAGCCCGTATGATCAGGGGAAAGGGGCAAGGGAGAGAGAGAGAAAAAGAGTGAGGAAAGAGAGGAAGAGAGAGAGAGGGAGAGAGAATCTTAAGCAGGATCCATGCTCAGCACAGAGTCTGACATGGGGTTTCATCCCAGGACCTTGGGATCATGACTTAAGCCAAATCAAGAGTCAGATGCTCAACCAACTGAGTTACCCAGGCACCCTGAAAATTGTGCTTTTAAAAAGACACTGTATAATAGTAACAAAAACCTAGAAAAAATCTAATAAAAGATATGCAAGCACCATACAAAGTAAATTGTACAACTTTATTGAAAGCCTTTTAGAAAGACCCAAGTGAGAATGTATTATGTTTATGGGCAGGAAAGTTTAACCTAAAATTGTCACAATTCACATAATGACCTATAGATTTAATGCAACTGTCATCAAAATCCACAACAGAGGGGCGCCTGAGTGGTTCAGTCAGTTAAGCATCTGGCTCTTGATTTTAGCTCAGGTCACAATCTCACAGTTCATGAGTTCAAACCTTGCATTAGGCTCCATGCTGACAGTTCAGGCTGCTTGGGATTCTCTCTCTCCTTTCTTTGCCCTTCCTCTGCTTGCACTAAATAAATAAATAAATAAATAAATAAATAAATAAATAAATTTACTTTTAAAAAAACCTACAACAGAGTTTATGTATTTTTTTAAATATGACAAACATATGAGGAGAGCAAATGTATATTCTAGCATGTGTAAGGAAGAGCAAAGAATATCCATGACCCTTCTGAAAAAGAAGAGTAGAGACATTAGCTCTGTGAGATATAAAGATTTATGAGAAAGCTCTGGTAATTAAGATAAGTATGCCATTGGCACAGAGACAAAGTGACCAATGGAATGAAATAGAGAGCCCAGAAACAGATCTATACATATGAGGAACATTAATATATGACCAAGGAGATCATGACAAATCCTTGGGAAAAAGAAAAACTACTCAATGACAAAAGATAGGCTATCTAAATAAATTTTAAAAAAAGGAACATGGATCTCTGCTGTAAAAATATATCCTGAATAGATTAAGAACCTGGATGTCAATAGGAAAAAATTTAACATTTAGAAGAAAGCATAGGTGACTTTTTCTAACTTCAGAGTAAAAGATCATTTTAAAATAAGACCTACTCTACAAAATACTTGACCAGTACTCCTCACAACTGTCAGGGCACAAAAAGCAAAGAAAGACTGAAAAATTGTCCTATACCAGAGACTAAGGAGATATGACAACTAAATGCATTATAGTTTCCTGCATAAGATCCTGGAAGAGAAAAAGGGCATTAATGGGAAAACTGGCAAAATCCATATAAAGTCTGGAGCTTGGTTAATAGTAACTTCCCAGTGTTGGTTTCTCCACGTTAACAAGGAACCATGACCATGTAACATAATTGTAAAGAAAGTGGACACTGGTGAGGGGTATATAGGGACTTGCTACTCACCATGAGTGGCTACTGAAACTCCTCTGTAAATCTAAAATTATCCCAAAAGAAAAATTCTATTTTAAAAATAAATAAGACCCAAGAATCTCTAATGATAAAATATTGATTAACTTGACATTGATAAATAATAACTTTTTTCATCCAAAATACTTCAAATCGCTCATTGATAGCTGTTTGTAACTCATGTATTGTAAAACACTGGGTATCTGGGGATTAATTATATTATACTTTAGACTTCTATGTGTTTGAAATTTTCCATAATAAAAAATAAGATCACAATTACAAAAAAAACAATGGGGCACCTAGGTGGCTCAGTTTGGTTGAGCATCTGACTTTGGCTCAGGTCATGATCTCATGATTCATGGGTTCAAGCCCCTTATTGAGCTCTGTGCTGACAGCTCAGAGCCTGGAGCCTGCCACGGATTCTGTGTCTCCCTCTCTCTCTGCTCCTCCCCTACTTGACCTCTGTATCTCTCTCTCTCTCTCTCTCTCTCAAAAATAAGTAAACATTAAAAAAAATTTAAAAACATAATTCTTAAAAAAAATTTTAAATAAAAAAATAAAAAACAAAAATGATCCCCTAACAAAAGTGAAAAGACAAATGACAAACTAGAAGAAGATATTTGCAGTACATATTACTGACAAAAGATTACTACCAAATATACATAAAGATCTCCTAAAAATCAATAAGTAAGAAAATACAACCCATAGAAAATAGGCAAAGGCAACAGGCACATGAAAAGATGTTCAACGTCGCTCCTTATCAGGGAAATACAAATCAAAACCACACTCAGATATCACCTCACACCAGTCAGAGTGGCCAAAATGAACAAATCAGGAGACTATAGATGCTGGAGAGGATGTGGAGAAACGGGAACCCTCTTGCCCTGTTGGTGGGAATGCAAATTGGTGCAGCCGCTCTGGAAAGCAGTGTGGAGGTTCCTCAGAAAATTAAAAATAGACCTACCCTATGACCCAGCAATAGCACTACTAGGAATTTACCCAGGGGATACAGGAGCACTGATGCATAGGGGCACTTGTACCCCAATGTTTATAGCAGCACTCTCAACAATAGCCAAATTATGGAAAGAGCCTAAATGTCCATCAACTGATGAATGGATAAAGAAATTGTGGTTTATATACACAATGGAATACTACGTGGCAATGAGAAAGAATGAAATATGGCCTTTTGTAGCAACGTGGATGGAACTGGAGAGCGTGATGCTAAGTGAAATAAGCCATACAGAGAAAGACAGATACCATATGGTTTCACTCTTATGTGGATCCTGAGAAACTTAACAGAAACCCATGGGGGAGGGGAAGGAAAAGAAAAAAAGAGGTTAGAGTGGGAGAGATCCAAAGCATAAGAGACTGTTAAAAACTGAGAACAAACTGAGGGTTGATGGGGGGTGGGAGGGAGGGGAGGGTGGGTGATGGGTATTGAGGAGGGCACCTTTTGGGATGAGCACTGGGTGTTGTATGGAAACCAATTTGACAATAAATTTCATATATTGAAAAAAAAAAAAAAAAGAAAATAGGCAAAGGGTAAGAACAGGCATTTCAGAGAACAGGAAACACGTGGGGGCCAGTTATGAACAAGGAGCTGCCATCCCTACTACATGCCCAGGAAGACATTTTAAATTATTGGGAGAAAGAATTTCCTTGTCAAAACCAATTTCCTAGCCCTGATTTCTAAAAGAGGTCACTGTTGTGAGAACATTTCCTGACCATATTAAAATATAAATATCTGTTCAAGTTGGGAAATTTGAGTATAGCTTCCTAGACCAGGCTACCTGGAAGGGGGTGGCTTTGCTGGCAGAGGTTCCCATGCTACACTGACCTGTGACCAAGGAGACAGTCCTGAGGGCAGCAACCTCCACAAAGCTGGTCTTGGTTCCCATGGCTTCCAGGACGCTGCAGCGTGATGCCCGAGAACACTCCATGGCAGCGTCTGCTGTTATCCCCTGCCCGGGAGCCTGTCTCCTTACACCAGATTTCTCAATAGAAGGATGGTCCCAGGATGACCAAACTGCAGATTTCCTCTCATCCACGATTCGGGTCCAAGACATCTCTTGGACCACACTTAAGGACGGTGTATTCAACTGGTTGTTGAAAAACCACCCCAAGCCAAATTATTTCCTAAAGTTAAATCAAAGTGCATCCTAGATCTGCCAGCTTGTGTATTCCACACATTAGGAAGGTGCCTGCATGACGATTCTGAATCATTTATGGATCTGTTGACTCAGCTCTTTCTCTACAGCTGTGTCTTGAAGTAACTCCATTTGGGCATATCAGACTCGGCTTTAACATTGGCTTTCTCTTTGTTCTTTTCAAAATATAATTGGAAACCTCTAAGCCAACATGAGAATTTGAGTCCCAGTGTGATGAATAGGGAAAAAAAAATCAGATCTTCTCTTTATATAAGTGGCTGGTTCTAGGGCTGAACTCAGAAAGTACAGATAAGCTTGAAACATCTTGTCCCAGAAAATGAGGGACTGCTCTAAAAGTGATGAGAACGTGTCAAAAAGACACAGAGACCCGTTTGAAGGAATTCACCCTGGCCGAATTTGGGACAATTTGAACATCAAAATAATGATAGTAATGAATTATGATCCTTTGAATATAATAGGAAACTACAAGTCCATGCTGATACAAGTAAGGGAATATACAGAAGTTTATATATATATAAGGGAATATATAAAAGTTTAGTGAGAAACAGGATATTTACAGTTTCATGGTTTTCAATTCCAAAGGGAAAGGAGTCACCTTACAGTCTGCCTCTGTCAGCTCAGGCTGCTATAACAAAACACCTAAACCAGGTGACTTATAAACAACAGAAATTCATTTGTCACAATTCTGGAGGCTGGAGGTCCAAGATCGGGGTGCCAATATAGTCGGGTTCTGATGAGAACCCTCTTCTGGGTTGCAGACTTAGGACTTCTCGTTGTATCCTCACATAGTGGAGAGCAGAGAGATAAAGTCTCTTGTGACTCTCATGAAGGCACCAATCCCATTCATGAGGGCTCCACATTCATGACCTCATTTAATCTTAATTACCTCCCAAGGGCCCCACTTCCTAATACCAGCACACTGGAGGTAGGGTTCAACATAAATTTGGGGAGCACACAAATATTCAATCTGTAACACCATGTTAGTGTAGTGATCAAAGGCAACATCACCTGTTAACAAATCAAAGCCTTGTGCCACCTGATGGAATGCCATGAAGAAAACATGGCATCACTTGTGCAATATTCCAGCCAAAGATGCATAGTAACCAAAGATACATCAGATAAACCCAGATTGAAGAATATTTAATAATGGAATAACTGGCCTGATAATGCTCAAAAGTGTTGAGGTCTTAAAAGTCAAGGAAAGACAGAGACGCCTGGGTGGCTCAGTTGGCTTAGTGTCTGACTCTTGGTTTTGGCTCAGGTTATGATCTCATGGTTTTGTGAGTTTAAGCCCTGCATCGGGCTCCATGCTGATAGTGTGGAGCCTGCTTGGGATTCTCTGTCTCCCTTTCTCTCTGCCCCTTTTCCAATCACACTGTCTCTGACTCTCTCAAAATAAATAAATAAACTTGGGGCACGTGGATGGTTCTTTCAGTTAAACAACTGACTTTGGCCAAGGTCATGATCTCCTGGTCCATGAGTTCCAGTCCTGCGTTGGGCTCTGTGCTGACAGCTCAGAGACTGGAACCTGCTTCAGGTTCTGTGTCTCCCTCTCTCTCTGCCCCTCCCCACTCATGCTTCGTCTCTCTCTCTCTTTCTCTCTCAAAAATAATAAACATTTATAAATAAATAAATAAATAAATAAATAAATAAATATACTTTAAACAAATCAAGGACTGAAGAAACTATTTCAAATTGAAAGAGTCCATAAAAACATGGCAGCTAAATGCCCCAGGTGATACTGACCTGGATCTTTTTGTTATAAAGGACATAATTGGAGCAATGGTTCAATTCTTAAATGGAGTTTGATGATTGGGTGGTAGTACCATGTAATGTTAATTTCCTGATTTCCAGGGGTTTATTGAGGTTGTGTAGGGAAGTGTCCTCATTCATAGGAAACACATGCTGAAGTATTTACAGGTAATGGGGCATCAAGTCAGCAATATGCTTTCAAATTATCCAGAAAAAAAGGTTTTTTGTACTGTATTCAACTTCCCTCTAAATTTGAGATTGCTTTAAATAAATGAAAAAGATGGGCATCTGGGTGGCTCAGTTGGTTAAGCATCGGACTCTTGATCTTGGCTCAGGTCATGATCTCATGGTTCGTGAGATCAAGCTCTGCATCAGACCTTGCACTGACAGCACAGAGCCTGCTTGGGATTCTCTCTCTCCCTCTCTCTCTCTGCACCCACTCAAAATAAATAAATATACTTAAAAAAAATAAATGAACAAGAAAGAAAGGAAGAAAGAAAGGTCACAATGCTCCACCACTGTGACGTGGGAAAAGGAACAAAAGGACAAAAATGTCCACATATCATGCTTAGCGTGTAATTTATAATTACCATGTTTTGCCTCACATTTAAGCCAAGTTGTGACATTAGCTAAAGGGACCGTTGGGGGTCATTCTCCTGTTTACCCTATTCATCTTCCCATAGTTACCACTGGAGTAAAAGCAAAGAGGTAATGGCTTCAGATGACTGACAGATGAAAATGGAGGAAGAAATGTTCCTAACTCCTGGGACCTCACCAGGGAAATGATGGGACTTACATAAGTCCTCCCTGTGGCAAGGGTTAGGGGTCAGTAGGCTTGGACTGAGGCCACTGGGGGTGGAGGAGGTTTCCTAAGCCTTTGCTGGTGGGGCAGCTGGCTCCACCCAGACTCAGCTGTCCACTAGAATGGCACTTCCCTTCACGTCCCAGTGGCTTCTGTAGAATCTGGCAGTTCCTGAACAGCAGGAAAGAGGGGGGGAAGAATTATCGGCTGAGATCTGCACCATCTCCCCTCTTCCATCACCTGCCTTTGCAAACAAGGGTTGGAGAGCTGAGTGAAGCAACAGATTGACCAGCTGAGAACCTGATGCTGGGCCAAGAGAGGCCCTCTGCTCAGGCCCATCCCAAGTGATATGCCATCCTGGTGAAACTCATTTCTTGAAACTTCCTTTATTCGAGGTAGGGAAATTGGGTGTTTTTCAAAAAGTGCCCAGACATCTAGGAAACTTACCTGAGTGCACACAGTTTTCTTCTCTTGCTAAAGGGAAGAAGATGGGAGAAGAGGTGTATTCAGACTCTTGAGTCCCTGAAAACACAGACTACACCAAATATTGTCCTTAAGATCAACTTCATCCTTATTGGAAACTGCACAAACTGCTCTGGTGTTACTGAGCCCAAGACCACAGTCCCTTTCAGAAGTCAGGCCTTATACCTTGGCATGAATCCAAAGTTTGAATCAATCACAGGCACTGAGGAAAGCTGCAAGAAATAAACTGAGCAGATATGCTATGCATTAGGCGGAGTCTGCATCCAGAGTCTTTACCTGCAAGGAATCAAGCCTAGCAGTGGATGAAAGTTTGATGAGTAATAGGATATTTGACATAGATTCAGAGTATATCCCCACAAATTGTTTCTTAATTACAACGGGAAAAATAATAACTACAGTGGAGAAGTCTGGAAGACCCCACCTTAATGTGAGTCTAATCATGAGGAAACATTAAACAAGCCCCAATTGAGGAAGTTAATGCCCTGAATTAAAGCCTGACTATGATGGAATGAGTTGGCTCTAGTCGTAGTCTGGGTGAGGCAGACCCTGCAACATGGGCATCTCAGTCAAGGTTGTTAGAGAGGACTTAGAGGATTTGGGCCCTGATAGGGTGATTTGGAGGAGGGCTTACGAAAGCAGGGCTTTGCTTTGGATTAGATACTGTCAAGAAGCAGGACTAAGTTATAACTGGGCATCTTAGTAATCTCTATGAGGAGGTCAGGCTAAAGCTGTAATTGGTGAGGCAGCAGTCACTCATACTGGTCATAGAGGATAGTACTTGGTGTTTGTGATTTTGGCAATGGTCATGTTTTGTCTGTGTTCAGACATGATTATAGAGTGGTTTTGTTTTTGTCATAATCCAGCATGGTCACAGAGTGGCCTCGGTGCTGTTGGTATTCTGTGAGCCTGTTGGTATCCCACAGGAGAACACCAAGACTTTCTTGTGAGTGCCCAGCTGGCTCAGAACAACCCCAGGGACTGATAGTAGACATTCAGAGACTGGTTATCAGGGGCTACTTTTTCCTCCTTTTCAGAGACAATCCACAAAACCGACTCCTACTTTAAAAGTAAAGCCATGAAAGACAAAGAAATATTGAGATATCTTTCCAGATTGAAATAAACTAAACAGAAATGATAGTACATGATCTGGGCTTTGATTCTGGGTGAGAAAAGTATGGAATTTAAATGTGGATTTTTTTTATTAGATAGTAGTGGTATGTAAATGTTGGATTTCCTGCTTCTTATTATTGTTCCATTCTTATAAAAAAGAATACACTGAAGTATTTAGGGACAAAAGGGGTTAATGTCAGCAACTTATTCTCAATCTGTTCAGGAAGAAAAAAATGTTTACATAGAATAAATAATAAATCAAATTGGGGAAAATGTATATAATTCGTGTATCTGAGAAAAGGGCGTAACAGTGTTCTTAGTACTATTCTTACAACACTTCTGCCATGTTTAAAATTATAAGAAAATGAAACTCACCAAAAAAAGGTAAACCATGAACAAATGATCATTTTTTTCTTAATTTTCTTCCCTCAAAAAGCAGCTAGATCTAACTCAACAGTTAGAGCCCCAGAGTCTTTACTTGCTTGAAATGTGGAGGATTTGGGGTGATGGTTTCTCTACTGGGTACAGAGAAGAGAACAGAGTTGGAAACTTTGATCAAGTTTCCGCATCACTTTGCTGTTTGTCAGCTTGGTAATTCAGCCAGAAGTGGGACTTTAATCATTGTGTGGGCCCACGAAGATCACATAGACCATATTCATTTTTTTTTTTAAGTAAACACAAAAAAAGAGGACTGGCATAATTAAAGTTTGTTCGTTAACGGGCTTCATAGAAATGTGAGAACAAAGTGAGATGATGTTTCTGAAAGAGTTCTCAAAAGAATATAGGACCATGAAAGTGTAAGATATTATCCATAATAGACACACACTTTTTGATTAGTTTTTGTTTTGATTTTTGTTTTCAGCTCAGATGAATTTGGTATAATTACTCTCAAGTTATTTTTTATTTTTGCTTTTTATTCTTCAATAATGAAGGCATGTAAGGTTATATTTTTTCTTTGGAATAAAGTTTTGACTGTATCCTATTTTTTTTGGCACAAAGTGTTCTAGAATCTTTAGTTTTGATTTTTATTTATTTTTGAGGATGTTTTCCTTTGTTTTTAAATATACATAGTAAAATTCACTCTTTTTCATGTACAGTTCTATCCATTTTAAGAAATGTCATCTAACAACCACCACAATGGAGGTACAGAACAGTTTCATTATACTACTTCCTCCCCCCAGATAGTTCCTTTATGTTGCTACTTGTAATCAAACCCTCCACCAAGTTTTAACTCCTGGCAATCACTGATCACATAGACCATGTTCTTTCTTTTTCTTTTATAATGACTGATCTGTTCTCCATCCCTATAGCTTTGCTTTTTCCAGAATGTCATACAAATGGAATCATAAAGCATGTGATCTTTGAGTCTGGCTTCTTTCACCTAACATAATACATTCAAGATTCATCCACATTGCTGTTTGTATCAATAGTTTATTTATTTGTATTGCTAAGTAGTATTCCATTGCATGGATGTACCCTAGTTTGTTTATCCATTCAGTAGTTGATGGACATTTGGGTTGTTTCCAGGGTTTTGCAATTATTAATAAAGCAGCCATAGGGGCCCCTGGGTGGCTTAGTCGGTTAAGCATCCAACTTAAGCTCAGGTCATGATTCCATGGCATATGAGTTGGAGCCCCACGTCGGGCTCTGAGCTGGTGGCTCAGAGCCTAGAGTCTGCTTCAGATTCTGTCTCTCTCTTGCTCTGCCTCTCCCCCGCTCATGCTCTGTCTCTGTTTCTGTCTCTCTCAAGAATAAACATTAAAAATTTTTTTAAAATAGCTATAAATATTCCCATAGAGGTTTCTTTGTGAACATAGGTTTTAATTTCACTTATGTGGGTCATATGTTAAGTATGTGTTCAACTTTATAAGAAACTGCCAAAAAGTTTTCCATAGTGTCCATGCTATTTTATGTTTCCACCAGCAATGTATGAGAGTTGCAGTGGCAATGCATCCTCACCAGGACTTAGTATTATTTTATTACTGTGATCGAAAGTGTTTCTTAATTTCCAAGTTTTTAAGATGACTTTAGTCATCTTTGTATTATCTATTTTTATTATCTACTATGTATCTGATTGAATTGCTATGATTAGAACATAACCAGTAAAATTTCCATTAAAAAAATCTTTCTTATTTGAATATAGTTGGCACACAATGTTACATTAGTTTCAGATACACAACATAATGATTTGAGACGGTTATACATTCTGCCCTGCTTGCCGCAAGTGTAGCTACCATCTGTCACCATACAATGCTATTATAAGTTCCATATATTTATTACCCAAGGGATACAGGAGTACTGATGCATAGGGGCACTTGTACCCCAATGTTTATAGCAGCACTCTCAACAATAGCCAAATTATGGAAAGAGCCTAAATGTCCATCAACTGATGAATGGATAAAGAAATTGTGGTTTATATACACAATGGAGTACTAGGTGGTAATGAGAAAGAATGAAATATGGACCTTTGTAGCAACGTGGATGAAACTGGAGAGTGTTATGCTAAGTGAATTAAGCCATACAGAGAAAGACAGATACCATATGTGTTCACTCTTATGTAGATCCTGAGAAACTTAACAGAAACCCATGGGGGAGGGGAAGGAAAAAAAAAAGAGGCTAGAGTGGGAGAGAGCCAAAGCATAAAAGACGCTTAAAAACCGAGAACAAACTGAGGGTTGATGGGGGGTAGGAGGGAGGGGAGGGTGGGTGATGGGTATTGAGGAGGGCACCTTTTGGGATGAGCACTGGGTGTTGTATGGAAACCAATTTGACAATAAATTTCATATATTGAAAAGATAAATAAATAAAAGTTCCATATATTTACTTACAATTTTTTGTTATTGATCTTTCTCATATGTATTTAAATTTTCATTGAGATATACTTCCTATACCATAAAATTATTGATATATAATTCTCATACCATAAAGTATTCAATTAATGGTTTTTAATATATTTACAATGTTGTGCAACTACCACTTCTACCTATGAAGATTTTTTATTTCTCAAAAAAAATCTCCGAAACCATTAGCAATCATCACATTCTTCCTTTGCCTAGCCCATGATAAACTAGTCATCTTTCTGTCTCTATGGATATGTCTATTTTTAACATTTCACATAAACAGAATCATAATGTGGGTTTTTTTTGTGACTGTCTTCTTTCACTTAACATAATGTTTTCAAGGTTTATCCATGTGGTAGCACGTGTTAGAATTTTCATTCCTTCGTGTGGCTGAATAATATTCTATTCTCTGGAATACTACCTTTTATTTATCTATTCTTCAGTTAATGGATATTTGGATTATTGCCTCTTTTTTAGGGTATTAATTCATAATACTGCTGCTATGAACATTTGTGTGCAAGTTCTTCTATGCATATAAGCTTTCAATTCTCTTGGGTACATACCCAGGAGGGAATTGTTGGATCACATGGTAATTCCATCTTTAAATTATTGAGGAACTGATAAATTTTCCAGAGCAGCTGCACCATTTTACATTTCCACAAGCAAAAGGCTCCCATCTCTCCACATTGTCCCTAACACTTGTTATGATAGCCATCCTAGTGGGTAGAGGTGATATCTCATCTCACTGATTTTCATTTACCTACCAACAAATGATATTGAGCATCTTCTTCATGTATTTATTGACTATTTGTATATTTTATTTGGAGAAATGTCTGTTCAAATATGGTGCCCTTTTTAAAATTGGTCTTCTTATTTTTTTCCTTTTTTGGGGGGGTCTTCTTATTATTGAGTTATAAGAGTTCTTTATATATATTTTTGATAGTAGACCCTTATCAGATATATGATTCACAAATATTCTGTAATGTAACTCTATACTTTTTAAAATTAAGTTTTTAATTTTAATTCTAGTATTATTAACATAATGCTATATTAATTTCAGGTGTACAATATAGTGTTTCAACAAGTCTATACATTACTCAGTGCTCATCATGATAAGTGTACATTTTAATCCTTATCACCTATTTCACCCATCCTCCACCTACCTCCCTTTTGGTAGCCATCAGTTTGTTCTCTATAGATAAGGGTCTATTTCTTGTTTTGTCTTTCTCTGTTTTTTTTTCCTTTGCTCATTTGCTTTTTCTTATATTCCACATATGAGTGATACCATATGGTAGTTGTCTTCTTCTGACTTATTTTGCCTAGCATTATACTCAGTACCTCCATTCATGTTGTTGTAAATGGCAAGATTTCATTCTTTTTTGAGTGAACAATATTCTATTGTATATATACCACTTCTTTTTTTTATATACCACCTGTTTTTTATCCATTCATCTATTGATGGACCCTTGGGCTGCTTCCATAATTTGGCTACTGTAAATAATTCTGCAATCATCATGGGGCACATATATCCCCTTTGAATTAGTGTTTTTGTATTTGGGGGGTAAATATCCAGTAGTGCAATTACTGGATCATATGATAGTTCTATTTTTAACTTTTTGAGAAACTTCAAAACTGTTTTCCACAGGGGCTGCACCAGTTTGTATTCCCACCAACTGTGCACAAAGGTTCCTTTTCCTCCACATCCTCACCAAAGCTTGTCATTTCATGTGTGTGTGTGTGTGTGTGTGTGTGTGTGTGTGTGTGTGTGTGTTTAGCTATTCTGACAGTTGTGAGGTGATATTTCATTGTGGTTCTGATTTGAATTTCGGTGATGATGAGTGATGTTGAACATCTTTTCATGTGTCTGTTAGCCATCTGGATGTCTTCTTTGAAGAAAAGTCTGTTCATGTCTTCTGCTCATTTTTTAATTGTATAATTTGTTTTTAGGGTGTTAAGTTGTGTAATTTCTTTATATATTTTGGATACTAACCCTTTATTGGATATGTCATTTGCAAATGTCATCTCCCATTCAGTAGGTTACCTTTCAGTTTTGTTGATTGTTTCCTTTGCTGTCCTTCAGCTTTGTGGAAGCTTTTTATTTCAGTGTAGTCTCAACAGTTTATTTTTGCTTTTATTTCCCTTGCCTCAGGAAGCATATCTAGAAAAACATTGCTACCACTAATGTCAGAGAAATTATTGTCTATGCTATTTTCTAGGATTAGAAAATATGGTTTCAGGTCCCACAATTAGGTCTTTAATCCATTTTGAGTTTATCTTTATATATAATGAAAGAAAGTGTGGTCCAGTTTCATTCTTGCTATCCAGTTTTCCCTACACCAATTATTGAAGAGACTTTTTCCCATTGTATATTCCTTCCTCCTTTGCCAAAGATTAATCGACCACATAATTGTGAGCTTATTTCTGGATTTTCTATTCTGTTCTCTTGATCTATGTATCTACACTTATGCCAGTACCATAAAAATAGATTACTATTGTTTTGATTACTACAGCTTTGTAATAAAACTTGAAGTCTGGAGTTGTGATACCTCCAATTTTGTTTTTGTTTTTCAAGACTGCTTTGGCTATTTGGGGTCTTTTGTGGTTCCATACAAATTTTAGGATTGTTTGTTCTAGTTCTATGAAAAATGTTATTGGTATTTTGATAGGGATTGCATTAAATCTGTAGATTGCTTTGTGACATATAAACATTTTTAAAACTTTGTTCTTCCAATCCATTGGCATGGTTTTCCATTTCTTGGTGTTGTCTTCAATTTCCCATCAATGTTTCATAGTTTTCAGATTACAGATAATACACTTCTTTGGTTAAGCTTATTCTTAGATATATTTTTTTGGTGCAACTGTAAATGAGGTTGTTTTCTTAATTTCACTTTCTGCTGCTTCATTATTAGTGTATAGGAATGCAACAGATTTCTCTACATTGATTTTTTTATCCTGCGACTTTACTGAATTCATTGATTAGTTCTAGTAGTTTTTTGGTGGAGTCTTTAGGGCTTTTGATATATAGTATTATGTTATCTACAAATAGTGAAAATTTTACTCCTTCTTTACCAATTTGTATGCCTTTTATTTCTTTTTGTTGTCTGACTGCTGTGGATAGAACTTCCAGTACTATGCTGAATAACAGTGGTAAGAGTGGACATCCTTGTCCTTGCTTTTTCCCTAGGGGAAAAGCTGTCAGTTTTTTCCCCATTAAGTATGATGTTGACTGTGGGTTTTTCATCTAAGGCCTTTGTTTGTTGAGGTGTGTTCCCTCTAATCCTACTTTGTTCAGGGTTTTTATCATGAGCGGATATTGTACTTTGTCAGATGCTTTTTCTGCATCAACTAAAATAATCATATGGTTCTTATCTTTTCTCTTGTTAATAAGATGTATCACATTGATTCATTTGTGAATATTGAACCACCCTTGCATTCCAGAAATAAATCCCACTTGATTGTGGTGAACAATTTCTTTTAATGTATGATTGCATATGGTATGTTAGCATTTTGTTGAGGATTTTTGCATCCATGTTCATCATAGATATTGGCCTGTGATCATCACAGATATTTATCTGTGATGTCTTTTCTGGTTTTGGTGTCAGAGTGATACTGGCCTCATAGAAGAGTTTGGAATTTTTCTTTCTCTTCTATTTTTTGGAATACATTGAAAAGAATAAGTATTTTTTTCTTTAAAATGTTTGGTAGAGGAGTACTTGAATGGCTCAATCAGTTGAGTGTTTGACTCTTGATTTTGGCTCAGGTCATGATCTCATTGTTCATAACATGGAGTCCCATGTCAGGACTGTCTCTCCCTTTCTCTCTGCCCTTCCCCCACTCAGGCTTTTTCTCTTAAAATAAATAAACATTTTAAAAAATAAACGTTTGGTAGAATTCACTTGTTAAGTTGTCTGGTCCTGGACTTTTGTGTTTTGGGAGTTTATTGATTACAGATTCAATTTCTTTACTGGCTAGGTCTGCTCAAATTTTCTATTTCTTTCTACTTCAGTTTTGGTAGGTTATATGTTTCTAGGAATTTATCCATTTCTTCTAGGTTGTTCAATTTGTTGGCATATAATTTTTCATAATATTCTCTTAAAATTCTCTTTTTTTCTGTGGTGTTGATTGTTATTCTCTTTCATTAGTGATTTTGTTTATTTGGCTTTTCCCTCTCCCCCCTGCCCTTTTTCTTTTCTTTTCTTTTCTTTCTTTCTTTCTTTCTTTCTTTCTTTCTTTCTTTCTCTCTTTCATCTTTCTTCCTTTCTTCCTTTCTTCCTTCCTTTCTCCCTCCCTCTCTCTCTCTGTCTCTCTCTCTTTTTTTCTTTCTTTCTTGTAAGTCCAGGTAGAAGTTGATCTTTCCAAAGAACCAGCTCCTGGCTTCATTGATCTTATCTATTGTTTTCTTTTGTTTTTAGTTCCTATATCATTTATTTCTGCTCTAATATTTATTATTTCATTCCTTGTGCTAGCTTGGGGTTTTGTTTGTGGTTCTTTTTCTAGCTCCTTTAAGTGTAAGATTAGGTTCTTTATTTGAGGTTTTTCTTGCTTCTTGAGGTAGGCCTGTATTGTATAAACTTTCCTCTTAGAACCACTTTTCCTGCATCCCTAAGATCTTGGATTATTGTGTTTTTATTGTCATTTGCCTCCATGCAGTTTATTTATTCTTTAATTTCTTGATTGGCCTGTTCTTTAGTATCATGTTATCTAATGTCCACGTATTTGTGTTCTTTCCAGATTTCTTCTTGTGGCTGATCTCTAGTTTCATACCAGAGTTGTCAGAAAACATGCATGGTAAGACTTCGATCTTCTTGAATTTGCTGAGGCTTGTTTTGTGGCCTAATATGTGATCTATTAGGAGAATGTTCCATGTACTTTGAAAAGAATGTGTATTTTGCTGTTTTAGGTTGGAATGTACTGAATATATCTGTTAAATCCATCTGGTCCAGTATGTCATTCATAGATACTGTTTCCTTATTGATTTTCTGTTGGGTCACCTGTCCACTGGGGTAAGCCGGGTTTTAAATTCCTCTATTCTTATTGTGTCACTATCAATTAGTTCTTTTTTTTTTTTAATGTTTATTTATTTTTGAGACAGAGAGAGACAGAACATGAATGGGGGAGGAGCAGAGAGAGAGAGAGAGAGAGACACAGAATCCGAAGCAGGCTCCAGGCTCTGAGCTGTCAGCACAGAGCCAGACGTGGGGCTCGAACTCATGGACCATGAGATCGTGACCTGAGACGAAGTCGGACGCTTAACCGACTGAGCCACCCAGGCGCCCCTCAATTAGTTCTTTTATGTTTATTATTAACTGTTTTATGTATATGGGTGTTCCCATGTCAGGCATATAAATATTTACAATTGTTATATCTTTTTGTCGGACTGTCCCCTTTATTATTATATAATGTCCTTCTTTGTCTCTTGCTGTAGTCTTTGTTCTAAAGTTCATCTTATCCAATATAAGTATTGCTACTCTGGCTTTCTTTTGACATTCATTTGTGTGATAAGTGTTTCTCCATCCTCTCATTTCAATTTGCAGGTGTCTTTAGGTATTAAATGAGTCTCTTGTAGGCAACATATAGACAGGTCTTGTTTTTTTTTGTTTTTTATTAAAACCCATTCTGTCACCTTGTCTTTTGATTGGAGTGTTTAGTCCATCTACATTCAAAGTAATTATTGATATGTATTTTATTGTTATTTGTTTTGTGGTTGTTTTTGTAGTTTTTCTCTGATCCTTTATTTTCTTGCCTCTTTCATGGTTTACTGGCTTTCTTTAGTGATATACTCGGATTCCTTTCTTTTTATTCTTTGCATATTTATTACTGGTTTTTGATTTGTGGTTACCATTTGGTTTGTATATAACATCTTCTGTATATAGCAGTCTACATTAAGTTAATGGTCATATAAGTTTGAACCCATTCTTTACTCCACCGCCACTCCCCAACGTTTTAGGTATATGGTGTCATGTTTTACATCTTTTATTTTATGAATCCCTTGACTTTTTTACAGAAATATTTATTTTTACAGTTTTTGTGGGTTTTTTTCCTTTCCATACTCACATTTATGGTCTTTCCTTTCCACTCAAGGAGTCCCCTTTAATATTTCTTGTAGGGCTGGTTTAGTGGTCATGAACTCCTTTAGATTTTGTTTGGGATACTCTTTTATCTCTTCTATTCTGAATGATAGCATTGCTGGATAGTATTTTTGGCTGCAGATTTTTCCCTTTCAGCACTTTGAATATATCATGCCACTCTCTTGTGGACAGCAAGTTTCTGTTTAAAAAATTGCTGATAGCCTTATGGGGTTTCTCTGTTCTCTTTTCAATTGCTGCTTTTATTTTTTTTATCACTAATTTTTCCAAATTAATTAATATATGTTTTGGTGGGACCTCCTTGGTTTGATTTTTTGGGGGATCTCTGTGCCCCTTAGACCTGGATATCTGTTTCCTTCACTCAGTAGAGAAGTTTTCAGCTATTATTTCTTCAAATAAATTTTCTGCTCCCTTTTCTCTCCCTTCTTATTCTAGGATCCCTATCATGTGAGTGTTGTCATGCTTGATGGAGTCACTGAGTTCCTTAAGTCTGTTCTCATTTTCATAATTCTTTCTCTCATTTGTTAAGTTTGATTAATTTTCATTCCTGTCTTCCAGGTTATTCTTTTCTCTGTTTCCTCTAACCTATTTATTCTATCAAGTGTATTTTTAATTTCATTTATTGTGTCCTTCATATCTGATTGGTTCCTTTTTATTTCTTTGTTAAGGATATCACTGATGTTTTCTACCATTTCTCAAGTCCAGTGAGTATCTTTATGATCATCACTTTCAATTCTTTATCATGCATATTGCCTATATCCATTTTTGCTTAGGTCTCTTGCTATAGTTTGGTGTTGTTCTTTCATTTGGAACATATGCCTCTGTCTCATTTTGTCTAACTCTCTGTGTCTTTTTCTCTGTGTTAGAAATGTTAGCTAAGTCTCCAGCTCATGAATGTCCTTATGCAGAAGAGGTCCTGTAGTGCCCTGCAGTGTCCCCTGTTCCCCAGGAGCTGGCACTTCGGGAAGTGTCTCTTATGTGTGTTTCATGTGCCCTGCTGTTGAGTCCTGGCTGCTTTTTCCTTCAGTCCATTCATCTTCAGAGCCTCTTTTTGCCTGTCCCTGACCAGGGTGGGGGGTGGGGGGGTCATTTTAACAAGTTGTTCACTGGTCTGCTTGCTAAATGAGACCTGGTGCTGTTGCCACTGGAACTGAGGCCCCACAAAATTGCAGGTCAGGAATCCCATTGTTGGCAAAGTTTGCACCAGTCTTCTAAGGGAAGGGCCCCACAGTGACAGGACTGAGGCAAGTGTGACTAGGAAAAGTGAATCCAATGAAATGTAAGGGGGCGGAGCTTGGTATAAGCAAGTTTAGTAGCAAGTGTGGATATTGTGCTGGTTTCTGCATGTGGTTGTGTGTTTATGCTGGGGAGTAGAGGAGGGAAATGGCACCGGTCAGCAACTTTGTTCCTAGAGGGGTCTTCTCATGATCTCTGCCTTTCCAGGACACATTCTGAAATGTGTAAATTACTCTCCCTCCACTATGACCCAGGTATTTTGTTTGTTTTTCAAATTGCTGCTTCTACACTGTATCTCTACTGCTCTTTGTTGTAGTGTCTCTTCAAGGGCAGAACTTCATGTCCTAATGCCCTTGGGGCTCTCCTAAGGCAAGTCCATCAACTTTTAAAATTCTAGGCTTTAAGTCCCACTAATTGTAAGAGCTCACAAAATTCAGCCCTTCTTGCTATCAAAGCCAAATGTTATGGGGATTCATCTTCCTTGTGAAGGCTTCCCAGTATGACAGTCTGTTTCTTGCCCTTCACTGCGACCCTCTCTTCCTCCTGACCACAGATGGCCATGGTCCATTTTGCCCCAAAACAACATCTCTGCCCTTCCTACCTTCTTCTATGTGGCCTTTTCTCTACCTTTAGTTGTGGAGGTTGTTCTGCCAGTCTTTGGGCCAGTTTTGGGATTATTTACACCGATGTGAGTGGTATCTATTTGCATCCATGGGATGAGGTGAGCTTAGGGTCTTCCTACTCCACCATCTTCCTTAATTACATCTTTTATCAACTCTATACTTTCCTGATAGTGTCCATTGACAGAAAAAAAGTTTTAAATTTTGTTGAGATCCAATTTATTTTTTGATTGGTTGCTTATACTTTAAAACTATTTTTTTATAGTTTATTTATTTATTTTGAGAGAGAGAGAGAGCATGAGTAGGGGAGAGGCAGAAGACAGAATCCCAACCAGGCTCCACTTTGTCAGCATGGAGCACAATGTGGGGCCTGAACTCACAAACCATGAGATCATGGCCTGAGCTGAAGTCAGACACTTAACTGACTGAGCCACTCAAGTGCTCCTTTTGGTTGCTTATGCTTTTGGTGTCCTATCTAAAAAAAACTGAACCAAATTGTTGCTTAATCCAAGATCATAAAAATTTACACATGTTTTTGTTAAGAGTTTTATATTTTAAGTTCATACATTTAGGTCTTTCATCCATTTTGAGTTAATTTTGTATATCGTATGAGGTAGGAGACCAAATTCATTCATTTGTATATGGATATCCAGTTCTCCTAACACTGCTTGTTTGGAAGACTATTATTTCCCTGTTGAAGAATATTGGCACCCTTGTCAAAAATCAATTGATCATAAAATGTAAGAGTTTCTCTGGTCTAATTTTCCATTCCACTAGTGGTTACCATCCTACACCTAATACAGATAAACAAATATTTACTACTATATATAAAAACGAAAACACAGTACAAACTACTTCCTTCCACCGAAGCGCTCCTTTCCCTCACTAATAAGATGAAAACTTGAGAATGCTTTAAGTACCCTATTGCCCCTTGACCCAGATCCGACCCAGTGGGCCATGGCTCTGATCAGATGGTTTGGTCCTTCTAGTTTCCAGCTATTATCAGAGTTTTGCTTATACAATTGTTTCTGTTTCAAGATCCTTATTTAGCATTTTTGTGATCCATTCCTAGTCACTCTATCATCTTACTGTATATTGCACTACACACACACACACACACACACCAGTTGCCATGATAACATGACAAAATGCTGCCACTCAGGTTGGAGGGACAAAACTTCACGTCCCCAAATAGTAAAAACTCATCCTAATACTAGAATGTCTACATTTCTTTTTTTAAAATTTTTTTTTTCAACGTTTTTTATTTATTTTTGGGACAGAGAGAGACAGAGCATGAACGGGGGAGGGGCAGAGAGAGAGGGAGACACAGAATCGGAAACAGGCTCCAGGCTCCGAGCCATCAGCCCAGAGCCTGACGCGGGGCTCGAACTCACGGACCGCGAGATCGTGACCTGGCTGAAGTCGGACGCTTAACCGACTGCGCCACCCAGGCGCCCCAGAATGTCTACATTTCTTACAAAGAATGCCCCTATTTGCCATAACTCAAACCACCAGAGGAAGGTAAAGATCTCTAGGAGAGCACTGTGGGAAATGTTTGTATCCCCAATCCTTGTTTCCTCCCAGTGTCCCTGCCTTTTCCTAATAGTCTCCTGGGCTGATCCTCCCACTTCCAGAACCATTCAGATTGTCTCCTTCCAAACGGAGCTCAAGATTTGTGACCTTACTCCCCCAAGGCAGATAGAAAGGTGGCTTGCTGGGTTCAACTGGTGGAAAAGCAGAGGCACTCCGAAATGTGGGAGCCCTTCCAAAAAACCAGTTTGCACAATAAACAGGAACTTGGACTTCTTAAATACGGAGGAGTCTCTAATAGAGAAAGTTTAGACACTCAGGTAAGGTGTTTTTGGTCAGAAATGTTTCCAGACTCCTCAATTCACAGTGGCATAGAAACGTTTAACCCTGCTTCAGTTCTAGAAAAGCACAGTTTTGATTGCTCAAGCAGTTTCAGCCTGGTGTCAAGAAAAAAATGCCCTCAGTCCTCTTCTGAGGAAGAAAAACCAAACAACAACAACAACAAAACAACAAACCAAACATGTAGCTTTTGCTGTCTCTCATGTAAGCAATCCCTCTAGAGATTCTAGAGGTTCCTTGCATTTGGCTCACAAAGGGAAAACCCAGACCATTTATACTCTAACCTGGAGAACTGGAAGTGTCTCCTGGGGTATTTCTGCTGCACATGAAAGACAAAGCTATTTCATTTAAGCCAAAAACATAAGGAAGGGGATTTTTCAGTGTGAGAGGTTTAACTATTTGATTGTTAAGGCCAAACTAACTCTATGCATTAATTCTGGGAACTACCATCTCCAGGTCCTCAGTACATACACTCAACTGTCTGTCCTCCTTGTTTGGAATCAGAGTATAAGAGAAATAATTTTCCTTGGTAATCTTGTTAGAATGTGTCAGGCCAGCTTGATTATCACCCCCGTATCTTGCAGTCTCTCCAAGACTATACCTCTTTTGCAGGTATAGTCCCATTCCAGCCTCCAGACCAAATCCCTGCAGTAGAAGAGGTATATAGTCCAGACTGCTAGTTCAGGGTTGTCTGGTGTCCATTTCTGATGAGTGAACTTCTTCCTATCTCTGAGACCTTTAGGCTCCACTTGGGTTAACTGAGGTTTTGCCTTGCTTCTTGTACTTAGACTTCTGTTATGAAAATGCTGGGCCTTGGCTTGCACATTCCAGGCTCTAGAGCTGGGCCCTGACATCTGCTAACTCTTTTGCTGATGCAGCTTCTCTTTGTCCATATGAATCAGTGTCCCTTGCCTCTAGTCATGCTGATATGCTTATCTGCAGCCTGCTTCTTGATACATAAACCTGCTAATCTGCTGGATTACTGTCATTGTCCCTGATGCAACCCATCTGCCAGATTCCAAATATGCTCTGAACACACAGCCAACAAGTAGGATGTGAAAGAGATGAGTAAAGAAAACTCCAAGGTTTGGCCTGAGAAACCAGGAGTTGCCATCAACGGAGATGGGCAAGCTATATGTAGAACATGTCTGAGGTTGCTGGAGGAAGATTAGAAGTTGTTTTGGATACGTTAACATAGAGATATTCATTATCAATCCAGCTATGGAGATGGAGTTGGTCATTGGACATACACCTCTGGAATGTGGGAGAGAGGCCTGGACTGGATATTACTATTTTGGATGTCATTGGTATGTATAGAGCATTTAAGCCATTGCACTGGGTGAGATCACTAAAAGTTGATGTAGACAGAAAAAGTCTAAAAACTGAAGCAAGAGACACTCCTACATTAGAGATTGAGGAGGAGAGGAAGAATCAACAAAGAAGGCTGCTTCCTGGAAAACCGATTGCCTTTTTTTCAGCAAATAATTAGTAAACATAACTATAGATGCATGCTAGGATCTAACCAGAGTTTTTCCTCTTTGTGAGTTTTTTTTACAGTGTGTCCCTCACTTTACATGCAAATAGGATGCTACATACTCAGCATTGGCCAAGGCCTTTTTGTGTAGTTCTGACCATGGACTTGGGTTTGCTCCAAGTCTTCCTCATTTTCTCCTGGTTTATGTGGGATCAGAAATATGCATTTTCATGAAGATGTAGCAGAGGCAGAAGTGAAGACATGTCCAGAGAGCAATGCAGTTTATAGGCTCACATCAGATAGAATACAAGGTTTAAGAACAACCTTCTATCCAAATATGCTAACCAATCATACCTGTGGGTGAGCATTTGGCTTTTTGTGTATGTATTCTTTATCTGGTAAATGGTGATTCTTTGGGAAATATTTTCTCTTTTTAAGGAAAAATTGGAAAATTTAGTGTTTAGTTGGCTTTTTATCCATTCTGATACCCTATGTCTTTTAGTTGGCGCATTTAAACCATTTACATTCAGTGTTATTATAGAAAGATATGGGTTTAGAGTCATTGTGATGTCTGTATGTTTTATGCTTGTAGTGATGTCTCTGGTACTTTGTCTCACAGGATCCCCCTTAGGATCTCTTGTAGGGCTGGTTTCGTGGTGACAAATTCCTTCAGTTTTTGTTTGTTTGGGAAGACCTTTATCTCTCCTTCTATTCTAAATGACAGACTTGCTGGATAAAGGATTCTCGGCTGCATATTTTTTCTGTTTAGCACACTGTAGATATCGTGCCAAGCCTTTCTGGCCTGCCAAGTTTCAAAGGAGAGATCAGTCACGAGTCTTATAGGTCTCCCTTTATATGTGAGGGCACGTTTATCCCTTGCTGCTTTCAGAATTTTCTCTTTATCCTTGTATTTTGCCAGTTTCACTATGATATGTCGTGCAGAAGATCGATTCAAGTTACGTCTGAAGGGAGTTCTCTGTGCCTCTTGGATTTCAATGCCTTTTTCCTTCCCCAGTTCAGGGAAGTTCTCAGCTATAATTTGTTCAAGTACCCCTTCAGCACCCTTCCCTCTCTCTTCCTCCTCTGGGATACCAATTATGCGTATATTATTTTTTTTTAGTGTATCACTTAGTTCTCTAATGTTTAGTTGGCTTTTATATGGAAGTGTAATCTCCTAATTAAAACATAAACTATTTAAAATATTAAAACCCCCCCAAAATTTTTTAAACAAACCCATTTAAACAACATATAAAAGGAACTGTATTAATTTTCTTGGGCAGCCATAACCAAGCACCATAAACTTGGTGGCTTAAAACAACAAAATATATTCTCTCACAATTCTGGAGGCTAGAAGTCCAAAACCAAGGTGTTGGTGCTCTCTTTGCCTCTTCCCTGTGTGGTTCCCGGCCATCCCTCGTGTTCTTGGCTTCTTGCTGCACTATTCGAATCTCTGTCTTCACATGGCCTTCTCTCCTGTGTGTGTCCAAATTTCCATTTTCTTAGAAGGACACCAGTCACTGTATTAGGGCCCACACGAACCCAGTATGACCTCATCTTAACTTAATTACAACTGCAAAGACCCTATTGCCAAATAAGGTCACATTCACAGATTCTGGGTGGATATGAATTGGGGGAAGGGGACACTTTCCAACCCAGTAGAGTAAGAGTGAACTTATTCCATATGTAACTAAATACAAGTTATTGTATCATTGTCATAAAAATAAAAAAAAAAAAAAATGCACGCCCATCCCAAAACAAAGAAGCTAACAAAGTAAACAATTACAGAAGAGGACTTACCCTAATTCTGAGTTATCACACCTCAGTGTGTGCCTCTAGTGTATTTTCAGAAACCATAGCACTCTACTACTGTGTTCCACTGGGTCCCAGGAGATTCCTTAGTTTGCCACTTGCTTGACCTTTTATGAGTCATCCATGCTGGGTTTGACAATCTACTAGGGACAAAAATGAATCAGGTAGCTGTCTGGTTCTTCCCTTCTTTTATCTCTGCTTCACAGAGAATCCCAGATCAGTTGCCTCCAGCATTTCCACTTGGTCTCAGAGCTTTGGATCTAATCAGAATGGATTTAAATTACTGGGCCAGCAGTGAGCCTGCCTGATTTTTCCAGAGCCAGGCTTGACCTAACTGGGCAATCTCCTAAGGAATGCAAACCGGCTCCCTCCATTCAGACCTGGGTCAATGTCAGTGAAAGCATAAAAAAGAAAGCAAAAAAGTTGGGGTGTTGGGCTATGGACACTTCTTCCTTACTCTGAGTACCACTCTTTCCTGTATTGTGGAGCAGTGGACAGGGCAGTCCCAACCCAGGTCAAGCACATAACTTACAAGTGGAGAGTGACTTCTTCTTATACCACATTATTTCCAATTTACCACATGGCTGAAGATCTTCACCTTGGCTGTCAAAACTTAGAAATAATTATTTTAAAACACACAATCTAAACAAGGCATCTCAGATGTTTACCTCATAGCATAGCACTGATTTGAATTTTGTCGCTCCAGCATGTTTAGTGTTCAACTAAAACAGCTTTGTTTTTTCTATTCAGCATTCAACTTTTCCTTTAAGGTCAGAGTACGTCTGCTGCATCAGTGGCCTCCTTGGGCCAAATATTAGGTACGATGTATTCGCTAAGCCAGTTAATTCTTACTAAAAGTAGATCTTTGCTTACATCTGTACCTTCTTCCCTAGGAGACAAACTAATAGGTAAAAATGCACTCACTTTAAAAGTTGGGGCTCTCAGCAGATGACTGAGTGCTGTGCTAGGGGTAGTCTCACGAGCTACCTAACCCAGGCTGCTTATAAAGGTCATAGAAAGTTCTTCAAGGAAAGTATCAATCTGGCCAACCCCCTAACTTTACCTGCTCCCAGGATTGCTAACTTCAACACAAGCTATAATTCTTCGACTACTGTAACTATAAATAGTAAGCTACTAACAATGGAGAAAAAGAAAACAATAATAAAAATAGAAAAACCCTTTATGTTCTTTTCCACAAGTTGGTTCCCAAAAGTTCCTTCTTTTTTGCTGAAAAATGATATTGTTAAGCTTGTCAGAAGAATGCAAAACACAGATAGATCTCTCCCTCAAGGGCAGCGTGTAACCAGTAGCTGACAAAGATTTCTGAATATAAGAAATAATCATATGGCAGATTAACTTTTGGCTCAATTTCTCTACTTCAAAGTGTCCTTGCCTCAAAGTGGGATAACAAAGACCACCCACTTAAGCACAGAAAGACAAATCTTAGAACGTGTATAAACGACTATTCTCACGCTTTTCCATTCTTGTTTTTGTGATTCAAAATGTAATACATTTGTGTGGTAATAAATGTTTCTCTTTGATCACATTTAACCTGGATATTGTTAATTCATGGCAAAGAGTCAAAGAAAGGAGAATGGATCAAAAAGCCTCTAGGTAATAGTTTCTAAGATTCAGGAGAGGAGCACCTACGCAGTAGTTTCAGACCTGTATAGCCAACGGCCTGTTACATTAGGTTATCTCAAAAGCACATCAGATGCAAGGTGTTATAACCAAGCTCATTATGTTCCTCTTCCATCCTCTTCGTCTTCCAAAGTTCTCCTAACTCACTGAATCAATAGGCCATCTTTGACTCACCCCTTTCCTCCCTCATTCACCCTATCCCAACCCATTAAGATGTGTTATCAAATTAACCCATTATTGTGTTAATTTTATCTACTTTATCACTCTGGAGATGGCCGCTGTCACCACCCTAACTGCTCACCTCACCAGTCTCCTAAGTATCCACACTATTTGCCATCAGCCCTCTACTGTCTATTCTTCACATTAATGCAGGTTACCCGTTTTCCACTGAAATTTGCAATCAGGATTTTGAAATAGTTTGCAAACACCAAAGAAAAAATTGAAATATGTACACTATAGAGCATAATGAAATGAATATTCATACACCTACCACCCAAGGAAAAAAAATATATATATATGCACAAATGTAACTCCCCTGTGTAAAATCCACATCATTCATTCAGAGAGGTTTTGATTCTTAGGTTATAGCTGGTGCTTCTTACTTCAGGATCTTTGCTGTTACTGGTTAGAATATGCTCTCCCTGTCTCATTTCCTGCCCTTCTAACCTCTCTTATGCAACCCTTCTCAAAGTACCCAAGGCTTTCCTTCATAAGCGTGTACACTTGAAATGGTGTATTTATGACTGTTACAAGTCTAAAAGTTCCATGTTGGCACAGACTATATCTTTTTTGCTTATCACTTCAGCAATTGTACTCACATAATACCCTGGCACCAGTAAATGTTTGTTAGATGATGAAAGGTGAATTGGCTGAACTATGGATGGAGAGCAGGGGAAGGAAAAACCCTTAGAATTTCCTGTGTCATATAGTCACTACATATAAAAATGACTTCTCCCCATCAGTGAATCCTACCTTTAATGAAGTATAGCCCTTGAGGTTGTATGTCTCACATAAAGATTGCCTTATTTAATTGCTTCAGCTTTACATATGCTTCATGAACTTCAACCAGTGGACCTCTCCATATTTTTCTACTCATTTAGCTACAGTCTATGTACAACTGCCCTTAGGCCTAGTATTTTAAAAGTGCACATCTTTACTTTGACCTTGCTCAACTAAGAATGTGTACTAGGAACCAAAGATTAAGAGCTCAATAAATTATCCACTGCTACTATAACTCAAAAAATTTTAACCGAACACAGGTTTGCATTAAGTATATGTATATTAAGGATATATATATATACACTTGAAATAGATATTCTATAGCTGTACATGTGAAGGTAAAATATTAAATTCACAAGTACCTTCCGCCATGAATCAGCTATGAGCAAAGTTGCTTAACATGTATATTGATATCTTAAATATCTTAAGAAACTGAAATATGAAGTGTTTAAAAAAAGTTTTTTTAATGTTTATTTATTTTTGAGTGGGGGAGGGCAGAGAAAGAGAGAGAGACACAGAATCCAAAGCAGGCTCCAGGCTCTGAGCTGTCAGCACAGAGCCTGACGCGGGGCTCAAACTTGTGAGATCATGCCCTGAGCTGAAGTCAGACACTCAACTGACTGAGCCACCCAGGCATCCCAAATATGAAGTGTTTATTCTCACAAATCACCTAGAAACAAATTTTTGCTCTGAAAAGTCAGGAAAAACTATTCTTTATGTATAAAATGAAGTTACTTCTATCTTACAGGCTATTTTATATATAGAGTGAGAGAGAGAGAAAGAGAAAGAGAGAGACTGTATTTATTAGGTCCACAATTTTGACTAGGATTTAAATTCAGGTTCTGCGGTCCCTGACAATGACTCCTGGAAAACTCTTCATTTGGTTTCCTCTTCTATGAGAGAGGAGCATTGCCTGGTTAACAGGATTATCGGAAGGTCAAACAAAATAACATATGAGGAAGCACCAGTCACAGTCTGTACTCAATAAAAGTTAAAAAAATTAACAGAACTTTATAGCATTGTAGCATATACAGGTTATAAAATCCTATAAAGGTAGTACGTTATAAATAAAGCAAAGCACAAACCCCAGAGTATACCTTTGTTTATATTAAAGCAAACGGTCATAAAATCTTAGACTAAACCCCTAGAATAAAACTACAGCAGCAATTAAAATAATCTGGTTTCAAAGAGAAGGACAGAACGTGAACAAAAGCAGCATGCTGTCTGGCTGGAAAATGTATCACTGACTCACACATTAACTACCTCAGTATTAATAATAATTTTTTAAGAACTTCTGAAAGTTTTGCTCACATTATTTTTGTTTTCCAAGATAAAGCACGGAGAACCCTTTCCTCTCCTTCCGCTTCTTCCCCTTTTGTAGCTTTGACCTCCTCTGCCCACAAGCACTAGGTACCGTACACAGGGCCTGTCAGGTTAGTGCTCTGGGCTATGTGCTAGGCTCGTAATGATTTCAAGTGCCTGACCTAACTTGACAAGACTGCAGCCTTCCCTTCATTCTCCTCAGCAGAAGGTCTGTGCTAGAATTCATTCTAAACGCTGCTCCCTCTTGGATGGTGACTTGGTTAAGTGTATCTGGCCTCTTCCTCCTCATGCGTGAGTGTATCTTTAATGTTTCCTTTCTGGTAAAATGAGAAAAAGATGTGAAGAAAACTCTTGGCAGTCACTTCTGTAGACCTCAGCACAAGTATTTTGTCCATTTTTCAATATAATATATTTTCTTGACAATTTAGATACCAAGACTTAATTTAACATTTATAAATATTTAAGAAAAAAGGAGTCAATTTGGAAACTTTATCAACAAGTCATCAAAACAAGGTTTGTTTTTTGACAGTGAATGTACAATATTGTATGGTTTGCCATTACTTCCTCTCTAGAAAGAAAGGTAAAATGAGAGATACAGTTTATAAGTAAGTCGTTATAAGCTTAGATTTTTCCAACACTTAAAGAGACATGAGTCAGAAAAAGTGCAATCGAACAAACCAACTGCAGAAGCCATTTTTGCAACAAGACCACATATTAGATGATATTAAGTAATTATTTTTTGTTAGGTGTAATAATGTCATTAAAGTTGTGTTTTTGTTGTTTTTAAAAAAGATCTTATCTGTCAGAGATACAAACTAAAGTACTGTAAGTAAAATGATTCACATGGGATACCCTTTAAAATATTCCAGCTTATAGATGGGTAATAAATATAATAGACTGGAGTAGTCTAATACTGTTGTTAACATATATAATAAACAAAATAGTGGAATTTCATGTCTATAATAAGTGGCATCCGGTGTAATGCACCATACAGACAAAAACAAAGGTATTTAGGTTACACATTGCTAAGCACACCTGTGACTTATGAGAGTGAATTTAGTATCAAAATGTATAGGGGTGTAAGGGTAATACACAGGTAAGAGAATGGAAGGAATACACTGGTATCACAGGATCTCCTATAACTCAGAGAAAGGTAGAAGGAGAGGTAAGACAGCTGGGTATCTGTCTACGTTAGAATTAATGTATTATGAAAATAAAAGACAACTTCTGGATGAGAAACACTTTCTATCCAGACTTGAGGCCACCACATATTCTCCTCATCCTTTATTTCTGCGGTGTAAGCATATCACCAGAAACTCTTGATAGAATTAAATCCTCAACATTCAAAATGCTCATATCCAATGTAGTTCCAGTCCATAAAAATAAAACATTCTTTATGTTGAATGCATTTTTATGCATTCAAGAACAATAATCTAGACATTTTTCATGTAGGACTTAAGTAGGAGTAAAAGCGAGTTAAACCATTCAGATAAAAATGCAACTAAAGCTTCATTAGCTGCTTTGATGACTCATGAACATTTATATTTATACTATTATGTGTGATGCTCCATCCACATAAAAAAGGCATTCTATTTCTTTATTTTTTTTATTTGACAAGCAGCAATATCATGTTTGTCATTTTAATGTAGATACAATTATTAGGTTATCTGTCATATTACAATATTTAAGTTTTTAATTTTATGTCCTTTAAGATACATTAAAAAAAAAAAAAAAAAAACACATCAACTGCAAACGTGAAGGGGAGAAAAAGCATGGTACCCAACCAAATTTCCACATTTCAGCAATACTTCACTCATTCTTTTAATAAAGTTTTAAGAAATGTCATAATGACATGAGCTTGAAATATCTCTAGGCATTTTCTCTGACGCTCATGACGTGGCACTGGTGATGTTGTAAACAGCAGAAAAACAGGGGCTGCCAAATGACCAAATTATGGAGGCACAGGCCTGCTTTTTCCCACAGGAACACACCAAATGGTGATGGCAATGATCTTCTCACACCCACACTAGAGGAGAGCGACATCACGCTACGTAACTGTATTCATCTGCTGACGCTTGGCTGCGTTCGATGTACTGTTTGTCTATCAGAACTTCAATACACTTCTTAATCATGCTGATACTAGGATTAAACCTAGCTCTTGACTGGCTAATCACCTGTTGGAGAGAGACATTGATGTGTCAAACTACCGCTAATCAGTCAGTTATAAATCATTACTAACTAATCGGATATGACATGCTTCCAATGCATTGAGTGAGGTTCCATCAAATAGACCTAATCCATATGGGAAAAGTATGCTTAAAGTAATTATGAAATTATATTAATTAAACTGAATAAAATCATCCTAAATGCATGGGTATGATACATCAAACAAGTGAATGCCATGAACAGTATTAAACTGTTTTAGCTCAGAGGGCATTACACAAGGGGAGAGGGAACAATTTAAATCAATTTTGATGACATAAAATTTTTATGTAAAATAGGGGAAAAGCCTAATGTTTATGTTGTGAAGGAATTAAAATGCAAAACACAGATATAGCAAAATCTAATAATTTTCACACATAACAAAATTAAACTATTCACTAATCTATCTAAATACATGTACACATGCTCCAACTTCCATTTCACCCTTGCCAAACTTTCAAGTCCTTGCTGAACTAACACTTTCTCCAGAAACCTTCCCCCCAAATCCCCTAAGTCAATGCTTCCGTGTACATTCTCACAGTACTGTATCTCTTTCTCAGTGCATGTTAATGGAATTTTATATTTTTTGCTTGCATACTACTTCAGTCATGTATTTCTTCCCTATTAGATGGTCAGGAACCATATCTTGTGTTGCTCTGCACCACATCCCTAATGATGTGCATAACCCTCTATCACATGGTAGACACTCCTATATTTATGGAATGAATGAATACTTGATACAGTCAATTTCCTTCAATAACTGGACAGGAGGCTCAATATACTGGTGAACTTAGCTCTCTAAATCTAAGCCAAGGGAAATCTGAACTTAATACTGAAATTATAAGTGAGTACTGTTCTCATTAAGTAATGAGACATTTCTTTATGCTATTTGGGAATCATATTATTTCTGTATCATGTTTACAAAGAAACATTCCTAATCCATACATTGATAATACCCTTTGCCCCAAAAAGCCTTGAGGACTTCCCTGCCTTTTACCTCTTGAATAAGGGCATTATGCCGAAGTACTTTTCGTGCTTTCATGATACGAACTATAGCAGCTTGGAGATACATTTTCCGGTCCTCATCTACAGCACTTCTAGTCTGCTCCATTTCCTGTTTCACAGGGGGGAAAAAAGAGCAAATGAGACACTAGTCACTGAACCTTTCATAATTCATTCTATCAATGAGTTTAAATAAATTTCCAATCAATACTGAGCATCAAATTATGTAGTTAACATGTGCCCATTACCACATAACCATTACCAAAGGAATATCTACAGTGAGTTATTTATAATTTCTTGGGTTAAAGTTGGAAGGTTATTAAAAAAATTAACACTACTGTAAAATGTATTTAATGTAAATAAGCAATAAAGGAGAATTTAAATGATTTTCAGATTTTCAATAATTTTCAAATTTCTGTCCTGTCGGGGAGTACAGACTATATACCACATATATGCTTTTAGATGCTTTAGTAACTGTGCATACTGGATCAGGCCTCAAGGAGAAGAGCTGTGAAAGATTCTATTTGGCTCAAGCAGAGAAGCAGGGAAGGATGAGCCACAAAGGGCCTATCTCCACACAGCTCAAGGAAACACAGTAGAGTGAGGCATAGAAGCAGGCAATGCCACATTAATAGGGCTCTCATAACAGCTTTTAAAAGACAAAATACAACCCACATATTATAAATTATTATTCAATAGCCTAGAGAAAAATGAGATCTCAAACATTTTTGTGTTGAAATTTAGTCATAATTAACTAACATCTGTCTCCCATGGGGGAATAAGTTCTTGGAGAGGGCCCGACATCCTATCTTTTAACTGGACATGGGGCAGGATGTAAAGTTAGAAACATTTTCAACTTCTCTTTGAAAGAAATATGTTATAAAGCTTTTCTTTATTTTACAAATGAAAAATGTGAGAGATTATATCACTAGTCAAGGTAGGAATTTTTGTGAAGAATGCAAAGCAATGCTCCACATTTTGTCTAAAAGCAAATGTGACAATACTACAATACCCTTTTCCTTAAATACCCATTATATTACTATTTTTATAATCTAAGATACTGGCAGCGGGTTTGTTTGTTTGTAAGGTTAGTAAATGCAGAGAATAAACCAGAAAAAAAATGCATCACATTATTACTTTTGATGTGCAAAGTTTTGCATTCTCTCAGTTACACTTGTGAAGTCCAATGCTTAAATATTTCCAAGAGAAACAACATTAAAAAGCACTTACCTGTGGGGTGTCTTTCTGCATCGATGTAGTAATTTTAAATTTTGTTCTTTTACTGCTAAAGTTCATATTTAATGAAAATGAAGATTCTGCATCAATGTCTTCCTATAATTAAAAATAATTCATTCATATTTATCAAAATTAAAATCATTAAATAGGAGTTGCTGCAAATAATATGCCTTAAAATGAAATGGCCAAGCAAAGAAGACTCAACTCTCATCATTTTACATTACAAAGATTATTTAAGAGAAAAGTAACTGTCTTCTGTCAAAGAAAGCAAAAAACAATTCTTTTCTAGTTTTACACTTGAATTTTAATCTGTTTAACATTTAGAAATAAGCTATTTTATGGCCCAACTATTATATATATTACCACTAGATAAAGGGTCAAAGCTCATTGGCTTAAACAGAATTTAACATTTTAATTTTTATGACCTACTGTCACCCCATTTTGAAAAAGTGAGCAACCAATGGTCTTGTGCTGCAGTAACAAAATATCGATGATAAATAACTGGACTACAGAAGCAACTGGTTTCCCGTGGCACACGTGACTCTGGCGTGGTTCTGATGAAGTTTACCCTCCAATTCATGTTTTATTCACTCTGCCAGAAGCAAGTGGCCTTTTCTCAAGTGAAAGTTGTCAAACCAATTTTTATAATCACAACTTCTCTATCAGGCTTAAGAAAGCCACTCATGTCCTATAGTGAGTTTTCTCCATCAGCGGGATCAAAAAGCACTTGGCAAATGAACCATCTTCAATAATAACCTAAGAAGTTCTGCTAAGGAATGGCATTCATAATTAAAATTTAATGTGCGAATAAGCAATCTGTATTTATTTTGAACACTCCTGGGCAGCAAAAATAATACATTTTAGAAAACTATACAACTTCTTAAGCACTTAATTTAGCTAAAAATTTATACTTCAAATTTTAAGTTTTAAGTTTAAAAATTCATGCTTAAATTATAACTAATTGCATTAATTAAAATCTTAATATTAAGAAGTTAATATTTTGTTAAGATTCTGAAGTCAGAAAAATTAATCATTTCTCAGTATTAAGAAAAGCTTTATTTGACTTTCAGAATACATGCTATTTAAAGCTGCTCAATGATAGGCTACAAAATATCATCGGATTAAATGAACTGATGAGAGAAACTGTAGGCTATTAACTTCACCAAAACAAAAATGAAACACAATTTATGAGAATTTTTTCTTATAGGCACAATTTGAAATAGGACACTTAACTCATATCTGCTTCTTAAACGATTTAAGTGTCTAAAATATACTGTAACAACAACAAAAACTTGTTATTAGGAAAAAAAGCTACAAAGAAAAGAAGTAGATTACTGGCTTGCTCTTCTTGTGACAGATATTACAAATATATGGTGGTTATTAGTTGAGTCCTGGAATGAGGGAACAGGAGATTGAGAGCATTTGGGATGGTTACACAAACTAAATATGCACACAAATAAACATCAATAGATGGTCATTTCCTATTACAGAATCATGTAATTAAATATCAACTAAACACATGGAACAAAAAACAAACAGAAAGATTTACAACATGCTACTGTTTTTAACCTCAATTAACCAGAATCTACTCAGTGGCAATTCTTACACAATTTTCAGGAAACTGTCACAGTATAGGACAAATAAAATCAAATTGTAAAGGGAACACAGTCACCAACTTCTCTGTGACTGCACAAGCTCACAGCTTTAAGGAGCCTACAGTAATGCAGCTGGCTCCGCACTCAAGTGTGTTCCAAAGTACAAGGGACATTGCCAATTATAACCTTACTTGAAAAACTGCAAACATCTCATGAAAAAGCTGTAATGTTTATAATGCTTAAATTCCCCATACCTTTTCTGAATCATGGTTAATCATTTTCACATCAAGTAATGATTTGATTGTTTTTGTCAGTTCCTTTTCATTCATTTGAGTGCTGTCTTGAAGCTCTTTATAGCTGACAGTTTCACTGTTGTTAAAGGCAAGAAGAACTGCCATTTGGTATGTTGTAACCATGGCTACATATGGTTTGCCCAAATAGTTCATTTTAACTTCACCTACAATTAAAACAAAATTGTGACAATAAACTTATCATCAAAGAAACATTTCAAAATTACTTGAGTAATTGTTTATTTCAGCTACTTTCTCCTGAAAGAATGAGCCAAGGACTTATTAAATTGTTATAAAGCCATTCTTGCCAGCAATGTAATCATTTTGTTTGTTTGGGGGGTGGAGGGAGGACTGTTAGTTTTGAGTAGGCAGTATAAATCACAATTAAACTAAAATACCTCTACCAGTAGGTAACAATGTCTCTAAAAGTTAATAGGAAAGCTAAGACTTAGGCATGAAAAAAAGCAGTAAGAGGAGGTGAGGGTAGGAGGAGAAATGGACAAAAGGAGAGAATGACAGCCTGCTACCAGTAACTGCCTCAGGGGTGTCTATCTGGCAAGGTTCAAGCACACAGGGAGGTCTACAAGCACACGGGAGATGCTTCTCCTGTGGCTCTAACCTCCAGTTTCTGCCAAAATTTAACAATGCTATTTTGTCTCATAAACAAACATTTTTCTTCTCAGTAACTTTCTAGGGGCAAACAAATGGGAGAAGAGACAAAAAGATACATTATTTTGATGAAATAGTTGATAGAATAAACAAGTTCTAGATAATACACTACTCTGGAAAGCTATAAAGGATACAGCGGGTTTAGGCTCACTGAAGTTCTGCAACACCCCAGGGAGGCAGTGCACTGAAAAGTTTATAATAAACTGTATGACAAACATGTATGCACTCTATAACATGTAAAGTTAATGCAGGTCAACCAACAATTTCCTTTAGGACATAAAGCATAAAGCTGTGGTTTAGTGGCTGTATTTCTCTCTGTCTCTTACACACCCTGAATTATTCGACTATTAATGGATTATAAACTAAACCATTACAAGATCTGGTTTTAAAGCTCTACATTATACTCAAAGAGGCTATATTTCACATGAACTTACCCCAGAGGCTACATTCTCCCTGTGAGTGGTAATTAGGATCTCTGATCAAGATGTTGTGCTTATTTATTCATTATGTAATTAAAAAATTTAAAGGATATCAAGTCAATTTGCCACTGATTATCATGCAGATGCCTATTCCAATTTTTATTGTGCTTCAACCTATTTCAAAAATAACTGTTATTCAGATAATTATTTAGAAACCCTAAAGAAAAATATGCCTTATCTCTGAATTTTCATGAAAGGAGGGCTTAACAGAGTTTAAGTAAAAAGTTAACATTAGGAGTGTCCTGCCAACAATCAGTACCAAAAATACTTTAAGGACTCTCACCTCAACATTTCAGTTTGGGAAATATGGTGAGAAGCAAGATATCACATAAACTGTACATAATTTGTGTAATGACTGTTTCAATCATATGTCAGAAACAAGTACGAAGTAATGCATCAAACATGCAGATGATGAAGTGGGACCTCAGGCGACACTTTATGGATGCTATAACACGCTGCCATGGGTTTGGACACAGAATGCATCTCCTGCCACACCAAGCAGTCTTTCATCACCACCAGAACCCAAGGAACATTAAGAGACAATGCAAGGAAAGGGTCAATGTAAATAAAGGGTCAATGTAGCATTTATTATTAAGTTCATTCTGCAACATTTAATAAGAGGAAAACTAGTTTTGTAATACTTTTTTTTTCCCCTGCTATTTTTTAGTTGTCAGCATTAGGGGCACATGGGCCTCTTGCCACCTTTTCAGTACCACTGAAAAGCACCACAGTACTCATTAGCTCACAGAAGAAAAAAAAATGGGAAAAGCATAGAGGGAATATGTGGGGCAGGGTAGGAAATCCCAAATTTGGACGATTCATTTAGTTACTGCCATAAACAGAAACAGAAGATACAAACGAGGTCATTTTACCTACAGAACAGGCTGGCAAACTTGATGAAACTTCAAACTAGAACAAAACATTCTGATACACACAAACTTTGAAAAAATAAGCCAACCATAACTCAAGAGGTATTTACAACTACAGGAAGTTAACAAGTGGGCAGAACTCTCTTAATAGTTTCATCCAAGTTACTTTCCCATTACCTGTCGGCTCCTTAGTCTCTAAGGGAAAGCTTTTCTTTACAGAAGAATGTCAGCTACTAAATGCTGAATGAGTGATAGAGTATCGCCAATTTGCAATCAGTAATGAAATAACTGATTCAAGCCATGATCATCCGTGGGTGCCAAAACCATTAGATAGAGCTGTTCCTGAAAAAGGGTATTCATATGGGACCTAGGTATCTCCCCTCAGATCACCTGTTAATTGAAAAGGGAAAAGAGTATCTTTACAATGAAGCTATCTGGTGGTCACCACCTTAACCAGGTGTCCAACATTAGAGTCTCTAATAGTGGGATAACCTGATATTATATGCCTTCTGGTACATTATGAAGTATATAGAGCTGCCTAAGAAGTATTCTTGCCGACAGTATAATTTGAATAGAATCAAACTTTTGAACCTAATTTCAGAAATACTAATTTACAGAAAGTATAGGGAATAGAAAACAAATCAAATACATCTACAATAATGTGACAAATCCAAAACACTGTCTGGTCTTTTCAAAAAAGTATGTCAAGAGGGGTAAAGGGGGTTAAGGAAGAGGTGGTAGGGAAAGGAAGTAGGAAGACACAATAACCAAATGCAATCAGTGACCTCTGATTACATTAAAACAGGCATTAAGGTCTCTTTGGGGACAACCAAGGAAATCTAAATATGGACTGGACATTAGGTAATATTAAAATCCCTCACAATTTTAACTGTCAAAGTATTTGAAATCAATAATGAAAGAGAATTCAGTCAAGGATAGGATCATTACCTTTTAAGGTATGTGCAATATGGTGGGATTTTGATTTTGGCAAATTTGCCAGATTAGATTTTGGCAAATAATCAATACTTATATGACTAATAGTTCATTAATTGCTTATATAATCTAATTATATGTATTATTTATGTATTATCTACATAGCTATGTATTAACCAATGAAGTGTTACTTCCCTTGAATTTATTTCTCAACTTATCTCTCAGCAGCTGACTTGGGATTCCTATAAAATCTTGATATGCCATAAATAAAATTTATTTATATCCAGTGTAAGTTTCCAGGTTCTGTATTTGTCATTTCTTCATCCAGTTGTTCTCTCAGAATAATTCTACCCAATGTCCTAGTCATAAATCCAATGGAATTTTTATCTTTCTCTCATTCAGTATCTCTGTCACATCTGATAGCATAGATTGCTTACTTCTTAAAATTCTTACCTCTGTTGGTAATATGCTCTCAACATTCTTCTTTGCCTATCTTGGCTAAGTCCTATTCATCCTTGAAAACCAAGTTTAGATGTTATTTACTCAGAAGGTTTCCTTCACCAGGAGCTATTTGCTACCACCAATCTATGGGAAACTAAAACCCTGGGCTCACCTATTACAACATTCAAAACATTTACCATAATTATTTACTTGTCTATCCTCCCATTAGATGTGAGCTTTTTGAGGGCTGAGGCTCTGTATTTTATCTGTACTTGGCATACAGAAGTACTTGGGACAAAGATGTTCTCTGGGTTATAAATGAATTTTTCAAAGTGAAAGATGAGGCAATAGGCTCAGAGAAGTTAAGTAATTTGCTCAAGGTTATAGACTTAATAGGCTAATAACCTGACATCTCCTGATTCTAAGTTTCTCCAAATATCACTTTATACCCCATCTCCAACCATTTGTAAAGACTCTTGGATTACAATACAAATAATACCTGGAATAATGTACAAATGGATTAGGAAAGAATAATTTTGATTATATGTAAAGGTATGAGTAATAGGGGTTCTCAAGAAACAAAACTCTTAGTCTAGAATGAGAGCCAATGTTTTAAAGGAGCCCTGGAACCTTATGACAAATGTGGGAACCACAGAACAAGCATCTTAAAGACAGATGGTGTTTGACAACTTTTGCTAATGAGTAAATGAATAAATGAGAAACAAAACCAAAATAAAATTTTACCCAATGGTTTCACTAATAGATCACAGGTATTTTCAGTGCTTTCAGTGATTCAAAACAAAAACGAATTTACAAGGTTAACAATATCTTTTCCAAGGAATAAACTATTTGACTCTAATGAAGACACATATACACAACATTGAAACAAGACAAAAACAAACAAATGAGCTCCAAAAATCTGGTTATCATGGACCAGCTTTGGAATTCTGTATGTTCAAAAACAGAAAAGGAATGTTGTTCTCTTTCCTACCTAGGTGTCATCAGTAACAGTTTTCAGGTCAAATTCCAAGAGCAAAAACTATGTCATTTTTTTTCTTTATTTCTATTACAATTAAGTTGCTGAACACCAAAAAAGTGAGCCCCTCATTAAAATACTTTAGGAGGCTGATTACTGCTGAGGTAATGAGAAAAACAAAGAGAGTTTAAACTCCCCAAGACAGATATTCATGGATATCAAAAATAAATTAAATTCGGGGCGCCTGGGTGGCGCAGTCGGTTAAGCGTCCGACTTCAGCCAGGTCACGATCTCGCGGTCCGTGAGTTCGAGCCCCGCGTCAGGCTCTGGGCTGATGGCTCGGATCCTGGAGCCTGTTTCCGATTCTGTGTCTCCCTCTCTCTCTGCCCCTCCCCCGTTCATGCTCTGTCTCTCTCTGTCCCAAAAATAAATAAAAAACGTTGAAAAAAAAAAAATTAAAAAAAAAAAAAAATTAAATTCAAGTACATTAAGATATATTAGTTCTTTTAGTTATCTAAAACACTGGTTGAGCATGTTTTTTCTTAAAACCCATTATATTTACTAAATGAGAATAGAAAAAATTCATAACAGAATGTAAAATTAAAGGTCAAGTACAAAATGGCCACTTATTAAATATCATTTCTGGGGCGCCTGGGTGGCTCAGTCAGTTAAGCATCTGACTTCAGCTCAGGTCATGATCTCGTGGTTTGTGAGTTTTGAGTCCTGCTTAGGGCTCTGTGCTGACAGCTTGGAGCCTGGAGCCTGCTTCGGATTCTGTGTCTCCCTCTCTCTCTGCCCCTCCCCCACTCACGCTCAGCCTCTCTCAAAAATAACTAACGTTAAAAAAAATTTTTTTTAATCATTTATTTCACAAACTGCTGAAATGTAAATGTCCAACTTGTTCAATAAAGTTAAACTTGTGTAAGTATGTTTTATCGTGTACTGATTACGTACTAATATGTATTACTAACAATGAGACATCATATTCCAAATATAAATTAGTCAAATAAATGGTAAGAGAAATTTTTCTTAAGTGAGTGAATAGAATTTCCTAATAAAGGTTATGGCACCTGATTGATCAAATTTTCTTATACCATTTCTAAGAGATACACCCTTAACAGAGATACCTTTTCCTTCTTATAGAAAGAGAAAGTTGACTCAATGAACTTTTCAAAGCAGAGCTTTAGCAAAAGTAGAGAAATTTTTGAGTGTTTGCTTTGGCTAACATCTTCAGGCAACTCAGAGCAACTGCACACAGTCTACAGTCATTCAGTTATGAATCCTACTGTCAAATAAGTGGACCCCACTGTTCCAGAAAGAAGCAAAGGACCAGATTCTGACTTTTCTAAAATTAAAAACTACTGGAAATTAATTGGGACACTCTGGAAAAAGTATTTACTATTGCAGTTCACTATAGCACCAAAAAGAAAAATCAAATGCTTGTATCTCCTTATGATCCTATAATGTTTAATGAAATTTCTGAGGACATTTGACATATTTAGAGAAAATAGGTTTTTTTTAAGAGTATCTGACCTGTCAAGTCTTGGTTTCTAAATAAAATTTCTACTGTCTATATAAAGTGGTTTGTTACAGAAATGTAAGAAACCATTACAAAATTCAGACATTTTCTTACCAAGCAGTAATAAAAACAGCATAATTTTATACTTATACTATTAAAAAGTGCTGCACTTGAACTTCATTATTAGTTGCTTTAATGATAACCAGCAAGGCAAACAGAGGAAAAGAGGTTAAAAACTATCGTTAGAAAAAAATAAAACAAAACAAAACTATCATTAAGCTGTAAGAAATCTCTTCCATTAAATTATTAACATAATTATATCAGGTAAATTTCACTACACTAGATATAATTAAATGCATTTTACCTGTACAGAGATAATGTAACCATGTAAGTTTCCTTCCACTAAAATGCTGGCTGTAAAATAATTCAAACTGTAGAAAAAGAAAAAAATCAAGTTAATTTCAGCTACTATAACATAACTACCTAGCTATTACTACATTGAAAAAGTAAAAAAAATGTTCATGTTAGAAAAGACATTATAACCCATCTGGTATACTTACTCATTGTATAGATGAGAAAACATATCCATGGCAAGTCCCTGACCAAGATCTTACAATTATTAGTCTAGCTCTTTTCACTTACAACTTTGTCCAGGATTCTCTCCACTAAACCACAGCCCTGTACAGTTGACTATTTGTATAAATTCAGAAATGACATAGTCAATGATTCATTTTGAGTTTGGAATGATAGCCATTTGGACTTTACAAATACAAACTACGGACCAAAAACATCATCATATATTTCCAATATGAAAATGGAAATCATACCTTCATTTCTAATATCCTATTTGCCAACATATATACTCTTGCTAAAATGACAGGTTGATTAATATTTCTGTGGTTACCTATAAGGTGACATCTACAATTTAACTTTACATCCAGTCAAACACAAATACAAACAAAGTTTCAAGGTACTCATCTTTGTATCTTCTTTTGTTGATATTATTATAAAAAAATTAACATTCTATTATTGTAGCTTTGAAAATTAAAAAACATCTTCCTTGAACTGAATGTATAATTGTAGGACATCAATCCAAAAAGTACCTTTTAAAGAGCCAGTACATAATTTATAGTGAGAAAACAATGCTGAAATGTAAAAAAAAACAAACCTCAATTTCATTATAACACTAAAAAATAAACGCATCATGTCACAATTCAGAATTATGGACATACTTTCAGCCATGATGTGCCACATGTAATAGTTACACCTAAAGCTTTTATCTGTATATCAAACTTAACCTTTTTTATTCCCAAAACAAAGTTTCAATAAAGCAATCACCAATGTTTGACCTGCCAGCTGCATACTTTCACTCTTTACAGCAGAAGTTTATAGCTGTCAGCCAAGAGAATTAGTGAATTCTTTTCAGCAGTTTATTCCAAGTTTGCCTGGTCCTGGGAAGCTAAAACTTGTTGAGCACGCTTTCCCTCCAATAGCATGATAAATAGGAAATGCCTGGCACCTAAAATACTTAAGATTTTCTGCTTGGTTCTAATCTAGACAAAGAGAAAAGCCAAAATAATGTCATCAAAGAATCCTAGAAGCAGGCTTTGACTAATCATCTCCAGGGGTGTCAATAAATTCAATTACTACTACATAACTCATAATTTTATGATGAATAATTTACAATGAATTTGTGGACAAAAGCAAAATAAAACATTTTGAAATCAAGAAAATCAAACTTTAAAATGCTCTTTATAAATTATTTAAGTGCAAAACTAGCTCCAGGATGTATATTCCAAGCTCTGAAGGCACTTGCTTTGCCTCTTTATACTCCTAGATCTATCAGTCAAGTTTTATTGATAATGATATAGATACATCAACAGAAAACATTCTTTTACCTTAAATTTAAAATCTGATTATAAAGATTTTCATTTCTGTAAATCATCAAGAACAAAAAGTCTCAGTTCCAAATGGAAATATTATAATATTCATCTGGTATTCAAAGATAAAAGCTATAAAACTTTGCTTCATTATATCTTTAAACAATTATGTTACCAAAGTTTAGTAGTAAAAAATATGTCTTGCCTCAACTTCTAATTTTAAAATAAGTAACAGGCTAGGACAGCATCTTTTAAATGCCGTTTGAGGGTATTAATTAGAACTCAAGAGGCCTTAAAAATGAATAATTCCTATTCACTTCTAATAGCTGAATTAATACAGATTACTTTATATTTCTTCAGTATTATTCAGATTTATGGACCACGTACAAAGGAAATATAACAAGATTTAATGGTCTAATATGCAAAAATAAATTATTTTTTATTGTTTTAGTTTTTTAACGTTTATTTATTTTTGAGACAGAGAGAGACAGAGCATGAACAGGGGAGGGTCAGAGAGAGAGGGAGACACAGAATCTGAAACAGACTCCAGGCTCTGAGCAGTCAGCACAGAGCCCGACGCGGGGCTCGAACTCACGGATCGCGAGATCATGACCTGAGCCGAAGTCGGACGCTTAACCGACTGAGCCACCCAGGCACCCCAAAAATAAATTATTTTTAATTAAAGTTTAATTTCCATAGTTTTAAGATTCACATGTGTAAAATGAAAGTAAATTTTTTGTGAAATAACCACATATTTTAAGATGTAAAATATAGAAAATATCACTAAGGCAAGATGAATTATTTACATGTAAAAATGTACACTGTTAAGTACACAGATGGATTTTCATTCCTATGTAACTGAACCCTTGGATTTACTAGAAAAAAAATAGGAGGACAAACTCCCTCTACTGGTAATTAGCGAAAATCCAAATGGAGAGGACAATATTCTTGGAATCATAAATAGTCAGAAAAAAAAAAAAAAACCCGCTGTTTATAAGTGAGGAAAGTGAAACCTGATAAAAGTTATACATTAATAAAGGCTGAAGGGTTTAAAAACCTGATGTTGGAAAATGATTATTTCAAGAGGAGAGAAAAAAAAACAACATAAAGTTAAAAGGAAACTATTTGTGGCAGCACCTGTTTTCTGCCTTAATTGTGATTCAAAAACTTGGGCCCTTAAGAAGTAAGTTTTAATACTGTCAAAGATGAGAGGTTAATTTTCTTCCACTTGCCAGATCACAAATACATCAAAATGCCTTACCTGGCTACCCAAACCCTACTCCTAGCTTGCATCTATCCTTTTTGGAAAATCCGTACTAACCTGGGCTCACACTATGCCCACCCAAATGAATGCTTTTCTTCATGTAGTTTCTAAGATGGTCGTGCCACCATGCCTTTCTAAGGAAGATGCAAGAAGTCCCTAAGTTCAACTCCTATTTTGAAAGCCTACCTTATGCCTCGTATCTTGAAATCTACCTGGTTGGTTACACTACTCTAACTCTGCTATTACCATTACTACTATAACTGTTACTTCTTCTATATTAGCTACCATTTATTGAGTACTTATTATACACCAGGCTAAGTGCTTTACATGATCTCATTTTATCTTTGTATCAGCACTCTGAGGTAGTCCTCTTATCAGTTAAAATATTAGAAAGTTATGTGCCCAAAGTCACAGAGCATACATAGTAAATAGCAGCATAGGAATATAAAATAAAAAACTATGATTCCAAAGCCTGTACTGTTATTTTATTTATAATGCTTATTTTGAAAGAAACAAAAAACATACTTACTTTAAAACATGACTCAAAATATCCATTACATATATCTCTAGGGAATAGTGTAATGAAATACCATTTTCATTTTTAACTTCATAACGTATGCATAACCCACTGGTTCATGAACAACCTCAAGTTAGTGTCCAAATAAGGGACTATAAACAATAATGAAGATTTCTCTAGAAAAAAATGTTACCCAAACTTCTAATCAGTCAAGAAATAAGAAACCTCTTTTGGTGAGTTAGTAAATCAAAAAGGGTTAGTTGCAAGAGAAATGAAAACATGTCCACTAAAAAACTTGTACACGAATGTTCACACCAGCATTATGCATATATTAAAAAGGCGGAAACCACCCAAATGTCCATCAACTGATGAATGGACACATATGTGGTACATGCATACAAGAGAATACTATTTGGCAATAAAAAGGAATTAACTACTGATACATGTTATAACATGGGATGAACCTTGACATTATGCTGAGTGAATGAAGTCAGTCACAAATGATATGACTCTGTATGAGATGTCCAGAATAGGCAAATCTATAGAGAAAGAAAGTAGACTGCTTCGGGATGAGTGGAGTGGTGAAGGGAGTTAAGGAAAAATGAGGAATGACTACAAATGGGTAGGGGGTTTTGGAGGGGCGATTTTGGGGTAATAAAAATGTTTTAAAATGGATTGTGTGATGGTTGCACAACTGTGAATATACTAAAAACCACTGAAATTGTACATGTTAAATGGGTGAATTGTATAGTGCTATGGTTTGAACATCTGTGTCCCTCCCAAATTCCTATGCTAAAATCCTAATGCCCAATGTGATGGTATTAGGAGATGAGGCCTCTGGGAGGTGCTTGGATCATAAGTATGGAACCCTCAGGAACAGGATTAGTGCTAATAGAAGAGAGACCTCACAGAGCTCCTTAGCGCCTTCTACCACGTGAGGACACAAGAAGTCTGTGGCCTGAACATGGCCCTCACCCAATCACGCCGGCACCCTGTTCTTAGGTTTCCAGCGTCCAGAACTGTGAGAAATAAATTTCTGTTGTTTATAAGCCACCCAGGCTGTGGTCTTTTGTTAGTTAGAGCAGCCTGAACAGGCTAAGACATATGTTATACGAATTATAGCTCAATAAAGCTGTAAAGATACAGTCTCTACAGTCTTTTTAAAAGCTTTTTGGTAAGCATTGTAAGGTTTATTTACAGTTGCACTTTAAAGCATTTTTTCTAGGTTATTTCACATTCCATATATTTACCTAAATCACAGTCCAGAAATAAAAATAACTATCACAGGGGATAAATGTGGAGGCTCAAAAATGGCTCCAAAACTGAATGAAAAATTAGAAAATGATCATTTTAAGTACTGTGTTCTAAGCTGTCTTCTAATATCAAAATTTCTATAACTTAAAACTGCTTAAGAGCAGATAACAGATTTAATAAAAATGAGACACACTTGACAAAGAACTGGATGACACACTTAGCATTTTAGTTTTTTTTTTTTAGTTTATTTACCTTGAGAGAGCAAGACATGGGGCTCAGTCTCACTAACCTTGAGATCATGACCTAAGCCAAAATTAAGAGTCTGACTTGGCCACCCTGGCAACCCCTTAGCATTTAGCCAACTTAGTATTTAACTGACTGAGCAACCGAGGCACTGCCTTAGCATTTTAGTTTTAATATTAGGAACCACAATAATTTACATTTTTCCTACAAGGCAGACTAACTATAATTTGTGAATATACTTTTATATCACATGAGCCCTCAAGGCTTTGTAAAAATATTTAAATATAACGTGAAGACAATTATTAAAATTTCTTTGGTCTTCTAATATATTTTCTGCAAACTTACCATCTGTACACTTTTTTCCAATTCCTGGGGAATTGCAAATGTAGATGAAGGAGCCTGAGTAAGAGGCCATGCACCAGCCTACGAGGAAAAAAGTTAAACAAATAAATATCTAACGTAAAAGTAAATATTTTTAAAATGATTTAAGCAACTAAAGCACCTTTTTTTTTAATCTCCCTTAAAATGTTGATAAAGCACATCAACATTTCTATCATGACATATTTCATTCCAAATCAATATAACATGTAACTTTAGAAGATAGCATCCACTGACTGAAAGAAATGTAATCAGGCATCCATTATTAATCCTTTGTATCAGAGTTTTTGAAATGGTTAGTCATACCTGTAGAACATATATTTGAAAACTAATTCCCAAATCTATTACTGTGTCTTGATTTTTGATAAAATTGTTGAACTTATTGTTGAGATCAGCACTGACACTCATATCTGTATACATCCGATGAAGCTTGCTGGTAAACTCATAACCACAGGCTTGCTGTAAAAGAAACAGTTTTTAAAAATAAAAATAAAAAACCACATTGATTATTAAAAGAATGTGACAGGTCTACAGTCAAACATCCTGCTTGTATATTTACACCAGAGGCCTATATTATTCATAATCTAAAGCAGCTATTCAAAACAAAACCTTTCAAAAAAATTTTTCTGTTTAAATGCAGAATAAATGAGAACACATATTTATGAAACAATAAATTTCCCTTTAAAACAAAAACTTTTCTATAAATTCATATATCCTATTTCAACACTACAAAATGTCCACTATATGTAAGACACCTTTTAAGGTTTATATATAGTATTAAACACACATGAAAGATGACTGGGAATATTTGAGCCAGTAGTCAATTTAAAAAGGAGGGTATTTAGACATATTTTTAATGCCGTCTATTGAAATCTACCTCTTTGAAATTATTTAAAACTCTGTCATCACCAGGTCAGAAAATTTGGATCTCTAATCTTGGGATACAAAACGCTTTGTGTTAACATCATTTTTAAAATTTAAAAAGTTATTGATATATTTAAAAAGGACCACATATTATATTCTGTGTCTACTATATAGGAAAATGATCAACTACTGAATAACACAGGATAAGAACCAGCTACTACTTATCTCATCAGTCCATAACCTAAAATGATGTAGAAATATTTACAAAGGAAATCAACTGTACTCCAAACTTGTACTTAAAAGAATAATTTCGGTGTATTCATTTATAAGTAATACAAGTCTTTTGTAAAATTAACACTGTTTATATCTTGTGGATAATTTTATATCAATATATAGAGAGGGATTTTGTCCTTTCAATGCAGAATTTGCATATCCCACCACACAAATATACATTCTACATTTTAACCAATCACCTATTGATGAAAGATTTCGTTACTACATATAATGTTGCAAATCAATATATTTATGTGCTAGTGGAATAATTTTTAGGACATTATTAGATCACAGGCTTAAATTACCTTTAATTTATTGATCATGGCTTCTTCAGAATCCATAGACATAGATAACCCGTGAATTAAACGCTTCGCCAGCATTCTTGCGTAGAACTACATTAAAAAAATTTTTTAAAGATTACTTCCTTTCTGATGATTTAAAGTGCAAAACTAAATCAAAGCAGACTGAAACACAAATATAACTTCCTTATTTATAACTTACCTTTTGAAAAACATCTTTATCATCGATATACTTGAAAACAGTGATGAAGCTCGTGAGTTTGTCTTCTACTTCATTCTCAGTCATCCCCTTCGCTGACTTCTTTAGTAAGTTGTCACAGTACTTGGCAAGCTGAAGTAGAAATTGACAGTAAGTTTTAGAAAGGGCCCTTCTGTACATATCATGCCTCAAAGGAGGCAAGGTGGCAAAAATACAAAATAAGATCAATGGACAGGGTCTCTGGCATCCTAAAGCTTTTATTTTAAAAACATGAACATGACCTTAAAATATAGGTCTTAAGGTAAAAACCAAAACAACAACAACAAAAACAAAAACACGTAGAAACAACCCAAAAATCTAATCAACATGTAGTGACCAATAAAGCATTGATACAAATAATGTAAGTTTCAAAAGAACACCTAGATGAGTTTTGAGAGGCTCTGTAATTTATTATGTTAAATAAGTACTTTTCTTTTAGGCTATCAAAAACTTACCATCAATTTTTTTTAGAGTTCAGATAAAAAAAAATCCCTAATGCAAATTATTTCAAAGCAAACGTATTTTAAACCCCAAACATAAAATGGAATATTTTCTCCTTCAGTTATTCCTTAAAAACAAAAAAGGCTTCAGCATATGGCCAATTGCATTCCTTAAATATATGCCAAATTATACACAATGTATATAATCACTTTTATTTTTAATAATTTAATTTCATCTATTTTTCTGAAAGAGACTACAAAAGCAAATTAATTTGATGTTCTCCTCAGTTTTCTTTTTCTAATACTGATTTTCCGTAAGATTATTTTTAAGCAATCATCAAACTTACCAGTTCAGGTGCTTTGCAAACAGACTTGGGTTCTCTGTAATTTACAACCGATGTAAGGGCCTACATAAGAAAACAGACCAATAATTAGTCCCCAGGAATAGGGGAAAAGTGCAGATGGTTCAACAGAGAATGTTATTATCTGTAAATCCAAAAATTAGTGGCTCACACAAAACACGGCATTCTGATGGTAGTGTTCTTGTTTTCATATTTAACACAGGGTAAATTTCTCTAACTCTATTCCTCATGGTAACTACATAAAAATTATATATATTGTTCCTACTGAAAATATTCTCTATAACTCATTAGTGCTATTTGAACACAGATAAAATAAGACTACATTTTAAAAAATTTTACAATAGCTATGTAAGCAAATTTTCCTTTAAGGTATACTAAAATCCAAAAGTTTGTAAAACGTATTTATTTTTCTTTCAAATATCATTGTTATTTCAAATATTTCAAATATAGTAGCCTAAGTATTATATTTAAAGGAAAAATCACTACTAAAGAATATTAAAATTACACATGCATTTTTGAAGATACTAGTTTATTAAAAATTTCCCCTATATTGCATACTCATGGGAAATTCAATTCCCATATAATTCAAACATTTGATTTAACCACTCAGTTATTAATCTAAAAGTTTTATTTTGAGGCGCCTGGGTGGCTCTGTCGGTTGAGCGTCTGACTTTGGCTCAGGTCATGATCTTGCAGTCCGTGAGTTCAAGCCCCGCAATGGGCTTGTTGCTGTCACCTGTCAGTGCAAAACCCTCTTTGGATCCTCTGTTCCCTCCTCTCTCCGCCCCTCCCCTGTTTGTTCTTTTTCTCTCAAAAAATAAATAAAAAACATTAAAAAAGAAAAAGAAAAATAGAAAAGTTATATTTCAATTTTGACTTTGTCTAGATTAGAAGTCATACACATAATCAGTTAGAAGCTCAAATTCTGAAACTGCCTAAAGAATAGTGATTAAATAGAATTATATATACACATTAAAAAGTTACCTTATCCAATGCACTCATAAAGTGCTGATCACCATTTAAAACAGTGTTGATTAGTTGAACAAATTTACCATGTACTTCCAAAACTGACTCCACAAATAGTGTTGGCATCTACAAATATGAAATACAAAGTACAAAATCACATTTTAAGAAGGATAAAATTAGGCTCACTAAAGAATTGCTTCATTACGTGTAAAGTTTTTCCCAAGCAAATTAATGTTATATACACATTATATATCTAGATATCTAGATAACTAGATATCTAGATATATATCTACATATAGACCCTCAAAAATGTTTTTAACTAAGATGGCTTTAAAAATCTAAAACTTTGGTATGGAAATTAGCTTGTCATTCAACATCATTGAAATGCAGGACTCTAGTTCTTTTGCCAGAAAAACCGACTAAAAACACTTCTGTGTTGGAATACCGTATCTTAAGGGTAACAAGATACAGCCTCTCAACTACCAGGCCTATCACTTTCATAGAGGATAATATAAACAAAAACTGCCTTCAAAGCTACTGAAGGCTGAGAGGGAAAGGAGAGCTAAAAAGCCAGAATCTGTGAAAACAGAGACCCCTGGAACTAAGCAGTACAATTCCCTACATCTCAGAGGGAAGAAGTATCTAGCAGTGCAAAAGTGAGTTTTTGATCTTAATGGAGGGAACTATGTCAGCTAAAATTATCTGGGTCTACTACAAATGTATTCTCTTACACTCCCACCCCCTTGTCCTTGACACCAATCTCTGCCTCTTTGCCTAGTACCATTTAACACCCAGAATCTAAAAAATATAGATTAATAAACCTAGGCTTTACAAAAATGGAAAACTTATTAGTGTGGCAAAACCATTACTGTGGCAGGATATAAAAATCACTGGAGTGATGAGCATTTAATAAATGCTCCTAAACAATGATATCCATATAGAGATTACTGCAAATGAAGAGCCAAAAGCTCTACTTCAGGAAAAGAAAGAAGTAACATTTCATGTCATGTCTATCTTATTTGTCAAGCCATCACTAGTGATAACAAAGGTGGTGATCCAAAAAGATTTGATGATACGAACACATATTGAGAAGAAAGACACCTTGTTGTAAACGGTCATTTGACTGACAAGGAACTCTTCAGAAAGATGGGTGTTAGGAACATGAGGATACTGCTGGATATTCTGGGTAGTAAGCATATATTTAGGGAAGATTGTTTCAATTTAAATTTGCTTCCTGGACTACCAAATTCAGAGCATTTATAAAGAAAGCAAATTGTAATTTGCCTATACTGCCTTTGATAGATACCATTACTACTATAACTATTAATGCCAGTTACATAGAAACACAATCATTTACAAACAGCAAACATATTTTTCTGTGAGAAGTTAATTAACAATTGCTAAATGAACACATCAGTATAACTAAGAAGCCTATCTCATTCAATGACTTTCTAATAATACGGTAATTCCAAAATAAGGACAACAAACTATAGGTTTAAAACATATTTTAATAAATATGTTTCATTTGTTATCATGGTAGGACTCTTCTGCCATTGTTTAAAATAGTGAAGTCAAAAGAAAAACTCCATGATATTCTGATTAAGAGAAAAACATCCCAGCTCCTTATATAACTCACATTTTCCTGAGTAAGATTACTGGTTGCTCTAAGGCCCTCATCATGGATATGATTTTGCAGCTCCTGAATCATATGAGGTAAACCAGTGGACACAGCACGAAGTAAGACATACATATTTGCCATGTCTGAAGAGAAAAAGAAAATTTGATTATTAAATTTCCAAAGAGTTCAAATAATATTTTAATGTAATAGGTAATATATGGCTCAAAATGCAGAGTTACAAGAGAATGCAGAGAAAGTCCCCCACACCCAGCTCCAACCATCCAGTCCTCCTTTCCCACAGGAAAGGAATACTGTAGTTAATACCTTTTCAAAGATGTTTCATGCACATTCAAACAAATACAGATAGTCTTTCCTCTGCATCTTTTTACACAAAAAGTGTAGCCCGTTTTATGTATTATCTGCAATTGTATAACACACTATTTTAACTTAAGAGATCTTTTTATATCATTACACAGTGTATTTCACATATTTTATAACTGCATAGCACATTATATGGCTATATTACAAATGCTTACAAATTTATGAAAATTTGGTTCTTTCCAATCTCTTGCTATTACAACATTACAATTACTAAACCTGTATATTAGCAAGCATATCTGTAGTATAAATCCCTGGAAGTGGGATTGTTATGTCAAAGCTTCATCCTCTAAACAGATCCTTATAAGACAGCTCCCAACAGCAGGAAGTTCCCTTGCCAACAATGTGTTATCAAATGTTTTGATCTTTCCCACTGAGAGGTGAAAATGATGTCTCCGTGCAGTATTTTTAAACTTTTTATTGAAATATAACACACGCATAAAAAGTGTGCAAACATGTATCTAAATGAATTGTCATAAGTGAACACATAAACACCCACGTGATCACCCTGGGTAAGAAACAGACATTTCCTACACCTACAAGTTCCCTGCACGCCTCCTCCCAATCACTACTCCTCTTGCTCTTCCTCAAAGGCAATCACTGTCATGACTACCAACCCACAGATTAGTTTTGCTTGTTTTGATTTATAAAAATGGAATCATACAATTCCTTCATGTTTGGTTACTTTGGTTCAACATATTTATAAGGTTGATCTACATTTTGTATGGTAGCTGTAATCTGTCCATTTTCACTCCTCTATAATATTTCACTGTATGAATATACTGTACTTCATCTATTCTGTTATTGAACATTTGAACTGTTTATGGTTTGGGGCTGATACAAATAACACTGCAATGAACATTCTTGTACCTTTTTGTACGTATTTGCACACAGTTTGGGCAGGGGATTATGTATCTGGGAGACAATGTCAGTGTTTCAAAGCAGTTGCATCAATTTATATTCTGAGCCTAGTGTATAACAAGCTCTCTGTACTCCACACATTTCCTAATGCTTATTATATTCAATCTTTTAAATTTTATATCAAAATGTGACTATTGATATCAGTGTGGTTAATTTGTATTCCCCTATTTTAATAAGATTGAGGGCCTTTGTATATGTTTACTGGCTACTTGGATACCCTCTACTCTGCAGTAACTGTTCAAATTTCTTGACCATTTTATACTTTAGACATAAACCTTTTTCAGTCATTGCAAATATATTACCCTATGATTGTCTTTTGATACTTTTAATGGTCTTTTAATGACCCAACGTTTTTAATTTTAATGTAGTCCACTAGATCAATCTTTCCTTTGTGGTTAGTGCTTTTTGTGTCTTATTTAAAATTATCTTTCCCTACCTCAAGGTCATGAAGTTATTCTCCTACATTATATTCTCACAGTGTTACTGTTTTACATTTAGGTCAAAAGCCTACAATGTATTGACTGATTCTGGACATGCTGTCTGAGGTACAGATCAAATTTTACTTTTTTCCCCAAGTGATTATCCAATGGACTCAGCACTATGTGTTAAAAAGACTATACCTTTCACCCATTGCTTTACAGTGTTACTTTGGTCGTAAATCAAGTATCTATTGTATGTATGCATGGGTTCTTTCTACGCTATTTTATTCTATTGGTCTATCTCTCTACCCTTACACCAATGCCTCGATGTCTTAATTACTGTAGTTTTATCATAAATCATGCTATCCTGCAGTCTTCCCATTATGGTCTTTAAGACTGTTTTGACTTTTCTTAGTCTAAGAGTTTAACTTTCAGAATTAAAACAAACAAACAAACAAACAAAAATCAAACCACTTCAGTTTTGAGTATATTCTCCTGATCTATAAATCAATGTTGCTTTCAACAGTGTTTAGTTTTTTGGGGCGCCTGGGTTTGTTAAGCGTCCGACTGTGGCTCAGGTCATAATCTCACAATTCATGGGTTCCAGTCCCACAACGGGCTCTGTGTTGACAGCTCAGAGCCTGGAGCCTGCTTTGGATTCTGTGTCTCCCTTTCTCTCTGCCCCTCCCCCCACCTCTCTCTCATGCACGCACACGCGCATGCACACACACACACACACACACACACACACACACACACACTTTCTCTCTCTCAAAAAAAATTAAAAAACCAATGTTTAGTTTTTTGTGTAAGTCTGGCACATATCTTGTTATGTTTACTCCCTGCTAGTGAAAATTTTTAGTGCTATTTTGTCTTTTTTAAAAAAAAATCCCATTTTTTTACTGCTTATTACTAGCATCTCATTGCATCTTTATTTTGTATTTTCTTCTATTTTGAGTGAGATTAAGCATCTCCGTGTATTTACAATCTATTCACGTTTCCTCTTCATCTTCTTTGCTTTTTTTCCTGTTTATTAGAAACTCTTAATGTATTAAGGAAATTAGCCCTTGTGATACACAAAAATGTGCAAACACATTTTCCTAGTTTTACTTTTGACTTAGGAATATACTTTGAACATATACTTTTCCAAAACAGTCTTTCAACGTAGATTATTAAAAATCTGTAAAAAGGCACATCGAATATCTTAGAGACTATTACTAAAAATACTTGAAATCTAAGGAAGTTTGAAGATGATGTAAAAAGTGGGTTTATAATTTAATATCTATTCATAGTTACTGTTTCATATCACTTACCATTTTTTTTCTCTTGTCGGATGATATTATGACATTCTGCATGTAAGAACTGTAAGTGGTCTGCTACCATTCGTTGCTGACATTCATGAATCACTTTAGTATATGAACTTGGATGCAAGTATTTTCGACATCGAATTTCTTCATCTTTTAATCTACCTAGAACCTTTAGAAATATATTCTTACAGTCATGACCTACTATGAGGAAAAACCTGTTATCAGTAAGTAACTTAGGTAGCCTCAATTTAATGGCTCAATTAAATATGGCCAGGTAACAAATAAAGATTATATAACCAACGTAAGTCCACATTCCATAAATGATTTCAATTTTTTATTTAGGCTACTAGCTATCACCTACATTTCACCAAAATCTTATGAATAAGAACTAATAAAGTTAAGTGGTCTACATTTTGTCTTCATTTTAAAGGCAAGTTAATATGCAACAGGAAAAGTGGGTAAAAATTATTAAAAAATAGAACAGGTGGTTACTTTATGAATATTTAACTATCAAACTAAAAAATAATTTACATCAACTGGATCAAGTAGATTAATCTAATTATTTTATATTGGTTCCTCTTATAAAATGTAAATGTAAACAGTATGTACATTAATTATCACATTAAAGATTTCATTAAAATTTTTGACAGTCAAATATATTTAGTCTTAGTTAAATATGTCAATCAAGATCTTTAGTAAAGCTTATCCTATATAAGAAACTTTGGGCTACAAACAATATACTGATTAATATTAATAAGAACCAGCTAATAAAGATAAAAGCTAGAGAATCTGGCTAATTTCTACCTCAAAACAAAACGGCATTTGCAATAAAAATCATGCTAGCATAGTATAGACTTTGAAAATACCCTGCAATGCAAAGCTATATAACTAGAGTTTTTGAACTTAACAGGTCCCAGAGAACTATGTATAGGTAAGCCTTTAGGGAGTACTACTGATTTGTCTGGGCATAATTAGATAATACTGGGGGGAGGGAGTGCCTGGTGGCTCAGTTGGTTAAGCATCCAAGTCTTGGTTTCAGCTCAAGTCATGATTTCATGGTTTAGAGACTGAGTCCCACGCTGATAGCATGCAGCCTGCTTGGGATTTACTCTCTCCTCCTCCCTCTGCCCCTCCCCTGCTCACACTCTCTCCCTCTCTCTTAAAGTAAACAAACAAAACTTAAAAAAAAAGAAGCTAATACTGGGATGAAAGGTGATGTTGAGAGGGGAAATAAGACATCATTCCTGGATACCTCTCAGATACCTTTTGATGAAAATGAGGTAAAGATGGAAGAGAGATTCATGGTCCTATCTTTGCTACCCTGTGGAACCAGGAGTTCAGGGCAGACACAGAAACCAAAGGTAGCCAAAAAAGTATCCAGACTAAAAGATGATGGGGCATCTGGGTGGCTCTGCTGGTTAAGCGTCAACTCTTGATTTCAGCTCAAGTGATCTCATGCTTGTGAGATCAAGCCGCACATAGGGCTCCAGGCCCTGTGCTGGGCATGGAGCCTGCTTAAGATTCTCTTTCTTCCTCTTCCTCTGCCCCTCCCTGCTCATTCATGTGCATATGTGTGAACTGTCTCTCTCTCAAAAAATAATAATAATAATAATAGCCTATAAGATGTTTATAGCACATATTTAATCAACGAAGACAGTCATTTTGGTCAGTAAGTTTTTCTTTCAAAACAAAAATATCCCTTAAAAGGATTATGCCTATTAATCATTATAGTGCACTGTAAGTGACTTTAGTGTTTATGGGTTAACTAAATGCAACAGGAATTAGAGTCTGGAGGTGAGGAAGGATGAGTAAAGGAAAAAAAAAATAATGACAATCGGGAGAAGGGTACGTATCAACAGGAAGGTAGACAAGAGTGGAGTATCTCCGTGCAAGGCTTCAAATAGTTACAAAATCACTTATAGCTGGGGAGGAAAGGCCAAAACTACAGGTAAAATACAGAAAGAGAAGTAGGACGGCTACATTAGTCTGTAAATTAAATGAACTACTTTTATATATGCTATTTCCCAAACATAATTTCCAAAGGCCCTCCTTTTTACAGTTTGAGATATAATTTACTTATTGTATGATTTACCCATTTAAAATATAATTCAATGGTTTGGGTGTATTACATTATTAGTGTTTTCAAAATTGTGGTAAAATATATATAACATAAAATATGTCACTTTAACCACTTTTTGACTGTGTTCAGTGGCATTAATTACATTCACAGTGTTGTGCAACTATTTCTAAAACTTTTTCACCACACCGAACAAAAACTCTTTAACCATTAAACAATAACTCTCTAGTCTCTCCTCCTCCCAGTAACATCTCAACAACTTTCTGTCTCCATTAATTTATCTATTCTAGATATCCCACATTCTAGACAGTGTATGGTTCTACATAAGTGAAAATACAGTATTTTTGCCAAGGGCCTCCTTGTGAACCAAATGTAACAAGGAGTGTACGTATCACTGATATTCTGTGCATACTTTTCAGGATTGGACCTAGAACCTTTAACAAGAGTCTAAGATGCAAAAAGGGCTTGGAGCTAAGAACCACTGACTTAATGTAACCTCTTAATAGATGGAGAAACATGTCCCAGAGGCTTACTCAAGGTACCAGAGCTAGTGACAACAGCAGGAAGAGAATAAAAGAGCTCAGACTTCTAGACCTGGGCTTTGTGGAATATATAATGTATCAGGAAGTACAGATATTTCTTAACCTGTCATCTATGGAGGCCAGTCTATAATTATTCCACTTATAATACGTTATTTTTCTTGGCTAAACAAACTAACAGATATCATCCTATAATAAAATGCTTGAAATTCAGTACAGCAAGTGAAAAAACCTGGCTAAAAATTTAATATATCTTATATGATGGCTGACTTTATAATTATTCCTTTACCAAGAAAATATACATACAGTTTTAAATATGGTAATCAATAAATGTTGGTTTAAGGATTAATTAAAGTTTCTTCTGGAGCTTTTACTCAGTCTTCCAAAAGTTGAACAGACCCAAAGAGTAACCTATCCAAATATCTAGAATTATTATATTTTTCCTTATTTTCACTTCCATTTTAAAGAAGAAAAGATAAAAACCCACATACCTCGCTTCTATGTTTATCCTATGCCTTAAACTTATCTACTAAGCATAAATATAGTTTATCCTTTAGCCAAGACTGTGAATATTAATTTTAAAGGCAAGCAAATCAAGCAATCAGGATTTATCAAAAAGCATCAACCATGATGAAAATTGGATAGCACTTTTTCTCATGGAAAATGCCACAGCAAGAACAATGATTTATCAATAGGAGGAATTGCACATTAATTATAACCCAGAGTAATGATCAAACAAATAAAAGCTTTTTCCACTTTCTTAATTAAGAAAACAAATGTTAGATAAAACCATGCCTGACATATAAGAGATGATGCATTTAACATAATATGCTTTCTTACCTTTTCCATATACTGTGAGCAGTTTGATTCTTGTAATAAATTTGAAGCTTCTTGTTTGTAATATTCTCCTGTTTCAGTCAGAAAGGGAGACTCAAAGATTTCCTGATAAAACTAAATAAATCAATTAAAATTTAATTAAAAAATGAGAACAAGTAATTTAAAAAATTAAAGGTCTGATTATGTTTTTAAAGGAGGCTTTTTACCTTTAAGGGGAATTTTTTCTTATACTGTTCAACATGAACAAAGGAGTTAATAACCCCATGGATTACTTTCTGGTTTGGGTCTTCTCCACCACGATCACTAAAACAAGGTATAACAAAAAATATTGAGAATACAATTATCTATGGAAAAATAGCAAAGAATGCCAAAATATGGCTGTTAATATTCTATTGGTCTAATCAATTTATAAAGCATTTTAAACTTAAGAATAATTTTTTTCATATCATAGCTGAATTAATATTTATGATAGTTAATGTAGTCATTAGATGTCATTTCAATAAATGAGAAAAGTGTTAATCGTAAATACTACATTGATACTCGGACGATACTACTTTCATTTTAGAGTAGACATGAGGCCATTAATTCAAGACTTTTAAGACTGATGGTTAAAAATATTTGAATTTGACTTGCCACAAACTGTTACTAGAGGATTTGGTCAGAATTCAGTCTGGACCATTACAAGTATGCCCATAATAATCTGACAGTACACATAAACTCTATATATTATTACTCCCTGAAGGGACTAATAGGTGCTATTCTCTAAGAGATCTGCCACTGAGTTGCTTCCCATGCAAACACAAAGGTTTTTGGAAATTTTAGACATTTAGTGAGATATGTTTCAGTATTTCTATATCCCTTTACAGCTGCAAAGGAATCTAAAATCACCTCAATTATTCATGTGACATTTGGTAAGTTCCTACTTAGCCAAGGCACTATTTGTAATGCAAGTTTTATTTATCAAAAAATTGTTTTTAATGTTTAATTTATTTTTGAGAGAGAGAGAGACAGAGCATGAGCGGGGGTAGGGCAGAGAGACAGGGAAACACAGAATCTGAAGCAGGCTCCAGACTCCGAGCTGTCAGCACAGAGCCCGACGCAGGGCTCGAACTCATGAACCGCGAGATCACGCCCTGAGCTGAAGTTGGACACTCAACCAACTGAGCCACCCAGGCGCCCCTAAGATGCAAGTTTTAAACATGGTAACAAGTGTAGGTGAATGTCAGGCTTTCTAATTACAGAAAGAGGTAAATGAAATAGAAAAAAATAGTTTGCCTAAAGCCACAGCCCAACATCTGGCCCAAAGTTGGGAGTTTCTGACTCAGTACTAATGCTCAAATCAAACCATTATGCGGTCAAAGGTATACCTTCCTCCTGGCAATCTTTCACCTCACTTTAAAATGTCTTTTTTTTTCCTCTGAGTTAATATTTATTTTACAGAGAGAACAACAGAAAATACATGATCACCATTCCATCGTAAAAATATCTTGTTCTTTACAGTAGGATAAAAAGACTTTCTAACATTTTTGAAAAGTGTTGAGGCAATGATGTTTACATATTAGTGTCCCTCCCTGCATCTCTCTAATACTCTTTCATTCTTTCTTTAATTATCTGGATAGTCTGGGGGAAGGTTTTTGTACTTGAACAAATATAGGTATAATAATTCTGTCAGTTATAAAATCTCAGATATAAAATCTACATTTTGATATTACTAACAAAAGCAATGAGTTCCTATAATGTCACATACACTGCTCTGCTCACCTTCTATTAGTTCCTTCCTAAATCCAAATTAAATCTGGTGAAATAATGATCTAACCTATCTCATCTATTTGGAACACACCAGATTTTTTTTCTTTTAACTTTGCCTAGGGCCAAACAAAAATCAGTCAAGAATGAGAAACGTCTGAATTTTTGGAAAATTAGACTACTAAAATTCTTTTCATGACCAAAGTCTATTCTCCCTGCTCAGCACCAGGAAAACTTCCACTCCTGATATTCTCAGCATTCTTGCCATTTGTTTCTGATCCCAAAAGGCCCAGGTAAGCTGGAATTGGGTAACACACTGTCTAGAAGAAACACAGATATTCCTAGTGCTTAATAACTAAGCTGTCCTCCCTAGAAAGGTAACAGCTGAATTCAGAAACTCTTAGGCATAATTATTCAATCTTTAAATCACCACACACTTTTATAACTATACAAAACATTATAAATATACAGCATTTCTATTAGGCTGACAGATAATGAAAATAAACTGAAATGATACCAAGTTAGTAATACACAAAAGCACTGACTAAATTGGTCATCTGAATAAACTCTAGTTTTCATCTAAGAACCTTGGTCCCAAGAGATAAACCCTGAGAAAAGAAATGAATTTTTAGAAATATCGCTAATTATTTTATCTTAACAGGACTGTGTGGCAAATGTCTACAAAAGTCATAATGAAATTACCAACATAATGAAACCAATCAGCTGAGATGATAGGGACCAAAAGAAATATTTAGCATAGACCTTAAGACCAGGATTTTAGAGTCAGGCTGCCTGGGTTTGAGTTCTGGCTGCATTAATATGTCACCTTGGGCAGGCACTTCTTAACCTCTTGGTACTCACTCCGATCTCCTCTTCTGTAAAGTGGGGATAATAAAAGTACCTACACCTCATGGCTGTGAGGATGTGGTAAAGATTAAGCATAACGCAAGAAAGCATGTAACACAGTGCTTGGTGTAGGAATAAACAATTAATAAATACCACCTATTATTTTAAGTACTAATAGGAACAAAATGGAAGCATTTTTAATATATTAGAGAAGAGAATAAAGAGACCAAAAAAGCACTGATTGTCATTTTAAAATCAAAGCTTTTGAAGCCTATGAAATGAGCTTTTAACTCAAACAGCAGACCAAATTTTTGACAGTCGTCAAAAGTTAGGCTGGAACTCTCAAAAGTCTTGATACTGATATATGACAAGGGGTACATTAATCTCTTAGTGAAACCTTCCCTTTACCCGTATGTTTAAATGAAAGTAGCGTTCCAGCAAACTAAATGCAGTCCCCTGTCCCTACTGTAAATCTGGGAAATGACAGGAAGGTTACTTTTTAGTACCCCATTGTTGGCGGTAGCCCTTGGACTTAAAGAAATTGAAAAAAGATGGAAAGAAGACAGGACAGTGTGGGAAAATAAAACTATATGCAAAAATGCACAAGAGAATGAAATGCTACAAGGAGAGGATGGGAAGGGAGTAGAGGAAGACAGGCAAAGAAGTGGCAGACACCGAAAGCTGGACAGCACAGAAAGTTGATAAAACCATCCAGGACATGAGGAGCAAGAGTCAGTCTCTGAAGCAAGACGAGTCGCAGCTCTGTGTGTGTGACCCTCTGGGGCGGTAAGGCGGGGCATGAGAGGCAGCGGAGCTCAAGAAGGGAAACCGATGCAACCAGAAGACTTGCTGCGGCCCTCACCTGAGAACACCTTCTAGTTTCCCCTATTCCCACCCAAGAAAGGCAATGGGAAATCGAGGAAATGTTTTACCTTCAGACTGGCAAGATTTCCTAACAGCAAGTACTGCTGAATGGCAGAGAAACAGGCATTCTCACATTCTGCTTGTGGAAGAACAAGCGCATCAGAGGGCAAACTGGCAAAATTCTAAATGCATGTACTCTATGGCTCCAAACAAACATCTGCATTCATGCATGATAAAAAGCAAGAGTTGGATTAGTGGGTAAACTGGAAACAACCTAATATACACCATGAGAAGGGTTTAATAAAATGAGGTAGGACCATACTAAATAAATACTAAGTAGCAGTTTAAAAAGAATGTGGTATAAACTAACAGAAAAATTATCAAGATATATAATTGAATAAAAAAAGAAGTTAGTAAGTATGTACATCATTTATGATTTTCAAAAGTTAGAAAAAATCACATAAAAAAGAAAACAATCTCTGTATTGTACTTATTTCTGTATGTAAACATAAAAAGACCTAGGAAAAGGTTTGTAAAGACACTTAAGCAAATAATAACAGGGATTATTACCTCTGGGAAGAGAAAGCCTAAGAAAAGGATCTGGAACATTCAAAGTTTTTCAAGAATGTATGTACCACTTGTGTATTTAAAACTAAGTTTTTCATTGAGTAGCTAATTACATGGTCCAGGGAAGAAAATGTACAAGGTGAGTCTGGCACATCCTGACACACTAGGTAACAAGAAAGGTTGCAAGGATGACTAGGATCTTCTCAAAAAGACCATGGTGCCACCTAACCAAATGGAAGCAATTTAAACTTTAGTAAAACACCACAATGAATAGAAACAAATCAAATGTATTTAGGTCTATAAGATCATCATAATATACTGGGGGAATAAGGCTAATTGGTCACTTTCTGAGGATAACAACAACCCAACTCATTATCTTGACAAATGGGTAAAGAACAAACTGAGCAGTTATTTTACCCTTCCTATATGAACTTCACCATTGGGTAACCAAATAGTAGATGAAGGGAAGCATGTCTTTATAAAATTATTGCTTCCAGGTAGGAGTTAAAACAAAATGATAGAAATAAAGTGACAGTTTTATAAACCTCATTAAACAAAAGATGTCAGTATTCAGCATCAGTGGTTGCTTATATCCAAAACAAGTGAAAAAACAGACATTATGAAAGAACAAAGTATCTATAGTTTCGTCCGAGGGAACCAAGGAGTCTGCCAATTTGCAGGAAATAAAGAGGACAAAGGAACATTTTTTGGATGGACAAAACTAAACTCTTACAGAGTCTAGGAATATACACGTGGGTGATAAAATCATAAGAAATAGAAGAAAGGAACTACCTTACAAGTCAGCATAAAGGTAACTTTTGCATAAAGGAAGGGATGGGACACATATAAAGGTTTCAGGGGTGGCTGGCATGGTTCTATTTCTTGACTTGGGTGGTAATAACAAGAATATTCACTTTATAATAATTCATTAGGCTGTACAATTGTGTTGTGCAGTTTTCTGTATCTTAATTTACATTTAAAAAGTTAAATAACGCACACACAGCAAAATCCCCCCAAATACAAAAGAAAACTGATATAACAATATTAATATGTGCCAGAATAAAGAAAAAGAGCACAAGATATATGATGTTACAACAATAAAAATAATTAACCATGAAGATAATAATCCTGATATTTACTCAACTAACAAACAGAGATTGAAAATGTATGAAACAAAAACTATTAATTGCAAGGAAAAAAGTCAATAAATCTAAAACTGAGCTGGGAAATTTTAAAATACATTTTTCAGAAACTCTGAGATTCAAAAGAACAAAGATTGAGTTAGATTTTTGTCTTTATCTAAGACTGTATTTTTCCCTCAGTGAAGTCTCTAGGGTCTATACAACTAATAAATAAAAATGACAAACACATGGATGCATCAGAGAAAGCATACATCAGCCATACCAGGCTATGTTACAAAGTGTTCCAAATTCAAAGAGGAGAATTTCATTTCAATTTTTGCTTTTGTTTACAGAGTACTCAACACTAAAAAGTTAACTACAGAATTACTGGGGAAAAGAAATGCAATTCTGAATCCTTCTAACATTAAAAACTCAGGGTTTTCAATGGTATCCTTAAGTATCTAAGTAATTCCTTTTATAAGCATTTAAAAATATATCTATTTATTTCCTTTTTATAATTTCATATATCCAATTTTAATTTTAAGTAAAACTAAAGTCCTTGCAGAAAATTTATAGCACAATATTTATTTTCCATATTTATGCTTGCCTCTTTATATATTACTGAAAATATTCAAATTCTTATACTACAACATTTGGATCCATGAAGTTACACTATTTTATTTATTAAAATTATAAACAACTTTAGGTTGTTACTGCACTGAAAGTCCCAGTTGGCAATTCTACTATATTAATATGAAAGATAGATAAGTTACCATATGAACAAAATTACTTCTATCTTTCCAAGTGAAGTAAATACTGAAAAATATGCAATATACAATCTATGGTTACATCATGTGTTTTCTTCCTTATATATATATATGAAGGAGCACCTTTACTTAAAAATTCTACAACCTACATTCCACTTTTAAACCTAATATTTCTCTGAAACACTTTTCTTCAAAATGAATGAAACTGCGATTATTCCTATAGTGTTTACATAGCTCAAGAGAAGCCATCTTTATAAGAATACAATTAAGCTGAAAGAGTTCAGTCCCAGTTTATATCTTAAAAGCAGATGATGCATGATCTTTAAGCCATCAGCTCCTCCTTTTCTCCTTTTACATCATTTTACATTGCTGTCTTTTCTGTCTGTCCTTTTAAACCTTCTTCTTGTCTTTCCTGCAGAGATCCACTTCACCCAACTGAAAAGTCATGAAATTCTAACTATAGTTTACTAAGTATTTCAGCATTCATGCTCCGTAAGAATCCTCACTTAGTGGAACATACTGATTTCACAAGGAAAAATCTTCCATTAGTCTGACAGGTAACTTTACTTCTTCAAACGCTGAGATGGGCCTCAATCTTCTGAAATCTTCAAAGAAGTTACCTCAGGACTGGAAATGCTATAATCTATATATTTTTATTATAATATGGGAAATGTAAGACAATTGCATGTGAGATCACATACAAAAATTCCTAGGCTCATGGGTGGTGGTAGGGCATAAAATATACCTAATACACATAACCAAACTTACATTAAGAAGTAATCTTTTCTTTAAAGATAGCAACCAAATTAATTCCTTTACTGATGAGTTTAATACTACACAGCTGAAAGAGGGAAAAAGTGTATTACTCTGCTTTAAAAAAAATTATAATCATTATAAAATTAACTGAGGTAGAGATTATCTAACCCAAATTGTAGGAAAGAGCAATCACATTAGTATCAGATAACTACCTATGTGGTAGAAGCAAGCATTTTTAGCTAAAGGACAGTGTTAAAAATCATAGGGCCAAAAAAAAAAAAAAAAAAAAAAAAAAAAAGAAATGTAGACAGCTGCTGGAACACAGTTTCAAAGTACCAGTATCTGGTATGGTGAATATCTAAGAGCAAACATGCTACTAAGTATTTAAGAATTAGGAAAGACATATGTTTTTATCTTTTAGCAACTCTTGGCCATTGTGATAAAAATAATCTTTCAGACTACATTAAATAATTTTAGTATTAAGTGAGACCCATCTACGGAAGAAGGAAACGAGTTCTATCTGTCAAGGATTGCTGGTTCGTTAGTATTCTCTACTCTGAAGTTTTTTAACGTATAATCTTCTCTTTACTTCTGTGCATTGTTTTCAAACTATGTTTCCTAGTGCTCTCAGCAATCTACCAGTCTCTTGTCAAAGTCTCTTGCATTATTGTCATCCTATTTATGACAGTTGCTTTCTTATTTAAATCTAATTAGACCTCATATAAAACCATATACTGGAAAACAGAAATTTCAAGTTGAAAGGGGCCTCCAAAGGTCAGCTGATACAACCTTCCCTATTTCACAGGAATCCAATGAGGTAATTTATTCAGGAAACAGAATTATAAAAGAAATTGGAATGCCCTGATTTCCAATCTGTCTGTTGTTCATACAAATTATTTAGAGAGGGTTGCTTAAAATTTAAAAGGAGGTGGCGGGGGGGGGGGGGGGCAAGAATCTAGACCTAAGGAATCAAGGAAGATTAAGACTATGTAGGCTGAGAATCATTTTTCTGAAAACATCTATAAATACTTTCTCAAGAGTTTGGGAAGTAAAAAAGCATAACCCCCAAGGATGAAAAAAAAAAAAACAAACTGATCCAACCAAAAGGCGTTTCAACCTGTTAAATCCATTACAGATTTGAAGAATAACAGATAATGTTAACTGAATTCATAAGAAGTGTTAAAAGGTTAAGCTGTCTTGACAAACTTTACATAAGAACCTGTTTAAAGAAAAATACCTACACAAACTGGATTGCTTTAAGGAGTTATTATAAAAAGTTTTCACTTGGATATTAATTTTACTGAATACTTATTGTACCTTATTATGCCTCAGGGAGTGTAGTAAATACTTTACATAAAGCATCTCATTTCATCTCAACAACAGCCATATAAAATGGGTATTGTTAACACTCTCTTTTAGTAACTTGATTTAGACAAAATTCTTTTGGCATCAAGGGAAAAATAGCTGGCAGCTAAATCACAGAAGTGTGTAAAAATATTCCCTAGGGAACAAGTTACTCTACTCTGGTATTTTAAAAACTTGTAATTTTCAATCAATTTTCACTTTATTTTACTTCTTACTCCTAATCGCTCTTTTTAAAAAGTAAATTTCATCATTTGCAGTAGGAAGTATGGGCAGTAATTCAACTATTTCTTATGCTTTTAAAAATTATTAATGGAGCTCTAACACAGGGCTACAATAAGCTAGGTAAATTATTAATGCCTTTATTTTCTTTAACTGAGATTACCAGATAGAAAACAATGCTTAAATATCAGGAATTCTACATACTGTCTCACATTAGGAACCCTTCCTCAACCTCCACACTATATAATCATATCTCAGCTGAACGAATACACAGATTCCTGTAAAAAAAAACAAAACTTTGGTTAGAGATTTTAAAGTGTCCCTCTCACCAAAGATTCTATATCCATTTCAGTCCAATCTAAAAACAGTCTTGTCTCCCAGAAGAAGGAAAGAAAAGAAAAATAAGAATGGGATAATAAAAGAGAAAGAAAGATACAACAGGGAAGATCAACTGAGACAAAACTGATTCTTTGAAAAAAAAAATCCAACAAAATACACAAATCTCTAGTAAAAGTCCTCACGAAAAGATACATGCAAGCAATATTATGAGTGAAGACATCACTCCAGATGGGGATTAAAAGGAAAATAAAATACCAAGTGACTAAAGTTAGTATCACAAGTAAAAAAAAAGAAAGTATTGTTGATATACTCTACTCTTTGATATTATATGATGAGAAGGGCATATATATCACCATGTGGAATTCCTCCTCCAAACCCATCATCTCAGTCTAATCTGACCCAACATCAGAGAAATCAAAGTTGACAGACATACTACAAAATACCTGATCACTAATTTTTTAAAAAAAAGTGTCAATTCATGAGAGACAACGGAAGACTAAAAATATCTCCACCAAGTAGAAGAGACCAAGAGAGACATGACAGCTAAATACAATGTTGTGATTTAGACTGGATCCTGGAGCAGAATCAGTGAAAAACTGAGAAAGTACAAATACAATCTGTAGTTTAGTTAACAGTTTTATACTAATGTTCATAAATATACCATGGGTTGTGAGATGGTAATATTAGGAAAAGAGAAGTATACAGGAACTTTCTGTATTGGCTTTGCAACTCTTCTATAAATTTAAAGTTCTTTCAAATAACAACTTTTTTAAAGTAAATACTGTCAACAACTACTTCCAAAAATTCTGAAAAAATAACTCACAACAGACTCAGAAGAAATAAATATCTGACTACTGAAAAAACTACAGGCAGTGTAAAAAATTCTGAGACAACTGTTTTGGGATCCAGCACTCTAAGATTTGGCAAAAAGCTGGAGATTGGAAAGATGGCAGAGTAGGAGGATAGTGAGCTCACCTCATCTCATGGACACACCAAGTCAACAACTACATCTACACAATTCTGAAAATAATCTGAAGACTGGCAGAACAAATCTTCCACAACTAGTTGTAGAGGAAGCCACATCAAAAAAAAAAGTGTGAGAAGGGGCGCCTGGGCGGCTCAGTTGGTGAAGCTTCTGACCTCGGCTCAGATCATGTTCTGGGTTGATGGGCTCGAGCTCTACATCAGGCTCTCTGCTGTCAGCTCAGAGCCTGCTTTGGATCCTCTGTCTCCCTCTCTCTCTGCTCCTCCCCCTTTCTCACTCTCTGTCTCTCAAAATAAATAAATAAAAACATTAAAAAAAAAAAAAAAGATGCGAGAGACAGAAATGCAGTCAGGAACCAAACCCTAAGCAACTAACCACAAGTGGGAGGGATATCACAAACAAGAAGGTGTGAGGGGATTAGACCCTACACCAGGGACCTCCAGCCCTGGGGACCCACACTAATAAGATGAGTCCCCATAATGTATGGCTTTAAAAAATCATCTGGCTTAATTTCAGGAGCATTAAAAACCAGCAGAGCTTAACCCCTGGAGAACTGGAGGGCAATAGGAAACCGAGTCCTTGCCCTTAAAGAACCAGCACACTAAATAACTTGGCAGAGACACAGCATAGAAATAGCAGTTTCGGGGTGCCTGGATGGCTCAGTTGGTTAAGCATCCGACCTCAGATCAGGTCATGACCTCATGGCTCATGAGTTCAAGCTCTGTGTCAGGCTCTGTGGTGATAGCTCAGAGCCTGGAGCCTGCTTCCGATTCTGTGTCTCCCTCTCTCTCTACCCCTCTCCCGCCTGCACTGTCTCTCTCTCAAAAATAAACAAACATTAAAAAAAAAAAAAAAAAAGCAGTTTGAAGGTGCTTGGGGTATATGTGAAGATTTACTGACTAATCTTAGAATATGTTGACGGGGCAGGGATCTGCAGGAGACTTCTCCAGGAGCTAAAGTGTTGGTGGATGCCATTTCTCTTCTACTCCCTGATCTATATAATTGGACACAGTTCTAACACTCTCCCATCTACACTGCTACCACAGCTGGTCCGCACCGCCCCAGTGTTCCCCTACTGACCTGCTCTACCCAAGAAACCCATCTCAGCAGACAGCCTTCCAAAGTGGCTCTTGCCCTGTCACAATACCATACACTAGCTCATCCGCAGTTCCGGCAGCCAGGCCTCTTAGCTGGCTGCACATGGAGCCAGCCCTTGTTCTTCAGTATGCTAACAGTGGTGGCAGAGACTAACTGCAGACAGCTAGGGTGAGTGCTGGCCCCAACTACCAGTTAGCCCAGGCAGTTAACAGCTGGGCCTCTCAACAGTGTGGGGAACAAATCCTGTCCAGTGCCCCAACAGCAGGCAAAGTAGGTTACTGTAGACAGTTGGGCTGAAGGCCAGTCCCATCTACCACCATGCCCACAGCAACTGTGGCTCAGCCACAACAGGAAGGCCCATGCAGCTTACACAGGGGACACCAATGGAGCACCTGGTTTTGCTGACGAGGTGGGGGATTGTGCTGCAGGGCAATACAGGACTTCTTCTACACAAGTCTACTACTTTCAAGACCAAGCGACACAGCTAACCTACTATATACAGAAACAGATTTAGACAAAATAAGAAGGCAGAGGAATACGCCTCAAATGAAAGAACAAGACAAAATAACAGAAAAAGAGCTAAATGAAATGAAATATTTCTCATAAAGAGTTCAAAGTAATGGTCATTACGATACCTGACTTGAGAGAAGAGTGGATTAATTCAGTGAGAACTGCAACAAAGATACAAAATATTAAAAAGAGTTGAAGGACACAATTAGCTGAAATAAAAAATATACTAGAGGGAATCAACAGCAGATGAGAAAATGCAGGAATGGATCAGTGATCTGGAACAGGATAATGGAAAGCAATCAAGCTGAACAGCAAAGACAAGACAAAACAAAACAAGCCTAAAAAAGAGAGAGAGAGAGAGAGAAAGAGAGAGAAAAAGAAAAAAAATAAAAAATAAGAATAGGTAAGAATAGGTTAAAAGAACTCTGCAACATCATCAAGAGTAATAATTTCTGTATGACAGGGATCCCAGAAAAAGAAGGAAGAAGAGGTTGGAGAATTTATTTAAAGAAACAATAGCTGAAAATTTCCCTAATCTGAGAAAGAAAACAAACATTCAGGTCCAGGAAGTATAGATAACTCTTAACAAGACAAACCCGAGGACGCCCACACCAAGACACATAATAACTAAAATGGCAAAAATTTTTTTTTAATGTTTATTCATTTTTGAGACAGAGAGAGACAGAGCATGAACGGGGGAGGATCAGAGAGAGGGAGACACAGAATCTGAAGCAGGCTCCAGGCTCTGAGCTGTCAGCACAGAGCCTGACGCGGGGCTCGAACTCACGGACCGCGAGATCATGACCTGAGCCGAAGTCGGCCGCTTAACTGACTGAGCCACCCAGGCGCCCCTGACAAAGAGAGAATTTTAAAAGCAGCAAGAGAAAACAGTTATATACAAGGGAAATACTATAAGACTATCAGCTGATTTTTCAGCAGAAACTTTGCAGGCCAGAAGAAAGTGGCACAAGATGTTCAAAGTACTGACAGGAAAAAAACCTACAACCAAGAATACTCTACCTGACAAAGTTATCATTCAGAATTGAAGGAGAGACAAAGAGATTCCCTAGACAAACAGAAGTTAAAACTTATCACCACTAACCCAGCCTTACAAGAAATGTTTAAAGAGAGTTCATTAAGTGGAAAGAAAATAAAGGTATTTAATTTCACATCAATTTAAAAGCAATTATATCTACAAAAATCAGTCAAGAGATAAATTTAAAAGATGTAAAATATGCTATCATATAAGTAAAATGTGGAGGGAGGGAGTAGAAATTTAATGATTTCACAATGTATTCAAAATTGAGCAACCATCAACTTAATATAGCCTGCTATACACATAAGATATATATGACCCCAATGGTAACCAGAAATCAAACACCTATAGTAGATACACAAAAAATAGAGAGGACAGAATCTAAGCATAACACTAAAGCAAGCCATCAAACCACAAGGGAAGAGAGTGAGAAAAGAAGAACAGAAAAGAACTACAAAAATAACCAGAAAACAACAAACAAAATAATATTTAATAAGTACATACTTATCAGTAATTACTTTAAATATTTATGGACTAAATACTCCAATCAAAAGACGTAGGGTAACTAAATGGATAAAAAACCAAGACCCATCTATATGCTGCCTACAAGACTCACTTCAGATCTAAAGACACATCATACAGAGTAAAAGTGAAGGGATGGAAAAAAACATTCTATGCAAATGGAAGTGAAAAAAAAAAGGCTGGAATATAAATACATATATCAGACACAATAGACGTTAAAACAAAGACTGTAGCAAGAGACAAAGAAAATCAGTATATAATGATAAAGGGATCCATCCAACAGGAGAAGAGAACAAGTGTAAATATCTATGCATCCAACATATGAGCACCTAAATATAGAAAGCAAATATTAACACACATAACAGGAGAAATTGACAGTAATACATTAATAGTAAGGAACTTTAACACTCCACTTATATCAGTTGTTAGATCATCCAAACAGAAAATCAATAAAGAAACAATGGCTTTGAACAACACCTTAGACCAGATAGATGGACCTAACAAGATACATATAGAACATTCCATCCACAAACAGCAGAATACACATTCTTTTCACATGCATATAGAACATTCTCCGGGACTGATCACATGTTAAGCCACAAAACAAGTGTCAATGAATTTAAGAAGACTGAAACCATATCAAGCATCTTTACCAACCACAATAGTATGAAACTAGAAATCAATTACAAGGAAAAAAAAAACACTAGGAAAAAACACAAATACATGGAGGCTAAACAACATGCTATTAAACAATCAATGGGTCAACAAAGAAATCAAAGAGGACTCAAAAAATTCATGGAGACAAATGAAAATAATAGTCCAAAATCTTTGGGACACAGCAAAGCAGTTCTGAGAGAGACGTATACGTTCATACAAGCCTATCTCAAGAAACAAGAAAAATATCAAATAATCAAACCTTACACCGAAAGCAACTAGAAAAATATGAACAAACTAAGCCTAATGTTAGTAGAAGAGAGAAAATAATAAAAATTAGAGGGGCGCCTGGGTGGCTCAGTTGGTTGGGTATTTGACTCTTGTTTTCGGTTCAGGTCATGATCTCATGGTTTGTGAGTTTGAGCCCCACACTGGGCTCTGTGCTGACAGTGCAGAGCCTGCTTAGAGTTCTCTTTCTACCTCTCTCACTGCCCCTCTCCTGCTTGCTCATGCTCTCTCTCTCTGTCTCAAAATAAATAATTTAAACGAAAAGAAAATAATAAAGATTAGAGCAGAAATAACTGGACACTAAAGAAAACACAAGAAAACACCAATGAAATCAAAAGCTGGTTCTTTGAAATATAAACACAACTGATCAACATTTAGCCAGACTCATACAAAAAAAAGGGGGGGGGTGCTCAAATAAATAAAATCAGAAATGAAGGAGGAGAGATAACAACCCATACCAGAGAAATACAAAGAATAAGAAACTATCACTAACAATTACATGCCAATAAACTAGACAACCTAGAAGAAATGGATAAATTTCTAGAAACATACAATCTCCTAAACTGAATCAGGAAGAAATAGAAAATTTGACCAGACCAATTACTAGTAATGATAATGAATTGGTAATCGAAAAACTCCCAACAAACAAAAAGTCCAGGACTAGATGGCTTCCCAGGCAAATTCTACCAAACATTTAAAGAAGACTTAACAATGATCCTTCTCATACTATTCCAAGAAATAGAAGAGGAGGGAACACTCCAAATTCATTCTACAAAGTCAGCATTACCCTGACATCAAACCAAGACTATCACTAAAAAACCAAAACCAAAACAAAAACAAAAGAACAAAACAAAAACTACAGTCTAATATCCCTGATTAACACAGATGCAAATATCCTCAACAAAGTATTAGCAAACCACATTCAACAATGCATTAAAAGGACCATTCAACACAATCAAGTAGGATTTATTCCAGAGATGCAAGAATGGTTCAGTATTCATGAATCAATCGATGTGATACCTTACATTAACAAGAGGAAGGATAAAAACTATATGATCATCTCAACAGATAGAGAAAAAGCATCTGACAAAATACAACATCCATTCATGATAAAAGCTCCCGACAGGGGCAACTGAGTGGCTCAGTAGGTTAAGCGTCAGACTCTTTGATTTCAGCTCAGGTCATGATCTCACAGTTCGTAGGTTCTAGCCCCACAATGGGCTCTGTGCTGACAGCATGGAGCCTGCTTGGGATTCTCTCTCTCTCCTCTCTCTGCCCCTCCTCTGCTGTCTCTCTCTCTCTCAAAAATAAATTAATAAACATTTAGTAATAAAAAAAAAAAAACCCGACAAAGTGATTTAGAGAAAACATACCTCAGTATAATAAAGGCCATATATGAAAAACCCACAGCTAACATCATATTCAATGGTGAAAACCTGAAAGCTTTTCTTCTAAGATCAGGAACAAGATAAAAATGTCCACTCTTACAACTTTCATTCAACATAGCACTGAAGTCCTAGCTGCAGCAATCAAACAAGAAAAAGAAATAAAAGGCATCCCAATTGGTAAGAAGTAAAACTGTCACTATTTGCAGATTAGGAACAAGACAAAAATGTCTACTCTCACAACTTTCACTCAACATAGCACTGAAAGTCATAGCTGCAGCAATCACACACAAAAAAGAAATAAAAGGCATCCAGATTGGTAAGAAAGAAATAAAATTGTCACTATTTGCAGATGATATGATACTATATATAGAAACTAAAAATCCCACCAAAAAACTGTTAGAACTAATAAATGAATTTAGTAGGCTTGCAGGATACAAAATTAATATACAGAAATGTGTTTTGTATACACTAATAACACAGAAAGAAATTTAAATTTTTTTTTTGAAGTTTATTTTTGACAGAGAAAGACAGAGTGCGAGAGAGGGGGTGGGGGGTGCAGAGACAAAGAGAGGGAAACACAAAATCTGAAGCAAGCTCCAGGCTCTGAGCTGTCAGCACTGACCCCAACAACCCTGACGCGGGGCTCAAACTCATGGACCGTGAGATCATGACCTGAGCAGAAGTCGGACGCTTATTTAACCAACTGAGCCAACCAGGCGCCCCAAGAAATTTTTTAAAATTTCTACTTGTAACTATACCAAAAAGTATAAGATGTCTAGAAATAAATTAACCAAGGAGGTGAAAAACCTATACTCTGAAAACTGTAAGATATTGATGAAAGAACTGAAAATGACATAAACAATGTTCATGGATTGAAAAAATCACTACTGTTAAAATGTCCATACTACCCAAAAGGAATCTACCAATTCAATGCAATCACTACCAAAATACCAATAGCAGTTTTCACAGAACTAGAATAAGAATCCTAAAATTTGTATGGAACCACAAAAAACCTCGAATAGTCAGAGCACTCTTGAGAAAGAACAAAGCTGGAGGTATCACAATCTCAGATTTCAAGATATACTACAAAGCTGTAGTAATCCAAACAGTATGGTACAAAAACAGCCATATAGGGCAATAGAACACAATAGAGAGCCCATGCTTCTGTGGTCAATTTATCTATGACAAAGGAGGCTAGAATATACAATGGGGAAAAGATGGTGTCTTCAATAAATGGTGTTGGGAAAACTGGACAGCTACATGCAAATAAATGAAACTGGGACCAGTTTCTCTTACCATACACAAGAATAAAATCAAAATGGCTTAAAGACCTAAATGTGAGAGGTGCCTGGATGGCTCAGCTGGCTAAGCATCTGACTTTTTGGCTCAGGTCATGATCTCACAGTTCATGAGTTTGAGCCCTACGTCAGGCTCTGTGCTGCCAGCTCAGAACCTGGAGCCTGCTTTGGATTCTGTGTCTCCCTCTCTCTCCGTCTCCCACTCGTGCTCTGTCTCTCTGTCTCTCAAATATAAAATAAACATTTAAAACATTCTTAAAAAAAAAAAAGACTTAAATATGAGACCTGAAATGATGAAACTCCTAAAAGAAAACACAGGTGGTATCAGTGTTAACAATATATTTATGGATATGTATCCTCAGGCAAGGGAAACAAAAGCAGTAAGAAACTATTGGGACAACACCAAAATAAAAAGCTTTTGCACAGCAAAGGAGACCATCAACAAAACAAAAAGGCAACCCAGTGAATGGGAGAAGTATTTGCAAATGATATATCCAAGAAAGGATGATATCTAGAATACATCAAGAACTTCTACAACTCAACACCAAAAAACCCAAAAAATCCAATTAAAAAACAGGCAGAGGATTTGAATAGACATTTTTTCCAAAGAAGATGTACAAATGGCCAACAGACACATGAAGAGATTCTCAAGTCACCAATCATCAGGAAAATGAAAATCAAAACCACAATATCACCTCACATGAGTCAGAATGGTTAGTATCAAAAAGACAAGAAATAGCAAGTATTAGTGAAGATATGGAGAAAAGGGAATCCCCATGCACTATTGGTGGGAATGTAAATTGGTACAACCACTGTGGAAAACAGTATGGATGTTCCTCAAAAAGTTAAAAATAGAAATATCATATAATCCAGTAATTCCACTGCTGAGTATTTACTCAAAGAAAATGAAAACACACATTCAAAAAGATATGGGCACCCCTATGTATATATAACATTATTTGCAGTAGCCAAAATATGGAAGCAACCCAAGTAGCTACTGATAGATGAATGGATAAAGAAGATGTGGTGTATATATACAGTGGAATATTACTCAGACATAAAAAAAAAAAAAAAAAATGAGATCTTGCCATTTGTGAGAACATGAATGGACCTAAAGGGTATTATGCTAAATGAAATAAGTCAGGCAGAAAAAGACAAATGCCACGTGATTTCATTTATAGGTAAAATCTGTAAAACAAAACAAGTAACAACAAAAAATCCAGACTCTTAAATACAGAGAACAAACTGGTGGATGTCAGAGGGGAGGTGAATAGGGGAGATAGGCGAAATAGGCGGGGGAGTAAGAGACATAAACTTCCAGTTATAAAATAAATAAGTCACGGAGATGGAAAGTACAGCATAAGGAATACAGTCAATGATAATGTAATAATGTATGGTTACAGATAGTGACCACACTTAATCGTGATGAGCGCCGAGTAATGTATAGAATTGTCAAATCACTATTTTGTACATCGGAAACTAACATGTCAGCTATACTTCAAAATAAAATAAAGGCAAAAGGTTATTTTGTGAATGTGCAAGAAAAAAAAATTCTTCTTACAAAGAAACCCTAGACGCAGATGGTTTTGCAGGGAGTTTTACTAAACACTGAAAAATTTTACAGAAACTCATCTACTCAAAAGAAAAAGATGGAATAGTTCCTAATTGAACCTACAAGAATGAGCCTAATACCAAACCCAGACAAAGACATTATGAGAAAGAATAATTATAGGCCCATTCCACTCATGGATATAGATTCAAAATTCTAAACAAAGTATTAGCAAATCAAATGCAGCCATGTTATAAAATTATTACAGACAACAACCAACCTGGGTTTTATTCTAGTTATATGAGGATAGTTTAATATTAGAAAATTCATAAATGTAACCTACCACACTAAAAGATTAATAGAAAAAAAACTTTATCTCTCAATAGAATCAGAAGTCATTTTATACAATCCAACACCAAATTCAAATTAACTTCATCATTCTGATTAAGAGTATCTAATAAAAAGCTAAAGGAAGCATCATTTTAAATAGGGAAATGTTACATATGTAACCTTTAAAATCAGGGGTGAGACAAAGATGCTCATTATCCATCACTCCTCTTCAACACTGCTGTGGAGGTCCTAGCCAATGAGGTGTTGTGTGTGTGCACAGGCAAGTGCACGTGTGCGCATGCACACACACACACACACACACACACACAAGGGAAACAAAACTATCGTTTACAGATTATGATAGCTGACATAGAAAGCACAAAAATGAGCACAAATTATTAGAAATGATCTTTTTTTGGGAAAAGAAGCTACAAATGACGGAAGTTAACATGGAGGCTAAATGTTAAGATTTATATATTAAAGAGCCTGTTGTATTTCAATATACTAGCAGAAAACAAATAGAATGCATAATTACACAGAACAAATTTTTTCTAACAGTATCAGAAAATACCAAGTATCCTGAAATAAATCAAACAAAGGAGTGAAGAACCTTTATAGATATATTTACAAAAACTTAGGAGACATTAAAGAAGGCATTAAAAATAGCAGATATGTTCATGAATAGGAAGATTTAATACAGTAAAGATGTAAATTCCCTCCAAATGAACTTATATATTCAATTGAATTTCAATCCTACAAAAAATTTATTCTAGGCAACTTATAATCACCTTTACAAAATATGACCAGGATCTGTGCGAAAAAAAAAGTAAAGGGGGGCACCTAGGTGGCTCAGTCAGTTAAATGTCTGACTTCAGCTCAGGTCATGATCTCAGTTTGTGAGTTCGAGCCCCGCATTGGGCTCTGTGCTGCCAGCTCAGAGCCTGGAACCTGCTTCAGATTCTGTGTCTCCCTCTCTCTCTGCCCCTCCCCTGCTCACACTCTGTCTCTCTCTGTCTCTCAATAATAAATAAACGTTAAAATAAATAAATAAATAAAAAATAATAAATAAACGTTAAAAAAATTAAAAAAAAAAAAAGTAAAGGGCCTTATGAAAAAGTAAAGGGCCGAATAACAGCCAGAACACTTCTAGCTTATGGAGGGCAAGTCTGTCTGACCAGATATCAAGACTTATTATGCTATAATAATGAACAGAGTGAGATATGGGCCAAAGATAGACAAACAAATGGAACAGAGCCCTGATATGGAACCACACTTGAAGGAAAACTTTGGTATCTAACAGAGGTCTGATGTCAGAACAGAAAGTAGGAAGAATTAAAAAAAAAAAAAAAAAAAAAAAAAAAAAAAAAAGGAGCAGGGAGCCTTGGTGGCTCAGTCAGTTAAGCGTTGAACTCCTGGTTTTGATTCAGGTCCTGATCTCACGGTTTATGAGACCAAGCCCAAGCTCAGGCAGCACACAGCCTGTTTGGGATTTTCTCTCTCCTTCTTTCTCTGCCCCTCCCCTGCTCATGCTCTCTCTCTCTTTCTCTCAAAATAAATAAACTTAAAAAAAAGGAGCTATAAAGTTAAAATTTTTTTCTCATTTGTCACTTAAACTCTTGTCTTTGTTTCTGATTATGCAAGAGAAAGGATACTAAAGTCATGATTGTTTTGCTGCTGAATGATAATGTCAGAATAAATAAAAACTTTTCCAATTCAACAAACATTAAGCATAGAGACTTATTTCAGATTGCAATCTGCCAAATGATTCTCTTAGGGAAAAAGAAATCTGCCATATAAATGTTAAGGCAGCAATTCTGATCCTAGGAATCCATAAACCTTCTAAAACGTACATAAAGTTTTGTGTGCATATGCATATTGAGTATTTTTATGTGAGGAGGCTCTAAAACTTTCATCATCTTCCTAAAGGAATATAAAGTTTCCACAAAAAATAAATATAACCACTGTACTTAAATAAACAAATATTTAAGTACAAACTATTCTCAGTAGTTACTTATGAAGAGAAGAAAGTTACAGCTAAAAGGAAGAAAACAGGGATATTCACATATTATGTGCCATTTAAACTTAAAAAATTTTTTTTTAATTTTGAAATAATTACAGATTCACAGGAAGCTGCAAACATAACAAAAGCAGTCCTGGACATGTTCACCCAATTTTCTCCAATGGTAACATCTTACATAACTATGGCACAATGTCAAAATCAGGAAATCAACACTGATACAACCTATAGACCTTATTCAGATTTTGCCAGCTTTAACACATAATCATTTGTGTATATTTGTATTTATGTAATTCTATGAAATTTTATCACATACCTAGATTCATGTTACTACCACCATATTCAAAATATACATCTACTGTATCACCATAAAGCAACTCCCTCATACTTATAGCCTCATACCAACCATTAATCTATTCTAATTTCTAAGAATACATTATTAGGTATTCGTAATACTTCTATAAATTCCCCCAATGCATGTACATATGTGTGTGTAATACTGTATGCAGTATTTATACGTATGTAGATATATACATATGCACATCCATATAAACAAATGTACACACAATCTTAAATGCATAGAGAATTTTTTCAGAGAATACTTTAAATCCTTAATAGTGATTTGCTTTAAATAACAGTATTGAAGGTATTAGGGGAAAAATGAAGGCCTTCTAATTTTTTTTTTAACTTTCTATATATTTTTAATTGTGTACAATCAACATATTTTATAATTTTTTTGTAGAACAATACTTTTCAATATCCCTTGTGTAAACTTTTCACTGGCCAGATTTAAGAAACCATTAGTTCACAGTAATTTTTTTTTTTTAATGTTTATTTTTGAGACACAGAGAGACAGAGCATGAACGGGGGAGGGTCAGAGAGAGAGGGAGACTCAGAATCTGAAACAGGCTCCAGGCTCTGAGCTGTCAGCACAGAGCCCTACGTGGGGCTCGAACTCACGGACCGTGAGATCATGACCTGAGCCGAAGTCGGATGCTTAACCGACTGAGCCACCCAGGCACCCCTATTCTTTAGACACTTGTAGAAAATTCCTAGGAACGCAGGGGTGATTACAGGAAAGGAAACTAAATAAGCTGATAGGAAATCAAATTTGTAATATGCTCTGCTAAACTTTAAGTTTAGTGGAGCTCTTTCCAAAAAGAAGTTGTAGGTACATATAATAAAATACCTCTCTGTTAGCCTTAAATCCTAATTCTCATTCTGCCATGTACTAGTTATGTGACCTGAGTAAGGTGATTGCCTTCGCAAGCCTCATTTTCCCCATTTGTAAATGAGTCTATGATAATATTCACCTTCACATCCTGTTCAGACAAGTTTATCAATGGGGAAATACTTAACACAGCCACTTGTCCATGTAACGGAAGTTATATCTGGCCATATTATTTCAAACAACAATGGGTAAAGCAACATAGTGGAAACAATACTAAACAATACTAACAATACTAAAGCAACATAGTAGAAAGACCCAAATTGGAAGTTTCTAGGCATGGACTTTCTTTCCTTAGCTATATCAAATTCAAGAAGTCGTTTCTCTCTATTGAAAGTTCAAATTATTTACTTATAAATAAAACTGCCTCCTTAAGATCATACAAAGTACTATGTGTGAAAATACTAGAATACTCAAAGCACTATAAAACTCAAATGTATATAAAAGCTAAAATATTGGAACTGGGAATGAAAGAAATATTCTGTGAATTAAAAAAACAGGCTTAATGGATATAGAGTTGGTAAGTTGGAGACAGGAGCTGAAGAGAAAAAAAAAAAAGAAAATAGGGGCTGGAGTCAAATTAGTCTTCTTAGAGTGCCACCACTGATGTCTTCATTTGTAAAATGGAAATGGAAATAGTACCAACATCCCAGCGTGGTGAGGATTAATGGGATAATGCCAGTAAAGCTTTTAGAACACTTCTTGGCACATAGCTCCCATATTTATTATTTGTTGTCGTTACTATTTACTGATTTATTATTTATTATTTTAGAGAGCAAGACAGGGCGCAAGCAGGGGAGATGAGCAGAAAGAGAGAGAGAATCCTAAGCAGGCTCCATGCTCACTACAGAGCCTGATGCAGGGCTTGATCCCATGACCCTGGGCTCATGACCTGAGCCAAAATCAAGAGTCAGACACTCAACCAACTGAGCCACCCACGTGCCCCATTATTGTTATTATTATTATGCCTTAGCTTACTTAGCTGTAAAAGGTGGGATAACACCGACCTAATACAGTACACATGAAAAATAAATGAGGTATTAGTAGGGCATGTCAAATAATACTTTAATGGAAGCTGATTATAACAACAAAACTAAGAACAGTTGGCCTAATATCTCTAACCAAATAATCTATGCATCTTTTCCAGAATATCATATACTTGCATTATTTTTCTTATACAGTTAGAAAATTTCTTAAAATCTTCCATCAAATTCATTTTTAACAAGCTAACAATCACACTTAAGAAAATTTACTAGGTTGGGACAAACATATTAAAAGAGACATTTCAAAAAACTAACATTCAGAAAATTTTAACAATATTTTCAATAAACTTTCAATGTAAAATAACTGAATTCCAAGTTAAGAAAAAAGTTAATATTTAATAGAAAAATAAATTATGTTAGAACCTATAAATATTGTTGGGAGTATTCTTTTAATTATTGTTTAGTAGAGAAAAGAGAAGAAAAAAATTGTTCCACCCTACTGCTTTAGTATTGCCTTTTCTCTCCTCACTACCTTTAGAAAAAATGGAATAATTAAAAGGGAAGCGACAGGTTTTTAAAACCAAGTTATTAATTGCTACCATCTACTTTCTACTTAGCATTAACAATAAATTTTAAAATATTCCATTACCCTTTTTCGTGGCTTTATGTTTTTCTTTAGTTTTTTGTTTTTAAGTCCCTTATTTCCCAGTAGGAGCTCACAGAAAGAACAATGCTTTCCTTTTTTTTCCCTCACATAAAAAACTCCATATATGGGTATTCTTTAGAGAAAGCATTTTCAGATGGAGTGGCCGTTATCACGTTGCAATTCACTGGTCTAGATAATTCCTACAATATCAGTTCCAATAACCTGATATTTATTATATACACATCTGTATGAGTGACTTTTAGTGCTTTAGGTTCCCCAAAGCTGAAGCCTAGTAAGAATCTTTTAGGCCAGAATGGATGCAAGGATGTTCTATTCTGGACTCCATGGGAAAACTTACTTTGTCTCCAATTCTATTCACAAAGCAATTAGGTAAAGTCCAAAACACTGGGTCCTGAGTAAAATGAGAAGCCATTTTCCCATAAACTAACCTCACATTAATAGGCAAGTTACTGATTTAACACTGGGGCTAAGAGGTAACCAACTACCTAGAAAAATCTGTTTTCTTGAATAGGTAGGTTACCCTCATCAGGATTTAAACTGACAGAACATGTTCAAACAATTCAGCACTGCCCTGGAAAATCCAAGAGGGTACCAGGCTTGCAACAACAAATTATAGGTCACTTCCTTCAGGGATTTATTTATTTATTAAGTATATTGGACCAAAGACCTGCCAAAAAAAATTATGAAACAATTTAAAACATTGCCATTTAGATGGAAAATGAGGCTCGTTTAAGTAACACATGGCCTATGTCCAGTCAACACCCATGCAACAGTACACTATTTGAAACCATTTCAAACAGCAAATTAGAATTGACTCAAGAAGATAAGTATCAGTACTCACTTTTTTATTTCTCGGAGCAGCATTCGGATAAGGATGGTCTGAAGTGGTTCAACCATCAATTTCCTCCACATATCCAATGCTAGCTGCCAGGAAAAATAAAAATTATCAAGGCTGAACTACTTTTAACATTTGTTAAAATGTTAAAAGACTCTTCAAAGCAAACATACTCTTTCAAGTATTTATAACCAAACTTTCAAAATTCAAATGAAGGGGCGCCTGGGTGGCGCAGTCGGCTGAGCGTCCGACTTCAGCCAGGTCACGATCTCGCGGTCCGTGAGTTCGAGCCCCGCGTCGGGCTCTGGGCTGATGGCTCGGAGCCTGGAGCCTGTTTCCGATTCTGTGTCTCCCTCTCTCTCTGCCCCTCCCCCATTCATGCTCTGTCTCTCTCTGTCCCAAAAATAAATAAAAAACGTTGAAAAAAAAAATTAAAAAAAAAAAAAAAAAAAAAACAAAATTCAAATGAAAACTGAATATACATAAAAAATAAATTTCTAAGTTATTTATTTTTTTGAAAGAGAACGCACGCAAAAGAGAGGGCAAGCAGGATAGGGGCAGAGGAAGAGGGAAAAAGAATCCTAAGCAGACCCCACACTCAGCACAGAGCCTGAGGCGGGGCTTAATTCCACAACCTAGAGAACCTGACCTCAGCCAAAATCAAGAGTTCGATGCTTAACCAACTGAGCCACCCAGGCGCTGCTAAATTTCTAATTTAAAATGAAAATGACTACCACATCAGACTTGTACAAGAAACAGAATTAAGGTTTTATCATTAACTGAAAGTCTTAAAGACATAATTGATTAGATTTTTATGAAGTAGAATTTATTGAATGTTAAATGCCCAGTATTATGGAAAGGCTAAGACTAATAGAAATAAAGGAATTATGTTAAAGTGATTTAGCTGTTGGCTGATTTTGAAATTACAAAACCTCTCATACAAACATAAAAGGAAGGTCAACTAAAAGAATAATAAAATAAAACATTCCTGTACTCACCACTCAGTTTAAGAAACACAACTTCCACATTACCATTGTACCACATATCCTCCTACTTTCCCCTCAAAGGTTACAACCACCTTGAAATTTGTGTTAAATCATCCCCTTGCTTTATAGTTCTACCAAATGTCTACATGTCCCTATAATATTTTTCTTGTCTTAAGTCCAGTATAGTCAACACACAGTGTTCTATTAGTTTCAGGTGTACAATATAATGATTCAACAATTCTATACATTACTCAGTACTCATCAAGGTAAGTGTACTCAATCTCCTCCACCTATTTCACCCAGCCCCCACCCACATCCTCTCTGGTAACCAGTTCTCTGTAGTTAGGAGCCTGTTTCTTGGCTTCTTTTTTCTTTCCCCATTTGTTTTGTTTCTTAAATTTCACTTATGAGTGAAATCATATGGTATTTGTCTTTGTCTTATTTCATTTAACATTATACCCTCTAGATCCATCCATGTTGTTGCAAATGACAAGATTTCATTTTTTATGGCTGAGTAGTATTCCATCATGTGTGTGTGTGTGTGTGTGTGTGTACCAATTCTTAACCATTCATCTATATCGGTGGACACTAGGGCTATTTCCATAATTAGGCTACTGTAAATAATGCTGCATATACATAGGGGTGCATAGATCTTTTTGAATCTGTGTTTTCATTTTCTTTGGATAAATACCCAGCAGTGGAATTACTGGATCATATTTCTATTCTTAATTTTTTGAGGAATTAAAATTAAATTACAAATTTTTAATTTTAACCACTGTTTTCTTCAGTGGTTGCACCAATTTACATTCCCACCAACAGTGCTTGGGAATTTCCTTTTCTCTACATGCTCACCAACATTCACTCTATCTTGTCTTTTTGATACTAGCCATTCTGACTGGTGTAAGGTGATTTCTCATTGTGGTTTTGATTTTTTCATTTCCCTGATAGTGATTTGAGAATCTCTTCACGTGGCTGTTGGCCATTTGTATGTCTTCTTTGGAAAAAGGTCTATTCAGGTCCTCTGTCCATTTTTTAATTGAATTGTTTTTTTCGGTACTAAGTTGTATAAGTTCTTTATGTATTCTGGATATTAACCCTTATTAGATATGTCATTTGCAAATATTTTCTCCCATTCACTAGGTTGGCTTTTTGTTTTGTTGATGGTCTCCTTTGCTGTGCAAAAGCTTTTTATTTTGGTATAGTCCCAATAGTTTCTTACTGCTTTTGTTTCCCTTGCCTGAAGGAAACATCTACAAATATGTTGCTAAGGCCGCTGTCCAAGATTTTACTGCCTGTTTTTTCTTTTATGAATGTTATTGTTTCAGGTCTCACATTTAGATCTTTAACTCACTTTGAGTTTATTTTTGTGTATGGTGTAAGAAAGTGGTTGTTTCATTCATTTGCATATAGCTGTCCAGTTTTCACAACACTATTTACTGAAAAGACTCTTTTCTCCACTGTATATTCGAGCCTCCTTTGTCATAAATTAATTGACCACAGAAGTGTGGGTTTGTATGCATGGGCTTTTTATCCTATTCCATTGATCTATGTGTATTTATGTGTCAGTACCATACAGTTTTGATTACTACAGCTTTGCAACATAGTTTGAAATTAGGGATTGTGATACAGTTTTGTTCTTCCTCAAGATTGCTTTGGCTATTTGAGGTCTTCTGTGGTTCCATACAAATTTTAGGATTATCAGTTCTAGTTCTGTGAAAAGTGTTATTGATATTTTGTTAGGGATTACAGTCAATCTGTAGATTGTTTTGGTAACTCCTTGGTTTTTCGTTTTTTGTTACGTTTCTTTATTTTTGAAAGACAGAGAGAGACACAGCACGAGCAGGGGAGGGACAGAAAAAGAGAGAGACACAGAATCCGAAGCAGGCTCCAGGCTCTGAGTTGTCAGCGCAGAGCCTGACGCGGGCCTCAAACCCATAAACCATGAGATCATGACCTCAGCCGAAGTCATACACTTAACCGACTGAGCCACTCAGGTGCTCTTAACTCCTTTTGGTTTTAACTGGCATCTTCTTGAGCGAGGCTGGGCATCTTTTTATATTTTTATTGTATGTCTTAGTTTTTTTTCTGTGAAATGCCCATTCATCCTTTTTGCCCATTATTCTATTAATATTTATCTTGTTTTCAATAAAAACTAGGAGTTCTTAAATACTGTAGAAATTAATCCCTTGACATACATACTGCAATTTGTCATAGTTTTGTGACTTAACTTTTGAGTTCTTTTAAAAGTGTTTAGTAAAAATACATTATATTTTAATGTCTCCATTTTATCAATCTTTTCCTTTATTGTTTGTATTTTTCATGTCTTTTAAGAACTTCCCTAGCCTAATGTCAGGGATATGTGTGCTCTTATATTGCCTTCTAAAAGTTTTCAAGTTTTGCCTTCCACATTTAAAATCCAATATATTTTTCCCATAGAGAGTACAAATTATTTCAGTATCAAAAATTGACTGCTCCTCTGTTTCCAACTTAATTGCATCTATACAGCTATTAGTCTGGTTTTAGCCTCTATTCTGTTTCCCTGGGGTAACTTTATTCTGATCAATTGGTAATTCCATTTCAAATAAGTAAAAGCATCTGCCTTCCCAGAAGGAACATTCTTCAAGTTTCCCCTTATTTTTATATTTTTAAATAGCACCAACAGGGAAAAAAGAAAGTGATACAAAAGAAAATGTGATCTTATAGCTGTGGTGGGAGAGAAAACTAAAGCCTTTTGAAAGCAAGCTGGTGGTGCTATCAAAATTCAGGATGCTTTGACTTCCAGGTACCAACTCTACGACAATTTCTGCTCATGTACAAAGAGATGTATACTTAAATGTTAACTCTCTGAGTGTGAGGTTTGTGTCTATTTTGTTCACTATTGAATTCCTAGCATATAGAAAAGTGCCTGGCACACAAATGGGTTTAAAAAATACTTAATAAATGAACAAATGAACAATGATATTCACAGTGGTATTTTCAACAAGAACTGTAAACTAAGGAGAATAGTCTAATAAATGATAAATAAATTATTTTATATCCCTATTATAGAATACTGAGCTCTCACAAAAATAAACTTATATGAAAAGAACACCTCACGTGGATGGAACTAGAGGGTATTATGCTAAGCGAAATTAGAGAAAGACAAATATCATATGACTTCACTCATATGAGGACTTTAAGATACAAAACAGATGAACATAAGGGAAGGGAAACAAAAATAATATAAAAACAGGGAGGGGGGCAAAAACATAAGAAACTCATAAATATGGAGAACAAACAGAGGGTTACTGGAGAGGGGATGGGCTAAATGAGTTAGGGACGTTAAGGAATCTACTCCTGAAATCATTGTTGCACTATATGCTAACTAACTTGGATGTAAATTAAAACAATAAATGAACAACAACAACAAAAAAGAACACTTAGACACATTAACCAAAAAACAAAACAAAACAAGCAAGAAATACAAGTTCCAAGATATATGGTGTGATATCATTATGGTATATATGCTATGATTCCATTAACATTTAAAATTAAACTGTATGTATAAATATTTACATGCAAATGTGCAGGTAAAATTCAGAAAAGACAAAAACCAAATGGTTTATGGTGATTTCCTCTGGGAGAAGGAGTGAGCTTGACAATGCTGGTGATAAGGGACCATCATTAAAATATTCTTATAATCCTACTAACTAAAGCAACTACTGTTAAGATTTTGTTATTTCCCACTAATCCATTACTCTGCATCCTTTTTCCCCCTGCAGTTTTATTCCTATTAAACATACAATGTGTCCACATTTTTTCATAAAATATTTTCCCCTTTATTAAAGTTTCTATGAAGTATTTTCTATTACTAATTCATCTCTTTGCCTTTATAACAAAAGCATATTGTATATATTCTTCTATGTATGATTTTTTTACTATTGGATATTGGACATTTGGATTGTCTACCCATTAGTCACCCTTACTAACAATGATTACAAGGAATACTCTTAAACATTTAAACTTTTTTTTTCCATATTTATCATTTTCACAGTGCAGATTACTAGACATGGGATTACCTAATTAACAAATATTAAACATTTTAAAGTCTACTGAAAGACGATGACAAATTTCTTTCTAAAAGGATTATTCTAGTAAAACTTTCCTCATGCTGCATCTTAGCTGTTTATTTCTTTCATTAACACCCATCACAATTTAACATTAATTTCTGTACTTATTTGGCACTGCTTCCCCATGAGGACAGGGAACTTCTGTCTGTTTACCATTGTATCCCCAGTGTCTGGTTAGTCAACAAATACGTAGTACGTGAAATAAACAAACATTGTACTAGAGTATTTCTTTCACAATGAATATATGCTTTATGTAATTCCCACATTTAAATTTGCACTGTGCCTCAAGAATCTGAATGAATTACTTGACCTGCACACTTAATTGTTTCACTCTGGATTTAATTACTTTTTAAAGTTAAAATAAATTTGTCATGGGACACCTGGATAGCTCAGTCGATTGAACGTCTGACTCTTGATATGGGTGCAGGTCATGATCCCGGGGTTGTAAAATAAAGCCCCACATCAGGCTCTGTGCTGAGTGTGGAGCCTGCTTAAGGTTTTCTTTCTTCCTTCCTTCCATCCATTCTTCCTTCCTTCCTTCCTTCCTTCCTTTCCTCCCTCCCTCCCTTACTCCCTCCCTTCTTCCCTTTCTTTCTCTCTCCTCTCTTTCTTTCTTTCTCTCTCTCCCTCCCTTCCTCTCTCTCCCTCCCTCCCTCTCTCTCTGCCCCTCTGCCACCCGTGCATGCACACACACATGCTGCCTCTCTCTCAAAATAAACTTAAAAAATAATTTCTTATATCCATAAATCTGTATTTCCTCTCAAGTCCATGACCTTTCCACTTTTTAACTGCAAGAGTCTCAACATTTTTAAAATGCATTTTATGAGCTTTTTTCATAGTGGAACTATTAACCTTGTCATTTATTCATCCATCATTAATCTAATTATTAAAATAATACTAATCACATCTCTTCTGTTCTCATCTATGTGAAGATTCTTAGGAAATCACTGCAGTGTTTTATTAACATTTAGGATGTCTCAAATCTTGACAATTTTGGGGGTGCCTGGGTGGCTCAGTCAGTTAAGTGTCTGACTCTTGATTTCAGTCTAAGTTGTGATCTCCTGGTTCATGGGTTTGAGCCTCATGTCAAGCTCTGCACTGACAGCACAGAGCCTGCTGTGAGAGCTTTCAGATTCTCTCTCTTCCTCTCTCTCTGCCCCTCCCTTGCTCGTTCTCTCTCAAAAATAAATAAACTTAAAAAAAAAATTTCGACAATTTTAAGGTAGTCAACACAGTGTCCTTGAAAAAAGGACAGTGAATGAAATTACCTCAATATATATATAAAAACACTCCTATGCTTGCCAGTCATTTAAAGAATTTCCTACCTCTCCTATTTCCATAAGTGGTTCATTCATATCTACACCACCGTAGCCATACTGAAGGTCAGCTTCTGTCAATTTATTCTTTTTAATAAACTGGGTGTTGAGATACCTGAAAAACAAATATAATATTATTATTAAAGTAAGTAGGAAAACAAATAACTGTTAAAATCAGTAGTAAAACAAATAACTTGCAACTTTAAAACAATAATTTTGGGTTATAAATCAACTATAAAATAGTTTGGTAATATATCAAATTAATTATGCAGAAATTAGAAATATAATTAAAAAGGAACAAAAGTATTAGCCAAACTTTCTCTGCAAGGCCTTAAGAGCCAAAATATATGACCTCTAGAGTGGGGGAAAAAACCCTATCACCCCAGTTTCACTTCAAAAAAACTCAAGGGTAGGGGCGCCTGGTGGCTCAGTCAGTTAAGCATCTGACTTTGGCTCATGCCATGATCTCGCAGTTCGTGAGCTCGAGCCCCACATCGAGCCCCACATCGGGGCTCTGTGCTGACAGCTCAGAGCCTAGAGCCTGCTTCAAATTCTGTGACTCCCTCTCTCTCTCTGCCCCTCCCCTGCCCACGTGCGCAGTCTCTCTCTCTCTCTCTCAAAAATAAACATTAAAAAAATTTTTTTTAAAACTCAAGGATTTGGTCTAAAACTTTTCAGTACTCATATAGCCCAATAACTCCTCCCTAAGGGGCTTCTATAATCCTTCTACCATCTAATTAACTCATTCCCAGATTCTCTTGGTAAGTTCACTTTGTAAAGAACTAAACAAAAAAAAATGCTTAAAAAATAAAAATCCAGGTAGTCATTCAACTTATATTTCATCACCAGGAAAAGATGTAATTAAACAACAACAAAAAGAGATCATGATCAGTAGACAGAAAATGAAATAGACTGTTACAGACAGTAGAAAGTATGGGCAAAACTGACAAAGGTAAAATCACTTTGTCTACCACAGGACAATAGCTTTATAATGTTTCAACATATTCTAAGACAAGTAACTAAGAATTACTGAAATGAATAGAGTTCTTTAAAGTAAATAAAATATGTAGAAAGGGCTCAAAACATTCTAGTACTGGGGTACCTGGGTGGTTCAGTCGGTTGAGCATCCGACTTAGGCTCAGGTCATGATCTCACAGCTCGTGAGTTCGAGCCCTGCGTCGGTCTCTGTGCTGACAGCTCGGAGCCTGGAGCCTGGAGCCTGCTTCGGATTCTGTGTCTCCCTCTCTCTGCCCCTAACCCACTGGCATTCTGCCTCTGTCTCTCTCAAAAATAAATAAATATTAAAAAAAATTTTAAAAAGAAACATTCTAGTACTCACTTTTCACAATCCTAGATTTCACTATAATGCTTTTGATACATATATTTTTAACATTTATTTATTTTTGAGAGATAGATACAGCACAAGCAGGGAAGGGACAGACAGACAGGGAGACACAGAATCTGAAACAGGCTCCAGGCTCTGAGCTGTCAGCACAGAGCCCAAGGTAGGGCCCAAACTCACAAATCACAAGATAAAGACTTGAGCCAAAGTTGAACTCAACCAACTGAGCCACCCAAGTGCCCCTCACTACAATGCCTTTAATGCTTACTTACCACCTGAAAGGTTCTGTCATGTGTATATAGTTAAAGACATATAAATACTTAGGCAATAACCACAAAATCTTTATATTAAAACACACACTTTCTAATGTTTGTTGCATCAAAATGAAAAGTCCACTTTACGTGTGCAGACAACTAAAACTGAAAACAAAGGCAACAAAAATTTCAACTGTGTTATTTTACCACCAACTCTAGGAGATGATGCAAAATACAATTCTTGAAAGTACAACTCCAAAGCTGTATAGACACAACCATGTACACAAGTTGCACTCCCACACTAATTTCAAGCCTCTAGACTCCAAGGCTTAAAACCTTGGTACTTTGTATGATATTTTAGTCTCCGCTACCCATATGTGCAATGTCCTAATATATTTTTCCTGCAAAATGTCATTTCATCCTTCCTTCTATTCTCACTACGATCCTCATAATTTTATGCTTCCAATTGAAGAAAGGGAAATAGGACTGACAGAGACAGAAGTAAGAGATAGAGAAAGAATGGCTTTTTTTTTTTTTTTTTTTTTTTTTTACCTGAAATAGAAGATTTGGGATATCTGGCCTGAAATGAAGATATATAAATTGGAGAGATATTTTAACCCCTGGCCTCTCATTCAGGTGTCAGCTCAAACACATTTCTCTCAGGCCTGATCTGATCCCAATCCAAATGAACTTTAATTCGCCACTTCACTCCCACTGAAGTGACTATACACAACTGTTTTATATTCTTCATGGTACTTACTACTGTGTGAAATAATCCAATTCTGTTATTTGTTTACTTGCTTTGTACATCTGTCACCTCTCTAGATTATAACAACTACAAAGCAAGGACCTGGCTCACACACAGCATCCAGAACCAGTGGCAGGTAAATATGAAGTCCTCAAAAAATATTTCCTTGATGAATTACTGAATAAATAAATGGTAACATTCCAGACAGCAGGAATAACAAAAGCTAATATTAGAACACAAACTTGGAAAAGCAGCCTGGAGCCAGATCATAAAAGCCATGAATGCCAGGAAATACAAGTAATCACTAACATTTATAGAGCTTATGTTACATGTCAGGCATACCCCTAAGCATTTTATACAGCTGAATACTATCAGGTACATACATGTGGTACTATTATGATCCTCCTTTTATATGTAAGAAAATTGCAGCTTAGAGAGCTTAAGGAACTTGCCAACAGTCAATGTGCTAGTAAGTGGAAGAGCTGGCACAGAAACTCATGAGTTCTCCCTTTCTCATTCAACAAATATTGACTGAGTGTGAACTCTATGTCAGGTACAATGCCAGGCACTAGGGACAGAAAGATGAAAAACAAAAATGTGGTCTTTCCACACAGAGTTTACACATCTGGGAGAATATACAAATATGAACAAATACAATATTTCAACTGTGACACATGCTCCCTGAGTGGAGGGACTTAATTACCATATCTTTACCATTTCTATGTGCCTTCCTATATGAATCCTTTGCTCTCAACCAGTTTCTTTTTTGGTCTGTGGTACCACCACGGCGATCCCAGTAAAAGATTAGAAACACTTCTCTCTCATCCTTCCATTCTACTCTTTTAATCAGCCAGTCCTCATCTCCTCCTAAACTATTCATTATTCTCTCCCATTACTTTCCTTCTCTCTTCCAATGTCTCTTGTTAATTCTCTGCTTGGATCATGTGCAACACTCTCATGTGCAACACTCTCATGACTGGTCTCTTTTTTCTGTTTTGCCATCTCCAATTCATCTAAAAATTCCACTTTCAGGATGTCACTAACCCATTCAGAATCCTAAGTAGCTCCCTTATACCTATAGAGTAAACTTCTTAGCATAGTGGTTTGTTAACTCTGAAGAACTAGCTGCTAGACCTGCAGAAGTCTGGAATCACTAATCTGTTTCAATGATCTGTATGTATATTCTTGAGCCAGTATACTGGTTTAGTGGAGCTTTATGTTTCCATTCTGACAGGACAAGTCACTATTCTCTTTACCTCATGGAATAAAACTTTAACTTCCATTAATTGTAGCTTTCTCATTCCAGATTTCTACCCTTAATGTTAAATTTAAGCTTGACAAGACAAGCTTTTAAAATAATTTAAAGATGTAACTTAAAATGTAAATAGTGTAAGTTTTCATTTTGATATGGATACCTTTTTTTTAAGTTTATTTATTTTGAGAGAGAGAGAGAGAGAGAGAACAAACATACACAAGCAGGGGAGGGGCAGAAAGACAGGAAGAGAGAGAATCCCAAGCAGGCTCCACACTGCCAGCCATGGCCCAAACCCATGAACTGAACCCATGAATCATGAGATCATGACCTGAGCTGAAATCAAGACCTGGACTTTTAGCTTAAAAGACTGAGCCACCCAGGCACCCCGACATGGATACAATTCTTAACTGGAATATTTTACAGTCAATTTTATTAATGACACATTTGTTTTTAAAGACATATGTTCTAAGAAATTATAAAAGAAAATAGGTCCCAATAATTTCTTAAAGGCAATACCTGATTGTTCTTCTCATGTATGATGCAATAGTTTTTATAATTTTTATGTTTTTATAATTTATTTTACCTACAAAGTGCTTAATAAGTATCCTTCACTTTTCTGGAGTATTAGCACTGACACAATTAAAAATAGTACTTGCCAATAATGAACAGCCTAAAGTAACTCTGAAGCCTCAGAGAAACCAAGCATTTCAATCTATCATAGGAAATTGCATTACAAAAATTTTTCTCATGCTAATACCTACTGGATTTCAAAAGTCGTTAATACTCCAAGGGCCAGCAGGGTCTAAAGAGCTATGTAGTACTGGGAAAGGCAGGCAGGAGTATCAGCATTTTCCTTATAGTCAGAATCCTTAAATTACCTATATTAATGCATATCCATCTTAGAAATCAATCAGGATAAACAAGAGGGTAGAAATTACTTCATAAAAATATTTAAAAACACTTTTGAAACAAAATTGAATTCTTCCTTTATATTTCTCTACAAATATATCCTTACAGACTATGATTAAAAATGATAGCTAGCCTGGATAACCTCACTACCCTACAATTAAAAACTATCATTAAGCAGTTTTCATGTAATTACTGCCAACTATATCCTCTATAAAAAGGATCTTACCACCTATTCTACCAATATAATTAAATAAATGATGGTCAGCCACATGATGCCAGCATCACAGAGGTCAAATACAATTCTCTGTATGTGAATCCCATTAGCCATTAGTTCTAAGTCTTTGCTATAGATAGTGGAAAGTTACTACATGATTTTAGAGAGTGATCAAATTTGCATGTTAAAAAAAATATGAGTTTAGTAAATAGGATAAATTAGCAATCAAAGGTTGGAAGACTGGTTATAGGGACTTTATCATTAATAGTCCAGGTGAGAAATGATAAACAGCTTGAACTATAATAGCAATGCAAAGGAAATAATGAATTTAAGAGACATTTGGAGGATGTGACCAATAGAGATCAGGGAGAAAGGACAACCCTAAGTGAAGGAAGAGTAACTGAGACTTTCGGCATTTATGCCTGGGTGTACAGTATTACTACCAATTAAAAATAGTAATACTGGGGACAGTATACTGGGGACAGTATATAAAAGATTACATGCTCAGTTTTGAAATCTGCAATACTACAATGTACCCACAGAATAACCTGGAGGTATAGACGGGTTAGGTAAAAATACTCCTCTGAAACCTAAGACCACCCGGGATATACAAATATTTTGGTGGTTAGTAATATGTAAGTTGTAGCTAAAACCAGAAGTAACTGAGATCATCCTAGAAAGAATGCAAAGTATAAGATAAAAGATGAGAAAAAATCTACCTAAATGACTAAAAGAGTGAATCTAGGATGAGACGAAGGTAGAATGAAGAAGTTGAATGGGTTTAATGTGACCAATCTGGGTTGGTATTAGCACAAATTTTTTTCCACTGAATGACCTTGAGCAAAATCATTTAACCTCTCTGAGTCTAGTCTCTTCAGCTGCAAATTTGGCAATATCAACTACCTCACATGGTTTATATACACACACATTTGTGTATATACAATATATATTTAATAAAAGTTCACTAATATTACCAATTTTTTATTAATATTACCATTAATTTAAATTACCAAATTAATTTTGGTAAGCAGAGATGCAGATATAGGAGAACCTAGAAATCTAAGAAAAAATAGAAAAACAACTTAAATCTTTACCAAAATGTCTCAGCTCAAGAGGTATCCCACTGCACACAGCATACTGCACTGGCATAGAGTCTTAAATACTCTCTCATGTTATCTATATACCAGTGGCCCAAGCTTCTCAGCAATAGCAAAGCATGCATGTGCTCTCACTTTCATCCTCAAAATTCCTGTAATTCTCCTAATTTAGCTAGGGAATTCTTAAAGTTCTATTTATGCCTATCTCACTTTGGTGGATGAGGAAAAAAAAAAAAAAACATGAAATGTCAAGATGTTTAATGTATGGCAAACACTGTTTTATAAAAGCCAAAGCCACAGTAAATCTTGTGCCTGTCAGCAATTGCTGGCTTCTGATTTTATTACACTTGGCTCTTCTAAGAAGATATAAAAGCTAATGGCTGTTGAAATAAGTTCCAGTTTCTAACAGAAGCAACTTACAGTAAGTAAACTCCAGTGTTGTTATAAAAGCCTACAGGAATATGAATCAGTGACAAAGGACAAACACGCCAAGCAAGAGAACCAAGCCCTGGCCTCAGTGTGCTACTCCAGCAATGCAGAGTGTAACTGTACAGATGATGTTTTGAGAATCAGCTTCACTCCTCGGCTTCTCCCCAATGAAAAACTAAGGCAGGGGTCCATCTCAGCCCATGCCACAATGCAGATGCCAAAATTATCACTGCCTCATCAGAGGCCACAACAATTTCAAGAGCAGACACCCTAATTCCAAGGGTGAAAGGCCTAGGTTACTTAATGCCACTATTCCTTATTTATCCAACATTCTTCAATAAATAGGTCTCTGCTTCATGTACCCAGAAATTTATTTCCATCGTCTATGTGAATAGGTTAGAGAGGATCAGTGTGGACTACCATAGGAACATGCAGGAATGACAGTTAACACAAAAGATCTACGCAGGAGACTACGTAGAGCAAGGACGAGGGAAGTTCAGAGAGGAGAATGTGGAAAAACACAACAGGATTACTCATTCAGAGGGGCACCTAGGTGGTTCAGTCGGTTAAGTGTCTGAATTCAGTTCAGGTCATGATCTCACAGTTTCTGAGTTCCAGCCCTGTGTCAGGTTCTGTGCTGACAGCTTGGAGCCTAGAGCCTGCTTATGATTCTGTCTCCTTCTCTCTCTCTGCCCCTTCAGTGCTCGCACTCTCTCTCTCAAAAATAAATAAACATTAAAAAAAAAAAAAAAAAGAATTAGTTCTAGAAAAGACTGGCTTCTAGAAAAGCCATTTAGATAGATATGACAGCATCAAGAAAGACAAAAATGTGAGAGACCATAGGGCATTAACACACTGTAGGTAATTCAATATGCCTATAGGATAGGGTAGAACTTTAAGAGAAAAACTGCTGAGTGCTTTGACAAAGAAGTGTTTCCACAAAACATAAAATACTGAATCCTAGAGTCCAAAAAGAGCATACTGGCAGGGAACACAGGCTTGGATTTACTCTGCTAAGCTTCATCCAAGCTGAAGTTCCACTTTGGAACTCTTGTCAAGATTTAGCACATAGAACTACAGAATTAAATACAGTTTTAGTTTTCAGAGAATAACTTTCCACACACTGCCTGGCTCCCATATTCTCCCATGACCCAGACTACATTTTCCCCATAGCAGACACAGTCCATATAGCAGGGAACACTTTAGCTCTGTTTATTTCTATGGGTAAGAGGTGATTCAAAAACCAAAAACCAAAACTCCTTCAATTACTGAATGCAGGCAATACTATTTATAGATTGTCAAGAGTTTCAAGGCATACTTACCTATACAAGCAGTCCATATAGTCTGCACCTTTGCTATACTCCTCCCAATACCTATGATACATAACAAGTACTTGCTCTTCAGACTCCAGAACTCTCTATATAAAGAAGAAATATACTTTTACTTGGAAAGCACTAATTATTTTCATTTGCAAGGTATGAAATTTATCAAAAATTAATGTTCTAAAATGACATAATTCTATTGTAAATTACATTTACAAATTACATTCTAATTTAACTACTTTTAAGAACATTGAAATGATCAGAAAAAAATGTGCCTTAGATATGAAAATAAAGCATACATACTAAAGAGTAAACTGTTTCACTCTCTAAAGGGACAAAATGTAATGGTGTGAAGCTGTCTTCGGGCTAGAATATTTTATTAAGATCAGTTTATTTTTATTTTTTATTAAAAAAAATTTTTTTTAATGTTTATTTATTTTTGACAGAGAGAGAGAGCATGAGGGGCAGAGAGAGAGGGGGAAGACAGAGCATGCATAAGGGGCAGAGAGAGAGGGAGACACAGAATCAGAAGCAGGCTCCAGGCTCTGAGCTGTCAGCACAGAGCCCGACACGGGGCTCAAACTCACAGACTGCGAGATCATGACTTGAGCCAAAGTCAGATGCTCAACAGACTGAGCCACCCAGGCGCCCCTAAGATCAGTTTAAAGTAGGATGTAATTCTACTGCCATGTATCTGTGTACTTCCTCAAATCCCTCACTTTTGATCATCCTGCTAGTTACATAAGTATATTATCACTCTGAATTATTCACTTATGTAAATAAGACTACTTATGAAAATTAACACCTTTTCTATATTCCCCAAATAAGCTGTTTTATATTTACTTAGTAGAAATCTATTATTTTTTGAAAAATGAAAATGAAACATTTAGTGTGAGGTCTAATTTTTAAAATAAATCTATTCTAACAGTAAAACTAGACTGAAATGATGTTCAAAAGATCTTAGGTTCTTTTATCTCAGTTCTTTTATTAACTGTCCATATGACTTTAAGTAAGTCGACCTCAATTTCCATCTAATTAATTCTCTGATAAAATACTATGCTTTTAAACTTGGGATTTTAATAATTAAGGCTCAAGAGACACAAATAACCTATAAATAGTATTTTTTGCCTATCATATTAATAAATTAATTAAAAATAGCAACTGCTATTAATAATGCTAGAGAAAAGAGCACCCATAGGAACTGATACTGCTGGCTGAATAAATATAAGAACAATTTGTTACTGTAGGTCAAAACAATAAAAAATGTTCATGACCTATGACTCAATAATTCTATGTCTAGGAATTCATCCTATAAAAAACTCAGCTGCACAAAAATAATTTAGCTACAAGGATATTCACAGAAGCACTGTTTATAAAAACAAATTACATAAATTGGAAATAATCCATATGCCCAGCAGTATGAGAATATTTAAACAAATCATAGTACCTCCACACAATGAAAACTTTTACATCATTGCCAGGATTATAAAAGTTCATTTAATGACAAGAAAGAGACTTACATTATTATTAAAATCAAAAAGCAGATTATAGCTAAGCAAAATTAGTCAGAGAAAGACAAATACATATGACTTCACTTGTATGAGGACTTTAAGATACAAAACAGATGAACATAAGACAAGAAAAGCAAAAATAATATAAAAACAGGGGGACAAAACATACGAGACTCTTAAATATAGAGAACAAACAGGGTTGCTGGAGGTGTTGTGGGAGGGGAGATGGGCTAAATGGGTAAGGGGCACTAAGGAATCTACTCCTGAAATCACTGTTGCACTATATGTTAACTAACTTGGATGTAAATTAAAAACTAAATAACTAGGAAAAAACCTGTATATGACTCAGTTTTCTAATAAAAAAATAAAGCAAAAGTATGCAAAAGACAAATATCAAGTTTTATATATATATATTAATATATGCCAAAATAGATGTAGTTAATTCTGGAGGCATGAGTGATGTTTGGGTGATGATTTTCCTGTTTTTGCTTACCAGAATGTTCTAAATTATCTAAAACGGCAATGTAATGCTTTAGTAATTTAAAAAGTTCCCTCCCCCAACAAATCAAATTTTCTTCTCACAGTTAAAACTGCTTCTAATCTGTTGATTATGTTAATAATTTACTTTGTCATCAATAAATTAGCCGACTTCTTTTTTGTCACAGGATCTGAGAAAACATATGGTGTATAATTATATAAGTAATCTAAACTTTCCTAAAATTATTTCACAGTATCATTTTTAAATGCAATTATACCACTATTAATTTTGAAGTTTTTTTTAATGTTTATTTATTTATTTTGAGAGAGAAAGCAAGGGAGGGGCAGAGAGAGAGGGAGAGAGAATCCCACGGAAGCTCCGTGCTGACAGCCCCATTCAGGGCTCGATCCCATGAACAGTGAGATCATGACCTGGGCCGAAACCAAGAGTCGGATGCTTCAACAACTGAGCCACCCAGGTGCCCCTCCTAGCTTTAATAATTGTACCACTGCTATGCAAGACGTTAACCTTAAGAAAACTGGTAAAAAGGATACATGAATTCTGTATTATTTTTGCAACTTTTCTGTAAGTCTGAAAAGTATTTCAAAATAAAACATTTAAAGAAATGCAAACTATGCTAATATATAAAAGTACAAAATTGATAAATGCCTCATACAGGTAACAATCATGGTATAACCAAAGTTCACTAGATTATCATAGCAGAACTTCAAAACTTCACATACTAAACATTTTAAGAATAATTTAAAGTATGTTATTAAAATTGCTTTTATCAACTAACAAATGTACATATTAGAACACTAAAATGTATCTGCCATATATAATAAAAAGTAGAGCATTACCTTTAAAGGTTTTAAGGGAAACATCAAACAATCAATTATGCTCTGGGGTTATCACCACTTTAAAACATAACTGCACCTAGCCATGCCCAAGGTCAGACACCTTATTATATAGTGTTGTTTTATCTCCATTTTAAAGATAAAGAAACGGGGCACCTAGGTGGTTCAGTTAGTTAAGCATCAAACTCTTGATATTGGCTCAGGTCATGATCTCATGGTTTGTGAGATTGAGCTCTGAGTTGGGGTCTACGCTGACAGCTTGGAGCTGCTTAGGATTCTCTATCTCTGCCCCTCCCCCTGCTCACATGCTCTCTCTCCCTCTCTCTCTCAAAATAAACTTTAAAGAGAAAAAAAACAAAGAAATTTCAATCCACAAGGTAGATTAAGTGAGTTGCCCATGGTCACATGGCTAATAAAAGGTCAAGTCCAGTTTATAGCCCCAACATGGAAATTCTTTTGTTCATACAAAGATCAAATCTGTGATGTTGCCCTTGTACATATGACATTACTAACTAAAGTAACTGGTCACAAGGACAGTCTCTATCATGCTTTTTAATTTATCATTTCCCTTTTTAGTTTTAGGCTTTTGTAAGACTTTATGTAGGATATGAAGAGGCAGCTAAAAGGTTGAAAATAATAGAGATTTACCAAGAGGTGGGAAGAATAAGAGAAAATTTGGTTCTAGTAAACACCATCCAGAGGACATAGAAGCAAATTTTAAAGTTGAGCAAACCTTGATTTGAAACCCCACTCTTTCAGTTACTAATTATACAATCTTGAATAACTAAACCTGATATCCTTTGGAGAATCTAATAATGTAATGCTTAACTCATAGATCTTAAATATATATAATCAGAAAAATGTTATTTAGGAAACAAAGCAAATAACCTTAATCTGATATAAATTCTGCACTGGAAAACAGTAAACTAGTCAAGTGACTACCCAGGTACAAACATATTTATATCATGTATGTATCACTCCTTACCTTGTGCAAATGCCGTACGTGATTTTCCAAAAAAATCTTAGTTTCTGTATAAAGTCTTTCTCCAAGGGGTTCAGGATAGGCCACACATAAAGCATAGATATCTCTAGTTAAGTTGTTAAGGTTTGCATATTCATTAGTGATATTATTTTAAAACAAAAGATTTAACTCAAGTTTGCCATTAAAAAGTGAAATATTTCAAGCAATTTAGGATTCTACAGATATAGAAAGAGTAAAATACATAGCCATGCTTACTTTAAAAAGCACTGAGTTATTCATTTACTCATTCGACAAATATTTCTTGAGAATTATTAGACAGCATTGTAAGGAAAATGGTTCTTCTCTAAGAGGTTAAAATTCAGAGTGGTTCTGGGAAATCAAGTTACCCAGAAACCTACAAAATAAAGTTTATGTAAGAATGGACATAAGCATAATATCAACAAAAGGCTATAGAATATCATAAGAAGTAGATATGTATAAGCAATTCTGAGAAACAAAAGTTACAAAAATTACTAATGTGACACATTTTCCTACATCATAGTACTCATCAAAATACACTGCAACCGATACACTATCCTTCAGCATTTATTCCATTAGAAGAATTGTAATATGAATAGTAATATTAATCAATTAAGTTTTTGAATACCAACTAAGTACCCTGCTAGGTATCACAAATGGTAGATATATACTGTAGCAGAGTTTTTAATCCTGAGACAGAGGAAATGGGATCTGAATGAGACTTTAGCTTTACTAGCCAGTGATCTTGACCAAGTCTCTTAACTTTTCTGCACTGTCATTTCCTCATCTCTAAGGTAAGGGTAACAAACCGTCTCTTGATATCTCTTACAGAATCTTTGTAAAAACCAAATAAACTCATCAATGTTAACATGCTTCATAAACTGCATTACTGACCAGATGGTTAAGATAAAGAACACATGAAGCAATCTGGGAACAGCCTAACTGGAGATGCAGATAAAAACTGAAAATAAGGTTAATTATTTGGGATGGATTCAATTATTTAATATGCTTTTCTTATATTATAAGTAAAATTAATATAGTTAAAATAAGGATCCGGAAATATGGCAAAATAAAAATTATAGAGGTAGAGGGGACCTGGCTGTGACTCTTGATCTCAGGGTTGTGAGTTCAAGCCCCACATTGTGTGTAGATTAGTACTAAAAACAAAAAACAAAAAAACCTTAAAAAAAATTTCCATTATTAAAAAAATACAGAGGTAGGATGCAGGTTCTTCCTCTTCTATAGCCCCATAACATTTTACATATTCTTCTTATACAGAATTTATTTTTATATAATAGAAATTATTTATACCTTTTCCATCCGCACTAGCCTGTTCTTAATTATCTCTGTATTCCCAGCCTCAAGGCACAATTCCTGGCACATTATAGGCATTTATTAAACACTTGGTGATGGAAGGAAGATAGGGAATCAGTATCACATGCTCTGCCTATTTACCTAGTAGCCTTACTCCAGAAAGAATAAGCAGCCCTCTCCACATGAGGTCACTGACAGGTAGACTTTGGTCAGACTTTCCCAGGTTCCTTCTAAATCCTTTTATTTTTAATTACAATTAGTAATTGATAAAATATTTTCATGTATATATGTACATATTTCTTCGGTATGCTATTATACTAAACATAAACAAAAAATGTTTACAGCAAAAAAGAGAAGCAAAAATATCCATATAGTGCAATACTGCTGCACCAGATTTTTTTGTAGAAAAAAGTACAGTATGAAACAAACTATTACAATTTTATTTTTTTATTTTTGTTTTAATGTTTATTTATTTTTGAGAGAGAAGGGACAGAGTGTGAGCAGGCAGCACAGAGCCCCACGTGGGGCTTGAACTCATGAACCATGAGATCATGACCTGAGCTAAAGTCAACACTTAACCAACTCAGCCACCCAGGCACCCCTTACGATTATTTTAAATCAACTTAGATACAATGAAAATTAAAAAATAGAAGATTAAATATAATAGTATATAAGAACTACTTACCAACAGCAACAAAAATATATTAACCTATATTACAAAAAAAGTAGAAATTTTAACATGCATCGCCTAAGAAAGAATTTAGAAATTTATTTCTATATAAATTTATTTCTATATAAATATAGAAATCTATACCTAAATTTGTAAAAATTTAGAAATTTTACAGAAAATTGATAGTAGTGTGGGGAGAGAAGAAGAAGAAAGGTATAAATACAGAAGAAAGCTGCCCTAAAATAATGTATTAGATGAACTCCTGGATCCAGCTTGGAGCCCCTCTAGGTTTGTTATAAATTCCGTGGGGAAAAAAAGAAGTCCTACTTCACTACATAATTTAAATCTCTAATAGTTTTGTGGTTTTTTACCATAGAGATTTATATTCAGTCTCAATTAGTTATCTCAATCTTACCCTAGTAAAATCAGATATAAAAGTGTTGTCAGAATTAAACGTATTAGAAGTGAGGAGAGGGGCCCCTGGGCAGCTCAGTCAGTTAAGTGTCCGACTTCAGTTCAGGTCATGATCTCATGGTTTGTGGGTTTGAGCCCCACATGGGGCTTTGGGCTGACAGCTTGGAGCCTGGAGCCTGGAGCCTGGAGCCTGGAGCCTGCTTTGGGTTCTGTGCCTCCCTCTCTCTGCCCCTCCCCAACTTGTGCTCTGTCTCTCTCTAGGTCTCTCAAAAATAAATAAATGTAAAAAAATAAATAAATAAAAATAAAAAAAAAAAAGTGAGGAGAGTGGTTACTTCTACTGACTGAGGGGGTAAGAAAGGGTGCTCTGGGATGCTAGGAGTTTTCTATTTATTGGGTCCATGGGTATGTTTATGTTATGAAAATTCACCTGTGCATTAATGAGTCAGTGTATACTACACTTAAATTTAAATTTAATTTTTTAAAAAAGACTAAATTTAGCCAGGATCCAGATCAACAATTCTTTTAGCAGAGATATGGTATATTTAAGATCTTTTAAGTTCTGAATACCTACTTCAAGAAATTTCATCCATATTTGCTCTCTTCTTCCTGAAGCCATATATACACTTAATTCTAGAATACACAACTTACTTGATACTGAAAAATTAACATGATTCAATACCTTAATTTCAGCATGATATGCTAATTATGTGCCCAAATGGTTTCTATCACCAAAATTAGTATCTCAATTTATCCACCACATGTACATGTAAACAAAATTGATTAAAAGGACTTTCCACTTAGGGTAAAAGGATCTGTGCAGGGCAGGAAATACATGGAAACTATTTCAACCCATATACAGGACTTATATACTGTTTGACATCTTCAGTGAGAATGTACTTTTACATTTTTCTTTTTTTTTTTTTAATGGTATCTCTGTGCTTTTTGGGTTTGTACTTTTTTTTAATTTTTAAATGTTTATTTATTTTTAAGAGAGAAAGACAGCTTGAGTGAAGGAGGGGCAGAGAGAGGGAGACACAGAATCTGAAGCAGGCTCCGGGCTCCAAGCTGTCACCACAGAGCCCAACGTGGGGCTCAAACCCACAAACCACAAGATCACAACCTGAGCTGAAGTTGGATGCTTAACTGACTGAGCCACCCAGGTAATCCCTACTCTTGTATTTCTTTTTAATGGCGTCCACCTTGATAAATCTTTTAATTGGTTATCTCATCATAGTTTGGGGTCTCAGTTAACCACTGTATCATGTCACTTAACTGTCTAAAATATATTCCTAAATGTTATTTTTCTCTAACCTACTGAAATATCTAACCACCCTGAAAATGTTTAGGCCTTAGGAAGAGCACCCAACTCTCTACCACTCAATTGTGATTTGGTTATAGACAAGGCACTTTTAAAAGACAAAAAAATGGGAAATAACTGGAGGTCAGATTTAAACATTGTCTTTTCCAAAGTTCTTTTCCTCAAGTTACTCCTTAGTAATCCAGGATATAAAAATCCCTCTATTATGAACTTTCCACTTATAAATTCACACCGTCAAAAAACAAAACTGTAGGGGTGCCTGGGTGACTCAGTCAGTTAAGTATCTGACTCTTTTTTTTTTTTTTTTTTTAATCTTTGAGAGAGAGAGAAAGATTGAGAGAGACAGAGAGAGAGAGAGAGAGAGAGAGAGAGAGAGAACAAGAGTGGGGAAGGGCAGAGATAGACAGGGAGACAGAGAATCCCAAGCAGGCTCCATGCTGTCAGTGCAGAGCCGGACTTGGGGCTTGAACCCACCAACTGCAAGATTCCAACCTGAGCCAAAATCAAGAGTCAGTCGGTTTCTGACTCTTGATACTGCCTCAGGTCGTGATTTCACAGGTGAGATCAAGCCCTGGGAAGGTCTCTGCACTGAGCATGCAGCCTGCCTGGGATTCTCTCTCCCTCTCTCTCAGCCCCTCCCCAGTTCAAATGTGTGCATATGCATGCGCATACTCTCTCTCAAATAAATAAACATTAATTTTTTTTTAAAAAAAAAAGCACACAACTGTTCCAGAAGAAAAGTTCTGAACGCTGCTACAACCAAAAGACAGTGCTGACCAGCAGCAAAACTATTTTAGTTCATTTTCTCTATTAAAAGGTGCTTCCTATGCTTGGGTTTAATTTTGAATTTTAACACTATTAATTCTGTTGTGCCGTGGGTCAAAAACAATGAGTTCTACAATGGGAATGAAAGTAAAGATCATCCAAAGCAGCAAGACACACACCATCAACCATTTTCTAAGAAAGAAGGAACACTGTATTATTACTTTTGGGGTCTTGACACTGGGCTGCAAAATCCACCTTCCTTTACTCTGCCTCTCCTTCCCCTCAACTATCACTATCCCTGTCTTGTCTTTTTCTGTCTGGGCTCTTGCCTCCACTTCCCCCACCCCACGGCCCTCATCCTGTGTGTCCTGGTCCTGCTGAGGGCCACTGCAGGTGACTCTCATGAGAGACAAGAAAAAGAGGGGCACCTGGCTAGCTCATTCGGTGGACCATGCAACTCTTGATCTTGGGGATTACTCAAAAATAAAATCTTTAGGGGCGCCTGGGTGGCTCAGTCGGTTAAGCATCCGACTTCAGCTCAGGTCACGATCTCACAGTCCGTGAGTTCGAGCCCCGCATCGGGCTCTGGGCTGATGGCTCAGAGCCTGGAGCCTGCTTCCGATTCTGTGTCTCCCTCTCTCTCTGCCCCTCCCCCGTTCATGCTCTGTCTCTCTCTGTCTCAAAAATAAATAAACGTTAAAAAATAAAAAATAAAATAAAAAAAAAAAATAAAATCTTTAAAAAAAAAATTAGGGGCGCCTGGGTGGCTCAGTCGGTTAAGCGTCCGACTTCAGCTCAGGTCACGATCTCACGGTCCGTGAGTTCGAGCCCCGCGTCAGGCTCTGGGCTGACGGCTCAGAGTCTGGAGCCTGCTTCTGATTCTGTGTCTCCCTCTCTCTCTGCCCCTTCCCCATTCATGCTCTGTCTCTCTCTGTCTCAAAAATAAATAAAAAAAACGTTAAAAAAAAATTAAAAAAAAATTAAATGGCAAAACACCTGGGTGGCTTAGTTGGTTATGCATCATACTCTTGGTTTCGGTTCAGGTCATGATCTCACAGTTCATGGGTTCGAGCCCAGCTACTAGCATGGAGCCTGCTTGGGAATTTTCTCTCCCACTCTCTCTGCCCCTGTTCACTCTGTCTCTCTCTCAAAATAAACAAACATAAAAAAAAAATTAAAAAGAAAGAAGAAAAAGGGAAAAAAGTGAAGACAGAAAACCAAACCCTGGTGAAAAAAATAGTTACAGAGAGGGAGGGAGGCAAACCATAAGTGACTCTTAAATACAGAGAACAAACTGAGGGTTGATGGGGGGGCAGGGAGTGAGGGAGAGGGGAAAACAGGTGATGGGCACTGAGGAGGACACTTGCTGGGATGAGCACTGGGTGTTGCATATAAGCGATGAATCATGGGAATCTACCCCCAAACCCAAAAGCACACTGTATACACTCTGTTAGCCAACTTGACAATAAATTATATTTTAAAAAAAGAAAAGAAAAAAAGAAAACCAAGCCCAAGGAAGAGAAGTACAATGGGTTCTCATTATGAAGATATAGCTTGCAGATTTGTAAAGATGTGCTTTTAAGTTATTTATATTACATATAATAGGAAACAAACTTTAAACAATGCTGGTTTAGTTTTTTTTTTTAAAAAAGGTAAAGATGATCTGAAAATTGAAAATGGTACAATGACCAAAACAGTAGCGGCAATAAACGATAAAGATCTTCTTTATTGACATTTCTGAAGAGGAAGAAAAAACACACAACATGTAAAAGATGCAGTATCTATGAAATCATCTACTAGCAAGCATGGATATAAAATTATTGGTTAAATGGAAAAATTTTAAGTGTAACTACAGAATCACAATAACTGAATTATTGATTCACAATAACTGAATTAGTCTGATTTAATTTGGAATAGAGTGAAAATGTTACTGATGCTTCAAGCAGAGACAACTACAGATAAAACCTTTTCCAATCTGTACAATCTAAGAATGATGGGCTACTAAGTGCCAAGGTTAGTAAGAAGTTCTCCTAAAATTTTTGTCAGGATCGTCAAGGATGGAGACGACCTACTTCAATATTTTTCAATGTAGTCAAACCTGGTCTGTGTTGGAAAACATGCCTGACAGAATATATATTAGAGGGGGCGCTTGATTGGCTCAGTCAGTTAAGCATCGAACTTTGGCTCAGGTCATGATCTCATGGTTCGTGAGTTTGAGCCCCACATCAGGCTCTGTGATGACAGCTCAGAGCCTAGAGCCTGCTCCAGATTCTGTGTCTCCCTCTCTCTCTGCCTTTCCCTGGTTGTGCGCTCTCTCTCTCAAAAATGAATATTAAAAAAATTTTTTAAAAAAGAGTATAAGGGGACTTGAGCATTTTACCTCCGCATTCTATCCTACAGTATCAGTAAAGCATCTTATCACATCAGTAAGCCACAACATTCTCAACTGTAAAATGGGGCTAGTAATGCATATTTCACAATATCACTGGTAACAAATTAACTGCATACATATACATGTTGAAAGAAAAAATTACGACACACAAAAAAAATGTACCACAGTATGATTCCATTTATATATATAAAGTTCCAAACACAGAAATAACCAATAATTGTTAGGGCTGTATATATAAGCAGTTATACTATTAACAAACAACAACAACAAGGAAACAACAGTTGCAAAACTCAGAATAGTAGTTACTTCCAAGGTAAAGGAGTGGAATCGTGAACTGAGACAGACCTGTAAGTAGGGGGGAGAATTGGATTCTGGCAGTGTTCTAGTTCTTAACCTGTGCAGTTATTATGCGGGTGTTTGCTTTATAATTATCTGTTCAATCCCACGTGTACATCTTAGGAATTTTTTAACATATGTACCAGTTAACCCTTGAACAACATGCGAGTGAGGCCCACCAAGCTCCTCAGAAAAAAAAAAACACGTATAAATTTTCATTTCCCCAAAACTAAGCTAATACCCTACTGTTGACTTTGCCGCAAGTGAAACATAAACAGTTGGTTAACACATATACTGTATTTTATATGTATTAGATACTGTATTCTTACATAAAGTAAGCTAAAGAAAAGACAATCTTATTAAAATTGCCAAGAAGAGAAAATACATTTACAATACTATACTGTATTTATTTAAAAAAAGAAATTTATAAGTGGATACACAGAGTCCAAACTTGTGCTCTTCAAGGGTCAACTGCTTCAGATTCTGTGTCTCCCTCTCTCTGCCCCTCCCCCACTCATTTTCTCTCCCTCTCTCTCTCTCTCTCAAAAAAATAAACATTAAAAAAAATTTTTTTTTAAATCACGTACTATCACACATAGTGATACACAATTTGGGGGAGGCTTTCCATTTTCAAAAGATTAAAGTTTTATAGCCTCTAAAATTTATACCTAAGAAATCTGAGGGTCAGAAGTCACCTTATATTCTTAAGCAAAAATAATAGGGAAAAGGTGAGAATTTTACTTCAAAACAATTAGTAACACAGTCCTTTATTTTCCAAAATAAAATTTAAAGTAAGAAATTCCATTCTTAACTTTACCATTTCTGCAGCTTTCTGTAAAGGGAGGAGAAGAAAATTCACACACAGGTCAAGAATAACTGGATGAATCACACAATAAACATCTTAGAAATAATAATGACTGGACGGGCACTTTCCAGAGAAGTTGGGTATTTCTAAGACCAACTCCTTTCTCTGTTCATTATTTTAGTTGAAATAGCCCTAAAACTACCTATGTACTCATCTAATGGAATCTCATTAACACCCAAGTGGCCTTTAACACTTGTTCCATTTTATTAAGATCCTACGCAAAAAAGAAAAAAAAAAAGATTCCTACCCAAAACCAATCCATGATGTTCTACGAAAAAATTAATTCAATAATAAGTTCTTCAAAGGCAGAATCTATATCAATTATCCTCTAGATACACTGGCAAGCATAGGAATTAGATGCTGAAAATCTCATATTCAAGTCTGTGCTCATTCAGTTACTACCTGCATGAGTCTGGGCAAGTCCTTTAATCTCTGAATATCAATTTCCTCATCTGTTACATAAAGACAATAATTATATCCGCCCCACAATCTGACAGTCTTGTTTGAGGTACCAAGTAATATAAAAACATCTTTGCAAACTATGAAAGCTCCCAGGAACATTACCATCATTTTATTTATCTTATTGCCTAGAACATAGGTAGCCTAACAAATGTTTCTTACTAACGACTACAACTGTAATGAAAGAAATGGTTTGCTACTGGTCTAAAAGAACTTCGCTGTTCTTGTATCAATATTCAGCTTAATATAAAAACTGAGTTAGGCGGGGCGCCTGGGTGGCGCAGTCGGTTAAGCGTCCGACTTCAGCCAGGTCACGATCTCGCGGTCCGTGAGTTCGAGCCCCGCGTCGGGCTCTGGGCTGATGGCTCGGAGCCTGGAGCCTGTTTCCGATTCTGTGTCTCCCTCTCTCTCTGCCCCTCCCCCGTTCATGCTCTGTCTCTCTCTGTCCCAAAAATAAATAAAAAACGTTGAAAAAAAAAAAAATTAAAAAAAAAAAAAAAAAAAAAAACTGAGTTAGGCATTGAGAACAAGTTGAATCACTGTTATAAAATCCAAGCTTTTCTAAAGAATGTATGCCTACATAGAGAGGGTAGCCACCCCTTAGACCCAGAAGACGGCTAGAGAGGGCAGCATAGAGTTTGAGAGAACTCTGAACCTCCACACACATTCTGGTTAATACCTTCACATTTCAATTTCCCTTTCTGGGGAAAGAATCTGGTTTTTACAGTATCCACCCAGTCGTCAAGGCCTCCTTCAGGGCCCTGGGTTACTGCCATGCCATTTGGACCCAGAGACAACCAGATCTCAACCCGATCCCTTTTCTTTACCCTGAGACATGACATGTGTGGGGTTTCCTACGGTAAAAGACTGAAGCAGTTCAGGAGTCTGACAGTAAATATGTTCCAAAGTACATATGTTGCCCCCATGCTCAAAGTACATATGTTGCCCCCATGCCCCAGCCTTGGGCCCTGGAAGACACTGCGTACAGTTGGTGAGACTGCCATCCATAGCTTTGCCCCAGATACCCAGATGCCAAGGGTTCCTAGAGACCCCTTTAACTTTCCAAATACCAAGAAGCTGCAGTATTTTAATATTTTAGAGTTTTTTCTTGGTGCCAGAGTTTATACCCCAAATGCTGGGGTAGAATAGTAATTTTATATATATTTGTAAGTAATATATATTATGTATATATTTTAAAAAAGAAAAAAGATAGCTGTCATGTAGGAATGCAGGACATCAGGGTTCAGATTGTTCTAGGGAAACCACAAATTTGTATTTTCATATAAAACTGCTAATTCATAAATGTAAACAAACCAACTAAGAAACATATTTCTAACTGTCAAGTCATTAAACTTGCCATTCACTACCTAGAACACTCTTCTCCCAGGTATCTGTATGACTTGCTCCCTCACTTTAGTCTAGTTCAAATATCACCATCCTCAGAGAGGCCTTCCAAGACTATCCCATCTAAAAGAGCTGCCATACTCTAATCACTCTCCATGGCCTTACCCTGCTTGATTTTTCTCCACAACATTTATTACTACCTGTTAGTAGAAGCACTGGCATTAGATTATTTTAATACCTGTTTATTGTCTGTTTCCCTTAGTAGAGTGAAGGGAAAGTGGTTTGTGTTTTACAACTGTGTTCCCAAAGTCTCAAGCATACCTGCCATATACATAAGTGCTCAATAAGTATTTGTTAAATGAAATGTTATCAGATTGCTGACTGCCTCATACAGGTGATGAACTTAGAAATGTAAACAATACATTTGAAAGTAATCACAAAAGCATAAACCTGTTCTCACTTTTCAACAAGTTTGTCAATTTTAGGACATTTATCAACGTTCACTGATACATTTATTGATACAATATCACTATCAATACAAGAACATTTATCAATGCCACTAAAGGATACGAGAAGCGATCGTTCCATGTTGCTCTTTCAACGTATTCCAACATGACAACAGCTTTGATTGTCGTTAAAAGTTTGTTCCATGTCTCATCAAAATCTACTACTCTTGGTTTCAAAGACATTGTGCAAGTTTAGTGTTGAAATCTGTTAATTAAAAACAATAGTAATGTTAGCATGAATTCTACAGACAAGTTAATTGTTTTCAAAGCATCGCATAATTCAAGAGCATGATAGACAAAAGAGAGGAGAACCTAGCACATAGTAAAAAGACAATAAACACTGGCTACTATCTTTTCATGACTACCCAGATGAGGAATTACATAGAATATTTACATTCATTACAAACTCTGGGAAATGGAAAGCTTTTACTACAAACTGTTTATGACCAAGAATGTTGTTCCAAAGATTTAGAAGCCTCACTTAATGTGTTGAAGAAAAAAAAGGCTGGACTGTATTAGCCAAAATGCCAACTCCTCATGAGAAACTCATCATGAGAAATATGCAAGAGACACTTAATAAAAAGGTTTTGGCTCCAAATCCTCGTATGTGCTTCTTAAACTGGGGAACGAGGTAGTATGTGGGGGAATATGAGAAGACACAAGAAAGTAAAAGGGTTTATTTTCCCAGAGCACTAGTTTAGGCAAAAGATTAGGGGAGGAAATTTACATTTCTATCAAAACAAATGAATTGTAGAGTAGAACGCAAAATTTATACGAACTTAAAGATTTTTTAAAAAATGTATAGATTTCAAAGACTAGCAGGGCCGCAGCAGAGAGCTGAGGCTCCATCTTAGACTCTCGGAGTATCCAGTCCCATTCTCCTAATGAAAGCACAGCTCTAGCATGGAACCTCTGGTTCAGGTGACCCTGACCTGCCTAGCAGCAAGCTAAAAGATTCCTTTTGCCTAAAAGACAAGCTATACTCTACAAGTTAGCTGGTTTCTATAACAGAAGGATCCTAAGGTTAGCTGGCTCAAGTGCTAGATTCCAAACACTTCTCAATATCATATCAGAAAAACAATTAAAAGAGACCTCTTTTAAAGTTAAATTTAATTGCTGAAGGGAATACTTTTCTGACATGTGTTTTAAGACACTCCCCAAAGTTTTCCATTATGACTGGAACTGTGAACACCAAGCTAGTCTGTAGGCAAGGGCCAACTAAGGAGGAAACCCTTTCTCTTATCTCCTACTGTGGGAGTAGGAAATCAATGGGGAGGAGGGAAAGAAGCATAAAGAAAAGGAAGAGAAGACAAGGGGAGGAAAGTAGGTACACAACTGGAGATAGCCCTAAGCCCTTCTTACACTTCTGTTCTGAGAAGAATCCAAGGAGTCCAAGAGACTTCGAGGAAGAGAAAGAAAAGGAATCAGAAAGAAACCAAACAAAATTCAAGAGGATATGTCACACTGAATCAACATACCAAAGACTAACCACTGGGCTTTATTTAAACTTCTGGTACTAACCAGAATGGATAAGCAGTAATCTGTGAGAGTGAGAGGGAGGGAGGCAGGGAGGGAGGGAGTGTGTGTGTGTGTGTGTGTGTGTGTGTGTGTGTGTGTGTGCGCGCGCGCGCGCTCGCGAGCGTGTGCTGGCAAGGGGTAGGGGAGAAATGGGAGGGCGGGGAGAACCTAAATCTCTAGCTTTACATCAGGGAATTAACCTTAACTCCTTGCCACTCTTATTTACCACATCCTATCCGACTGTGTTCCTGAATATTTCTTAAATCCATCCATTCCTGTGTAACCCTATAAATGCTCTGGGATCAGAGCCTTACCAACTCTAGTTTGTATTAAAATTTCATTCACCAAATAAATAATAACTTAATATTTATATGGTACTGCTTTACATAAACTCATTCAATTCTCCGAATCATCTGATTAGGTAGGTCCAACTCTTTCCTCCATTTTCCAGATAAGAAAAGTGAGTCAGGGTGATTAAGGCTAAGAAACCCACTTAAGGTCACAGCACTACTTAATGGTGGCATCAGGAGGATTCAGACCTGTGTTGGATCCCATGCTCTTAACTGCTATATGCAACTATACTGCCTAACTAGCATCTTTGGTGAATACTTAAGTACTTGCCAGGTACCATTCTAGCCTCTGAGTATATACAGTGGTCAATAAATAAAATTCATGACCTTCAGGGCACCTGGATGGCTCAGTTGAGTTGGGCATCTGACTTAGGCTCAGGTCATGATTTCATGGTCTGTGCTGATAGCTCAGATGTGGAGCCTGCTTCAGATTCTGTGTCTCCCTCTCTCTCTGCCCCATCCCCACTTGCGCACGCACATGCGCATGTGCTCTCTCTCACAAAAATAAACATAAAAAAAATTTAAATTCATGACCTTCAAGGTCAGAATCTCAGAACTGACACTCAAAGACAAATTACCTACCTAAACCAAAAAGTTGACGTCATTCTTGTACTTACAGCCGCTTGATATTTCCCACTATAGATAGCACTAAGTTTAAGCTCATTGACAACATGATTCTATGATTTGACCTTAGACTAAAGCCTCTCTCCAGGTTCCTCTTCTCATGGGACTCCCTTCCTTAACATCACAATCCAGTAATTTCTCTCTGCTTAGAGGTCACTGAACACAACAGGCTGATTCATATAACCAGCCTTTACATTTTGTTTTCTATACCTAAAATTCTTTTTCTTCCTCCCTCCTACCCATTCACCTAACTCCTACTGACACTATATAGCCTTGGTTCAGTATATCTGCCTTTAAAAAACTTTCTTGGGCCCATTTAAACTAGGTTAGGTGCCCTATCTTACGTATTACATGAGAATTCTATGCTTATTTCTATTAGAGCATTAACCAACCTGAACTGTAATTATCTGAGTATTTCCTGAGGGTAGGGCCTATTTTGCAACTATATATCAAAAAGTTGTCAGTGTTCCCTTCATAACAGTTTTCTTCCCTTATAAAAATGGGATATACTATCCACTGCTTGTAAATTATTTTAATGGTTGCATAGATTGCCTTTTAGCTTCATTCAAGTTTTGATTCAAATGAATCATAGTGCCATTGACTTCTCTTCTGAGGCCAACAGATTTATGGTAAAGTGGGATCATGTGCAGTGATAATCCATACTTAGACAGAGGTCAAGGTGAAAAAAACACCAGCCTAGTGAAACATACTAGAAATTCATGAACCAATAGCTGAAAGTATGCTAAAACTGTCTACTAAATTCTCTGCTTATACAATAGAAAGTTCACATAACTAAAAAAAAATCTAAGTTCTTTTATCTAAATTGCTTACATGATAATTTATTCATTAAGAACTTATGTAAGAATACTATAGAGCAAATAAAGAAACAGGGCCACAATCACTGCACTATTCTCCTACATCTTCCAAGCTGTCTGGTAACTCATAAAAACAAGTAAGAGTCTTCTTCATCCCTGTGCTCTACTAGGGACCACACCAAGGTCCTATGCCTGACAGCCTGCCAGGACCATTTCCATCCCCACTCAGATTACGTCCCACTGAGTATCCACAAAGTTCAAGTGTCACATTACCACTTTAGCTTTCTTCTGAGTTCCACTCATGCAATGTTAGGATTTGCAACACTTAGGCAGTACATAGGTACCATGCCTAAGGCCCAGGAGTATTATGAGCCCTAAAAACAAATCCAGGCTCCAAATAAAAAAACAAAAAAAAAAAAAACCAAAAAAAAAACAAAAAAAATTCATGTGTCATTTTATTTCCAAATAACATCATCACTATTAATTATAGTATCTGTAAACTTTTCATTGCATTTGAAAACAACTTATAGACTAGATTTTCTCAGAGAACCACTTCTTAATATGTATTATCAATAGTAAATTTGGGGCGCCTGGGTGGCTCAGTCGGTTAAGCGGCCAACTTCAGCTCAGGTCATGATCTCACGATCTGTGAGTTCGAGACCCGCGTCAGGCTCTGTGCTGACAGCTCAGAGCCTGGAGCCTGTTTCAGATTCTGTGTCTCCCTCTCTCTGACCCTTCCCCATTCATGCTCTGTCTCTCTCTGTCTCAAAAATAAATAAACGTTAAAAAAAAATTAAAAAAAAAATAGTAAATTAAATAATTACAAAAATTACTTACATAATTATAGTTATATGATCCAGAAATTCCACTCCTACATATATACCCAAAAGAAAACATGGCCACACAAAAACTTGTACACATATGTTCACAGCAACATTATTCATAAAGGCAGAAATTCATAATTATTCATAACTCAAATATCTATCAACACTTAAATGGATAAAATACATTATATACATAAAATGGATCATTCTTCCTCAATACAAGAAAAAGAAGTATTGATAGATGTTACAAAATGGATTAACCTCAAAACCATTATACTAAGAGAATGAAGTTCGTCATAAAGGCAGTCTTCAGAATGCCTTCTATGCTATGTACGTTATATATTCAAGCATTACTAACCTTCAACCTGAAAGTCAGCAAATCCAGACTGTAGGAAACTACTGGATAATCAGATTTCTTCAATAAACTATGCACACAGATAAGAGAGAAGAGAAAAAGAGAGAGGGAGAGATATACGGAGGGGGAATTTAACTAAGACTAAAAAGCACATTAATCAATCACAGTATGAATGACTTTGTTTGGGTGCAGATTTGAGGTCTTTTACATTAAATTATGATACCCCTGGAAACTTAGACAATGATGGGATATCTGATGACCTTAAAAAATTATTTTTTATAGTTTTTATAATGATAATTTGTTTTAATGAAAGTCCTTATCCATTAGGGTCATATTCCAAAATATGTATGAATGTAATGAAATTCTGAGATATGCTTCAAAATTAATAGCTTGCTTATGAATTAATAATTGTTGAGAATGAGTGACAAGTACCTGAGGGTTTATTTTACTATTTTTTTGGTATATATTTGCAATTTTCCAAAGGAAAAAGGTAAAAATCCTCCTCCTCAACAGCATTAATAGTTTCATAAACATGGGGTAGGGGAGCACATAAAAGAAATAAGAATACTTAAAAAAGAAAAAAGATATTAATCTAAGTGGTCCAACATGCAATCAGTATGTATCTAAGAAAATCAGAATGAGAGGCAATCATCAGAGAAAAAAATATCCTAGAATGAAGAACATGAGTTTTCCATCTAAAAAAGATCAACACAATACCCAGAATATTTAGTTTTAAAAATAAACAAGAGGCACCTCTCTTTGACATATTAAAAGACTGGGGATGAAGAAAAGATTCCAAAAGTTTTCAGAAAAGAAGAACAGGTTACAACAAACCCTGAGTTGGAAAGTCTTTAGATTTATTGATAGCAACGCTGGAAGCTGGAAAGTAATATAAAGCAATGTTTTCAAAATTCTCAGGGAAAATAAACTAACCACCTAGGATTCTCTGTCAAGAGTGATATCTCTGTCAAGAGTGATATTACTTCCCATCCAGTCTCTTTTTGTAGGAAAATAAAAAATACATTCTATCAGGAGGAAATGAAACAAACAAAAAAAAAGACTTGGGATCCCAGAAAGAGAGGGATCTAACAAAGGAGAAAGGAACAGGAATTTTTCAGAATAGCACCTATGCAGATTTTAAAAACAATCTGCCCAGGGGCACCTAGGTGACTCAGTTGGTTAAGCCTCCCACTTTGGCTCAGGTCATGGTTCATGAATTCGAGCCCCATGTCAGGCTCTGTGCTGATAGCTCAGAGCCTGGAGCCTGCTTTGGATTCTGTGTCTCCCTCTCTCTTTCCCTCTCTCTCAAAAATAAATGAACATTAAAAAAATTTTTTTTAATAAAAAAATAAAAACAATCTGTCCAGATAGACACAGAAGAATAAAGGGCTCCAGGAGTGTTATCCTCAAGAAAAGGAGAAGCAGGAACTAATAGACTATCTCAGGTGTCAAACAAACTTTTCTTGTAAAAAAAGTAGAAAGTAAATATTGTAGACTTTGAGAGCCATTAAGTCTCTGTTACAACTACTCAATTCTGCCACTGCAGCACAAAAGCAGCCACAGAAAACAAGTAAATGAATGAGCATGTTTGTACGCCAATAAAACTTTACTTATGAAAAACAGGGAGAGGGAAAGATTTGGCTGCTGGGCCATATTTAGCCTGGACCCTTCCCTCCACACCCTCACTCTCATTGGGTGCTATGTTTGGACACAGAAAGAAGCTGGCAGCTCTGGTGGAGAATTTGGGGGCAATTTAGGTGCATTACATTAAAACGTAAACAAAGGATTAAGTAAAGACTTCCTAGTTAGGACACAAAAAGCCTGAATCATATCAACGATATAGTGTTGTAGGACACAATATCAGTATATAAAAATCTGTTGCATTGGGGCACCTGGTGGCTCAGTCAGTTGAGCAGTCAACTCTTGATTTCAGCTCGAGTCTTGATACCAGGATCGTGAGATTGAGCCCCGCACTGTGCTCTGCACTGAGCGTGGAGCCTGATTAAGATTCTCTCTCTCCCTCTGTCCCTCTCTTCCCAGCTCATGTGCCCTCTTTAAAATTAAAAAAAAAAAAAAAAAAAAAAAAAAAAAAGTTTTATTTCTATACACTAATAACTATCAGAAATAGAAATGAAGAAAACAATCCCATTTACAATTGCACCAAAAAAAAAAAAAAAAAATACTTCGGAGTAAATTTAATCAGAGGTGGAAGACCTGTACACTAAAAACCATAAGACACTGAAGGAAAAACTAAAGAAAACAAATGAAAAGATATTCCATGCTAAAGACACTCCATGTTAAAATGTCCATACTATCTAATGCAATCTACCAAGTCGATGCAATCCCTATCAAAATTCCAATGGCATTTTTCCCCCACAGAAATAGAAAAAACAATGCTAAGATATTATGGAACAAAACAATAACACAAACTCACATATACAGAGAACAGACTGGTGGCTGCCAAACATGGGGAGTGAAGGGTGAGCAAAATGGGTGAAGGTGGTCAAAAGGTATAAACTTCCGGTATTAAAATAAACAAGTCCTGGGGATATGATGTACAACATGAAGACCACAGTTAATAATACCATGTTACATATCTGAAAGTTGTTAAGAGAGTAAATCTTAAAAGTTTTCGCCACAAGAAAAAAATGTTTTATAACTATGTATAACTGATGTTAACTAGACATACTGTGGTGATCATCTGGCAACATATACAAATATTGAACCATTATGCTGTAAACCTGAAACTAATGTTATATGGCAATTATACCTCAACAGAAAAAAAAAATGAATGAAAAGAAAACGAAAAGCTGCAGCCTGGGAGAAAATATTTTAAGACATACCTGGCATAGGACAGATACACACACACATACACACACACACACACATGCACGACTAGTATCCAGAACTCTCAAAGAAGTCTATATAAAGAACTCTCAAACTCAATTAATAAGAACACATACAATCTAATTAACAAATAGTGAAAAGACCCAAAGAGTTCAGAAATACTGATGGCAAATGAGAACATAAAAGAAATTCAACATCATTAGTCATTAGAAAACTGCATATTAAAACCTCAACAAGATACCACTATACACCTATTGGAATGGGTCAAAAAACCTGACAGAATCAAATGCTGATGAGGATGTGGAGCAACAGAAACTCTCATTTGTGCAAGTGGAAATTTAACATGAAATAACCACTAGGCAGCTTCTCTTAAACATGTATCTTTTCATTTGACCTAGTAATCCCATTCCTATTAGAAATAAAGGTAGACATTTATAAAAAAAACCTAAACACAAATTTTTAGAGCACTTTAATTCATAACTGCCCCAAACTGGAAACAACCCAAATGCCCATCAACTGGTGAAAGAAAAAACAAAATGTGGTACATCCACACTGTGGTATACTATTCAGCAAAAAATGGAACAAATTACTGATATATGGATGAGAACAGATGATGGATTCTCAAAAGCATTAGCTAAGCCAAAGAAGAGATTCATTAGACTACCTATTGTAGGATTCACTTTACATGACATTCTGGGAAAGGCAAAAATAGAGAGACATACATCAGATCACTGATGTCAAAGGCTCAGTAAAGACTACAAAAGAGCAATAGGAAACTTTTGGGGTGATATTAACTATGATGGTAGTTACATGACCATACAAAATTATCAAAATTCAAAGAATTTTTTAGGGTAAATTTTTCTAGGTGTAAATTACACTTCCGTAAACTTGACCCCTCAAACTCAAGATGTCCATTCTTCTGCAATATTCCACATCTCAGTAAATGACATCCTCATTCACTGAATTGATCAAGCCAGAAATTTTATTAGTCATTCTTGATTTCTCTCTTACTGTTCTTTACAAATCAATCCAATCAATAAGTTATTCCAACTCTATCTTCTAACCACTCTTGAATTCATCTGCTTCTTCCCATTCCCACTGATAACACCTTAATCCAAATCACCACCTCTTACCTGGCTACTGCCATAGATTCCTAAGTGACCTGCCTATATCTTTTTCTGATGCCTTGGTACATGCCACATATCATGGCCAATGTAAGCTTTCTAAAATGCAAATCTTATCATTTCATACCCTCTGCTTAAAATTCTTCAAAGACTCTAACTTAAAGTCTTTAGTATGTATCAAATATTTTACTGTTTAACAAAAAATAAAACTCCGTGCTGTCTTAATTTGATACTCTAACATCCTTCCCAGAAAATTTCGTAAATATTTTACTAATATTCTGAAAACAAAAATTTTTTAATCAGTTACCAGTTCTAAGAGAATAGCTAGGCAACCTAAGATAAAGAGAATAAAGAAATAATCAGGAAAATCACATAGATAGGCTATCTAGATTTCTGACAGAACTGTTCTAAAATCTCAAATTTTAAGTTTTTCTCCTTACTACACATACTTCACTCCTCAGAACACTAAAAGGTGACCTGTCACTAGCCTTTCCTTTCTCCTGAGAATCTTAACTTTCCAGTAAGTTTTAGGTTTCTGAGGCTGAAAGAGAGCTCCAAAAGAACATGTTACTGCCCAAACTATGATGTGGTAACACAGCCTGACAAAATTCCTATCCCTAAAAATGTTTTAAAAACAAATTTATTGGGGCGCCTGGGTGGCTCAGTCGGTTAAGCGTCCGACTTCAGCTCAGATCATGATCTCACAGTCTGTGAGTTCGAGACCCGCGTCAGGCTCTGTGCTGACAGCTCAGAGCCTGGAGCCTGTTTCAGATTCTGTGTCTCCCTCTCTCTCTGCCCCTCCCCTGTCCACACTCTGTCTCTCTCTGTCTCAAAAATAAATAAACATTAAAAAAAAAATTAAAAAAAAAAATAAAATAAAAATAAAAACAAATTTACTAATAATAACAGAAATTTTAAAAAAGACATAACTGCCAAGATCAGATGGATTTTAATTTGAATCAATATTGTTCTTCACTTAAACATTTTTCATATAAAGAACTAATTTGGATAATTACATTTCAGCAGGTAAAGCAGTTAACAGAATCTCAAAACATTGAATTTTAAGTATAGAACTGAGGTTGGTACATAACTGGATAAATATTTTATTTGAAGTATAAACTATTTTAGTAAAATGTATAACCATGTTTAACATCTTGATGAAGGTGACTGTAGCTTAACTATTGATAAATGCTTTAGTGTGCCACATTTCAGCTGACTTCCAAAAGTAGGATTCATCAATAATGTAAATAGCTAAACACTTAATATTGTGGTTCTCTTTTTAGTAAAAAACAAAACTACCAAATGACTTTTTATTTCAGTATTGAAATACAGGCAAAAATTTGACTATTCCAAAAATTACCAATAAGATATAATACTAGGGCCTAAATTAATTTCAGGTAAGTCAATATACCATATAATTTTTTTTCGGTAAGCTTTATGCTCAGTGTAGAACCCAATGTGGGGCTTGAACTCACAACGTATCAAGACATGAGTCCGGATCAAGAGTCAGATTCTTAACCAACTGAGGCACCCAGACGTTCCCATAATTTGTTTTTAAGTTTTTAATGTTTATTTTTGAGAGAGAGACAGAGAGAGACAGAGCAAGAATGGGGGAGGGGCAGAGAGATGGAGACACAGAACCCAAAGCAGGTTACAGGCTCTGAACTCTCAGCACAGAGCCCGATGAGGGGCTCGAACCCACTAACAATGAGATCATGACCTGAGCTGAAGTCAAAAGCTTAACAGACTGAGACACCCTCGCGTCCCCATAATTAGTTTTTTAAATGACATTCAGCGGGCTTACAGCAGGTTATATTTGAATTAATGTAATTAGAATATAACTAATTATAATTAATATAAATTGAAAGAAAATACTTTAAAGCCTAATACAGAGCATTATTAACTTTGGAATATTTTCCATTTCCATAAGAAATGCTACCTCTACTACACACTGACTAAAAACACTACTGTTGTTTCATTTAAAAATAAGCTCCAGGATTCATCTAAACAATTTCTTCTTGCTCTATTCAAATGAGAGAGCCATTAGATAGAGCGAAGAGATATCTTTATTGTTTGGAGACATGCCGTACAATGCTTTTTGTTGCAATAAGATTTGATCCACAGAGCTCTAAGTACTCTACAACGGTCATTTCTGTATGTTCAAAAAAAAAAAAAAAAAAAAAGGAGGAGGAAGTGGGGGAAAAATAATAAAGAGAAATACAGTAGTCTCTCATCAATCTTGGTTGGCAAAATGTAGATTGCAGGAAGAAAACCTGTAAGTCTCAAATAAAAAAAAAAAAGGAGGAGGACAGTGGGGAGAAAGGGATTATGCTATAATAAATAAGTTATAGAAGGCAAGTGCTTCCAAACTAAATCCACCTGACCAGAATTAAAGACCCTTCTTTCCTCAATGAACTTGAAATTCTCCCGCAAGTCAGTATAGACTGTACTTTTTTTCAAGTTTTCACATCGCTCTTATCAGCATGAAGTTTAATGTCCTTTTTACTTGCTTTCTCACTTTTTTCTTTTCTTAATAATTTAGGCAAGGACTTTAAGACATCAACCAGCCTTAAAAGAAAAAACAAAAACATTCTCATATACCTATCTCAAATGAGTTACAGAATGTGAATCTAACTCCCTCATGGGTAGGCAAGCTCAAACTGGCATGCACACTAGACAAAGCCATTACCTTTTCACAATAATTGCCTTTTCACAAATAATTGCAACATCCAGAGCACAATTTTTCCTAGGCCTGATCTCCTACCCAAACATTGAAAAGGATTACCCTAATCACCCTGTCTTTACACTACCCAAAGACTTGCAGTATTTGTTATCCTATTCTTTTGAAAGATAAATCATATATATTTTAAAATATTGGACTTAAATTTTTTTCACAAATACAAGGATTAATAGTAATTTGCTTTAGCCAAGTTTTTTGTTTGTTATGGGTTACATGACTTTTATGGAGGAGGGGAATCACATTCTGAACAGCTGCTACTGGTTTATTATTGGCTGTACTAAAATTCAGAGTCCTTGCTTCACCTTCCAATTCTTACCAACTTTATTTATCACTATTTCTCAACTGGTCCTTTTTTCCAAACAAATTAATGTACTTGCAAGCTCCTGTATATTAATTCCCACTTAAGTTCTAGCACAGTTATAGAAGACACAGACATGGGAGAATAAGAAAAAAGTGATACAGGGCGCTTGGGTGTCTCAGTCAGTTGAGCATCCACCTCTTAATTTTGGCTTAGGTCATGATCTCACAGTTCATGAGATGGGCTATAAGCGCAGAGTCTGCTTGGGAGTCTCTCTCTCTCCCCTCTCTCTGTCCCTCCCCCCTCGAAAATAAATAAACTTAAAACAAAAAAAGAAAGAAAAGGTGATACAGCTATGGCAGATACACATCAGCTTTGCTGACCACCACCTCCTGTTTAAAATCCCCAACACAGCTTGAACAACACAACCTCTTACCATCCCATTCTTTCACTTAAGTGTCCCTTAAGGTAAAGAATAAAGACAATCCAACATAGCAAGTTGTAAAAATAAATGACACCATAATGACACCAATTTTCCCATAGGAGGGACACTAAGCAGGATGTACTTTGCCCATTCTTTACCACCATCGTAACACCTAACTACAGAGTTGTTAATAACAATAATAATAGCAAATCTTTATTGACTGCATATGTTCCAGAAACGATGCTGTATACATTTTATACATTATCTAATTCCTCAGAATAACCCAAAATGGCTATTATTAGAAACTACAGTTGGCTCGGAGCAAGTGGATGGATGATAGTTAAGCCTTCTACAAGAAGGCAAGTAGCACCTAAAAAGTCAAATGTCTCGGGGCACCTGGGTGGCTCAGTCGGTTGGGCGTCCGGCTTCAGCTCAGGTCATGATCTCACAGTCCGTGAGTTCGGGCCCCGCGTCCGGCCCTGTGCTGATGGCTCAGAGCCTGGAGCCTTTTTCGGATTCTGTGTCTCCCTCTCTCTCTCTCTGCCCCTCCCCTGCTCATGCTCTGTCTCTGTCTCAAAAATAAATAAAAACATAAAAAAGTCAAATGTCTCAGAGCGGTGGAGGAAGTTTCTGCTAGATGTCAAAACATAAGAAAGAGGGGCTCCTGGGTGGCTCAGTTGGTAGAGCATATGACTCTTGATCTCAGGGTTGACTCTTGTGGGTTGATCCCCACACTGAGAGTAGAGTTTACTTTAAAAAACAAACAAAACATGAGAAAGAAAGAAGGAAAGGAAGGAAGGAAAATACTAGACTCAAAAATGAAAGGGTGTGGGGGTGCCTGGGTGGCTCAGTCAGTTAAGCAGCCGATTTTTTATTTTGGCTCAGGTCATGATCTCATGGTTCGTGAGATCGAGTCCCATGTCAGAGCCTGCTTGAGACTTTGTCACTGTTTCTCTCCCTCTCTCTGAAAAATAAACAAACATCTAAAAAAAAAAATTAAAGGGTGTCAATCAAGAAACTATTCTGTCAATGGCAATGTGATCCTAGACTAGTTACTATTTCATTTTTTCCATCTGCACAACATAAAAACAGTATAGGGGCACTTGGGTGGCTGAGTCGATTAAGCATCTGACTTTGGCTCAGGTCATGCTCTTGTGGTTCATGAGTCCGAGACCCGCATCAGGCTCTGTGCTAACAGCTCAGAGCCTGAAGCCTGCTTCGGATTCTGCATCTCCCTGGCTCTCTGCCTCTCCCCCACTAATATTCTCTCTCTCTCTCTCTCTCTCTCAAAAATAAACATTAAAAATCTTTTTAAATAACATAAAAACAGTATAACAAGGCAATATTTATAAATACATTTCAAGTTTGCTGGACAATGCTAAGTTCAGGTAGTATTTTCTACTCTTTTCTGTAATTTAAATTTTCCATCCATGCTTTTGAATCTAATGAAGACCAAAACTGTATCACTGCTGAGATCTTTATGCCTTTACTCTTTCTCATACTTTATTCCCAAACTATCAATTAAAGACTTTTTCATTCTACTTTTCTCATAAGCAGTTCATTTTAATGTTTATGGGTTTCAGATAGGAAAAAATACAATTCCTTTCATCATAATGCCAATTTCCATAATCCTCAATTATCTTCTTCAAAACTGCTTTTTTTAGCCCTCTAAAATTTAACTTCCAAGCTCTAGTCAAAGTTTGGAGATCTCTAAGTGCCAACATAAAGCCATCTACAGAAAATCCGTACAAAATACCCTGTCCTTACTTACATTATATGCAAAACTTAACTCAAGATGGAAGAAAAACAGGGGCGCCTGGGTGGCTCAGTCAGTTAAGCATCTGACTTCAGCTGAGGTCATGGTCTCCAGGTCCGTGAGTTCAAGCCCTGTGTCAGGCTCTGTGCTGACAGCTCAGAGCCTGGAACCTGCTTCAGATTCTGTGTCTCCCTCTCTCTCTGCCCTTCCCCCATTCATGCTCTGTCTCTCTCTCTCCCTCAAAAATAAATAAAAGCATTAAAAAAAATTTTTTTAAAGATGAAAGACATATACTTAAAAGATGAATATAAATATATAAAATATAAAAGATATAATATATAATAAATATAATATATATTATATAAATATTTAATATTTAAAATATAAAATAAAATATAAAAATATAAAAACAAAAAACTCAGGGGTAGGGGCGCCTGGGTGGCTCAGTCAGTTAAGCATCCCACTTTGGCTCAGGTCATGATCTCATGGTCCATGGGTTCAAGCCCCACATCGGGCTCTGTGCTGACAGCTCGGAGCCTGGAGCCTGCTTCGGATTCTGTGTCTCCCTCTCTCTCTGCCCCTACCCCGCTCATGCTCTGTTTCTCTCTCTCTCAAAAATAAAAAAACATTTAAAAATTTTATTTTTAAAAAATCCATACTTAACGAAAACAAAAACTCAGGAGTGCCTGGGTGGCTCAGTCAGTTAAGTGTCAGATTCCTGATTTGGGCTCAGGTCATGCATGACCTCACGGTCACATACAAGCCTTGTGTCAGGCACCGAGCATGGAGCCTGCCTAAGATTCTCTCTCCTTCTGCCTCTCTCTTGCTCACTACCTCTCTCAAAAAACAAAAACACACAAAAAAACAAAAACTCATAGAAGAACACACAGGGGAAAAGCTTTGTGACACTGGATTTAGCAATGATTTCTTGTATATGATGCCAAAAACACAAACAAAAGAAAACATAGATAAACTGGTCTTCATCAAAATTTAACTTTATGCACCAGAGGACACTATCAAGAGAGTGAAAAGAATCCACAAAATGAGAAAAAATATCTACATCTTATATGTCTGATAAGAGATTAACATCCAGAGTATATAAAAGAACACCTTAACAACAACAAATTTTTAAATGGGCACAGAACCTGGATATTTCTCCAAACATACACAAATGCCCAACAAGCACATGAAAAGATGTTCAACATCACAAGTCACTAGGGAAATGTAAATCCAAAGTACAGTAAGATACCATTTCACATGATGTCTATTATCACAACAAGCAAACAAGCCAAAAATGAAAAATAACTAATGTTGGAAAGGATGTGGAGAAATTGGAATCCTTGTGCAATGCTGGTAGGAATGTAAAATGGTGCAGCCACCATGGAAAACATTTCAACAGGTCCTCAAAAACCTAAATACAGAATTACCATACAAGAGCATCAACTGCTCTTCCAGGTACACATCCAAAGGAACTGAATAGTAGGCAATGGAAAAGATACTCGTGTTATAACATTTACTGCAGCATTATTCGCAATAGCCAAATGGTGGACAGAACTCAAGTGCCCATTAACAGAAGAATAGATAAGTAATTGCAATACACATGAAAGAAGTATTATTCATTCATTAAAAAGGAGTAAATTCTGATACATGTTACAACATGGATGAACCCCCAAACAGTATGTCAAGTCAGATAAGCCAGATGCAAAAGAATAAATACTGTATGATCCTCCTCTCATAAGGTACCAAAAGAGGCACATTCATAAGACAAAAAGTAGACTAGAGGTTACCAGGTGCTGGCAGAGGAGGGAATGGGGAGCTATTGCTCAATGGTTGCAGTTTCTATTTGGGATAATGAAAAAGTTTTGGAAATACATAGTGGTGATGGTTGTGAAGACATTGTGAGTACAATTACTGTTAGCGAACTAACTACACACTAAAAATGGTTAAAATGGGAAATTTTGGTACGTGTGTTTTACCACAATAAAAAAAAATACAAAAGCAGGTACTGTCCTTTTCATTTATTTGTTTTGAGAGCCAGAGGGAAAGAGCATGCATGTGAGCAAGGGATGGGTGGAGAGAGGGAGAGAGAGAATCCCAAGCAGGTCCTGTGCTATCAGTGTACAGCATGACGTGGGGCTTGATCCCACAAACCACGATCATGACCTGAGCCAAAATCAAGAGTTGGACATTAACCAACTGAGCCACCCAGGTGCCCCCCTAAAAAAGATGCTGTCCTTATAAATGCTTAAAATCCAGATCATATGGACAACAAAGTTCTGATGCAAAAGAAAGTATCTGAATCTCAGTGCAAAGTGATCTCCAAAAAATTTTAAATGTAATCAAGACAATATTTAGAAGTTCTAATCCTTGGAATACTTCTAATATTTAGAAGACAAAATGTCATTATTTTTGGTTCATATAGACTTCTACCAAATAAAAGAAATATTCTGACAGATAGTTTAACATGTTTCTTAAGGCTCAGGACTATTTGTGGATCTTTTTCTTGTCACATTCATTATTTTGGTAACTTCATACTACTTATGTGATTATTAGGACTGTAAGAAAAGTATGCTCTATTTCTCAATGTCAGAAAATAGTTATAAAAAAGGGGGATGGCTAACATAAACTCTACAGTGTCTAACTGGAATCAGTTATCAGTATGAACTCATGGTTTTTAATACAACATAAATACACACATACAAATAAAAAGGTACAGAAATAAACATGGATGTTTGTGCACACATGGATTAATGTGTATACATAAATATATTTCTAGCTCTGCTGGGAGGGCCTAGGAGCAATGACACCTCAGCAGTAATAAGCACACATAGCATCCAGATCTTGGTTTCTAAGTATCATTCTCCAGTAGAAGGAACCAGAGCTCCTTGGAGAAGTGACTGATTCTAGGGCTGCAGCAGAGAAATATAAGATGAACCTGGAAAATTTTTGGTGCCAGAAAAGTAGAGCTTTCTTAAAAAAAAGAGAATGGAAGTATGTTGAAAAGACAAAGAGCCAACCTGAAGGCCACAGCTGGAACAATCTGAGCAACAAAATAATGACAGCATTAGATTATAAACCACAGAATAAAATAAATATCTATGACTTAGTACAGATATAAACAAATTACTAAATAAAGAGAAGGGGCAGTTCTTCTTTACAGAAGAATTCCAATTAATAAATGTAGAAGGGGGACACATAGGAGGCTCAATTGGTTGAGCATCTAACTCTTTTGATTTCGGCTCAGGTCATGATCCCAGGGTCATAGGATTGAGCCCCATGTCGGGCTCCAGGCTGAGCATGGAACCTGTTTAAGGTTCTCTCTCTGTGTCCCTCTACCCCTCTCCCTACTTGTGCACTCTCTCCCACTCTCTAAAATTAAAAAAGAAGGAGGGGGGATCAAGCTGGAAACAAAAATTTAAAAATAAATGTAGAAGGGAAAACAAAATTTTTAAATAAATTTTGTTTTTTTGAAAACAAAAATTTAAAAATAAATAAATACAGAAGGCAAACAAAGAAATATAGAAAGAAATGAGAAAAATAAAATCACCATCAGGCAAACACCACTATGATAATTGCTTCAGGAAAGATCTACCAAGAATACTGAAATGACTGAGCAAAAGTTTGAGAAGAACAGGGATATCTGCACATTTTCAAAGACTCTCCCAAAGATATCTTATAATTACAAAAGGAAAAATAGTGACTCTACAAGGAGAGAAATATGACAGACACGACTTCAACCATATAAGAATTAACATCACCTCAAATAGGATATACTGACATCCTGTACTCTGTGATGTGCAGGACTCAACATTACTTCTGTAGTATCTTTGCCAAACACGCATAACTTCAATAAATCAAGGAAATATCAGACAAACGCAAACTGAGAGACATTCTACAAGATAAATGGCCACACTCATCACAAGTGTGAAAGTCATGAAAGATGAGAAAAGATCATATCATATGAGACTAGGGAAACACAACAACTAAATGCAATGTATGATTCTGAATTGAATTATGAAACAGAAAAATGATACTATTAGAAAAACTAGTGAAATTCAAATAGGGTCTGTAGTTAGTAGTATTGTACCAATGTTGATTTCCTGGCTTTAATCACTGTGCTCTAGTTGCATAAGTTATTAACATTAGGGAAAGCTGGATAAAGGGCACCTGGGCGAAGGGTATATGTTTCAAAATTTAACAAAAAAAATTTTTTTAAGTATTCTATGCATGTTCTCAACTGAATTAAAACAAAGTTGAGAAATTCAAGAAGTATTTACACAGCATAAATCCAACATTTCATTATTAGAAAAGCAACCTACATTGAAACAAGACTTAAGGTATTAATAGATACTTATTATGTATTTACAGATGCCAGAGATGTTGCCTTCAAGAAACTTACAGCTGGTAAGAGAAACAATGATAACTGTCGACCTCAATAATCAAAAAACTCTGACACAGACACAATCAGGTTATAATCCCATGATTAAATAACAATTAGTCACATCATTCATAAAGTATATAAATGAAAATCATTTAGATAACTAAAACCTTGAAATAGGACATTAACACCTACACATTTACAGAATTTAAGTTAGCTTAACACACTCACTACATATATTTCACATGGTAGTCTTATACCTAGTAATTAGTGTCTAATACTTTAAAAAGGACCATTAAATATTTTCCATCAAAGATTATATTTCTCCAATGCAGAAATAAGTTGGCTTACTTTAATCTCTAGCAAAAAGAATACAAGAGAATAGCAAAAATAACCACAAAAATAGAACTGAACTAAGTTTTTAAATCAAGAAAAATCGCAGGAAAAAAAAACCAGGTAAATTTAAAATTTATATAGCAAGTAGCTAAAGACAGCTAACAGGAATTCAAAATGTCAACCAATATATAAAGTGTTATACATTCAATAAAAAATATTCCATCTCCCCAACTCCACATAAGTCAATCAACAGAGTTCAATCATACCACAAAAGGTGTAGCAGATGCAATATCATGATCTTAACACTACTCATTGTCTCAAAACTTTTAAGAATCAAAAGAACTGCAGTGTTCTCCAATAAGCCTTCCTAAACAAAAAGTAACAGAATGACTCTACATATTCTTTTTTTTTTTAATTTTTTTTAACGTTTATTTATTTTTGAGATAGAGAGAGACAGAGCATGAATGGGGAAGAGGCAGAGAGAGAGAGAGAGAGACACAGAATCTGAAGGAGGCTCCAGGCTCTGAGCTGTCAGCACAGAGCCTGACGCGGGGCTCGAACTCACAGACCGTGAGATCATGACCTGAGCCGAAGTCGGATGCTTAACCGACTGAGCCACCCAGGCGCCCCAACTCTACATATTCTTAAAGATAGTAATACAAGGTTTACACTAACATCTGCAATGTAATAGAAACATTACTACTAAGATTCAAACCCAGCAAAGAGCCAGATTGCTCTGAACAGATATTGTGATTAACTGATTACTGAGAGAGGATTCACTCATACATCTTAAATATCAGTAACTTGTTATAACCTCCTAACATTCCAAATCTGTCTCTTTTTCCTAGACTTAACAATAGCCAGTCAAAAGTCTTCACAATATTAAGATTCCAGGGCTGATCCTGTCATTAATTTACTTGAATTTAATTGACAGTATATACAGGAAAACACTGCTCCCAATCACAGATATTTTCCAGCCAATAAAGAGAACAGGAAGATAAAGTGAACACAAAAGAAACAGAGCAAACTTTTATAAAAAGTCTCACAAAAAGTAACAGCTCTTTAAACAACTCTACATCTGTAGGTCCAAAACTCAGAGAGCAGGGACCAACTTACAAAATGTTGCAGTATTCCGGAGCCTTCTAAAATTCTTTCTACATTTTTTCCTTAGGTGGTCTCATCCTGTTTCATTAACTTTTAAATACTATTTAATACTCTAAAAAATACATGGTGTCAAAGCAAGTGAAGTATGCTACCATTTTGGCAAAGTGGGGAGAGGGATATATACATATTTGTCTGTATGTTCATAAAATATATCTTTGGAAAGATATGTACGAAAACACAAACCCTGTTTGGCCCCAAAAAAACTGGGTGATGATGGGAGACAAGAAATAGGGAAAAATTTCTCTAAACCCCACCAAACATTTTCTGAATCATATGAATGTAGTTTCTTTTCAAAACATAAACAAACCAACCAGTAAGTGCTGATGACTCCCCATCTCTTTCTCTCCCCACTAGAATTGAAGTCCTGTGAAGACAGAGATTTTTGTCTATTTTTGCACTACTATATCCCCACTGCCAGGACCATAGCTGGTGCCTGAAAAACATTTGTTGAATGAATGACTTCTTAACCTCTCCACTAAATTCCAGATTTGTATATCCAAATCTGGATATACAGATGTTCTCACCTTCACTTGAACATCTAACAGGTCTTACTTAACATGTCCAATCCAACTTTATCCCTATGTTTCCCTCACCACCTTCTCATCTCAATACATGGCATCACCAGCCTCCAGCTGAAGCCCAAAACCCAGGAGTCACTGCTGATCCAAGCAACTACACTCTCATGCAAGCCACAAGTTCAATCAATACATTTAGCTCCAAAATATACCTCAAAAATCTTTTGTAACTTGTCTCTAACACGCCAGTCACTATTCTATTCAAATCTACCACAGCCTTCTCTCGGTCTCTCTGCTTCTCTTCTCCTTTTATTCAATCTCCTCCTCCAGTCATGTTGCAAATCACTTCCATCTCGACAAAAATTCCAACAGCTTTTCAATGTACTTTAAGAATAAAGGCCAAACTCCTTTGGACAATAAGACCTCACAAGATCTGGCCCCTGGCTATGACCTAACCTCTTATTCCCCACTACGGTCCACCTTCACTGAGCTTCTTTCAGTTTGCTGACCCCAAGCTTGATATCATCTCTGAGAATTTCCACGTGCTGTTCCCTCATATAGGAATACTCTCCCCTCAGACTTCCAAAGGCTAAATCCTTCTGACTTTTCAGTTATCAGGTCAAAGGTCCCCTAAGACCGGTTTTTTTCCTGACCACAGCATCTCAGTCTTCTCTTAATACCACAACTCCCTATTTCCTTCATAGTACTTAATGATTCTCTGAAATTATTTTTATTCCTTATGTATTATGTCTCTCTCTCCCACACCAGAATCGAAGCTCCAGGAGGGCAGAAACTCCACTTCTTGCTTACTGCTCTATCCCCTAATGCCTGTGATAATGCTTGACATACAAACGAAATACTTAATATTTAAGTGAAAAGGCAAAACCAGCTCTAAAGAAGGTCCACAACATTTAATTTAATGACAAGACTGTTGAGGATTAAAGACATGGATAAACCATCTTAATAGTCATAAAACACTGAAAATCACCAGAGGATGGAGCCTGAAGTAAGATTATTTCAGATGCATCTGAACATTCAAATACATAGAAAAGGTATTTTTCACACACTATGTGCATGCACACTGCAGAAATGTTCCCCCAAGTTATAAACAGCATCTGAAAAGAAAAAAAGGATAACTCAAAACACTGTACATCTGTTATTTCATCTGGGACTCTTTTGGAAGGGCCTTCCAAACACTGTATTTGGGCAAAAGAGGCAAAGGATAACCAATTTGTTCATTTGTCTGTCTTAGAAAGGAATGTGAGATTCTAAAGGGTAGGGTATTGCCCTTTCAGTGTTTTTAAATTTCTATTAGGTAGTCAGTAGTCAATCAGAACAAACTGATTATTTCTCATATTTTACTTTGTACATTTGGAACAGACCTAGTTCAAAGATTTTTATACTGTCAAGTCAAAACACCTACAGTGAATGTTAATAGTTTATATCTTATCTCCAAAACTTAAACTTCTACGGTATTGCCCATCAACTGGTAATAGTAATATCCGAGGGAAAGGAGATGATTTAACAATAATAACAGTCTGCAATTCAGAGATATTTTATTTACATGAACGTATCTGTGGGGTTGTAGGTAATAGTCCAGACTCCCTAGTGTGTAAATGCTCTGAGGAGTCTAAGAATCTTATTTCACCAGACCCTAACTGTAGAGACAGGTCTGGCGTGCACATAGGATACTCCTCCCCACAGCTATCAATCTTCGCTGTCTGCGGAAACAAAAGTGAAAATACTCGTGGTAAGGATATAAGAGACTGATGCCCCCCCACACACCCCCAAACACAGAGTTGTGTATCCGTGTGAGCTCGTAAACAAGCAGAAGAGTACACGCACTCTCACCTTCCCTCCTTCGGAAGAAAATGGGGCCGAGGGAGGGGCGGCCAAGGCCGGGTAGGGGAGGCCCGGGATCCAGTCCAGGGGGTGGCCGGGCTTAGGGGTCAGCGCTCCGGGGAGCCGGGGTCCCTTATAGGACACCATCTTCCCTAGCCGCCCCCCTTTCATCCCTTTCCCCTCCCCCCTCCCCGCCCCCAACTCCTTTCCTCCGCCCCATCCCCGCCACCCATTAACCGGGAAGCGAAGTTTCCCGGCGCCTGCAGCCCGGCTCCCCGACCCTCAGCGGGGTTACCTTCTGCAGAAGCGGGACAAGGGACAGGGGACAAGGGGAGGGGGAGACAGCCCGAAGGAGTGAAGGACGAAGCCCCGGGCGAGGAAGGTGGGCGGCGGCGGCGGCGGCTGTCAGCTCGCGTTCCCCTGCTCACAGCGCTGCCATTACTGTGCGCCGAGGCCGCCTCCCCGGCCGGCCGCCGCCACCGGCCCAGGAGACACGGGGGGTGGGAGCGAAGCCCGGGGAGACCGCGCGCCGGACGCTCACCTGCCACGGCGCGCAAACACAACAAAGCTCAAGGCCGCCGCCGCTCCAGGACGGGACAGGGGCGGCGGGGAGAGGGGAAAAGGGAGTAGGAGGGGCTGGTTACGGGATCCGTAAAACAACCGTCCTCCTGATCGCCCGGTTTTTCCCCCCGACACACACGCTTCGATCTCCTTCTTTCGCTACCTCCAATACCCCCCTCAGAAAGCAATGGTAGAGTCCGCGTTACGGCAAGCGCAGAGAGCCTGGTTTAGTTCAATTGCGAAAGGCCACGGAAATCGGCATTCAAAGTGACTCCTTGCGGTACTCCCTGCGAATGAGGCAGTCGTAGTTGGCTGAGCACAAGAGACTCGACCCACCAAGTTTTGGGACTACTAGTCACAATACTACTAGTCAGGTATTTTCAACAGAAGTATTTTCCAGACCTGTGTGAATATTCTGATACCCCCACAATGGGGGATCTTTTCAAATGATCAAAAATGTATTAGCAAAACTATCTTCCCTTCTGACATACTCCTTTAGCAGGTTTTGTCTATAGCCAAATTCTAAAACCTTTTCCCTTCCAACGCTCTTTCTTAAAACTATCTGTGCCAATCCTTTAAGGCCCATTAAAAAACCCTGTTTGCTTCCTTGTCCAGGATATCAATTCTCTGCTATTCTCATAGAAACCCATCTTTTGCTGGTAAAATAATTGGCAGATTGATTTGTGAGGTAAACAGAGTTTGAAGACTTTCCTGATGAGACTTTGGTGCTGTTAATAAATGTGACTTTTTGATATTGTGAGATGAGATATGTCAACGTATGAAAGATCTACATGACACAGTGAGCCAATATTTTCCAAATGTCCGATGCAGGACATCACAAAATCATGCATAGGTAAAGGATACATTCAAAGTTCCAGGTAGACCAATGGAGATAGTTAAATATGTTTGAGTGTGTTTGTGTGTACACATACATAAAAACAAGGTACAAAAGATTCCTTGATATGATTTCAGATTCTTCATTGCAAATAACCTCTAAGAAATTACCACTTGTCAACGTTTCTGTAGCATCAGAAAAGAATATTCACACTTAACTGAAAAGACTATTAAATTCTCCTCCTAGAGCCTTCTATTTTCTTCATATACTTGAATCATAGAGAACACTTTTTTTAAGCCAGATATTAAAGAGATATGCGGGGGCGCCTGGGTGGCTCAGTTAAGCGTCCAACTTCGGCTCAGGTCATGATTTCATGGTTCATGGGTTTGAGCCCTTTGTCAGGCTCTGTGCTGACAGCTCAGAGCCTGGAGCCTGCTTCAGATTCTGTGTCTCCCTCTCTCTCTGCCCCTCCCCTCCCCTTCTCTCTCTCTCTCTCTCTCTCTCTCAAAAATAAACATTACAATTGTTTTTTTTTTAATTTTTTTAACGTTTTTATTTATTTTTGAGACAGAGAGAGACAGAGCATGAACGGGGGAGGGTCAGAGAGAAAGAGGGAGACACAGAATCTGAAACAGGCTCCAGGCTCTGAGCTGTCAGCACAGAGCCGGACGCGGGGCTTGAACTCAGGAACCGCGAGATCATGACCTGAGCCGAAGTCGGACGCTTAAACGACTGAGCCACCCAGGCGCCCCACAATTGTTTTTAATAAAATAAAAAAATAAAGAGATATGCAAAAATGTAAAACCATGCCATTCTTCTAATTTTTATTTTGGAAAATATAGTTATTATTCATAAAAATATGTGATGTATGTTGAAATGTGTAGGCATTTATTACTTTTTAATAATTAGGGTTTTTAAATTTCCCTTGTTAATTCTAACATAGTAACTATTGCTGGATATAAACCACATAAACATAAGCTCTTTGAGATCCTCAATAATTTTTAAGAGTGTGAAGATGTGCAGAGACCAAAAAGTTGAGAACCAGTGCCCTAAGTTCTGAACTGCCCCTGCTCTTGCCACTTTCCTTTTAAACCCTAGGTGGAAGTGAATTAGCATGAAGGGTGACAGACATGAGTCACTATCATTGTAACACCTCCTATTTCTAAATTCCAGAAACCTCTTATCCCTTCATAGCTTATCCAACCTATATAATACGGAAATTACGTTTTGAAAAAAATTATAGCATCCGAGCCTTTTAATATTAAATTGAGATTAGTTCTTCATTCCAGAAAAAAAGATATTGTTTCTGGCCAACACTTCAACCCACTACTTCAAGCAATGTTGGTCTTTACCCTCAAACCTAACCTCAAACCTTAGTTCATCTATGAATCCTTTCTTTGTTTTAATTTTTAGAAGAAATTACATATATTACTTAAAAAATGTGTTTTCAGGGCACCTGTACGGGTCAGTCACTTGAGCATCTGACTCTTGATTTCAGCTCAGGTCATGACCCCCGGGCTGTGGGACGGAGCTGAGGGTGGAGCTTGCTTAAGATTCTCTCTCCCCCGCTCACACTCTCTCTGAATAAATAAATAAATAAATACTTAAATTAAAAATATTAAAAAATTTAAAAATGTGTTTTGGCCTACATAATATTTATTGAATTCTTTTATTTGTTTCTTGATTTCTAAAGTATACATGTGTTTTTGTAAAAAAAAAAAAAAAAATCAGAGAGAGAGAGAAAAAAACTCTACCTATATTGCAGAAAAAGATGACCATGTTTAAATTGATAAATATTTCTCAAAAATTTTTCCATGAATATAATTAAATACATTTATGCAAATCAGATCCTGTTATAGATATGCTCTTTAGTAGTCAGTTATTTACATTTCAAAATCTTTATGATTTTGGTCTGAGACCATTAAATAATTCTTAGGCACAGTAATTTATAAATTAGTATTTAAAGAAGAAAACTAATGAAAAATATTTTATGTAGAATATCCTAATATGTCATTATATAAATCAGTAAAAAAAAGTGTGTCTATTTCATTTCCCACTTGTGAGTATACATAATCTTCTCTTTAAAAATTTTCCAAGTTCATTTCCTAATCTCCCTGTACCTACTATCTGAGGAGCCCAACCAGAATCATCTTCTGCCTTTATAAGCTTCCTTTACACACATGAAATCCAAAAAACCCTTATTTTTCCTGGACATTTGTGATTTCAAACAATTTGTCTCATTTTTACATTCTGTATACTAAATCTGACTCATCTGTCCTTGAATCTTCACTGGGAATTTGCATTTCCTGGTTATATAGTTTTTAAATGTTTTTCCACCGTTTGTTTCCAGTAAACAAAAAAATGAGATATTGGGGGCACCTGGGTCGCTCAATTGGTTGAGTGTCCAACTCTGAATTTCCGCTCAGATCATGATCTCACAGTTCATGGGATGGAGCCCCATATTGGGCTCTGCAGTGACAATGGAGGCTGCTTGGGATTCTCTCTCTCCCTTTCTCTCTCTCTCTGCCCCTTCCCCACTTGCTCTCTTTTTCTCTCTCTCAAAATAAATAAAACTTTAAAAAAGAGAGATATCGAAAAACAGTTTTCATGTTTGGAGTAGCTGATTAAGAAGCTGCTTTGTGCTTATAAAAGTGCAAGGCTGCTCTTTGGGGAAATATCTGACTGTAGGACAGGGGCAGAAAATACACAAGATGAGCCTGGAGCATCTTGTAGTGTAAGAAGGTAAGGAAGTCCTCAAAAATAAAAACATCCATATTGATTGGAGTATGTATGAGGGCACAAGAGCCAAGTGAAAGAATTTCCAATGGCCATAACTAGAACAATTTGGGAAAGAAAATAAAGTATTAGTGAATTATAGCCCAAAGTATAAAATAAATAACCATGGATTCATACTAATATAAATAAATGATAGAATAAAGTAATAAATGGGGGGGAAGAAACAATCTTATCTCCTGTAGGAGAATTCCAAATAAATTATGTAGATACTCCACCTAAAGGAAGGGGAGCATCAGGGCTCCTGGGTGGCTCAGTTGGTTAAGTGTCCAACTGCGGCTCAGGTCATGATCTTGCAGTTCATCAGTTCGAGCCCTGCATCAGGCTCTGTGCTGACAGCTCAAAGCCTGGAGCCTGTTTCAGATTCTGTGTCTCCCTCTCTCTCTGTCCCTCCCCCACTCACACTGTCTCTCTCTTTCTCTCTCTCTCTCTCTCTCAAAAAAATTAATAAACATTAAAAAAAATGGAAGGGGAGCATGACTCCCCATTTTGGGGGTGTGCACCATAAAAGTGACTTGCTTCCAAAAAATAAAAAGAGTAACTTTACAGTGGAGAAATATCACATAGCCAGATGATTAAAGTCAACATTAACAAGATAACTCATTGTTGATAATATGTTCCCTTGAAGTGATGTGATGAGAATGGCACTTGACCTCTGTGATCTTCCTCCCCAAAACGCTCAATTCCAATCTAATCATGAGAAAAACATGAGACAAATTTCATTAGAGGGGCATTCTGTAAGATACCTGAGAAGTACTCTTCAAAATTGTTAAGGTTATCAAAAATAAGATAAGTCTGAGAAATTGTCAGCCAAGGGTAGACATGACTAGTGAATGTAATGTGCATTCTGGATAGGATCCTTGAACAGAAAAATACATAAGGGAAAATCTAAGGAACGTAGAATCATATGGATTTTAGTTAATTATTGTGTATCAGAATAGGTCCATTAATTTTAACAAACATACCATACTAATAATGTAAGATGTTAACAGGGAAAACGGGCTGTGGAGAAGAGGGTATACAGGAATTCTTTCTCCATTATCTGCTCAATTTCTGTTTAATATGAAAGAATTTTTTAAAAGTCTATCAATGAAAAAAACTCATACAACTGTACACTTAAAAAAAGAAAAAGTACAAGGTTTCTAATCAGAAAAGCTAGGAGCCTATGAGATTTTTCTGCATGGTAAAGTAGAACCAGATGAACAGGTTATATCTCTGCCTCTCCTAGACAATTCTGGTTGAAAGCTATTTAAAGAGGGGAAAAAAAGGTATTCTCTTTCCAAAAAAAAAAAAAAAAAAAAAAAAGGAGGGGTGCCTGGGTGGCTCAGTGGGTTTGTGAGTTAGGACTTTGGGCTCAAAGCTTGGAGCCTGCTTTGGATTCTTTGTCTCCCTCTCTCTCTGCCTCTCCCCTTCTCACACTCTGTCTCTCTCTCTCTCTCTCTCTCTCTCTCTCTCTCAAAAATATATAAACATTAAAAATTTTTTTATTAAAAAAAAAGCCTTTAAATCCTTTGTATTTCTTTGTAGTCACATTCAGATAGGTAATTTAACAAGACCAAAGACCAAAACTGTGTTGAAAGAGAGCTCATTTTAAAGAAATATAACTTTCACGATTTAAGATAGTACATTTAGAAGGTAATTTCTAGGAATTGGAAAGAGAGAGTGAATCTGAGTAATGGATTACAATTAGTAAGATGTGATATGTGAATGAAGGAGAGGTGACATTTTCCTCAATGGTTAGATCGTATGAATATATATGTGTCACTAAGCGTAGAACAAGAATCATGATCCACCCAGATAAATGCAATGGGGAAGTTGGGAGAACTTGTAACATAACAAAAATAAGTAATATAGGCCATCCTATTTAAGGAGAAAGGGACAAAGCAGAGCAAATCAAATGTGGCAAATCTGGAAGCAAACTAATTTACAGAAAGGGTAAATGGGCTAAAAGACACTCTTTGGACAGAGGAAGGTGGTCAGTCAACAGTGTTAACTTGTGCCGAGTGGGTCCTAAATGCTTAAGCATGCTTAACATCAATGTTGTATAGGAACTATACAAGAATATGCAACCAGATTTCTAAAGTAGAGTATTAAGTCAAAGCAAGGTTAAGAGCCTTAGCTGGGCATCAATGCCTTTTCCAATAAGTAGCCATACATGAGTCAAGTAAGCAAACACACACACCATCATTAACCTACAGTTTACTTGGCTAGATTTCTGTGGGAAACAAATAAGACTACCATTATACTAAGAATTGCACAATAGCTTACTATTTAATAAAAACATGCTGTGAAAACAATTCATGTATCACACCAACCTAAAAAAAGTTACCAACTACTTCCTTCCAAAAAGATGTACTTTGCTGGTAAAAAAAGATAAAACAAAGTGAAACACTTACAATATATAGTCTTGGAAATCAGTGTATGTGTAAATTTGGTAGATCTTTTAACCTACACTATTTGTAACAAGGATTCACTGTATAGCCTAGATCCTCATCACATTTCCTCTAAGACTGTTCAGGAAAGACTGGAAGTGTGGCCTCTTTGCCCTGTTTGACAGTTTGTTTTCCGATCTTATTTATTTATTTTTATCTTAAATTATCATACAGCAAAACTGACTGGGGGAGGGGTCAATTTTAACACCCGTGTAGATTTGTGTAGCCACCACAGAATTGGAACTCAGAAGAGTTCTGTCACCCTCAGCAAGCTATTTCATGCTATTTCTTGATATTGCTTTGTTTTCTTTCCATGTCATCCTGGGTTCTCATCCAAGTTCTTTCTCATTTAAGTTTTTCTCTCATCTTCTCTGATTTCTGACCAATTGATCCTAGCAAAGAATATGGGAAAAGACAATGACTGTTATTTGTGGATGGGTATCTGGTAGTAAAAAGAAAGAGGAAGAGGAAATAGGAGAAGAAGCCCTCTGGGTAGTGGAAAAGCAGGAAATGTATTCAGAACACAGTTTCCAGTCTTCCATCTGGATAAGTCTCATTACCAAGGAAGTCTCTGCTTCCTCACCTATGAAAGTAAGGAGTTGGGAGAGCTTAAATTTATGTAAGAGACACAGCCCAGCACCTGGAAGTCAAGATGTTCTACAGGATTACGATGAAAAAATTCTTTTACAATTTTAACAGTTAATATGTAATTTTATTCTAATTCAGTTGCTGTCTTATCTAGATTCTATTTTCTAAAATAGAAACCACAAACTGTGTAAAAATTTGAAGATAAACAGAAAATTTAAAGATTATGTCTACTAGCCTAACGCTTCTTCTTACTAAGACAATTATTTTTTTTACCGTTAGTGATAGAACACTTAAGTCCAGGTTGCAGAAGAATACTAGGTTAGAAGAGTCCCAATTCCACATTTTACAATTCTATTACAGGCTTTACTTATGTACAGGAAAAGAATATATAAGTTGAATCGATGAATGAGGAGCAATATTGACGCTGGCCTGCCTATCACCACCACCCCTCTCTACACTATGAAATGTGAATGTGCCTCTGAGATAAAAGGGTGGCATCAATGTCACCACATGCTTATAACTTGTGACTGTCAGTCATCACTAAGTGTACTCCTTCCTGTTGAGACCTGATGCTAATCTAGAGTCCTTCTCAACACAATGACTGTGGCCAGGGAGCCATTAACAATCGACCAAGGTCAGCATGAGAGTTGAAATGCAATTGCTCTTCTTGATGTATTTGTTTTGTGATCCAAGTATATATAATTGATTGATTCCGTTATAAGTTCAAAGCAATAATAATGTATGAATCACTGTAAAGAATGAAGCACCTAACAATACATGTTTACTGTTTGGATCAGTCAGGACTCTTTCAACCATAAATGGCAGAAACAAGTTCAAGCACAAAAGAAAAGTATTGGTTCACATTTAAAAAAATTTTTTTTAATGTTTATTTATTTTTGAAGGAGAGAGAGACAGAGTGTGAGTGGAGGAGGGGCAGAGAGAGAGGAAGACAGAATCCAGAAGGAGGCTCCAGGCTCTGAGCTGTCAGCACAGAGCCAGATGCGGGGCTCAAACCCACAAACCGCGAGATCATAACTTGAGCCAAAGTCGGACACTTAACCGACTGAGCCCCCAGGTGCCCCAGTATTGGTTCACATTAACTAGGAAGTCCAGAGAGCTAGCTGGCACAGGTAGATGCCCTAAAGCAGTACTTTTCAAATTTAAATGTCCAAACAAATGCCTAGAGATCTTGTTAAAATACAGATCAGATTCATAGATCTGGGAAGGGCCTGATATTCTGTTTCCGACAAGCTCCTTACTGACGTTGATGCTACTGGTCCACAACCACACTTTGAGTAGTAAGCTCAGGAAAAGGTGCTGAGAAAGTCACTGAGAGAGTGAATCTTAGAAGTTCTCATCACAAGAAAAAAAAGAAAAAAGAAAAAACATTTTTGTAACCATGTATGATGATGGATAATACACTTGCTGAGGTGTTCGTTTCATAAAGTATACAAATATCAAATCATTGTTGGTACACCTGAAACTAATAAAATGTTATATGTCAATTATACCTCAAAAAATGCAACCAAAATAAGTGAAGAGAAAAGGTGTTAGGCAACCACCATATATGCAATATATTGCTCTCAAAGAGTTTTCAATCTAGTCACTGTTTTTAATATACATGGACACCATCTAAGTTGGCAAAATATAATAGAATATACTCTTTGCATTTTCATATCCACTACTACACTTCAAATCTGCACTGATTATAGCATTCAAAGATATTCCAGTTGGTCTCATTTACTGGGTACTATGAGGAAAATAAAAAAGGAGCATCTAATCCAGTCTCAGAGATCAGAGATACAGACTCATTCAGCACCCACTCAATTCTCTTCTCCTTTGCCTCCCTCTACATAGAGCAAACACTTCCTTGCAGCTAGGGATAACCATGTGACACATTTCTGGCCAATGAGGAGGTAGGCAAAAGTCCCAGGGGAAAAATTATCTTTCCTGAGTAAAAAAAAAAAAAAAAGTCTCACAAGAGGCTTTTGTTCTTTGCCCTTTGTCTCTCATTATTTTCTTCCTGCCTGAACTTGGGCACAATGTCTTTAGATGCAGCAACCCATCCAGTGATTTTAAGGACAAAGGACACACCCTGAGGATGGCAAGGCAGAAAAAAGAATCCCCAGTCCTTATAAATATCTTCAAGCCACTGATTCATCCCTATATTTGTTATTTTGTGAGACAAATAAACCCATTACATCTTTAAGCCACTGATGATTTTATTTTACTCCTAGCTAAATGCATTTCTAAACAATACAGATGCATTCCTTTTGGAAAGATATATAACCTGAAAGCTAAAAGCTAAATACTAGATATTAACCAGGCAAAGGAAGAACAATATGCTATTTGTGTTTAAATTCATATTCAATTATTAAACTTGAAGTCAATAGCTGAGTTTGTCAGAAGCCTTTAAGCTCCACTAACAAATCTTTGTTTATAAATCAAGTATACTCTGTATTAAAATTTTAAAAATACCTGCCTTCACTTCTTCTTGTTATTAATGCTCAGTTTATAATTTTGATGGATTAAACTTCTTTCCCAAACATATACAAGCTTTATTAAGTAATTTCTCTTAAACGTTTTAAACCATCATCACAAAGTTAATATATAAAAATTGTTCAAGCATTTCACACACTAAACAAAGCAATGTCAACTTTACTGCAGTAATGACAAATCTTCCTTAGGACATAAATACTTTTACAAATCTATTCTAAACATACCAGCTTACTAATCAGATCCTTACCATCATGTTCTTTTAAATATGTCAAATTAAAACTATATTTCATCAGTCTCAAACTTTTTAAAGTACAAAAATAACATAGACAAGGTACACAATTACCATAAAGCTTAGTCTTTTTTTTTTTTTAATGTTTATTTATTTTGAGAGAGAGAAAGAGCAAGCAGGGGAGGTGCTAAGAGAGAGGGAGAGAGAGAATCCCAAGTTGACAGCATGGAGCCTGATGCTGGGCTCAATTCTGTGAACTGGGAGACCATGGCTTGAGCCGAAATCAAGAGTCGGATGCTTAATTGACTGACCCACCCAGGCGCCCCAATAAAGCTTATTCTTAAACCAAGCAATGAAGTATTAATACCATGGGCTTAATTTACCTTTTCTACATGTCTGTTTATTTCTACCTCTTCCCAGGCCTGCAAAGTCACATTCTCAGCATAGAAGAACAGAAATATTCTCAGACTTGCTGAAGTCACCCCATATGCGATTCAGAACTGGGCACAGGGGGAGGGTTGAGTCGTAGTCAGGACTCTGGACTGGGACATGGGTTCAGAATGCTACTTCCAGCATGATTGTTTTATTTTGCAGTAACACACTAGCCCTTCCTGCTGTCATCACTGACCTGCTTTGGTAACAAGGGATCCCACCCAAATCCCTGGCTTTCAATCAGGATTTAGAGTAAGTTTGAATTTTGTATAACTTTAACGTGTCCTCTGGGTATACCTTAAGTTTCAATCTTACCCATTTTCTTACTTTGGTTTGCTATATAATTTCATGTGGCCTGATTGAGATAGATTAGATTAACATTCTTATCTGAATTACAACCAGTACCTGCATTGCCTGATTTACACTGAAGAGACACTGTGGCTTCTTTGTATATTCCCTAGAGATCTCATCAACCATCATTTTACAGCTATTTTGTTGATAATCCCCCTCTTATTAATGAGCTACACTATTACTCTTCAATTTTAAAGCTGGACTTCTAAAGTAAAACTTAACATAATAATTTGTATTGTTCTTTTATAATAAGCACAAAGCAGCAAAACTAATACTAATACTAAACAGCAAAAACAAGGTGAATAACAAGATTTAATGTGAATATATCTTAATAGAGCCACTTTTTGTGTGTGGAAATTTACAACTACCATTTTGGTGCATTGTTTTTTGTTTTAGGGGTTTTTGTGGGAAAGGATTGTATTTACTTACTAATTCATTTAATTTATTTTTCTAGCTTTATTGACATAGAATTGACATACAACATTGTGCGAGTGTAAGGTGTACAATGTAATGATTTGATATATATGTATATTGTGAAATGTTTCCCATAGTAAGGTTAGTTAACACATCATTCATCTAACATAATTATCATTTTGGTTTTGTTGTTGTTATGGTGAGAACATTAAAGCTCTACTCTCATAGCAACTTTCAAGTATACAATACAGTATTGTTAACAATAGTTACCATGCCATATAATAAATCCCCAGAATTTACTCATCTTACACCTCAAAGTTCGTTCTCTTTGACCAACGTCTCCCCATTTCCCCCATCATTCAGCTACTGACAGCCAATCATTCTACACTATGTTTCTAGGAGGTCAATGTTTTTAGATTTCACATATAACTGAGATCATACAATATATGTCTTTAACTAAGGCTATTTCACTTAGCATAATGCCCCCAAGGTCCATCCATGTTGCCACGATAGGAGGATTTACTTCTTTCTCATGGCTTAATAATATCCTATTGCATATATGTACCATATTTTATTTATCTATTCATCCACTGATCAACACTTAGGTTGTTTCCATGTCTTGGGTATTGTGAATAATGTTGCAATGAACACGGGGGTACAGATATCTGTTTAAGATAGTGACTTTATTTCCTTCAGATATATAATCAGAGCTGACATTGCTGAATCATATGGCAGTTTTAATTTTTAAAACTTACTTTTAATTTTTTGAAGAACCTCCATACTCTTTTCCATAGTGGCTCTTCCAGTTTACGTTCCCACCAACAGTGCACCAGGATTCCCTTTTCTTTACCTCCTTTCCAGCATTTGCTATCTCTTTCTGATAATAGTCATTCTAATAAGGTGTGAGGTAATATTTCACTGTGGTTTTGACTTGTATTTCCCTAATGATTTGTGATGTGAAGCACCTTTTTATGTATTTATTGGCTATTTTGAATGTCGTCTTTGGAAAAAAATGTCTGTTCAAGTGCTCTGCCCATTTTGTATTTGTATTTTTTTTTTTTTTTTGCTATTGAGTTTTAGAAATTCTTTATACATTTTGAATATTAACCCTTTATCAAATAAATGATCTGCAAATATTTTCTCCCATTTCACAGGTTGCCTATTCATTTTGCTTATTGTCTCTTTTGCTATGCAGACCCATTCAGTTTGATATAGTTCTCCTTGTTTATTTTTGTTTTATTGTTTATGCTTTTGGTGTCATAGCCAAAAAAATTATTGCCAAGACTGATATCAGAGCTTATCATTTATGTTTTCTTCCAGAAGTTTAGTTTCCACTTTTAAATTAAGTTCTTAATCCATTTTGAGTTAATTTTTGTGAGTGGTGTAAGACAGAGGTCCAATTTCATTCTTTTGTGTGTGGATATCCAGTTTTCCCAGCACCATTTATTAAAGAGACTCTCTTTTTTTCCTACTGAATATTCTTGGTTCCCTTATCAAATATTAATTGGCAGTATATGCATGGGTTTATTTCTGGGATCTTGATTCTGTTCCATTGGTCTCTGTGTCTGCTTTTATGCCAGTACTACGCTGTTCTGATTACTATCACTTTGTAATGTATTTTGGAATCCAGAAGTCTGATGCCCCTAGCTTTCTTTCTCAAGAATGCTTTGGTTATTCATAGTATTTTGTGATTCCATATAGATTTTAGGATTGTTTTTTCTATTTTTGTAAAAAATGCCATTGGAATTTTGATAGGAATTTCATCAGATTTGTAGATGGCTTTGAGAAGTATGGACATTTTAATAATATTAACTCTTGTGATCAATAAACATGGAACACTTTTCCATTTATGTGACTTTAATGTCTTTCAGAAATGTCTTATAGTTTAAAGTGTATAGATCTCTCCTTCTGTGGTTAGATTTATTATTCCTAAGTATTTGGTATTTAAAAAAATTTTTTTAATGTTTATTTATTTTTAAGAGAGAGACAGAATGCGAGTTGGGGAGGGGCAGAGAAAGAGGGAGACACAGAATCCGAAGCAGGCTCCAGGCTCTGAGCTGTCAGCACAGAGCATGACGTGGGGCTCGAACTGGTGAACTGTGAGATCATAACCTGAGCTGAAGTTGGATGCTTAATCAACTGAGTCACCCAGGTGCCCTAGTTATTTGGTATTTTTTATGCTATTTTTAAAGGGATGGGTTTCTTTTTCTTTTCTTTTTTTTTTTTTTTTCAGGTAATTCATTCCTAATGTATAAAAATGCAACTGATTTTTGTATGTTGGTTTTGTATCTGAAACTTTGCTGAATTCATTTATTAAATCTAACAGTATTTTGGTGTAGTTGCTTGAAGATTTTGTATATATGTATCATATCATCAGCTAACAGGGACAACTGTACTGCTTCCTTTCTAATTTGGATGCCTTTTTTTTCTTCTTCTTGCCTAATTGCTCTGGTTAGGACCTCTAGTACTATGTTGAAAAAGACTGGTGAGAGTGGACACCCCTGTCTTGTTTCTGATCCTTAAAGAGCAAGCCTTCAACCTTTCACGATTTAGTATGATGGTTAGCTGTGGCTTTGTGATATATGGCCTTTATTAAGTTGAAGTGCATTCCTCTATATCCAATTTGTTGAGTGTTTTTATCACCAATGCATGTTAAATTCTGTCCAATGCTTTTTTCTGCATTTATTGAGATGGTCATATGGCTTTTATTTTTCTATTAATATGGTATATCACATGTATTGATTTGCATATGTGGAACCATCTTTCCCTCCTCATAATAAATCCCGTTGGATTATGGTGTATGATCTTTTTAAAGTACTGTTGAATTCGGTTTGCTAGTATTTTGTTGAGGATTTTTGCCTATACATTCATCTGGGAAGTTGGCCTGTAATTTTGTTTTCTTGCAGTGTCCTTGTGTGGCTTTAGTATCAGAGTAATTCTGGCCTCAAAATGAGTTTGAAAGTATTCCCTTCTCTTCAATTTTTTTGGAAGAGCTTGAGAAGAATTGGTATTTTTTGAAGTTTATTTATTTATTTTGAGAGAGAGAGAGAGCACGAGAGAGCATGAGCAGAGGAAGGGCAGAGCAATAGAGGGAAAGAAAGAATCCCAAGCAGGCTCCATGCTGTTAGCAGGGAGCCCAAAGTAAAGCTCCATCCTGAAAACCGTGAGATCATGACCTGAACCACAATCAAGAGTTGCACACTTAACCATCTGAGCTACCCAGGTGCCCCGGGAAGAATTGGTATTAACTCTTCGTAAAGTCTTTGGTATCATTTACCCATCAAGCCATCTGGTCCTGGGGTTTTCTTTTTTGGGAGGATATCGGTTACTAAATCAGTATCAATAACAATATTGGTCTGCTCTGATTTTCTATTTTTTTATGATTCAGCCTTGGTAGCTGTAGGTGTCTGTATAGTGGCAAGAGCCAGTTGAATATACAAATTTAGTTGGTGGGAACCAGGGCAAGCAACAAGAACCAGGGCCAGCTGTGGGGCACACTGGTGGCTGTAGGGGTGCTGGCTGTCAACATGCACTACCATGGCTTATGGGTCCTGCCAAAGGTACAAGGCAATGGAGTTGGAAGTTAGTCGGGACTCATGCAGGTATATAACTAGACAGGCTAGCTAGCTGCAGGTGAGCCTCACTGTACAGGCCAGTGGCAGGAGGCAGGGCCAGATCTGTACCCACATGAAGCTGCAGGAGCCTAGGCTATGTGCATGCACTTCTGTGGTGCCATGGTCTCTCCACAGGTGCATGGCAGTGGAGGCCTGTGACGTGGGTTGAAGCAGGAGCATACAGAAACACAGCAGGGATGGGATAGCTGCAGGTGACCCTAGTAGTGCCAGCCGGTAATAGGAGATGGGGCTGAATCTGGGCCCACAAACAGCTGTGAGAGTCTTGGCTGTGAGCATGTACTTCCCTGGCCGCAAGATCTTGCCATGTTCTTTCACACATCAGTGGAGGCCAGTGACAGACATCAGGCCACTGGCATGTGGGTGTACACCTAAAGGGGCTATCCTCGACTGTACACACATTGGTGGAGGACAGCTGTCAGGGTCTAGGTTGGCATCCTGCATTTGTTGGCCGTAAAGGCCTGGACTTCAGCAGGCACAGGGAAGGGGGTAGTGTGGGTGGAGGAGAGGATGTTTATGAAGCCAGAAGAGACTCAGGCACCTGGCATCTGGGAATGGGAATACCTATGGGGTGAAAACTGGTAAAATCTGGAGGATGCCTGTGACAGCTGTGCTGGTCACTGGTTTCTTCAGTGGTGAAACCTGCTAGAGTACTCTGTAGTACTGGTCACTGGGAACCAAGGTCAATCCCAATGAGAGACTGACATTGGTAGTTCCTGTTTTTATTCTGTGTTCCTAGCCATCTCTGTAAGTCTCAACTTTGCCTGTCTCTGAGTGGGATAAAACCAAAGCAGGTCCTTTATGGGGTGGGGTGGGGTGGGGAGTGCTTGAAAGGCTGGGAAGCTGATTACTCACTCTGCTCTCCCTTTCCCAGTGAAGGGAACTATTTCTAGCTTGGGAGTTCCTATTTGGCACTGAGTAATGCCCATTTGGAAAATGGAATGATGCAGGAAAAATGAAGATGTTTTCCTTCCCCTTTTGTGCAGTAATTCTCCAGTTTTTTGTTCCACAGTGTTTCTGGAGTTTTTAAATGGACTCCACATCTCTCCCAGAGCTGGTTTTGGTCATGGATAGCTATTTAATTTTTTATCTTTATAGGGAGACAGAGGCTAGAGTCTTCTACACTACCATGTTGATCTGGAACATTGCTTTTAATACTTTTCCTTTAGAGTATCTTTATGCATTCATAGCCTTTTATAGATTAAAATTATTCCAATAAATATAATTATAATTCTTTGAGTGCTCAAATTATTACAGTTTGGCCAGGGAGATCTTATTTGTTCCTATGTTTGTTCACTGGTACTCCAGAATTTTGATTCTGGCAACAAGATGCTCTGTGCCCATTTAAAAATTCCCTGTATGGAGATAAGAAATCAAGAAACTTTATAAGGAATACCAGTTCCCTATAGTAGTGACTAGTATTAGAGACTAAAATTTGAGTATTAGGGATATATGTTAGATTATTCTTCTTAAACACTGGACCCAGAGTAACAACACAGCAAAGGCAATTCAGTAACAAAACTAGAAACACAGAATTTCTTATGTGAGAAATACTATGCAGCTGTTAAAAACAATAAGATCAAAGATTCTTCATGAAGCACATATTCTCAGGAACTAAATAGACCTTCTTTCTTCTGCATTTCCAACCCCAGCCTATTTCCTTCTCCCACACGAAATAGTTCCTGGGATCAAAAGCAGCTGGGGGAGGTGTTGGTCTTTATTGGGAGTGATGACTCATGTGAGGAGATCAGAACTCCACGGTGAATACCAATATTAGTATGCTAAAAAAGGGCTACACTTTTAGTAGATTTTTTATCTCCCTGCCCCCCGGCTCTGAGGCTAGAAGAACACAGGGGAAATGGGGAAGAGAACAGTTCCCGGCAAGAAAATGCTAGCCTGCCTGAACACTGTAACAGGCTAGCATTTATTCATCTTTCACCTCCTATAGCCTTTCTGCTCATTAATATACCTTGATAAGCAGACCTGAAGTTCAATGATAAAATAAGAAAAGGAATAGTCATTCTATAGCTCCCAAAGGGAGAAAGGCCAGGCAGGACAAGGAGTTCTAATGATTAAACTGAAGTGCTGGAAAAGACAGATAAAAATCTGAATATATAAAAAAAATGAACAAACAAAAGTACTTAAAGGGATTCAAGTACAACACTTAAAAATAATTTTTCAATTAAAAAGTTCAGCAGACCAGTTCAACAAGTGGTACTGAAGTGACTGGACACCTACAGGCAAAAAAAAAAAGAAGAAGAATTTCAATATAAGTCTCATACCTTATATAAAAATTAACTCAGGGGCGCCTGGGTGGCTCAATCGGTTAAGCATCTGACTTTAGCTCAAGTCATGATCTTGCATTAATGGGTTCAAGCCCCGCATCAGGCTCTGTGCTGACAACTCAGAGCCTGGAGTCTGCTTCAGATCCTGTGTCTCCCTCTCTCTATGCCCTTCCCCTGCTCATGCTCTGCCTCTCTGTGTCTCTAAAAAATGAACAAACGTTAAAAAAATTTTTTTTTTAAAAACTCAAAACTGAATAACAGACTTAAAACTATTGAACTTTTAGAAAGAAACAAAGGAGAAAGTCTTCAAGATGTAGGGCTAGTCACAGAGTTCTTAGACTTGACAATGAAAACATGTCCTATGAAAGGAAACAATTGATAAATGGGTTTTATCAAAGTTAAAAACATTCTGCATAAGATTCTGTGAAGAGGATGAAAAGACAAGCTACAGGGTGGGATATTGTATGCCATATACCTGACAAGGGGTTTACTACGGTCTGAATGTTTGTATCCTCCCAAAATTCATATGTCAAAATCCTAACCTCAGAAGATGGTATTAGTAAGTGGGGTTATTGGGAGGTAATTAAGTCATGAAGTTTCCATCATCATGATAGGGATTAGTTCCTTACAAAAAGGCTCCATGGAGGTCCCTAACCCCTTCCACCATGTAAGAATACAATGAGAAGTCTACAACAGAGCAGGGGGCCTTCATTTAAGTATGCTGGCACCCTGAGCTCAGACTTCCAGTCTCTAGAACTGTGAGAGATAAATTTCTCTTATTTATAAGATACCCAGTATGTGGTACTTTGTTATTGCAGCCCGAATGTACTAAACCAGTGCTCACACCTGGAATATAGAAAGAATTCTCAAAACTCAATAGAAAACCAAAAATTCTAAAATAGAAAATAGACAAAATATGAAGGGACATGTCATTGAATAGGATATACATATGAAAAATAAACACACCAATGTTCAACCTCATTAGCTCTCAAGAAAATGCAAATTAAAACCACAATGCACTATCACTATATGTCTTTTAGAATGACTAAAATAAAAAATAGTGATAATACCAACTGCTGGTGAGAATGCAAAAAAACTTGATCAATTATTCATACATTACTGATTGGAATACAAAATGGAATCAGTCACTCTAGAAAACAATTTGGAGGCTTCTTTAAAAAACGAACACCTATGTGGCTCAGTGGGTTAAATGTCAGACTCTTGATTTTGGCTCAGGTCATGATCTCACAGTTCGTGAGTTTGAGCCCCACATCAGGCTCTGTGCTGACAGTGCAGACCCTGCTTGGGATTCTCTGTCTCCCTCTCTCTCTCTGTTCTTACCCCACTCATGCTCTGTCCCTCTTTCTCTCTCTCCCTCTCTCTCTCTCAAAAATAAATAAATAAACATTTAAAAAACTGAACATACAACTACTCTGCAACCTAGCAATTTCACTTGTCAGCATTTATATTAGGGAAATGAAGACTTAAATTCACACAAGAAGCTGTATATAAATGTTCAAAGAAGATTTATTTGTAATAGCTCCAAATTGGAAATAACCCAGATTTCCTTCAGTGGGTGACTGGGTTATATGACTTGAAAAATAGAATGAAAAGAAAAATAGGAGGAGCAGAGGGCAGAAGGAAGAAAAGGATATGAGAGAATGAACTTACTCTATGGACCTCATTTTGTTCGGGTAAAAGGGCAATCCTTCTTGGGTGAAATAGTGCATCTTACTGGATGAAATAATATGTATGTAAAACAATAGCAAGAAAAAAAACTTATACAATGATAAAAGGTACAACTTCGTATATATAATATTTATATTACACATAAAGCACAAATAATCAATATGTAAGGAAAGATAAATATAAGTACAACATATATACAGCTTTTAGATTTGGATATATATACTGAATAAAAATAAGTAGATACAAAGTTAAGTAATTTAAGGAGGCCCATATGGTAAAATAACACTTGAGCTATATCTATACCAACAATCAGACCAAACCTAATGAAATTGGTCTCATTTTGTGATAAACAATATTTTTTTCTTTTAAGATTGTTTTGATCACAAGATGAGAGATTATAGGGAAAAATTTTGTTTCAAAGGAAAATCAGGCACATCTTGTTTATAGCACATCTTTCTTGCTTATCTGTTTTTTGGGGGAATCTGCTTTTCATTGTCTTTGAATATTTTATACTCTCCAATTTGTAAATAACTTATAGCAACTGAAATACTTCTTGCACCATAAACATGCAATTGATTTCACTCTTCCCTCTCTTCTTTACATCAATAGAAAAAACCATTTCACAAGTCTCAACAAGTACAAAAAGTTTGAAATCATATCCTGCTTCTTTTTCAACCACGCTGCTATCAACCACAAGAAAAAAATCTGGAAAGACCACAAACACATGGAGGTTAAATAATGTGTTACTAAATAATAAATGGATCAACCAAGAAATCAAAGAGGAAATAAAAAATACATGTAGAAATATAAAAATGAAGATGCAATGGTCCCAAATTTATAGGATGTAGCAAAAGCCATTCTAAGAGGGAAGATTATAGCTATGCAGACCTACCTCAAGAAGCAAGAAAAATCTCAAATAAACAACCTAATCTTACACCTAAAGGAGCTATAAAAAGAAAAAAAAAAAGCCCAAAACCAGTAGAAGGAAGAAAATAAAGATTAGAGCAGAAATAAATGAATTAGAAACTAAAAAACAATAGAATAAATCAATGAAACCAGGAGCTGATTCTTTGAAAAGATCAACAAAATTGGTAAACCTTTAGACATACTTACCTGAAAGAAAGAAATAGAGAAAGAAAGAAAGAAGGAAAGAAAGAAGAAAAGAGAGGACTCAAATAAAATCAGAAATTAAAGAGGAGAAATAATAATCAACACCAGAGAAATACAAAGGAGTGTAAGAGAATTATCATGAAAAATTATATGCCAACAAATTGGACAACCTAAAAGAAATGGATAAATTCCTAGAAACATATAATCTCCCCAAACAGGGAAGAAATAGGAAGAAACAGAAATTAGGAAGAAATAGAAAATTTGAACAGACCAATTAATAGCAATGAAATAGAATTAAGAATCAAAACCTCCCAATAAACAAAAGTCCAGGACCAGTTGGCTTCACAGGTGAATTCTACCAAACATTTAAAGAAGAGTTAATACCTATACTTCTCAAACTATTCCAAAAAATAGAAGAGGGAAAGCTTCCAAATTCATTCTATGAGGCCAGCATTACTCTGCTACCAAGTGAGATAAAGACACTATGAAAAAAAATAGCTACAGGCCAATATCTCTGATGAACATAGGTCCACAAATCATCAAGTATTAGCAAACAGAATCCAACAATATATTCAAAAATTCAGTCACCACAATCAAGTGGGATTCATTCCCAGGATGCAAGGATGGCTCAATAGTCACAAACCAATCATTGTGATACATCACATCAACAAAAGAAAGGATAAAAATCATATGATCATTTTGGAGCTCCTGGGTGGCTCAGTTCGTTAAGCATACAACTCTCTTGATTTTGGCTCAGGTCATGATCTCATGGTTTGTGAGATTGAGCCTTGCATTGGGCTCTGCACTGACAGTATAGAGCCTGCTTGGGATTCTCTCTTGCTCTCTCTCTCTGCCCCTCCCCCACTCATGCTCTTTCTTTCTCTTAAAATAAATTTGAAAAACGTAAAAAATTTCTTTAAAAATCCTATGATCATTTCAATAGATGCAGAAAAAGCATCTGACAAAGTACACCAATTAATGATAAAACCTTCAACAAAATAGGTTTAGAAGAATCATACCTCAATGCAATAAAAGTCATATATAAAAAACCCACAGCTAACATCATACCCAATAGTGAAAAAATGAGAGCTTTTCCTCTAAGGTCAGGAACAAAACAAAGGTGTCCACTCTCACCACTTTTATTCAACATGGTACTGGAAGTCTTAGACAAAGAAATTGGATAAGAAAAATAAATAAAAAGAACACAGGTTGGTAAGGAAGAAGTTAAATTATCATTATTTGCAGATGACATAATACCATATTTAGAAAACCCTAAAGACTCCACCAAAAAACTACTAGAACTAATACAAACTCAGTAAAGTTGCAGGATACAAAATCAATATACAGAAGCCTGTGGCATTTCTATGTACTAATAATGAAACAGCAGAAAGGGAAATTAAGAAAACAATCCCATTTAAAATTACACCAAAAACAATAAAATACCTAAGAATAAACTTAACCAAAGGGGTAAAAGACCTATACTCTGAAATCTGTAAAACATTGATGAAAGAAATTGAAGATATTCTATGCTTGTACATTGGATGAATTAATAATTATTTTTTTAGGTATTTTATTTTTTTAGGTAAGCTCAATGCTCAACATGGGGCTTCAACTCATACTCCTGAGATCGGGAGTTGTATGCTCTACTGACTGAGCCAGCCAGGTGACCCAGAAGAATAATATTCTTAAAATTTCCATACTACCCAAAACAAATTTACAGATTTAATGCAATCTCTATCAAAATGCCAATAGCAGTTTTTACAGAAATAGAGAAATAATCCTAAATCTTATATGGAACAACAACAAAAAAAAAACCTTGAATAGTCAAAGCAATCTTGAGAAAGAACAAAGATGGAGATATCACAATCCGAGATTTCAAACTATACTACAAAGCTATAGTAATCAAAACAGCATGGTTCTGGCACAAAAATAGACACATAGATCAATAGAACAGAATAAAGAGCCCAGAAATGAGCCCACACTCACATGGTCAATTAATCTACAACATAGGAAGCAAGAACATACACTAGGCAAAAAGAGAATCTCTTTAATAAATGGTTTTGGGAAGGGGTGCCTGAGTGGCTCAGTCAGCTAAGCATCTGACTCTTGATTTCAGCTCAGGTCATGATATCTGAGGATTTGTGGATCCCTCGTGGGATTCGTGGGATTTAGCCCTTCATCGGGCTCTGTACTAACAGTGTGCTTGGAATTCTCTCTCTCCATTTTTTCTCTGCCCCTCCCCATTCATGCTCTCTCTCTCAAAATAAATAAAACATTAAAAAAATAAATGGCTTGGGGAAAACTTTACAGATATCAGCAAAAAAATAAAACTGGATCACTTTCATACACCATTAACAAAACCAAAATAGATTAAGGACCTAAGGGGCGCTTGGGTGGCTCAGTTGGTTAAGCATCTGACTTCAGCTCAGGTCATGATCTTGCATTCCTGGGTTCAAGCCCCACATCGGGCTCTGTGCTGACAGCTCAGAGCCTGGAGCCTGCTTTGGATTCTGTATCTCCCTCTCTTCTGCCCCTCCGCTGCTTGCATTTTGTCTCTGTCTCTCAAAAAATAAAATAAAATGTTAAAATATTTTTTTAAAAAGAACTTAAATGTGAGATTTTAAGCCATTAAACTCCTAAAAAGAAGACATAGTCTTCTTTGAACATCAGTGTTAGCAATATTTTTTTGGATCTGTCTCCTTAGATAAGGGCAACAAAAGCAAAAATAAACACTTGGGGCTATATCAAACTAAAAAGCTTTTGCCCAGCAAAGTAAACCAAGAACAGAATGAAAAGCCATGAAGATATTACTGAATGCAGGAAGATATTTGCAAATTATATATCTGATGAGAGGTTAATATCCAAAATATATAAAGAATTCATACAACTCAATACCAAAAACAATGCCAAATAATCCAGTTTAAAAAATTGGGCAGATGACTTGAATTGACATTTTGCCAAAGATGATATACAGATGGCCAACAGACACATGAACAGATGCTCAACATCATTAATCACCAGGGAAGTGCATACCAAAGGCATAATGACATATCACCTCACACAAGTCAGAATCGCTAGTATCAAAAAGCCAAGAAATAACAATTGGCAAGGATGAAGAGAAAGGGAAACCTCATGCACTGTTGGTTGGGATTGTAAATTGGTGCAGCCACTATGGAACACAGTATGGAGATTCCTCAAAAACTTGAAAATAAATATATCATATGATCCAGCAATTCCACTTCTGAATATTTATACAAAGAAAACAAAAACACTAATTCTAAAAGCTATATGCATCCCTATGTTCATTGCAACACTATTTACAATAACCAAGATATGGAAGCAACATACGTGTTCATCAATAGATGAATCAATAAAAAAAATGTGGTACATATATATGGAATGGAATGTTACTCAGCCATAAAAAGAATGGAATCTTGCCATTTACAACAACATGGACGCACCTATATGTTAAGTGAAATATCACAGAGAAAGGCAAATATCATGATTTCATTTATATATGGAATCTAAAAAATGGAACAAACAAAACAGAAACAGACCCATAAACGAAGAACAAACCAGTAGTTTCCAGAGGGGAGGTGTGTGGAGGGATGGGTGAAACAGGTGAGGGGGGATTAAAAGCTAAAAATTGATAGTCATAAAATAAGTCACAGGGTTGTAAAGTACAGCATAGGGAATATGATCAATAATATTGCAATAACTTTGTATGGTGACAAATGGTAAGTAGAGTTATCACGGTGCCCATTTCATCATATAAATAAATATCAAATCACTATATTGTACATGTGAAACTAATGTAATATTGTATGCCAACTATACTTCAATTTTAAAAAATTAACAAAATAAAAAATAAAGAAATGAAGAAGACACAAATAAATGGAAAGATATTCTCTGTTCATGGATTGAAAGAATCAATATTTATTGTTAAATGTCCATACTACCAAAAGCAATCTACAGATTCAATAAAATTCCTATCAGAATTCCAATGGAAGTTTTCATAGAAATAGGAAAGACAATCCTAAAATCCATATGGAAACATACGAGGTCCCAAATGGCCAAAGAAATCTTGAGAAAGAAAAAAGCTGGAGGTATCACACTTCTTGATTTCTAACTATTTTACAAAGGTGTGGTAATCAAACAGTATGGTACTGGCATTAAAACACACAGAGATCAGTGGAAGACTATAGAGAGCCCATGCACATATGGTCAACTAATCTTCAACAAGGACACAAAGAATACAAAATGGGGAAAGGATTGTCTCTTAAATAAGTGGTGCTGGGAAAACTGGATATCCACATGCAAAAGAATGAAATTGGACTCATATCTTATACCATACATAAAAATCAATCCAAAATGGATTAAATATTTAAACCACAAAACTTTTTGAAGAAAACATAGGGGAAAAAATCATTGACATTGGTCTTGGCAATGATTTTTTTGGATATAATACCAAAAGCACATGAAGCAAAAGCAAAAATAAACGAGTGACAGTACATCACACTAAAAAGCTTCTGCAAATCAAAGGAAACAATTGACAAAATGAAAAAGCAACCTATAAAATGTGAGACAATATTTTCAAACCATATATATGATAAGGGGTAATAACCAATATATATAAGGAACTTTTACAACTCAATAGCCCCCCAAAAAATCCAATTTAAAAATGGTCAAAGAACTTGAACAGCCATTTTTCCAAAGAAGACATACAAATGGCCAAAAAGTACATGAAAAGTGCTCAACATCACTAATTATCAGGGAAATGCATATCAAAACCACGATGAGATATCACTTCACACCTGTTAGGATGCACATTACCAAAAAAATCAGAAAATACCAAGCATTGGTGAAGCTGTGGAGGAAAGGAAACCCTAGCATACTGTTGGTGGGAATGTAAATTGGAATAGCCACTAAGGAAAACAGTATGGACCTCAAAAAATAAACAATAGAGCTACCATATGATGTAGAAATCCCACTTCTGGATATTTATACAAATGAACTGAAATCAGGATTTTGAAGAGATACTTGCACCCCCATGTTCACTACAGCATTATTCGCAACAGGCAAGATATGGAAACAACCTAAATGTCCATTGATGGATGAATGGGTAAAGAAAGTGTTTTATATACATACAATGGAATATTATTCAGACTTTAAAAAGAAAGAAATCCTGCCATTTGTGACAACATGATGGACTTGGAGGACAACATGCTAAGTGAAAGAAGTCAGAGAACAATAAGATCTCACTTACAGTATGTGGAATCTAAACACTTATAGTATGTGGAATCTAAAATAGTCAAACTTGGGGTGCCCAGCTGGCTCAGTCGGAACAGTGTGAGACTCTTGATCTCAGGGTCGTGAGCTCAACTCCCATGTTGGGTGTAGAGTTTACTTAAATAAATAAAACTTAAAATAAAATAAAATACGGGGTGCCTGGGTGGCTCAGTTGGTTGAGCATTCAACTCTTGATCTCAGCTCAGGTCTTGATCTCATGGTTGTGAGTTCAAGCCCTGTGTTGGGCTTAATGCTAGGCATGAAACCTACTTTTAAAAAAGTAAATAAAATAAAATAAAATAAAATACCCAAACTCATAATAAAATAGTCAAGCAGAGGCAAGAATGGTGATTTTCAAGGTCAGGGGGTAGGGAAAATGAGGAGGTGAACGTCAAAAGGCCCGTAGTTTCATTCTGTTAGGTAAATAAGTTCTGGAGATCTGCTATTCTGCATAGTTCCTTTAGCTAACAATACTGCATTATGTACTTAAATTTTGCTAAAAGGGTAGATCTTATGTGAAGTGTTCTTAAAATGATCACCATTATCTATGTCATCATATCATAAAGGGAAAGTAAGGAAATTTGGGGAGGTAAGGGAAATGTTTACAACTTTGATGGTGGTGATAGTTTCATGAGTGTATTAATCCCAAAGTAGAGTTGAGTACATTAAACATGTGTAGGTTTTTACATGTCAGCCTCAATAAAGGGGCTTAAAAAAAAAAAGGAAGATAAATAGCAACAATTTTAAAGTCTTTGACATATGGTATTCTTACACGAAAGGCATGATTTTTACTTTTTTTAAAATCATATTTCAATACAGGAATACAAAATAACTGAACTAAATTTAGCATTTAAACACAGAACTTTATATATATTGGATGCCCTAGACTATTTACAAGAACTGATGTTACTTTTTAAAAAAAAATGTTTTTAATGTTTATTTAATTTTGAGAGAGAGAGACAGCACATGAACAGGGGAAGGGCAGAGAGAGAGGGAGACACAGGATCTGAAGCAGGCTCCAGGCTCTGAGCTGTCAGCACAGAGCCCAATGCAGGGCTCAAACCCACGAACCATGAGATCATGACCTGAGCCAAAGTCAGATACCCAACCGACTGAGCCACTCAGGTACCCCAAAACTGGTGTTACTTGACAGAGGAACATTTAGAATGTTTTTAAAAGTAGAATTAAAAAAATTATAGGTCATATTCTCTGATCATAATTTCCTCAAAATGATTTTCATTTTAAAAATTTGTTAAACTTATTTTCACCGTAACTACCAGAATTGTAATTTCTCACCCAAACTATAATTACTCATACCCATTTAGTTTATCCATAAATGAAAAATAATTACGCTTAAGTTTCTAGGTTGTTGATGGTGATCCTAGTGCCATTCACAGAGCTAGAGGATATGAGGAGCCCATACTTCATGATCTCATCTGTGGGTAATCAACCATGCATAGCACAGGTAATATACAATAGGGAAAATATAGTCTCTTTTTTATATGAGGTTTATTTATTTATTTATTTTGAGAGAGAGAACAAGTGTGGGAGGGGCAGAGAGAGGGAGAGAGAATCCTAAGCAGGTTCCATGCTGTCAGTGTGGAACCTGGTGTGGGGCTTGATCTCACAAAAAAGGTGAGATCATGACCTGAGTGGAAATCAAGAGTTGGAGGTTCAACCAACTAAGCCACCCAGTGGTCCCTATAGTCTCTGTTTTTAGAGTTTTGATTTAAATTCCAGTTAATTAACATACAGTGGAATATTAGTTTCAGGTGTACAACATACCAATTCAACACTTCCACAAACACCCAGTGCTCATCAAAGCAAGTGCACTCCTTAATCCACATCACCTATTTTACCCACATTCCCATCCACCTCCCCTCTAGTAACCATCAGTTTGTTCTCTGGAGTTAAGAGTCTATTTCTTGGAAATGAAGTAGATGTTCATATACCATCAAGCTAATAAAGGGGAATTCTTTGGGTTAACAGATTTGTGGGGGTGGGGGAGGTATTGCTGGGCTGTATGTGTATGGAAGAACATGATGTTGGCAGAGAAAAGACTGCTCATAACCTTAGCAGTCAGTTAGCCAACACTCTGATCCCACAGTTTCTAGGTACTTGAGCAGTATCTCAACAGCAATCTTTTACTTCCAGGTTTAGACATCTTCTGGGCTTGGGAGACCTGCCTAGGTCATTTTCCTGATAGGGAGGGTATCACAAATATTAAATATTCTTCTACAGCTTCCTGTGACTATTAACTCCAGCCCTACCCTCTTTAACTCTTTTCTCCTAATTTTTTTTCCCATTTTCCTGCTAAAATTCCTGATCACCCTCTGGGAAATCAAACCCAAATCACTAGTACCTTTTCATTCCATTCAGGAAAATGTTCCCTTCCAACTTTCTCCAATTCCTACCCCCTAAAAATGGGCGGGAGAACTCCCAAAGCAGGAAAGGAAAATAAGAAGCCATGCTAATTTTTTTTCAGTGTTAAATTTCCACACCCTGCTACAAAGAACACAAGAAGTATGAGTTAATATATAAAGAAAAGTATGAGTTCATGTTGTCCAATTTTGTCCTTCAATCTCTGAGATAGGCAGGACAAGTGTTATTATCCCATTTTACAGAAGAGAAAATTGAGGTCTAGAAAGACTAAAAGACATAATTTCATCAGAGATGAGAACTTTGTCTGTGAGAATAATAACCAGAATTTAAAAATCTCTATTTCACCATTCTCAAAGCCCATTACTGGGTCACTATTTCTTTCTTTCTTTCTTTTTCTTTCTTTCTTTCTTTCTTTCTTTCTTTCTTTCTTTCTTTCTTTTTCTTTTTTAATGTTTATTTATTTATTTCAGAGAGAGAGTGCAAGTGGGGGAGGAGCAGAGAGAAAGAGAGAGAGAGAATCCCAAGTAGGCTCCATGTGCCCAGCACAGAGCCTGATGCAGGGCTCTATCTCACGACTGAGAGATCACGACCTGAGCCTATATCAAGAGTCTGAGGCTTAACCAATGGAGCCACCTAGATGCCCCAAGGGTCACTATTTCAATATCAAGAAGAGCATTTTAGAATGACTAATTGAGCACGTAATTTGACTTTCTTTTTTTCTAGTAAAGATGATAGGTATTAAGCCATCAACAGACATTCATTTACCTCATCTCTTTTGGCAACAGTGGCATACAATTGTGGGACAGACAGTCTGTGGCTACAGAACCAGTTGCTTTCACCACAGAACTGACTGGTATAAATGAAGATCACATTTTGACCTCATTAGTAGCATAAACTAGCCATACATGAAAAACTGTTTTAATATTATCATATTAATTTAATCAATGTCACTGATTTGATTTTTAGGGTAAATAATTATCCCTGCTATTCTGCAAGTTAGAATGAAGAGCTGAGTAATGAAAGTGGCAACACAATAGATTCGTGCCTATTAATTTCCAAGTGTAGAACCTCTGAGACCAAGATTTCAACCCCTCTCAGGTAATGGCATGCTGGATCTTCTTACAGCCCGGTCACCACTCACACAAACACTCCTGTTTCCTCTGAATCAACTCCTACTTCTCCTATAATACTCCAACTCCAAACCAATCTTTTGCACAATTCAGTCTACTCCAGTGACAAAAACATAATGGGAAGATGTGCCAGATAAGCCCAGAATGAGAGCAGCTGCTTTTGATATTGGTAGTAGCACAGCTTGTGCTCAGTTCATTGCTCTAATTCTGGCACACCAGAGGGGAATGGTTTCTAATTAAAGGGAGTAGTAATAACAGACCACAAGAAACAGGAGATCCAATTGTAGCTCTAACATCACACAAGTCACTTAAATGTCTGTGAGTCAATAATAAGAAACTTGAATTAGGTGATCTTCAATGTTAGTTCCAGCCCAAACTGTTGAAATTCCATAAAAACTAAACTAAATAATGGAAAGGGAAAGAAAAAAATCAGTATGAAAAGCTAATATTTTTTCATTGTTTAATATGTTGGGTCTTTGTAAATGACCTAAGCAAGAAACCAATGAGATTTCCGGATATTCCACCCCAAATCTACTTGGTGCATAATGTTTATTTCAATGTATGATTTTCTCCAGCCTGATTAGACTAATATTGTTCTCATATACTGCCCCTTACTCATCCTTTCCCAGATGTATTTAAAGTTTCACAATGAGATGAAACTTCACCAAATCCAGGACTTGAGGGCTCCTCTTTAAGAAAAAGAACATAAAGTTACAAATAAAAAATATTAGGGCCACAGAGTGCCTGGGTGGCTCAGTCAGTTAAGTGTCCGACTTTGGCTCAGGTCATGATCTTGCAGTTTGTGAGTTCAAGCCCCCCATCAGGCTCTGTGCTGACAGCTCGGACCCTGGAGCCTGCTTCAGATTCTGTGTCTCCCTCTCTCTCTGCCCTTCCCCTGCTCAGGCTCTCTCTCTCTCTCTCAAAAATAAATAAACATTAAAAATAAAAGTAAATTTTAAAAAATATTAGGGCTGCAAGAAGGGCCTTGAAAGGAAACTTAAGCTTCACTAGATTTATGGTAAACCACTTCAGTCTCCAACATTTAGAAGAGTTTAAATACACCCCATTAGTTGCAAGAAAAGAATGCTACTATGATACACACATACACATTTACACATACATACCCCCAAGGATGCACAAATCCAGAAGATGGCGCCAGATGCTTTTGTTTTGTTTTTAAGTAAACTACTGCCAACGTGGGCTCAAACTCAGGATCCCTAGATCAAGAGTCACATACTTTACTGAGCCAGCCAGGCACCCCTATTTTTTTACTTTTCCCATTGAGTTTCACCCCTTGATTTGCTGGTCTCCTTCCCTTTTCTCTCCTCCCTCTTCACTTCCTGTTTTCTACTCCTGTTTATTTTGGCTGCCTAGAACCTTGGTGTGGCAGAGGAAGGGAGATTGCAGGCCCTCTTTTCTGGTTTTTGTGTTAAAGATAGGTGAAATTTTAGGAAAGCATAGTAGTGTGCAAATACTAGGCATTCAATAAATCAATGTCAAATTAATTCAATTTATAGGTCAACACAGAATCAAGATTCTTAAAGGTACATTCAGGCTCCAGAAATGGGTTAAAACAAATAGCGTGACATTTAGGAAAGATTAAATGTGATGCCCTGGATTTAGGTTCAAAATAATTAAATAATTACACACAATAAAGAGAGTACAATTAATATTAGTCACAAGCTTTATTTTTTTCCTCTTTTTTTAAAAGCTTATTTATTTTGAGAGAGAGAGAGCAAGAGCGTGTGCACTTGCATGGAGGGGGGCATCTTACCCTCCATGAGGTAGAGGGAGAACCCAAGAGAATCCTACATGGGAGGTGGAAGTTGTGCTTGATTTCACAAACTCTTGAGCCAAAATCAAGAGTCTGGACACTTAACAGACTAAGCAAGCCACCTAGGAGCCCTAATCATAAGCTTTAAAAGAAAGCCACAAACCTGCCTCCTGAAAAAGGTAGTCTCCTTAAAAAAAAAAAAAAAAAAAAAAAAAAAAAAATCTGTGAAAATGTAAACAACATCAACAAACACGATAAACACCATAAGAAAAAAAACTTCACACACACAAAAATGAGATGTTGGCATGGGACAATGTATTTTATATGTAGATAGCTATGAAAGATGAGAAAAGTATATCCTCAAGAATATTGAAATAAAGGATTAATGGGCTAGAGGGATGCAGGCTAAATCAAAATGTGTAGATCTACTGTTACCATTATAACTCCTTTGGGCAATAAAGAAAAAAGATAAATTACGTCTGCATTGCCCTTACCTGGTTTTGAAAGAAGAGTGATTTTAATCTAAAAAGAGACTATAGGCAATATGTTTGAAAGCAGGGTGAAGGCCAAAACTTTAGAGACAAGGTAGGTTACTTCAAGCACTTCCCATAATTGCCAATAAACAGATACGCATAAAGTGTAGTGCGTAAGTGTTACCTCTGGAGACAATTAGGGACACAAAGATGGGAGAGTTGTATCTTCACTGCAAACCCTTCAGTGTCACTGAATTTTGTACCAAGGTTATGTATTATCTATTAACAAAACAAGTACAAGACCTTGTTTCTATTCTTAATAAGTTTGTTGCTCAGAGATTACCTCTGCTTTAGAATTTGTCATAGTTCATTGTAATTTCTTTAGAGGAATTGAGGAATTCATGAGATTTACGTGTTTGGAAAAGAACATGCTAACCTCAGAGTGGAGAACAGATTAATTAAAGGGAGGCCAAGATGGATGCAGGCTGACCAGGAAAGAGACTATTGCATTTGCCTAAGTGAGAACTGACAGTAGTTTAGAATGGGATCATGGTGGGAAAGACAGGGAAAAATGGAAGGTTTGGGAGATATTTTGATGGCTTTGATATCGGAATTGAGGGAGAAGAAAGTTATTGAGGAAGAATCCTAGTTTCCAGATTTGTGAACATATTAGTTATCTGTTGCTGGGCAGCAAATTATCCCCAAACACAATAGCTTAAAAGAATATTTATTTTCCACAGATTCTGTAGGTTGGGAATTTCAGGGTTGCTCATGAGGTTTCAGTCAAGATATTGGCCTGGGCTGCAGTCATCTGAAAGACTGACTGTAGTTGGAGGATCCAAGTTCACTCGCATTGCTGCTGGTGGAAAACATCACCTTCTCAGTGACTGTTGGGAGGAGGCCTCAGTTCCATGTCGTCTGTATGGACCTCTACAAAGGACTGCCTGAGTCTCCTCATAACATGTTAGCTGTCACATAGGAATTCAGTGTTCACTGAACTAATGTTAAAAAATAGGGGTGCATGGGTAGCTCAGCTGGTTAAGCATCCAACTCTTTATCTCAGCTCAGATCTTGATCTCATGGTCATGAGTTCAAGCCCTGTGTTGGGCTCTGCACTGGACGTGAAGCCTACTTAAAAAAACAAACACAAAAAAAACCTCAGAAACTAAACATTTCAACAAGAATTATACATTTATGTACCCATCCTTTCATTCATTGATTCACTGTATCATTATTGCCTATTCTGTGCCATGCAATGTTCTAGGTGTTGGGCACAGCATTCACAGAGTCCTGGCCTCAATTAATTTACATTCTAACAAGACAAGAAGGGACAGATAAAAACTAGGTAAACAAATGAAAAAGATAATTTAATCTAGTAATTAATACTCTAAAGAAAATTAAACATAGTAGTGGAATAAGGTGATAGGGGTGATAACTAAGGCAATTGGGAAAGGCCTCTTTGACGGGGTGACATCTGAGCTTAATTGGCAAGAAGTGGCCAGTCACAAAATAATATGCAGAACATGATTTCAGACAGAGGGAACAGCAAGTGAAAAAAGCCTGAAGAATGGATGAGTTTGGTATGTTTGTGGAATAGAAAGATGGCCACTATGATCAGAGCATAGTGAACACATAAGAGAGCATTACAGCATGAACTGAAAAGGAAGACAAATACCAGATCTTCTAGGAAGAAGAGCTTATAAACCATGGTAAGAAGTTTAGGTGTCATTTTTTAAATTTCTTCTAATATTTATTTATTTTTGAGAGACAGAGAAAGAGAGAGTAAGAGAGAGAGAGAGAGAGAGAGGAGACACAGAATGGGAAGCAGGCTCCAGGCTCCAAAATGTCAGTGCAGATCCTGATGTGGGGCTTGAACTCACAAACTGTGAGATCATGACCTGATCCAAAGTCTGATGCTTAACCAACTGAGCCACCCAGGTGCCCCATTTTAGATGGCATTTTAACCGCATGGGAAGTCATTGGGAGTTTTTCTGTTTTGTTTTTTTAATTTTTTTTTTAACATTTATTCATTTTTCAGAGACAGAGACAGAGCAAGGGGGGGGGGGGGGGACAGAGAGGGAGACACAGAATCCGAAGAAGGCTTCAGGCTCTGAGCTATCGGCACAGAGCCCAATGCAGGGCTTGAACCCACGAACTGTGAGATCATGACCTGAGCTGAAGTGGGACACTCAACTGACTGAGCCACCCAGGCGCCCTGTCACTGGGAGTTTTTAAGCATGGGCAATCTAATCCAGTGATCTGGTTTACCATATTTTAAAAATCCACTGGTGTTTTCTAGGGCTGCCACACAAAAATACAACAGGTTGGGTTGGCTTAAACAACAGAAATTTATTTCCCCACAGTTCCAGAAATTAGAATTCAAGATCACAGTATCAGCAGTGTTGGTTTCCTCTGAGGGCCAGAAGAGAAGGGTCTGTTCCAGGTCTCTCTCCTTGGCTTGCAGAGAGCTTGCTGCTTCTTCATGTGTTCATTCCTCTGTGCATACAGCCTCTCTCTCACACACCTTATCTTTTCCTCTTCTTGTGAGAACACCAGTCGAACTGGATTAAGGCCTCACCTTAATAGCCTCATTTTAATTTAAAGACCTTATCTCCAAATATGATTACATATTTGAGGGTTGGGACTTCAGCATATGAATTTGAGGGGGACACAATTCAGTCCATAATAGAGGGCAAAATGAAAACAAAGGGGCACATGGATGGCTCAGGTTAGGTGACCAGCTCTTGGTTTCAGCTCAGGTCATGATCTCATGATTTGTGGGTTTGAGCGCGGTGTCAGGCTCAGCGCTGACAGTGTGGAGCCTGCTTGGAATGCTCTCTTCCTCTCTCTCTGCCACTCTCCCCCACCCCACCCACCACCCCCCCCACCACCCCCCCCCCATCTCCAAATAAATTAATACACTTAAAAAAAAAAAAAGAATGGAAACATAGAGACCAGTTGGGATGCTACTGCAGTGTTGTAGCTAAAGATGCTAGTGGTTTGGATTAGGGTTTTTACCATAGGAAATAGTGAGGAATGGTTGGATGTTAGAAGTAGCATGAATGAGTTTGCTACCTCTAAGTGAGAGAAAGAAAGGACTCAGGGATTATTATCAAGTTTTTGGCCTGAGCAACTGGGTTGCCATTTGCTGAGACTGAGATGACCAGGATGGGACAAGTCTGCAGAGAAAACAAGAATCAAGAATTCTATTTTGAACATGTTACATCTGAAATACCTATTAGGCATTCAAATAGAGATGTTAAATAGAAAGTTACACATGTGTGTCTGAAGACCAGGGACAGATATATATTAATTTATTTGGGAATCATCAGTGTTTCAGGTATCATACTACTCAACAAAACTTTTCTTGTTGCCTGATTCAATTTCTGCAGAGTACAAACTTCCAGTCTCCTGTCTAGAAATTGAGACTGCAGTCAGAGAGGACTGATTCACTCAAATGCACAAGGATCTCTGTGTGAAGAGGAATCCAAAAGTGTACCTGATGCCTCTATAAATTCTCAACTGAATCCTACTTTCAGCCCCCATATTATGACATACCTGGTACCTACTTGTCATGAACCTCTTTGAAGTTCCTCACAGTGAATCAAATTGCTTCTCAGTGGTATGCCCTTCTGTAGCTTCTATCTACTATTAGCTATCATTCTTCCATATATTCAATCTTACAAAAATTTGCAGAAATCTCATCTGCTAGATCTCTGCTTTTAGCCAAGATGGAGAGACTAGAATTGTATTTATCCTCCTGCCTAAAACAAGAAACTCAGACAAAACACATAAAACAGCAGTTTTCAGACAATGGATAACAGGCAGTGCAGGACTGTGATCCCTGAGGGAAGGGGGAACAAATGGTGAGCCCTACATTGAACCAGTTTACTTCTGCCTGGAGGCAGTTTCCAGGCTGCAGCACAGATGAGGAGAACCCAGACAAAGCCTGGATCTTTGGCTGAGTTGAAGAGATAGATATGAGAGTTCAGGGAGGCTAAAGTCCCCAGAATTTGCAGGACAGAGTAGTTCAGAGGACAGAGCTCTGTAGGGACAGGTTGAGACCTGAAGGAGACTGGCTGAATTTTGAGCTGTGCGTGCAGGAAAAGAATGTAACTGGGTTCAAGGAAATGACCTATGTAAAATAGTAGACAAAATTAATTCCTAGACCCTACACAGGGCTGGGAATAAATTATTTGTGATCCCATAAGACACAGTGGAAGGGTCTTGCATTATACAGGGAAGTCAGATAGAATTCTCAACAGATTATTGCCTTAATTATGGGATTAAATCATCCAAGACTAAAGGCTGCTCTTCACCTAACTGACTAACCTTAATTTCAAAAGGATCTGATTTCAAGTACTTATCTATACACTATTTAAAGAAATTCAACAAAACCCAGTAACAAACAATGCAAAATTCACAATGTCTATCATTTGATTAAAAATTATGAAGCATGCAGGGACGCCTGGGTGGCTCAGTCGGTTAAGCGTCTGACTTCGGCTCAGGTCACGACCTCACGGTTCGTGGGTTCGAGCCCCGTGAATCCCTGTGTCGGGCTCTGTGCTGACAGCTCAGAGCCTGGATCCTGCTTCAGATTGTGTCTTTCTCTCTCTCTGCCTCTCCCCACTCGTGCTCTATCTCTCTCTCTCTTAAAAATAAATAAAAATTTAAAAAATATTTTAAAAAATTATGAAGCATGCAAAGAAACAAGAAAATATCCATAATCAGGAGAAAAATAGAAAAATCAATCAATAGAAACAAATCTAGAAATAACAGATATAATGGATCTAGCAGACAAACTATTTAAAACAGATTTTACAGATACATGTGAATATATATACAGATACATATTCACAAAGGTAAAGGGAAACATGACCATGATGAAGAGAGAAAGAAAAATATTTTTTAAAAGCCCAGGTAGAACTTCTTCAAATGAAAATAGGTCTGAAATAATAAAAATACATTGTATAGGATTAAAAGCAGACCAGATATTGCAGAAGAAAAGGTCAGTGAATTTGAAGAAAGAGCAAATAGAAACTATCCAAAATGAAGCACAAAGAGAAAACAAAATGAAGAAAGCATCAGTTACCTGTGGGATACTATGAAATGGTCTATATGTGTGTAATTGGAGTCTAGAAACATGGAGGTGGCAAAAAAAGTTTTGAAGAAATAATAGCTAAAATATTTTCCAAATTTGATGAAAACTAAACAGATCCAAGAAGTTCAAAGAACCACAAACAGAATAAAGAAAAACATTATAAGGCACATCAATAATACATTATATAGAAAAAACAGAATTAAAACATAATTCTCATCAGAAACAATGAAAGTGAGAAAAATATGGAGAGGTATCTTTAAAGCATTGAAAAAAAATTCAGTATAGAACTCCTTATCCAGCAAAAACATCTTTCAAAACTGAAGTCATAATAAAGACTTTTTCAGAAAAATAAAAGCTAAGAGAATTTGTCACCAACACAAACAGGACTTTTTAAAAATATAAACCCAAAAGGGAAAGGAGAAAACAAAAAAGAAATTAGGAAATACCTTGAACTTAATGAAAATGAAAATGTAATGTGTAAAACTTTGTAAGATGCCGCTGAAGCAGTACTTAGAGGAAAATTTATGACATTGATGCTTTCACTACAAAACAAGAAAAGTCTCAAACCAATGAATGATTCAAGTTTCCACCTTAAGGAATAGAAAAAGAGGGCAAATTATACCCAAAGTAAGCAGAAGAAAAAAATAATAAAAGAGCAAAAATTAATGAAGTAGAAAACAAAAACAGAGAGACGTCAATGAATCCAAATACCATTTCTCTGTAAAGGGCAATAAAATTGATAAAGAAAAAAAGAGGGAAAAGGAAAATACAAAAATTACAAATATTAGGCTTGAAAGAGAGAACATCACTACAAATCCTACAGACATTAAAGGATAATATGAGAATACTGTGAACAATTTTGTGCTAATAAATTTGACAACTTAGATGAAAGAGAAATTCTTTACAAAGTACAAACTACCAAAATTTACTCAAGAAGAAACAGATAACCTGTAAATACATATATCTACTTTTTTTTTATAGTCTTTATTTATTCCAGGTTTATTGAAATATAATTGACACATAACATTGTGTAAAGTTTAAGGTGTACAATGTGACTGTTTGATAGAGGAATGTATTACAAAATGGTATACCACAATAAGGTTAGTTAATACATCTATCACTTCAGTTACCTTTATGTGTGTGTGTGCGTGTGTGTATGTGTGTGTTAAGAACTTTTAAGATCCCCTTTTAGAAACTTCCAAGTATGCAATAAAACATTGTTAACTGTAATTCCCATATTGTACATTAAATCCCCAGAACGTATTCATCTTATACCTGGAAGTTTGTACCCTTTGACCATCATACCACCCATTTCCCCTACCCCCCAAGCCCCTGGCAACCACCAGTTTACCCGCTGTTTCTATTCTGATGGTCTTTAATTTCACAATAATGTGTCTGGGTGTGACTTCTCCTCTTACTTCTTGTTTAGCACTCTTCAAGCCCTTTCAGTCTGAAACTATTCTTTTTTTTTATAATATAGGAATATGACTTGTAAGAATTCTAAAACACTATGTCAAGTGTTTAGTATGTGCACTACTCAGTAAATTTAAGTGCTATTATTTGTCTAAGTGTTATGACTGGCCAAATAAATGAATATTTGGCATTTCTTTCAATACTGCTAGCTCTAGTAGAATAATGACATTGTCTTCTTTACTACTCAAAGGCTGGCTAACATAATACACTGTGTGTCTTCTATTGCCATCTCTATGCTAACAACTCACAAATATGTATCTTCAGCCAATCTCTCTTTTTCTTTTTACCTCCATACTGGTATATCAAATTGTCTACTTCGACATTTGCCTATTCATAAGCATTTTAAATCAACATGTCCAAAAATGAGTTATACTTACTGTCGAACATGATGCTCCTATAAATTTCCCCTACTTGATGTGACTTCAAACCCATCAAAAACCTAGAAATTTTCCTTAGATTTCCATCTAGCTTTATTTCTCCAATCCATCAGTCATAAAAGTGATTTTGGTAAGTCCACTTATCTGCATTTCCAATGACACCATTGAAAGACAAGTCACCATGAACTGACACCATACTTACTAGAATTCTAAATGTTTCCCACCTCCAATACATCCCTCCAATTCATTCTCCCAGTGCTTCTCAAACTTGAGTGAAGATAAGAATCATCTGAGGAGTTAAAAAAAATATTAGTTTCTGGCATTCATGCACAGATATTATACCTCAATTAGTCTTAAGCAAGGCCAGGTATCTGTATATTTTAAAGTTACCCAGAGTTGACTTTCAGTTTGTTTTGGGGATATAGAGAGCTGGAAGGAGCATTTCTCTCATCACTTCAATAGAAAAGAGGCAAACTGGGGTGCCTGGGTGGCTCAGTTGGTTAAGTGTCAGACTTCAGCTCAGATCACGATCTCGTGGTTCATGAGTTCAAACCCTGGGTCAGACTCTGTGCTGACAGCTTAGAGCCTGGAGCCTGCTTTGGAATCTGTGTCTCCCTCTCTCTCTGCCCCTCCCCTGCTTGTGCTCTGTCTCTCTCTCTCTCAAAAATATATAAACATTAAAAAAATTTTTTTAATTAAAAAAAAAGGAAATCAGGTAAACTAACCTCAAATGCCCAACTATATTTGAAGCTGTCAGACAGCTGAGGTCACAGAGCAACCAACTGGCCCAAAATCTAAGGAAATACAAATGTCTGCAGAAAGAGAAGATATATCAGCACTAACATACTGGGATGGACACAACCAGACACTGGTAAGATAAGTTCAGCTAAAATAATTGAGAAATTCATGAAGGCTGAATGTGAGCTGTCAGCACAATATGAAAATCATAGTGGCTGCAGAAATGGACTGTGTCTACACCTTCTTATGGGCTCTTTCTCCACAAACCTTACCAGCACTTATAAGAAAGATTGGAAAGAGCCCTAATAAAGTGTCCATTGGTGTGCAATCTAGAAGAGGACAGCTCATTCTGTGATTCTTCACTATGGAATGAAAGTCTTAATCTTTCATTAAAATGAAGAGCAACACATACTATTGTACCCAGGGTGCTGAGGAAAAGTAATTTCAGCAGGGAAGGAACAGGGGGAAAAATCCCACCCTTGGTGGAGAGACAGGAGAATTGAGAAGAACACAGCCTCAGAGATCTAGGGATCCATAGATTCTGCTTGAAAACTAAGGCTTAATCAGAAAAAGAGAGAGAGTCTGATCAAACCACTTCTCTCTCCCCCTCCCAGCACTGTTCCCCTCCAAGTTAACAAATTTGGAATAAAAAATAACATCAAAATACTGCTGGGTGAATGACTGCAGATGTAAGCGTATGCAAAGAGATCTCTGAGACATATAACAAAGCAAGACCTAAAGCTCAGGTTGAACAGACATTACTCTAGGAACCCAACCCAGCCCTAAACACAAAGTCTAGCTACAGAAATTTTAAAATTAAACTCAGCTCAAGCCCTACCTAGATTAACCTCCTGCCTCCCCTCCAACTAAAGGCCTAGGAGGAGGAAAGGTACCCATTTCCAGGCATAGAAATTATTCTACTGCCCAACACAAGAAGTCCAGTCTTCAACCAAATATTACATGTCATACAAAAAGGCAAAGAAAACACATTCCTGAGAGACAAAGCAACCATCAGAACCAGATTTAGATATGACACATATATTGGAGCTATCTGACAGTGAGTTTAAATAACTATGATTAACATTTAAAGGTTCTGATGGAAAAGGTGGACAACATGCAATATCATATGGGCAATTTTAGCAAGATAGAATCAAAAGGAAAATGTTAGAACAAAAAGCACAGTAACAGACATGAAGACTGTTTCAATATGCTCATTAGTGGACTTGACATAGCTAAGAAAAGAATCAGTGAACCTGAAGATAATCAATAGAAAGTACCCAAACTAAAACACCAAGAGAAATAAAAGTAAAATATAACAGGGCAGAAAAATCCAAGGGCTGTGAGATATCAAGCAGTCTAGCATCTGCATAATTCAAACCCCAGAAAAAGAAGAGAATATGGCAGCAGAAGAAATATTCAAGCAAAGGACAGTTAAGAATTTTCCAAAATTAATGGTAGACACCAAACCAAAGATCCATGAAACTGAGAGAACACTAATCAAGATGAATTAAAACACACATACACACACCACCACCACCACTACCAGTGGTATATCATATGCAAATTGCTAAAAACAAAAGACAAAGATAACATCTTGAAGGCAACCACAGGGGAGAGGAGGGAATGACATGAAGACATGAATTACAGCAGACTTCTTGTTAGTAACCAGGCAAGCCAGAGGACAATGGAGTAGCATCTTTAAAATGCTGGGGGGGGGGGGGGGGGGGGGGGACTTATCAACCTAGAAATCTATGCCTAGCAAAAATATCTTTCAAAAATGAAGCAGAATTTAAGACTTCTTTAGACAAAGAAAACAAACAACAACAACAACAAAAAAAAAACAGAGATTCCATTGCCATCAGATCTATTCCACAAGAAATGCTAAAGGAAGTTCTTCAAGAGGATAAATTATGACAATGGATTAAAACTTGGATGTACACAGGGGCGCCTGGGTGGCTCAGTCGGTTAAACGTCCAACTTCAACTCAGGTCATGATCTCATGGTTTGTGAGTTTGAGCCCCTCATCAGGCTCTGTGCTGAGAGCTCAGAGCCTGGAGCCTGCTTCAGATTCTGTGTCTCCCTCTCTCTCTGCCCCTCCTCCACTTACACTGTGTTTCTTTGTCTCTCAAAAGTAAACATTAAAAATATTTTTTTGAAAAACTTAGATGTACACAAAGAAATAAAGAATGATGGATATGGATAAATGCAGATAAAATATTTTTTATTTTAATTGCTCTAAAAGATAACTGTTAAAGTAAAAGCACTGCAGTCTTGTATATTTAGAGCATATGTAAAAGCAAAATATATGACAACAATAGCACAATGAATGGAAGGGAGGAATTGGGAATATACTGTTGCAAGGACCTTACGTTATATGTGAAGTGGTATATTACTAGAGGATTATATTAATTCTGTGTAGACCATAGGTGTGAAAGAAAAAATTTACAGAAATATGTGACCATGAATTCCACAACTGCATTTCATTTTATGTATTTTATTTATTCTGGGATTTCTGGAAAATTCTCAACAATAATTCCTCCACCTTCCCTTAGCTTTTTTTTTTTCAATTGGGAGATTTTCATTAGGAAAAATATTTATACTTCTACCTTTCATATATTTCCTGTTTTGTTTTCCACTTCATAATTCCTTCCTTGATCTAACCATCCAGTTCATGAAATAACTCTGGAATTATACTGTTCTCTTCTTCAACCCAATCGAACTCACAAATGTTTGTGCATTGTGTTTCCAAAATTCTTCCTTCTTTCTCTGAAGCTTTTTATGAAGCTTATTTTAAATGTTTACTTATTTATTTTTGCGAGAGAGAGAGAGGAGAGAGAGAATCCCAAGTTGGCTCGGTGCTATTAGTGTAGAGCCTGACAGGGGGCTCAAACTCTTGAAACTGTGAGATCATGACCAGAGCTAAAATCAAAAGTTGGACACTTAACTGACTGAGCCACCCAGTCACCCCGAAGTTTATTTTAAATTCTTTTCCACTTTGATCCATTAGTTTGACTTCCTCTGATACAAGTAGTTTCTATAACCATTTTACTTTAATTGTTATATTGCTCCTTATATGTTTCAGAAGCTTTCCCCCTCTGTTTATATTTACTCTTTGGGATCATCAGCTGCCTTGGCTAGTAATGCCTATCCAAAGGAAAGGAAGAAAAGCCTAAATATTGGTTCATGCTCCTCCAGAAGAGGTTAGGACTGGGGAAATGGTGTCTCTAGGGCAGTGATCTGGCTCAAGCATTCACTGTTTTCTCCACTTTGGGCATCAATCACCTACCCTCCAGGGTATCTGACAATCCCTCTCCACCAGTCACTGCTACTGGTGGGAGAGTACAGGTGCAGGCCAGCCAGTCCATACTCATTGTGCTCTGCTCCTGTCTCATAGGCCACACTTCCAAATGTCTTTGGCAGTTCTTGTTTTTTCTACCTACCCCTTAAAAGTTGCTATTTTCTAAAGCTCCTTGCACATTCCTATTTTCCGTAACACTGGGCAGGTTTACATTTTTATTGCCTTTACACTGTGCCTGCACAAAATAACATTCAGTGTTTGTTAAACAATTTTCTAATTGAAAAAGCCAAAGGACCTTTCCAACCACATCTTTCTTCTTGGAGGAGCTAAGTACTCTCAGCTTCAGAGTACTTGTTTTTAATAGTTCAGTTATTTATGTTAAAAAGGAGTTAAACTGCTAAACAAAACTTAAATGCAGAATAATTCTAAAGTTCCTCCCAACTCTATATTTCTGTGGGTCCACATTTGTACTGTAGAGTTGCTTGAACCATATACTTTTACCATGTTTAGTCTCTGATGGATGTCAGCTTAACATTGAGAGGATTCATTGCTAATTTTTAGCTCTCGGTGAAAGTCACTGTGGCTAGCCTTCTACACAAATATTTTCGTATTCACATCTAGATTTACTAGAAATCTTCAAGGAGGGTTTTTCTTCTGGAATGCTTTTCCTTACACTAAATTGCTCTTCTGAACCATTCTGAAGTGATTCTGTTGATTCTTTTTATTAACATCCGTTTTTTACTATTTTCAGAACATAACAAAAAAGACTTTGGCTTCTGATTTCTTATTCATAACCTAGTTAACCAGATATAAAGAAAATAAAGAAAGAAAGAAAACTGACCAGTAAAAGCTGAAATTATTATCCTTCTTGAAGAAAACATATGAAAAAATCTTTGCTTTCTAGGAGAAGATTTCTTATGTATGATACCAAAGGCTTGATCCATAAGATAACAAATTGATAGACTGCATTTCAGCAGTTAAAAACCTCTTCAAAAGGCTTTAGTAGGGTAATAAACAAGCTGAGAAAGGGAGAAAATACTTGCAGAATGCATATAGAATAAGGACATTTATCCGAATGTGTAAATAAGTCCCAAAATTCAATAATAAAGTAAAAAAAAAATTTGTTAGTGAGCAAAAATACTTCACCAAAGAAGATATAAAGAGGGAAAATAAGCACATAAAAATGCTCAACTCAACATCTTTAGACATTTGGGAAATGCAAATAAAAATAACAGCAACATATCTCTGCATACCCATAGAATGGCTAATTGCAACATAATTAGAAATATGTTTTTGGTTTCTGCCCCTGGGTTCCTGACAGAGCTCCTAAAACTCTTGTAATTTGCATAGTGATAGGGATGTTAGGAGCATCTTTTGTTTTAACATTTGGTTTTTGGTCTTGGTTCCTGGCATAGGGCTCCTACCTCTTTTGGATTTCCTGAGTGATAGGAGCATCTTTTGTTCTAATGTTGCAACTCTTGGTGGCCTCCTGGATAGCTTCAGGATGGAGGCTGGTTATCAGAAAGACCAGGCCATGATTAGAAACATGGAACTTTTAGAACCACCCCCCTCCTCTGGGGTCTAGAGATTGCCTATCTGATGCAGCCTCCATAAAAATCTCTAAACTATATTCTGAGAGCTTCCAGGTTAGTGAACATATCCATGTACCAGGACGGTGGCACACCCCAACTCCAAGGGACAGAAGCTTCTGTGCTTGGGATCCTTCCAGATCTATGTATCTTTTCATCTGGTTGTTCATTTGTATCCTTCATAATAAACATAAGTTAAAAAAAAAAACCTGGCCATCTGTAGAGACCCCATGAATCTTCAAACTATTATATTCAGAAAGTTTCTTTTTATCTCTACGTGAATGTTTCCAAATTCTTCATACTAACAACCCAGATTCAGAAATCTCAAGTGAATCTATACACAGTCTTAGAAATCAACGCTAAATTATCAGTTGTCATGCCTGGATGTGGGTAACTGGGTTTCCCAACCATGAAAATAGTTTCTATTACAAAAAATGTTACATTTCATTTTAGGAAAATGATATCCACATGATGGCACTATAACCTACAAAATAAGAGGTTGTCAATTTATGAAGACTAAGAACTTGGTAAATTCTGGAGTACTTGCTATTGATGAAGCATGCTTAAAAATAAGGCATTTTATATACAGATAATATGGATATCATTTCCCTTATATTTTATAGAGACATACTGGCTAATACTTAATTTCCAGTGCATTTTTCACATGTCTCATTTAATAACAGCATCTTAGTTCTGACCTTATAGAAAACAGTTATTAAACATTTTTAGTATATGGCACTGAACTAGATAGGTCAAACAAAACCAAACGAAAAGGTATTTAGAAGCCTGTTGTGAGCATTCAACTGTTTTGGAAGCTACTTAATGCATTCCCATAATGTCATGTCTTCCCATAGGTTATTTTAAAGGCTAATCTAGGAATAGGGACAGAGCCATCATGAAGTTATATTCTGGCAGGGGAGATAGGCTTTAACTACATGTTGACATTATTAATTACAATTATAGTAAACACTACAAAGGAGATGTCTAAGTAAAATAAAAACATATAAATGGTTAAAGGGTTTTAATCCAGTCTGCCAAATAAAAGGAAGCTTCACTGAAGAAGAGATCATGAATGAGGCAAGCTCTGAAGGATGCTTAGAAATTAAAGAGCTAAGGGGCACCAGGGTGCCTCAGTCAGTTAAGGTCTGACTTCGGCTCAGGTCACGAACTCGCGGTTTGTGAGTTTGAGCCGCACGTCGGGCTCTGTGCTGACAGCTCAGAGCCTGGAGCCTGCTTCAGATTCTGTGTCTCCCTCTCTCTCTGCCCCTCCCCAGCTTGCACTCTGTTTCTCTCTCTCAAAAGTAAACATTAAAAAAATATTTTAAAAAAATTAAAGAGGTAAAAGAAAGGGAAAAGCATTATAATCACAGGGAATCGCATGTGCAAAAGGACTGAGGCAGCATATATCAGTAACTGAGAACATTAACAAAAAGCCATCCCATCTTGATTGATCTATACAAATCAGCATTTAGTTCAAATGTTTTATTATCAATTCATTGATCTCTAAATGTGAACACTGTATCCAATTTACAGATGAACTATATTTTAAGTTTGATAGAAAACTAGCTGTTTAGAAGGAAACATACTTTTCCATGGCAAAAATAGTATAAATAATAGTACTATGAAGCCTATCTAAGCCACACTGTAATTACAATGGACTGTTCTCCTTGAATAAAGTATGTTCCCCATATATATTTCTCAATGCCTTAAATAAACAATAGTTCTGCATTATAAGTAATTAACAATAGAAGAAAGATAAAGTAGAAGTAATTTTAGAATGTATATTGTATGCTGAAGATAGAGAATAATTTAATTAGAAAAACCTTTAGGTGATCAATGGAGGCTTCTGGAAGTTCTAAACAGAACTTCTATGCACATTAAAGAGTTCTTTACAGACTGAGGGCATTGACTCCTTTTTAGCCTAATTTTACTTTAAAACTTGAAACTTTCTTTTCCTTGGTATAGTTGTATTACTAGCTCTACTTTTTTTTGCCCAAACAGCATGATTAAATGTGTTCTAGTTCCTAAATGAAATAGAATCAGAGAAAGTAAGAAGAAAGGGTTTTTTCCCATCCTTTAGCAATTGAGCAGGAGTTCAAAAGAGGAAAGGAGAAACTAAAGGGTGAGTGTGTGAACATGGGGGAGTGGGCACAGGTGTGGCTGTGTAAGAGGAAGCCACCGCATCCCAGTGACAAAAGGAGAGTTTTGCAGCCTATAGTGAACCTGAGTTACATGAGCACTTAAAGGCACCAAGAAAGGGAGTATGGCAGATGTTAAAAAAATCTCTTCAATGAAGAAAGTAATAGAAGGAAGGTAGATCAGAACCCCCCTTCCTCTGTCACAGGTAGTGAGGTCAGCCAGGGATATTTAATAGCATCCTGTGACTTGTCAAAGATAAAGCTGGACACTAGTGAAAGTGGTAAAGACAGGTTTTTAATCATATCTCTACTATTGCAATAGAGAAAAGAGTCCAGCATGAACTGAACTCAACTTGGATTTGTAGAGAGGCGACTGGGTGCTTTAAAGGGAGGAGGGGGGAATAGAGAGGGGGAAGAATGGAGCTCAACAGAGTCTGGGAAGTGATCAGTTACAAAAAGTGACAAGGCAGAGTTGAGCCATTTAGATTTGTTAACTGGTACTTATGGAATCTCTTGCCCTCCCACAGAGATTGGGAGACAGGGGTCCTTTCTTTAGGTGTTGGCAAGAGAACAAGCTATAATTTCTTTTGACAGCTTTGAGTTTTCTTGGACAAGCAATTCAAATGGAGCTAGAGTCATTCTAGGGCTGACACCTTGAGCTGTTAGAAACTATGTTTGCTTGTGTTTTGTTCAAGCCTTTGAAGTCAAGGATGAGGCTTAGGTGAGAAAAGGGCTCAGAGCAGCCTGTGTAAAGTTTGGTTAAGGAGAGACTATTTGTCAGGCTAAAGTGCAGTGTACAATTGGTTATTCCTCTCGATACCATTTTCACATATTGTAAGTTCAAAATGTAACTACTGTACATGTCTTAAGGATTAAACTTTACTAGATGATTTCAAAATGTTTCTACCACGTCTTCTACCATACTATGAATATGATATAAACTGACTATATAAATAATGATAGCGAATAGTTACTGAGCTTTGTACTATATTAAAGCCTTTATATTTATTAATTGATTCTTCACAAATGCCTTATGGGATCAGTATCATGATTCCTCTTCTACAGCTAAGGAAAAGTAGGCTTGAGAGTGGGGCTAAAATTTTTGACATAATTTTGGCAAAAATTGTGGCACAGAGCCCTTTTCCAATATGAGATGTATTGGTAATAACAATGTCTCTGTTCTTATTGCCTGGCCTCTCCCATGCTCTAGTTCTTAAAGGCTTGAAGAGGGCTGTGTGTGTATGTACATATATATGTATATATACATGTATGTATATGTACATATGTGTATGTATATATACATGTATATATGTCTATATGTGTGTGTGTGTGTGTGTATATATAAACAGTCTCTACCCTGTTACTTTTCCTCTCTTATTCTTTCTTTCCACCCCTAAACCTTTTTGCTGATAACCTGATTTATTTTCCAGAACAGTGACCCCAAGTCATAGCACTGACACCTTCTATTCCTGTTAGCCTAGTCTTTTTTTCCCTTCCTTTTGATCTTTCACCATCTGAATTGATCCTGATGCTTTTTTACTCAGTTCTTGCTGGCTCTTGATATCTGTTTTTAATTTGGCTTACTTGATTTCTCCTTTTTCTGACAACCATGCACACATCTGAGTTTCAATAGCTGCCATTTCAATGTAATGGAATTTAGTCTTCAGAATTTAGTCCTGATGAAACAGTTGTTGAAATGAGCCCTCTTTGTCATGGGAGATGCTGTTTTATTTCAATCCAGTAACTTTCTAATCCTCTCGTAACATGGGGCTCAATTCTTTTAAAGGATTTTACATTGGATTTAATTCTGAGACCAGTTTCAAATTTCTTTTCAATAATTAAAATAATTAATAAAGTACTCAGCAGTTCATATGCTCTATGAGTCATCATTCATGTCTCTGCCATGCTGGTGTTCTTCTGGCATCTCATTTACATACTTAAAAATAGAAAAAAGAAACACTAATTACTATCATTTTTATATCAAAAATATTTGGAGAACTAATTCTATCAAATTCTGCAGTTTCCAAGGTTGAACAGTGGTCAGTTTTAGACAAGCTTCTTAGTTTTCCAGTCCTTATGGTTCTCTCTGACATTAGCTATAGTGTGATTCTATGTGAAAAAAAAAAATCTTGGCAGGCAACTGAATTTGTGGTCAATAAAAACATGTAAAAAACATTTGAAAGTAGATTTTCATGATTTAAAAAATGATACGTGACAGTTTAATGACTGCAAACAATCTCCTAGTTTTAAAGAATTCAGTGGCCTGAGTTTGTATTATAATACTCATCCTTTTACCATGGTTCTAAGTATTCTGCTGAGTTCACAGCCAGTAGATATTGATGTTTAAGTTTATAATCCTCAAAAAAAAAAAAAAAAAAAGAACACACCCCCACATATAAAAGGATATTTCCTATGCTGGAAGTAGGACTGTTAACTTTCTTGTAGCAGGAAACATTTCTTCCCAAACAGCAAATTGGAGACATCATAAATCAAGTGCATATTACATTGACTTCTTTTCCTTTTCTCAAATTTTTAAACTGGACACACTATATTTGTTAGAGTCTCAAATCCTAAAGCTTGAATAGAAAGGGCCTGTGTAAATACCTTTCAAGTGAATCCATTTTCTAATTCTCTCCTGCGGTAAATTAATAAAATAAACAAAAAAGGAGTGTAGCCATTTAAACAATGCAAAATTCTGAGATCTTGTGGTATAGTAGTAGTAGCACAGGGTTAAAAGTCACAAATCCTGGATTCTAGTCTCGATATTACTATTGGTTAGCCAAAGCAAGTATTGTAACTACTCAGCCTCCACTTCCTAATTTAGTTTCCTTAAATTTTATTTATTTATCGGGGTGCCTGGGTGGCTCAGTTGGTTAAACGTCTGACCAGCTTAGGTCATGATCTCATGGTTCGTGAGTTCAAGCCTCGCGTGGGGCTCTGTGCTGACAGCTCAGGGCATGAAGCCTGCTTTAGATTCTGTGTCTCCCTCTCTCTCTGCCCCTCCCCTGCTCACACTCTGTTACTTTCTAATCCTCAAAAATAAATAAACATTTAAAATTTAATTTTATTTATTTTTAGAGACACAGAGCGAGTGAGAGCGGGGGAGGGGCGGAGAGAAGCAGACAATCTCAAGCAGCCTCTGCACTGTCAGGATCAGCGCAGAGCCCAACACAGGTCTGGAACTCATGAAACTGCGAGACCATGACTGAAGCGGAAATCAAGAGCTGGATGCTTAACTGACTGAGCCACCCAGGCGCCCCTCCACTTTCTAATTTATAAAACAAAGGGGTGGATTTAGAGCTTAGATTCCACACAAGTCAATGAAGGAACTTGCACAAGTAATAAGGTATTAATTATAACTCACATTTATTCAGTGCTTACTCTGGGCCAAGCACAAAATTCTATATACTTACATGAATTAATCTTCACAACAACCTATGAGTCAGGTACTAATACTATCTCCATTTCATAGGCGAGGAAATGGAAGCACAGAGCAGTTTAGGAACTTGCCCAACATTTGCACAGCTAGTAAAGTATCAAAATTGGAATTTTAACTCAGAATTCTGGCCCTGTTTCCTGACAACAATCATTTATCGCAAGCAAAGAGGAGACATTTTATTTCTAAGAAGATCAGTAAAGGAGATAGCATGTAAGCTAGGTCTTACAGTATGCAGAAGATTTTAATCGGCAGATATAGAGAATTGAGGAGAAAATGGAGTGAATAAAGCCCAAAAAGATTGGAAAATATAAGGTAATTATACGGAACAGTAAGTAGTAAGGTTTGGCTAAAATGCTGCCAGCATTTAATCTTGCAGCACACTAGACTCATCTGGAAATCTTAAAAGAAGTGGATTTATAGGTTCTTTTTTTGGGGATTCTGACTCAGTAAGTCAACAGGTAGGGCCTATGGCCTAGGAACATCTTTTCAACAAGTTTTTCACATGACTCTGATGTGCAGCAAGGTATAAGAAGCAGTGTGGTATAAAACACAAAGGACTAACATGGAATAGGCCTGTATACCTAAGTTGGACTCAGATCATCAAGGGCTTTATGCCAAACTAAGATACTTGGACTCAGCCAGTAAGATCTCACTGACTTTTTTGCTTTAATTAAAATTTTACATTTTTAGAATATGTAATGCATGCATGTAGCAGAAAATTCAAGAGGCCAACAAAAGGAACTCAATCTGCTTTCCACCTTTGACTCCTTAAGTCCCAGTCCCTCTTAATCATTCAGGATTTTTAAGAAGAGAAATCACAAGAGCCATGTATTGGGAAAATGAACCAGATAGAAATATTTAAGAACTATATTGGAGGCAAGGATGACCTCAGTCACACTGGTCATAGTGGGAATGAGAAGGAAAGGATGGATGCAAATTTCTACACATGAAAGCAATAGGATTGGCGTTAGCATAGGACCTAGAACATAGCAGGCTCTTTAAATTATAAACTAAATGGATCCTCAATGATATGAGTATACAATGACCAAAATGACTCCATGATTTAAAGGCAGGATGACTGGAAACTGAAAAGTGCTGCTACATTGTTGAAATAAAAACAATGTTCAAGAATGGAAAGGGAAGATGATATAGTTTTGAATCTATTGAGTTAGAAATTATCATAGGCCATGTAAGTGAAACTTCTATCAGATAGATGGAAATATGATTTGGTGCTAGGAAGAGAAGTTGGGAGCTTGGGGTATAACTTTGAGAATTTCCTTTCCAACAGAAATGGGAATGATGAAATAAGGAGGACGATGTAGAAGAAAATGATCAAGGGCAGAAAATTCAGAACTATCTGCATTTAGAGAAACAAAGGTGAGTGAAGCCAAGAGAGTCAAATGTCATGGAAATTCAGAGGTGGGGGGAGACCTTAAGAAGGTAGTATTAATTAGGAAAAGAGGTCAAGGAGGATGAAAAATGTAAAAAAAAGTTTCAGATTCTCTAATCAGAAAGAAGGGGGAAAGAGGGCAAAAATCAGACAGCCAGGAAATAAGAAATGAGTAGGTGGTAAGGAAGTGAAAATAGCAAGTGCTTTCTATTCTTGAGAATTCTGATAGCGAGAGGATTGGCAAGAGCTGGAACAACAACCATCTGGGCAAAAAAATGTTATGTGAACGTGCACCCTAGAGCTAGAAACTCTGTAGCCTTCCTTCTGGGAAAAGCAGTGTCAACAGTTTTCAAGTAGAGGCAAGATATGAACACATTTGCAGGGAGAGGAGAAGGAGCTAAGAGGAAGAGAGAGAATAAAGGTACAATATGGGAAAGAAAAGACACCTATTTTGGAGTGGTGTGGTGGCTCAGTTGAGCATCCAACTCTTGATTTCAGCTCAGGTCATGATCCCACGGTTGTTGGATCAAGCTCTGTGCTGAGCTTGGAGCCTGCTTAAGAGTCTCTCTCTCCCCCTATGCCCCACCACTGCCTCTCTCTCTCTAAAGTAAAAAAATAAAAAAACAAAACAGTAAACATCAAAAAAAATGACACCTGTCTTACAACTGTATTTGGAAGGAGGTGTTCCGCCTGACTCACAAAGGGAGGGATAATTTAAGAGATTTTCAGGGGAAGAGGGAGTATTTGGGTGTGACTGACAGCCCGTACTTTCTCAGGAAAGTAGGTGCTCTAGTTGTTTCTCAACAGAGAATTAAATATTGCCTAGGTGAGGAACCCAAAAATCTAGACACTAGACCAATATAAAAATGGCTAGTTTTTTTTTTCTTGAGCACACACTTTATGGTAGATACTTTATTTAATCTTTGTAGCAATGCAAATAAGTAGGTACTATTATTCTTCCTGTTTAAAAAACTTATGTCTTCATAACCTGCTCTTTTTTATCCCTGATATCCCATTAAAATTTTTTCTATCTTTATCTTATGTAAAAAACAAAACAAAAACAAAACAAAACAAAACCCCGAAAAATCAGCTATTGGCATTTCTAATGAAATGTTTGAATTATTTGAAAGGGATACCCCTGAGAGGCAGGTGATTTGTCTCAGAGCTCAAGCTTTAGAATCCTTCACTATGGGTAGGCAGAATGATGCTCCCACTCCCCAAAGATGTCTACATTGTAATCACTGTTAACCTATGAACATGTCAGATTACATGGCAAAGGGAAATTAAAGTTACAGGTAGAATTAAGCTGTATTACAGATAGAATTAAGCAGCTGATCAGCTGATTTTGATACAGGAATATTATCCTGGATCATCAGGATGGGCCCAGTGGTTCTACCAAGGAGAACTGGGACGCAAGAGAATCAGAGAGATGGCAGCATGAGAAAGAACCAGCTGTTGCTGGCTTTGAAGATGGAGAAAAGGAGTCATGACCCAGGGAATGTGGGTGGTCTCTAGAAGATGAAAAATGCAAGGACATGGACTCTTCCCTGGAGCCCACAACCCCTTGATTTTAGCCCATTGAGATGTTTTTTTTTTTTTTCTCAGCAACTTTTCTAAAAAAAAAAAATTTTTTTTAACATTTATTTATTTTTGAGACAAAGAGAGACAGAGGATGAACGGGGGAGGGTCAGAGAGAGAGGGAGACACAGAATCTGAAACAGGCTCCAGGCTCTGAGCTGTCAGCACAGAGCCCAACGCGGGGCTCGAACTCATATATCGCGAGATCCCCAAGTCAGACGCTTAACCGACTGAGCCACCCAGGCGCCCCTCTCAGCAACTTTTCAAGTGGTGTCCTTGACACTGGCTTTGTGCATGACACATTCCTGAGTACTATAGGACTGTTAGATAATAAATGTGTTGTTTTAAGTAAGTTTGTGGTAATTTCAAATAGCAGCACTAGGAAATTGCATGTACCTTCCCCGCTGCTATGTCATGCCCTCTCTTTTCAGATCCCAGGTACTCTCCTGTTTTCAAAAGCAGGTACTCTCAAGGATTTGACATTTACATCTTAGTGTATGTTGCTTTACCACTAATTCTTACATTTAAGCCCTTTATTCATTTTATCCAGAGACAGACAGACAGTGTGAGTGGGGGAGGATCACAGGGGGAGTCAGACACAGAATCCAAAGCATGCTCCATGCACTGAGCTATCAGCACAGAGCTGGATGCGGGGATGTGGGGCTTGAACTCAAGAGCCTATGAGATCATGACCTGAGCTGAAGTCAGAGGCTTAAGGGATTGAGCCACCCAGGCACCCCCATTTTAAGCCCTTTAGAATGTGTACTTTGTTAAAGAAATTTAGGAACAAACAAGTAGGTGGAGAACAATGTTCTGGGAAAGAATGATCACAATTTCCCCTCAATCACTTGTAGATAAAAATCCATTCATCTTGCACTGGTCAACCTTGACCACAATGAATGGTATGATTTTGAGGATTTGGTAATCCTTTTTTATTTTCTTCCCTTCTAATGACCCTCCCCCGAGCTAAAATGAGCTGTATTATGGATGCATAAATATTCGGTGCCAGCCTTGTCTTACTACAGACTTGGTTGTTTTGTAAATTTAATTTGTAAACTCGCTAGTGTTCCTTAAGAAATTACTATTTATCAGGCGGTGATGGGCTTATCTACTATACCGCAAGGAGGAACTTCAGAATTCTGCTTATGTCAGTAGGAGGAAGTGAACTTACCAGGTTTTCCTCTTATTTCTGTTAGTATGCATTACAGCTGAAAGTAGTTCAGGTTGGCCAAAACCTGGCAGTGAAGACAGTTCAGAATTTTCTCCCACTCTACGGGGATTCTAATATTTCACAAAGCTTCCCTTTTCTACCTGCTCTACGTTGACAGATTTTTTTTTTTTTTCTCAGCAACTTTTCAAGTGGTGTCCTTGACACTGGCTTTGGGCATGACACATTCCTGAGTACTATAAAGTTGGGTGGTAATCATTGTTTGAATTCGTTTTTCCTTAATGTAAAGAGACTTATCTATAGGCTACAAAGCCTCCATTTCTGAGGGCTTACTCAGCCTTACAATTCAGTACGTTCTGAGTATGCGTAAGTGGGTTCCTAGTTTATAACGGGTCAGCAACGTTCCTCTTACTGGAAAGCCCTCGGTTTCCACTGGATGAAAACTAAACTCTCCTCTTTTTAAAGGCAGGGATTTTTGCTTGTCACCAAAAGCCTTCCTTTCCTCTGTCACATCTCCAAGTGGGGACTGTCGCTGTTTCTCCACGACACTGACGCACAAAGTCACTGTTGAGGCGGCAGCAGTCTGAGAACAAGCCAGCTGGGTTTCCCAGAAAGCTCAAGTCCAGGACCTAAAAGCGTCTTTCAGAATGGCAGACGCTGCAGGAACGTGTGAGTGGGGACGCTCCAGGTGTCCGCTCAGCAGCCCCGGGAATCCGCAGGAAGCGCCTCTGGCCGGTAAAGACCCACAACGCCCGCGTACCTCAGCTTGGGTTGGGATGGGAGACGCTCTAGGCCGCAGCCCAGAGAACAAGAGACCTCGAAGCAGAGAACCCAGCACGGCCGTTAGCTTAGTTTGTAATTAACCAGGCTTCCGGCGCACGCGCGGCGGGGCGGCTTCCGGCTTCCAGCCCACCCCTCAGGCCCTGCCCTGGACTGGGTCTTCCTCCCGGGGCAGCCTAGTTCCTCCTCCGGCCCCGCCCCCGCGACCTAGTCCTCCTCTCCACCCTTAGGCCCCGCCTCCCTACCTCACTACCACTTAGGCCCCGCCCCCTGGCCCTTCATTCCCCTCCCCCCTCCCTCCGTTCCATTTAATTGTTGGATTGTCAGCGCTGCACTCCCGCTGGCGGCCAGCAGGGGGCAGAGTTCGAGCTTGGATTTTTCCGCCGGGCGTCCCCGGGGAAGCAGTCGTGGAGTGGGGGAAGGGAGGGCGGGGCGCGAGGACGCGGTTCGGTCGGCTGCTGCGCTACTTTTGGTCCCGGCTCGGCAGGGAGGCCGCGGCTGCCGCATCAGAGCTGACGTGGGGGCGACGTGGGGCCGCCGCCGGCGCCGGCGCCGGGTTGCTGGGCGGTGGCGCCGCTCCTGAGCGGCGGTCGGGCTCGCCGTCTCCACCTCCTCCCGTCCGTAATCAGTGACGAGGTCCGCTACGTAAATCTCATCGCGGCGGGTAAGTGGTGCGTCGGCCGGGACCCACAGACCTAGGAGCCGGCGACGCGGCGCAGGAGGCGGACGCAGGAGGCGGAGCGGAGCCGGGTTGGGGGCGTCGGGGGCGCGGGACAGCGGGGCCGCCGGAGCCAGCGGGGGAGCGGGGAGGGCGGGAGCAGCCCGGCCACGGGCGCCGGCTCCGGGGCTACCCGGCGGTGCGGCGGCCTCTCAGTCTCCGGCTCCGCTCGCGGACTGCCTTCGGGTTAGTAGCAGAGCTCTCCCGATAGGACAGCGGGGCTGGTCTGCTCTCTCAGCAATCCTTGACTCCTTTTGAACTTGGTACAAGTTGGACAAGTCTTTCGGAAAAAGCCTTATTGCTCTGATGAGTGTGGTCCTCCCTCTTTGAGAAGAAAAGGAAGCGAGAAGTAAGGACGTTGGTTTTTATTTTCACAGCCGACGATTAGTAGCACTTTTGTCTCAATTTTACGTACTCAGGTTAGATATAAATCAGCGTTAACCCCTATCTTCTCCGAAACAAGAGCCGGGGACAGCAGTGTTGAGTCACTGGGTCTTCACACACGATAGACCTGATGATATAGTGCGAAGACTTTTATGATAGCCGAGAAGGAACAAATCCGTGACAGCGAACAGAAATTTCAGGTTTTGTTCTGTACTTTCGACGTTTGCCTTTCTAGAACCACCTAGCAAGATTCCCAGAACTTGCGGAAGAGGGAATAGACACATTATTCACCTTACTGCCTATTACACGTATGCTAGATCCCTAACTTTGAAATCGCTGAGACGTTTCCTGCACTGCGCTAAGCAGAGCAGCTGTCAGCTTACGATCACATTTTCGGCAGTTTTGACTTACAGGATCAGCCTGAAGGTGACTAAAACTGAGAGAGCCCCTTTTAACAGTACCTCTTACCCACGTAACTTCTTAAAATGTCTTCCTTTTCAAGCTTAATTTGGCGGGCTGATGAGAGTGCAGCCAGCTTCCCTTTAGAGAAATACAAACCTAGATGCACAGCGATAGAGCGGTATGAAAATCGTATTAGATTACATTAATAATTCATGTTCTCTGGTTCCCCTCCCCCTTCCCTCCCCCTTCCCTCCCCCGCCCCGCTTCGGGTACCACATTTTTCTCCTGGTCTTGGTCCTATTTTTGGTTAACAAGCTGCTTTCCCTTCACAGTTTTTAAATCTTTGAATTTTTTTCTCCCAAGGAAGGCAAATTGCAAATAGTGTGTTTTGGCCAATAAAAGCTAGGTATTAAAACAATAGTGTTTAAAGAACTGCTTACTGATCCAGATACAACTTTAAAAAAGATATTTAAATGGAAATGGGTTTGATCTTGAAAGAGTGAACACTTAAAGCATTGTCATATTAAAATAATTACACAAACATTTTTGGTACGAATCTGTAAATAGATCAGTGTAAGCAGATGCTTTCCCAGTGACTTTGCTGGTCAACCTGGTATCGTTTTGTTGAGTGTGAAGTTGTAATTATACCGATGTTTGTGTACATATCTTGTAAGAGTATATGAATAAATTTTTATTCAATGGATAAACACAGAGGAGCTCTTCAGTGTTTGTTTTTGCATTGTCCTGGAAAGTTAATAAAATTTGCTTCTACTGATGAATTTAACAAACTCCAGACTCCATGGACCACTTTAGTTTCCTACGGAGGCAAGTCGTTACATGATCAAAATATGAAATCTTGTTTAGAATTCTGGCCATTTCATGAAAAGTAGATTATTAACATACATAAGGAATCCTGACTGAAACTTGACTAGTATATACATATATTTCTGATCTGTTTTCTCCAACTTGATATTCTCTCCAAGCGAATAATGAGCCAGAAAATTGAGCCAGGTTTATTGTTGAAGTGGTAGTCCGTTGGAAAGCACTCAAATATCCTGTTCCATATAGATAGATTTTTTTAAGTAAAACTGAAGAATCCTAACACTCAACCGCTGAACCTTTGATATTTTGACATGTAATCAACATTGGTCATTAAGGAAATAAGCCTGAAATATCTTTGAATTCTGTTAAGTATTTTCTGTTGAACTAATGGATTCCATATATGTATTAAAAAGTCAACTTTGAGAAGAGTTATTGTACATTGAATGCAGTTTCAATATTATCAATACAGATAGATTATACAAGTAAAGATTTCAGGGAAAGTTTCTCATCCAGTACACATAGGTAGAAAGAAACATTTTAAATCATTTTGTTAGCTTCCTTTTAGAGACTATACAAGATATTGTAATATATTTAAAATACTTTCTATCCTGAGAACTGTGCAATAAAGAGTGCACTGTTCTTAAGAGTAAATCCTTTCACACATGGGTTTTCTTTTTCTGATGCTTTAGGATATCCAGGAGAGAATAAGGGAGAGTGAAGAGGAAAACCCAAGGATAACACTAAGTGTGATTTTATCCCACTAAGTGGAATATTACTCATGAAGACAACTTGAGTCTTATTGGTATAATTCAGTTATAGCAAAGTTTAAAAAGTAAAATATCGATCTTGCACATCTTTTGATTGACCTTGCCAGGAGTGTTAGAGGAAATTGTCAGCAAGGTGAATGTAAAACAGTTTTGAGGAAAAGCATAATCTAGGAAGTTATGTGGGAATTTTGCTTAAAGTCTATTGGAATAACTCACTGGTTAGGGCAGATACTTGCCTCCGAGAAACCTCGCTAGGAGCTCTTTTGTGAGGCTGTTTTGAAGTATTACAGCTCTCCCAAAGTGGGAAGCATCTTCATGCATATTTTCTGAACACTGATAACCAGACCAATTAAATGTCAAAATCATGTGAAATTCTTTTTTTTTCATTTTTTAAATTTTTATTTATTTTTTTTTTGAGAAAGAGACAGAGTACAAGCAGGGGAGAGGCAGAGAGAGAGGGAGACACAGAATCCGAAGCAGGCTCCAGGCTCTGAGCTGTCAGCACAGAGCCAAACGAGGAGCTTGAACTCATGAACTGCTAGATCATGACGTGCGCTGGAGTCAGATGCTTAAATGACTGAGCCACCCCGGTGCCCCAAAACCATATGAAATTCTAACAATGGAGCTCGTGTGATTCTGATATTTTACTTTGAGAATTTCATAAAATAAACTCAGTTTTTTCAGTTCCCTTATTAAAGCTTTGTTTTTAAACACAGCAGACTTAAATTTAGACTATCCAAAACTCAAAGTCAAATGTCATACAGTTTTGCTCATAATCTCAAATAGCCTCAATTTTTTTCATTGATAGCCCAAAATGTTTTTTTGTTTTTGTTTTTGTTTTTTTTTTGCTTAGAAATGTTTTAAACTGGAATTTGTGTCCTAGCATTGATATGATAAAAGCTTCTAGCTCAAGTGTTGGAAAACTGTATCATGCATAAACACCAATATACTGTATGTGGACAGTTGGGATGCGTTTGCTCTTCTTTATACTGATGGGGTAATTAAATTTAACACATTTAAATACGTTTCAGCACTTTGAAAGGTAGCAGTTTTGTTCATATACACAAAATAGGACCTATCTAGTTAAGTATAATAACGTTGAAATTCATTTTTCTAAGTTTTAACTAATTCAAGTGTCTTATCTACTCTTTCCCAGATTTACTAGTCACTGGAGTTGTATTTCATGTAGATAAGTATTTAAAATGTACTTAAAGTGCAGTAATATGATGCTGAACAAGAAAGCCCTGCAATGACTCTAGTCAAGCAAATAGCTCCCACAGAAGATCTTTAAATTTATTTCCTTCCCTGAACTGGTGGTAGTGGAGAGGGTGGTATTTGGAGAGATGGAGGTAGGCGATGATTATTTGAATTTTTTCATTTCCTCCCCAGCAGCCAATTTTGCTGTTCATTGACTGTCAAATAGCCAAAGGCAGGTGCCCGGTGGGGAGTAAATTGAGAAAGTGATACTGAAATAGTTAATCCTTTGGTGATTTTATAAAGAGTTAAGATTTCTTAGACAGTAGCTCTCTGAAGCAGTTAAATTGGAGTGGCCTTGAATCTGTATTAAAAAACCACTTGATGTTCTGTTTGATTCATGTTTAAAATATTAAAGACATTATTTACAAGTGTTTCAATTATTTCTAAGTACTGTTCCTGGGTACTTCTGTTTTTACACAAAAGTGTAAAGAATGTTATTGGAAAGTTATTTTAACTTTGTGTCACAATGATTACAAAACTTTAAAAGTGGTATAATGTCCTGTTACTGCTATCCCACTTTGTTTTTCCTGGATTCTCCTTCACCTAAAATGCACAACAAGCGTAGGTTCATCAGTGTCAACTTAAGGTATTTGGCTTTTTGGAATTAGTTCTCGCTTCTAGCCAGCCCTACCTTTCCCTAACTTTTTAATCGTCATGATTGAAAAGAACCAGCTTTATATGCACTTCTATTCTTCTTCCCTTATCTTTCAAACCTTACTTGCTGTTGGTATTTAAATCATGATTAACCTATGGAGATGTCCTACTTTCCCAAGGAAGTAACACCTTGCTTCATCCCAGAACCAGAGAAACATTGTATTTTTCTGTGGTCTCTCTTTCTGCTTCCATAAGAGGGTATACTGCCTTTTATTCCATGTTCTTTTCTTTTTATTTTGACCCTAGTCCAAAAGCAGGACTTTTTTTTTTTTTTTTTAAAGGAACTTGCCTTTATTGTCTTTCCAAGACATTCAACTTAGTTTTCATAGAAGCAGCTCTCCTTTATAAATCTTTTAAATCTATTTAATAATTTAATCTAACATGATATTTAACAGAATAGCAAAATTACAATAGTAAGTATGGCTGGCATAATCAAGTCTGGTGATAAATATGACTAACTCCACAGCTGTTAGGAAGACAAGTGCTTGGGAACACTAGAGAATAACTTGTGGACATTATACTGTAGGTTTTATAGAAGAAATAGAGAACATTGGCTAATAACAGAGAGTTGGTTGGGGAGGAGGAAGTTGGTTAGGTAAGCTTTTATATTCTAGTAAAGTTGCTCAAGAAGTTTGATTCTTACATAAACCTGATTTTTCCAAAAAGTTAAATTAAGATAGAATGTAATTAACCACAGCATGGTAGATACTCAGATTTTGTAAGTGTAAATATAATGCTGTTTTTCTCTAATCAGCATATCTTAAATCCCTGTTCTGGAGAGCTCTATATTAAGGGGTACTTGAAGCAATGAAATTAATTGAATCTGTACGCTGGAGAATGAATAGAACAAGACACTGATGAAGAGTAAGGTGAATGTCAAATGTTATTTTGGTATTCAAACCTAATATATGATAGGAAATTTTTTATCAGTGTAAGTGGTTTTTCTCCAGATACAGCACAGAAATTTACATATAGGCAAAGATTTTTTAACTCATTTTCTCCCTTAATATAAGCTCTTATTTGTCTATAAAAAACTAATCTGTGATGTGCTTTCTACTCTAAAAGAGAAAATTTCTTTAGCAGATAGGACCCTAAAATTATTTTTGTAGAAAATTGGTAGTATACAGGACATTTCATCAGTACCCTTTGTGATTTTTAGGCATAAGGAGATCAGCTTAAAAATGATAACCTCAGACTATATCATGAAATATGATGAATTCAAGGGGTATGTTTTAGGCTAAGTAGAATATTTATCATATTAAGCTTAGTATGAGAACACATTAGGATATTTGTGCTCAAAACCATTCAGGTGTTTGGGTATGTGGGAGCAGGGGATGCTAAGTCAATCCTTGTCTACCCAAGGATAGCATGTTCTAGGACATTAAAACCAGATTTTGGATGAGATCAATAGTATACAGCTAAGTTTTCCAAAGTATGCATAGTTTATGCTTTAGTAAAATGGGATCACCTGGTTTACAAATCCCCACAAGGTAATTTTGGACTTGGAAAATTGATGTAATGGAAAGGTTTGGTATACTTTAAAATCTGAATGCTTTTGCAACAAACTTTATGAAGCCTCTACCAAGTACCTCAAATTATAATGCCAGAACTTTGGCTATATATGTATACATATATATTTTTTAATTTTTTTAATGTTCATTGATTTTTGAGAGAGACAGAGTGTGAGCAGGGGAGGGGCAGAGAGAGAGAGAGGGAGACATAGAATCTGAAACAGGCTCTAGGCTCTGAGCTGTCAGCACAGAGCCCAACGTCGGGCTCGAACTCACGAGCTGTGAGATCATGACCTGAGCTGAAGTTGGACACTTAACCAACTGAGCCACCCAGGGGCCCTGAACTTTGGCTATATATTAAGGCAAGGGGTCTATTGGAGGATTTTGAATAAGGAAATAAATAGCATGTTTGGATTTGCATTTTGAGTAGAGTGTTGTGGTCTAGTGGAGTGGATTAAGAGGGGTTGAGGGAGAGGTTTAGTGAAGTTATAGGGAGAGATGAATTGCTTTATAGGGAGGCAGTTATTGCTTTAATCATGTCAAGTAATAAGTTTCAGAACTAAAGGAGTGGCAGTGAGGACAGAGAGAATACAGCAGAGTCAAGATACAGGAGACATATTTATTGAGGCCCATTAAGGTAATGGTCCTTGCTTATATTCCAAGCACAGTTAGACATTTTGTGTTTATTATTTACATTTTCTCCTCACAACAAGATCTCCATTTGACAGGAAAGAATGCTTGGAGAAGTTTCTAATTGTCTGATCTCATATAGCTAATAAACAATAGAACTCAGGTTGACTGTTAATAGTGTGTTTTTATACCACACATTGTTGCTACTAGGCCATGTTGGAGGACTCCCAGATTGGGTGGCTGGGGTGGCTGAGGCAGTGTTGATGTCAGTCACTAAGATAAGAGTACAGCAAGAGGAAAGATTTGAACATTTGGGGCTTGAGGATCTGTGAGCAAACCATTAAGAGATATATCTAAAGGCAGATACATATGGGTTGGAGCTCAGGAGAGAAAAGTGTAAGCTGGATATGAAATCTGAGATCTATCAAGTAAGGATGAAGTAAGCCTAGGGAGTGTGGGGGGGGGGAGAATTTTATGATGGGAAGCCTGGGAATACCAGCCTTTACAGAGTGGCCAAAGAAGACTGAGGACAAAGGGCTGGTTTGGAAGAAAAGCATGAACACGGTGTCCTAAAGAGTTCAAGGAGGACAAAATTTGTGGAGTAGGAAATGCTGTAGGAATATAAAGATAGGGACTAGAAAGCATCCTTTTAGATTTGGCAAGCAGGCAGTCAATCACAAGCAGGCAGTGATGATTTCTTAGACAGTAGTTATGAAGAAATCATTCTTTGATAAGCCTGAGTCAGAATCAGTTTTATCTGATCGTCATTATTTGGGTACGAGACTAGTCATTTTCTCATTTTCTCTTGGTATCTGTGGTGACCGAAGCTCGTACTTTATTCAATGCTGATTGCCTCTGGGAAGAGCAAGTGGGTGGCTGTTCCTAGACTTCAGTGAATACCTTTTGCTACTTTTTGAATTCTGAACCATAAGAATTTATTACTAAGTCAGAAATTAAACAAAGAAAATGGTATTTCCAAGAGAAATATAGAAATTAGTGGTTTACTTCTCTCTTTATTATTCAAATAATGTTATTAGTATTCTTTGTTTAAATGTCTGTCTCCCTCATTAAAATGCAATCTCCTGGAGAGTGGGGACATTTTATCATTTGAAAGGCCTGACATATCATGGGTGCCAATCACTGTTTAATAAATAAATGGTCCCTGCCTTTAGGTTACACAGTTTTTATGGAAGGTTAAGATGTCCCCATGTAAAACGACAGTAGAGTATAGCAGAATAAGATTTAGTCCAAAGGACAGCACCATCCTCGCTTTTTGTTCATGTTGTAAGTAGCCTGGTTCAAATGACCATCTCCTGTTGTCCCTATGCTGGGAGATGGGGGACAAATGGTAGCTATAACCGTTGCCCTAGTGCCCTTAGGCCAACCTGCCCACTCAGTTTTAAAAGGACACCATTTTAGAGGGGGCCACTTAGGAGGGAACCCTGAAAGCAGTATGTCTGTAGCTAAGCACAACCATTGCTGTTGAAGATGCCTAGAAGATACTTAGGGCTGTGGACATTTGTCTTTTCCACCTCTAAAATAAGTGCTCCCAATTCCTTTGTCTTTTTCTTTGCCAGTTTTACTTCATATTTTTAAAGGATATTAGTAACAAAAAATGGGTTTTAATTGGTAGAGTGTCTAAAACAACTTTTTAAATGGATTGAAGGCTAGTGGAGGAGATTTTAAAGGAACTGGTAATATTTTACTTACAGTTAAAATTCTTTGACAAAAGCCAATTTTGACGGGCACCTGGGTGGCTCAGTTGGTTAAGTGTCTGACTCTTGATTTCCACTCAGGTCATGATCTCACGGTTCATGAGATAGAGCACCTCATTGGGCTCTATGCTGACAGTGTATAGCCTGCTTGGGATTCTGTCTTTCTCCCTCTATCCGGCTCATGAGCACGTGTGCGTGCTCTCTCACTCTCTCAAAATAAATAAGCTTAAAAAAAAAGCCAGTTTTAAATTTAAGGTAAATAAAAAATGGTTGACAAATTTGTTGCAGTGGAATGAAATTTAAGTCAATGATAAATTCACTCCATTTATTAAGTGATTATTATTTTAAAATATAGCTGATTCCATGAACTATATGTAGCATGTATTAAATGATTTAGACAACACTACTTTCTCTTTGGTAGAAAATAACCTGATAAATAGCTCATGATTTATGTTTAAATTTTTTTCCTAGAACAAAATTGCATAGAAGTGAGATTAAAAAAAAAATACAGACTTGTTTTCAGCTTTCTATTCTTTTTTTTCAGTTTTATAGAAATTAGGATATTCTCGGGTATTCTGTTATCGTTTTGAGAGACTTTTTTTAAAAATAAAATGTTATGGTCTCCCAATTCAACATCATAATTTTTCTGCAGGATAAATAAAGAAGAAAACGGGGAAGGAACAAAGCATTGATTACAAATGTCTTAATAATGAGCAAATGTGGCAGGAAAAAATATATTAAGACAAATCTAAGGTAAGTGGATATATGTTTTTCTGTTCTTTTGAAAATTTTGCTTAGGTAAAAGTTAAAATAATAGATAAGTGAATAATGTATATATGTTAACATGCATCCATAAATGTATATGTATGTGTATATGTGTATATTATACTAATAGAGAATGGTAGTGTGTACCCAAAGTGGTCAGCCATTCAATTAAGACATTCATTCATCTTCTACCCTGTACTGTGCTAGGCAATGGGGGGAGCAGCGAACCTTTTACATTCAGCTTTTTTTTGCATGCTGGCCTTTTCATTTAGAAAGGAGACCATGTATAAGGATGTGGACAGAGTCTTAGTTTTTTTCCTTGCCTTTAAGCTATGCTTATACCTAACGTAAAACAAAACAAAGTCTCTACCATATTTTTACAAAAATCCATATAGAGTTTTTCAAGTTTTCTTTTTGGCTGCTTTCAGAGACCTTCTGGTTCATTTGTTGGATCTAGCTTTAAAAAGAAAATAAATTTTCTATGACATTTTATGTAAAACTCTTCACAAAGAATAGAAAGAACTAATACTTTTTCCTTTTGCAGCTGGATTCTATTTTTAAAATTTTACAAGTGGAAATATAGTTGTTCTGCAGTGTAGTTTGTCTGCAAATGGAATACAACTAAGCTTTTAGAAGTTTATTAGTTAATCAAACACTTTAATTAGGCAACTGCCTTTGTCTTATTTTTCATTTAGGTATATTTGACCTATATTTCCTTTTCTCTTCTTTGTTTTCTATCTTTTAAAAACACTTTCATAAGTACCATGATAACATCCCTTTAAAATGTTTTTCCTTTTTCTTCTGATTTTTCCTTCTACTAAATGTTTTATATGTTCTTGATGCAAAGGGATCCTAAATAACCCTGGTCATTAATTGCCTCGGTATTTCTATAAATATAATTTTATGAATATATGCCTTCGTATTCATTTCTAGAAGGTATATAATAGGTTGTCTACCTATTGTGTTGTACTATACAAATAGTACTCTACTGCTGTACTTCAGAAGTTATTGCAGTGTGATGTAGTTCTATTAAAGTTCTGGAAAATAACAGAGTAAGCAAACAAATACAGGTCTCTCCCTCTGAAAGTAGTTCAGCCTAGAAGTCTTTGAAAATTGTGCTAATGGATGGATCTTATTATTTTAAGACATAGCTATATTAACATTTTATTAAACTGAATCCTGATATATTCAGAGCATATTGGGGTAACATTTATTTTTCTATCAAAGAAGAAAATGGTTTGCATTTCAGAAGAAATTTAACCTTCATAAAAAAAGTGTATTGTTACTATTAATCATTTATAAATTCAAATATGCCCATTTTAACAATCCTTATCGGTTTTTTAGAATTGTGGAACCAACTACTTGCCAGTATTTTGCTTGCTATTAGTTTATAGTGCTTAATGGACTTTTGTTTTTTTTAGTTTTTTATTATTTTCTATGTCTTATTTTTAAATATTGTATAATTTATAATTACTAATTGGTCTTTCTTTCTAATAAGGATTATTATTTAAGATTAAAATATTGCTTGGGGCGCCTGGGTGGCTCAGTCGGTTGGGCGTCCGACTTCAGCTCGAGTCATGATCTCACAGTCCGTGAGTTCGAGCCCCGCGTAGGGCTCTGTGCTGATAGCTCAGAGCCTGGAGCCTGCTTTGGATTCTGTGCCTCCCTCTCTCTCTGCCCCTCCCCTGCTCATGATCTGTCTCTCTCTGTCTCAAAAATAAATAAAAACATTAAAAAAATTTAAAAGATTAAAATATTGCTTAATTAATTTATAGATTATTAACTATAGTACAACTATGTTTAATATTGATAGAAAGTGAGATTTTAGGGAAAATACCTTATGATACCTCTCTTCAATTTTAACTATAAAATACATAATGAACAATGAAGGATTATAATGGATTTTTCTCTTACACTTTATTTTAAAAAATTTTTTTTTAATCTTTCTTTTTGACAGAGAGAGAGAGAGAGAGAGCAAGTGGGTTAGAGGCAGAAAGGGAGACACAGAATGTGAAGCAGGTTCCAGGCTCTGAGCTGTCAGCACAAAGCCCGACGCGGGGGCTCGAACTCATGAACCATGAGATCATGAGCTGAACCGAAGTCGGACGCTTAACCGACTGAGCCACCCAGGCACCCCTCTCTTATACTTTATAGATGAATTATGTCTGGACTAGTGAGGCTGATTTACAGGTGTTAGGATTTTATGTACATCATTTATACTGAGTTCTGGGTCCTGTATCTCCTGCTGGGATACTGTTTGAAAATGCTTAGTATAGTGCTTGACCCATATTCAACATTTAACTCTTAGTTGACTCTTCTTCCCTGAGTCCTGGGATTGGATTTTAGTGGGTTTAGGAGAAGAGTTGTACTAGAAAACAGTTGGATATTGACAGTAGAATAAAATTGCTTGAAAATGATAAAGTCTGTATTTTAAATTGATAGTGCTGGCTTTACTCTCCTGTAAATGATTTTTACCTTCAAATAAATAGATTTTATTTTATTTTTTTAATATGCTTTTATTTTTTATTTTTTATCTTTAAAGTAATCTCTGCACTCAGTGTGGGGCTCAAACTCATGGCCCTGAGACCAAGGGTTGCATGCTTTTTTGACTGAGCCAGCCAGGTGCCTCTCAAATAAATTGATTTTAGTATCAAACTTTTACTGAATGATCTGTACTGGGCATTATACTAGGCATTCCTGAAGAATACAAATGGTATAAAATTAGATCCCCTATATCCCAGTGTAAAAACAAAGCATGGCTGGATGAAGATTATAACAACAGTTGCAGCATACTCAAAAGCACATCTTTATTATAAAATGTTGTCTAAACTGGAATGCCCAGAACGCTAGCTGTGGAAGGAACCCTGGAGTCATAATCATAAGACTTCTTCACTCTCTGTCATGCTACCTATTATGTACCCTATAGAAAGTCACTTGATCTCTCTAAACTGTACTTTTATCATTTTAGTGACATCTGACAGTTGCATAGTCTTCCCAAAAGTTGATTAGTTTATTTAACAATTATGGTAGATTCTGTAGTAGGCACTAGGAATACATTGAAGTATAAAATGTAATCCCTGTCCTTGAGCTTCTTACACTAGTGTTAGTACTTTGTGAACAAATGCATTCTTTGCTAGACAAGTGCTATAATGGAAGTACTGCATAAAATCCTTTGGGAACTCAGAAAAGAACAACTAATTCTGTCCCTGGCTGTTAGAATAGGCTTTTGAAAGATGGTGTCCTTCAGCCAGGCCTTGAAAAACTAGTAAGAATTTGCCTATTGGACAAAGAATGGATGAAGGGTATTTCAGGAAAAAGGAAGAACAGATAGCAAAGATTAGAACTGGGGGAATAGGATGTTTACTTGAAAGAAATTGCTTATGAGGAGGCTGGAATAGAGAATGTGGGAAAGAATAGAGTGATTGGAAATGAGGCCATAAAAGTGAAATGGAGTCACATTGTGAAAGAGATTGAATGGCAGTTTGGTTTGGTTTGGTAATTGAGAATATGGACTTTGGAAAAAGACCTTAGCGTAGAACCTGGCTATGCCGCCCAAAACTTTGATGGTAAGATCAGATTCTTAACTTCCTTATATTTGCTTTTTATCTCTAAAAGAAGAACTAACTATACAGGTCTTATAAAGTTGTTAAGGATTAAAACTAGTATGATTTTACCACATGGTAGTCACCAACCAATAGTTGTGGTTATGATTATCATAAGAACTTTGAATTTTATACTACAGTCAATAGGGAGCTACTAAAGATTTTTAAGCAGAGTAGTATTTTAAGCAGAAATGTATGCTTGAGAAAGGGAACTGTTAGCAGGGATTGGAGTAGGGAGATTGAGTGGTGGTGGAGAAGGGGATTAACTTGTTCATTAGTAGGTACAGTCATCACACTTGGTAATAACGCTGTAGGGAATGAAAGAGAGTCTCACAGATGACACCCAGCTTTTCTACTGAGCAATTGGATGGATGGTGAGGCCCCGTTTTCTGAGGTAAGAAACTCAGAAAAGGAACATATTTGTGGAGGAATAAGAGGAAGTTAGTTTTGGATCCAGTGAGTTTGAGGTACCTGTAGGGCACCTATTTGGAGATGTTAGGCATTCGAATATATGATTTTGGAATTAAAGAGAGACCTCTGGGCTAGAGATCTAGATTTGAGAGTGATAACCCTGAAGCTTGGTGTTTGAATCTAGAAAAATGGATGACAATACCCAGAGGGAGATTTGAGAGTGAGGTGAGAAGGCGAAACAGATTCCTGAAGACATGCAGTGTGAAGGTTAACATTGAGTAAGGGGAGGAATTAATTAGCAAAGGAGCTTGTGGAATTGTCAGAGAATCCGATGAGAGCAGAAAATGCAGTATAATGACATCAAGATAGTGTTTAAGAAGGAAGATATCAACAGTTTGGAATACTGTTGAGGGATCAAACCAGATAGGACTTAAAATGAACATTAGATTTAGTGACAGAGATTGGTTACCTTTACTAGAGAAGTTTAGTGAAGCAGAAGTCAGTTTAGGGTTGTGTAGGAATAGGTGAGAGGTAAAGAAATGGGATAGTGTTGGGGCGCTTGTGTGGCTCAAACAGCTGACTCTTGGTTTCGGCTCAGGTCATGATCTCACAGTTCTGTGGGTTTGAGCTCCACATTAGGCTCTGTGCTGACAATGTGAAGCCTGCTTGGGATTCTCTCTCTCCCTTTCTTTCTATTCCTCCCCTGTTCACACTGTGTCTGTCTTTCTCAAAAAATAAATAAACTTTAAAAAAAGAAAGAAAGAAAGAAATGGACATAGTGTTGGTAATTCTTTAGTTTAGCAGTGAGAGGAAGAAGAGACATTCAAGGGAATAGTTAGAAAAGAACTTCTGGTTCAGTGTGTGTGTGTGTGTGTGTGTGTGTGTGTGTGTGTGTGTGTGTTTGAGATTGAAGAGATTTGAATAGGTTTAAATCTTGATAGGAGGAAACCATTGGAGAGGGGAGAGGATAGTTGATACTATAGTGCCTAGAGATCCAGAGGACAGATAAAAGAGTTTAAGAGTGGGGAGGCAGGAGGCAAGGTAAAATAGTGGGTATACAGGTAAGTGGTTTTTGATATGGTGCCAGGAAATTGAGGGAGTACTCATCTGAAACAGGAAGCAAGGTCTTACATTGAGTGTAGGTGAGCTCAGGGATTTGAGAAGAAGGAGAAACATTTGAAAGCGTTGTACAGAATGGGAAAGTAAGTTCACTAGGGAAACAGTAAGATTGCTTCCCACTTGAGGTTAAAAACCACGAATTCAATAGCCTTAATAATATTGTTTTATAATTTTATTCAGTATTGTTCATAGAGTCATAGAGGAGATTGAATTGGTTTTATCTGAAATTGGTATTTACTAGGCAGATACAACAAAAAGAAAAGGGACAAGAGAATTTAGAGTATTGGGAGACAGTAATTGAAATGAGAAACCATGGATTCTAAGCTGAGTAAGATGAGATATGAAGAAAGGGGGAAAGTGGTCTGGAGATCTCAGTGTGGTGGAACAACAGGTGTGATGGGAGTAATCAAGGGTAGGTGTCACCTGGGAGAATAGAATGCTGTAGTTAGGGTGGGATGTCAGAATCATTTCATAGGTGGAATAGTTTGGGACATGGTCTAGGTCCATTGTAAGACCAGGTAAGTAGATGGCTGAAGTGGAGTAGAGAAAATCTTGCACTAAAGTATCAGGGTGAGGCAGGGGTCCTTCCTTTGAGTGTTGAACATGGAATAGTGGAGAGGAAAGCTCTTAAGTCAAGTGCTAAAGTCTTCACTTTACATCCTGGATGTAGAGAAGATGATTATCATATGGATGAATATAAGATGGTACACCTAATATCCTTGGGCCTCAACAGAACAGGGATTTCTACAAAGACACAGAGGAGGAACAGCTGAGAAATAGTGGGGAACAAAGAGGATACCAGGTCAACATTCTAATCCTGATTAGGTGTGGGAAGACAAGCTGGTCCCTCCTGAGAGGACCGAAGGGGGTGTTGGGAGTTCCAGATAGCACATTGCAAGGGCTTGGAAGAATAGGAGTAGGAATAAGCAACTGAAATACAGAGGGAAAGGAAGCACTATTTATGAGAGGGACAGTGGAGTATGGGAGGAACTTACATCTTTGATGGTGACTGGGGAAATAGGAATGTGAGGTATTAATGGATATGATTCTGGCATGGAGGAAGGGGCATCATGGTTTAGTCATGGCTTACAGGGAGGCCAAGTGTGATATGTCATCTTTAGAATGGACAGCAGCAGTTGTGAGGAGCAGCAACTCAGCAGCTTGGTCCAGTGTTGGGAAAGGAAGTTATAATGGATGACACCACATGTGGTGGGGAAGATGAACAGGGGTGGCTGCTGACCTCCCATTTCTGCCTTTCTTTACTGGGAGGCTCAGCTCATCACAGCATCCTGATTTGGCTGATATTTAGCTCTGTGGGTTTTTGTAGCTGATCTGGTACTGACTCACATGTAGACACACGCTTGTAACCTGTAGCTTTGGTGCTTGAATACTCTTGACTAAAAGAAGGAATATTAGGGAAGGGACAGGTATGTGAAAACTGTAGATTGAGGTGCATCATAGGAGGGGAGTGTGCACAAATACAGACTTGGGAGTCACCTGCATACAGGACTGAAGGAGCCATAGTAAGTAGATTGAAAAAAGGAAAAGGGCAAAGAATTGAACTGTGGGAAATACCCAGGAGAAAAATGGTCCAAGTAAGGTGATTGAGATAATGTATATAAAAACACTTTCATGTGTAAAACAGTTAAAATGCTTAATAACTTACAAAGTCTTTTATTATATCTCAAAAAATGAGTCCTAGTTTCAGGTGACCTTTTAAGCATTAAAGTTTTTTTTTTTTTTTTTTCTTAAATGTTTATTTTTTGAGAGAGAGAGAGAGAGAGAGAGAGAGCGAGCACGAGCAGGGGAGGGGCAGAGAGAGATGGAGAGAGAGAATCCCAAGCAAGCTCTGTGGAGTCAGCACAGAGCCCACTGTGGGGCTCAATCTTAGGAACCATGAGTCATGACCTGAGCTAAAATCAAGAGACAGATGATTAACCGACTGAGCAACCCAGGTGCCCCCAATAGAGCTTTTTATGATGAGAGTCTTCCTGCATTCTATTATGTGTATCTCTTTCCTTAAAGTAGACTGAGTATATTAACCTTTAGTTGATGACTCAGGATAGTTATGATACTTACCATTATTGAATTTTAACTCCTACATTTTTCAATTTCTTGAATGTAAAGAACTTGGCAACTTTATGCTGTATGGACCCAATTGCCACACACTTGGAATTCTAGATCTGCTTATTATATTCTGTATCATACCCCCTCCATCCCTGCCATTGTCAGCTGTCACTTCTTATATCTAGTATTTTTAGAAACTAGATGATTGAGAATTGTTTTGAAATAAAAATCAATGAGTTTAAAAAAATTTTTTTTTCAACCTTTTTTATTTATTTTTGGGACAGAGAGAGACAGAGCATGAACGGGGGAGGGGCAGAGAGAGAGGGAGACACAGAATCGGAAACAGGCTCCAGGCTCCTAGCCATCAGCCCAGAGCCTGACGCGGGGCTCGAACTCACAGACCGCGAGATCGTGACCTGGCTGAAGTCGGACGCTTAACCGACTGCGCCACCCAGGCGCCCCTAAAAATCAATGAGTTTAAAGTATGAACCCGTGAGAAGTTCTCTTTGTTTTATAAGTTTTAGTGTATGGATCTTAGGCCATTTGTTTTGCCTGTTAACAAGTAACTTTGGCTTATTGTTGACTTGTTTACTGAATTCTATGTAGATATCAAATAGTTGAAACGTTATACTATATAGATGGACAAAATACACTAAAGGACCTAGAGTAGAGGAGGCATATGAGTGAGGTGGAAATTTTTTTTCTTTCTAGATCATTAAAAGCTATTCTTTCTCTGGTTCCGTTCAACCTTTTCTAGCCCTACTTCTACAGTCCTGCTTTGCCTCTTCCTCACTGAATCTAAGTAGGCTCCCTTAGCAGCCAGATTCTCTACCACCATCAGCTATTGTGTTTTCTAACTATGCTCCATACTTTACTTCCTCTCATAGTTCTCCTTTCCTCTTCTACCTGGTTAAATTCTTCTTCTTGTTTAATACACAACTCATATGGCCCTATCCTCAGGCAGGTATATATAATCCTTACTTCCTATATTTCCCAAAGCATTTTATGCATAATATCCTTGACACAATTTAAGAAGTTACTTTGGGGCTCCTGGGTGGCTCAGTTGGTTAAGCGTCTGACTTTGGCTCAGGTCATCATCTTGTGGTTTGGTGTTTGAGCTGAGCCCCACATCAGGCACTGTGCTGACAACTCGGAGCCTGGGGCCTGCTTCAGAATCTGTGTTTCCCTCTGTTTCTGCCCCTCCCCCACTCTCACTCTGTCTCTCTCTCTCTGTCTCGAAAATAAAATAAAAATAAACATTAAAAAAAAGTTACTTTACTTGTGTTCCCCTTTTGTGGGTCTACCTGATAGAATTGACCAATAAGCTAAGTTTTTCCTAAATTTTAATATATATCAGAATCTCTTGTATTTAAAAAAAATTGGATGTCCCAGAAAGTTTGATTCAGTAGATTTGGGGTTGAGCCTGGGAATCTGCTTCTCACCCCCAACCCCAAAACAAGTACGTTAGTTACTTCTGATAAGGGTTGTCCAGGGACCCACTAATGAATAAATTCCTTCAGGGCACGGACTGTGATTTACCCACTTTTGTATTTTCAGGACCTGTCATGTAGATGGAGCTAACTAAATGTTTCTAAAATGAATAGTTTATTGGAGAAGGCCTTCTAGCATATATAGTGTTTGAGTTGAGACTCAAGTTCTTGGCGGAGCCTTAAGAGAGCTTTAAAAGGTGTAAGAAATAGCATAAGACAACATTTCTCAAGTTGTTTTCAAAACACCACTTCTGGGACCTACCAGGTGGAAAAAGTCTTTGGTTGGCAGATACTTTTGGAAAATGCTGCCTATTGCACCCTTCACCTTCTGAAAGCACACTAGCATATTCAGGCTTCTTAGAAGTTCAGCAAAGAAAACCTTTTAACCCTGGATACTTACAACTTTTTCATTAAGTGTTCCATTTTAAAATGTACCCTCTCTTTTTTTAAAAAAAAAAGAGAGTGTACCCTCTCTTTTTTAAAAAAAAGTTTATTTATTTTGAGAGAGAGAGAGAGTGCACACAAGAGCAAGATGGGGAAGGGCAGAGAGAAAGTCCCAAGCTGGCTCCATGCTGTCAACACAGGGCATGCTGGGCTCATTCTCACGACCACAAGATCATGACCTGAGCCGAGATCAAGAGTTGAACGCTTAACTGACTGAACCACCCAGGCACCCCACCCCTTACCCTCTTTTAATGATAATACCTTTTCATATCCTGCAGAACTAATGTTCTGAGGTATTCTTTTTGGGAACTGTTCACATAAGCAAAAGCAGAGCTTTAAGAATTGTCAGTTGATACAGGGTGATGATCTATCCTTAGCTAGACTATTCTGGAAAATAATGAGAGATAAGGGGAATTGGGGAGTGTTGAGGGAAAGACATTTTTTTATAGTAGACTGTAGATTTTTATCTTTTATAATTGCTCTAAATTGTCATGATCAGTTATAAGTACTGAAAATGCTTTTCAGTAGTGAGGAGTAACTCATAGGTTTGAGGATGGAAGGCTTGGATTCAGGTAATGACTATTGAAATACAAAAGAAGATAATTGAGTGCAAGACATAGATGAAAGATCTGTAGGATCTGTAACTACCTCTGGAAGAAAGGTCTGTACATTTTAATTCAAAGTTCTAAGTGGCTTGCATACTTATGGGCTATGTATTTAGACTACCAAACTGAGAAAAACACATTTATCATTGACAGTTGAAAAGATGTATAAGAGTAGGCAACACAGTTCCTATAAGTTTGTAAAATTTGATTTTGTTTAATTTATTCTGTTTGTAATTTCTTCTAGCAGGATAAAATATAGAAATATAGAAATCATTAACTTAAATTGAAATCACAGACAAAATTATGTCAAAAGTTTTTCCTGAAAAAATTAGATTCTCTTTTTTAAGGAACTGGGGAGTTGCAGAATATGTGGTCAACCCTGTGTGATTCAGTTTGAGGGGCTTATCAGAAACTTAGTGCTGGCAAAGCTAGACACATCTTTATATTATAATGCATTTAATTTAGACAATGGGGAAATTCTTTGATAGTATATATTATCAAGCAGGTATATTAGGCCTTGAGAGTCCTAGAATATTTATACTCACTGTAAGATAGAAAACCTACTTTTTTCACTCATTTATACTAGAGGGCTTAAAATAATTATCAAGGAGACATTCTTATAAGGTTAAAAAAATTTTTTTAATAAATGAATTCCCATAAAACATTTTGCAGGGCTCCCTTGGTAATGTTTGTGTGCGGTGAGCAGAGTTAGTTTGGAGAGTTAAGACTGCCACTGAACCTATTTCTTAAAAAGTAAGGCAGGGGCGCCTGGGTGGCGCAGTCAGTTAAGCGTCCGACTTCAGCCAGGTCATGATCTCGCGGTCCGTGAGTTCGAGCCCCGCGTCAGGCTCTGGGCTGATGGCTCGGAGCCTGGAGCCTGTTTCCGATTCTGTGTCTCCCTCTCTCTCTGCCCCTCCCCCGTTCATGCTCTGTCTCTCTCTGTCCCAAAAATAAAATAAAATAAAAACGTTGAAAAAAAAAAAAAAAAAAAAAAAAAAAAAGTAAGGCAGAACAGTTGGATGACAGAAATGAATATCAGAAGGCCAGGTAAAAGCAGAGAAATCTTTCAGAAAGGGCCTTAATACTTCTTCCTTTTTATTGTCTTTTCAGACAAATGACCATGGAAACAATTGAATCTCAGCAGGATGGAAGTGTAACAGATTCTGTGGCAGAGAGAGAATCTGCTGATATGCAGACCCAGACTGGTCAAAATTCAATCCCTACCTTAGCTCAGGTAAATTTAATGTAGGCAGTAGGCAGGCACTGATGAAAGTTAAACTATATGGAAATTCTATTTTCTTGAAGTTGACCTTAAGTTTCCTCTGTTCCCTGGTTATCAGCCATTCTTGCTGATTTGATTTCAAAGAGAAGATACGTATTTTAATTACTTTTGCCTTGTAACAGACACTTTGCTGTGCTCCCTCCACCACCACCACTTATGCAAAAGGAAAAACAAAAACCTGTCTACGACATGTAATCCTCAAGTTACTGTTTGAGAAGTTTGGTAATTCCAAGTTGGTATAGTCTTATATTCTCGGGTAGAAATACTGCAGAAATCTTCCCATTTGCCTGGTATATATTTGCTTTGATCTTTACTTTCTTTTTAGCTAGATCTTTGAATTGGTCTCATTTAGAGACTACCAGAATGAGTTAGTGCCTGGTTTTCAGCTCCTAAAATTTATTTCTGAGATATGTATAAAAATATGTAGTAAAAACAAACACATTTGTTTATTTAGCTCATCAAATATTTATTGAGTACCTACAATGTGTAGGTATTTTGCTAGATGCATGGGGAGGTGTAGTTTCTGGCCTTAAATATCTCATGGTTTAGTGGGGAAGACAGGTGTCTGAATGATAATTCCAATAGTGTAAGAAGTGCCATAAAACTTTATGTAAGGCTGACAGAGGAGAGGGAGCAGCTGCTAACTGGGAGTACTTTGCGGAGGATTCTTACTTTTGAGCTAGATGTAAAGGGTTTGATGTAGGAGTCTGCCATGCGGACAAGGATAGGGAAGCATATGGTAGGCCAGGAAAGAGTGTGTGCAGAGGCACAAAGCCAGAGAGTACATGGTGTCAGGGAACTACAGGTGTAGAAGCTAATTGGAGCCCAGCCTCAGGGCTAGGATGCTGAGTTGGTAAAGGTATGCAGAGGTCATGTACATTTGAGAGTGTAGAGTATCCTGGATTCTAAATATTCTTGAAATATTTTCCATGTTCACTATGTTTAGAACACTAGTAGCTGTGTGGACTATGTGGAGGTTGGATTGGAAGTCAACCAACGGGTAGAGAGGACACCATTTATGTGGAATCATGGTATTATGGGATATGGTGGAGTGGTGAGATTTTCATAGGATCTTGAAGGGAGGGTAGAAAGGACCCAGATGGCTGACTGGAGGTCCAGGGGGAACACCAGGTACTTCCTGGGTTGTTTCAGGCCAGACTGGTTCTTGTGAGGTCCTTCATCCCCAGGACAGGACCCCAAGCACCCAGCCTGCTTTTCCTTCCTCCTTCAAACTTCTAACACCCACTCACCCCCTGGGGGTTTTCTCACAAGTGTTCTGTGGAACTGCATCTCCCTGGCAACACCCCCTCTTTGTTACCCTGACACAGGCATGCAGACCTTTTGCTATTTAAAAGGGGGGGCAGCCTTTTTCTTATTAACAAAATGTATGTTCATTGTAGAGAATTAACAAAATATGTATTATTATAAAGAAGAAAATAAAAACTGTCCATAATCTTGACATCCAGAAATTTAATCATTGTTAACATTTTGGTATATATCTTTTAGTCTTATGATCCGTATAAATAGAATACAGTACGCATATATTTTTTCATAAATTTGTGATCCTCTAGAGCTTTTATCACTATGATTCCTGATCTGTAATTCTGCCCTTCTTTGCTGAAGCAGTATTTGAAAGCAAATCTTCCTTTCGCCTCCACCACCCTCCTCTTAGGTACTGGCTCACTTACCCTCACAAAGCCTCCCCCTCCCTCTTGTGGGCCTGCACAGTCAAAACAATAGCTCTCCATTGTCTAAAACTGATAATTTGCAATTCTGAGGACCTTCAGCCAGGGTGACACCCAGCTCTGTGAGCGTCAGTTCAGAAGTTGGTAAAGAGTTCAAGTAATGTGAAGTCTGAAAAATAACCTTGAATTTATGAGGTCTTAGAATTAAATAAGAGCCCAGCGAACAGAAACTAGATTTTAGTAGATTAGAAAATGAATAAGAGGTAGAGGAGGTAGAAATTGGGAGTATAGATTCTTTAAGAAATTTTTCTGTGTAATTATAGAGAAAGATGGATCTGTGAGACAAAGGAATGAGAACAGGGGTATGAGAAAGAACAGGGGTATGGGAAAGTTGAGTGTTTTGAAGAAAATGGAAAGAGAGAGACGTGTGAGAAGGCTGAATCAGACCTAGGAAAAGCCTGTGACTTACATTTATAATGCTTGCTTTTTTAACTGTCTCAACTAATCAAATGTTGGTATTTATTAAATCTGAATAGCAAGTACATGAACTTGCTCTAGTATTTTATTTTCTATGTGTCTTAAAGATTGGATCAAAAAATAAACTATGGTTTTTATCTTACACACATTAAGCATGTTGAGAGATTAAGATAACCCTTGTGTCGAATCATTGATTATTTTGGTTAACTAAGAGTTATTCTCTGTGCCATGCATGGATCATGATTTTTTGAAGAATTAAGACACAGTTCTTAGTAGTCAAAATTTTCTAAACATGATTACCAATTTATATTCTTGTGATGCCTGAAGCTGTTCATTTATGAGGTATTCATTATTATGCAATACTATATAAGTATTAGGAAATCAGGTTGAACTCTTTTTTAAACCTATAATGCATACTAAAAGTGACTACTCTTCTGAATAATTCCTGATGTCAATGTATACTTGCCACCTGTTTCATTTTTTTTCAGATTAGAGGACTATTTTGTATAGAGAGGAATTTGTAACATTTAATTTCATTTTTACATGGTCAAATTATCATTAACTGGTATAGGAACAAAAAGACCAAAAGATTTGATCAGTTTGATCCTTTGCATCTGATCATTTGTTAGTAGTAGTTTTGAGTACCCTGGCTTTTCCAAAGCTTCTGCTAATCAAGGGTACTCCAAAAACCAAATCAAGGGTACTCCAAAAACCATCACATTCATGAAGATCTGACAGCTTGAGCTTGCTCTGTGCCCTCAGGCCTCTGTGTGTACAAAGGGAGGCTAGAGTTTTAAGTTTCCAGTTTTTCTGTTTTATAACTTCCCAGATATGTGGAGTCTTTTCCTTCTGTGTATCTTCAAAAGTATATAGAAGTCACAGTGGTGATAATGTCAAAGAGCTGGAAAGCAGGAGTTTCCATAAACAGACCCTGGGGTGGCAAATCCTGGAGGTTAAATTGCGAGTTGGCTTTCTTCTTGCCTGAATTATTTTTCATGTTGATTTATTTTTAATTGAAGCTGCTTTCTTCTTTGTTAAGTGTATGTGTTGCCATGTAAGACTAGATTCCATTCCCCTCTCCCCTTGGAAAAACTCTTGGTAATAAATTGGAGAGTTTATTTTATTTTACTTTATTATTATTTTTAAAGTTTTTATTTAGAGAGAGAGAGAGAGCGCAAGAGAGAGCACACACGTGCAGGGGAGGGGCAGAGGAAGAGAGGATCTGAAACAGGCTCTGCACTGTCAGCTCAGACCCCTACTTGGCTTGAACTCACATGCCGTGAGATCATGACCTGAGCTGGAGTCGGACACCTAACCCAGCTGGGCCACCCAGGCATCCCTGGAGAGTTTATTTTAGATAACCAAACCAGGAAAAAACCCTGTCCAAAAGCCAAAATGGTGAAAAGCAAAATTACTATATATGTGTATATATATATGTGTATACACATATATATATACACATATATATATGTATATGTGTGTGTGTGCGCGTGTGTGTGCATAAGTATACACATATGTATATATTACTGTATATACAATTAGTTTTAAAATAGTCACACATCCTCTGGAAATAATATAATCTTTAAATGGATAATGGGAAGTTAAACTTTCTTTTATAATGTAAGCTTTCAAACATATGCAAGACTAGAACAATGCTACTATAAATTTATATGTATGTATATATAAACAGTTACTAAGATTTTATAGTCTCATCTATCTTCTTTTTTTGTTGAAGTATTTTAAGCAACTCTGCAAATTGCAGACATCATGTCATTTTACTCCTTCTGAGTATACAACTTATAAAAGATTATGGACTTTTTTTACTGTGACAAATGTCACAGTCATACCTAATAAAATCAAGCATAATTCCTTGACATAATATGTACTTCTTATTCACATTTCCCATTTATCTCACAAATGTGTACTCTACTCTGAAAGCAAGATTGAGGACACCCTGAACTTCACTTGTTGTAAGCCTCTTGGGGATTGTTAGTGCCACCATGAAGATGTGGGTAGGTGAGGTAATAATCCACATGGAGCCACTGGAAAGGATGGGCTTTAAAACTAGCTTTCTGGAGCCTCATTCCTTAGAGCGGCTGATGAAGTCTGTGGGCCTGAGTTTGGCACCTCTTCTCTGAAATACCTCTTCTTTATAAATGACCAGTTCTCAAGCTTTCAGCAAAGATGAAAGGAGCAGAATCACAGGAGTCATGGAGCTCGAAGCTCTGGAGATAATCAGGGTCATTATATTGCCTCAAGAGAATTTGTTCCAATATAAAATTTAATCTTTCCTTTGGACCTGTGTATTTTTGGAAACAAGACTATAGGCAGCAGAGAAAACCACTGGGGACTGTTCAAGGATCATATGCTCTGCTGATCTCCTTTCTTATCCTGTCTGTTCTAAATGCAAACAGTATTTAAAGAAGCACCTCAGAATAAAGCAGGCCCAGGGGCGTTTGGGTGGCTCAGTCAGTTAGCAGTTAGGCGTCCACTTTGGCTCAGGTCATGATCTTGCAGTTCGTGAGCGCTGACAGGTCAGAGCCTGGAGCCTGCTTCAAATTCTGTGTTTCCCTCTCTCTCGGCCCATCCCCTGCTCGTGCTCTGTCTCTCTCTCAAAAGATAAACATTAAAAAAAAAAAAATTTTTTTTTTTTAAAAAGAAGAAGAAAGCAGGCCTGGCATGCAGCAAGGGGTTGAAGCAGGAATGATTTAACAAAAGACACATTTCAGTGTATGAGTTTTATGTTTTCTGTTTCAATCTGGTGGACAATTACGATGACATTTCTCATTGCTTTGGCTAGCTGTGCCAAAAATCCACCTTCTTGGTCCTAAGTAGGACCAGGAAGGATGTGTTTGGCTATCACAAAATGAAACAAAATAAAAGCAACATTTGCTCTTGATAATGGGTCAGCAGCTTCCTATTTGTATGCTAATGATCGGCTGCATTGTGTTTATTTAGTATATTTACTGTTAGCTAACTAAATCTAGTTTAAGCTTAGTGTTTAGTTGAATCTTGGTTTTCCGACTTCAACTTACTAATTCCGTTACTTGAGGGATTCTTCCTGAAGGAGAAAAATATTCCTCTCAAGATTTTGAGGTAAAAATTTTCATTTCAGTATTAATTTTCTATTGCTCCTTATTTTTATGTATTCCTTCTTCTGGCTCTTTTTCATTGCCTTAATTTAATTGTTTATGTAATGTTTTATTCACTTAGAATGATCTCAAAAATGAACAAAAGTTGGAGGAAAAAGTAAAACTGAATTTTTTTCAGTAAATGTGAAATCTGCATTGTATGATATTCTTTAGTCAACTAATTCAAGAAAATACAGTTTTGAGATATAACTCATTCATGAAGGTAATTCAAGGTTTGAGGGACATAAGTGAGTAATTTGTGAACTTGTTCAGTTTGAACAAGAACGTTATATTTCTATATCTGTACTCATATTTTGTAATTTTGTATATAATAGCTAAGTACATTTCTTTAAACGTTAGTTTTTAGTTGTAGGATGCACTCTACATTTGCATCTTAGTGATAAAACTTTGAATAAAATTTAATGTTTCAAAGGTGCTTTAAGCAGGTTTAAAGCAATCAGAGGCAAATTGCAGAAAAAGATTTAGTTTTTATACTTATTATAATCAGAAAGAAATACATACAAATTAGTTTTAGTGCTGGAGAGATTGTTAAAGATTTTCCCTCATTTGTAATGATTTTCTATGAGGTTTGGATACCTTTTGTTTCATGTTCCAAGTTCTCAGCTTTAGTAAAACATGTGGTTTGTCACTAGCAGTAATGGAAAAAGAACCGAGTGTAAACATTGTTACTCTTTTTACCCTTTTCTCTGTGATTGTTTTCTAGTAAAAGAGCAGGCTCAGGGAATGGTTTATAGGTAAGCTGACGTTTAAGAGGTACAGACTTTCAGATTTGCCAGATGAAAATGTTCTGAATGAATGTTTCACAACAGTGTCAATATAACTTACTGCTGAATTATAAACTTAAGATGGTTAATGGCAAATTTTATTCTAACTTTATGACAATAATGGAAAAAACAACAAAAAGTAGACATTGAAATTTGAAAAAAGGGAATGTTAATTTTTGTGGTTTCTTCTTTGAATAAGATTCAGAGGTTATTTAGTTTGTCTGATTTTAATTTTTAACATTGCTATGACCTTTGTAAACTCCAAACTGTTAAAGGAATTAGATTTGTTAAAAGAACTACAAAACACAGAGGCTTTTGGAAATTTTCACTTCATTGATTAATTGTGATGGCAGCTTAATAGTGCTCTTCAGAAATGTGAGTTTTATAAGCCTGACAGCTAAATCTCTCATGGTTCTCCAAAATGGCATTGGAGAGAAAAGCCTGCTTATGGTAGTGAATGTGTTAAGTGGACACAATATCAAATGAAGATGAAGCAAACAGAAATAGTTCAGGAAAAAAAACTTACCTTTAAATAGGTATGTTCTATACAGCAGTAGACCTCTACTTTGGCAGATAATACCTTTTTTTTTAAAAAAAAAAAGATAATGGGTATATATTTGATAATCAGATATGTTAATACACTGATAGGTATTGCTAGTGTAAGTTGGTCTCCCAGGTCCTTAGAACTTTCTAGTTTTACCTTTTTTAAGGACTTATTTACTACTTTGCACTTGGTGTAAGGAAAAAGAACTCTCATGAATACATATATGCACAGTTTGAATTAAATGTAGCTGTTTACTTAAAAGTAGTGAAGTATTTTTCGTACTATTTTGTAACACTAAAGACACAAAATTAGTTTCTTAATGTTTATATATAGTTTTAAGTTAATACTTAACACTGAATTCTTTGATCTTCATTTCTTAAAAACATAAAAATACTAATTTCATAGATTAAGGTAAAGGAGATGCGGTGTGTGAAGTGCAAGTACAGTGCTTGGCACCTGTTTGCTTTTATCATTAACCAACCTGCCTCAGATGGTTAGAGTGGTAGCAGTTAGGCCAGTGGTTGCCATTAGGCTTTAAGACGAAGTGGCTTATACTGGTTTAAAAATACATTGTATTAGAAATTCATTCAAAAGTAATATAAATCTACTGACTATGCTCAAATAGGCCTCCAGAGGGTATAGAAAAGGAAAGATAATTTATAGTTGTTTTATAAGCAACATTCTGCTATGATGCCATGAACTTTCTTTAATTGGTATGTTTTATGCTCCTAAATTAAAAAAAAAAAATTTTTTTAATGTTTATTTTTGAGAGAGAGAGAGCGTGAGTGGGGGAGGAGCAGAGAGAGAGGGAGACACAGAATCCAAAGCAGGGTCCAGGCTCTGAGCTGTCACCACAGAGCCTGACGTGGGGCTTGAACCCACAAACCATGAGATCATGACCTGAGCTGAAGTCGGACGCTTGACTGACTGAGCCACCCAGGCGCCCTATGCTCCTAAATTTTTATACTTTGGATTTCTTTTAGGGATTTTAAAACATTGCAAGAATTTCTGTATGCCATTTGGCTCTAAAAACCTAAATTATGATTTATTACTAGACTTTAGAGTTCATGTTAAGACCAAGTTTCATTATAATGCTTTTTTTAGGAGCAAAATTCTTTGACTTGCCTGTGTATGTACTCTGACCTTTGGACTGAAACTGAAAAAACTTAAGGATGCAATTTGGTCTAGTCATATTCTGTCACTGATTTGGATTTTGAATTTTGTTAACTTCCCACCTGAATTTTCAAGGAAGACTTAAAGAGTATTTTAACCTTTGCAAATCAGAGGATTAATACATGTAAATTAATTAACCTCTAAATTCGTGACTAAATTATTTAAATGAAATGCAACAATAATAAAAATAACAAAAGTGAGTATTTACTGCATGCTCAGTATATGCCAGGCACTTGGGCTCTGTCCTCATAACAACTCTGTAGAAAGGTACTTCTTTCATTCTTAGCACTTGTGGAAAATAAGTTATAGAGAGACTGAATAACTTTTCATAGTTCACACAGCTAGTTAGAGGCAGAGCCAAAATTAGAACCCAGGCAATCTGGTTTTAGATTTCATTAAGCAGTCTACTTGTAATACATAGGGTACTCTGTGTTGAACCAGACAGTACCTTGGAAATTCCATAATAATGGAATATAATAAATACATGTTACATATAGTTGCTGTATAAAACTATATGTGTGTCTACATACACACACACACATGCAGTACTATGCAGTATCTATTACATATAGACTGTATACTGTTATCCCTTCATTGTTTAGTGGCAGATTAAGATAGTTCCATTTTTTTAAGTTTATTCATTTTGAGAGAGAGAGAGAGAGAGCATGTGATCAGGGAGGGAGAGGCAGAGAGAATCCCATGCAGGTTCCACGCTTTCAGCACAGAGCCCGATGCGGCACTTGATCTCAGGAACCGTGAGACCATGACCTGAGCTGAAACCAAGAATCAGACTCTTAAATGACTGAGCCACCCAGACACCCCAGGATAGTTACATATTTAGATTCCAACTCAGCTTTTCATCTGGGGTGTGTGAAGAGCATAGAAAATTTAAATTTTATCCATTTTGATGTATTATTAATTATTTCCATGTTATATCTAGCGCCAGTACCCATTTTAAGTGTTGAACCATAACTCTGGGCCAAGAGCACCCAGAGTTTTAGAATTATATTTTATAAGATGATGAAGAAATCAGTCCCATTGCCTTTGGTACAATCAATTTATTGAATGCTTTCCTGCCAAGAAGCTAGTTAGTTACTATATCCACCAAATATGGGGCCATAGTTATTTATTACTTTTTGTGTTTGGTAAAAAAATACACGAATCTGCAGTCTTAACAAGTTTAAGTGTACAGTTTAGTGGTGTTAAGAATATTCACATTGTTGTGAAACAGATCTCCAGAATATTTTCATCTTGTAAATCCAAAGGTCTGTACCCATTAAATACAAACTTTCTTTTACCTCTGCTTTCACCCCTGGTAACCACCACTCTACCTTCTGTTTTTATGAATTTAACTACTTTTAGATACTTCATGTAAGTGGATGGATCAGTATTTGTCTTTTTGTGAATGGCTTATTTCACATAGCATTATGTCCTCCAGGTTCATCCGTGTCATAGTATGTGATAGGATTTTTTTCCATGAATAATATTCCTTTGTGTGTGTGTGTGTGTGTGTGTGTGTGTGTGTGTGTGTGTGTATATATATATACACCACATTTTGTTTATTATTACTATTTTTTAAAGAAGTTTATTTTTGAAGTAATCTCTACACCTAATGTGAACCTCGAACTTACAGCAGGAATCACACATTCTTCCAACCGAGCCAGCTAGGTGCCCCTGTTACTACTTTTTTTACGGGGTTTTGTATTTGCTTTTGTTTTTGTTTTTTTGCCAGTTCAGTACTCTTTAGGAACTTACACCAAGTTATTGCTTGAAGAAACAAAATAAAATAATTCAAGTGAATTGCAATTTGCTTTATAGACATTCTTACAAAGAGTTTTTTGCTCAGAAATAAAGATTAACCTGAAGTTTGGCTAATAAGTGGTTTTCAACATTTGTTCTGTGGTTTCTGGCTTTTGGCATATACATTTTTTATTCGTTATTAGAAATGATCTGTATTATTGTTAAGAGTAGTTTCAATATTTATGATTCTTATATCTGCTCGGTAAATGCCATTTTGGGCTCAGGATTTCACTGCAGCTTCATTAGGTGTGCTTATTTGCATCTGGCAAATATGTAATTATGATCAGTTTTAGTTTCAGTCTTACTGAAACCAAATATAAAATTGATTTTTAAAAGTTCTCAAGTTAAAAGAATTATGACTTCTTTAAGATAATACTCATTTTCATAGTGCTTTTAAAATATAGTATGATTAATGAAGCACATCTCATATTGGTTAGCATAAAAAATGATGTTCCAACTGTTACAAATAGGAAGTTCAAGATACTATAAGGATCAGGTAGGAGAAACAAATCAGCTAGAACATTGTTTTTCAAAGGCTGAAGAACCCCTAATTTTAATTTGTGCTCAAATGATCCTCCATTTGATGTATGTATAATCAAAATAGACTCTGTATAATTGAGAATGACTTGATTCCAATATTTGCTTTGCTTTCAAGAGGAGAATTTAAAAAAAAAATTTTAGTTTTTATTTTTATTTTATTTCATTTTTTATTTGTTTTGAGAAGAGCACGAGCGAGATGCAGAGAGAGGGAGAGAGAGAATCCCAAGCTGGCTCTGTGCTGTCAGTGCAGAGCCCAATGTAGGGTTTGATCCCACAAACCCATGAGATTATGACCTGAGCCAAAACCAAAGAGTCAGATGCTTAACTGACTAGGCCATCCAGGAGCCCCAAGAGGAGAATTTTTTTAAAGAGACTTAATATTCAGCCATTTATATTTACAGTACCAGAAACTGTGACCCACTTCCCCCTTCTTATAGTATTCAGGTTATAGATTTCATATAGTATCTGTTTATGCCCCCTACACAATAAAAGCATGTGACACAACAGCATTCCCATGGAGTTCTCTTTAGAATTTTAACATAGTAGATATAAAAATCTGAGTCTTATGTGCTAAGTGTGTTATCAGTAAATATTTGAAATTCCCAAGGTAAAATTAAGTAAAATTTAACTGTGTTGAATTTTGCAGTCTGTTAGCCACACTTAAAAATAGAAAAGAAAAGAAACTCTGTAGGAAAGAAGGACGCTAAAAATGAGACAAAGTCTATATTTTCCATTTTGTGTTTTCTTCATTTAGTACAATTAAGAACTTTTCATTTTTTAATGTTTTTATTTATTTTTGAGATACACACACACACACACACACACACACACACACAGAGTGAGTGGGGGAGGGGCAGAGAGAGAGAGAGGGAGACACAGAATCTGAAGCAGGCTCCAGGCTCTGAGCTGTCAGTACAGAGCCCGTCACGGGACTTGAACTCATGAGTTGTGAGATCATGACCTGAGCCGAAGTTGGACTCTCAACCAGCTGAGCCACCCAAGTGCCCCAAGAATAACTTTTAAAAAAATAAAATGAAATATTTTGCATCTTATTCAGGTGTTCACTTTTATAATATTATCTCCCTGATTCCAACCTTAAAATATGTGAAATATTCTGTAAACACTTTTTTTCTCATAGAAGAAACAGACTCTTTTAAGAATCTTGTTTTAATACACAGAAATCAAGATAGTTTCCCATCTTCTTGCTTAGAGTATTAGTAGATTTTAATTGTAGTCCTTAAAATAGGTAATGTGTAGATTTGATTTCTCAGGAGCAGAAGTGACAGTGAAATCTGCTATGATGTGAATTCACATTTTTTCCCACCCTTTATTAACTGTCTTGAATGCAGGCCCAATAGCTCTGTGACATTTGCAGCTGCACTGTGACATCATAAACCCCATCATAAGGGAACCTGGCTATGGATTGGAGGTAGTCCACTAGGTGCTAATCAAGTGCTGTGTTACAACATTGTGAGGTTTTCCCAGTTACGAGCGTCATTATAAGGATTTTTAAATTATTATTGCAAAGCCAAGTAAGGCTGTCGGTTGCATCAGTTTAACTTCAGATCAACTACTGTCTAGTGGGGTTGGTGGTGGATGTGGTGGCATCAGCATAATCTATGTTTCAGGCACCCAATAGAAGAGGATTATTCAGGGGATCTGGAAGAAAAGGTAAATTATGTCTACTATGAGTTCATTCTACACACTTTTTGAGCCTCATAAAAAGAGATATAAATATGAAATATAAAATATACCCATTTTATTTTTTTGTTTTTTGAGGAGCTGTCTACATGACTGTTGGAATGTGATGAATATACTCATAGATCTTCCTATGGCCTTCTCCCTCTCTTCATTTAAGCTTTTTATAAAAGCAACTGTTCCCTCCTCTGAGAAGCTTTCCACAACAGGTATATTTTGATTAGCCTCCTTCCACACTACCCCTGCCTGTCACTCTCTGATCTCTTACTCTGCTTCATTTTTCTTTGAAGAATTTAACACCACCCAAAATGATACATTTGTCTCTTCATCTGTTTTCTGTCTCCTGATCTGGGAGAGCAGAAACTTTTTCACTATCTCCACTGTCTAGACTGGTCCACATGGCAGGCTCCCAATAAGTATTTGTCAAGAGAATAAAAGAATGAGTTAATTCATAAGTATGACTTGTTTCTGTGAGATTTTTTGTGTGTATTTAGCCTTGGAATGAGTAGTTGACATTTATAAGAAATATTTCTCTATTTCTACCTGCAGTATGCATATTTCAGTTCAGATGAACTAAAGTTTATGTCCCTTTACCAATGTCTTTTTAGGAAAGACTTAATTCTCTTCTTTTTCCAGAGCTTCTTTAGAATTCTGTTTGCACATTATGAATAAAGTAATTATAATACTTTTAATAGATTGCTCTTTCTTAGTGTTGCTCAGATCTTTGTTTTTTTGGCTCTAAGGCATCAGTCACACAATTCTCCTTCTTATTAGCATTTTCACTTCGTTGCCCTACCATTGCTTTCAACCTGGCCTACCTAAAACTGAATCTACCACCTGACACAAAACAAAAAGATGCTTCTTTATTTACCCACTTTTGGCTTTAGAACTTCCATGCATGTTCTTGAATCATTGCCAGTGTTCGTTCTATGCCACCTGTGTACAATACACCACTTCAAGGATGCTGTATATTGCACTTGTGGCCCAAGTGATCAGTATAATAGAATGATAATACTAAGATGTAAATGTAGGGAGCCACATGAGGTTTTGTTTTGTTTTTTAATGAATAACAGTGGTTTAGCCTATTAACTCTACCAGTTCAGTGATAGGACTAATACTAGTCACATCAGTTTTGGTAAAATCAATGGGAATAGAATGTCTGAGTATAGAATGTCTCTAGATCTAAGGGTTTTTTTCTGTTTTTGTTTTTTTGTTTTTTTTTCCCAAAGATATATCTTAATTCTAACTCTAGGGTATGTCATTCTGCTGGTTCTCTACGTGTATTTCAGCAGTTTAACAAAAGAGCTGACCCGTGAGCTTTTGCACTGCCCAGAGTTTGGACATAGAGAAGTTTCACTGTAGTTATAGAATTCCTATAACTCATCTCCAGAATTCTAGGAATACAGTTTGTATTAGCTCCCTTTCCACAGCAGGTATTCTTGATACTAAGCCACTTTGATAGAGTGATTATTTAATAATTTAAAATCTTGAAAATTATACTTGAAAGGTAAGTAAAGCAACTTAGAACATGATTTATATTTATCAAACCTGTATGAATCTTTCTTGAGTTGTTCATTCTTCAAAATATCTAACGTCTTTGAAGCTGGATTTCCAAAATTTAAAACTTTGCTTAAAAGCTTGAATTTTATCACTGACCATAAACACTGTCAGTTGTTTTTCTTGAAGTGACAAGCTCACTTCATTTGCTTTTAAGAAAATGTTTTCCTAAAGCTCAAGTTTGAATAGCATAATTTGTTTGGCTATTGGCCATTCTTTTGAGAAAACTGATCTGCCATCTCAATCTGCAGGTCCAGTCTGTAATACTTATAGTACCCTTGGGTATAATTCATATTCTATTTTACTCAGTCTGACATCTGAACTATCAGGGTTACTGGATATATTGGTTCCGGCTGTGCTGCTGTGGTGTAGTTGATATCACAGCCTGCTGTGGTGCTCAGTTCTTTACGCTGCGAGCCAGGGCCTAAGAGCTACATTGGGATACAGCAGCAGTTTTCAAAGTGTGGTGTGCACAACCCTAGGAGAGACTCCAGGAGACTTTCAGGAGGCTTAGGAGGACTAAAGTATTTTCATAATAATGCTAAGGCTTCTTTTCCTTTTTCTCTATATTGATACTTGCACTGATGGGTGTAAAAATAGAAGAGGGTAGGGGTAAAGCTGTTGGCACCTTAGCATGAATCAAGTCAGAGGCATCAAACTATGCCAGTAGTCATTGTGTTCTTCATGGACATTCTCTTGCAGTTTTCAAAAAATACCAGTTTCACTTAAAAATGCCCTGGTGAAGCAATAAATATTACCCATTGTATCAAACCTTGACCCTTGAGTACATGTTATTTTTATATTCTGTGTTAGGAAATCGGTATGTTTACTGAAAGCATTTCTGTGTAGTAAAAACTGACGGTGTTCTTGAAGAAAAACACTTGAGTAATTGAGTGGCGAGATGAACTAGCTGGGTTTTTTTCCCATAGGACATCAGTTTTCTTAAAAGAATGGCCAATAGCCAAACTATGCTATTCAAACTTGAGCATTTGGAAAACGTTTTCTTAAAAGCAAATGAAGTAAGCTTGTCACTTCAAGGAAAACAATTGACAGTGTTTATTGTCAGTGAAAAAATTTAAGCTTTTTAAGCAGTTTGAATTTTGGAAGTCCTGCATCTACCATTGTGAACTTGATAGTTTTTCAGTATTTATAGTATTCTGATGAGATTGATGTTGATTTTAATGAATGAGATTTTCTGATAAAGTATCATGAAATGTGTCCGCATTTGGGAGATCTGCTTAACTGAGTGAGCCATTATTTTCCAGATAACTACTGCATGGTGTTACAGAATCATGCATGGGATCCATTCAAAGTATAAGACTGGTCCATGGATGTAACTGATATGGTTCCAGATTCCACATTGCAACTAATCTTTATGTGAAGCAACCACCTGTTGAGTTTTGGTGTAGTAACAAAGAACACTATCCACATATTTTGAAAAAGCTATTATATTACTCTTCCTTTTCCAATGATATGTCTGTGTGAGGTCCAGATTTTCTTCAGGTATTGACTAAAATAACATATTGCAACAGATTCAGTGCAGAAGTAGGTATGAGAATTCAGCTGATTTAAATTAAACCAGACATTAAAAGAATTTATAAAAAAGTAAAGCATTGATACTCTTGTCACTAAGATTTTGTTTTGGAAATGTAATTATTTTTAATAAAATGCTATTTATGTTAGCATGTAATGGAATTGTTATTTTTAAAATGTAAAAATGTTTCAGTTTTCATTTCTAATATGATAAATATCAATGCACATAACCAATGGTATGCTGGAGCTGACTTGTGAGAGCCACTTATGTGCATCTTTTTCCAACTTTATGTTCAGTGTCATCCATTGGTAACTTGAAATCTGCCACAGTAGGAGTTTTTACATTATGGAAATCAGCAAACCTTTCAAATCAAGGTTCTCCTTTCCCAAAAACTGATTGACAAATGTTGACAGCACCCTACTGGATATAAATCACATAAACAAAAGCTTTTTGAGTCGTCAGTAATTTTTAAGAGTATAAAGGTGTCCTGAGAGACTAAAAAGTTTGAGAATTATTTGTGTGGTGAAAAGAATACCTTTTGGTAACTGGCCCACAAAGGGGTGGATGCCCTTTTATTATTCGTACAGCTTTGTCTTTTGTGCTGGTTTGTCATTTGTAAAACAAATCCTCCCCCTTTTTTTTTTAACTTCTAGTTATTAAATTTATCGATTCTATTATGGCATGATCTTTTTCTTTCCCCCAAAATCTAACGTAGGCAATAATACTGCAAGGGCAGGTGGGCTGAATTTGCTCTGTGGGCTACATTTTGGGTGTCTCTGCCCTTTTCTGTTGGTTATGTAAGCTCATATCAGGGCCTGGCTCAAGTTGTGGCTTCTACACAAAGCCTCTACTTACTGTTCAGGCCCATGCTGATCTTTCTATTCTGTACTCCTTGACTTTCATGACCTGTACAATGGAGCAATTAGTTCTATACTGTTTGGCGTGCTATTGTTTCTTAGGTGTTAGTTTTGTCAATTCTACTTTATACCCTAGTGCACCCAGTACAATGCTCACCACATAGGTTCTCTTGCATGGATGAACGATTTTTACTTCCAGGTTACCGAAGAAGTTTGCTTTCTAAGGAAATGATCTTGTAAATAAATCTTATTATTTGTTATAAACCCAGTTTTTAGTAATTGCTTTAAAGTATAAGTAGATTGGAAAGTAGATTGGTGTTTCTTAATGTGAGGCACTACACAGAGACTTCCTTCAAAGTTTGTTTTAGATCTTGTGGTTCTACTACCATTCATGATAGAAGCTGGTAGCTTATTTCACTTATTTCATATCCAAAGTCTTTGGTTCTTGAGTAAGTTATAATGAGTAGTGAAACAGTAAAAGGAGGCAAAGTTTCTAAGATTACATTGGCCTATAGGATTGGGTTGTTTAGTCAGTAGGAAACTTAGCAGGTTTTAAATCCAGGGGAGTGGAGGTATTGTGTTTTGCTGGTACAGGTCTCTGTTGAAAGCACTCAGGGGTGCTGGGAGATGGCTGTACTCTGTGCAAGCTGAATGATGGTTCTGGCCCTCTTCTCTAGATGCTCGAGCTAGCAGGGAGGGAATCTGTAAGAGGGCCATACCAGCTCCAAGGCATGTACTTTCTCTGGATCACACACACTAAGGGCATGAGGGGTCTTGGAATTCCTCTGGCCTGTGCCTTTTTTGTGATTATGGGGGGATAACAGTAACTGATTTCCATTAACATAGAGACAAGGCATTAACTTGCATCTGGAGTAATACTAGAATGTGGCAAACGTTTCATTTATTAAAAAATAATTCACCGCATTTAAGTTCTGTCTCTAATTTCTCTTAGGAAGTTAGGTACTTTATACTCTGGCCAAAATAAGGATTCACTGTTGGTAGTCTTGAGGTTGTAGTGAGGTAGTTTAACTGCTTTAGAACTTTGCGCTTGGAACATTCTTAGCCAGCGAAGCATGGGAACTGAAAGTGAGGAGCATGGGTTCTTTAATATCTATCACATCAGAGAATGACTGTTCCAGCACAGTAACCGCCTCCTAATGGTAAGTACCCCAGCACGCTCATCGTTTCTTAGAAGCAGAAGAAAGAAAGGAAGAATTGGCCAGTCCTAATAGTGATTGGTATTTCTTTAAAAAAAAAACAAAAACAAAAAGAACAGAAAATGATCCAGTCTTAATCCTCAATGATGATCGTTTTTGCAGGTTTCTGTAGCTGGATCAGGCACCGGAAGAGGCTCCCCAGCTGTAACTCTAGTGCAGTTACCTTCGGGCCAAACTGTGCATGTCCAGGGAGTAATTCAGACACCACAGCCATCGGTTATTCAGTCACCACAAATACAAACTGTTCAGGTTAGCTTCCTTCCTGGATGATTGGTCTTTGACTTTCTTCAGTTTTTTTTTTTTTCTTTTCCCTTTTACGAATTCATTTATCATCTTTTTTTTCTTTGTGTAGCTTTTATGCTCAAATCTTTTTATTAGAAGTTTGGAGGAATTTCCCTTTCCTATGTGGAGTGTGTTGTGCCCTGTGAGATACATAGATTTGACCAAAGATTTGCAGTTTGGTTGTTAGCTCTCAATTTGCAGAATGAGTAATTGTCAGATGAGTAATTCTTTGAGTTGTTGCTCTGTACTCAAACACAGATTTATTTAGCAAAGCTCTCCAGTGGTGCTTAAAAATATTTTGAGGATTCTTTGGCAAAGATGTCTGATAAACACAGTAAAGATTATAGTATTGGCTGTTTTCATGAATACTGACATTAGTAGGTAGGTGGAAATTTAAGTTTATCTTTAATATGTGTAATTTGTAGGAAACATAGGATATTATTGTCACCTTGGTGTTAGACTTCTACATCACGAACCCCACTCAGATGAAACCTTGGTTTTTGTAGACAGGATTATTGTGGTTATGATCTGGAGATCTATTTTATTATTTATTATTATCAAAGTTGGTCACGAATCCTTAACATTTCTTGAACCTAAAACATTTTTTGCATCAATAGATATAAATTAAGTATGCATTTTTTAAAGTTTTTATTTTAAAAAATGTTTTTAATGTTTACTTATTTTTTAGAGAGATAATGTGAATGGGGGAGGGGCAGAGAGAGAGGGAGACCAAGAATCTGAAGCAGGCTCCAGGCTCTGAGCTGTCAGCACAGAGTCCGATTAGGGGCTCGAACTCACAAACCATGAGGTTACGACCTGAACCAAAGTTGGATGCTCAAATGACTGAGCCACCCAGGTGCCCCAAGTTTTTATTTTAATTGCAGTTAACAGTGTAATTTTAGTTTTAGATGTACAATATAGTGATCTGACACTTCCATATATCACCTGATGCTTATCATAAGCACACTCCTTAATCCCCTCTAGCTATTTCACTCATCCCCCCACTCCCCCCTCTCCTCTGGTAACCAACATCAGTGTGTCCTCTGAGTCTGTTTCTTAGTTTGTCTCTCTCTCTCTTTTTTTCCCTTTGCTTGTTTGTTTTGTTTCTTAAATTCTGCATATGAATGAAATTATATGGTCTTTCAAATCAATCATTTGTTTTTCTCTGACTCACTTATTTTGCTTTCCATTATACTCTCTAGCTCCATCCACGTTGTTATAAATGGCAAGATTTCATTCTTTTTTGTGGCTAAGTAATATTCCATTATATATATATATTTATCCATTCATCAGTTAATAGACATTTGGGCTGCTTCCATAATTTGGGTATTGTAAATAATGCTACATAGGAGTACATGTATCCCTTTGAATTAGTGTTTTTGTATTCTTTGGGTAAATATCCAATAGTGCAATTCCTGGATTATAGGGTTTTTAACTTTTTGAGGAACCTCCATACTGTCTACCACAGTGGCTGCATCAGTTTGTATTCTTACTAACAGCACATGAGGGTTCCTTTTTCTCCACATCCTCACCAAGAAGGATGTTGGTGTTTCTTGTGTTGTTGATTTCAGCCATTCTGATAATTGTGAGTAAATATGCATTTTTAATTTAATTTTTTAATTTTTTTAATGTTTTTTTTTTTTGAGAGAGAGAGCACACACGCATGAGTGGGGGAGGGGAAGAGAGAGAGGGAGACACAGAATCTGAACCAGGCTCCAGGCTTGGAGCTGTCAGCACAGAGCCTGACAAAGGGCTCAAACCCATGAACCATGAAATCATGACCTGAGCTGAAGTTGGACACTTAACTGACTCAGCCACCCAGGCACCTCAAGTATGCATTTTTTAAAAGCATACTTTCTTGGTTATTGAATTTATTTCTGTTCCTTTTTTACTTCAGTAATTATCCTTTAAATGTTGAAATTTACTTGAACATAGTTGATGACAGAAAGATCTTGAGGAAAACATAGATATGCATACTTAATCTCATCCCTTGCATATTTGAGTACAGCTTATTGCAGAATAATGAAACAGTTTGCAAAATTATATTTGAAGTAATAAATCCACATTCATTAAAAGCTTAGCTATCTTTCCTACACAGGTATCTTTTCAAAAGAGTAAGAGTCATTCTTAGCAGTCTTTTTTTTTTTTTGTTCTTTTCCATAATGACCCTTGATTCCAAGACTTTCTGAATCTTTCTGACTGTAATTATAAAACAAGAAAGTCTTTCCACTCTCCTTTTTGAATTATGACTTCTGTTGGGGTGCAGGTATTTCTACTCTAGTTTTAACTTGGCTGCTGTTGGAAGAAAGTATTATCTTATATTCAGTAAGCTTTTTTGGATTTTGTTATGTGGATGATTTAATTGTCTTGGTAGAGGTAAGTGCCAGTGGATCTTGTCTTAGAATTCCTACTTGTTGAACAGTGGTCAAGTCACTTAATGTCTGTACATGAACTTCGGCTTCACCTTTCTAAAATGGTTAAAATAGTATCCTACCTCACATAAGGGGTTAGTTATAATTATATGAGAGATGTGTGAAAGCCCAGTATAATGTGGTAAATGTTTGGTGGTGATACATGATTGTTGATTGCAACAACATTTTTTCTAAGTTCTATTGGTATGTGTGCTTATGTGTGGAGTGCCTATGACCAGAGATGCATAAGATTGTATGTGTAGGTGAACATAGATGTACATCAGTGTGCCTTGGGAAGTATATATTCCTGCTCATATTGTTGACATGTTAATAAGTTCTTTTGATTTTGCCCAAATCAAATTTTCATATAATTATAACAATAAGGAAAGTGAGTTTTATAAACTCAGAACTACCCTATGCCCTGAATTGGCTAAATATATTGAGAACTGTCATGTTGTAGAGATTCGTTATTTTAGTTTTCACCCTTTCCTTATAATCATGTTATTATCATGTGACTTGAAAAATGAAACCTTACTTAAAACTCTGACCTTTCTTTTAAGGAGAAATTCCTTATTTTGACTTTCAGGAGTTACCACCATCAAGCTCCAACCTTCTTGAAATATAAATCTTAACTTTAATCAGGCTTCTTTATTTTTTTTTAGTATTTCTTTTTTTTAATGTTTATTTACTCTGAGAGAGAGAGAGAGAGAGAGAGCGAGTGAGCAGGGGAGGTGCAGAGAGAGACAGAATTCCACTCAGGCCCCACACTGTCAGTGAAGAGCCCAGTGCAGGGCTTGAACCCATGAACTGGGAGATTATGACCTGACCTGAATGAAACCAAGAGTCGGACGCTCAACCAATTGAGCCGCTCAGGCGCCCCTTTACTTTTTTATTTGCTTCTTTGAACCTATCTGATGTCTAACTTGAAGACCTAGCTCAAGTCAGCTGTGGTATTGTGAAGAGGGCAGTGAGGTAGAGATGCTTTATTTTGCCTCTCAATCCCCCGCTGGATTTGTAAGAGTATGTTCAAGGTTGAGATCTTAGGTCTTACGTATCTTATATTTAGTCCTTTCCTGTGAAGCCTCACCTGCCATTCCAATGACTTTCATTTGCATTTCTGTACTATTTATTATCTGTCCCATTCCTTTCCACACATACCTGCTCTACAACTGAAATGTGTATGTCTGTGCTCCTTTTCCTAATGCCAGGTGTGAGCTGCTTTAGTGTAGGTTCTGTGTGTTCTGTTGCTGGATGCTTTGCCAGCAGCTGGTTTAGTACTGCACACACAGACCCTTCAGCACCATTTTTTGGTTGAAGGAGGTCATATATTTTCTGATGCATTTCAGAAACTTTTGTATTATAGGTAGCAACAATTGCAGAGACAGATGAGTCTGCAGATTCAGAAGGTGTAATTGATTCTCATAAACGTAGAGAAATCCTTTCACGAAGACCCTCTTATAGGTAAGTCTCCTACTGTAATGATATTTAAAACAAATTTTTTTTTAATGTTTATTTATTTTAGAGAGAGAGTGCAAGCAGGGGAGGGGCGGAGAGAGAGGAAGACATAGAATCAAAGCAGGCTCCAGGCTCTGAGCTGTCAGCACAGAGTCCGATACGGGGCTCAAACCCACAAACCGCGAGATCATGGCCTGAACTGAAGTCGGACGTTCAACCGACTGAGCCATTCAGGCGCCCCTGTAATGATACTTTTTCCAAAAAAGGAGAATAATTTTATATCAAAGCAGTTAGTCCATTATAGCTTTTTTGTTTTAAACCTCATTCAAATATCTTAATTATTTCTGTTGTTTAATTATGTTTTAGAAAAATATTGAATGAACTTTCCTCTGATGTGCCTGGTGTTCCCAAGATTGAAGAAGAAAAATCAGAAGAAGAAGGAACGCCACCTAACATCGCTACCATGGCAGTACCGACTAGCATATATCAGACTAGCACGGGGCAATACAGTATGTATGCTGCATTCGATATGGTACAGTGCTAGCTTTAAGTCTTCTCTAGTTACATTGAAGTAACTTGGGTTCAGCATTAAACTGTTCCATTTTAAAATGCATCATAATATCCAAACTATGTATCATAGAACTAAAAGTAAATGTTAAAGAAGGGAGAGATTTGTACTGACAGCTGTCATATACTTTTGAAAAGTCAAAATTTTTTGACTGAATATAGAAGAAAACTTTTGGGTGAAAATAAAGGGAGGGTTTGCCTATTTATATGTTTATATTCATGTCTAGTAAAAGTTTAAAACTTATCTGTTTTTTGTTGTCTTTATAAGATGCATGTGAACATAAGCTATAAATGTCTGTATTTCATTCTTGTTGGCTTTTGTTACCAACAATTACAATATTATGCTTCCTAATCTAAAAGAGGTACATAATGTTTTCTAAATTATGTTTTAAATGTAATTATGTTTTCACTACTCTTTGTTAATTTGTGCTGCAGCTTTTTCTAGAAGAGAATGGAAAAATGATTTATTTTTAAAAACTGCAGCCATTGGACAGATCATTTTATTTGAAATTTTAAACATCAAAAGCTGTAAATAAACAGATACATTCACATTTAGTCTTGTGCATTTTAATGGGCTGTTAATTCTGTGCTTTTTGCTCTAATTAAAGCACTAATTTTTTCCCAAATCAAGTACATTTGATATACATAAAAATGCTTTAGTAAAAAAACAAGAGCTAGGAAGAAAAGAAAAAAGGGGGAAGAAAAGCCAGAAAAAGGACAGAAAAAAAAAACCCATCTTTAAAAAAAGCTACTTAGGTAATGGAATATGTGTGGTAATAAGTACTATGTTGGTTTAAATATGATGGTAAGATTTTACATATGTCTTCTGTTTTCCCTTTAAAAAAAAGTAATACCTAGAAAAATTCTCAAATCTTAAGATGTGGCTGTTAAACTATAATCCTTAATATGTGAACAGATCTTATGTAGTCACTAGTTTTTTTAGAGGTTTTTCTGTTGGTGGTGGCAGATTTGCAATATTAAACTAAATCTCCCTTGGTAATTCTGGTTCTTCAGGTAGCTCGTACCATGATACCTAGCAGAATTGGGGTATAATTTGTCCACAGCCTCTATAGGGTGCTGAGTGGACATGTCCAAAGTCAATATTAGGAAAAGGAAACTCCCCACTGTCTCTGTAAAGAGTTACACCTTGAGGTTTTAACTGTTATTTTTCTTGTATTACTTCTCTGATTTAAATGCCTTTTTGTCTGGCCCAGTGGGAATATATGGTGGGAGTTTTAGAACTGTAAGTCAGAATTTGCCAACTGGTATGCCTCTGCAGTGTAGCACACAGGTACGGGAGTGTGAGTGCCTCATGCCTCCATCCCCAAGCGTGGCCCACCAGGGCTTGGAGCTGCTGGAGACTCCTGGCTATTCAGATCTGGCCTTGAGCAGTGGGCTGTGTACATACTATCAGTTTCTATTTGTGATGTGGTAGGAAAAAGGTTGGAAATCACTGATAAAATAATGCTAAGACATCTTAAAGTTTGGGGAACGATCTAAGATGCTGTCACCTTAAATATTTCCTGGCATTTCCCAGTGCTGCTTCAGAGTTTATAGAAGTGGTGATCTCTTTACAAGTGATACAGAGGGGGGTGCTGTAGTTTATTTTGCCTAGTTTATTAGCTGAAAATCTGAAATTGTGAAAACATTGGGTTGAGAGAATTTTGAGGCTACAGATGATGTGGAGGAGGCACTGGGTCCTGCCATTCACTAACTGGATCAGAGAGAGAAGCTTTATTTTCCCATCTCAGGGTCTTTGAATTGGGAATAATACAAAATTGTCAAACTCTGGGCAAAAGGAAATAACAGGTAAAAGTGGGAGAAAGCCAGACATGCTACTTTTGACACAAAACAGAGCTGTAAGGTAGCTATGGCAGTGTCTCCTACATGGTCATTAAACTTTTCCCTCCAGCTAACAACAGAGCCTTTATTTCTTGTGCTCTGAGTGTGTGTGCCTGCAGCAGGGGCTTTGTGTGAAACGTCAGTGTGGGTGTGGGGTGGTCAAGTCAGGAGAATAGCAAGTCAAAAGTTTAGAAGTCGGACGTTTATCTGTTTGCCACATTAGAAGTCATGGACTGTCTTTTATTGAGGTTTCTTTAATTTGGACCCATACACTAGATCCTGGTAGTTATTTTAATTAAAAGCTGTGATTGTTCTGTATGTGCTGTCTGCAGGTAAAAATTACCAGTTTTATTGGTTCATGAAAAGTGACACTAACTTTGTTAAAAATGCATCTGTTAAACACTTAGCGACACTTGCTTAGGTTTATAATTGTTTCTTCTGAAAGGTGAATACTAACATTTAAAGTTTTTAGAAGACATTTACTTTAATTGGAGGGTAAATGTATATTTACATATAGACAAGATCCATTTTAATTAATCGTATTTCTTAGTAGGAATAACTTAACAGATATTAATGCTTTCACGTTGTTCCTGGATATCTAGAAATAGAAACAATTACTGGTTTTTAGACTAGAGGAGTTTATTTTACTAGAATTTTTGGAGATTCTTCTGGGTATCTGTTTTCAAGACCCTTTCATAAGGTTTTACTGTAAAATGTGTTTTTTTTAGGTTTAATTCTTTCTTCAACTTTTATTTGTGGATGACTTTCCCCCAACTTTGTTTATTTTTTCAAAGATTATCATTTTTTTTAATGCTTATTTATTTTGAGAGAGAGAGAGAGAGCAGGCACATGAGCAGGGGAGAGGCAGAGAGAAAGAGAGAGAAAAAGAGAAAATCTTAAGCAGGCTCCATACCCAGTGTGAGGCCCGACATGGGGCTTTATCCCACGACCCTGGGATCATGACCTAAACTGAAATCAAGAGTTGGTCGCTTAACCAACTGAACCACCCAGGCTCCCTCAAAGATTATTATTTTAGATTGCTTATTTTTAATTTGGTATAATGAGGAAGTTGGGGTTAAAAACAAAAAGAAATAAACTAAAGGACTTTGTGTGTCAAAGTTGAAGAAATAAAATATAAATGAGTGTACTCAGGCTTTCCCATATATAATCAGTTATATTTTTAATAATTGAAAGTTAGCTATATGACAGAAGTAGGCCTTACTGTTTCAACTTATTTTTTTAATCACAGAAACTAAGAAGTGAAAGTTAGAATAGGCTACTCCCAGGGAATAGTAAAAATAACTCTAAATAGGCAGGGATTCATTATTGCAACACCACGTAAAAGACCTACACTTGCAAAATCTTTACTGGAAGTACAGATCTTAGTGATAGGTTCGTTGTATGCCAATTAAGTCATTCTGGCCAAAGAAAATCTTGTATGTCTCAAGAGAATATTTCTGAAAGATAGCAGTTCAGATAATCTCAGAATCAGCAAAGAATGTTACTTGTGCCTAAGACATTTAAGATCTCCATTAAATGAGAGTCATACACATATATCGAGTAAAAGCAACTAAAGACAGTTAAGTTTGCAGTTTCTTTTTTTTTTTTTTAATTTTTTTTTTTTTTCAACGTTTTTTATTTATTTTTGGGACAGAGAGAGACAGAGCATGAACAGGGGAGGGGCAGAGAGAGAGGGAGACACAGAATCGGAAACAGGCTCCAGGCTCCGAGCCATCAGCCCAGAGCCTGACGCGGGGCTCGAACTCACGGACCGCGAGATCGTGACCTGGCTGAAGTCGGACGCTTAACCGACTGCGCCACCCAGGCGCCCCATAAGTTTGCAGTTTCTTAATTCATTAAATTTTCTCTAATGAAAAAGGGTTTTTTTGTTTGTTTCGGGTTTTTGTTTTCTAATCCCTTACTCTGCTATACCTGACCTCTTCTCTTACCAATTAAGGACTATCACCCAAGATTTTTTTTTTTTTTTTTTTTTTCCTAAATGTCCCTTGTCTCCGCTTGCTCCTACTCTATTTTATGACGAACCTTATTAAAATGTGTCTGTATTAACTCATCCTTACTGGAATTCTTACACATTAAAGGTAAGTGGCTCAGTCCAAAATCCATTATAAAAAGAGATCTATGTGAACTTTTTGGGCTGCCTAAAAGAATTTAGAATTCTCAGGAGACCTCTCCTGTGAGTAAACACCAATTCCATTCCCTCATAAAAGGAATTTGCATGATAGGTGCATACATTCTAAAGTAAATGCAGTTGCATTTATAATTCTTAGTAGTGACTTTGCTTAAATTCTCCCAAGATAGCTTTCTTTTTTTTTTTTTTTTTTTTTTTTAAATTTTTTTTTAACGTTTATTTATTTTTGAGACAGAGAGAGACAGAGCATGAACGGGGGAGGGTCAGAGAGAGAGGGAGACACAGAATCTGAAACAGGCTCCAGGCTCTGAGCACTCAGCACAGAGCCTGACGCGGGGCTCGAACTCACAGACTGCGAGATCGTGACCTGAGCCGAAGTCGGACGCTCAACCGACTGAGCCACCCAGGCGCCCCCAAGATAGCTTTCAAAGCAAACATAGAAGGTATCTGCTTAATGTAAATCTGACTTTTTAATCTTGGTGTTGCTATTGTTACAGCATGAGGCTGTTTTGGTCTTTCTTTAGCTGTATGCACCTCTTGGCTTTCAAGGCACAAGTACTCACAGGTTCTGTTCTATGCTCACTTTTTATTTATTTATTTAAAAATTTTTTAATGTTTTATTATTTATTTTTGAGACAGAGAGATACAGAGCATGAACGGGGGAGGGTCAGAGAGAGAGGGAGACACAGAATCTGAAGCAGGCTCCAGGCTCTGAGCTGTCAGCACAGAGCCCGACGCGGGGCTCGAACTCACAGACCATGAGATCATGACCTGAGCCGAAGTCGGACACTCAACCGACTGAGCCACCCAGGTGCCCCATCACTTTTTAAATTTAAGTCAGAATTCACTGACTTAGGGTCTGCTGTTCTTTTTTAAAATTAATTCAGTGAAGTTTTATTTACATTTTTTTTTTTTTTTTTTGCAATTTGGAATAAAGATGGTTTTAAATTCTAATTAAACATTTACATGTTTATGTGTTTGAATTGGCTCCTACATACAAGTTTAGGACTGTAAAGATGTTAGTATCAAGTAGAAAGAAGTCAGATGAAATCTTAATTTAAGTAAATTTTATTCCTTCCTCTTTTGGTTATGAACTCTTTTTTTTAGTTTTCCACCCTTATTTATCTTTCTCTTCTTCATTTATTATGAAGACTTGAAAGTACTACTTTTTTAAATTGAATATTATTTTTTTACCAAAATCCTCAAATTTTCATCCCACACATAATCTTTTCCTTACTCCTATGATATTAGTAGCTCTAGGGGAGGAGTGCTCAATGGCAATGAGTAGAAGTCACAGATTTTTTAAATACAGGAATTTTAAAGAACTTAATACCTAGACTAGTTGATATATCATACTGGTTACTGTGATGTATGGTAAGTTGGAGATGGGGAAACCATACTTGGGTTAATACGGATTTGAAACCAAATACCATGACTGTATAAGGATGTACACAGAGACATTTGTATAACCACTAAAACCACCTTAGTAGAGCAATATTTAGTGCATTAATGAATTACACTCTAGACATACTCTTCATGTAAGGTCAATGTGCTCAACATTCAACCTGTGTATAGAGTGAGCTACTTAATTATGGGGTATAGCTTACCTGACACTTTAGGAGTAAAAAAAAAAAAAAAAAAAAAAAAAAACTAACTCTCACAGCAACTAGGACAACTACCCTCTACCCACCATTGCTACTACCAATAATATGCTAGCAGGCTTGAATCACTTAATAACAGACATTGAAGTAGAATTTAATTGATTATATAATCTACTGTTCAATTTTAATTCATTTTAGATAATTTTATCAAACTAATGTTTGATGACTTAAAAGAGGAAAATCAGTGTGCATATAATCTAAAATAAAAACGCTTTTAATTATGCTTGAGTCCCAATCAGTCTTCGTGGACCAGTGTGAACTCTTCATTGTGATCAGCAGTGTGGCCACAGATATAAGCTTGTATGCCCCAGTTGCATGTGTCATAAGAAAACATTAATAAAGCCTAGGTCCCCAAAGTAAAATTAGTAGGAAATACAAAGGTATTTTAACTTCATTAGTTACTAATGGCCTTCAGAGGGGCCTATCATTTTATTTAAAAATGATTAGCCAGATGTATCTGGGATTTGCTTTGAAATACTCCAGACCAAAAACAGAAAAAAAAAAAAAAAGTTTGGGAATGAGTGGGCAGGGAAAATAGATGACACAAAATTCTTTGTACTTCTATGTTTGCTAGAAAATGTCCATAAGTTTTAAAAAAATAATTAGGTAGGGTCTCCTGGGTGGCTCAGTCAGTTGAGAGTCCAACTTTGGCTCAGATCATTGTCTCGTGGCTTGTGGGTTTGAGCCCTGCGTCGGGCTCTTGCTGACAGCTCAGAGCCTGGAGCCTGCTTCGGTTTCTGTGTCTCCCTCTCCCTCTGCTTCTCCCCTGATCGTTCTCTGTCTCTCTCTGTCTCTCTCAAAAATAAATGAACATTAAAAAAGATTTAAAAATAATTAAGTAAAACAAAAGATGTGACTAAACTCAGTTAATTTCATCATAAATTTTCCTGCTATGTATCTTGATGTGTGTTTACTGAAAGCACATATTTTGCTATCTTTGAATATTTTGTAGCCTAAAAGTTTGCTCTTCAAATCTTGAATACACACACACACACACACACACACACACACACACACACACACAAAATCTAATTCTAGTATCCTGAAGCATTGGGAAATCTTGTTAATTGTCAAATGAGAGGTAACATTTTGAATGGGAAGATCTTCTGCCATTTGATAATGCCAAAATCAAGAGGGCCTTTGGTATAAAAAATAAAAGCCAGGTTAAAGTACAAGACTTATCAGTAGAAATGTTTTCCCCTAGAGCTAGGTTGTATGCATATGTGTGTTTAGGTTTATTTTCCACATCTAATTATATAATGACCAGAAAATAAAATGCTGAGAGGAACAAATTCTTGATATATCAACTTTTCACTGTGTGAAAGCAAAGAAGTTTTGATGGGAATTATGAGGAAACATTGAAAAAAAAATAAGAAAATATGGAAAGAAAAAAGTAAGGGTCTTTGTTATCTATTTCATGTTCTTACCCTCAGCAGCAACTACTCTCGCCTTAGATTTTTTTTACAAAAGGCTAGTCCCAAAGCTTACTAATTGCATTGGCATTGAAAATTAAGTTGTAGTTAGAACGTAAAGCCATACTTTATTGAATTCTAGATTCAGGAATGGCTCAGTTGTTTATGATACAGTTTGTCATGAAATGATAACCATCATTCATCGTTAATGCCTGCTATACACTCAGCTTTGTGCTTCTCCCACACTGTGCATACACGGCCGGTGCCTCTTCTTCTGACACTAAACTGTCAACTGAAAACACACATTCAAATATATGATAACATATGAAATTCATTCATATCCAGGCATGAAGATCTGAGGAAGCAATACCTCCTCTTTTTCTTCTCTTTTAAGAAAGTAGGCATAGTTAGGTTTCTTCCAAACGCTTTTATTTATTATAAAGGGTGAACCCTGAGACCCTTGAAATCTTATTTTTAAAATGTGTACAGAGGGGCACCTGGGTAACTTAGTTGGTTAAGCGTATGACGCTTGATTTCAGCTCAGGTCGTGATCTCACAGTTTTTTGGATTGAGCTTCATGTTGGGCTTTGCACTGACTGTGTGAAGCCTGCTTGGGATTCTCTCTCCCTCTTTCTCTCTCTGCTTCTCTCCCCCACTTTCTCTCTCTCTTTCTCTCAAAAGTAAATAAACTTTAAAAAAGAAAATATGTACAGAACATAATGCTCTACATGAGCCAGATGAACAAAGGGCTATTACGTGAGTTTCTCAGCCTCAGCACTGTTATCATTCTATAACTGATTCTTCACTGTTTGTCAATCATATCCTAGTGGTGGCCTGTCAAAGAACAAAAACACAGAGAATGCATCTTGCTGAAACCTTTTGAAAATATTAACCCATCTTTCTCTTAATTTAGGCCCTAGAACTAAAGATTTGTCGTTACTCTTTCCAGTAGTTCTGACAGATTTATACAATCTAAATGGGCCTAAACCTAAATGGGCCTTTGCTTAGATCCTGGAAAAAAACGATAGAGAATAAGTTGGAAATATTGACATACATTCCCCCACTACTGTAACATTCCTGTAAGGCATTTGCATTGATGTATAGGCCTTGTGTTATTCTGATGTGTTGTTACCTTCATTGTAAATCTAGTGAGCTGATTTATATGTGATTTTTTTTTTTTTTTGAAGGGTTCTACTTAATGTCTGGTACTTAAAACATAGGGTCATACTATTTATGTTAAACTATACTGAAGTCTCGGATATTTTAACAGGAATTGAAATTGAATTACCATTGAATTGAATTAGAGTAAAATTCAAAAAGAAAACATTTGATCCGTTCTTTGGAAACTTTTGGTTAATATGTTAACTTTTAAACATGGCTGGCAGGTCTCAGTGTTCAGAGGAAGTCTACCTCATTATCTGCTGCTATGAGCTGCAGTTATTCAGGACATTTGGTAGACATAAATATTGTAGCACAAATTCTTTCAGTAGTTATTTTTTAAGATCCTTTCCAATGTAACATTTTATATTTCATATTTTATGTTTCATCACATAGTCAAAATGGTAAAGGTTGCAGTTTTGTAGACTTAAGTTTTAAAACCAAAATATATAGTAATATAGGTTCCATTAAAAGCTACTTTCTTGGGGCGCCTGGGTGGCTCAGTCGGTTAAGTGTCCGACTTCAGCTCAGGTCATGATCTCGCGATCTCGCGATCTCGGTCTGTGAGTTTGAGCCCTGCGTCAGGCTCTGGGCTGACGGCTCGGAGCCTGGAGCCTGCTTCCGATTCTGTGTCTCCCTCTCTCTCTGCTCCTCCCCCGTTCATGCTCTGTCTCTCTCTCTGTCTCAAAAATAAATAAACGTTAAAAAAATAAAAAATAAAAAAAGAATAAAAGCTACTTTCTTTTGATAGGTTAGAAAGTAGTTAGCTGAATGAAGGTATAAATTCATTGTAGTTGTGATGCTCGATAGAATTGCACTGACCGTGTTTTAAATATTAGAAGAATGCTATTTATCTATAACTAAAAACATCTGGAAGAGTGGAGAAAATCAAGAAGCTGAACTTTCTCCCTGTCTGCATCTCCACTCTTCTTCTTAAATAATTTAGTTGGTTGGATACCACGGAGGAGGGAAACTCCGTGGGTTCTATGTATTTCAAATAATTCTGAATATAACATATCTTCAAGGGTTGATGAGATTTTTCAGAGTGTTTTCCCATGAAGAAGGACCTCCCTATCAATTCAGCATAGAGAAATAAGGGTAACTTGAGAATGAGGAGTGTTGGTAATTAATATGCCCGCAGTATATTCTTCCAATACGGGATTATTAAAAATGAATCTTGAAACTCTCTAATATTTCTTTTCTCTTTCTGTTAAGTTGCTATAGCCCAAGGTGGAACAATCCAGATTTCTAACCCAGGATCTGATGGTGTTCAGGGACTACAGGCATTAACAATGACAAATTCAGGAGCTCCTCCTCCAGGTGCTACAATTGTACAGTATGCAGCACAGTCAGCTGATGGCACACAGCAGTTCTTTGTCCCAGGCAGCCAGGTTGTTGTGCAAGGTACATTTTATTAATCTAATACATTTAGAATACACTATCACACCATTTAGTGGTGATTTTATAGTTTTGTGAAATATACAGGAGGCAGATTTGGGGTGGGGGGAGGCACTTTAAAAGGCTTGAAGAGGGAATATTTTAGTACGTTAAACAAGCTAAATTATATGATTTTTACTTTTTCGTGGGCTTTATTGGCTCTAAAGAAAGGTTCCAATCAGGGTAGCATGATGCGGAAAAAGGACTTGGACACATGAGAGAATTTTTTAATTAATTAAATATCCTTTCTCTGGGGGTTATAAATATTATACCTAATACATATTTTTATTACCTGGTCTATGAAGATTTAAGTATCCAGTGCATGGTGTACTGAATTGGGGGTTTTCCCCAGATGTTACACTCAAGTCTAAGTTCTAGACATCTCATTCCAAAACAAATGCTGATATTTGTTTCTCTAGACCATTCTAGGTATCCACTCTATTTCATATGGAAGTAGTGACATAAAATAGTTGGGATGTAGCCCTAAGCTTTCAGGGTAACCTAAGATTTCAGTTAAATTCAAGTTATACATTGTTTTAATATCATTCATTTGTGCTCATAATAACTATAATGTGTTTAATACAACTTGCAAAAACCCTATATTTTAATTTATAACTCTATTCCTCTTGGCATTTGCTTAGATGTTCGATGTAGCACTAATTTTAAGGGGGATAATATTCATTCTTTTGGTTTGAAAGTCTTGCAAGTGTGGAAAAAAAGCAGATTCTGACTGACGAGTCTCTTGATAATTAGCTTTACTGTTAGGTGTTTTGGAGGTTAATGTGGACTATAATAAAAGTATATGGAGAACTGAAGGAGTTCATTTATGGAGTAAAAAAATCCATAGTACTTCCCTAGTATTTTGTTTTCTTTACTTTGTAAAATCAAAATCATCTGTTTTATTTCCCGATTCCCATGAACCCTCTATGTCTAAATAAATAATCATAAAAAGTCATCATTTCTTCTAATTTATCTTTTTTTATGTGGAAAATCTACTGTAAACCTGATATTTTAACATAAGGAGAGCTTTAAAAATGTTTTGTGTTTTGCATAGATAATACAATAATGAGTTTTGTGCTTTTGGGGTTTTATTGAAGGAATCTTCTCTTCTGTAAGCCAAAGACATTTTTCTATATTAGTTATATTAGCTTTATAGCTTTACCTTTCACATTTATGTCCTTAGTCCACCCCAGGTCCACTTCTGTATATGGTATTAGGTGGGAATTCACTGTCATTTTTCTCCACATATGGAGCCAGTTTTCTCCTACTAATGGTTTACCCTTTCCCCATTAACTTGTGGGGCAATGTTAATTATATAGTAAGTTCTCATGTATTCTCAGATCTGTTTCGGAACTGTCTATTTTGTACTATTGGTCTCCTTTTCTGTATGCCAGTACCATACTGATTTGTTCTCAAACAGAACAAGTTTCCCTTTTTTATCTTAAAAAAAAAAATTCTATTAGTGCTGATTTAGCTTTTATGACCCATTATTCTTCCATATACATTTAGAACAAATTTGAGTTTCTAAATAATGATACAATAATAAAACCAACAATGAGGTTGCATTTAACTTATAGATTAATTTAGGGGAAACTGAAGTCTTTTTTTTAATTCAAATATAATTGACATATATCATTAGTTTCAACTGTACTGGTTTGACATTTGTTTAAAATACAGTAAGTGATTACAAGTAAGTCTAGTTAACATCCATCACCACAGTTACAAATTGCTTTTTTCTTGTGATGAGAACTGTTAAGATTTAGTCTCTTAGCAATTTTCAAATAGGTGACATAGTATTATTAACCATAGTCACCATGCTGTACATTATATCCCCAGGACTTTTTTGTACCTTTTGATCCCCTTCACCCATTTTACACCCTTCCTGCCAGCACCTCCCTGGTGCCAGCACCTGTCATCTCTGGCAGTCACCAGTCTGTTCTCTGTATCTGAGTTCTGGGTTTTTTGTTGTTGGTGGTGAAGATTCCACTTGCAAGTACCATCATACAGTGTCTTTCCTTTGTCCGACTTCACCTAGCTTATTGCCTTCAAGTTCCACCCATGTTGTCACAGATAGCAAGATTTCCTTCTCTTATGTATAATAATAATCCAGTGTGTGTGTGTGTGTGTGTGTGTGTGTGTGTACACACACTACATTTTCTTTATCCACTCACCTATCAATGGACACTTAGGTTGCTTCCATATCTTGGCTATTGTAAATAATGCTGCAATGAACATGGGAGTGAATATATCTTTTCCAGTTAGTGTTTTTGTTTTCTTCGGGTAAATACCCAGTAGTACAATTGCTGAATCATAGGGTAGTTCTATTTTTAACTTATTGAGGAACTTCCATACTGTTTTCTATAGTGCTGCACTGATTTACATTCCTACCAACAGTGTACAAGGGTGAGGGAGAACTGAGGTCTTCATAATGTTAAACTGACCTATTCCAAAGCACAGAAGGTCTCATTTATGTAGATCTTATTTTAACTTTTTTTAACAGTTGAAAATTTTCTGAATGGAAGTCTTCCATATTCTTTGTTAAGTTAGTTCCTAAATGCTTTATGGTTTTTGTTGCTAGTATGAATGATACATTCTTCAGTAGTTGCTGGTGTAGGGAAATATCACTAACTTTTTAAAAAGTTTTTTTTATTTATTAATCTTGCCAAACTGAAAATTACTTCTAGTAACGTGCATATTCTTTGTGAATCTATCTCTGATAGTATGTGAATGTTTATATCAAATACTAGTAAGATGTTTGTTTCTTCCCTTTCAGGCTTTATTCCTTTTGTTTTCTTTTTTGTCTTTTCCTTTTTTGCCCTTTCCTTTCCTTTTTCTCCCTTCTCTTTAAAATACTGGTGGTTAGGAGTTCCACTTCTATGTTCAATACAGGGTCAGTGGGCATTCTCATGTTCCTCCCTATCACCTTACATCCTGTCATTCCTTTGGAAGGTCACAGCAATTTGTGAGTTCTCAGACCTTTTCTAGATTGATCCCTCAGCAGTATTTAACACGGTTGACTTCTGCTTCCTTCACTTTCCTGATACTGTATTCTTACCATTTTTTCTTCTCTTTCTTCTACATCTCTTTCAGTCTCCTTGGTTGGTCCAGTCTTCTGCTGCTCATCTCTTCAGTGTTAGTGGTGTTAGTCAAGATTGAATCCTGGACCCTCTTTCATCTGACTTGAGCACTCTGCCTGACCATGGCTTCAGTTCAATGTGACCATGCCCCTGACTCCAGCTGGCTACTTAGAGGTTCCACACACATCTCTTGACTTTTTAAGACCAAAACCACATCCATTTTCCCCACCCCAGTTCTCCTTTGGTTTACCCTATTTCAGCAATGAACTACTGCCCAGCCTGTTGCTTCAGGCTAGAAACCCGTGTGTCATCCCTTCTTCCTCCCAGCCAAACCACACATCTCTCCACCCCTCTCCACTCTGTCCTCATTCTACTTCCGGCTACCGTCCCCTCTGACCTGTCATTCCCTCTGCCAGGTGGCTGCCCTGAAGCTGGTAGTTGTGGAGTAGCTTCCTGATTTTCCTAATCATGCTAGAGGTGGCAGATCCCTTTTTGGCCCAGTTTTTTTGAGAATCGTTCCTGAAAGTTCAGGCTCCCTTTCTTCATCCCTCTCAGTAATTCTGGGAGCTACTAATAATCCTTAAAAACAAAAGTCTCTGCCTTCAACCTTTTCTTTTTTCCATTTTACTCTCACTTCTGCAGTTCAGAGTGGTATTTCTAAAATTCAAATCTAATCATGTCAGTCTCCTGTTCAGAATTCTTCAGTGATCGCCTGTTTCTTGTTAGACAAAGTCCAAAATCTTTAACACCCAAATTGCTGCTTGATCTAGGCCTTGCTTCCTTTACTAGACTTCTCCCTCTTTTGTAATGCAGCTGTGTGCTGGTTTTCTTTAATTTTCTGTGCTGTGCCATGCTCTCTCACCTTTCCAGGGCTTCACACTTAGCCATTGCCCTGACAGGAACACTTATGCCCATCATTTGCAGTATTTGGGCTTCATCTTAGATAGTATGTCCTCCAGGAAGCCTTGCCCGATCCTGCAGATCTGGTTCAGGAAATGTGCGGTCAGTTCCTATTGTACCTTCTTTGACTATGTGAGACATGCTTAGACAGTAACTTCTGTTTCGATAGGGATCCTTAGTACCTAGCACAGTCCCTGGCATATGATAAATGTTTAATAACTATTTATTAAATGAAAGTGAAATTCTCTTCTTCTGTGAAAATGTTATTAGTTCTATGTGCTGGTTAACTGAGTTTATCTGGTCCATGGAATGTATTAAAACTTCACTAACAGCAGTAATCAACCAAACAGCGAACTTCCTTCTTTCCTTTCTTTCCTTCACCTTTTTTTATACTAATATTTATTGAACACCTAAGTGCCAATTTAAAGAAATTAGATTAAAATCAATTTGAACTTTCTGAAATTGGTAATAAAATTGACCAGTACCCTTGAACCCAAACCGTTAGGTAGGGCTGGAATGGAAAAGAGTCTGTCATGGAGCCTCTGATTGGGATCGATGTCCGGGTTGATCTCCAGACTTTCTTACTTAACTAGATGTCTTCAGTTCATGTGCTTTGGAGAATTAGTAGAATCTTGAATACTCCCAGAAATTCCACCTCCATCTGAGTATAAAGTCCTGCCTTTATTAAAAAGTGCTTAGTTGAATAAGGCAAAAATGTGGTGGAATGCCCTTTCGTTGGCATAAGGTTAGGTTGAATTCTAATCATGTAAGTGAATGGGTTTTATTCAACCCACTGGAGAAGATAAAAGGCCTGAGTGCCGTGTCACTTATTTTTGTGTAGTAGACATGCAAATCCTTTCTTTTCCCAGACTATGGTCTGTTATATGGAACAAGACCTAATTTTTTGTCTAACCTTGCCACTGTTAAATCTCCTGTAATGATCTAGCTCTTCATGCACTGAACATTCATTAAGTGATCCAAATAACATTTGGCATTAAAAGAAAAATTATGAGGGGCACCTGGGTGGCTCAATTGGTTAAGCGTTCGACTTTGGCTCAGGTCATGATCTCGCAGTTTGTGAGTTCGAGCCCTGCATCAGGCTCTGTGCTGACAGCTTGGAGCCTGGAGCCTGCTTTGGATTCTGTGTCTCCCTCTGTTTCTGGCCCTCCCCCACTCACACTCTATCTCTCTCTGTCTCTCTCTCAAGAATAAATAAACATTAAAAAAATTTTTTTAAGAAAAATTATGAGTAGTAATTGTGATTTATTTATGAATTTTTTTTAAATCCCCGAATTCTTTTCATGGGATTTTAACTTAATAAAATAATTGAGCCTCATGAAGTTGCTGTTTTGTGGGTCAAAAAGATCAAATAGCAAATTCCTGTGGTTCAAACTAATATTTATGGAAGAATGCTACATAATAGTGGTTACATTTGGCACAGTGAATTTTTTAAATGTATTTACTCCTTTTAAGTGAAATTAGCAAATTCTGTGTCACCTTAGGAACAGCTGGATTTTATGGTGCTGTAGCAATAGTACAACGAATAAAACTGTTAAGTGAATGAAGGTGGATGGATATTTCTTTCTTGATGAATTTAGAAGTGTCTAAGAAATACATTTCTGTGTATTTCACAATGTTTTTCTGGGCTGATTATCAGGTTTTTGTTGTTTTTAATCTCCATGTTTTTTCTCCTAAGTTACGAAAAATGTAGTTTATACCCTCGTTTTTCTAGAAACCTTGGATAGAACAATAATAAAGAAGTTAGTTGCTCCATAAGAAACAATCTTGGAACTTAATGCTAATGAGTTGGGTTTTTTTTGTTTTGTTTTGGTTTTTTTGCCAGAGCCACCACAGATTTCTATGTAAAAATAAGAAACAAAAACATTAATATGGTTTATTACAGGAAGGTTTTTTATAGGGGTTTGGTTTCATTGAGCTCCTCTGTGACAAAGCAAATTGATGGCAGTGATAGGCTAATGATGTCATTGTGATGTCAGTTACTCCTACTTATCCTGCACATGCTTGCTAGTTTGGAACACTGTATGTGGACCTGTGATAGGGGAGGCAAGACAATTCTGTATGCAGAAGCCCATCATGGCTGTAACTGGAGATGAAACAGGTAAGGATTTTAGAGAGAGATTTAAATTAATTCTGATTTTTTTTTGAAGTTTAGAAAAATGAGGACCCTCAGTGTTTCAAAAAGTGCTAATTTTCTATTAGCTGAGGGGTAAGAAGTTTCCTTTAATATGTATCTGTATGTATTCAACACACTCTGTTAAAGCATCTTAGTGTAAGTGCTTCTTTGCTCAGCATATCGTTTGTTTGACCAAGGCAGTAATCCTGTCTCTCGTCTTCCACATACTGCTTTACTAAAATAAGCTGTTACTTCATCTGCAACCTGTTGCAAATCCAATGCAGCTACAAGTTAAACATACGTAGTGTTCAACTTGTAAAAAATTAAGCTTCCGATTTCATTGTTGTGTACAAACGTCGCTCCAAAACAGAATAGGAAAACCCATCGTGTTAGGGGTGTTTGTGTGCCTACTTGTTTCTTTCCTCCTGTATTTAAAATGGTCTGTACCTCAGCTAATCGAGTTCAAAGAGCTGACGTCACTACATTTCCTGGAATCGTGTTCCGCAGGGAAGTGGAAAAGTTAAACTCCAAGCGAGCTGCACATTGACGTCAGCCCCGAGTCATGCTGTGATTTAGTCAGTTCCTTTCTGCTTTGTCAAGTGCTGCTGACAGATTTAGAGCTGTTAACTAGCTCGCCGCTGCCACTATCTCCAAGATCGCTCTTAGACTGAATAGCTTTTCTCGTAAGCCTTACTTTAACATTTCTCTTGATCTTGAGGTAAGTATCTGCTTGACGAGGGGGAACGCTTTGTGAAACCTGTAATGCTTGGCTGAGCAGAACTCCGCAGCCGTCTGTCCCGCTGTGGACGGACGTGGGAAGGCTGCGCCTCCTGCTCAGGCCGCCCGGCACGTGCCCGGGGAGAGGTGGGCTCAGGAGCTCCAGGGTTTCCGTACCCTTTGGTGGCTCCCGGCACTTGCTAGTCAGAGTGCCCTCTAGTGCTCAGTCAGGGAAGTGCGGGGCTTAAATTGTTTCCCACCCCGTCACAGTGCTTTAAAGTTGTGGTCTGAAATCCTTCCGTGGTTTGCTTTTCTTAAGTACAGGTAATGATTCTGACTTAGTTACTAATATCCTGTATGTGGTTGCATCGTTGTTTATTCAGGGATGTCTCATTTCTAACTCTGTTCTGAATTTGCACTTGAATTCCTGTAGAATGGATGATTATGAACAGCTTCACCACGGTTTAGTTTTTCAGAGTTAGTGGGTCTCGGTTCTCTTCCTAGATGAGAACATTCCATTGTTTTGAGCAGCTAAAACCGGTATTAAAGCGTTTTGAAAATTATCTTGAGGCACTATTATTTTTCTCAGGAGTTTTTATGAAATTTTAGAGAAGCTATAGGTTACAGAAGTTCTCAAATAACAAATTTATTGTAAGATATAGATGGACTTAATCTCAAATACTACATGTCATATGCTAGAAGCAAAAGGCATTTTGCGCATATGTTTATTTGCTAAAAATTTTAATTGGTTTATATCTTTCTTACTAACTTTTAATTCCAATTCTCATGTCTAACCATGAGAGAAAAGTAAAATATAAAAGATTTGAAAATACACAGAATATATTTAAAGATGAAAGTTAAAGGTAAAAATTTGCATATATTTTTAACCATTGTTTGTAAATAAGTGAACATTTTTATACATTTATGTGACACAATGAGCATACACCATCCTTGAATGGATTTTTTTTCAGTTTTATTCATAATGGTTAAACATGAGTTAGTTTTTCCAAATTAAAAATTTCCAAATGCTAAAACTAAAAAATGTCAAACTTTTTTCACAAGACCTCATTTAGTTTTGGAAATCATTATTTTTAGAATCTGATTAGTTTTCACAGAACCAATTCTATTTTGAAATGCTGTTTAAAAATGAGAAACTTTTTTTTTTTTTTTTTTTTTTTTTTGAAGAGCCCAAAGAGCATAGGGTTTAAGAGACTTTTTTGAAAGAATAGTAGAGCAGCTTTAGGACCCACCTTTGGATTATATCATTTTGGGCTACTTGTGTGGATTGGTGAACCAAATGGACTGATCTAGATATTTGGCTTATGCACTTTTTTTACCATGGCCCACATTTTACATAATGATGCAGTAGACCTGTGTGTGTGTGTGTGTGTGTGTGTGTGTGTGTGCATAAAACAAATTTTAAAAATAATGCTTATCTTTACATATAGTAAAGATGATGTACTTTTCTATTTTTTTTTTTTAATTGCTATTCTTGGCTCATGAAATTGATTTTATAGCTTACTAATGGGCTACAACTTGTAGTTTGAAAAACTGATGTAGACCAAAATCAGGTTCCTAACAATGACTGGTCTGGGAAGAGTTTTTATGAGTTTTTAATGTTTAAAATTGAGAGAGAAAGAGAGAGCACAAGCAGAGGAGGAGCAGAGAGAGAGGGAGACACAGAATCTGAAGCAGGCTCCAGGCTCTGAGGTGTCAGCACAGCGCCCGACGCGGGGCTCGAACCCATGAACTCCCAACTCATGGATCCTGACCTGAGCTGAAGTTGGACACTTAACCGACTGAGTCACCCAGGAGCCCCTAGGAGTATTTACTTATAGGATCATAGAATCAAAGGCAGAAAGCGAATACCTAAGGTTTATAGAATTGTATTATTGATTCTTTTGGGTATAGTCTAATTTTTTGTTAGAAATAGTTTTTGGCTTTATTCATAAGCTGATTATGTTAAGAGCCTAATTCCATATGTTTTAGTCTCTGAGTCTAAAAAATTCTAATATGTTGTATTCAGCCTGGATTTCTGAACTGTTAGAAACAAACATTCCAACTTATTCATATTTGGAAAATAATATCTTAGTTAATATTTGATGCATGAGAATAAGAATACGTTTCACCTTGTGAAAGGGGGGTACTTGAAAAGGTTTTCGTTTGGGAATTTTCACATAAAGAATGGTTTGGATTAGGTGTAACAGCTTAAATTTGGTAGCAAAGCAAGTTATAATTATGTTGTAAGTGGGAAAAAAAACCCAAGTCATTTATCTGCCTTAAGTTTTAATTAAACTCCAAATGTGTATGGAGGTTTACTGGCATTTCTATTGTGCTATTTTCCCACTATTTTTGAAAAAATTTCAGTGAAATATAATTTGGGATGATTGTAAAACTCTGCCTGGTTTTATTTGCCTATATGACTATATCACCTAATAAAATAATTATACTTTGCATTTATGTAAGCATTAAAATAAAAAAATAACAATGTTGGAGTATACATACAAATACAGATGTGGTCAGTGCTATCAAAGAAACTATCAGATCATGAGAGACCTATAGGAAGCAGGTAATATAGGTTAAGGTAGGCCTCACTGAAGAAACTATATTTAAATACCCAAAAGGAGAAGCATTTTCCATGTATTCTTACTGATGCACTCCGAGCAGATACTATTATATTCATTTTTTGTATGACAACATGGGTCAGTGTGGTAAATAACTCTTCCAAGTTTACAAAGCTAACAAGTGGTGAACCAGTTTGGATCTTCAGACTTCCAGAACAGACCTTGTCTCGTTCTGTTTCCACAGAACATTCACACAGAACATTGCTCCACAAAGGTCACCTGAGAAATTAATGCTAATGTTAGATGTTAATGTTAATGTTAGATGAGTTACCTATCATAGAATACTACATGCTAGTTATAAAACATACAAAATTAGGTTAGCATCATTTTAAGTAGTCAAAGTGGATTTTTTCTAGAGTATTTATTATTACTCTCATAGGACAATAGAGTGTGTATTTGCTATGATATAGAACCTTTAATTTCAATATTTATAATTTCTCATCTACGTAAACTTTTTTTGACTCAAGATTTTCACTTAAACAATTCAGGAAGTTCCCTCTATGTACCTTAAAGTAAAAATATTTAATGGCTTAATTCTTTGTGGTCTATGTGTCATAGTTATTGTAACAAATTTGAAAATGTTCAGTGTTTAAACAGTCATGTTTATATAGGGTTTAATTTTCCTGGGAAAAGTAGAGCAGTGGAGAAGGAACAGTCTCTGACAGTGTGAGACACCAGGCAAGGACACAACTGATTTGCACATTGGGAACACTGGTGTGGTGGTAGGAGAGGAGCGAACCAAATGAGAAAAGTGAAGACATCGGTAGCTTCTTGGAGCTACAGAAAAAGTCCCCCGCTTTATAAGTATGACTTCAAACTTACCTCTATTGCTTGTTCCTTAGGTATATTTGGGATTAGGGACACCTAGCAAAGTGACACATGAAGGTAGGAAGCTCCATTTATAAGAATGTTGTTATTCAGTTAATGCGCTCAGTACTGCAGAGATCTCAATAAGATATATACACAAGCAAGATCACCACCATTTGGGATGCGGAAAAGTTGTTCCACTTTGAAAGCTATCAGGATAGGCATTTGGCTGAATTTCTTATTTCTGTCTTTGTTAGGAAGAAACAAACACCTCTTTGACTTGTGAGGCTTTTCATTGTCTTATTACCAGTCTGATGAGCTTGCACCATTTGGTTATTTGTATTTCTCCACCTTTGAGGTTCCATTCTAAATGATTATAAACATTGAAAAGGACATTTTATATTATCTTTTAATAACTTATTTTCTAAAGGAATATAATACAGCATAACAATTTTTAATAGGCATATTTCTGGACAAAATAAGGAATAAGAGCCATACATTTCAATCATTCTATTACCCAGGTTTGTTAGAAGGGAAACTCCAGGGGAAAATATATTTATGGATGTTATATGCCTTTTAACTAATATACAGCATAAGCATAATTTGGAACATTGTCTTTCAGAACTTAAGGAAGGGAAGAGGAAGGGAACTAACATTTGCTGAATGCCTACCATGTGCCAGGCACTGTGCTAGACACTTTGACATACATTACAGGGGTTATTGTGAGTATTAAATGAGATAATGTATCCCCATTTTACAGATGAGGAAACTGAACTTGCCCCAAGTCACATGGCTGGTAAGTGGCAGAGCTGGACTAGAATCCAGACTCCAAATCCCGTGCTTTTTCTCCTATACCGTGTTTATAGCTTGCAAAGAGAGGTATGAAGTTAATGACCAAAATTGAGAGTTCTAGGATTTTCTTTTCCCATGAAATATTGATACTAAACCTAAAACACACTAAAAAATTCATGTCAGGATAGTTGGACATATACTATAGTTAGAACTCATCTGCTTCTCAGGTGCCAGATGACTAGTATCTAAGGGAAGAGTAGGAAATAATGCCACTTTGAATAAATACAGAGCATCTTGTAAGGGCTTCCCATGTCTCAGTGTTAAAGACTTAAAGACTTAGCTATAATAACAGCTAATAATAGTCTTAAAATAATAAGACTGCTTATTTTAAACATTCAAATGACAGTGGGCTTGTGCAAAACCCTGGGAAGTTCAAAATTTTTGTAGTGTATGTGTAAACCCATCAAGCATCCATTATATGCCAAGTAGCATGCTAGATTATAGAGAGTACCAAAGTAAAAAAACATATCCTTGACTTGTATTTAAAATTTTTATTGCCTTAGAATAAATTAGTATGTAAATATCTTTTTCTTATTATCTTCAGTCATAACTGTAAAGCCCCCACTGATGACTCATTTATTTTCAGAAATAATGTATACAGTGAAGTACTAGAACAAAAAATAATGTGGACACTTTTAGTAGTTAGATGGGACAGAAATTGGCCTTTATAGGAGTACAGAGATAAGACTGTGTCATCAAAGAATGTAAGATGGTTCTTTGAACTGTGATTCTAGGTATCCAATCTACTTTAAATTACCACTGAATTCATACTTCTGGAAACTGAAGTTAACTAAGAGAAAAACTTTTTTTTTTTGCCACTTGTTTCAACAACAACATTTTTTGACATTTGGATTTTCTCAAAATAAGAGATTCTCTTTGCCCATATCTTTTTAATGTATTTACTAAGATCATAGTTGAATATATGGAATTCATCCATTGACATTTACTCTGTGACCACTAAAAGTGTACCATCATATAGATTCTTTGGGATATTACAGACATTTCTTAATTCCTACTAATTAATACTAATTCATATTTCTGTCATAAACTACTGAGCTGCAATCTGATTTTTACTGAAGGAGATAAATATAGAGTATGTCTCAAACATTGTAATAAAACCCAATATATTAGCTGACATCGCAGAACTAATACATCTAAATATATCATCCCCTTCCAAGTTATCATTTTGAAGTGGTATTTTATTTCCCTAGCTGTTGGCTCAAAATCTTTTATTAAAAATTTTTTTAATGTTTATTTATTTTTGAGAGAGAGAGAGAGACAGAATGTGAGCAGGGGAGGAGCAGAGAGAGAGGGAATCCGAAACAGGATCCAGGCTCTGACCTGTCAGCACAGAGTCCGACGCGGGGCTCCAACTCACAAACTGTGAGATCGTGACCTGAGCTGAAGCCGGACGCTCAACCGACTGAGCCACCCAGGCGCCCCTCAAAATCTTTTAAGCATACTTGCTTTGAACTGCTTTTATCCTCCATGGTACCAAATTTGGTCCTTTGAGGGTGGTTTCAGCTTTTGGAAACAGGCAAAAGTTTAGAACCATTTCTGGTTTTAAGACCAATGAATGAACTTTATTTTTCATGTGTGAAGTATACCTGCCCCCCTTTTTTCCTTTAAAAAAAATATATATATATCCTTAAACAAACTTTTATGGATCATATAAGCATTCTGCTCTAACTTTATAGTATAGAAAATAGCAGATGTATACAAAAGGAGAGAGAGAGTATAATGAACCCCTCTGTACCTTCCTATTAATTTTGTTGCACTTCTCTGTGACCAGTGTGTGTGCAAAAGAACAACCCAGACCAAGGTCTGCATCCACGCTGCCTGCAAATGTCAACATGATGACATGTAAACCTCTCATCCGTCACTGGCTATTGTTCCAGTTTTAGAAAGTCTGTGTAGCCTCCAGCTGTTCTATTGTTTCAACCTTTATTATCCCATAACCTTCTTCCCTGGATGTGGGTAAAGAGAAAAGAGGACAGAACAATGCAATTCTATGCTCCATTCTATCTCCTCTGACAATGAGATTAAAATATAAAAAATCTTTAGTCAGCAGTTTATAACTGTTTATAAAATTATCTTCTTAAACATTTCCAAGCTGTAAGATAATATGGCATAGAATGAGATATCTGTGTATATAATATTTTAAATAGTCACAAAAACCAATTTAGGATTTTCCCCAAGTTTATTAATAGAGACTTTGCTGGTGATCATTATATTTGTCACAGTTACTATTAATCACCATTGTTTTTCAAATTATAGAAGGAAGGGGCAGTGCAACCTTTTAAATGGTATTTTTGTTAATCTTATGAAGACCGTTAAGTGATCTTCCCCCAACGCCATATTTTAAATTTTTTTCTTTATTTTTCACCTAATTCTTAAGCTCTGGGGGGGGGGGGGGGTGGTGTGGCGGGGAACTGGCATTTACCCAAAAGGAGCACACAGATTAGTTTTTGACTGACCCTTTAAATTGGTTGGCTATTTTCAGTGATAATATTCCATTTAAGTGGAAAAAGTCTGTGTCCCTTTGGTGTAAAAGTTCAGTTCTTACTCAATAGTTAGAATACATTTTAATGAAGCATGGAAGTGATGTGTTTTACATTTTGATTGGCATTGGTTCAGGCCAATTTTTGTAGGATTTAATAACTTTAAAAACTCTTTTTCTTGCCTTTAGCTTTGAGACAGCATGAATTTTGTAATATGTCGGAGTGTCAAATTAACTCTGGACAATACCTTCTCAAAGTTGAAACAGTGGTGGTAGAAACATATTTCATCACTTAAATCTATCTGTCTTTTCTAGGAAGCTATGTTTATTGTAGTAGAAAAGCAAATTTTGAATATAAATTAGGAAACTTGGAGGACTTTTATTAGTATTCAATCTGAATACTAAGTAAATATTAAGTCTGTCATTTGACTATGATTGTACTATAATTAGAAAACCTTTTAAATGAATACGTAGAAATATATTATTTTCTCAAGAAACCCTCAAAAGACAAAAATTATCATTCCCCAGAGAAACTAGATTTAAGTAGAGCTTTGCTGTTTTGTTTTTTATTTTGTTTTGGTTTTTAAACTGAAAATATAGTAAGCTAGTATTTTCCTTCCAGTACCTCACTCATCTGGTAGTAGGACTTGTATTTAAAGACATTCAGTAACTGTTTCAGGCCTGATATAGGGTTCAGGAAGACCTCTTATCTGGAATATTCAGAGAATGGAGATATTCTGCTTAGCTAAAATTTTTGCAGTGTTATGCTAGAACCAGCTCCCACTGGTATGTAGAGTGATTATTAAATTTTCAGGGTTTTTGTAAGCTGGTTGTAAAAAGAGCCATTATTAAAGATTATATATAAAGAAATACATACATATTTAATAAATAAGTTACATTAAAAAACAATGAATACTCAAAACTCATCACTTCTCATCATTTTATCTCTGCTCTTGAGGTTATTTACATGTCTTTTATCTGTATGTGCTACTTACTGTGTATGTCTTCCCATCTCTACATTCCGGGAGGCCACCCTGCTAGCCTGAAATTGGCCATGGTGAAAGTATTTCCGTCATACGCATTGATAAACAGGTCAGGACTGTTTTCCCCCAGAGAGCTGGTTATTAAACATTTGTCAGCATGCCACTGAGTTTAGGCTAAATGAACTATCAGTTGAAGCACTCTCTACTTTAGCCTTTGATAAACACCTTTCTAAAATGCACTGGGATGTTTTTCTACCTTAAATGTATAGAGCATGCTGAAGATTATTGTTCCAAATTGTTCCAGGTGTCTTTGATACCTCAGACTTCTTTAATGCTCAGAATAATCATCTTAAACATTAGCAAGTTCACCTCTTATGACATGTAAAAAGAAATATGTTATTTCCAGGTCAATTTTATATAAAATATCAAGTTGTAAATTGTTTATATAAATTTGTAATATTTTGTTTCATTGCAGCAGCCACTGGTGACATGCCAACTTACCAGATCCGAGCTCCTACTACTGCTTTGCCACAGGGAGTAGTGATGGCTGCCTCACCAGGAAGTTTGCACAGTCCCCAGCAACTAGCCGAAGAAGCAACACGCAAACGAGAGCTGAGGCTAATGAAAAACAGGTAGGATGTTTCACTGGGAATCAGGAACCACTTACTGGGCACATAATTTATTGCTGTGGGGCTTTTAAAGAAATTGCTTTTTCTAAGCCATTTCTCCCAAGTTAACTGTTATGTGGCATATTTGGGTTTGTGCTCTGCATGTGATGGTAATTAGATTGTCTTCTAATGAGAGTGCCTAGCCATGAAACCATGGTACATCCTTATGTGTCAAAAGGGTAATGTGTGAAAGATACATTAATGTTTTTAATCATGATGGAAGTACTTTATTACAAATAAAGATTTTTTTTAACTTGGTACTTACTTTGTGAAGTAGGTAATGAGTATAATTTTTTAGTTTCTTTATGGGCAAAATAAATGTGTGAGTTAAGCATTTCTAAACCTTTTAGGGGCACCTGGCTGATTTAGTCATAGAGCCTTCTATTCTTAATCTTGGGGTTACGGGTTCAAGCCCCATGTTGTAGGTAGAGTTTACTCAAAAAAAAATTAATTAAAAATCTTTTTTCTAAGCCTTTTATATGTAGTTTCCTTCTTTTTAAAAAATTTATTCTTGAGAGAGAGAGAAAGAGAGACAGAGCATGGGCTGGGGAGGGGCAGAGCAAGAGAGGGACACAGAATCTGAAGCAGGCTCCAGGCTCTGAGCTGTCAGCACAGAGCCCGACGCGGGGCTCGAACTCACAAACCGCGAGATCATGACCTGAGCTGAAGTTGGGTGCTTTACCAACTGAGCCACCCAGGCGCCCCTATGTAGTTTCCTTTTATCTAGTTTGTAACTTTGTTGGTTCTCTGTTATACTGAAATACATACTAATTCTGATAAATTTTAGTCAAGTGCAAATACAAAGCAACAAAGAAATAAAATTACTCATAGCCCCATCATCTAGAGATGCCTATTAATGTTATAGTGTATGTACTTTCAGTTTATGCTGTCTCCTTTTCTCACTTATTCTTGTACCATGTCTCTGTATTTTTATTTTTAAACAGGAGTATGTCCTAAAAATACTGTTTTCCAAAATTCTTTAATTTGACTTGTATATTTCTTGATTAAGTTTTTATGATGGAAAATGGTGCAAATTAATCTGATTTTCAAAATGAACAGAATAGTCTAAGAGTTCTCTCAGTTAAGTCTTGTTGCCTTATTCCTAATAATGTTCTCATTGTAAGAACACAAAACATTTCAGAGGAGATCATGTGCTTACCTATGACCAGGACCACATGGCGGTAGTTTGTTTAGTAGGCATTATTAGCAAGCTAGTTAATCTAGAAATTGTGGCCTCTGAGCTGCTATGATTCAGAAATAAGTGGTGACTTCCTAACTGTCCTTTGTAACTGAATGTGAATCAGTAGCAGCTATGTTCAGTTTACTAACAGCCCTTAAAATGTCACATTTTTATACATTATAGAACTCCTTAAAGTGGCTTCAGTTCCCAAGCAAATTAATTATCACAGACCACTAGGTGGAGTTTTGTACAGATTATCAGAAATAGGATTATTCAGGTATACACATCTTTCCCAGGGCTTGTTCCAAATTAACTAAGTCATGCTGGATTCATATTTTCCATTGTCAGTGTTTTGCTCAGAAATCCTGAAGGAGCTGAATGGATGGGGCTCACATGGTATCATACATAGTTGTTTTATGGATGGTCTCTAACTCAGATGTGATGGAGGAATATGGATATTATGAAACTGTACTTTCAGAGGTCTCTGGAGCTGTGAACATAATTGCTTGTGTGGTCACAGCAGGAAGTTGTGAAGTTCAATAAGAAATATAAAATGTGATCATAATGCAGACTGTAAAATTATTCATTGGTGTCTTATTTTCCTAAAGAAAATAAAAAGACCTAGAAAGTAGCATTCTTCTTTCCCTTTTGTCATTATTTTGTACCTTTATTTTTAGATTAAAAAATTGTGTCAGTAGAACTATCAAAATGAAATTGATGAACTGTTAGGCAGTGGGTTCCTATAAATGTGCCCCACAAGTACCTACACATGCATAAGAAATTTCCCTGGCCAGAAAAATCATGAAATTTTAGGTTTTAAAAAAGTAATCAGCAAATTACAACTATTGGATAGCGTTTGTGTTTGGGCTGTGAATAACCAAGGGAAATGGAGCCCTAACCTTGTAGGTGTTATTTTGATCTTCTATGGCTGGTCCAGAGATATGTACAGCCAGAACAAAAGCTGAGCAGTGTCATCAGGGATCCAGGTTTCTCCTCCCTGCTCTGTCATCTTCAGCACTGACATTTGTTCTTATCATCACAACATGGCTGCCACATATCTAGGCATTTCATCAGGCGGGAAGAAGGGAAAAGGGCTAGAGCCCAAAACTGGGGCTGGCTGAGTCTAACCTTTCTGAAAACTTCTCCTGGAAGACCCTCCCAGCATCTTTCTTTCCTTTTTTTTTTTTTTTTTTTTTTTTAATGTTTTATTATTTATTTTTGAGAGAGAGCATCCACGTGAGTGGGGAGGGGCAGAGAGAGAAGGAGACAGAATCTGAGGAAGGCTCCAGGCTCTGAGCTGTTAGCACAGAGCCCGATTTGGGCTCAAATGCATGAACAGTGAGATAATGACCTGAGCCAAAGTTGGACACTTAACTGACTGAACCACCCAGGTACACCAGCCCCCCTACCCCCCTGCATCTTTCACCCACATTTCCTTGGTTAGAAATAGCTAATAGAATCCCTAGCTCCAAGGGATTCTGAGAAGGATCTATTCTAGCTTTCCAGATCTCAACTTCAGAGCAGGACAAGGGAAAAGCAGATGATCAATGGCTAATAGGTTGCTCACTTGAGCAAGTACCATAGGTAGGTTTTAAGTGCTTCATTTCTACTGTTTCTTTCTTTAACTCTCATGTAACTTTCACATAAGAAAGGGTGTGGTTATGATCCTTACTTTACAGAAGAGGAACTCAGGTTCAGAGAGGTTAAGTAGTAAGTTGTAGCATCCTGCACTGGACAGAACCTGGGTATGCGATCAGGCAGTCTTTATTCCAGAGCCTGCCCGCTGTACTATACCAGAGTCATCTCAGAAAGACCTCAGAGTAAGCTTCAGATTTAACTTCATGGAACGTATGTAGGTTTTACTTATTAACCTGAAAGACCTCTTATACATTTCCTTTTTTATTCTTTGGCTGGCATTTATGATAGATATGATAGATATTTCTCCCAGTCCAGTGACAGTTTGTGTTTCTTTACAGCCGTGTCAACATTTCCTCTTTGCTATGTATTTCCTCTTCATGCTGAGGATATATCCAAATAAATGCACGGCCTGAAAACTGAGCTAACTATTAATAGAAGAAACAGGTGTTTTCCATAGCTGGGAAATACTTAGGAATGTACCATCTACTGGTGTGATCATTTAAAGCTTTGTGTTTGGAACATTTTCACTGGTAACATGCGCCTGCACCCACATGAGATATGAATTATGATATTTATGACAAATAGTATACTTTGGTAAAGAAAATGAAAAAAATAAATATTTCACAACACTGCTATTAGATATTTCAAATTTCATTTAATGGTAACTTGCTTTGTAAAATGACTATCTCCCTTCCAAATCTAGAATTTAATATAATGATCCAATCATGAAAATCTTGGTATTAATAAATGTATTTTAGTTCCTTTATAGAAAAGTTTAATTATGTTCTCAAACTGGCAAATTTATGAGCGTGCTTGGATTTATTCTCAATTTTTCCCGATGCATCATTTAGATTAAATAAATCTGTATTAAACAGATTCAGTTCACTTTTTACATTTTTTTTTTTGTTGTTGTTGTTAACTAGTTGAGAAGTCTGAGAGCTTTGTGAGTTCACAGGGTGAGGGCATTGTTCTTGGCTAGGAAGTAGGAGTTGATCTTTTCCTGCAGTTCACTGGGATTTCAAGGTCTTTTTTCTGCTGATACTGGGTCCCACGGAGAAAACACAGATAACAAGTTGTTAGTGAGAGTAAACCATCCTAAAAATACAGCAGAATTGGCCAAATCTATTGTGCACATCACTCCTGGTTCAGAATTGGGGCACTGTGAGTCGGCATTATAGTAACTGGTGTTCAGCCATCCAACACAGCTTTTGTTAATATATGTGTGAGTTATCTGTTTCAGTGTAGGCTTTTTTGATATGAAGCACACCCCAAAGGCAGTTATTTTCAGTTGACTACTCCAAAATAACACTGTTATCAGAGGGTGCATTCTACAGAGGACTTAAATGATGTGGTTGCCACCCCCTCCCACCCTAAAAATCAGGAGAAAGAGAAAAATGTTGGCTGTATTTATTCTTTTTTGGTGGGGCTATACATGAAAATGACTAGCTCATCTGTTTGTGTTTGTTGCTTTGGCTGGTCTGTCCTTTGGGCATGCCTACAGTGCTTCAACAATCTGTATATTGGGTTATTAATGCACTTGATTAGAAAACAGTCTTGAAATACACTTTTGGGTTATATAGTAGCTTCCTTTCCAAAATTTTAATTGTGGTGCTTTGACTTCATGGCTTTAAATTATCTGAATTACTGAGTGTTGTATTATGTACCCTCCCTTCTTCTCTTCCTTAATTTTCAAAAGCAGAGTCCATTTCATTTTGGTTCATGAAAATGTACATGACTTGCTTCCTGTTGTCTGTATCCAGGTTGTTTTCTAGCCAATAAACTGCTTCTTGCAGTCGTGGTTGAGCTTATTTGTTTTACTGGTATTTAGTCTTGAAGAATCAAAATCTCCAATAATGACATTTCAAGTTTCTGAGGATTAATTTTTTCCAGTATTTTTGATCAAATAAAGTTAATTCATTGTGATGGAATATGTGGCTTTTGGTGGACAAAAATAACGAAGAGACTTAAAAGGATCTGTAAGTGTTTTTGTAGAATTTCCACTTGGGAATGTGGTCCTATTGTTTTAGGTTACTGAAAACCATTCTGGTCACTGTGATCATGGAATGTGTGCCCTAAGAAAACACCATGTACAACGAATGATGGGCAAATTGTGCTCTCAAGTTGGTCCTGTTGTTTTAAAGTAATCTTATAAAAGGCATGTGCTTGGTTACATTTGTTGTGTGGCTTTGTATAAACCTTACCTAGGATTGATTGGCTGTTGAGTTTGGGGGGCAGAAGTTCATTTGAGCTGGTCTGAATTGTGCTGGGAAGTTGTTCCTGTAGTCATTTGCCTTGTGTTGGTTCCAGGGAAGCTGCCCGGGAGTGTCGCAGGAAGAAGAAAGAATATGTCAAATGTCTTGAAAATCGTGTGGCTGTGCTTGAAAACCAAAACAAGACTCTCATTGAGGAACTCAAGGCCCTCAAAGATCTTTATTGCCATAAAGCAGAGTAACTGTCTTTGACTTGGACCTTGTTTACTATGAACTCTAATCAAGGCAGGAGATGCAGCAATTCTACTAATTGCCATGTGGACTTGTGGAAGGGACACTTGTGACCCTTAAGAATCCAGTTTGGCTTAGTGTTTGACATTGAATTGGGAACGCTGTTCCAAGATTTGGAATGCAGCCATGATCACATTTAGCAAGCTTACTTCAGCCTGCTTGTCAATAGCATGCAAAAAAGTGTTTTGTTTCCCCCTTTGCTTCTACTTTTTTTCAGGGAAGCTGCTAAAGAATGTCGACGTCGAAAGAAAGAATATGTAAAATGTCTGGAGAGTCGAGTTGCAGTGCTGGAGGTTCAGAACAAGAAGCTCATAGAGGAACTTGAAACTTTGAAAGACATTTGCTCTCCCAAAACAGATTAGTAGAAATATTTAACTATGAACTGATTACAACATGTACAGTTGCTTTTGAAGGCAATACAATATATAGCCAGCAAGAATTACGGCTTTTTTCCTTTGTATCATTCATCATATTCTCTAACCTCTGACATTCCTAAAATGCCTCACTGTACGTAGTTAACTATTAGCTATAACTTCAATTTTTTAAAAAGAGACAGCTGTAAAAAATGTATGTAACATTCTTAAAATGCAATATTTGTAAGACTTGTTCCATTGCCACATATTTGCAGTTCCTAACCTCTGTGTCATGAATAGTGTCCTATGCAATAAAATTTTTTTGCAGGTCTTTAAAAATCATTTTAGGGAAGGATGATCAAGATAATGCATCCAGCAGTACAGTAAAAGCAAACCACAAACAAACAAAAAAATACCTCAGGAAAGAATTGAAAGAAAAAATTGAAAGAATCTAATGATATGCCTATATGAAAATAATAGCCTATAAATGAATTTATGGCATTTGCAGATTTTTATATTACTTGCTTTGTAAAGAAAATATTGTATTGCTGTCCTTCAATGCCATAGTTGAAGAGAGTTTTTAATAGAACCATGTTGGTTACACTTTGTAGTGTGTGGTGCTCATTTAACTATCTGAACCTTTACTACAGTTTTTACTCTATTGTGTAATATAAAAGATCTTGCAGAAAAGTTCTTAGTGTCGGTTTGAATGAATGAGCCTAATGAAAGTTATGACAAATTTTTAATATTTGGAACGTGTTAAAAGTTGACGTTAAAAATGTATCTGCATAGCTTCACGTGTGTGGAAGCCTGTTTCTACACTGGGTCATGCTCTTTGCAGATGCCCTTTGCGCCATCTCATCAGTAGGATGGCCCCAGAGCTGTTACACAGAAGAGCGGCTGCTGGAGATTCAGGTTGTGTGATGGAGTAGGCCTTTCTGCAGATAGTCTGGAAATCTCCTGTTGACGGCCCCTGGTTGTGAGTTTGAGCTAACAGCCATAGGAGTTTTAAAGTAAAAACCAAAACAACCCAAGATTTTATTTTCCCTTTCAAAACATCTTGAAATCTACACCAGATCAAAGATTTTTTTGTCAGCACATCCAGATGAAGTTCACTACCAGCGTTATTACTGGTATTTACATTTCGTTCTGTTTTTATAATAAAAACCTTCAAGGTATAAGCCCGAAGCCCTACTGGTAAGATGCTCTGTCATCTCTCCTTCACTCCTGAGACATTTGTTGAATGCCTACCATGTGCTAGACTCTGCTCTGTGTTCTCTCATAACTTGTGATTTGTTCAGGGTGTGCCCCCCCCCCCCCAACCCCTACTTTCAATAGTGGAACCTGGTCAGTATGTCAGGGAGGTACAGAAACAGGAGGTCATTTGTATTGTGTCTAACTGCTGTACCCCCAGCCCCCACCAGTCATAATTCTTTCCCTTATCTGTAACTCCCAGAGGTAGGGCCTGCCATTTGGGCCTTTCTTTAGAAAGACTTACCTACCTTCAGAATCTGAGCTCCGAATCTCTTTTATCTCAATTTTTGTCTTTTCTTCTACAGAGAAGTAAGATGAGGAAAGAAGACAAGGAAGAAAAGAGGAAAGGAAAATCCCAAGTTTCAGGTGAAAGAAAATGGGGCTTCATATTCAGTCAGTCGCTGTAAATCAAATGTGTGCTCAGTGTGGAGCTGAGAGGGAGACACAAGGATCAGCAGACAAGATGTAAAAAAGTTAGAGGCAGTGAATGCCATATGTTAGAATTACAGACAGATGTAGGCAAGGATTAAATAAGAAACTATCATGGAGGAGGCAGATTTTGAACCGGGTCTGAAGTACGTGATAGTGTGGGGGAGGAGGGTATTCGGGACGGGGCATGCAGCGCATGCGCTATACTCCAAGGAGCTTGAATTTAGAACGTTACTCCTCGCACAAGAGTTTAGTTTCCAAGAGAGGGAAAGCCTGTGCATGTGTTCCTGTGTGGTCTCTGCGCTATAAAATAGCTTGTTATTTCAGAGGAAGGAGATTGCATCTGATTACTTGGGGCCACAAAAAGCAGGTGTCTCCTCATTCCCCAGTGGTTTAAACTAGGAGGAGATATTATGCCCTCCCCAAACAAGAAGTGCAGAGGTAGGAAATCCCATGCTTGTTTAATTTAGTGACTTAACAATGGCCTCACGACCAGATCATTGCTCCCTGTTTTGGCTGGTTCCCCCAATCTCAATATTGCTGCTACAGATGCAGGCACCGGAGAGGGGACAAGTGGCACACCCCATTCTTCTGTCCTGTTTTAAGAGCAAAGAAGACTTGCACACCAGACCTTCAGCAGCAGATTCCCTCGAGTTTTACCAGCTAGATTTTCACCAGAACCTCCCTCCATAACCAATCACTGGCAAGAGGAGTGGATTACTAGTGAAGATTCTACCCTTGGGGCCGAGGGGGTTTCAGGCTTCTATGAAGCATATGGCCATCAGTGTTGGATCAAACTGGGGCTCTGGGAGAATGGTGTGTGGGCAGCTGACAACGTAAGGAAGACGCATGAGTGCTTCAACTGTCCAGGAAGTTAAGTGGCGGTTGTTAAGAGGGGACTTGGGCCAAGCTCTCAGAGGTGTGTGGGAACTTTTAATTCTTACTTCTCCAGTGTGTCCCTGAAACAAAAACTTGTGCTACTAAAAATACAGTTTGATAGCTCTCCATTCGGCCTTCAACAGATACTGACTACAACCTCTCGCTAAACAGCGAGCAGCGAATTGGAAGCTGCATGGATATTGTACACCTTGTAGAACAGTGTTGCATAGAATCCACAGCTGTCATTGCATTTGTGTCTCTTTTTTTTTCTCCTATAATTTTCAGAATCTGGACTTATGCATGTAGAAATTACCGATCGTGAATTGTGGGATTACGCCTCCTTTTCAGATTTAACTAGGTAGTTCTCGATGTTAAATCATTTGAAGCGAGAAAATAAAGGAAATGAATTTCTGCCGCATATTTAAATGTGTTTCAGCTCTAGGCTTGCTTGAAGGAGGACCTTTCACATCAGCAACCACACTTCTAGGTTTTCTTCATTATATTCTTCTTAATGTCCAGTACGGTCTGTTTCCTACGTGCTGAAAGTACACTTTGAAAACAAATGAGGACTTGTGAAACCGACACAGTTTTTCTAGTCTACAACCAAAAAGAATGAAGCAATTTGGACACGTGTGAGCTAAGCAGAGTTGCAAGCCAGCCGGCTAGCCATGATGCACTGATTTTCCTGTTTTATAATATGTACCAAGGTTTTCAGGAACTTAAATGTGGCTCATCTTTTCTAAGGTCGTCCCAAAGACACAGGCCTGATTCTGAACTACTTGAGCATGGTATATTTCAATATTCTATATAAATCCATTTTATCATAGCTACGTTTCATATTTATGCATTTTAGAATTCCAAATGTATTTTAGTGCAAAGCATTTTTAACATGTTTGTTCTTCAAAGATCCATTTTGCCATGGGGTGCTGTGTGACAGCTTACAATGAGATTTAAGATATTTCTTTTCAGGGCCATCTTCTTTACACATCCACACATAATTAATTCCATCAGGGATGGAAAATGATGAGTAAAAGGAGAAAGCTAACCTTGTTATATAACTTTGTTATACTAGATTGTACTTGCTCAAATAAAGTGCGGCCCTTGTTATTTCCAAGCCAGTCTTAATTTTCAAAAGGATGCCGAGTTTTTTTCAGATTTCTCTATCAGAAAAATATTTGGGAAAAGAGCATCGAAAAGCTGAGCCAGCATGGGTTATTTGGAGTACACACACACACACACACGCACACACACACACACACACACACACACACACACACTTCATTCACTCTCTGTTCTTTCTTTTAATTCAGGTCTTTGCCTTCCCTGGGCAGTAGAATAGAACTGGACATAAAGCCCTGCTCTAAATCTACAGTAGGTATTCCTTTGATTCCTCTGTGCAGAAACCAGTCAAAACCTGAAATAATTCTGAACCAGAAAGATTTTCCTTTTCTTTGTCCCACCTCCCATGGGGTCTGTCCATCACCTCCCAGTTGTGGGGGTGCATGGGCAGGGTAGCAACCACGGGCACTCAGATACTCTGAAGGGCACGTGAGGCTGGACTTTCAGCTTCCCAACTCTCATGAGGGGAAGACATATGCTCTTCTAAGTTACAAATTGACTTTTTACTTTTCAAAAATTAGCATGTTAAAGAACACTTTTTAATGTAGGTAACACATATTTGAGGTTCAAATTTCAAGAGCTACAATGGCATATGGTGAAAAGTCAGTCTCCTGTCCCTGATTTGATGCCACCTCCTGGGAGGGCAACCACTATTACCAGTTTCTTTTTTGTGAAAGAGATACCTTTAATTCATCGATCATGCCACCTGCTTCCTTAAATTATTATCCCATCGTCAGAGCTGTGTGATCTGGAGTTTCTGGAAAGAGATATAGAGAGTCAGCACATTCATTCAACAAGTCAACAAGTGAGGTTGCATTAGTAAGAGTAAGTCCAGAAGGAGAGAGGACCAGGGGCTGTGACAACCATGTGACTTCATGGACTTTTTTGTTGTTGGACTTTCTTCAGTCATGTGCTGAGTTCTATGGATGCTATAACCATGCGGCTGTCATCAAAAATAATTGCTGCCATTTACAGAGTGCTTACTCTGTGCCAGGCACCAAACAATGTGCCATATAGGGCTTATCACAGTTAATTCTCATAACCCAACAAGTGTTGGTGCTTTTATTGTCATCCCCAGTTGGCAGATGAAGAAACAGGCTTGAAGACAAGGGCAAGTAACTTGCCCAAGGTTCCATAGCTGTCAGAGCTCAAGATCAAGAGCAGAACCAGGCAAGGGGAGGGGCGCCTGCATAGCTCAGTCAGTTGAGTGTCAGACTTCGGCTCAGGCCATGATCTTGCAGTTCATGAGTTCAAGCTCTGTGCAAGCTCTGTGCTGACAACTCTGAGCCTGGAGCCTGCTTCAAATTCTTTGTCTCCCTCTCTCTCTCCATCTCCCCCCCTCTCACTCTGTCTCTGTTTCTCTCTCTCTCAAAAATAAATAAACATTAAAAAAATAAAAAAATAAAAAAATGAAAGAACCAGGCAAGGGACACAATGCCTCTGCCTCAGGGCTCTGACCTAGCCTGGATCAACTGTAGGAGAGGGACCATAAGAAGTGCATGCTGGCCAAGCAGGTGATGGCTGCTGTGGTGATAGTTCTGTGGTTCCAAGTGGTTAGATCTAGAAATCTCCAAACTTTTTATTTCCTAATGAGCGAAAGCATTTATTAGTTTCTCTGGTTTCTAAAATCCCTGATTTTGATCAGAAGAAAATGACTCTGTAGTTTAACTGGCTATTGGCACATCACATCAACAGTTGTACTCATTGAAGTCAAATCATCAAGGTGAAAGAAGTCCCGAAAGTGTACAGTTGACCCTTAAACAATATGGTTTGAAGTTCATGGGTCCACTTGTACATGATTATTTTATGGTACAAAACTGTAAATGTGTTTTATGATCTTCTTAACATTTTCTTCATCTAACTTAGTTTATTGTAAGAATACAGTACACAATATATAAAATGTGTTAATTGACTGTTATCATTAAGTCTTCTGGTCAATAGTAGGCTATTAAAGTTTTGCGGGGGGGTCAAAAGGGTTGGATTTTTACAGCAGGGAAGGGGATGTCGGCACCCCAACCCCTGCATTGTTCAAGGATCAACTGTAGTTTACTCCTTTAATTTTATAGACCAGAAAGCCAAATTTCAGGTTAATTTACTTAACTACTGATAGCTCTTGGCCATGGAGAGACCAGAATACTCAGACCTTTTAACTAGTATAGTAATCTATATTACCATGATGCCTTGATTTTTTTTTTTTTTTTTTTTTGCCCCTGTGGTCTGATGAGAGGGAAGCTCATGAAGGAATGCCTTGTCACTCACTGTAGGAAAGTCCTGCTGGTCTCTGGGAAACAGTGGGAGGATGCAGGGACCCTGTCAGGTCTGTCATGGCCTACTACTTTATGAGGACATTTGACATACGGTGTAAGGGTCTCTAGAACAAATAGCTCTCAACAAGCCTTAACACCAAACAAGTGTTTGATGAGCTCTGGAAAGCACGGACTTATGGCAGACCAGTGTCGGTTTGACTTAGGAATAAACTTTAAAATTCTTACGTTTTAGGGGCGCCTGGGTGGCTCAGTCAGTTGGGTATCTGATTTCAGCTCAGGTCATGATCTTGCTGTTTATAGGTTTGAGACACGCATAGGCTCTGTGCTGACAGCGGAGCCTGAAGCCTGCTTCAGATTCTGTGTCTCTCTCTATCTCTCTGCCTGTCCCCTGCTCATGCTCTGTCTCTCTCTCTCTCTCAAAGATTAACATTAAAAAAATGTAAAATTCCTACCTTTTAAACACAGTAACTATTGGTACACTTTTGAGGAAGTAAGTAGCCTAATAGGGAAGCTATTAAAAATCAACTTTTTAGATAAAGGATAACATGACTGTACCTATATGTTTATTGTTTGGCATTCCATATATCTAGAATTTTTATTTAGTAGGTATGAGCATTCCTATTTTTACCCAGTTGCACTCCTGTTTCTGAAGCACATTAAATTTTGGAGAACACACTCTGGGGTCAGGCCTCACCCAGTTTTCCCCTAAGTCATGGATGGTTGCACCCATCCAATATTTACTGAGCATACAAGACTATTTAGTGTTATAGCCACTGCCCAACATGATGCATGTGCCATTTCTGTAACTCCTTATTCTGTTTTAAACATTCTTAGTCTATGAAGGCTTAAAAACTGATGGGTAAATAAGTGATTTTAAAATGAATCATTTTGCAGCAAAATTGCTGATTTTGTTTGAATTGCTTATAATTAGTTATTTTAGGTGGTTAGAACATAATGGAAAATGAGATCAATGTTAAAGAGTCTTGCCCCCCATACTATGTGTGGGTGTCACTCAGTTGTGGCCATGGATAGCATTTTAATTCTTATCTTAACCTGTTATCAGACTGTGGGATTCCAAAGGATCGGGGGGCATGATCATATCACTAGAAATTATTGACAATACTGGGAAAGTACATCTTTCATTCACTGTGGGAGAGCAGTGATATTTTCAAGCTTAAAAAATGTAGTATATCTTGTTGCTTAGTAGATGTCAAGATCAGCATTTGTTTTGTTATCTTAGCTTGAAAGTTCAAAAAAATGTGATTGGAGATTAAGGCACTGATGATATTTGGCAATTGCTTAGAAGTTAGATTAGTGACAGAGTAGTGCTATGCCTTTGAACAACTGAAATTCAGGGACTTTTGATGTGATATATGAAATTAGGAATAATAGCAGAATGTTAGAAATTCCAGATTTTGTAACATTAATCCATTTCAATATGAATTTTTAAAAAGTAAATACACAGATTTTTTTTTCACATACAAAAATGTTTTAAAATACACAGGCATGTATGCTACTTTGATCAGCCAGAATTCTTACTATCCTTTTTCTCACTTAGCTCATAGTGTTAAAAATAACACATTTGCTGCCACTAAGATTGCAGCTTTTAGACAATGCAAAATATATATATATATTTTCAGGCATAGTATAGGTCTGTATTATTTGCATGGTTTCATTTATCCTTTTATTGAGATGTCTGAATTGATACTACCCAGCTGGATTTTGTTGGGAATTTAGACCCTGAAGGGCAGAACACAAATCTCTTTTATCAAGGGTACATAACATGCCTGACCCATTAATCTTTCAAGTCAAGAGACATGACTTACGTCATTAAATGCCTGGTTGCTCTTGCTCCAGAAATACTTATAGGATCATGCAGTTTGGGGGAGGGCAGGGGAAGTTGGCAGACCAGTGCTTAGTAACTGGAGCTCCCAGCATAATGGTAGAGAGTGAAAAAGACTGGGTTGCCATGGACTGCAGAACAGCTAGGGGCCCCTTCCACTGCTGGCATAGACTTCATTCACCAAAGCACATTAGGACTCCATGTGTAATTTTTCAGTCATAAGGCATTTTCACCTTAACTAATTACTTGAATATTTCTTCCAGAGCATTTAGCATCCCTAGCATCGTTGTCTCATGACTTACTTTACGGTTCTTGAATCAGACAGTGGTTATCTGTGTTTTTCAAATCTGCCCTGGATAGAAAGAACTACAGAAACAACAAAAATCCCCAATGTTACAGATCATGTAAATTGCAGAATGAATAACGGATGTGATTTTGTTTAAAAAAACGCTTATTTTTGAGAGAGAGGAGAGAGAGAGAGACAGAGAGAGGGCATGAGCAGGGGAGGGGCAGAGAGAGAGGGAGACAAAGAATCTGAAACAGGCTCCAGGCTCCAAGCTGTCAGCACAGATCCTGATGCAGGGTTCTAACCCACAAACTGTGAGATCATGACCTGAGTCAAAGTTGGATACCCAACTGACTGAGCCAGCCAGGTGCCCTGGACATGTGTTTGAATCTAGGGTCTATGGCTGAGAGCCCACAAGACCTGGTTCTAGTCCTAACTGTTCAATTAACCACCTTTGTCACTTTGGCCAGATCACTTAACATGTCACTTAACCTCTGTCTTCTCTACTTTGACCTTGACATTTGGTGATACTGTGAAGGAAACAGTAGACCCTCAAATTTCTGAGAAAAGTTAATGTAAGTATCATCTCATCAGATCCTATTTTTTCTTATCTCTGTGAGCAGTTTCTGGATTCCTGGTACTCAATCATTAATCCAAGAAATTGTCATTCACGTTGCTTTTAGTATTAACCAGAATTCAAAAGCAAAAAGCCCTTAGATTGAAACTGACCTCATGATGAAGGCAGGGCATCTATTTTGATTTGGGAAACCTAGGTTAATATTTTGACACTTGAAAACTTTATTTGGACAAACCTTATTTCCTTTACTTGTAAATCTGCTTAAAATGTGAGAGAAAAATTTCCAGCTCACAAGTTTCCTCCGCCCTTAATCATAACAGGGCTGCACTGAGCAAAAGGAAGTTTTAGCCCAGAAATAGTTGTGGTTTTCAATGTGTATTAGGTTTACCTTCCTATAATCCAATGTATTTTATGTTTTCAGAAGATCTATGGAGGTAATGAGAGAGACCGTACTCCTTTTAAAAGATTTCTTCATATTACCTAGTTACTTGAAAAGTTCACTGGTTAATGTTTGTCTAACTTAAAGGGAATTAGACCATCTTAAAAATTCCCCTTTAAAATGTACAATGTAAGATAAAATAGTTGTAAAAAGTCAAAGTTTATATGTTTACTACAATGTATAAGTAGTCCAAAACTAGTTTTAATGATTTTGTTATTTTCAGTAAGAATGAATAGCTTATTCAAAACTATTGTGGCTTGAAGTTAGTTTTATTTATTGTATATACCATGAATAAAATGATTTGATAGCTTCAATCATTGTAGATCTGTATAAGACAACATTTGAAAATGTTTCCTGGGGCGCATGGGTAACTCGGTTAAGTGTCTGACTTTGCTCATGTCATAATCTTGTAGTTTGTTGAGTTTGACCCCTGCGTCAGGCTCTGTGCTGACAACTCAGAGCCTGGAACCTGCTTCAGATTCTGTGTCTCCCTCTCTCTCTGCCCTCCCTGGCTTGCACTCTGTCTCTCTCTCAAAAATAAATAAGCATTAAAAAAAAAAGAAAATGTTTCCTTATTCCTGATGCCTAACTCTTTGATAACTTCAAGCATCTGAGAGCCAGAACAAAGGCATTTCTGTAGTGAAAGACAGCTATATCTAGCAGTTGCTGGCTTCTTCTTAGAAAATTAGGTTTATGGAAAAATCCTTCATGGCTTGACTTTGCTGACATTCTGTGGTCATAGGAAGCATTGCAACTAATTTGTTGCATGTAACTTTCTTGAGGTATAATTTACATTCCATAAAACTCACCTGTTTTAAGTATACAATTCAATGATTTTGTGCAAATTTGCTAAATTGTGCAATCATCACCACTATCCAGATTTGGAACACTTTCACACTCCAATAAGTGTTTCACATTCCAATAGTCAACTAATTTGGTTTTATTTTGTTTGCTGTGATACAGAAATGGTTAAGTAGGTTTTGTAATTTGAAATGCCTGGAAATTTCAAAATAACTAGAAAAGAATTCTATTCCTGAAGTTTTGTTTTTTTTTTTTTTTGTATTTCTTCAGCTAGCATCTAGGCTTTGAGCCACACTTAGAAAAAAATCAGAATTATTACATCTTTGGTTGAGTACATTTCACACAATCAGGTGAAGACTACACTCAGAAATTAAAAGATCCATTGTTATTAAGCCTATTAAGGGATTAAACATGTATTTTTAAAGTATTATGATTTTACTGATATCCTATTTGCCACTCAAGGATTTGTTTATAATTGAAGGCTTATCCAAATCAAAGGACCTTACACCCTGTACGAGCTGTTAGGGATCAGAGGCATAAACACTGCCTCTGTTTTTGCAAAGCTTATTTGTCATTTCTGTTGATCTGGTCCTGAGAAGCTTGGTTTCTATCAATAGAACATTAAACTAAAAATCCATCAACCTTTGCTCCCTCACCTCCTCACCCCTCGATGGACTCTGAAGTACCTCAACACATTGTAAGGTTAAAAAAAAGGGAGAAGAAATGGAATAGATATTGGGACTTAAGGCAAAATTTTCACTGATGAAATTATATATTTTTATAGAGGTTTCTTGACCCTATTTGAATAATTGTGAATCCTGGTGCTTCTTATTTTTGATCTTGATACTTTAGAAAAACAGGAAAGAATATAATGTAGTATATGGTTGTCTTGGGTTTCATGATCAAGACTACTGGAATTGTTGATTGTACACATCAAGCTCTTCATCCTATTCTGTACATTCCATCTCCACTAGAAATTTTGTGTGCGTTAATAGTAGGAATACCATGTAAATTTGAGACTCAGAACTGGCACTGACTCCTCTGTGCCTAGAGAGGTTCACCAACCAAGACACTGTGTGTCTTTGGGCTTTGTGTCTTATCGGTGGATACAAAGAGAACACCACGTTCCAGTTACAATACTGACAGGTCATTGTGTGCGTTTCAAGACGTATCTATAGGTGGCCTGATTAACGATATGTGGATAGTTTATGTACTTCTGATGTCCTGAAAAGGGTGTAGAATGGGCAGCACAGGTCTTTGTGCACCTGGAAACTCCTCTAGGTTACCAGGATGGTTTCCTGGGCAGTGAGAGGCATCCATTTCCAGTTGCTCTGCCCTAGATCCTCCAAAAGGAAAACGTGTGTGTGTGTGTGTGTGTGTGTGTGTGTGTGTGTAACTCTGTGGTAGTAGTATCCATGTATACATTCAGGGCATGAACAGTTGCAGAAATAAGGGAATGCACCTGATGTCTTGCTCACGTTTTGGAGTTCTTCCTGTTATCTCTGACAGTGGGTACAGCTGGAAATAAACTAGAATCTAGTCAGAAGTTTCTCATCATGGTGGCTGTCAAACCAACCTGCCTTGGTGCCAGAGATTGGGAAAGAATTACAGACCAATTTAGGTTTTTAATATGGAAGCCAAAATCTTGAATAAACTATTTGCAAATATAGTTTAACAGTACTTTTAAAGAATAATAGAGACCAGCTAAGTGGAGTTCATCTCAGGAATGTAAAAATGATTCAGTATTAATAAATCTATGAATATAGTTCACATATTTATTAAAAAGGAGAAAATATCTCTATAGATGCCAAAAATTTTTACTACTTTCAGCACCCGTTTCTGATTTAAAAAATCTATAGTAGAAAGGTTTGTATGATTTTAAATACGTGTGTGTCAAAGCACCAGTTAACATCATATTTGATGCTGAGGACAACAGATCAATAAAGGAAAACAAACAAGAGATGAAACTGACCACTCTGATTTTTCCTTTGACCCCTCTTTCCTCATAAAATCTTATCTTATTTTCATTTTGTCTTCTATTTTCCCCAATCTCCATTTATTGCTATAATCACCACTGGTTGATTTCCACTGCTCTGCCTTCTTCTCTAGCAAAGAGCAACCAAGATGGTGAGTGGAAAGCAGCATCTTCTGTTTTTGAGGGAAACTTAGCCCTGGGCTCCTATGTATCTTTTTGACTTGTCTCTCTTTTGTTGGGAGTATTAAGGTGATTTTTATGGGATTTCCCCCCCACTCACCTACCTTCCTCTTATACTGCTCCTGGGGGTGGGAACTGGGATGAATTAGAAGCATCTAGAACCCTGCTCAGTCAAGAAGATAGTAGGAATCTGCTGTTTTTCTCTCTTGTTGATGAGTTTTTAAAGATTATAAGTGTGACACCCCCTCCCCCCCACACACACCTTTTTTATTGCTACAGCATCATTTTGCTTTTAATCTCCCCATTTTTGTAATCATTAATTTGGGGGAGATATTATCTTTTCTGAACTCTCTCTCCATTTTACACTCAAGGTCCAGAGTGGACATATAATTTAAAAAGAGAAATTGGCAACTTTCATGGGAAAGTGAAGGATCTGTGGCAATCATGTTTGGATTAAGACCATATTCTATTTTATCTATAAAATGGGAACCCCTGGAGCCTGCAGTATCAGGTTGGGTATGATCCTGGCTATTAGCAAGTGGGGAAACTCATCTGAGGTGAGAAGATACCAGAAACCAGGTATGTTACTGTGGAATGCAGGCCAGGAACTAGATAGGGACTTTTTTTGTCCGTCTTTGGAACTTGCCACAAAATGTTGCAGCAATGGGAGCCTCAGAGGCAGAGAGCAAGAGAGATTTAAGAAAGAATTTATGGAGTCACACCTTCAGTAGTGGATTGGGTGGATTTAGTGCTGTCAACCCACTGGTTGACACAGGAAGTGTTCCTGTGGCAGAATGCTTGGAAACATTCAGAGGGAGACTCGGCAGTAAAGTGTGTTGTCAGGAATCATATGTCAGATTTCTAAACACACACTGACAGGAGAAAAGACCTCTGCATATGTACCAAATCAGAAAGACTTGTGCCACAAGCACAGGGCAGATGTGGAGCTACTGGAAGCAGTCTGTGAAATTGGGCTCTATTGGACCAAGTTATCAGGAAAGCAGAGCACTACTGAGGAAACAGAGGCCCTGATTCTATCTGGTAAGGAAGCTAAGTTCAAGAGGAAGAGAGGGAAGAAACCACATCGAGAGTCTTCTGGGACCAATAGAGTGGTTAGATGTGAACAGTGGAGTGGAAGCAAGCATAACTCAGGATGCTAAATTCTTGACCACAAAGTTCTGGGAGACAGAGATAGACATGTCTCGCTGCTGAGCCAAAGTGCCCTTGGAGCAAGCCCAAGGCCATGATCAAGACGATGTATGCCCTACTTTCTCTCCAGTGTGGGGCCTTAGGTCATGGTTAGTGTTGTGATGACCAACAGGCATTGCTAGGGCACACTTGTTGCCTACCATGGCAACAACTTCATGGCTTTGGGGGATTCACTGAGTTTGAAATGTGTATTATTGCACTGGCTGCAAAGAGGATGGACTTTTTTTTTTTTTTTTAAGTTTATTTACTTAGAGAGAGAGCATGAGCAAGAAAGGAGCAGAGGAGAGAGAGAATCTCAAGCAGGCTCGGCATCATCAGTGTGGAGTCTGATGTGGGGGCTCGACCCCCTGAATTGTGAGATGATGACCTGAGCCTAAATCAAGAGTGGGATGTGTAACCAACTGAGCCACCCAGGTGCCTGAGGATGGGATTTTTATAGGATACTATCCTTGTGGTAAAATCCCTACTTTAGTCATGCAGATGTCAAGGAGGGCAAAGGTGGCTGAGCCAAAAAAGACCTGACATCCTAGTCCTCTTTCTCTCTCTCTCTCTTTGCCCTCCTCTCTTGCAAAAGCAAAGACTAGCTGAAGAGTGGGTCAATTAGTGATGTTTGTGTGTGTCAGAGTGCTGGGGATGGAGCATCCCCCTCCACCATTGAGATAATAAATTTGTGTTGTTTTCAGCCACCCAGTTTGTGGTAATTTATTCCAGCAGCCACAGGAAACTCCTACAGACTCCTACTCAATCCTACAAGAGGAAGTGTTCTTTACTATGGAGCCTCAGCCCAGACCTACTGAATCCAAAACTCTAGGGAAACTGTGGGTTTAATTTTTTTTTTTTTTTGAGAGAGAGAGAGTGAGTACGAGCAAGGCAGGTGCACACTATTAGCACGGAGCCTACGTGGGGCTCAATCCCATTAACCATGAGATCATGACCTGAGCCAAAATCAAGAGTCTGAAGGGGCGCCTGGGTGGCGCAGTCGGTTAAGCGTCCGACTTCAGCCAGGTCACGATCTCACGGTCCGTGAGTTCGAGCCCCGCGTCAGGCTCTGGGCTGATGGCTCGGAGCCTGGAGCCTGTTTCCGATTCTGTGTCTCCCTCTCTCTCTGCCCCTCCCCCATTCATGCTCTGTCTCTCTCTGTCCCAAAAATAAATAAAAAACGTTGAAAAAAAATTTAAAAAAAAAAAAAAAAAAAAAAAAAAAAAAAGAGTCTGAAGCTTAGGGGTGCCTGGATGGTTCAGTCGGTTAAGCGTCCAACTTCAGTTCAGGTCATGATCTCACGGTTCATGGGTCTGAGCCCCATGTCAGGCTCAGGCTTTGTGCTGACATCTTGGATCCTGGAGCCTGCTTTGGATTCTGTGTCTCCCTCTCTCTCCACCCCTCCTCCCTCATACTCTGTCTCTGTCTCTCAAAAAAATGAATAAATGTTAAACAAATTTTTTTAATTAAAAGGAGTCTGAAGCTTACCCAACTGAGCCACCCAGGTGCCCCAAAACTTCAGTTTTAAAAGCTCTCCAGGGCTCAGTGTGGAGCCTGCTTTGGATTCTCTCTCTCCCTCTCTCTGCCCCTCCCCTGCTCACACTCACTCTCAAAATAAATAAGCATTTAAAAAATAAAAGCCCTCCAGAAAATTCTGACACCCAGCTAGAGGTGACAACTGCATCTGTAAAGACTCTTCTTTTCCTCACCTGCTATAACCAGGGTCTCAGGCTTCAGAGGATGTGTTTGGGGGAATGGATTTATGCTGAACCAGGAGCACAATCCCTTTGTGAAGCAGAGAACATAATTTCAAGATACTATAGGGGAACAGAAATTATTTTTCCTATACTCTCCTAGGTTTTCTGGCTGGGGCCCTATAAACTAGGCTGATAAAAGACAAATCAATAAGAGAAAAGCAAGCAAAAGTTCATTAGCATGTGTACCACCCTTACACCTGGAGTATTCAGAGATGAGTAACTCAAAGTGGTGCTTAGAACTCGGGCTTATGTGGAATCTCAGCAAGGGAACACTAATGTGTTACAGAAGCGATGAGACAAGGGAAAAGAATCTTGAGTCTCTGGCAAGCCAAACTGTGGGAAGGCACATAATGACAAACTAATGGTAAATAAAAGTTTAGTAGAAGTTGTTATGTAGATTCCTCTGGTGCTGTCTCCAGGGTGCTTAAGGTCTAAAGTTGTCTCTGGTGATTAATTTTGGTCCTTACTAATAGAGAAGGAAGGGGGACACCTTTGTAAACGTATGTCTTGCTTTCAGGCAAATAGGGGGAGGGCAGAGAGCTTTTCTTGTATCTGCTTCTTAGTTGCCTTCAGCTCAAAATAATCCTTATGCAAACGTGGTATATATTGGGGTGCATATTCTGACACCCTACAATACCTAATACCTTAACCATTTCCCATAATCCAGTATGATTCATACATTTCTTTTTAAAGTTAAGAAGACACAGTAAAAATAATTAAAAATCTAAATCTTGACATTTCAAATTCACCTTTTGTCTCAGATGCTATAAATTTTGTTTTGGGCTTAAGACTTAATCTATTTTGGGGCACCTGGGTCGCTCAGTTAGTTAAGCATCCTACTTTGGCTTAGGTCACGATCCCCAGTTCGTGAGTTCTAGCCCCACATTGGTCTCTGTGCTGACAGCTCAGAGCCTGGAGTCTGCTTCAGATTCTGTGTCTCTGTGCCTCTTTCTGCCCCTCCCTGCTCACACTCTGTCTCTCTCTCTCTCTCTCTCTCAAAAATAAATATTTGGAAAAAAAGATTTAATCTTTTTAGGAGGAAAAAAATGTCACTGCTTGAAAGGAAAAAATATAACATGTTAATAATAGGTATTAGAAAAAAACAAAACTCCCAAGTAGATGTCTCCATTTTCCCTTCACCTTCCCCTGGATGCAGCACAAGTGAGAATACTCAGTGAGGTGCCACCAGGATTTCAATGGTTATCACAGTTATTTGTCCCTCCACAAGGGATGAGCACAGATGTAATTCTAAAGAAAAATTCAAGTATATGCTCCTGATGAATTGTCACCAAAGGTAAGTGGATTTCTTTCTATAGTTATTGTGCATAGATTAGTGCCCAACTAGGAGGAAAATGCTTAATGGACTATCTGATTAAAGAACAATTTCATTATAATAACCACTAGTTTTATGCCAATGCATAGATACAATGTAATGTTACCAATTTACTTTTTAGAAGAGCTCCTGAAGAATATAAGCCAATTACTTTAGTAAAAGCCCTATATTGCACCAGGGAAAGATGAAACATTGGACTTGATTAATCACAACATCTGCTGTATGAATTAATCTACCATGAAGAATTAATGGGACTGTCCTTCAAGAGGAACACCAAGGAGAGAAATGATGAATAACTTGACTTACAAAAACAGGCAGTGGGCAGGATTTGACCTACAGGCTCACTTTGCCAATCCCTACTCTAGAGCTAAGGATGGTATTTACATTTTTAAATGATTGGGAAAATTCAAATGAACAATAAATAATACTATGTGAAAATTATTTGAAATTCAAATTTCAGTGCCCATAAATGAAGTTTATTGGAGCTTGGCGACCCATGCCTGTTCATTGGTGTGTTGCCCATGGCTACTTTTGCCCTACAATGGGAGCGTTGAGTGGTCCTGACAGAGACTGCATGGCCCACAAAGCCTGAAACGGCTACTATCTTGTTCTGGCCGACTATGTGAATTAAATCTCAGCTCTCTACTTAGTAGTAGTGTCACCTTGGACAAGTGACTCTAAGCCTTAATTCCTTGCCTATAGATATGCAGGTCAACACTAGGGTCCAAATGGAACCCGGCAAACAGAAATAGTTCCTACGTTCACTGAATCCTCATTTAGTGAGAGGTAGAGATCTCCTGGGGACTTGCACATAGATCGTACTTATTGAATCATTTCCTTTAGTGAAGTTAAAACAAAGATATCTTAGGATCCTTGGAACTTGAAATCAAGTGTCCTGTGATCAGACCTCTGACCTGATTTCTTTTGGGAACTTACAGGGAAACTAAGAATGAAAAAGCAAGAACAAGCCATGGGAAAATGAGAAAAATAGAGTTTGGAATTGGAAATTCTGATCCTCAGAATCCTCACTTGTTAAATGAGATGTAAAACACTATGCAAATATATACAGTTGCCCAATTAATGTATTTGGAGCATACTTACACTAAAAAATTACTTGTTTTTTTTTATCTGAAATATAAATTTTACTGGGTACACTGTATTTTTATTTGCTAAATCTGTCAACCCTATATATAAACCTTAGTAATTTGTCATAAAAAGGCTAAATATGATCTTTGCTAAAAATATATTCTATCAGTTAATCATTTCCCCCAAAACCTTCCTATGAAAAAATTGTGCTACAGAAAGGGGCCAAAAATGTTTAATTTTAGAACCTACTAAAATTTGCAAACTGACGGCTAGAGGGAGCCAAACTGATAAAGAAACAAATGACACCCCATATCCTGGGCTGATTAGTCTTCCTGCAGATTCAAAACAAGCCCTATGTGTGAATCAGTCACTTTTCTAAAAGGTATATATTTTTTACTTTCTTGAAATAACATAATTAGGACATTCAATGTCTAAAAAAAGGTAACAAACAATAAATGGGTTTCAACAAAAGGATCCCTTGTGCTATATACCTTTTCCATTTGCCTGCAGGTGAAGATGGGCTGGAGCAGGGAATAGAGCAGAGACTCGTGTGAAATACCCAAATACCGAATTCTAAGACTCATTGCACAATGCATTTAACTTAACATTATAAGCAAGAATCTAATCTGAGGAATGATTTATTGAGCCTGAAAAAGCACAAGAAATCTCCAAAATCTCTCCTTGCAGCCCAGGAGATGTCATCCTCCCCAGTAATTCTCTCATTAGAGGGGAAATCTTAGCATACATTTGTCTTGCTGTTGCTCCCCAGACCTGAAAGACAAGAGATTTTTCTATTTTCCTTTTCCTTTCCAATGATTCCCTTACACTCTGTTTAAAGGAAAATTGTTCGGGGTGCTTGGGTGACTCAGTCAGCCTCTTTATTTCAGCTCAGGTCATGATCTCGCAGTGGGGGAGATTGAGCCTTGCATTGGGCTCTGCGCTGACAATGTGGAACCTGCTTGGGATTCTCTCTCTCTCTCTCTCTCTCTCTGCCCCTATTCCAGGCAAAATGTTCTCTCACAAAAAAGAACATTAAAAAAAAAAAGCAAAATTGTTCTATGTTTAAATTTTTCAAATGACCATCCATTGTTAAAGAACAATATACTTGGAATAATCTCTAAGCCAGCCAGATTTGCCTCTTGAAACACAAAGAGAGAGTATTTGGAATTTAGGGCATCTTTCTCTTCTAAAACCTGTTTGCAAGCCTGTGATCTTCAAAATTCTCAAAAACAAAGACTAGACTGCAAAAAATATGTAATATTTTCTCTTTGCCTTCCTGCCATAAGAATGATAATCCTACCTGAGGCAAATGGATGCTGCCAACAGAATAGAAGGAGGTCATATACCTGGAGGCACAGGGAGAAAAGAACATTATGTATTTTAAAGATAATATTCATTACAATGATTATTCAGCACCAAAGTCAACCCAGCTTTATCAAGTATTTTCTTACACCTGATGTTTATCTAGTAGTTATTCAGATACAAGCAAACAGAAATCATTCCTAAGTTCTTGCACATATATTCTCAAGTAGGATGTAGAAATGTTCCTATTATTTGGAGGTCATCCAACTATCCACAAACATTAGAACAAACAAATGGAAAATATTTCTCAATGCCAGAACTATAGTAGAAGATTAACTAGGAATCTAAGTGGAAAAATAATTTCTCTAAAAGAATTTTTTCAAATGATCATTATTTGTTAAAAATTATGCCACTGTAATAATGAAAAGAACTGTTGATCTGGGGCAGGTGCATGGCAATCATGCCATCTACTGCATGACTAGTTAATGTTGGGCCACCTGGTGTGGGAGCTGGGAACCAGGTAGAGGGTGATGGGCAAGACAGAGATCTTGCTTGTAACCAAGGAGCTGGAACAATTATGTGTGGATAGTTATTAACCACTTTAAAAGATTGAATAGCAATTTGCAAGTATATAGCAAACATCTGTGGAAATAAACAAAGACCACCAAAATGAGAAAAGCCAAAGCTATTTATTGTGAGCTTGCTATAGTAAGGGAGACAGCCACCGTCCCTTGTGTTTTGGTGGGGACTCAAAGGCAGGCAGAGGAGTGGGAAAGCTTTATAAAATGCACAAAGTGGGGGCTTCAGGAGTGCTTGATTGGAAGTTGTCGGCATGGGGAATCTGTAGATGGTCTAACTAGAAACAGGACATCCTAGGTGATTGGTCAGGGTGCATATGTGGCTTTCTCTGGTTGGTCCTACGTTGGAAGCAGGGACAAAAATTAGGGAAGCTGTCAGTTTTAATCAAGTCCTGGACATTTTAGGCTGATTGTTACAGTAGTTATTGTTTAGCTTCCTGCAGTGTCACTGGAGATTGCCATCTTGTTCCCCTTAAGTCTGATTTATAGCAGGCCGGCTTCCTGGGTTGTTTATTGTAGATAAGAGGTTGGTTTCCTGGACAGGTTGCTGCAGGTTGCAGGTCAAAGTTTTATTTTCATACAATGGTCTGGCCATTGAACATTTGTATATTCAGTCTGTCATATCCCATTCCATAATCTAAATAACGGAAAGAAAAACTAAGCAAACATACCCAAAAGGTGTTGGTGATAGGTCAGTTTTAAAATGTTAATCATTATAATCTTCTAGAATTAAGATACTTAAACTTCAGATATATTCTACACCCAAACAGGTCAGGTTGCAGATCTTACAGACAAATCATTTATGTTCAAAAAACCAGTGTCCTAAAATTGTGTACTTTATTAGGTAGATTGCAAAGGTATATATCCTGTTAAATACTATACAGTAGAATATAACCTCCATAAAGGACAGAACTTTGTATTGTTCAGCACTTTTTCCCTGGCACCAACAGGGAGCAGGATCTAATACAGGGTCTGATACATAGTAGGCACAAAAGAAATATTAACTGAATGAATTAATGCATGTTTCTACCTTTTTTATATATCTTTCTTTTTAATTGTGGTAAAATGCACATAACATAAAATTTACCATTTCAAACATTTTTATTTATTTTTAATTTTTTAAAAATGTTTTATTTATTTTTGAGAGAAAAAGAGAGCAAGAGCAGGGGAAGGACAGAGAGACAGTGGGACAGAAGATCTGAAGCAGGTTTTGCACTGAGAGCAGCAAGCCCAATGTGGGGCTTGAAGTCATGAACTGCTAGATCATGACCTGAGCCAAAGTTGGATGCTCAACCAATTGAGCCACTCAGGTACCCCTACTATTTCAACCCTTTTTACATATACTTCTGAGTAGTGTGAAGTGCATTCACATTGCTGTGCAACCAATCTCTAGAATTCTCTTCTTTTTTCTTTTATTTAAATATTTGAGAGAGAGAGCATGCACGCATGTGTGCAGGGTGAGGGGCAGAGAGAGAGAGAGAATCCTAAGCAGGCTCCACACTGTCAGCACAGAACCTGGCACGGAGCTTAATCCCACAAACTGTGAGACCATGACCTGAACCGAAATCAAGAGTAGGATGCCTAACCAACTAAGCCATCCAGGTGCCCCACTAGAGCTCTTTTCATCTTGCAAAGCTGAAACTCTGACCCATTCAGCAATTCCCTGTTTTCCCTGCCCCCCAGCCCCCCAATCCATCTCTATGAATTTGACCACTCTAGGTAACTCATATAAGTGGAGTCACAGTGTTGTCTTTCTGTGTCTAGCTTATTTCGCTTAGCATAATGTCTTCAAGGTTCAGCCTTGTTGTATCATGTGACAGAATTTCCTTCCTTTTTTCAAAAAAAAATTTTTAATGTTTATTTATCATTGAGACCAATCAAAAGATTGGTCTTTAAGGAGGCAATTTTCATTTATCCAGAAGTTTCACTTGCATGGAATGGAGGCCTTCCTTGTAATGCCACATTAGTGCGATGTTACTATTTACATATATAATAATCAAACAGATGCCTTTCAAATATAAATCATGATATAATAAGTACAAACACTACACTAAAACAACATTTTCAGTTAATGGTGTCTATGTGATGGCAAAATTTTTATTGATTCAGGAAAGAGGGAATCCATTTAGCTGGGAACAATCTTGGGGAGTTGAATATTAAGATCTAGGATATTTGAGGTGGATATTAGAGTTTTCAGATTTCTATAGGATTCCTGGAGTTGTATCCTTTTTCCTCTCATCTTTCTCTAAGCCAAATTTACAAACCAAACCATTGAAGAATGACAAGTCTAACAATTAATTACCATTTGGGGGGGTATATTGAACAGCCTCATGTACAGAATGCCAGGAATCTGAAAGAAGTCAGGAAGTGACATACGCCCTGAGGGGGGGTAATGACATAGTTATGACACATAAGGGGCATTATTACAGTGTGTGCGGGGCTGCACATGGGAGGAATGGGTAAAAGTCAGGGAGGGATGTGCACTCCATCCCATGCAAGAGCTACTGCTGCCAGCCCATTGATAGCTGGCTGGCTGACAGGTGTGTCCAGAGGCAGCAGGCAGAGGCACGGTGGTGAGCGCTGTGTGTGAAGCATGAGAGGACCCCCCAGAGTCGCTAGGAAAGATAGGTGATCTGGGAGTCAAGAGTAATGTTTGCCAAAAGGTTGGTGAGGGGTTCACCCACAGATACGAAAGCCAGGGAGACAAGCAAGGTTAAGGAATGCAAAAGGATCTGAATAAAAGGTATTGAAACTGAGAATAAACAAGTAATTAATAGTTAAAATGTCAGGGAGTTGTTGAAGTATGTGTGAGGAATATCACAATGGGGCTATAATTTCATCTCTTGAATTGGGAAAAGGCTGTCGTCACTTCTTTGTGTTACACAACATGGTTCCTTTGTAAAGGAGGGTGTGTTGTTATTCCAGGTTCATGGGTGAGGAAACTGGGCAGTGAACCCAAGCCCCTTCAGTCATATCAACATCAGAAGCTGAATTAGGACTGGAATTCACCGCCTTGCAGCATTTTGCTAACAGGTGAGCCTTGATCCATAATTTTCCAGTGCCAAAAATCTATTCTTTCCTAGAAAAAGCTTTTGTTTCTAATAAATGTATCTTATGTTTTAATGGGCAGTGGGTTGTGGGGACAGGGGAACTTGTACAAACTTATCCAGTAAAAGTCTTCAGCAATGTTAGCTTAAGAAGTGGCCCGAATTTAGGTGATTGTGCTTGTTTAGAGACACTAGGTTTTTGATGCCTTTACACTGAGACATCAATTCAGTAGTTCTGATTCTATATTAACCATTAAGTATGTGCTGGACTAATGATTTTTATCTAATGATTTTTATCTAAATGAATATCTATTCATCTGTTTTTTTAGGCAATGAAGCAAGGGCTTTTCATGTATGTTTGAACCTTCAGTGGAAATTGCAGAAAATCACTAAAATGTAAGATTATTGAGATTGTTGTTTAAAGCTTTTTGAAAAAATAACTAGATTGATAGGAAATGTGTTCCTGTCACATGTTATTTTTTACCTGAAATTTTCTTTATTTGGTGGTTGAATATTAAAGCCCTAGTTACTTCTAGTTAGTCACAAAATAGCTCAAGGCACTTGCTGTATTCTAGAATGTTCCGTAAACAAGTGTAGTTTAGGATTTGTAATAACAATAAGATACCAAGGTGAAATGGGCTAATCCCTTCTTCGTATCTCACCTCTTATGGTAAGGAGTTCTTGTAGAAAAAATCACCTGGTTGTTTCATGAAGGATCCTATCGGTTCTCAAGTAAAGGGCAGAATGAAGCGGTGAAAATCAAGAATCTGAAGGCATGTTTCTCAAAATATGGTGGTCTGTGTGTCATCAATCAGGGTGTTCTGAGATGTGTGACAGAGGTGAATACTCCTGGGCCTTGGAAGAAAAGTTTGGGACAGTGCATGTTAAACAAGCTCATCAGGTGATTCTGTGCATGTTAGGTTTGAGAACCAACACATTTGAAGAGGAAAGACCTAACCTTTGTTAAGGTCAATTCTGCTTGACATAGTCTCTTCTAGACACTCTATCATGTCTGCAATCTCTTTTTATTTTTAAAAATTTTTTAATGTTTATTCATTTTTGAGAGAGACAGAGCACGAGCAGGGGAGGGGCAGAGAGAGAGGGAGGAGACACAGAATCAGAAACAGGCTCCAGGGTCTGAACTGCCAGCACAGAGCTGGATGTGGGACTCAAACTTGTGAACTGCGAGACCATGACCTGAGTCAAAATCAGATGCTCAACTGACTGAGCCACCCAGGCACCCTGTGTCCACAATCTCTGAATGAAAAATGGTTCACTTAATTTTTTTAACACTTCCTGAAGAAACAGATTCATGTGAATTCATTGTGTTCCTTTTCAAGAAATGAAAATACATTTGGGAGGGTTAAGGGGCCCTCACCTATGTTCACATAGAGAATAAGTCTTACTGATGTCTGAAGCCAAAGCAAGATGTACAAATGAAATACAAACAAAACTATAAAACTAATAAAAATTCAAATTGGCAATGTTGATGTGAGACAGCTGGTGTTGTTTGCTGAAACTAAATCTTACATGTTAGGTTTATAGCAGAAAGATATAGCTTTGGGGCCAGCTCTATTTTTGATTAAAGTAATATGACCGCAGGCAAAGCTTTGTTTGCTAAATCAGAATAATTAGACTTCATACTTAACCAAACTTTCTAGCAAGCAATCTTTCAATGAGGTCTCCCTGTATCTTTCAGACACCCACAGTCCTCTAGATCAGGGGTTTTTCTTTTTTCTCTAAAAGGCCAGATAGTAAATCCATAGGTTTTATAGGTTAAGAGACAAAATTGAGGCAGGTACTTATATAATAAGAAAATGTCTTGTCACACAAATCGGTACTGCTGAATAGTGATACCAATCATAAGCATGTGATTTCAATAGGAAATATTACTTGAGTCATTTATAGAATTCTATTATATTCTTTCCTTGATATGTACCTTTTAGTATGTTACTGTAGATTAATCAGTTCAATTGAAAGTTAAGTGGAAGTTAGATGGATTTTGCACAATTAGATGGATTTTGAAATATTTGACTTTTCTTTTGCATGTGAAGCAAGGTCCAAAAAATACTTCTGGAACTGTAGGTTGAGCTTGGAAAATATATTCTCTGAAAATTCGTGTGGGGTGGAGATTTAACTTCTTGTTTTAATTTTTGACAACATAGGAAGTAAATACAGCAGCTTGATACTACTTGTGATTCAAACATTAGTTGTCATCAAAATGACTTTACTGCAGTGTAAGTTTTGTATGTAAGCTCAGCTTTGCCTAATAGTTTTAGGTTCAATTCATTAAGAAACATCAAATCTGCAGCAAAAGCTAATTTCCAAATTCACTCACTGTTAATTAACAGTGATTGAAGAAAGTCCTCATTCAGAGGAATTTCAATTTTGATCCTGGGCTGAATATAATCTCAATATAATTTCATCAGTGCTAAAATGTCACACTGCTGTATGGTAGGACAATTAAGGATTTACTTCTATCTATGACAAAATTTATGGTGCTGAAGATATTAAGTCCATGAGAGTAGAATTTCACTATTGACACTGCCGATTCCGTAAGACATGATATCAAATATGTTCCTCAGAAGTACCTGCTGATGGGGCGCCTGGGTGGCTTAGCCGGTTAAGCGTCCGACTTCGGCTCAGGTCATGATCTCACGGTCTGTGAGTTCGAGCCCCGCGTCGGGCTCTGTGCTGACAGCTCAGAGCCTGGAGCCTGCTTCAGATTCTGTGTCTCCCTCTCTCTCTGACCCTCCCCCGTTCATGCTCTGTATCTCTCTGTCTCAAAAATAAATAAACATTAAAAAAAAAATTAAAAAAAAAAAAAAAGAAGTACCTGCTGATAAGGGCATCTGGATGGCTCAGTCAGCTAAGCAACCGAATCTTGATTTGGGTTTGGGTCATGATCTCAGTGCAGAGCCCACTTGGGATTCTTTCTCCCTCTCTCGCTGCTCCTCCCCAACTTGCACACATGCTCTCTCTCTCTCAAAATAAATAAACATTAAAAAAGAAGTACCTGCTGATAAATAATACAATGAATATAATGAAGTCTTTAAACACCTTAAATTTTCAAAATCTGTAAATTCATCCAACTAAGAGCTTTTCTTCTCCACATATATTTTTATCACCATCAGTTATAGCACATCTTAGCAGATTCTACTTCAGGTTGTACTAGATTAGTGTTTTCTCACTGTTTTCAAAAATATTCTCAGTTATAATTGTTTCATACAGACCATTCATAGGTGAAACTCAGTGACTTTGGGTCTGGCATTAGTCCTTGAAAAAACAACTGAACAGTATGTTGACTTATCAAAAGCCAAGGAAAACCCCTTGAAATCATTTGACTTCTTTTTAAATGGACTATTGATATTGCTTCCAATGTCCTAAACTCTTTTGAGTCACTTTCCCCCCCAAAGTTAATAGTCTTAAACCAGTTTATTTTCTCTGGACACATTTCTTTGGCTTGGAATCAAATATGACTTAATTAACACCACTGGTCAATGACTCGCTTTATCTAACAAATGAACTATTTGGAAACTTACTTCAGTTGCAGCTTCATTTCAAAAAAATTAGTGAAAAAAATTATACCTTAATGAAGTATTCCTTCTTCTACTTTCCACTTTTTCTGACAAGTGGTTTCCTGTAAGTTGGGAATATTGTTATGATTGCTTAGTCCTAAGTAATACTGACAGATACTGTAGGTTTAGCACAATGATAACATCACTTCATAATAAAAAACACAGTTCTTTGTCATCCAATTGATGACAAAATAATCCATAATCCATTATGTCTTACACGTGTAATATTTGAAGTTACTTTTCTCCCATTTTTGTCTTGACATGATGTGCATGAACTTGTCATAAAAAATTATAGGCCCCTCCCCCTGGTGCTCCAGCCTGACTTCCCTCCCAGACCCAACCTGCAGAAAGGCTGCCCAGAGGAGGAGAGGAGGGGAGGGTGTGTGGGTCTGTGTGGGCACTGATGTTCTAGAACTTCCACGCTACCCCCAGCTGCACGAGGAAGTTGGATCTGGCCTTCTTCAGGATCTGTCCTTCTTTGGGTTCCCAAGGTGTCCCACCAGATGTCAGAAGTGGGTGGAGAATTCTGGGAGAGCAGACTTAGAAGATAAAACACCTGATCAACTAAATAAACATTATCAATTATGTGCCAAACATTTTGAGACCTCTATGATCTGTAGAACTAGTCCTTATGGGACAGTTCTTGGAGATAATGCAATACCAACAATATTTGTTTGTTCTTGCCAGTCATTCAAACAATCCACATAGTAGACACAAAAAACTAACAAAAGAAATAAGTGAAGATAAAATCAAGAAACTGAAACAGAAAAAACAATGATGAAAATTCTGAAGAGGAATAAAAACAAAGAAATAAATGATAGCAATGCTCAGAATTCCAGTGCGGAAGAAGGGGCTGAAGAACAGGATGAAGACATATTTCATCAACTCTTGAAAAGAAAGAAAACAAAGAATACTTAAAATCTTTATTTGAAATTTTGATTCTTTAAAAAAATTTTCTAGTTTATTTATTTTGAGAGAGAGAGAGAGAGACAAAGAGAGAGACAACAAGCAGGGGAGGAGCAGAGAGGGAGAGAGGGAGTGAGAGACAATCTTAAGCAGCTCTGCACTGACAGTGGGGCCAAACTCATGAACAAGTGAAATCTTGACCTGAGCTGAAAGCAAGACTCATATGCTTAACCTACTTAGCCACTCAGGTGCCCCTGAAATTTTTATTCTTATGGGAAAACAAGACATGCCTCTGGAAGGGCATGAAACTGATGAACTCCCAGAGGATCTCTTTGTTCAAGCACTGCTGGAGCGTGGGATAAATTCTGGTGAAGAAGTTGATAGAAAGCATTGAGACAATAGCAGTTAACACATTGTTCTGCTCGAAAACATAGCAGAGGCAGATGCTAGAGATCTGTGAGAGCTGCATTTGGGAGGAAACCCTCGGGGAGTGAGAGGCTGCCACTTCCTCTTTTCCATCATCACTGATGCCATAGTGGCATATCATGGAAGAATATTTGTCTGTGTTGGTGAGGTTTGTTGATGAATCTCATAACCTGAGAGAGGAATTTGTAGACTTCTTGCCTTATGAGGTTGATGCAGAAATTTTGAAATTTCATACTGTTGATAATGGAGAAGTGGGGATTAAGCTGGAGTATTATCATGGCCAGGCTTACATTGTGTCCAGTGGATTTGCTTCCAAAATGAAAGTTGTTGTTTCTAGACTTTTAGAGAAATATCCCCAAGCTGTCTATACACTTTGCTCTTCCTGTGCCTTAAATATTTGGTTGGCAAAATCAGTGCCTGTTGTGAGAGTACCTGCTGTATTAGGAACAATAGAGGAAGTTTGTTCTTTCTTCCATTGATCTCCACAACTGCTTTTAGAGCTTGAACTGAAGGAAATTTGTCATTCCCAGTGGACAGGCAGGCATGATGCTTGTGAAATTTTAGTGGACCTCCTGCAAACACGTGTTTTATGTTTAGATGGTATAGTGATACAAACCTTGGGTGGAATAACTATATAGCTGGGAACAGCTTTTGATTTCATTCTTACCATTGTTGTTCCTAAAAATGTTCTATCTTTTACAAGAGCCTTTGGGAAAAATCTCCAGGGGAAAACTTCTGATGTCTTCTTTGTAGCCAGTAACTTGACTGCAGTGCTGCATTCATTAAATGAAATGATGGAAAATATTGAAGTTTATCATGAATTTCGGCTTGAAAAAGCTATAAATTTGGCAACCAAACTTGATATTCAGCTGAAACTCCCTGGAGAATTCCACAGAGCCCAGCGAGGTAACCTGGAATCCCAGCTAACTTCTGAGAGTTACTATAAAGAAACTCTAATGTCCCAACAGTGGAACTCATTATTCAGGAACTGAAAGATACATTTTCAGAACAGCACCTCAGAGCTCTTAAATGCTTATCTCTGGTACCCTCTGTCATGGGACAGCTCAAATTTAATACACTGGGGGGGGGGGGGCACCATGCTGACATGTACAGAAGTGACTTGCCTAATCATGACACACTCTCACCTGAGCTGCATTATTGGAGAATCAAGTGGAAACACAGAGGGAAAGACATAGAGCTTCCATTCACCATTTATGAAACCCTGCACCTGCAAGACATCAAGTTTTTCCTAGTGTTTATGCATTGCTGAAAGTCCTATGTATTCTTCCTGTGATGAAGGTTGAGAATGAATGCTATGAACATGGGTAAAATTGCCTCAAAGCATACCTGAGGAACACTTTGACAGACCAAAGGTCAAGTAACTTGGCTTTACTGAACCTAAATTTTGATATAAAACATGATCCTGATTTAATTGTGGACACACATATCAAACTCTACAACTAAGAGCTTCCTACAGATAACTCAGAAACCATTGAAAATACCTAACAGACCTCTAAAGTGAGCTTTATCTTGGGTACCTGAGTGGCTTATTCAGTTAAGCTTCCGACTTCAACTCAGGTCATGATCTTGCGGTTTGTGAGTTCAAGCCCCGGGTCAGACTCTGTGCTGACAGCTCAGAGCCTGGAACCTGCTTCAGATTCTGTGTCTCTGCTCTCTGCCAGTCCCCCACTCACGCTCTATCTCTGTCTCAAAAATTAATTAACATTTAAAAAAGTTAAAAAAAATAAAGTAAGCTTTCTCTTATGCTTGTTATTTGGAAAAATCTGTAAGAAATGTGAAAACATCTTATGGAAAAGCTGTCTGGTGTATATAGACCATTTATCACTAATATCTTGTTTGAAAATATTTTTTTAATGTTTATTTTCAGAGACACAGAGAGAGAATGCAAACAGGAGAGGGGCAGAGAGAGGGAGAGAGAGAATCCCAAGCAGGCTCTGCACTGTCAGTGCAGAGCCCGATGCAGGGCTTGAACCCACAAACTGTGTGAGATCATGACCTGAGCCAAAATCAAGAGACCACACTCAACTGACTGAGTCACCCAGGTGCCCCACTCACTGAATATCCTGACCTATTGACTTCTCATGGAGTATATTAGCCATTGATAATCTGCCTATTTAAATGGCCCCTGATTGAACTCTCATGTTTTGGAGATATAACTGTTATTCCAGAAGATAGCATTGAAAGTGCCATATTACACTTCTATAGGATCTCTGCTAATGGCACTTTGAAATTGTTTTAGTTAAGTCATTTTAGACATAACATTTATTATCACTGGATCCAATTGTTGGGTATTGAGTTATCACTTCTTAGAAGAAATAGATTTTGAAGAGGTGTGGGAGGAAGGAATACATTTTATAAAATGTTACAATGAAATTCACAAGTGACCTTTGAATAGTAGGAATGTTAAGTATGTTAAAGATCTGTGGGGCACCTGCGTGGCTCAGTTGGTTGGGTGTCTGTCCTGACTCTTGATCTTGGCTCAGGTCATGATCTCACAGTTCATGGGATCCAATCCCGAGTCCCGCTCCGTGCTGACAGCACACAGCCTGACTCGGGATTCTCTCTCCCTCTCTCTCTCTGCCCCTCCCCCACTCAGACACATTCTCTCTCTCACTCAAAATAATGAAATAAACATTACCAAAAAAATCTGTAATGGACAGTTAAGTTACCAGACAGTGAGAGAGAAACATGTGAGTTTGCCAAGCAAGGATTTCAGTGTAGATTTTGTCTTTACCAAATGAACTTAAAGGAACAAGCTACAGTTAAAAGTGTAAATGGAAATGAAAAACGTTGAAAAAAAAAATTAAAAAAAAAAAATAAAAGTGTAAATGGGCAAGCCTGCCATTGTTGTGCATCAGTTTGTTGCTGTTTACACTCCTTTGTTGAGCCTCCATCTTCATAAGCTTTTTAGCAGGTATATGTCGAACACCTCTGTTTCATGGTCAAGACAGGATCAGAGGCCATGGACACCAACAACTGATTTGTCTGTTTTCCTCTTTTTCCATGGCTGTGTGTACTGCTTCATCTCATCTTATAAACAAAACTGGAAAACTTACAAAAATAAGTGCTTTGTGGTTTATCTAGAAATAATACAGAAAATATTGCCGTTATTTTTGGTGAAGAAAATCGATTTTGTATAGTTTACTCCAACCTAAATAAAATGTGAATTTAAAAAATACATATAATATGTCATGCTATGGCAATATGTACAACACTCAAAATGCTGTTCAATTAAAAATCGTGACACTGCTTGTGTCACTGAGCAGTTCCGCACAGCGATAGAGGACATCATACAATCCCTGTCATAACTACTCAACTGCCATTGAAGTACACAACATGTAAACAAATGAGCATGGCCATGTTTCAATAAAGCTTTATTTACGGGCACTGAAAAGAATTTCATGATGTTCACATCACAAGATACTATTCTTCTGATTTCTTTTCCCATCATTTAGAAATCTAAAAACCACTCAAAAACTGGACCACACAAAAACTGGACCACACAAAAACTGGCAACAGGTGGGCTTTGGCCCACAGACTGGTTTGCCCACCACTGCCCTAGATTTAAACTCAGGCCTTTTTAAAAATCATGACTTTAACTTCTGGTACCCTTCCCAGGGTGGGATTGTATTTTCAGCCTAATTTCTCAAAGTAGAAAAAAAAAATGTGGTCTCCTAGACGTTTCAAACATAACCAACCAGCAGTTTGGAAAGGGGGGCCCTGAGATAGCACATCGCTATGGAAAGTCAGTCGCTCTCCTCACCCCTAGGATGGTCTTCTACTAATATCTCAGAAAGAAAACAAGAGCAGTAGGGTCAGAGAAAGCACAGTCTCCCTGTCAGACTGAGAATTTGATCCAGTTTGTCCTTTGTCTATTTCCACTTCAATGCCTTTTTCTGTTGTTTTCTGGGCCCTCCTGCTCCCAAAGCACAACTTACTCTGTAGTGGTATCATGTTACCTGATCCTTCTTATCACAACCAAGCAACTGATGAACTAATTCCTGCTAACTCCTCTCAGAGTCTGTTCGACAAGACCTTAGAGGGAAGAGAATCTTGAATCATGGGTTTTATTTTAGGTCAAAGCAGAGCAAATCTTACGTGTAAGAGTCTACCTCCTGCAACAATGACCCTGCTCCTGCCATAGCCCCACTCCAGGGTGGACTGAAACCATTCCATCATTCCCACTGCCCTCTTCCCTCTTGGAATTGTCATAGTGTGTCAAGTCTAGGACCTGGATCAGGGACAAGGCTGAGAAAGCATCCAGTTGGCAAACCCTAAAAGATACAAGTTTTTCCTAAAATAAAGTTTCTAAACACTGGCTAAGCATGAGGACTACCTACAAAACTTCAGAAAAATGTGCCTGAGCCCCACCTGAGCTCAATCAGATGGTTTTCCAGGGTTTAAAATCACTGTCCAGTTCTCATCGCCAGGCAGGGCCTGCCATCAGGGCTTGATTTCCCTCTGCTACACCCAAATCCCAACTAAAGATAACTGAAGGAACTTTTGAGATCCCTGAATTACCTTAGAATTTAACAGTTAAATTTAAAAATCTTTGGGGGACACCTGGGTGGCTCAGTCAGTTAAGCGTCCAACTTCAGTTCAGGTTATGATCTCGCAGTTTGTGAGTTTGAGCCCCACATGGCATTCCACACTGACAGTATAGAGCCTGCTTGGGATTCTCTCTTTCTCCCTCTCTTTCTCTCTACCTCTCCCCCACTTGCACACTTACTCTCTTTCTCTCAAAATAAATATATAAAACTAAAAAAAAATTTTTTTTGTAAATTCTTTGGGATTCCTGAAAGGCTTGGTGTGTTAAATAATGAATAGCATGAGCATCAAACCTAAAACTTGAAGAAAGTCAGGGTGAATCCATTACAAGTTGAGAATTTCACTGATTAATACTGGGACCAGGACTCTAAAAGTTTGGATTATCCTGGTATTGACTTCCCTTTAGATTCTCTACAAACCATATTGAGGAAAAACTACTGACCTTGGACTTCTCTGAACCAGTCTTTTCTGGAAAGAGTTCTCAAGTACCTTGACCCAAACATGACTTGAGAAAATATGTAGAAATAGAACATAAGAAAGTATTACTAGCATTCTAAAGGATAAGAACAGAGTGAAGAGGGAAGAAGGAAAGGAAAAGAGAGGAGAGGAGGAGGGGAAAGGAGCAGAGCAGAGCGGGACAGAAGGAAAGAAGCAAGATATATCATTTAAAAAGCATTTTTAGGGGTACCTGGGTGACTCCATCAGTTAAGCATCTGACTCCTGATATCAGCTCAGGTCTTGATCTCATGGTTGTGAGTTCAAGCCCCACATTGGGCTTCACACCTAGCACGAACCCTACTTAAAAAAAAAAAAGCATTTGTACTTTCTTAAAGTGGATGTTGAGAGAAGAGTGTCTCTACTTTTAAGAATGCTATGATATGCTTGGGAATGGTCCACAATAAAAGTCTTAACAATTGAAGGACTGGATATATACTGAGAATATTAGTAGACTGGAGATATATGATAATGAAGATAATAGTGTGAAGAAATAATTTGGGGCATATTATGTTCTACACTTGTATGTTTTCTTGACAAATGGGGAAAAATTAGATAAATGGAGAAGAGAGTTGGAGGTTAGGGTTTCTGCAATACTTTTGGTTGTGGATCTCTGGGTTATTTCTATTGTCACTTATTGAACATACATTTGCAGTTTTTGCACTTACACAATTTATTTCCTTGGAGAGCATTTTGCCTGTAGTGACCCCCATGTGTACTGGATCTTTACCTTGTACAGCCGGAGTTGAGAACCATTTGAATAGAGTATTGAAAGGACAATGCCAAAGGACTCAAGTTATTCCTCCCACACCTGACTTTAAATGAGGATTTCAGGATGTACAAAGGCATCATGCCACTAAAGTGTGGCCTATGGTTGCCTTGAGTTAGCTAATTTTCCTTAGCGGTTAAGGACAAAGTGGGCTTTTCAGGATATGGTGCTCTAAAGCATACAGCTTACAAGAATCAGGAACACAGAATAAGTCTTGGTGGGTTGGTCAAGGCAGAGGCGGACATGCAGCCTCAGTAGCATATCACTGACATGCTTACTTCCTCCCTTCACTCTGAGGGACACACTTGCAAGTGACCTGCAGGAAAGGCTATGAGTCACAATGCAGAAGGCAGCCCCATTCCTCATGTTCTACAGGTGTAATTATCTTTTACAATCTAAATGACATAAGCCATCCTTGGGTAGGTTATGGAGAAGAAAAGATGACAGAAGAGGCTTTACATTACCTTCAGATAATTTGTTAAAGGAGAAACTTAGCATGCTTCTCTTGATTACCCTGTGGGAGGGCTGTTGGTTTAAAACTCTCTCAAGCTGGACACAAGCACACATATTTATTGTTCTATTTGTAAGCCATATAGAGACGATCCTCTTGTGTAGAACTAACAATATTTCTCAGTGACAGTGAATGAATAGAACAGAATGGAACAAGAGCCCTAATGGAGACTCAGTCACAGAGATTCTCCCTCCAGCAGATGGTGGGTGGGAAATCCTTAGCAGCAAGATAAATCTTAGTCAGGATTCTTGTTTCCTACTTGTGGTTTAGCAAGAATTTGTTGATTTGATTTGAATGGAATTTATTTACTTTCTAAGGCTTACCTTGAAGGATGACATACTGTGAGTAACGATAGCATACAGAACAGCCCTTTCCAGAAGAGACTCATTTCACCTCACCCTAGGACTTTTGCAAAGCTATTCCCTGTGTGGGTTCTGCTTACATATTCAAAATTTCCTGGTTTGTCTAATTCTACAACTGCCAAGTGAAGAATGGACTAAACAGCCCATTGAGGGGAGCAGCTCATAGCTTTCACATAGCAGAGAGCACTCATTTCTGCTGGGATAAACAGCCTGTGTCCAGTGTTTCTAGGCAGTGGAAAGATGGGAGTGGATTTGGTCTGAATTCAGTGGGAAGCCAAGGGAGAGGCTCCTTTGAAGATGCAGGTATGGAAGGAAGATGATGGGGCTCCTGCTCTCATTTGTGATAGAAAAAGATGCCAAGTATTGATTCCCAGAATTAAGACCAAAGCAACTAATTAAAACAAAACAAAACAAAACAAAACAAAACAAAACAAAACAAAACAAAACAGTTCAGGCATGACTGTGGCCTTTTGTCTACCTTATAAGTTCCTGATTGAGTTGAGTAATGTCAGGTAAATAGTTGGGAGGCAGAATAAAGTAATTGATTTACAAAGTTGAGAAGGTGATAGGTTAACACCCAGCTGAAAAAGTGAGAGAACCTGAGATTGTAACTGAATCACAATATTTGGCATGCTTAGATGAAGTCAGGCCCATGGTCCTCAACAGGCAACTCATTACATTTGATGCATTCAAGTCTGGAAGGATGTGAGGTGGGGCTGAACTCTCTATTTGAAGGGGATACTAAAGGCAAAAATACAGTTTGAAGAGATTGAACAAGCATCAGAACCATAAACCGAAATGTTGGGAAGTATTAGACCAAGAATTCTTTTAAACTTTGATTAATATTTAAGGGCCAAAATAGTAAAGGTAGACAACATGCAAAAACAGAGAGATAATGTAAGCACAGAGAAATGGAAATTAGTTTTTAAGATTTTATTTTTAAGTAATCTCTACACCCAACATGGGGCTTGAGCTCAGAACCCCAAGATCAAGAGTTGCACACTCCATCCACTAAGCCAGCCAGGCACCCTGAGAGATGGAAATTCCAAGAAAGGATAAAAGAATGCTACACATGAAAAATACTGTAACAGAAAGAAAAAAATGCCTTTGATGGACTTATTAGTAGACTGGACATGGCTAAGGAAAGAATTTCTAAGGAAATGACAACAGAAACTCCCAAAACTGAAAAGTAAAGAGAAAAAAGACTGGGGGGGGGGGGGGGGGAGGAAGCCAGAGCAGAATATCCAAGAACCGTGGGACAATTACAAAAGGTATAGCATACTTATAACAGGAACACCACAAGGAAGAGAAAGAGTCAAAGGAATAGCGGCAATATCTGAAGCAATACTGACTGAAAATTTTCCCCAAATTAATTTCAGACACCACACCACAGACCCAGAAGCTCAAAGAACCAAGCAAGATAAAGGCTAAAACAACAACAGCAACAACAACAACAACAACAACAACAACAACAACAAACTATTCATAGGCATATCATATTCGAAGTACAGAAAAGCAAAGATAAGCAATCTTGAAAAAAGTCACAGGAAAGATACACCTTACTGAAAAAGGAGCCTGGGTGGCTCAGTCAGTTAAGCGTCCGACTTCGGCTCAGGTGGTTCACGAGTTTGAGCCCCATGTGGGACTCTGTGCTGACAGCTCAGAGCCTGGATCCTGCTTCAGAGTCTGTGTCTCCCTCTCTCTTTGCCATTCCCCTGCTTTTACTCTGTCTCTCTCTCTCTCTCTCTCAAAAATAAATAAAACATTAAAAAAAAAAAAAAAAAGGAGCAAAGATGATGGGGCACCTGGGTGGCTCAGTTGGTCAAGCATCTGGTTCAGTGCTGACAGCTCAGAGCCTGGAGCCTACTTTGGATTCTGTGTCTCTTCTCTCTCTGCTCCCTCCCTTGCTCTCTCCCTCTCTCTCTCTCTCTCTCAAATAAACTAAACATTTAAAAAAAGGGGACAGGGGAGTCTGGGTGGCTCAGTCGGTTAAGCGTCCGACTTCGGCTCGGGTCATGATCTCGCGGTTCGTGAGTTCGGGCCCCGCGTCGGGCTCTGTGCTGACAGCTCGGAGCCTGGAGCCTGTTTCAGATTCTGTGTCTCCCTCTCTCTCTCTGACCGTCCCCCATTCATGCTCTGTCTCTCTCTGTCTCAAAAATAAATAAACGTTAAAAAAAAATTTAAAAAAATAATAAAAAAAGGGGACAAAAGGAGCAAAGATGAGCATTATATCTGACTTCTGCTTAGAAACCATGCAAGCAAGAAGAGAGTGGAGTGAGATATTTATAGTGTAGGGAGGAAAAATCAACAACCAAGAATTCTATACCCTGTGGAAAATAAAAATAAATAAAATAAAATAAATTAAAAAAAATTAAAAAATAAAAGATACAAGCTGTCAAAACTCAAGAAATAGATAATCTGAATAGGCCTGTATCAAAAAAATCTAATCAATAATTAATAATCTTCTCAAACAGAAAGCACCAGGCTCAGATGGGTTCACAGGTGAATTCTACCAAATATTTAAGGAGGAAATCATACCAATTCTCTACAATCTCTTTCAGAGGATAGAAGCAAGAGGAATACTTTCTAACTCATTCCTTGAGGCCAGGATTGCCCTAATACCAAAACCAGAAAAAGACATTACAAGGAAAAAAACAAACTACAGATCGATATATGTGTGAACATAGATGCAAAGTCTTCAACAAAATAGTAGCAAATAGACTCCAACAATGATAAATAAGAATTATATACTATGACCAAGTGGATTTGTCCTGGGTGGGCAAGGCTGATTCAATATTTGAAAATCACTAATGTAACCCACCACATTAACAGGCTGCAGAAAAAAAACCACACGATTGCATCAAGAGATGCCAAAACACATTTGACAAAATCCAACCCCTATTCATGATAAAAATTCTCAACAAAGTAGGAACTTCCTCAACTTGATATGGAACATCTACAAAAAACCCACAACTAACGTACTTAAAGGTGAGAAATTTGAAACTTTCTCACTAAGATCAGGAACCAGGCAAGGATGTCTCCTCTCACCACTGCCTTTCAGCACCATACTTGAAGTCCTAAGCTAATGCAATAAAACAAGGAAAGGAAATAAATGGTTTACAGATTGAGAAGGAAGAAATAACTATCTTTGTTCATAGAAGACATGATCACTATGTAGAAAATTCAAAAGAATTAACAACAACAACAACAACAAAAACCTTCCTGGAACTAATAAGCAAGTATAGCAAAGTGACAATATAAAAGGTTAATATGCAAAAGTCAATTGCTTTTGTATATACCAGCAATGAACAAGTGAAAGTTGAAATTAAAAACACATTGCAAATTACATTAGCACCCCAAATCAGTGAAATACTTAGGTATAAATCCAACAAAATATGTACAAGATTTATCCGAGGAAAACTACAAAACTTTGATGAAAGGTATCAAATAACTAAATAAATGTAGAGATAATCCATATTCATGGATACAAAGATTTAAGATGTCAGTTATTCTCAACACAATTCCAATCAAAATCCCAGCAATTTATTTGTGGATATCAACAAACTGATTCTAAATTATGGATGGAGAGGCAAAAAAAAAAAAAAAAAAATAGCCACCTCAATATTGAAGGAAAAGAACAAAATTGGAGGATTGACACTACTCTACTTGAAGAATTACTATAAAGCTACCACAATCAAGACAGTGTGGCATTGATGAAAGAATAGGAAGAGAATAGAAAGCCCAGAAACAGACTCATATAAATATAGTCAACGGATCTTTGACAAAGGAGCAAAAACAAGAGAACAAAGAAGAGATAGTCTTTTCAACAAATGGTGCTGGTAAAACTGGACATCCACATAAAACAACAACAACAACAACAACAACAACAACAACAACAACAAGAATCTACACACAGTCCTTAAACTTTTCACAAACATGCAGAATTGATCTAAATATAGACCTACACATAAAACACAAAACTATAAAACTACTAGAAGACAACATAAGAGGAAACCTAGATACTAAACCCAAATGTTGGTGATGGCAATGACTTTTTTTATTTAAAAACTTTTTAAATGTTTTATTTAAGAGAGAGAGAGAGGGGGAGAGAGAGAGAGAGAGAATGGGGTAGGGGCAGAGAGAGGAGACCCAGAATCCAAAGCAGGCTCCAGACTCTGACCTGTCAGCACAGAGTCTAACATAGGCCTCAAACTCATGGACTGTGAAATCATGACCTGAGCTGAAATCAGAAGCTTAACCGACTGAGCCACCCAAGAGCCCCGGCAATGACTTTTTAGATACAACATCAAAGTCACAATCCATGAAATAAATAATTGATAAGATAGATTTCATTAAAATTAGAAACTTCTGTTCTGCAAAACCCAATGTACAGAGAATAGAAGTTAAAACACCGACTGGGAGAATTTGCAAAAGACACATCTGATAAAGGATTGTTAAACACGCTGATTGAAAAATAGGCCAAAGACCTGAACAGACATCTTACTAAAGAAGATATACCGATGAGAAGTAAGCATGTGAAAAGATATTTGACATCATGTCATTAGGGAATTGCAAATTAAAACAACAATGAGATACATACCTATTAGAATGTCCAAAATCCAAAACACTCATAACAAATACTGCTGAGGATATGGAGCAATAGGTGCAGACACTTTGGAAGACAGTTTGGTAAAACTAAACATACTCTAACCATATGATCCAACAATTATGCTCTTTGGCATTTACCTAAAGGAGTTGAAAACTGGGTTACACAAAAAGCTGCATACAGATGTTTATAGCACCTTTATTTATGACTGCCAAAACTTGGAAGCCGCCAAGATGTCCTTCAGTAGGTAAATTAGTAAAACAACAAAACAAAACTGTGGTACATCTAGATCATGGAGTATTAATTATTTAGTGCTAAAAAATAAATGAACTATCAAGCTATGAAAGACATGGAGGAACTTAAGTGCATATTGCTCAGTAAAAGAAGCCAATTTCAAAAGTATACATACTGTATTCAAGACATTCTGAAAAATGCAGTACTGTAGAGAAAATAAACACATCAGTAGTTGCCAGAGGATGGGTGGGGAGGAAGGAAGAATAGCCAGAGCACATAGGTGGTGAAAATCATTCTGTATGACACATGATACTACAAGAGTGGATTCATTTAATTATATCTTTTTTAAAAATTAGTTTCAGGAGTAGAATTCAGTTATTCATCACTTACATATTACACTCAGTGCCCATCACAAGTGCCGTTCTTAATGCCCATCACCCAGTTAGCCCATCCCGCTACCCACCTCCCCTCCAGGAACACTGTTTGTTCTCTAGTTAAGAGTCTCTTATGGTTTGCCTCCTCTCTGTTTTTATCTTATTTTATTTTTCCTTCCCTATGTTCATTTGTTTTGTCTGTTAAATTCCACATGAGTGAAATCATATGGTATTCGCCTTTCTCTGACTTATTTCGTTTCACTTAGCATAATACACTCTAGTTCCATTTACATCATTGAAAATGGCAAGATTTCATTCTTTTTGTTGGCTGAGTATATCATCTTCTTTATCCATTCATCAGTCAATGGACATTTGGGCTCTTTCCACAATTTGGCTATTGTTGATAGTCCTGCTATAAACATTGGGGTGCATGTGCCCCTTTGAATCAGTATTTTTCTATTCTTTGGATAAGTACCTAGTAGTGCAATTGCTGGACATGAGGTAGTTCTATTTTTAACTTTTTGAGGAAGCTCCAACCGTTTTCTGGAGTGGCTGGACCAGTTTGCATTCCACCTACAGTGTAAGAGGTTTCCCCTTTCTCCAAATCCTTGCTAATATCTATTGTTTCCTGAGTTAATTTTAGCCATTCTGACAGGTGTGAGGTAGTGGTTTTGATTCATATTTCCCTGATGATGAGTGATGTTTGGCATTTTTCATGTGTCTGTTAGCCATTTGTATGTCGTCTTTGGAGAAATGTCTGTTCATTTCTTAACTGGGTTATTTATGTTGGGGGTGTTGAGATTGATAAATTCTTTATAGATTTTGGCTACTAGACCTTTATCATCCTATACATCATCTGCACTTATCTTTTCCCATTCTGTAGTTTACTTTTTAGTTTTTTTGATTGCTCTCTTCACTGTGCAGAAGCTTTTTATATTGATGAAGTCCCAATAGTTAATTTTTGCTTTTGTTTTTCTTGCCTCAGGAGATGTGTCTAGTAAGAAGTTGCTACAGCTGAGGTCAAAGAAGTTGCCACCTGTGTTCTCCTCTAGGATTTTGATGGTTTCCTGCCTCACATTTATGTCTTTCATCCATTTTAAATTTATTTTTGTGTATGTGTAAGAAAGTGGTCCAGTTTCATTCTTCTGCATGTCACTGTCCAGTTATCCCAACACCATTTGTTGAAGACTCTGCCTTTTTTTCCATTGGATATTCTTTCCTCCTTTGTTGGAGATTAGTTGACCATATAGTTATGAGTCCATTTCTCGGTTCTCTGTTCTGTTTCATTGATTTATGTATCTGTTTTTGTACCATACTGTCTTGATGATTATAGCCTTGTAATATAGCTTGAAGTTGAGAATTGTGATGCCTCCCACTTTGCTTTTCTTTTTCAACATACTTTGGCTATTCAGGGTCTTTTCTGTTTCCATACAAATTTTAGAATGTTTGTTTTGCTCTGTGAAGAATGCTGGTGTTGATAGAGATTGCATTGGATGTGTAAATTGCTTTGGGTAGTATAGACATTTTAACAATATCTGTTCTTCCAATCCATGAGCATGGAATGTATTTCCATTTCTTTGTCTTCTTTATTTCTTTCATAAGTGTTCTATAGTTTTGTAGAGTACAGATCTTTTACTTCTTTGGTTAGGTTTATTTGTAGGTATCCTATGGTTTTTGGTGCAATTGTAAGTGACGTCTGTTCCTTGATTTCTCTTTCTGCTGCTTCATTATTGGTGTATAGAAATGCAACATATTTCTGTACGTGATTTTATATCTTGCAACATTGCTGAATCATGTATCAGTTCTAGCAATAGTTTGGTGGAGTCTTTTTGGCTTTCTACATAAAGTATCATGTTGTTTGCAAATAGTGAAAGTTTGACTTCTTCTGATTTGGATGTCTTTTATTTCTTTTTGTTTGATTGCTGAGGCTAGGACTTCCAGTACTATTTTGAACAAAGTGGTGAGAGTGGACATCCCTGCCATGTTACTGACCTTAGGGGAAAAGCTGTCAGTTTTTCCCCACTGTGGATGATATTAGCTGTGGGTCTTTCATATATTCATATATGGCCTTTATGATGTTAAGGTATATTCCATCTATCCCTGCTTTGTTGAGGGTTTTTAAAATCAAGAATGGATGTTATATTTTGTCAAATGCTTTTTCTGCATCTATTGACAGGATCATATGGATCTTACCCTTTTTTTATTAATGTGGTGTATCACATTGATTGACTTATGGATATTGAACCACCCCTGCAGCCCAGGAATAAATACCACTTGATCATGGTGAATAATTATTTTAATGTACTTTTGGATTTGATTTGCTACTATCCTGCTGAGAATTTTTACATCATGTTCACCAGGGATATTGGTCTGTAATTCTCCTTTTTTGTAGATTTTTTTTTCTTCTGGTTTTAGAATCAAGGTAACGCTGGCCCCATAGAACAAGTTTGGAAGTTTTCCTTTCATTTCTATTTTTTGGAACAGTTTCAGAAGAATAGGTGTTAACTCTTCTTTAAATGTTTGATAGAATTCCCTTGGGAAGGCATCTGGCTCTGGCCTCTTGTTTGTGGAGATTTTCGATTACTGATTCAATTTCGTTGCTGGTTATGGGTTTCTTCAAATTTTCTATTCCTGTTTCAGTTTTGGTAGATTATATGTTTATTTTATTTTATTTTTTACACTTATTTATTTTTGAGAGACAGAGAGAGACAGAGCACAAGTGGGGGAGGGGCAGAGATAGAAGGAGACACAGAATCTGAAGCAGGCTCCAGGCTCTGAGCTGTCAGCACAGAGCCCAATATGGGGTTCGAACTCACAAACTGTGAGATCATGACCTGAGCCGAAGTTGGACGTTTAACCGACTGAGCCACCCAGGCGCCCCGGTAATTTATATGTTTCTAGGAATTTATCCAATTCTTGCAGATTGCCCAATTTGTTGGCCCATAATAGTCTCTTGTAATTGTTTGTATTTCTTTGGTGTTGGTTGTGATCTCTTCCCTTTCACTTATGATTTTATTTATTGGGTCTTTCTCTTTTTTTTTTTTTTTTTTTTGATAAATGTGGCTAAGGGTTTATCAATTTTGTTAATTCTTTCAAAGAACCAGCTCCTAGTTTTGTTGATCTGTTCTACTGCTTTTTTTGATTTCTATATCATTTATTCCTGCTCTAATCTTTATTATTCCCCTTCTTCTGCTGGTTTTAGGCTTTATTTGCTCTTCTTTGTCCAGCTCCTTCAGGTATAAGGTTAGGTTGTGTATTTGAGACTTTTCTTGCTTATTTAGGCCTGTATTACTATATACATCTCTCTTATGACACCTTTGCTTCATACCAAATGTTTTGGACTGTCATGTTTTCATTTTCATTTCCTTGCATGTATTTTTTAAATTTCTTATTCAGTTTCCTGGTTAACTCATTCATTCTTCAGTAGGGTGTTCTTTAACTTCCATGTATATGTGGTATTCCCAATTTTTTTCTTGTGGTTGACTTCAAGTTTCATAGCGTTGTGGTCTGAAAATATGCATGGTATGATCTCAATCTTTTTTTACCCATTGAGGGATAAATTGTGACCCAGTATGTTATCTATTATGGAGAATGTTTGTTCCCTGTGCCCTTGAAAACAATATGTATTCTTCTACTTAAGATGAGATGCTCTGAATACAACTATTAAGTCCATCTGGGCAGTGTGCCATTCAAAGCTGTCGTCTCCTTGTTGAACTTCTGCTTAGATGATCTATCCATTGTTATAAGTGGGGTGTTAAAGTCCCCTACTATTATTATATTAATATTAATGAGTTTCTTTAAGTTTGTTACTAATTGGTTTATATTTGACTTCTCTCCAAGTTGGGGACATAAATACTTACAATAGTTAGATCTTCTTGTTGGATAGACCCTTTGTTATGATATAGTGCCATTCTTCATCTCTTATTATAGTCTTTGGTTTTAAAATCTAGTTTGTCTGATATAAGTATGACTACTCCAGCTTTTCATGTCCATTCGCATGATAAATGTTCTCCATCCCCTCACTTTCAATCTGGAGGTGTCTTTGAGTCTAAAATAAGTCTCTTATAAGCAGCATATTGATGTGTCTTTTTTTTTTATCCATTCTGATATCCTATGTCTTTTGATTGAGGCATTTAGTCCATTTACATTCAGAGTAATTATTGATAGATATGAATTTAGTGCCATTGTGTTACCTGTAAAGCTGATATTTCTGTAGATTATCTCTGTTCCTTTCTAGTTTTTGTCACTTTCGGTCTTCCTTTCCCACTCAAAGTGTTCCTTTTAATATTTCTTGTAGAGCTGGTTTAGTGTCACAAACTCCTTTAGTTTTTGCTTGTTTTGGAAATTCTTTATCTCTCCTTCTATTCTGAATAACAGCCTGACTGGATAAAGTATTCTTGTCTGGATATTTTTCCCATATAGCACGTTGAATATATCATGCCACTCCCTTCTGGCCTGCCAAGTTTCTGTGGATAGGTCTGCTGTTAACCTTATGTGCCTACCCTTTTAGGTTAAGGAATTTTTGTCCCTAGCTGCTTTCATAATCCCATATCTTTGTATTTTTCAAGTTTCACTATGATATAAGTTGACCTGTTTTCATTGATTTTGAGGAGAGTTCTCTGAGCCTCTTGGCCTTGAATGCCTATTTCCTTTCCCAGATTATGGAAGTTCTATAATTTGTTCAAATAAAACTTCTGCCCCTTTTCCCCACTCTTTGCCTGCAACTACTATGATCTGAATATTATTGCACTTTATGGAATTGCTAAGGTCCCTAAGTCTATATTCGCGACCTAATAGTTTACTAATAGTTTTCTTTCCCTCTTCTTTTGAGCTTCATTATTTTCCACAATTTTATCTTCTATATCATCCATTCATTCCTCTGCTTCTTTCATCCTCATTGTGATTATACCAGTTGGTTTTGCATCTCAGTTATAGTATTTTTTATTTCAGCCTGACTAGTTTTAGGTCTTTTATCTCTTCAGCAAGGGTTTCTCTGGAGTCTTCTATGCTTCTTGCAAGCCCAGCTAATATTCTTATGACTGTTGTTTTAAATTCTTGTTCAGATATATTGCTGATATCTGTTTTGAGTAAATCCCTGGCTGTGATTTCTTCTTGATCTTTCCTTTGGGGAGAATTACTCCATCTTTTCATTTTGCCTTGATTTCTGTCTTTTGTGTGTTATGAAAGCTTGTTATGTTTCCTGCTCCTGAGAGTAATGCTATATAAAAAGGGGGTCATATGCTATCCCAGGACCCAGTACTTCAGGGAGTGTTTCTGGTGTATGCTGTATATACTTTGCTTTTGTTTTTCTGACTGCTCTTTTCCCCAGGTCAGTCCTTTGTAGAGTTTCTCCTTGCTTACAGTGGGGAGTGTTTTGACATTTAACTAGGCGTGCTTTGATTTGCTTGTTAAAATAAGCCTAATTAAAAAAAATTAAAAAGCCAATCCAAAAATAAATAAATACATAAAGAGAAAATGAAAAGGAATAAAAAACAAAACAAAACAAAACAAAACAAAACAAAATAAAACAAATAGACAAATAAAAAACTATAAGCCTGGGGTGCTTGGGTGGCTCAGTCGGTTAAGCATCTGACTCTTGGTTTTGGTTCAGGTCATGATCTCATAGGTTTATGGGTTCAAGCCCCACATTGGGCTCTGTGCTAACAGTGCAGGGCCCGCTTAGGATTCCCTCTCTACCTCTCTCTCTGCCTCTTCCCTGCCTGCCTTCTTTCTCTCTCAAAATTAAATAAACTTTAAAAAAAAGCCACACAAAACATTACCCTGATTTCAAAGAAAAAGGAAGACAAAAAGAAGCCTGATCTCAAAAAAAAGAAAATAAAAGAAAAGAAAAGCAAACAAAAAACTATAAGCCTGATTCCAAGGGAAATAAATAAATAAATAAATAAATGCCTGGTCCTATTTCCACCAGACTGAAGCTGATGATTTGGAGCACTCTATGATTAATAGACTTGGTGAATGTGGGGGCCTGTGATGGTCTTCTGGGGGTGAGGCCCACTGTCCTAGCTCACAGTCAGACCTGCCCTAGTAACGATGCATTCGCAGGGTGCAGGGAGGCAGGGCTTGGTGTAAGCAGCTTCAGCCTCCACTGGGGGTGCTGTGTTGCTCACTGAACTCCAACCATACTGGTAGGCCAGGGGAAGATGGCATTACACTGCTGTCTAGTCTCTAGAGAGGGAAGATTGCACCTGCCACTATTGAGGAAGCACTCACAGACAAGGGAACAATCTCCCCTCTTGTGTCCCAGCTTCCATCAGATCCCTGCCCTCACCATGTCTGTGCCCAAGCTGTCAACACACCCGGTGTCACAGTTCTCCTTTGTTTTACCTCTGGCACCCAGCCCAGATCCAAAACTCCAAACCTTGAAGGGCCTGGTACGATGCAGACCTTCTCCTGTCCTTCAGAGGAGAGCCTCATAGTGCTGTGTCTTGTGCTGTTCTGTCCCAGAAAAGCAGTTGCATGGCTGCACCGGTGCTTGGAGTTTATGGTGAAGCACAGCAAAAAGCAGAGACCAGATTATATGCCCTCTGTCTGTATTTCTGTCCTTTGCTGATGAACGGCCACTCAATGGTGCTGGCAAGGGTCTTTTGTCCTTGGAGAGGCAATATACCCCTCTTCCAAATGTCCTTTAGGAAGGGGAACATTCTCTCCCAGTGGGACCCAGGAGATCGTTACACCATGCTGTCTGCTCCCAGGCTTCTGCCCTCTTCCCCAGGTGCATTGCTGCCCAGCTGGCTTGACTGCAGCCAATGGTGCAGACTTCTAAAACCTCAGAATTTGAGCTTCCCTGCTTTGGGGAGTGCTTTTCTTGTGCAAACCCAATATGCAGCTCTCCCCTTCTCTCTTCTCTCTCCACCAAAGGGTTCCCTCTGTGGCAATATAGCTTTCCTCTCCCCCAGTTCACATCACTGCATCTCATACCAGACATTTTCTCTCCCTGTAATTGTGCAACTTGTTCTCTTAAGCCTCAGATTGATTTCCTAGGTGTTCAGAATGATTTGCTGTTAATCTAGCTGTGTTCAAGGGACAAGACAAGCCCAGGATTCCCCTACTACTCCACTAATCTTAACTCCCTCTCCCTCATGTAATTATATTTTTGTTAAAACCCATAGAATGTAGGGGCACCTGGGGGCTCAGTCGGTTAAGCATCCGACTTTGTCCGACTTCGGCTCAGGTCATGATCTCTCAGTTCGTGAGTTCCAGCCCTGAGTCGGGCTCTGTGCTGACAGCTCAGAGCTTGGAGCCTGTTTCAGATTGTGTCTCCTCCTCTCTCTTCCCCTCCCCTGCTCGCACTCTGTCTCCTTCTCTCAAAAAATAAACATTAAAAAAAATTAAAAACAAAAACCATGGAATGTAGACCACTAAGAATGAACCTTTATATAATCTATGGATTGGGGTAATGATGTGTTAATGTAGGTTTGCTGATTGTAACAAATGTACCACTGTGTTGCAGAATGTTGATGTGAGGGAGACTGTGTGTATATGGGGATAGAGAATATCTGGAAACTCTCTACTTGTCACTCAATTTTGCTGTGAAACCAAAATTTCTCTAAAAATAAAGTTTATTAATTAAAAAATTATTTACTGTTAAATGCACAGATCTTAAGTGTATAATTAAATCTGTTTTGATTAATGTATATACCCATGTAATCACTACACCAAATCATAATTTAGAACATTTCCATCACCCCAGAAAGGTTTCCTGTACCCATTCCCTTAAGCAATTATTGTTCTGATTTCTATCACCACATATTGGTTTACTTCAGTCTTGGAGTTCATTTGAAAGGAATCATACAGTATATACTCTTTTATGTCTGCCTTCTTTCACTTAACATATATTTTTTATTTTTTTTTATTTAAAAAAATTTTTTTTAACATTTATTTATTTTTGAGACAGAGAGAGACAGAGCATGAATGGGGGAGGGTCAGAGAGAGGGAGACACAGAATCTGAAACAGGCTCCAGGCTCCGAGCTGTCAGCACAGAGCCCGAGGCAGGGCTCGAACTCAGGGACTGCGAGATCATGACCTGAGCCGAAGTCGGCCACTCAACCGACTGAACCACCCAGGTGCCCCTTAATATATATTTTTTAGATTCATCCATAGTTTTGAAAGTATCAGTAGTTCATTTTTTTTATTGTTGAGTAATATTGCACTAAATAAATACATCACAATTTGTCTATTCAAACTTCTTTTGTTATTATATTATATTATATTATATTATATTATATTATATTATATTTTAGAGAGAGAACATGAGTGGGGGAGAGGGGCAGAGGGAGAGAGAGAGAGAGAGAGAGAGAATCCTAAGCAAGATACATGCCCAGCATGAAGCCCAATGCAAGGCTCAATCTCACAACCCTGGGATCATGACCCAAGCTGAAACCAAGAGCCGGATACTCAGCCAACTGAGCCACCCAGGTGCCCCAATTCATCATACTTCTTCTGATGGAAATTTGGGTTGTGTCAAGTTCCTGCTTTATATGTGATGCAATTATAACATTCTTTTTTTTTTAAGAGTTTTTAAAAAGTTTATTTATTTATTTTGAGACACAGAGAGCATGATGGGGGAGGAGCAGAGAGAGAGAGAGAGAGAGAGAGAGAGAGAGAGAAAGAGAGGGAATACCAAGCAGGCTCCATACTGTCAGCGCACAGCCCAACTTGGGGCTCAATCTCATGAACCATGAGATCATGACCTAAGTTGAAATCAAGAGCTGGACACTTAACTGACTGAGCCACCCAGGTGCTCCAACAATTATGACATTCTCTCACAAGATTGTGTGGACACATAATTTCACTTCCCGTGGGTCATAGGGTAGTTCCATAAAAACTGCCCCTTGCTTTTCCATAGAAATTTTAGCATTAAATTTCAGTTACTACAGGGGCACCTGGGTGGCTCAGTTGGTTAAGTGTCTGACTTCAACTCAGGTCATGAACTAGCGGTTTGTGAGTTCTAGCCCTGCATTGGACTCTGTGCTGAAAGCTCAGAGCCTGGAGCCTGCTTTGGATTCTGTGTCTCCATCTCTCTGCCCCTCATTTGCTCACACATTCTCTCTCTCTCAAAAATAAATAAACATTAAAAAAATTTCAATTACTACAAAGAGTCTACTGGGATTTTGATTTGCATTGGTTGAGTATATTGACAATCATAGTTTTTCTCCTTTATTCTGTTAATACGGAGAATTACATTGTTTTTCAAATATTAAGCCAATCTTGCATTCCTGGGATAAACCCTACTTAGTCATGATATGTTATCCATTTTCACTTCAACTGCTAATTATTGGTAAGGATTATTGCCTCTCTGTGTACGTTCTACAATTTTCTTTTCTTGTCTTATAAGTTTTCCTGGCCTTATCTCTATTCTGACAGAGTTTGTGTACAATGACGTTATTTTTTCCTTAACTATTCACCAAGACCGTTGGCCTAGAGTTTTCCTTGTCAGAAAATTATTGATTACCAAATTCAATTTACTTAGTAGATATACAATTGTTCAGGTTATCTTCTTTTTGGTAAATTGTGTTTTTCAAATAATTTGCCCACTTCATCTGAATTGTTGAATTTACATTTTTCTGTATTTTTCATGATCAGTCTTACTAGAGGTTTATCACCTTGTTTGAATTTGTTGAGGAATCAACTTTTGGCTTTGTTAATTTTCTCTATTTGTTTGTTTTCCATTTCATTGATTTCTGGTTTTTATTTCCTTCCTTCTATTTACCTTGGATTTAATTCGTTCTTCTTTACGTATGAAGCCTCTATGTTGCAACCTTAGGTCATTGATATTTAAACAATGTTTTTTCTTTTCTTATTGCATAATACTTTAGCATTTTAAAGTATTGATTTCCCTCTAAGGAAGTACTGCTTTGGCTGCATCCCATAAAATTTAATATGTTGTATTTTCATTATAATTCAGTTAGGAATATTTTCTAACTTCCATGTGATTTATTCTTTTGTTCATAAGTTATTTAAAGTGTGTTGGGGCTTTTCTTCATATCTTAATTAAATGAATTCTAATTTAATTGTGTTGTTATAGAATATATGCTATAATATTTCCCTTTTTTGAGACAATAAGACTTAATCTATGGCTCATTATGTGTCTATTTCATGAATTCTCCATTTTACTTAAAAAGAATATATATCTTTGTAGTTGTTGTGTATGGTGCTGTATATGTTTGTTTGGTCAAAGTAGTTGACAGTATTATTTAAATCTTCTTTCACATTAATTTTTCCCTTCCTTTTAAAAAGTCTAATTTTGGTTCTGTAGATACAATGACTTATTAACTTTAGTCACATACACATATAGACTTCACAGCTGCCCATCCCACAAAGACCTTTACGCTAAGGAAACCCACCCAAGAATTATGCCCCTGTGAAGCCATGAAGGCAACATGAACTGGTTTTGAAGATTGCTCCTCAGTTCCTAGTTTCTCACAACTCCTGCCAACCTACCTTCCATTACAGCATAGAACTTTTGTTTCTAAAATCCAGTCTCAGGGTGCCTGGGTGGCTCAGTCAGTTAGCTGACTTCAGCTCAGGTCATGATCTCACGGTTCATTAGTTCAAACCCCACATTAGGCTCTCTGCTGTCAACACATGGCCCACTTCAGATCCTCTGTCCCCGTCTCTCTACACTTCCCCTGCTCATGCCTTCTCTCAAAAATAAATAAACATTAAAATAAAGTAAAGTAAGATAAAATCCAGTCTCTACTCATGATTTGGTGGTTAGCCTTATGGTTCCCAGTATTTGTCTTTCATTCTACTGCATGGATTCTGGCTTAAGGCACTCCTCTGTTTCCTAAGGGGGAGTCAAGCAACTTGTCAGAGGCCACCTGCATGGGTATCAACAAAGAATTTTAAAGCGTTGCTCAAATCCTCTCTGATTTCTGCTATAAGACCTACTTATGAGCCCGTTCCTAAAGCATCTTAGGAGAATTTATGTGCCAGACATTTAAAAGATACTGCCTGATTCCCATGCTGAGAATATGAGACTGATAGATTTCTCTTGTTTTAATAATTTAACAAATTATTAATGAAGCTATGCCTTCTCTAACTGATAACAAACTATTAAAATGGAGTATTAGCGTAGACATTACTGCCAAAGCTGTCATACATAGAACAACAGATTTGGCCTGAAGGAAGGCTGAGAAAATTCAAGCTGAATATCAAGTTGAAGCAGTTTTATAGCATAAGGTCACCCATGAATGCCTTGGCAACAGCTAAGCATTCCTTTGATTCTTTTATTAGATTGGCTGGCTGTTCCCTACAAAAAGCAGGGCCTTGAATAGAAGGGACCCAGAAGTTGGGTGTATTGAGGGGAAAAAAAGGAAATTATCAGAATACGGGGTTTGGTCCAAGGTAGGGGCTCTTTTTAGTAATAAGTTCCCATACATACCAAAAAGTAAGAAGGAAGCTGAAGAAAGACAGTGGTCCTAAAGATGTCTCCTGTCTCATGGTGCCGGCTAGGGGAGCGTTTCTAAGAGTGGTGTCAACATCTCATGGAAACTTGTTAGACATGAACATTTTTAGGCCCCATTCTAGATTTCTTGAATCAAATTCTAGGGAAAAGACAGCAATCTGTATTTAACCAAGCCCTACAGGCTGTCCTCGTGTACAGCGAGTTTGAGAACCACAAGGAGAAGGCCAGTCCTAGGTGGGCTGCTGAGAGGTCACTGCAAGGGTGAGTTGTATGATGGCCACCACCACCACCAGGCACCTGCTCAATTCCCTTATGCTTCTTCTGGAATTACGTTTAGATTTGGCCTCCTCCATTGTGTATGTACACACTAGGAAGCTTTGAAGTAGAAGCTATAAAAAGTTAAATTAAATTTATTTTTTCATAAGATAGTTCTCCACTCACATTACAGCAGTATTCTATTTCTTGTAAACAGAAGGAGTTCAATAAATAGTTGTTGAATGAATGAATGAGGAGTGCCTGAGGGTACCTTCAGTCAAGCATTAAAGCCTAAACCAGGACAAAGGCATTAAACAAGCAGATATTTCTATGAAAATATCTTTTCTAAGAAAAGTATCAGTTATTTTTTTCTGTATCAGTTTATCTTTTCCCCTAGTATTGCCAAATGAATAAAATTAGCATTATTCCTATCCCCTAGGAGTGCATGGTTTTCTTGTTCTATGTGAGTAGATAACAGGCTAGTAAAAAAGCCAACACAGAATGAGACACTGAAGAAAATGCTCCCTCCAAGAAATGCAATTACACGAATTAAAATGCATTCAAATAAACACTTCCTAGCCACCTGGCATGTACAATCATTTATACTGTGATTTCATATTTCTCGGGATTTTCATATGTGTGGTACTATCACTGGCATGGTAAAAATGAACCACAGGATATTACAAAGTTAATATAGAAAAATTCCCTTGAAGAGTAATGAAGATAAGCATCATTCTCAATAGCAACAATCTGAGAGCTTTATCTGGGATAACTTTCATTATTGCTTCTTTAAAAAAACAGTTCTTGAGATATAATTCACATACCATAAAATTCATCCTTTTAAAGTGTACGATTCTATGGGGTTTTTAAAGTAATTTGTGCAATCATCACCACAATCTAATTTTACTTTAATTTTTATACTCAACCCCCCAACACACACAAAAATGTTGTACCAATTATCACTCAATCCTCATTGCTCTCTCCAATCCCCAACTGTTATCTACTTTCTGCCTCTATAGATTTGCTTATTCTCACCCTCTCTCTCTCTCTCTCTCTCTCTGTGTGTGTGTGTGTGTAATGTTGCTATTTTATTTGTTCTCTAGATAGTGACGGTTAATACCTACTGAGAGTTAGTTATATGCCAGTCATTACTTTGAGCACTGTATACATATCAGCTCATTTAATTCTCAAATTCCTTAAGGTAGTTGCAGGGTCTAGCAACTGTGGGTCTGTCATGCAGTAGAAAGTTGAAGACAAATCATTCTTGCTCCAAGTCCCCAAGTCAGTGTCACGGAAATCCACAGGCAGTGTTCCAGGGATGGGTTAAAGGTTTAATGCCACAAGGCTTCCCAGACTCTATGGTGACTGCAGGTTAGTGTCAGAACTTCTGTGTCCCTTGAAAGAGTAAGATTCCTATCAGGTGACCTGCTAGGTGCTTTTCTGTCCATGCGACCTGTCCTTAGAGGTTCTGCCTCTTCTGGTCAGACCCCTGTCCTCTGACAGGCTCAGGAGTTTGAGTTTTCCTCTCAGTCACCTCCACCTATCTTTCCAGCTCACTCTTTTAGCCTTATGCCAGCGGCCCTTCAACCCCAGGGGGACTTCCAATCTACTTACCTCACTGCCTGCCTCTTGTTTCCTTCTGTACCTGCTGGGTTCCCCAGTCCATCCTTATAATTACTCCCTGGCTTACACCCTCACCTCACATGCCCCTCTCTCCTCTGTTGCATTTATAGAAGCAACAATCCCAGTCCTGGTAAAAAAAAAAAAAAAAAAAAAAAAGTAATAATAATACCCAAACTTGCATCCAGGCAACTGAATGTGGATGGAGAAAAACGCAAACCCATGCTGACTTAAAACTGTGTCATGGACTAAAACTGTGTTGCCTAGAAGCCCATGTTTCCCTATCCCATTCTGTCCAGCACTCCCCTAAATGTGCATCTTGCCTTCATTCTCTGTCAAGTATCCAAAGCCACTGCCTTCTTATTTTCAACAGGTCAGGCAGCTTGCTGGCACTCTCTGGCCTGGCCTGGGTCCAATCCCACATGGGTGTGCCCGTGCCCTCTTATGAGGGCTTGCTGTTGACCACCCCTTGCCCCAACCATATGACCCAGTGCATTTGGCAAACACAAGTTACAATGAGCAGCTCTGGCTCAGGGTTACCTGATGTTCTGTGGTTAGATATATCAGCTCTCACAAGACCAATTGCCTGACAGGAGCTTCCTTATTTGAAGTGGTAGCCAGCCTTTTTTTCAGAACCTGAGGGGTCTATGTTGTGCTTCTCCTACCCGGCTTGCCATAAACTCCCACAGCATTGTTTCCTAGCACAGGTACCTCAGAGGGCCCAGCAACATGCCTGCTCACACCATGACTGGTCTTGCTGCAGGTCCTTTTTTTCTCTGGGTCCCCTCTGGCAGCCTTCCATGTCATCTGCCAAATGGGATAGAGTAATATTCCCAAGTGTAGAATATGCCACCTCCAGACCCTGAGAGGCTGATCACGCAGTGTGCCTTTTTCTTAGTGATGGGATATCAGCATGCCCCAGTCCTCTGGAGCTCTGAACACCTCACTGTGATGTAGCAGGCTCCTAAACCTTGACAGGCTTACTTCCCATCCTCTAGACTTCTGGTGTCTTCACTTCTTCCTCTGGTATGATTAGCACCATTCTATCAATATAGTGGACCAATGTCTTACTCTGTGGAATGTCCAAGTCCCTTTTCAGCTAGAATGTGACTGAAGACAGGGAACTAACATAGTACTGGGGAAAGAGTGAAATGTATATTGTTTCCTGCCCATGTGAATGTTCATTGCTTGTAATCCTTCTTTCTGATAGGATGGAAAAGAATACATTTGCCAGATCAGTGGCCACATATGTGTGTACCAGAGGTTGCTTTAATGTGCTGTAGCAAAGATGCCCCATCTAGCACAGCAACTGCCATTGGGGCTACTATTTGGTTACAGCTACCACAGTCCCCTGTTATCTGCCATTATCTATCCAGCTTTCTTAGGAGCCAGATTGGTGAATTAAATGGGGATATGAAAGAGACCACTAGCCCTTCATTCTTTAAGGCTTTGAAGATGGTATTGATTTTGAGGCATTGTTTTTGATTTACTACCTTGACTGAGGAAGGAAGGAGTTGCAGAAGTTTCCACTTGGCCTTTCCATCGCAAAAGCTCTTATCTTACGTGGGTGAGGGTTCTGTCAACTAAAAAGTATGCCCAGTTTTATTGTTAATTTGGGACTGCTGAAGGGACCAATGTGTACGTCTGTGAGCTGAACCTGGACCAGGATCCCACTGACTCTCTGGTCCCATCCACTTCCAGTATAGCAGGGAAGGTATGGTGGTACTTTGGATCCCCGGGTAACAATGTCAATTCAGACTGTCCAATAATCCTCAAAATAACCTAAGCATTCTCCTTTCTCCAATGCATGGTTACCTGTGTAAGCAGCCATAGTTCTCTGTGGAAGTACTGAGGAGTCACTATTGAATACACCTGCCATGCTTTTGCAGACACTGGTTTCTCCTTCAGTCAGTAAGTTCTGGGTCTAAGAACAGGCTCAGGTCCAGAAGGTGGGCAAGGGATCAATGACTTTGATTTTTAAAAAATGTGTTCTAATTAGCCCTCTTCCTGGTTCCCTGTATGGGGACTCCCTTAGCTGCTACTCCAACTTGTCCTCACTCACCTTGATTTTAATGGTTAAATGCTGCCACCTGCCTCTATCCTTTTGGACGTTGCAGTGCTTGTTGTATGTCAAGGAGCCCAGTTGTGAAGGGTATCTCCTTTCATTGGTGACAGTCTCCAGAGGACAGTCACCACTGAGCTCCTCACAATTCTCACCCCTCACCAGCAGTCCTGTCCCCATCGCTCTGCTAAATAGTATCTTCCGGGCCCTCATTTGGAACATGGCTTTGTGAGACATGCCTTCCTTTCATGTGGCCCAGCACTTTTTTCAAGCTTCCAAGAGCTATCCTCACAGTCTCAACACTGCCAGTGTGTTAAATCCTGCATTACCGGAGTGGATAACTCCTACTTACCCAACCTGATGTTCAGTTGCTCTGTATCTAGCACCTTGGGGATTCCATTCCATGTATATTCCCAGCTCCTGCAGGAATATATTAGTTGGATTCTGCGTCTCCTTTGGTGTGTAGTCCCTCTCTTCCATTGGTAGGCTCAGGACATCCTCAGATGGGCTATGCTGGGGCTTGACCCCTGTGATGGTCTGGCTGCCAGGAGAGGAGATGGGAGTAATCCTTAGGGTTGATAGCATGGTGTTGCAAAGCACTCGCCTCATTTGAGGCCTCTACAAGATCTTTAAGCAAAGGGAGGGTACTATTTTTTAATAAGGGAAAATGGATCACTTCTGCAGGCCCAGTGGCTTCAAGGTTCTCAATTGCATCTTTACAGATAATCTCATCCCAAGTTTTAGGGGTTCCACTTCTTTGCTATTAGACCCTGACCCTGTACAGAGATGAGAAGGGGCTGAGAAGTCAACCTTCTCTGAGCTCTGCTACTGTTAAGATTAAGCCTTGAGCCCCATCCTCCTTTTTATCAGCTCTCCAGGTACAGATTAGGATTTCCTTAAACATTGCCAAGAGACCCGCTAGCTCTCATGTTTTGTCCTGAATTGGTGATGAATCAATTTTCCTGAACACCTGTCAATAACACCTGTTATTTCTTCTCAATGAACCTATGTGCTTAGCGACAGCCACCCAATTCCATAGTCTTTATAGTTATCATTTCCCTCTTACCTCTTGAGGATCAAAGGTATTATACCAGCCACTGTATCCTATTCCAGTCATGTCCCAGCCTAGTTCACTGTGGGTAAAAGTTTTAGCAACAGAACTACGGCATTCCAAGACCTATACACACTGCACTACTACTAGTGATGGGGTCCTTGTTGCTAGCCTGCCAGCAAGCGATCCAGCTCAAAAGTTCCATTTTAGAGTCTACTTCCTAGGAGCTCTCCAATCTTTAGATTATTCCCTGGAAACAGAGACATAGAGCATTGCATGCTCAAGGTTTGTTGGGAAATGCTCGAGAGACATGTGTAAGAAAGTGAGGTAGACACAATAGAGCAGAGAGAGAAGCTGACCTATAATGCAGTTGCAGCTAAGCCACTCCTACAGGGTACTCTGGGATGAAGCATATACCTTTGTGTCCCTGTGTAAACTAGTCTTGGGAAGGGAAGTAGCCTTGGGCAAGGCAGTGCCCTGTGGCTGAGGGCATTTCCCAGTGAAGGACATGGCTCTGAGCCTATGCTGCAAGCAGTTGTGGGTGAGTGTGTCTGCCCTAAAGAGAGGATCTAGGCAGATCTGTTATGTCTGATCACTCCAGCAATCCTATCTCTCTCTCACTTTACCTTCTTCTCTCTCTATTGTCTCATCCTCCTCAGCGTACAATTCTGCTGGTAATCCCTTCCATTAAAGAAATAAACCTTTGTTATTGGCTTGGCTCAGAGGAGCTTGAGGGAGCTGAGCCTCCAGGTATTGCAATAATTATCAAAACAAGCCAAAATGAAAGCGAGAGTCAAGACTTTAACTGCTTAAAGCAATAGTGTAGAGCAAGAAGCTAAATTGTAGAAATCACTGACTCTCTCTGCCTTCTTGTTTCCCTCAAAGAACTGCCTGTCAGTCAAGGGTCAGTTGATTAGGGGTGGCTAATCCTTCTCAGTGTCTCATTGCTGAAAGATCCTGGGGTTTTCTGGACCCTTGGGCTGGGGAGAAGGAAAAGGAGAAGTGCTGGGAATGGAAAAGAACTGAGCACTGAGTCAGGGTGGAAAGGATGTCTCCAAGGTTTCCCTTCCTTTCTCCAAAAGAAGAGGCATCTGAAGGCTTCAGAAGACCTCAGAGAAAGAGGCTTTTTTTTTTTTTTAAATTTATTGTCAAGTTAGCTAACATACAGTATAGTCCTGGCTTCTGGAATAGATTCCCATGATTCATCACTTAACATACAACACCCAGTGCTCATCCCAACAAGTGCCCTCCCCAAAGCCCATCACCCATCTTCCCAACCCCACCCTCAACTCCCCACCCTCATCAACCCTCAGTTTGTTCTCTGTATTTAAGAGTCTCTTATGGTTTGCCTCCCTCTCTGTTTGTATCTTATTTTTCCTGCCCTTCTATGGTTTTAACTTTCTCAAATTCCACAAATGAGTGAAATCATATGATATCTGTCTTTCTCTGACTGACTTATTTCGCTTAGCATAATACCCTCCAGTACTATCCACATTGTTGCAAATGGCAAGATTTCATTCCTTTTCATGGCCAAATAGTACTCCATTGTATATATTAAACCACATCGTCTTTATCCATTTATCAGTTGATGGACATTTGGACTCTTTCCATAATTTGGCTATTGTCGAAAGCACTGATATAAACATTGGGGTAAATGTGCCCCTTCAAACCACCACTCCTGTATCCTTTGGATAAATTCCTAGTAGTGCTATTGCGGGGTCGTAGGGCAATTCTATTTTTATTTTTTTGAGGAAATTCCATACTGTTTTCCTGAGTCACTGCACCAATTTGCATTCCCACCAGCAGTGCAAGAGGTTCCCCCAAAAAGAGGCTTCTGTTGGAGGTGCCTGGATCAGACTACAAATGTGCATAAGAGCAAGGTTAAGCCAGAGGAATCTGAGTCCTTAACTGCAACTCCCTTCAGAGGCTGCAGCACACTGGCTGTGCACCAAGTCTGTGCACCTTACAGCTTTCCCCTGTAAGGTCTGCCAGGGAAGGCCTTTGTAATTGCCTATGGTCAAGTTTGAAAGATTACACTGTTAAAGAACAAAAATGCCACCAAGTAAATTTTAAAGATCTAATTGGCTTTATTAATGAATTCATGAATTTGGCAGCATCCTATCTAACAAGTAGAGAGAGAGGAGCTCTGTTGAGCTGCAGGAAAGGCAAGGTTTGGCAGGAAAGGCAAGGCAAAGAGGGAATGGAAAAAATGAAATTATTAGCAAAGAATGCATTGTTTTAGGCAAGGTCACCCTCCTAAAGGGAACAGGAGTCTATCAGTAAATTTCCCAGTGTTGACCAGGAAATTCCAGGTTGACTGGGGCAGGGGGTGAAAATGTAGTTAAGTTAGGTATTTACCTAAACCTTAATTTGGTGGCATGGGGCCCTTTAACATAAGTGGCTCCATTTGGGGCCTGTGGGTTTCTTTTTGACAACACATAAGTTTTTAGCCTGGAGCTAGACTCCTCACTCTTTTCTTTTTTTTTTTTTTTTTAAATTTTTTTTCTTTTTAACGTTTATTTTTATTTTTGAGACAGAGAGAGACAGAGCATGAACAGGGGAGGGGCAGAGAGAGAGGGAGACACAGAATCTGAAACAGGCTCCAGGCTCTGAGCTGTCAGCGCAGAGCCCGACGCGGGGCTCGAACTCACGGACCGTGAGATCATGACCTGAGCCGAAGTCGGACACTTAACCGACCAAGCCACCCAGGCGCCCCTCCTCACTCTTTTCTTATGGCTCCATTTTTCTGCCCCTCCCACTAGCAAAAAACTTTTTCTATCCATTCTTTCCAATTTCTTTCCCCTCATTGTGTCATGAACTCATTTCCATTAGACTTTTGTCTCCATCATTTCATTAAAACTGTTTTTTGCAGATACCCAAATCTCAATGTTTCATTCGTGTTTCTATGGGCAATTGATTTTCAACAGGTATACCAAGACCATTCAGTGTGGGAAGAATAGTCTTTTCAACAAATGGCCCTGGGCCAACTGAAAAGCTACATGCAAAATCATGAAGTTGGATCCCTACCTCACGTCATTTATAAAAATTAACTCAAAATGGAGCAAATAACTAAATGTAAGAGCCCAAACTATAAAACTCTGAAGAAACATAAAAATCATGACCCTGGATTTGGCAATGGATCCACCAAAAGCACAAGCAACCAGAAAAGAAAAAAATTGGACAGCAAGAAAATTAAAATCTTTTGTGTTTCAAAGGGCACTATGAGAAAATAGAAAGACAACCCATGGAATGGGAGTATATTTCTACAAATCATATCTTATAAGGAACTTGTATCTGGAATATATAAATAACCCTTACAACTCAATAATAAAAAGACAACCCAATTTCAAAATGAGCAAGGATTTGGATAGATATTTCTCCAAAGACAATATACAGATGGCCAATAAGCACATGGGAGATGCTGAACACCATTAGTCATTAAAGAAATGCAAATCAAAACCACAATGAAATACCACTTTATACCTACTAAGATGGCTATAATAAAAACATCAGATAAGAATGGTTAGTGAGGATATGGAGAAATTAGAACCCCTCATAGACTTCTGGTGGGAATGTAAAATGGTATGGCCTCTGTGGAAAGCAATTAGGTAGTTCCTCAAAAAGTTAACATTTGACCCAGAAATATATAGTCAATAGAAATGGAAGCATATGTCTACACAAACAAATTGTACACAAATGCTCAGAGGAGCATATTGTTACTCATAATAGCCAAATGATTAAAACAACCCAAATGTCCATCAACTGATGAATGGGTAAACAAAATTTGGCATATCCATGCAATGGAATAGTATTTAGTCTTAAAAAGGAATGAAGTACTGATATATTTTACAACTATGGATGATCATGGGTAAGGTGATGAAAATGTCCTAAAATTGATTGTGATGATGGCAGCAATACTCTTTGAATATACTAAAAACCATTAAATTCTACACTGTAAAAGGGTGACTTGTATGATATGTGAATTATATCTCAATAAAGCTGTTACAATAAAAGAGATATGAATGTTTCTAAATTTAATAGTTAATTTTTAGTTCTCGTCTTACTGGACTTCTCAAAAACAATTCAGAGTTCTTCCCCATTCATAAAATACTATCTTTGCTTGGCTTCAGGGACATTACTACTACTTTATTTTATTGCCTGCTCCTTCTATTTCATTGGATCTTCCTCATTTTACCCTTTAAATAAAGGAGCGCCCCAGGGCTCAGGCTTTAAACTTTTCTTGCTACTTATTGTCTAGGTTATTTTATCTTAATTTTTTAAAATTGAAGTATAGTTGACACACAACACTGCATTAGTTTTAGGTGTACAACATAGTGATCTGACAACTGTATATGCTATGCTATGCTCACCACAAGTGTAGCTACCATCTGTCACCATACAAGGCTATTATAACACCATTGACTATTATTCCCTATGCTGTACCTTTTATCCTCATGACTTACTCATCCCGTAACTGGAAGCCTGTATCTCCCACTCCTTGTCACCCACTTTGGCCATCCCCCATCTCCTTCCCCTCTGGCAACTATCAGTTTGTTCTCTATATTTATGGATCCATTTTTGGGGCATGTGGTTTTAAATATCATTTATATGCTAATAGCTCCTGGATTTATATTTCTAGCCAGACCTCTCCTTTGAATTTCAGACTCACAAAATTAACCATTTTCAAATTAGCTGTGTACTAAGCAATTCAAACTTAGTATATATAAGACTGAGCTTTTTAAAAAATATTATTTATTTATTTATTTATTTATTTATTTATTTATTTATTTTTGAGAGAGAGAGAGAGAGAGAATGAGAGAGAGAGAGAGAGAGAGAGAGAGCACCACCTGCACGCAGGGAAGAGGTGGAGACAGAGGGAGAGAGAGAATCCCAAGTAGGCCCTGCACTGTCAGCTCAGAGCCTGATGTGGGGCTCAGTCCCTTGACCTGAGCCAAAATCAAGAGTTGAATGCTCAACCGACTGAGCTATCCAGGCACCTCAAGACTGAACTTTTGATTTTCTACTTCCATCACCTGCCCAAATCAGACCCTCCCTGTGACTTCCTTTCTCAGTAAATGGTAGCTTCATTTTTCCAGTTGTTTAGGGCAAGACTTTGAGCCATTCTTGACTTTCCTTTGTCTCTCACATCCCCTTCTAACAATTCTATCAACTTCATTTTCAAAACCAATGAGAATCAGAATCATTCTTACTAGTTCCAATGCTACTCGTCTGGTCCAAGACACCATCATCCCTCACTTGGATTATTTCAGTAATCACTTTACTTGTCTCTGTTTTGACCCTTGCCCCCTACCCCTTGCTTCTGTCTATTCTTATAGCAGCTACAGTGATCCTTTTAAAATATAATTAGACCCTGTCATATGTTTCTTTTTTCTTTTTCTTTTTCTTTTTTTAAAGTAGGCTTCATGCCCAGAGTGGAGCCCAATGTGGGGCCTGAACTCACAACCCTGAGATCAAGACCTGCGCTGAGATCAAGAGTTGCACGCTTAACTGACTAAGCCACCCAGGCACCCCTGACCTTGTCATATCTTTCTTTTCAAAATCTCCCAATGGCTTCTCATCTCACTCAAAGAAAAATCCAAATTCTTATTATGGCTCACATGGTGCTCCATGACCTGGCTTTTGATTACCCTTCTTATTACATCTCATGCTTCTTTCCATCCAATCACACTGGCTTCTTTGCACCTAGAAATGTCTAGCAGAGAGTAGAGGCACTTCAAGTAGTTGTAGAATAAATGGTTAGATGATTTGAGCAGCAGCCAGTTTGTGGTAAATTGAGGAGTAAATGTGAGGTGAGAAGTGGAAAAACATTTATAGAGTTTGGCTATGAAAAAGAGGCAAGAGACCAGGCATTTATAGGTGGAGTGGGAAGAAGCTAGAGATAGTTTTTTTTTTCTTTCCTTCTTTAAGTAGCGTCTTAGTGTGTTTAAATAATGACAGATAATAGCCAGGAAAAGGGTGGGCTAAATATCTACGATATTCCAAATAAATGATCAATTTTTGAGTGGTGGTTTGAAGCAAAGGAAGAATAGAAGTGTGTTAGTAGTTGGGCCACCTAAGCCTCCTACCTGAGCCAGGTGAACTGCTATAGAACAGAGGGATATGCTCAAGAGCGATCATTTTGAGCAAAACTTGTGTTCTGAGAAGAGAAAACAGGCATTTGGCATGATTCTTCTGCTTTTCACCATTCTTGTGCCTGCACATTTTCTTCTTTTCTCTGGTTGCTGATACTTGGTATTAGAAAGGAAGGTGAAAGTAAAGAGAATTTGCACTGTTTTGAGTGTCTATTATACAGATCACTCTGCTAGTGTTTGCTCTGTGTGTGTTTTTGTGTTTCAAATCTGTACATTAGTCTTGCAGGATAGGTGTTTGTATCTCCGTTTTTAAAGGAACAAAGATATGGTAGAGCATGCTGTAAACTACTCTGTGATAGATAGGATGAGACAGGAGACAGGAAGGTCATGGAGGAAGCTAGATGAGGGTAGGGTAGGAGGAGAAAGCTCCCAAGTAGGTTGTACCAACACAGAAATGTGTGAATTAAAGCTTCCACCAAAAAGGAGGCTCACTCTGTGCACCCTTTCTGTCTTTTAGCCTCCTGAAATCAAGTGTTTGCTGCACACTGAAAACGGGAATCTGAGAGTATATGTTGTTGTGAATTCTCAATGAAGAAGCTATTACTGTGATGTTAGAATCCATAAGTTGTATATTGCTGCTTAACAAAAAATGAAAGCAAAGAGATCAATCTTATGGTGCTCAAGCATTGTATGCCCGAGAGAGTTCTAGCTTGTAATTACATGCTATGTTTCCAAGGTTGTACTTCTTTCAGTGTCAAGATGTGCTGTGCACTGAATGAACTTCACCTGGGTTTCACTGCCCCACTGGGATCATTTAGGTAAAATTCTGTAATCTACAGCCTTACTGAAGTCAGTGGATTCTCCCTGGAGCCCAAACTGGCTTTTGACTCATGTTCCTTTAGGAACTCTCTGGTGAACATACTTGTGAATAATTCCAGTCTGTTATAATTGATGATACTAGATGATAGAAACTATTCTCTACTTAAGTGAATCAAGCCACAGTAGACACTAATTTCTTTCAGTTTTATAATTCAGTGCATCGAGGATGAGATAGGAGTGGGTAGAAAATATAGTATTTTATTGTACACACTAGAAGTATTAGGTAGGGCCGGTTATTGTGATTTGAGAAAGTCAATGGTGGAGGAATGATGTGCAGGGGTACGGACAGCTATGACAGCAGGTAATGGATGTAGTGAGGGCTCTAACCATCTCCAAGGGAAAATGTTCTGTTCCATAAAGCGTTTTTAAAAATAGTTTTATTGAAGTATGCTTTACATACAATAAACTATGTATTTAAAATATATAATTTGGTAAGTTTTATGTATGTATACATCTGTAAAACCATCACCATAATCATGAAAATAAACATATCCATCATCTGCAAAGTTTCCTCATGCCCCTTCCTCTTTTTAATGCCTGTGGAATCTGTAATGATATCTCCTCTCTCATTCCTGATATTGGTAATTAGTGTCTTGTCTCTTGCCAGTCTTTCTAGAGGTTTATCAGTCTCATTGATCTTTTCAGAGGAATGGCACTAATTTTCCCTACTTTTCCGTTTTCAAATTTGGTGATTTCTTCTTCAATGTTTGTTTCCTTCTTTCTACTGGTGGTAGGTTTATTTTGCTCTTCTTTTTCTGGTTTCTTGAAGTGGAAATTTAGACTATGGTTTGAGACCTTTTGTCTTTTCCAATATAAGCACTGAATGCTATAAATTTCCCTCTAATCACTGATTTAGGTGCATCCCACAAATTTTGCTATGTTCTAGTTTCAATTTTAATTTCCTTTGGGACTTCTGACTCTGACTTTGAGTGACTTAGAAGTGTGTTAATTTCCAAGCATCTGGAGATTTTCATCTTTCTATTACTGAGTTCTAGCTTAATTTCATTAAGTTCAGAGAACACACCTTGTATGATTTTAATTCTTTCAAATTTATTAAAGTTTGTTTTATGGTTCAACTGCTCTATCTTGGTGAATATTATATATGTACTGGAAAAGAATGTATGTTCTGCTGTTAACTGTTGGAATGTCCTATAACTACCAGTTAGATCCAGTTCGTTGATAGTGTTGTCAGTTCTTCTAGATCCTTGCTAATCTTCCACCTACTGGTCCCATTACAGGGAGAGGAGTGTTTACCTGTGGATTTGTCTATGTCTCCCTTCAGTCCTGTCAGCTCTTGCCTCATGCAGTATTGCAGTTCTGTTGTCATGTGTACACACATTTAGATTGTTATGTCTGCTTGGTGAATTGAACATTTTATTATCGTGCAATGTCCCTTTTTATCCCTGGTAATTTTTTTGTTAGAAAGTCTACTTTGATGTTAATATAACCGCTCCAGGTTTCCTTTGATTAATGTTTGAGGGGTATCTTTTTTGGGGTGGTATATCTTTTTTTATTCTTTTACTTTTAATTTACCTATATCATTATGTTTGAAGTGAGTCTGAGTTTCTAATCAGCTCTAAAGGCTACTCTTAATATCATGTTCTGACTTTGTGGTTCTAAGTGAAACTTTCTTGTTGATTTTTATTTAAAAATTTTTAAAAATATTTATTTTTGAGAGATGGAGACAGAGCACAAGCAGGGGGAGGAGTAGAGAGAGAGGGGGAGACACAGAACCTGAAGCAGGCTCCAGCTGTGAGCTATCAGCACACAGTCCAAAGCGGGGCCCAAACCCATGAACCTCAAGATCATGACCTGAGTCGAAATTGGACACTTAACCAACTGAGCCACCGGGGCATCCTTAACATTTCACTTTTTAATGAACTTTTGGTTTGTTTCCAGGTGTTAACTATTGCTAACAAAATTGATATGAACATTCTTGTGAAAGTCTTTGTGTGGATATGTGTTTTCACTTCTCTTAGGTAAATGCCTACAAGTAGGATTGCTGGGCTATATGGTAAACATGTTTAACTTTCTAAGAGAATATCAAACTGTTTTCCAAAATAAATGTTATCACTTACATGCCACCAGCGACATACAAGTATTGAACTTGCTGCACATAAGTTATTCATAGTTAGTACTGGCAGGCAGTCTTTAAATGTGGGTAGTAAATCTTATGGTTTGATTTCCATTTCCCTGATGACTGGACATTGAGCATCCTTTCATGTGCTTATGAGTCATTTCTAGCTCTTCTATTGAGAAATACTTCTTCAAATCTTTTGCCCATTTTTTTATTTGGGTTGTCTTGAGTTACAGAAGTTTCATTATTCTATTTTCTATTCTAGTAATATTCTAGTAATGAATCACCTGTCAGATATATGTATTTTCAATATTTTCTGTAGTCTGTGGTTTGCCTTTTTATTTCTTTAATGCTTTCTTTTAATGGGGAGAAGTTTTGGAGCACCTGGGTGGTTCAGTCGGTTGAGCGTCTGGCTTCGGCTCAGGTCATGATCTCACAGTTCAATAGTTGAGCCCACGTCATGCTCTGTGCTGACAGATCAGAGCCTGGAGCCTGCTTCGGATTCTGTGCCTCCCTCTCTCTCTGCCCCAAGCCACTCGCATTCTGTCTCTGTCTCTCTCAAAAATAAACATTAAAAAAAATTTAATGGGGAGAAGTTTTAAATTTTGGTGAAGTCAATTTATAATTTTTTTTATGGTTTGTGCTTTTTGTGTCATAAGAATTCTTCGCTTATCCCAAGATTGCAAAGATTTTCTCCAAAGTTTTCTCCTTGAAGTTTTAGCTCTTACATTTAGGTATATAAGACATTCTGAGTTAAGTTTTGTGTGTGGAGTGAGAAAAAGGTCAAGGGTTTTGTTTTGCTTTCATAAGGATATCCAGTTGTGCCAGCACCATTTGTTGATAAGAGTATTCTTTTCCCATTCAATCACCTTGCAAACTTTGGGGAAAGTCAATTGACCAGATCAAATATCCACCAATGCATAAATATATTTCTGATTCTTCCTCACTTTCTTGATTATTATAGCTTTATAGTAAGTCTTAAAATCAGGCTGTGTAAGAAGACCTCCACTTTGTCCTTCTTCTAAGCTGTTTTGACTATCTTAGGTCTTTTGGATTTAGAATCAGCTTTTCAATTTCAAAAATCCTTCTGAAACTGTGATAGAGATTGCGTTGAATCTATAGATTGAGGTTCTGTTTTCCAATGCATGAACATAGATATCTCTTCACTACTTAGGTCTTTTACATTTTTGTTCAGCCATATGGAAACAAATTTGACAATAAATTTCATATTAAAATAATAAATAAATAAATAAATAAAATTAAAAAAGAATGCATAAAGAAAAAAAAATTTTGGTGAGCAATATTTGAGTTTTCATTGTATCTTGTATATACTGTTAAATTTATCCTTTCATTCTGCATATTATTATAAATGATGCTAATATTCATTTTCTAATTATTTGTTGATGGTATATAAAAATATAATAGGTTTTTGTATATTGACCTTGTATCATATGACCTTATTAATATCACTTATTAGTCCTATAAGCCTTTTTGTACACTTCTTAGGATTTCCTTCAGACACAAATATGTCCCTGTGAATGAAGAAAGTTTTTCTTCTTTCTTTTCAACTTTTGAGCCTTTCTTTTTCTGACTTTATTGCACAAGATAGGCCCTCCAGAAAAGTGGAGAAGTGGTGAAAGTAAATGTCCCACTTTATTGCCAGTCTTAGCGTGGAAGCATCTGGTAGCTTCACCATTAGGTATGTTTTATTTTAGGGTTTTTTCAGTTTTAGTTGTTGGTTTTGGGGTTTTTTTTGGTACATGCCATTTATCAGGTCTTTGCCTTTTAATTACTTTGCCTTTGAATTATTTTGAATTACTCCTCGATTAAGAAAGTGGCTTTGTTGGTATTTATACCTTAAAAGTGTGTTCTATTTTGCTATGACTTTTAAATAGTTTTCTTTTTCATTTATTGAAATGAATATATCTTTATTGAGATATAATTCCAACACCATATAACTCATCCATTTTTTTTAAGTACCCTCCATTTCAGGGCTTGAACTCACGACCCTGAGATCAAGACCTAAGCTGAGGTCAGATGCTTCACCAACTGAGCTACCTAAGTGCCCCTAATTTGTCTATTTAAAGTGAATGATTCAATGGTTTTTAGTATTTTCTCAGAGTTGTGCAATCAACACCATAATTAATTTTAGATCATTTCAGTCACTGCACATTTACCCCCAACTCTTCCAGCCTTGGGTACACAATAATCTACTATCTGTATAGATTTGACAATTCTGAACATTTCATATAAATGGAATCATGTAATGTGTGGTCTTTTGAAGCTGGCTTCTTTCACTTAGACTAAAATTTTTTTTTCAAGTTTATTTATTTATTTTGAGAGAGAGAAAGTGCAAGTTGGGGAGGGGCAGAGAGGGAGGGAGAGAGAGAATCCCAAGCAGGCTCTGCACTGATGGTGTGGCTTGAACCCATGAACTGTGAGATCATGACCTGAGACAAAGTCCGACACTTAATTGACTGAATCACCCAGGTACCCCTAGGCTAATGTTTTTAAAATTTATCCAAGGTATAGCATGTATTAGTACTTCATTTCTTTGTATTGCCAAGTAATATTCCATTATACAACCAGACCACATTTTACTTAACCATTCATCAGTTGTTGCTGTTGTTGCCACTTTTCTTTTCCTTTTATGAATAATGCTGCTATAGCATTTGTGCACAACTTATCACGCGAACATAGGTCTTCATTTCTCTTAGGTATATATTAGGAGTAAAATTGCTGGGCCATGTGGTAACTCTATGTTTGATCTTTGGAGGAACTACCAGACTGCTTACAGGCTGTACCACTGTACATTCCTAGTGGTAGTATATGCGGGCTCCAATTTCTCCACATATTTACCATCTTTGTTATTATCTTTAGGGTTATAGCTATCCTATTGGGTATGAGGTGGCATCTCATTGTGGTTTTGCTTTGCATTTCCCTAATAGCTGGTGTACATTTGTACGTCTTTGGAGAAATTCAATTTTTTGCCCTTCTTTACCTAGGTTGTCTTTTTATTACTGAGTTACAAGAGTTCTTTATATACTTTACAAATTTCCTCCTATTTTGTGAATTGTCTTTTCATTTTCTTGATGGTATCTTTTGAAGGACAAGAGTTTTAATTTATTTTTTAATTTTTTTGAAGCACAAGAGTCTTTAATTTTTATAATGCTTAATTTATTTTTTCTTTTCTTTTCTATGCTTTCAGTATCATATCTAAGAAACCATTGCCTAATTCAAGATTATGAAGACTTACTCCTATGTTTTCCTCTAAGAGTTTTATAATTATAGCTATTACACTTGTGTCTTTGATTCGTTTGGGGTTAGTTTTTGTACATGGTGTGAGGTAGGCTATCCAATTTATTCTTTTGTGTGTGAATATTTGTGGTCCCAGCATCATTTGTTTAAAAAGTCTACACTTTCCCTCATTGAATTGTCTCAGCACTGTAGTCAAAAATCAATTCATTGTAAATGTGAAGGTGTATTTATGGACTTTCAGTGTGAGTCATTACATCAAAACCACAGTCTTGACTACTTAGCTTTCTAATAAGTTTTGAAATAGGGAAGTAGGAGCTCTTCAAATTTGTTCTTGTTTTTTGAGATTTTTTTTGGCTATTGTGGGTCCCTTAAATTTCCATATGAATCAGCTTGAAATGTCTACAAAGAAATCAGCTGGAATGCTTGTAAATACACTGCATCTATAGACCAATTTGTGAGTATTGCTATCTTAACCATATTAAGTCTTCCAATCCATGTATGTAGGTTGTTTTTCCATTTATTTAAATCATCTTAATTTTTCAACATTTTATAGTTTTAAAAAAAATTTTAATGTTTATTTATTTCTGAGAGAGAGAGAGAGAGAGAGGCAGCATGTGAGCGGGGAGGGGCAGAGAGAGAGGGAGACACAGAATCTGAAGCAGGCTCAAGGCTCTGAGCTGTCAGCACAGAGCCTGAGCTCAAACTCAGGAGTCACAAGATCATGATCTAAGTTGAAGTTGGGTGCTTAGCTGACTGAGCCACCCAGGGGCCCCTCAACGTTTTATAGTTTTTAAAATATATTTTAAAGCATAAGTTTTGCATTTATTTTATTAAAATTTATTCCTCAGTATTTTATTTCTTTGGAGTTGTTTTCTTAGTTTCATTTTTAGATTGATTATTGGAAATGTATATATCTGCAGTTGATTTTTGTATATCAATCTTATATCCTGCCATCCTGCTGAACTCATTTACTAGTTTTAATCTTTTTTAGTAAGTTCTTTAGAATTTCTACATAAAAATCATTGCATCTGCTAACAGAAAGCATTTTACTTCTTCCTTCCCAATCTGGATGCCTTTTATTTCTTTATCTTGACTAACTGCCCTGGCTAGAATCTCCAGTATAATATTGAATAGAGGTAGCAAGAGGAGACATCTTTATCTTATTCCTGATCTGAGGGGGAAAGCAGTCTTTTACCATTATGCTAGCTGTACATTTTTTAGACATGCCCTTTATTAGATTAAGGAAGTGCCCTTCTATTTCTTGTTGAGTTTTTTTTTTAATCGTGAAAGTTTAAATTTTGTCAAATGCTTTTTCTGCATCTATTGAGATGATCATGTGGTTTTTGTCCTTTGTTTTGTTGATATGTATTACAATCATTGATTTTCAGATGTTAAACCAACTTTACATTTCTGGGATAAATTTCACTTGATAATGGTGCATAATTCTTTTTATATGTTTCTGGTTTCAGTTTGCTAGTATTTTGTTGTAGAATTTTGCATCTGTTTTCACAGAAGCTATCGGTCAATTTTCTTTTCTAGTGATGTCTTCTGGTTTTGGTGTCAGCGGAATACTGGTATGATAGAATGATTTGGAAAGTGTTTCATCCTCTTCTATTTTTTCGAAGAGTCTGTGAAGAGTTGGTATTAATTCTTATTTCAGTGTTTGGTAGAATTCACTAGTGAAGATATCTGGGCCTGAAAATTTTATTTTGGTAGTTTTCTAATTATACCTCTATCTTTTTACTTGTTATAGGTCTATTTGAGTTTTCTATTTCTTTTTTAATTCAATTTCAATAGTCAATTTTTCCGTGTCTCTTTTAGGCATTTGTCTCTTCTACTTATTTAATTCATTGGCATACAGTTATTCATAGTATTCCTTATAATCTTTTTTAAATTCACACACTAGATGTTTAATTATACATTACAATTTTATTTTTGTGTGCACATTTGTTTAACAGTCACTGAATTTCCAGGCCAGTTTCAGGTAACTGAAGAGACTTTATAATTAGTTTATATTGTCTAGATCCAAGGTATGCTACAAACACAGTCAGAGCAAATGGGAAGTAACATCTTTCTAAAGACAGGCTTAGAAATTCTAGTCCAGCAAGTTAAGATGCTTCCTTTCTCTGGTAGCAGGGCTGGCTCATATCTAACTGCTCTACAACCATTCATAGGTATCACCAAGAAAACAGGATATAAGACCTGTGTTATGGTACAGGTTTCACAAGTCAAATCATCTGTATTCAAAGGTAAATTTACAAAACCTTTGTAAGATGCATGTGCTGTAATAAATGGGATCACTGTGATTGGTAAGCCAGCAGCTATATGAGCCTGTGTCACATTTAAGATGTGTTGATAAAGACTATTTGCTCTTAGACCACAGATAGCAGCATTAAGTCCAATATATGTTGATCCATGTTCAAAGAGATTCCTTTCTGCTTCTGGGAGTTCATTAATTTTTCTGGTTATGGTACTGAAAATTAAATTTCCTTGACAATATCATCTGGTTCACAATTATCCATCTTGAGCCTTATGCTCTCTGCACAGCAGTTGGTGCCTCCACCAGTCCTCCTCTGACAGGGGGCTGAGTGAATGGGGGCTCACTCCAACCTTTGCTCAACTAGCCTGAGTGCAGCCATCTTTGGCTGACAAGTGACTCTTCCTTATAATCTTTTAAAATTTCTATAAGTTAGTAGTATTGTGCCCCCTTTCATTTTTGATTATATCAATCTGAGTCTTTTTCTGTGTGGTCAGACTAGCTAAATATTTGTCAATTTTCTTTTCTTTTCAAAGAGCCAAATTGATCCTTTAAATTTTTCTGTGCTGTTTTTCAATTTTCCATTTTATTTATCTATGCTCTAATCTCTGTTATTTCTTTCCTTTTGTCTGCTTCAGGTTCATTTTGCTTTCTTTGCCATAGTGTTTCTAGGTGGAAGTTTAGGTTATCAATGTAAGATATTTCTTCTTTTTAAATTTGGTGTTTACATTTATAACTCTCCCTCTAAGTACTATTACTGCATTACATAATTTTTGGCAAATTGTAGCTTCATTTTGATTCCTCTCAAAGTATTTTTATATCTTCCTTGTTATTTCTATTTTGATACATTAGTTATTTAGGAATATATTATTTAACTCCACATATTTGTGAGTCCCCAATTTCTTTCTGTTATTGATTTTCTTCTTTCACCCCATTATGGCTGTAGAATATACTTTATATAATTTAAATTTTTAAAAATTTACTGATACTTGTTTTATAGTCTAGCAATGATCTATCCTGGTGAATGTGCACTGGAGAATAATATGTATTTTGCTGTTGTTTGGGTGGCCTATAAAGGTCTTTTAAGTATAGTTGGTTTATAAATGTTGAAGTCTCTGTTTCCTTGTTTATCTTCTTTCTAGTTATTCTATTATCGACAGTGGAGTATTGAAGCCTCTGACTATTACTGTTGAATTGTCTATTTCTCTCTTTAATTCTGTCAGTTTTTGCATTTTGGTGGCTCTGTTGGTAGGTGCATATATGTTTATATAATTGTATTATAAAAACATGATTTTTTAAAGTTTATTTATGTATTTATGTATGTATGTATTTATTTATTTATTTAATATAATTTATTGTCAAGTTAGCTAACACACAGTGAATACAGTGTGCTCTTGGTTTTGGAGGTAGGTTCCCGTGATTCATTGCTTACATACAACACCCAGTGCTCATCCCAACAAATGCCCTCCTTCTCAAAACATGATTTTTTATAAACATGTTTATAATTGTATTATAAACATATAGGTTTATAATTGTAGTATAAACAACAGCATATTATAAACATATGTTTATATAATTATATTATAAAAGCACGATTTTTTACAAACATATGTTTATAATTGCATTATAAAAACATAATTTTTTATAAACTTACACTTATAATACAATTATAAACATGAATGTTTATCTGTATTATAGGCATATATTTTTATATAATTGTATTATAAACATATATATGCATTTACCAACAGAGCCACCAAAATGCAAAACTGACATTATATATATATTTTTTTTTTCTTTTAGTCTTTTTTTTCAGCCTGACAGTCTTGGCTATTTGATTGATTGATTAGTACACTCACATTTAATTTATTATGGATATAGTTGAACTTACATATGCTATTTTACATTTTGTTTTCGATATGTCTCATCTTTTTTGTTCCTTTTTTCTTCCTGTACTACTTTCTTTGTTTTACGTAAATATTTTCTAGTGGAACATTTTACTTCTTTTAACAATATTTTTCACTGTGTTTTTTGTTATTTTCTTAATTATTTTTTTTAGTGGTTTCTCCAGGGTTTACTAAATACATCTTAACATATTAGAACCTACTTTAGACTTACACTAGCTTAATTCCAGTGAGATATAGATATTACTGCTATATAGCATCTATCATACTTTGAGTTCTTTGAATTTCTTAAGTGTGTAGATTTTTATTTTATTTATCTTTTTAACATTTATTCATTTTTGAGAGACAGAGAGAGACAGTGTGAGTGGGGGAGGGGCAGAGAGAGAGAGGGAGAAACAGAATCCAAAGAAGGCTCTAGGCTCTGAGCTGTCAGCACAGAGCCCTACGCGGTGTTCAAACCCATGGACTGGGAGACCATGACCTGAGCTGAAGTCAGACGCTTAACTGACTGAGCCACCCAGGTTCCCCAAGTGTGTAGATTTTTAAAAATAAAATTTGGGGGGCGCCTGGGTGGCGCAGTCGGTTAAGCGTCCGACTTCAGCCAGGTCACGATCTCGCGGTCTGTGAGTTCGAGCCCCGCGTCAGGCTCTGGGCTGATGGCTCGGAGCCTGGAGCCTGTTTCCGATTCTGTGTCTCCCTCTCTCTCTGCCCCTCCCCCGTTCATGCTCTGTCTCTCTCTGTCCCAAGAATAAATAAAAAAAAAAAAAAACGTTGAAAAAAAAAATAAAATTTGGGATGTTTTCAAGTCATCATTTTGTCTAATCTTTTTCCTGCTCCTTTCCCCTCTCCTTCTGGTACTTCTGTTACATGTATGTTGGTGTACTTAATGGTATCCCACAAGAAAGGGAACTCTCTTTCCCTTTGGAAAAAGAATGCAAACTGGTGCAGCCACTGTGGAAAAATAGTGTGGGGGTTCTTCTGGAATGGTTATCTGAGGCGCTCCAGGTACCTGTTCCCCAGTGAAACAACCATAACTGGTAAATAGTAATTGTCCTGAGGAAATATATCAAATGAAGAAACATTTATTCAAAAAAAAATTATTAAATATCTGTAAGAACAGCCAGACTCTGTGGCACTTGAGCCATGGCCTTTTACCTCCCCAGGACATTTTGTAGAACAACAGAGCAATCATCTAGCAATTAGTGAAGCCCAATATTTATGTATAATACCAAATGAAGCAGACAGCTTAACAAAGAAGCTATGATGACAATGTCACATCAAATAAAGAATATGTATAAAGGTATAGAAACTATTTTTCAAAACAAATGGAAATTTTACAGTACAAAAGTACAATAAAATTCTCTCTAAAGCCAAGCTTTAGCTAGCTGCATCCCACAAACTTTGAAAAATATTTTCTCTTTTTCTCTTCTCATTTCTTTTGTGACTCATGGTTTAATTTCCAGGTATTTTGTAATTTGCAGATAACTTTCAGTTATTGATTTCTAGTTAAGTTGCATTTTGTCAGAGAAATCCTCCATGTGATTTCCATCCTGTTGAATTTATTGAGACTAGTTTTACGGCCCAGTATATGGTAAATGTTCCACTGGCACTGATTATACTGTAAAGTCTGCCATTGCTGGGTGAAGTGTTCTATAACAGTCAATTAGATTCAGTTATTTGACAGAATTATTCAAGTTGTCTATATTCCTATTTACTTCTCTACTATTTCTATTAATTGTGGAGAGAGGTGCTGAAATATCCAACTCTAATTGTGGATTTGTCTTTTTCTCCTTTCAATTCTGTCAGTTTTTCCTTCATGTAATTTGAAGCAATTGGGTGTATTCCCATTTAGGAATGTCATTTCTTCTTAGTGACTTGACATTTTATTATTATAAAACATCTTTCTTTATCTCTGGGAGTATTCCTTGTTCTAAAGTCTACTTTGTCTAATATGAAGATAGTCATTCCACTTTTCTTATGTTTCATGTTTACATGGTATATCTTTTTCCATCCTTTTACTTATATTTTTCCTCTGTCTGTACATTCACAGTGAATTTCTTGTGGACAGAATGTGGTTAGACTTTATTATCCAGTTGGACAATCTCTGACTTTTTACTTACTTATTTTTTTAATGTTTACTTATTTTTGAGAGAGAGAGAGAGACAGAGTGTGAGTAGGGGAGGGGCACAGACAGAGGGAGACACAGAATCTGAAGCAGGCTCCAGGCTCTGAGCTGTCAGCACAGAGCCCAACACCGGGCCCGAACCCGCGAGTGGTTAGATCAAGAACTGAGCTGAAGTCAGATGCTTAACTGACTGAGCCACTCAGGGGCCCCTCTGACGTTTAATGGGGAAATTTAGTCCATCTTTATTAAGTGTAATTATTGATATGGTTAGGTTTAAATCTACTGTTTTGCTATTTGTTTTCTACTTGCCCCATATACTTTCTTTTTTCTTCTTTTCCTATCTTTTGAATTAAGTGAATATTTTTTTAATATTCCATTTTATGTCCTCCATTAACTAATTTATTATATTACTTCATTTTACTTTTTAATGGTTGATATAAGGTTTATGGCATGCATCTTAAATTATTAGTGTACCTTTAAATAGTGGTGTGCCACTTCTGCAATAATGTAAGAATTTTCATCAATGTGTAGTTGACCCTTGAAGAACACTGGGGTAGGGGCACTGATCCAACCCCTCTCATAGTGCAGCCAAAAATCCACATAAAACTTTTGAGTCCCAAAACTTAACTACTAAGTAATAGCCTACTGTTGACAGGAAGACTAACACATATTTTGTATGTTATAGTATTATATACTGTATTCACACAATAAAGCTACAGAAAAGAAAATATTAAGAAAAACATAAGAAAAATGCATTTACAGTACTGTATTGTATTTATCAAAAATAAGTCCATGTGTAAGTGTACCTGTGTAGTTCAAACCCATGTTGTTAAAGGGTCAACTGTACTTCCAAGGTCCTTCTCTTTGGTCAGAATTTGAACAGCTTGCAGATCTCTGTGAGCTCTGGGGGTTGTTCATCTTAGAGCTCCTTAACTAATGTTCTCTGCCTGGCCTCATAGAGTCTTACTCTGTGTATTAACCAAAGATGCAAGGCGGATCCTCTTCAGATTTCTAGCTCTTGCTCTGCCTAGCTTACTCGTTTCTGGTACTCTGCCCTGAAAATTCCAGCTGCCTCAGCCTCCCTAACTCTGGTCACTGTTTCCTCAATTCAACAAAGTTGCCATGTTCTCCTAGAATTACCCTTCCCTGCATCACAATCCAAAAAGTAGCTCCCGAAAGAAAACTGGGACCATCACAAGCCTCACTTTATTTGTATCGCTTCTCTCAGGGGTCATAGTTCTGCTTCCTCTGTTATTCACTGTCTGAAAACAATTGTTTTATGTATCTTCTCTGGTGTCCTGTTGTTTGTTACAGTAGAAAAAATCTAGTACCAGTTACTACTTCAGGTCAGAAGCATTTGTTTACTCTTTGGTTATATTTGTATTTCTTATAACTTTATTTTTGCATTTGCCTATATGATCTATTTTTTATTTATTGTTACCATATGGTTCTTGGAAATACATGTTCATTCCTTTCTACTACTTAGTAATTGCTTTCTCAGAGGGTAAAATATGCTTGCAGATATACTGCTTGAAGAACTTTTAGGCTAAATATGAGGTTTTTTTCAGACAAGTGATACAAGGCCTGTTATTATTCAAGCTAATAGCTATTCAAGCTAGTTTTCACCACATTTTTATTATTAATTAGTATTTAGTGTATGTAATTTTATTCATTGGCTCCTAAATAGAATAAAAATGTGACTTTAAACAACAGAAACATCACAATCTCAGAGTGACTTAGGTATTGGACAGGAGGTTTTTCAGTCCCATTTCTTGTTGGGTGAAAGAACTAGATTCATGCCACTTTTGTGCAAGCAGTGAGCTGAGCCTTTCTTAAGAATTTACAGTAAAAAAGATAACATAACTCAAGTATGCTCTCTTCGTAACTAGGAAATTCCAATATGTATTAGCCTAAACTTGTCTTATAATGGAAGTTTATCTTCTTTTTTCCTATCCTTACTGGAAACTAAGATTAGATACATTTCATTTGCCCAAGTTTCAAATTACTGATAAAGCAATGGTATTTTTTATACAGCAGTGGGAAGCACCAAATATCTATTTGGGGGCTTTATATTTTTTAAAAGCATTTCTCAGTTACTTCTGGTAACAATAAGATCCTATTCTTATTGATAAAGTTCAGTTTATATAATACTCTCTGAGTAGTTGACTCATAGTGACTCCCTATTTTTCTTACCTCAGTGAGTTCCAATATCTGTGAAATTAAAAATAACTATGATTTTGCTAAGAAGAGGTAGAGATTACTATACAAATACCAAAATATATTATAAAATTGGTATAATTAAAACAGTGTGTTATTGAGGCAGGAATGGATTGATAGATGAATGGAAGAGAATAGAGTCTAGAAATAGACTTAAATATGTAATAATTTAGTATATGTTAAAATTAGCATTTCAAATCAATGAGGGAAGAAAGGAATTGTTTAATAATTGGTGCTAAGATAATGGGATAACCATGTGGGGAAAAATCGTATTCTTATTTCATAATACATGCAAAAATAAAGTCCAAAAGGATTAGAGTTAAACATAAAGATAAATCACTGAGGAGGTGCCAGGGTGACTCAGTAGGTTAAGTGTCTGACTCTTGATTTTGGCTCAGATCATAATCTCAGAATTCATGAGATTGAACCCTGCGTTGGGCTTGCCCTGACAGTGTGAAGCTTGCTTGGGATTCTCTTTTCCTCTCTGCCCCTTCCCAGATTGTGCTCTCTCTCTCTCTTTCAAAGCAAATAAATAAACATTAAAAAAGTTAAGTCACTGAGGAGAAGATATTCACAATTTTAAAGGAGAGGAAACCAAACCCAGAAACCTGAAAGAAAAATATTAGCTCATGTACATGGGTATGAATGTATAAGCCTGTGTATGTGCGGGTATGTGTGTGTGTATGTCTGAATGAGCTTATGCATAAAAATGTCTGGAAAGATCTATACCAAGCTCTTAACAGTGGTTATTTTTAAGGGGAAGGGTCAGAAAGGACTTTTACTTCCTTTTTTCATGTCTGTTTATGTCATTACTATTTTGTTACAATTAGTATCTGTAACAACTATAATCAGGAAAATTTTTTTTAAGTTTATTTATTTATTTTGAGAGAGAGAGAGAACACCAGCAGGGGAAGGGCAGAGAGAGAAGGAAAAAGAGAATCCCAAGCAGGCTCCAGGCTGTCAGCGCAGTGCCTGTCATGGAGGCTCGAACTCACAAAACACGAGATCATGACCTGAGCCAAAATCAAGAGTGGGACACTTAACCGACTGAGCCACCCAGGTGCTCCAGGAAATTCTTTCAGTTTTTTTTTTAAGTTTATTCCTTTTGAGAAGGAGAGAGAGATAGTATAAATGAGAGGGAGTGAGAGAACCTCAAGCAGGTTCCAAGCTGATAGCTTGGAGCCTGATGCAGGGTCAGAACCCATGAATCTTGAGATCATGACCTGAGCCAAAACTAACAGCCAGATGCTTAACTGACTGAGCCACCCAACTGCCCCAGAAATTTTTTCATTTTGAAGAATGAGTGCATAATGAATGGATATTGCCTATGCACACATGATGAAATAAAAGCTACCATTTATTGAATGTCAATTATGTGCTAGCTAGCCCCTTTTATGACTGATTTAGGGCCCAACACAACCCCATGAGATAGGTTCTACTTTTAACCTCCTTTATAGCTACTGAAGCAGGAAAAGATTGATAGATTGATGTTAAGACAATTGGAGGAAAGACCTCTTTAGAGAGGTCACACAGCTAGTAAGTGGCAGGATCAGGATTCAAACTCAGACAGTCTGGCTGGCCTTAGAGCTAAGATCTTGATTAGAACACTCTACTAGCAAAAAAGAAAAAAAAATATGAAAAAAAATAGGACACTCTATTAGCTTTCAGAACAACCATTACCTGAACACAGGCATAATATCCCTTTTTTAATAGATTTATGGTCACTATGTTTAGACATGATGGAGGCCCAACTATGAATATAGACTGAAATATGAATATGTTTTCATCAACACTAGAAAAAGACGTCTGAAAGAGGGTATAAAGACATCCCTGGAAATATCCTAGAGTGGAATCATTTATGTCCTACCCAGGAGAATGAAGGTCTGTGGTGAATTGTAATCATCATTTTGCAGATAGTTCTTGGCTGCACAGAGCTTTTATGCATTGAATGTCTCTTCTCATTTCTTCAACACCTGAGATATGTGAATCTGACATACAAAGTCTTCTCTTCTGTCCAGAAGCAAGTTTTTATTGCTATCTTTCTATCAAAACAGGTTAATACTTTGTTAATATTTTGAAATCAAGAACAAAGCTGTCAATCTGAGATAAACAATTTGGGAACACCCAAAGGCATCTCAGGAGGAACAATTTATGGTTGACAAATTCAATCTAGATCATAGCCATTGACAACAATATTAATTCCTCAATTAGCAGTAAAAGTGGAGTGACCATGCACACTAAAAGATAATCAAGTCTGAGTAGAAAATTGCATTTTGAGAAGTCCAAATATAAATGCTTATTATAGGTACCATATTCCTAATCAGTATAACCAAAATAATTTATTAGGAATTAAAGAGACAAGGGAGGAAGAGAAAATGAAAACCATGAGTTTCTATGATATAATATGGGAGAGGACTATTCTATGATAGTCCTCTCCCATATAACAAATGCATATTGGACTTACAAATGTTTTCTTTCTTCCTGGGGATTTTGATCAATGGAGGTTTAGTGATATAGGTTTAAATATATTCATCTCACTTCCCAAAGTGGTGTTGGTTTGCGCTGTTCCACAGGGCAGTGCACACACTTTTAGCCCTTGCTGGCTGCATACAAATCCTCAAGCGGGGCTAGGAAGGAGCGGAGAACGCTTAGTGCACAGTCACTACTCACTGAGAAATCTGAATGTTGTGCCCTGATCTCTTTGCAAGAAAGCCAAGAGTTGGGTTTATATGGGGAATAGTGGGAAGCAAGCTTCCATTGCTCTGTACAGGGCATTCATCACGGTCTGCCTGGGATGAGAGTTAACCAGGAGCAGGAGAGAGACCATTCCTCTTACCTACCGGGTGCTAGCCCTGTACTAGACACCTTGTCAATGATCTGTATCCTGCATCAGAGGCTGAACTTCTAGAGGGTACCAACCTCTCTGACTCTTCTGGTATCTTTGCAGCTCCTCACATGATAGAAGTTCATCAGATATTTATTTAGTTATGGTTAAAAGTTGTACGTTAGAAGTTGTTGAAAGTAAGGCTGAGGAAGTTAAAATGTATAGTGTAATAAGTAAGGATCCACTGCAGATTCTTGAGAAGGCTTTTTTTTTTAATGTTTTGGTTAGGTTATTGCAGGGTTTCTCAACCTTGGTACTATGGACATTTGGGACCAGATTTTTTTTAAGCTTATTTATTTATTTGAGATGGGGGGAGAGGCAGAGAGAGAGGGAGAGAGAGAATCCCAAGCAGACTCCACATGTGTCAGCACAGAGCTCAATGCAGGGCTGGAACACATGAACCGTGAGATCATGACCTGAGCTGAAACCAAGAGTCAGACGCTTAACCGATTGAGCCACCCAGGCGCCCTGGGGCCACACCCTGGCCCCAGCGTTAAAGGTGTGTACACTGTCCTGTGGAACAGCGCAAACCAACACCACTCTGGGAAGTGAGATGAATATATTTAAACCCCCAGTTGGGGGGCCTGTCCTTGTGCATTGTGGGAGGTTTAGCAAAATCCCTAGCCTCTACCCACTAGATACCGGTAGCACTCTGCAGGTGCAACAACCAAAAATGTTTTTCAGACATTGCCAAATGTCTCCTGGGGAGCAAAATTGCCACAGTTGGAAACAACTAGGCTATAAGGGGGAATGGTGACGTTAGAGGCTGGGAATATCAGATGCTCAGATCAGAGGAAGAGGAGCCAAAGAAAGGAGGTAGATGGAAGATAATTAATTCAAGTGTAATTTGATCTAAAGATAGTGACTCATTACTGGTATTATTACAGCTACATGTAGTATTTTGGAGTCTAACACAGAAGTGTTGGGTCGTACTCAACTAAAAATCTAAGGAACAATTCATGAGGGATTCCCTATTGTCTCTTCCAGAAAAATATGAATCCTTACATTGCTTGGAGAAAACCACAGCCAGAGTTGTTATGGAAAGGTTGTGGCCGACTGTCGTTTTGCTGGAATTAATTTCCCCTTTATATAACTGGAAATACCAAATTTAAACATGCACCTTTTAATGCAAATTGTTATTTTATATTTACAAAGCTTTCCGTTTATTGTGCAAGAGAAAACTTTCCTGCGGGTATGCTGTAATTCCCTCCTGCTAAGACGTAGATTATAAAAATCCATGCTGTTACTCTTTGCAATGTGAAACAACACTCCTTAAAATGTAGTGGATATTATCAAATCGGTTTCAGGAGAGGCTTGAGGGAGCAGGAAAATGAAGTAGATATTAGATGCAAAACAATTTGGTTTTGAAAAAACTGCACACTTGTTGTTTATTCCAGTGACAGGAGCTAATAGTGAGTTCATTGTAACCAACTAATGTTGCAGCATCTGGTATAGTTTTAACAGAACTGCTGTTCAAGGCAGAGATTAGGTGAGGTTTAGGCTGCCCATGGTTTGCTGCCATGCTTCATTTTCTGAATTCTCCTTATTTTCTGCATCTGTAAGAACTAAAGAACAGTCATACTATCTTTCTGTATTTGAGTGTTGATAATTGGGATATGTGGATGCTTCTAGGTATATGTTCATCTGGAAAAGATATTTGCTTGGTGGCCTTTACACCGATGACATGAAATTCTCTGATTGGAATCTGGGTCCTGATACACAATATTTAGAGGTTCTTGATACATGATCTTTAGAAGTGACAACCCTTGGGACTATGGTGCCAGTCTGGTCCCTTATAAAAGTACACAGATATGCTTGGGATCACTTACACTGTGTTTCATTTCTACCATGAAACTGGTTGATAAAAGATGCATGAAATCCACTCATATTTTTCAAAGTGAGTTTCTAGGGTTGGAAAACATCCTGTGTGAGTTTGCACTTTAAATTCTTATTTTGTGCAGCCCCTGGGTGGCTCAGTTGGTTAAGCGTCTGACTCTTGGTTTTGGCTCAGGTCATGATCTCACAACTGGTGAGTTTGAGCCCCACATGGGTTTCTGCACTGACAGTGCGGAGACTGCTTGGGATTCTCTGCCCCCTCTCCTTCTGCCCCTCCCCTACTCATGTTCTCTCACTCTCTCTCTTTCTCTCTCAGAAATAAACATTAAAAAAATAAATTGTTTTATATACCATCTTGAATTTATCATTGGGCACAGTGTAAAAGTCAGCCCCAACCATTGTGTTGCCTTGTGCAATATTTCAATCTCACAGGACAGTTCTGGGGGAGGAGAGGTCTCCCTGGTGGGGCATTAATGCCACCAGCCTCTGCTCTAGGTTTCCAGAAGCCTCTTCCCTAGCTTCCAGTCCATCCATTCCAGCATCTCAGGGTAGAACTCTTCCCCTCCTTGTGGGGACCAATAAAGGGCAAGTGCAAAGCAACAATTAATGAAGGTTGTTGGTCATTCAGAATGAGACATCCATACTGGTGGAGGCTATTTGGGAAGATCTGTCCTCCTCTCTGGTGTCCCTTTTTTTCTGTTCGCTATTCCCCCTACTTCTCCCATATTCCTCTATTCCCTTTCTCCCTTCTCTCTTTCCTTTCTTCCTTCATTTCTTCATCTGTTTCAGGTGCTGTAACAAAATACTGTAGGCCAAGTCCTTTATAAACAATAGAAATTTATTTCTCACAGTGCTGGAGGCTGGAAGTCTAAGATCAGAGAGCCAGCAGGGTAGGGTTAAGACTCTCTTGGGGTCACTTGTTGTGTCCTTGCATGTTGGAAGGGGCTAGGGAGCTCTCTTGGGCCTGTTATAAGGGCACTAATGCCATTCGTGAGGTCTGAGTCTTCATAACCTAATCACCTCCAGGCCCCGCTTCCTAGTATCATCACTTTGGTCATTAGGACTTAACATATTAATTTGTAAGGGGACACAAACATTTACACTATAACAATTTCCTATATGATATAACAACCTTCAGGTTGCAAAGCATCCAACAATAATCTTGGCTTCTGCGTATAATTCTGATTTCTTTTAGGATGCTCTTTAAGGAAAAGTTTAGTCTTTAGGGGACCAGGAAGGTGGCAGTAGTTCTATTTCAAATAGTTTTTTGGGTTCTTTTCCTCTCAAATAGTTTTTATAAAAAGTAATCTCTATGCTCAACGTGGGGCTCGCACTGAGAACCCCAAGATCAAGAGTCACATGCACACACTACCTACTGAGCCAGTCAGGCACCTCTCCTCTCAAATAGTTTTAAACAACGTGTCTGGGAGTTCAACCATCTACTATAAGGGAATTGTACCAAATACTGAGTACTCTCATCCCTACCCCAGTGGGTGGGATCCCACGCCCTGGGGAGCAGCAGACTGTAGCACACCTGGTCCCTGGGCCAGACTGCAGGGTCTCACCTCTACTGCTCACTAGCATCCTGGATTTCAGGCCTCTGTTCCCTGATTCCTAACACAGCAGTGACAACAGCAAGCTGTCATCAGGTTGTTACGAGGGTTAAATAGTTTATCAATATAAAGTGCTAGCCCATAGTTCACACTCAATAAATGTCAGGTATAATGATATCACCATCCTTGTCCTCAAGGAACTTGTAAACTAGGGGAAATGGGACAACAGACATGAAAGATTTACAAAAGAGAGTCTGTCATAAAGTTTTACGTGTTAGGGTTTAAATGTCACAGGAGTTAAAGAAGAATGAAATTTTTCAGGGTCTGTGGTCAGGTAATGTTAATAGAGGCGGAAGGTTGTTGAGGCCAACATACACTAAGCACTTACTACTTCTATTACTCAGTCACCCAACTGAGCGTTTACCCCATGACATTCACTTTGCTAACCATGCTTTGCTACTCTGAAGAAGAGGCATAGTTATGATCTCTGTGCTGGGTGCTGGGCTAAATAACCCTTCTATACATTGTGCCATTCAATCCTTTCAACACCCCTAGAATCAGGTGGTCATATCTCCATTTTACATATGAAGACACTGAAGTTAAGAGATGTTAGTTTCTTTAAGGTGACAGTGGTAATAAATGACAGAGCTGGGACTGGAGCACAGGTTATCTGATGGAAGAGCATGCAAAAAGAGGGGTGTGTAAGGTGTGAAAGGCTGACTGAAATAGGTGTGGAGGGCAGGAAACCAATGAAGCCAATTCTAGTGGGAACAGAGAGTTTACTGGGAGCTAGAGATAAAATGGGATTGCTATGGATGGTCTCCTTAGAAAGACACCACAGGGCAAGTAAAGGTGCTTGGACTTCACCTGGTGGCAGTGGGAAGCTCACTGGCTCCTAAGCCCTGGAGAGAGAAACATGATGAAACAAGTTATTACCGAGTTTAGCCTGGCTCCAGCCTAATGGGCAGTGGCACATTAGAAGGGTCAATTTTGGCTTGAGAAGGCAGACAGGCAAAGGAAGTAGGATGGATGCAGGTGTGAGCTGATGAGGGCCCAGAGCAGGGTGTGCTGAAGAGAACAAAGAGGAAACATCAGATCTACGGGACTCCTTAAAGGCAAATTGCCAGGTCTCTGTGCCAGCTTGGATGAGGATGGTACATGAGAGAGGGAGGATCAGAGTGTTCCAGAATTTCTTGCCCTAGCAGTACTGAAAATAGTGATGTTTCTGATGAAGCAGTGAAAATCAGGAAGATATGTGGCGAAGGCTTTTTGTTGTTGTTGTTTTATGCACATTGAGCTTAAAGCTGCCTCTGGGAACCCTGTAAAACATTTGGGCTAATGGAGATTGGAGTATGCATGAGAAGTCAAGGCTGGAGACAAAGATTTGAGAATCAGCCATGTGGAGAAAAAAAGGATATATCTCTAAGGCAATGATAATGCATAGGGTTAGGTGCCAAAACAAGGAAAAGAGGCTGCAAAGGGAAAGAGAGTGATTGTTTTGGATAGTTATGGGAAAATCAGGAAAATAGAAAAAATAACGGCACCCTATATAAGACAGGTCAGAAGGTGATCACTTGGGCTCTTTGAGGAAGGAAGCTCATGGGCTCAGTAGATTGTGAAGGTGGAGAGAGGCCACACAGAAAGAAGTAGGTGGGGGAGGAATGGAAGGGAGTGAGCAGAGATGATGGAGAATCTACAGACTTCCAGGAGTTGAGAATTAGGATAGGCCTACTGTGGAAGGGGACACAGGGCCAAAGGAAGGTTGTCTCTGTTTCTTTGTAGAATTAAATGGTGTGGGGATGTTTGAAGGCATGTGATTGGCCGTGGACACGGAGAATTTCACAACTCTACAATTATGAAACAGATAGGTTTAACATAAAAAAACTTTGGGGAGAGGATCTTTTTGCAGTTTTCTTAAATGGAAGTGGGGACAGTACAGACCATGCCCCCGACTCAAACAGAAGTGGAGATTTTTCATTGACTTTATCACAGTGACCTCCAAGCCTTTTTTTTTTTTTTTTTTGGTTGCTTATATCTAGTAGTATAATTTTTTTGAGAATTCAGTTTCAATGTATACATATTTAATTTTGAATTTTATATACATATACTACCATGATTAGCTAATATCTCAAGGTACATCATTCACCAGGGTGAGTACATTACTAAAAATGTGTATATAATTTTATAATTCAAATGTTGTTCTTGGGGCTCCTGGGTGGGTCAGTCAGTTAAGCATCCAACTCTTGATTTTGGCCCAGGTCATGATCTCATGATTCATGGGATCGAGTCCCTCATCAGGCCCTGCACTGACAGCACAGAATCCCTGCTTGGGATTCTCTCTCTTCCTCTCTCTCTGCTCATCTCTCTCTTCATCTTTCTCTCAAAATAAATAAACAAACTTAAAAAAAAAATGTTGTTCTTGATAATTTAGAATTATTTTGGGGTGATTTCCTATTAGAATTGATTATGTTGTCATTGTTTTTACCTTGTACTTGGCTGAGGGTTTGTTTAGTAAAGCTATGTAACATAATCCATATTAACTAGGTCTTTGCAAACTCCTGTCTGTAGAAAGTGGGCCCCACACCTTCTTCAGGGAATCACACATCCTGTTCTTGACCCATGGCTGTCTAATGTAGGACTGTGTGAGTATACCAGGGTCAGTCTATATATTAAACATTCATACAACCTAATTCTCCTCTCCCTCCCTCTTTCCCCCTCTACCTTCCTTCCTTGCTACGAAATGGATATCCACAGATGCTCTACTATTTTCTCTTACCTCCCAATAAATCATCTTACCTTGGGGCATGTGCCCCCACCCCTGCCTTGGAGAACACAACTTTAGAGAGTGAAAAACTGAGGAAATGGGAGAATCACACTTATTATTATTACAACGCAGCACTTCTTTTTTGTTTAGTGTAGGTTTTATGCCTTGGACTGGGAATCAGGAACTTGGGTCTTAACTTTCTCTTTGTCTACAACTTGTATACTATGCCCTAGGGCAAGCTCCTTTATCCTCCCTGTGCCTCAATTTCCTAATTCACATACCAGGGATGAAAAGACCTGTCATACCTTACTTAAATGGCTGCATAGGTTCTCATGGACTAATGTATGTGAAAGTGTTACAAAAACTGGAAAATCGCCAAATGCATTGCAATTTCATCTCTAGACCACACAGATTCCACATGGTACACCATTCCCCCCCCCCCCCCCCCCCCCCCCGCCAAATTCTTTACAATGTAGCAAATCCTTTGATTATTATTACTTCAAGTCACTGAAGTGTAATGCTTACAGGCAGAACTATGCTTCTTGTTAGCTAGAAATGCTTACACATTGCTTTCTGGGGTCACTGGGCATATAACTGTTACTTCCCTGAGGTCCCTTCTGTTTCACGTTGTCTCGCAAAAGCCCTGTTCTTCCTGTCAACAAAGTCTCATGCCTGCACTTCCTGCCTGTTTGATGGGCAAGTGTCTCCAGATGGTTCCCCTTAGTATGGACTCTGCCAGGCACACCCAAAGCCCAATTTATACACCACTCAGACAATTCAGAACACAGAAAGATACCACACAACTTGCTTTGCTTAAATAACCAAGATGAAAGTAAAACAACTTTTTTGTGTGGGGCTAGAATCATTTTTGAATAATTTTTTCTGATGATTCAATGTTTGGAAAATTTAGGAAAGAGAGATAAACAGAAAAAAAAAAATGACCTGTATTCCCAACCTCTTTGAACATTTTGGTGTAAATGGTACCATTTCTCCCTTCTATTAATAGGAATAAAATCATTGTTTAGTAATATTATTTTAAAATATGTAATAACATACAGTGTATCTTGTTATTAAATATTCCTTTCTAATATGATTTTTAATGGTGCATTATATTCCATTGAATGGATCATATTTACTTAACAATAGGCTATTGTTGAACACTTGGTGGTATTTTGCCTGCAGAGTAGTAGAGCTGGCCAGTGGGCAGGGATGGGAAGTGAAAGACACAGAGGGTTTCCCCTGAGCAGATACTCCAAAGTAGATACTCAGGTGAACCTTTCCCCTGTGTTCTTTTTCACCCATTTCCTTAATGGTAGAACTTAGCCACATGTTCACTACTGCAATGCATATCTCATATAGCTGTATTTTTTAATAAGTTTATTTATTTGTTTGTTTGGAGAGAGTGACAGAGAGAGAGAGAGAGAGAGAGAGAGAGAGCGAGAGCATATGCATGAGTGAAGGAGGGGCAAAGAGAGAGGGAAGGGAGAATCCCAAGCAGGCTCTGTACTGTCAGCTCACAGTGGAGCTTGATCTCACAAACCGAACTGTGAGATCACGACCCTAGCTGAAATCAAGAGTCAGCTGATCACTTAACCAACTGAGCCACCCAGGTGCTCCATCATATATCTCTCTTTTTAAATGTATCAATGATTACTTCTTTTGGGTGAACTCATAGACATGGAAATTTAGGATTAACTGGCTTAAAATATTCTAAGGCTTTTGATGAGTATTGATTGCAAAATTGTCAAAGTTAGAACCAACTTATATTTCCTGGAGTAATGTAAAATACTCTTCATCTCTTCAGTGTTATTGCCAACATTGGGTGTAATTTTTATGTTTATTTATTTTTGAGACAGAGAAAGTGGGGGAGGGGCAGAGAGGGAGACAGAGGATCCAAAACAGGCTCTGTGCTGACAGCAGGGGCTGACATGTGGGGCTTGAACCCACGAGCTGTGAGATCATTACCTGAGCTGAGTCAGACACTTAACTGACTGAGCCACCTGGGTACTCCTTGCATGTAATTTTCTTTAAACATATTTAAAGAAATATTGACCCCAAATGGCAGAAGACAGAAATAATAAAGATTAGAGAAGAAATCAATGTTATAAAAAACAAAAAGTAAAAAACAGTAGAACAGATCAATGAAACTAGAAGCTGATTCTTTGAAAGAATTAACAAAATTGATAAACCCCTAGCCAGTTTGTTCAAAAAGAAAGAGGAAAGGACTCAAATAAATAAAATCAAGAATGAAAGAGGAGAGATCACAACCAATACTGCAGAAACACACACAATATTAAGAGAATATTATGAGCAGTTATATGCCAATAAATTGGGCAACCTGTAATAAATGGACAAATTCCTAGAAACATATAAACTACCAAAACTGAAATGAGAAGAAATAGAAAATTTGAACAGACCCATAATCAGTAAAGAATCAGTAACCAAAAACCTCTCAAAAAACAAGAGTCCAGGGCCAGATAACTTTCCAGGGGAATTCTACCAAACATTTAAAGAAGAGTTAACACCTATACTTTTGAAGCTGTTCCAAAAAATAGAAATGGAAGAAAATTTTCCAAACTCATTGTATGAGGCCAGCATTACCTTGATTTCAAAATCAGACAAAGACCCCACTGAGACTAATTTTGCTGATGAACATTGATGCAAAAATTCTCAACAAGATACTAGCCAACTGGATCCAGCAATACATTAAAAAAATTATTCACCATGATCAAGTGGGATTTATACCAGGGATACAGGGCTGGTTCAATATTTGCAAATTGATCAATGTGATATATCACATTAATAAAAGGACAAGAACCACATGACCCTCTCAACAGATGCAGAGAAAGCATTTAAATACAACATCCTCTCTTGATAAAAACCTTCAAGAAAGTAGGAATAGAAAGATCATACCTCAAGATCATAAAAGCCATATACAAAAGACCCACCACTAATATCATCCTCAATGGAGAAAAACTGAGAGCTTTCCTCCTAAGGTCAGGAACAAGACAGGGATGTCTACTCTCGCCACTGTTATTCAATATAGTTTTGGAAGTCCTGGACTCAGCAATCAGACAACATAAGAAATAAAAGGATTCTGAATCGGCAATGAGGAAGTCAAACTTTAAAGATTCCACCAAGGGGAGCTTGGGTGGCTCAGTTGGTTAAGTGTCCGACTTCAGCTCAGGTTATGATCTTGCAGTTTGAGTTTAAGCCCTGCATCAGGCTCTGTGCTGACAGCTTGCTCAGAGCCTGGAGGCTGCTCAGGATTCCATCTCCCTTTCTCTCTGCCTCTCCCCCACTCATACTCTGTCTCTGTCTCTCTCAAAAATAAATAAACATTAAACAAAAAAATTTTTCAAAAATATTCCACCAAAAAACTGCTAAAACTGATCCATGAATTCAGCCAAGTCACAGGTTATAAAATCAAAGCATAGAAATCCGTTGCATTTCTATACACCAATAATGAAGCAGCAGAAAGAGAAATCAAGTAATTGATCCTATTTACAATTGCACTAAAAACCATAAAATACCAAGGAATAACCACAACCAAAGAGGTGAAAGATCTATACACTAAAAACTATAGAAAGCTTATGAAAGAAATTGAAGAAGACACAAAAAAATGGAAAAATATTCCATGCTCATGGATTGGAAGAAAAAATATTGTTAAAATGTCAATACTACCCAGAACAATCTACATATTCAATGCATTCCCTATCAAAATAACACCAGCATTCTTCACAGAGTTAGAACAAACAATCCTAAAATTTGTATGGAACCAGAAAAGGCCCTGAATAACCAAAGGGATCCTGAAAAAGAAAACCAAAGCTGGAGGCATCACAATTCCAGACTTCAAGATATATTACAAAGCTGTAATCATCAAGATAGTATGGTACTGGAACAAAAACAGATACTCAGATCAATGGAACAGAACAGAGAATCCAGAAATGGACCCACAAACGTATGGCTAACTAATCTTTGACAAAGCAGGAAAGAATATCCGATGGAATAAAAACAGTCTCTTCAGCAAGTGGTGCTGGGAAAACTGGACAGCAACATGCAGAAGAATGAACCTGGACCACTTTCTTACACCATATACAAAAATAAACTCAAAATGGATGAAAGACCTAAACATAAGACAGGAAACCATCAAAATCCTCAAGGAGAAAGCAGGCAAAAACCTCCTTGACCTCAGCCGCAGCAACTTCTTATTCAACATGTCTCTGGAAGCAAGGGAAACAAAAGCAAAAATGAACTACTGGGACCTCATCAAAATAAAAAGCTTCTGCACAGCAAAGGAAACAATCAGCAAAACTAAAAGGCAACTGACAGAATGGGAGAAGATATTTGCAAATGACATCTCAGATAAAGGGTTAGTATCCAAAATCTATAAAGAACTTATCAAACTCAATACCCAAAAAACAAATAATCCAGTGAAGAAATGGGCAAAAAACATAAATAGACATTCTCCAAAGAAGACATCCAGATGGCCAACTGACACATGAAAAAATGCTCAACATCACTCATCATCAGGGGAATAGAAATCAAAACTACAATGAGATACCACCTCATACCAGTCAGAATGGCTAAAATTAACAACTCAGGCAACAACAGATGTTGGCAAGGATGTGGAGAAAGAGGAGCCCTATTGCACTGCTGGTGGGAATGCAAACTGGTGCAGTTGGAAAAGTGTGGAGGTTCTTGAAGAAATTAAAAATAGAATTACCCTATCACCCAGAAACTACACTACTATGTACTTATCCAAAGGATATAGGTGTGCTGTTTTGAAGGGGCACTCACACCCTAATGTTTATAGCACCGTTATTGACAATAGCAAAAGTACGGAAAGAGTCCAAATGTCCATTGACAGATGAATGGATAAAGATGTGGTACACACACACACACATACACACACACACACACACACACACACTGGAGTATTACTCAGCAATCAAAAAGAATGAAATCTTGCCATTTGCAACAACATGGATGGGGCTAGAGTGTATTATGCTAAGTGAAATTAGTCAGTCAGAGAAAGACAAGTATCATATAACTTCACTCATATGTGGAACTGAAGATACAAAACAGATGAACATAAGGGAAAGGAAGCAAAAATAATATAAAAACATGGAGGGGGACAAAACATAAAAGACTTTTAAATATAGAGAACAAACTGAGGGTTGCTGGAGGGGTTGTGGGCAAGGGAATGGACTATTTAAATAGGTAAGGGGCACTAAGGAAGATTTGTTGGGATGAGCACTGGGTGTTATATGTAGGGGATGAATCACTGGATTCTACTCCTCAAATCATTATTGCACTATATGCTAACTAATTTGGATGCAAATTAAATAAACAAAAAATAAAAAACAAACAAGCATACTTTTCAGCGGGAATACTTCTGTTTGTTTACTAAGTTGTCTTATGGGTATCTTGCCAAAGAAACTTCTTGGTTTTTGGACTCTATTAGATGGTTATGAAACTGTTTATGTTCTTGTTTACTTTTAAGGGAATAACTGCAGCAATGAGGAATGAAAGCTGAACATACCAAGATAGTGTAGTACAATCACAACTGAATACCAGGATGTGCTGATAGACAAGAAATCAATAACTGATGTATTGGTTAGAGGATGTTTTACGTTACAAAGTGTACGGACTAACATTTAAACATGAGAAATTTATTAAAGATGAATTTAAAAAATTGTGATTTTGAACCTAGGTACATTTTTGAAGATTAACCATGCCAATTACCTAATTCTTTTGTATAGATCATGAGGTGACTCCTAGATTTTAGGGAAATAGCTGCTTTTTAAAAATTTTTTTTCTTAATGTTTATTTATTCATGAGAGAGACAGAGAGAGCGTGAGTGGGGGAGAGGCAGAGAGAGAGGGAGGCACAGAATCTGAAGCAGGCTCCAGGATCTGAGCTGTCGGCACACAGTCTGATGCGGGGCTCGAACTCAAGAACCATAAGATCATGACCTGAGCTGAAGTCGGATGCTTAACCGACTAAGCCGCCCCGGAAATAGCTTCTTGATGTTTGATGTCTGAATTTAATCTCTATATAACAGATCTCCCACCAACCATGATTCTGGCTGCTAACAATATTTGATACCACAAATCAAGTTTGCCAAGGCACTCAAGTGACTCAAAATTGGTTAACAGTGGCAAATCAATATCTGACATATTACAGTATTATCTTTTCTATATTCTCACACTAAGGGCTGATTTGTGTTCTCACCCCTTCCATAACATGGGAGAACCCTCCTCATGTGACAGAAACTCTGTGTGTGAGGAACCATGAAGTAAAAAAGACAACCCATAGAATGGGAGAAAATACTTACAAATGATATATCTGATAAATGTCTTATTCCCAGAATACGTAGAGAACTCTTACAACTCAGTAACATAAAGATAAATAACCTAGTTTTAAAGTAGGCAAAGGACATGAATAGACATTTCTCCAAAAAATACACACAAAGTCCCAATAAGCACACAAAAAGATACTGAACTTCATGCAAATCAAAATCACAATAAGAAGCCACTTCATACCCAATGGAAGGCTATAGTGAAAAACAGGCAATAACAAATGTTGATAAGAATGTGGAGAAACTGGAATCCGCATTCATTGTGGGTAAGAATTGTAAAATGGTGCAGCCATATTGGAAAAGTTTTGTCATTCCTTGAAATTTAAACATGGAGTTACTATATGACCCAGCAATTCCATTGTTAGATATCTATCCAGGAGAAATGAAAACATATGTCCACACTTGTGTGGACATATAATTCTCAAAGCAGAATTATTTATAATAACCAAAAAGTGAAAACCACACAATGCCCATCAATTAATGATTGGATAAACAAGGGTATATCCATACAAGAAATTTTATTTGGTGACAGAAAGGAATGAAGTATTGATAAATTACACAACATTGATGAACCTCACTACATGCTAACCTCAATTATTCAAAATGAAAGATGCCAGTTGCAACAGATCGCATATTATATGATGATTTATATGAAATGTCTCGAATAGACAAGTCTGCAGACACATAAAGCAGATTACTGGCCTAGACCTGGAAGGCGTAGGGAGAGTAGGAATGGTGAATGATTGCTAATTGGTTCCTTTGGGGATGTGTAAAGGTTCTAAAATTAGATTATGGTGATGGTTGCACAAGTCTGTAAATATATTAAAAACCATTGACTTGTACAGTTTAAACAGCTGAATTTTATGGTTTGTAAATTATATCTCAATAAGGTGGCTAAAAAAGTGAACATAGTTTCAGGGACAATATGAAGTCGTTTCACATATATGAAACCAAGTTCCCAGAAAGGGGAAGGTGAGTAACAGATGGCTAAAAAACTTCTCACATTTAATGAAAACTATAAACCACACACCAGGAAGCCCAAGGAATCCCATGCAGAATAAATACACATATTTGCATCACAAACTGAGGTATATCACAGAAAAATTGCTTAAAACAAGTGATTAAGAGAAATATCTTAAAAGCAGCCAGAGAAGGGGAAAACCCATTACAAACAGAGGAATGTAGATAAAAATTATAGCAGACTTCTCAGCAGAAATATGCAAGAAAAAGTGAAATGACTCTATAAAATGCTGAAAGAATAAAAAATCAATTTAGAATCCTATATCCAGTAAAAATATTCTTCAAAACAAAAGAAAACTTTTAAATAAACAAAAATGGAGACTTTGTCACCTGCTACTTGAACTAGAAGAAATGTTAAAGTTCTTCAGGCAAAAGGAAAATGCTATCTGATGGGAAACTTGAATTTACACAAAGGAATGAAGAGTACCAGAAATGGTCAATATGTGAATATAAAATAATTTTTGTATCAATTTATTCATTTCTTCAGTGGTAACTGATCAAAGCAAAAATAAACAAAAAACAACAACAACAAAAGCACATCTTAACACATGTGGAAATAAAATGTACAACAAGGGCTCAAAGGACAAGAGAGGAAAAATGCAAGCATAATATTGTAAGAGTCTTACATATCTTATATAAGATATGGTATAATATTATTTCAATGTAGATTGAATAAGTTAAAGAACAATATTGTAAATCTTAGAGCAACCATTAATAATTAGGACAAAGGGAAATAGCTTATTAACTACTAGTGGAAGTAAAATGGGCTTTTAAAAAACAACCCAAAAGAAGGTAGGAAAAGAAGAACAATGTAGATTTGGAAGTTCATCAAGAAGACATAAAAATACTAAATCTGCATGTGCCTAAAACAGAGCTTCAAAACATATGAAGGAAAAACTGATAGAAGTGCAAAGAGAAACGGACAAATGTATAGCTGGAGACTTCATTTCCCCTCTCCTAGTATTTGATACAAAAAATAGAAAATCATTAATGATATAGATGATTTGAACAATCCTACTAAACAACTGGATCTAATTTATATTTATAGTATGTTTAGCCCAACAACAGTAAAACACATTTTTTTTCAAGTGCACATGAAACATTTACTAAAATAGATCAAAAGCTGGGTCATATAATATGCTTCATCATATTTAAAAAGATTGAAATAATTATAGATCGCATTTTCTGAAAACATGGAATTATCTGAAATTATTTAGAAAATCCTAAAATATTTTAAAATCAAACAACAAAACATTCAAATTAAATAGGCTATGGGTAGGAGAAATCACACATTATAAAACATTTTGACCTGAATGAAAATTTTAAAATATGCCAAAATTTGTAGGATAAAAAGAATACTTAGAAGAAAATGCGTAATTTTAAATGCTCATGTTATAAAAGAAGAAAGTGCTAAAATCAATCTAAGTCTCCATATTAAGAAGCCAGAAAAAGGGTAGCAAATTAAATCAAAGTAAAAGGGAGGAAATCATAAATATAGGAGTTAAAAGTGATAAAGTAGGAAACAAAATAATAGTAACATAGAATAGATATTAGAAAATCAATAAAGCCTAATAAAACCTCTTTGGAAAATGACAAACTTGATAAACCTGTAGCCAGACCAGTTATGGGAGAAAGAGGGAGAGAGAGAGAAAAAGAAAAAAAAAAAAATGACCATTAGTAGAAAAAAGACAGGACAATACCACAGATCTTGCAACCATTAAAAAAAATAAAGGAATATTACAGCAAAAAATAAACCAAATATAACAACATAGGTGAAAAGGACAAATTCTTTGAAAGTCATTAACAATAGTGACTCAAGAAAAAATAGAAAATCTGAGTAGCCCTATATATTCACTAAAGATTAGTAATTAAAATTAATAATTAAAATAAAGATAAAAATCATTCATTAAAAGCTACCCACAAAAAAACCTCCAGGCTCAGATGGATTCACTAGTAAATTCTACCAAACATTTAAGAAAGAAGTAATACCAACTGTGTACAAACCGTTTCCAAAAAAGAGAGAACATTTCTCCACTTTTTTTTTTTTTTGAGGCCAATGACAGTACAAGAAAACTAGTAACTGATACACCTCATTGAACATAGATGCAAAAATTCTTTTTTTAAATTAATTAATTTTTAAGTTTTTAATGTTTATTTATTTTTGAGAGAGATGAGAGACAGAGCATGAGTTGGGAAGGGGCAGAGAGAGAGAGGGAGACACAGAATCTGAGGCAGGCTGTAGGCTCTGAGCTGTCAGCACAGGGCCCAATGCGGGGCTTGAACTCATGAACCCTGAAATCATGACCTGAGCCAAAGTTGGATGCTTAACCAACTGAGCCACCCAGGAGCCCCAAATTCTTTTTTTAAAATTTTATTTATTTATTTTGGAAGACAGAGAGCATAAGCAGGGGAGGGGGAGAAAGAGAGAGGGAGAGCGTGAGAGAGAGTGGGTGTGCATGTGAGAATCCCAAGAAGGCTCTACACAAGGGGCTTGAACTCATGAACCCTGAAATCATGACCTTAGCTGAAATCAAAAGGCGATGCTCAACCAACTCAGCCACCCAGGTGCTGTAGATGCAAAAATTCTTAATGAATCCCAAAACACATCCCTTTGCATGTATATTCATAGGGATATATAATTTTTCATGAATCAAATGATACATTCAGGTATGTACTCTGCTTTTCCCCCTCAACATTTCATGGTTCTCTAAAATAAGTGTAGATATATATATACATCTTTAGTTTTATGACTTCATAGATCCTACTGTATGTAGCAGAATTTACTTAACTAGTCATTGCTTCAAGGGCATTTAGGTTGCATCCAGTTTTTTCACAATTATAAATTAAATGGCAATAATTACCATATTTCACACAAATAACTTAACATCTATGAATGTTAATATTCTTTTCAAATATTTTTTAAATCAGTTCTACAGATTTGTGAGTGGAGAAAACTATTAACAAGAGTGGAAGTATTTTTATTTCCTGAGAAGGAAAACCTTTTTCTACTCTATTCACAATATTACCATGTGCACCTTTTAGAGTATGGGAGAGGGAACCTAAATCTTATTCCTCTCATCTGTTTAGCGCTTTAAAAAAATTTTTTTTAACATTTATTTATTTTTGAGAGAGAGAGCAAGAGCGAGTGAGCAGGGAAGGGACAGAGAGAGAGAGAGAGGGAGACAGAATCTGAAGCAGGCTTCAGGCTCTGAGCTGTCAGCAGCACAGAGCCCAATATGGGGCTGGAACCCATGAGCCATGAGATCGTGACCTGAGTCAAAGTCAGCCACTTAACCAACTGAGCCACGCAGGTGCCCCCTGTTTAGCACTTTATATACAGAAGTGTCCCAAAGCAGAGTTGTGACCTATGCATTCTTGGAGCAGGTTAAAGTAGTGGAAGGTCTTAGGTCTGAGTCTTCTCTGCACTGATTTTACTGTTTTTCACCTGAGCCCCTCCCCCATCACTTGGTGCACCCCTCCTCCATCATGTTTTCCTCTGAGTACCCCAGGCCCATCACAGTGCCTCCTGGCTGAGCTCCACTCAGAGTGCGTCTTGTTCTCTCATGGCTTTTTCTCTAGTCCCTCTGAGTTTTGTGAGTGAAGATGTTGCCCTGTGTTCTACCTTTGGAGCCTTGAGAAGTGATCCATCTGGCTAATCAGATGTATTAACTGGTACTGTGCTAGTAGAGAACAGTAACATTTTCATGTGTGAATAACCCAAATAACACTTATCAAAGGCAAAATGAGACTAAAGCCTTATTGCCAAGGGAGGCCAATGGGGAATTTCAAGCATCCTGTTAGGCAGTTGATGGCATTATCACCAAGCAAAGGGGGGACTTTGCATCTTCAGGCCACACTATTGAGGGAGGTGCCAGCTTCTCTCCAGCCCAGTATCATAGCAAGTATTCAGAACTTATGAAATTGATCTCATTTTCAAACAGAAGACCCAATCGTTGGGGCTGATGCTAAAAGGTATAGATATGAAACGGGGCTAAAGGCAGAAGGTACAGATTTTCACTTCTTTCCTTGCATCACTCATTGTTTTTCTTGGTATTTACCATACAATGACTGTTCAACATTCATTAAAACTTAGCGTCACATATCCTGCCAAGGTAAAGTTCCCAAGAAATGCAACTAAGTAATAGAAAGAAGTTTCTATTAGGTTTGTAACAATCATGGCTCTTGAAGGTCTTGGGATAAGGTGACATTATGACGAAACACTGCAGGTTATTATCAGCTATAAGTTCACCTGCTGGACAGAAGGAAAATAAAAATAACAGGACACACTGAAGCAATTCAGAACTTGGAAAAACAACATGCTGAAGAATTGTCAGGACTGGATTTAGAACACATCTCTCTAATTATATGCAGCCTCCCTTTGTTAGATGTATAAAACCACTGTGGTCCATCACAGGGAAACTAAGATTGACACAATTACTGCTTCCGGAGATTTACCTGACAGTACCTTGATGCCTGTTAGGTGTTTATTTTCATAATACTGGCGCGACAAAAAAATAAGACAAGTTCTGTTCTCTACTTCAGAGTTTACTTGGAGAGAGGTGGGGAAAATATAATAAATCCTGGGGTAAAGGTGTATATAAAATGTTGTCAGAGACAATGGAAACTCATCCAATTACAGATCATAGAATGGCCAGAAGTTCCTTTCTGAGCTTTGAGTTTCAGTAAGGAAACAATTGCAAAATGGCATAAACTCTCTAAAATGTTATATGGCAACACTTATCAAGAGATTTTAAGATGTTCCTATCTGGTCAAAATGACTCAGACTAATTTCTTCTATGGAAATAAGTAGATGCAAAAAAGATCAGTATATCAAAATGCACACCTCAGAACTGTTTATTATACTGAAAAGAAACAAATGGAATGTCCAATAATTGTGGAACGTTTAATGAGTTATGGCACATCTATATAGGATATATTTTGCTGTTGTGATAGTTTTTAAAAATTGTTAACTGGTTTGGGAAAGTACTTAAGACACTAAAAAAAATGGAGGCTATATGATCACATTATTATAAAAGAAAATATATGGGAAATGATCAAATGGCTGAAAGAAATCATGCTACCCTCAAAAAAGGGGAAAGTATTAACAAAATACTGAATGAGAGCTAATACGAAGGAAATGTCATTAATCTCTGACTTTAAATAGAGTAAATCCAGTGGTGTTTTCTGTGCCTTGCACATCATCTCAGCAATGTTCTCAAAGAGGCTCTTAAGCTTCTAAGCTCTTAGGTTTTTTTCTCATTTAGTTAAAAAAAAAAAAAAGTCTGTTACAGGCCTGCTTATCTGCAACTGGGCATGTTTCCAAGTTCACATATATATATATTTCTAGAATGACGTGGGAAAACTGGAACCAGAATGACTGTTTAAAAGCCCTCCTGTAGAAGTTATAAGAAGTATTTTGAAATCAACAATCTTTCTTTTCCTTTTTTAAACAAGTGTTACTTTTTCCTTTTAAACCGTTTTCAGTGGGAAGCTAAACTAGATAATGAATTCGTGATAGAGTGTAATTGCTGTTATTTTCTTTCAGATGCTATGAAAAGTGTAAGGATGTGTACCTCCTAATACAAAGAATGAATAACATTTGTGAAGTGAATAACTGGCAAATTTAGACAGGGTTTCTCAACCTTGGCACTCCTGCCATTTTGGGCTGTACAGTGCTTATTGTGGGGGCTGTCCTGTGCACTATAGGATGTTTAGCAGCATCTCTGGCTCCTACCCACTGGATGTAGGAGCATTCCCTCCCCAGCGGTGACAAGAAAGGTCTCTAGACATGGGCAATCTGCCCTTTCACTGATTTGGACAAACTGGCAAAATTTGTCAACTGAATGAACATGGCTTTTGAGCATGTATGTATTCCATGCACGTACACACATGCATACACATATACGGCATATTACCTTTTTTCTTCTGGATTTGGGTGCTTTCAGGTTTAAAAAAACATGAAGCGTGGCAATCTAAGCTCTGAGATTCCATCTTCTCTTTTTGAAGTGGACAAGTTAATGAATGACACTCTCTAATGTGTTTCTTCCTAATACAGTCAGAACCAGGCTCTGAAAAGCATAACTTCATTTCATAAAGTTGTTTTCCTGGCTAATTAATTTGCAAGAAGGCATAAAAGGTAATAAACACTTTATTGCCTGTAGATCTCTATGGATCTCAAAAGCTTTACAACGCAAGAAATACTTCCTCAAATATTTCAACACACAATAAAAGGGAATTATCAGTAAAGACTTTCTACAATCATCACTAACACAACCCCCTTTCCCTGCCTCCAATTCAGTAGGTCCTTCCTTGCTGAGAATAAAGGATGGAGAGAAAGAAAAGTACCCGAAGACTGAGGGGGTTAAAAAAGGAGCGTGTTCAGGTTGCCTAACGTCTTATCAGGTAACAAATAGTCCTTGAGCACTTCCTACATGCCAGGCACATGGCAAAGTGCTGCAAAGAAGATTCAGGGAAGCAAACAAGGGTGTCTTTTAGGAGTTTAGAGTTTAGTAGGCAAGATGAAAGAAATTAATGCATAAAAACAACAACTAGAAAAGATGGATGGTTTTAGATAAAACCTATGTGAGTTTATGGTTTCCAGCATGTGGGACTGAGAAAAAACAGTGCTTGTGCTGGGCCTTGAAGGCTAAGAAGGATTAAAAACACGTGGAGCTGGGCAGCAGAGGAGGAAAGGTGTTCAGGTAATGAGGTCACACGAGTAAAGTGAGACCAGAATGACAGGCCTGTTAACTGTGAACAGTGCTGATGGGCTGGAGAAAGGTGGGCCTGAATGCCAGGCAGAGTGGAGTTTTTATTCTACAGCCAGTGAGAGGCTATTGACAAACCTCAAGCAGGGAAGTGACAGGATTGCCCACTTCAGCAGGATCTACCCAGCTGCTCCTGGGGACACTAGGGCTGTCTGAATGTTGAATTATAGCTGTAGTGTTTAAAGTTCCCTCGAGATCATAAATGTGCGGTACAGGCAATAAGTTAACACAATTTATCAATTATCTTTATTTTACTTTTAAAATGCTACTAGTTTTTGTCATGTTGGCAACAGGGTCTAACGTGAGGCCAGTTAACTAACATAAAGGTATGCAAAGTGCCTGGCTCATGGGAGAAATCCCCTCCAACATCCCCAATGCCAACCATCTTTGGTTGACTAGAAAGACTAGAAAGACTTCTTGCCTGTGTTTGGAAGAATATAAGGTAGCAGAAACCAACTTTCTAGCCTTTTTCCAAATAGTCAGTGGAGGAGTCATGAAGAGAGGTCCAGAAAAAACTTTTTGAACAGGAGAGAATTAATTTCCTGGGTCAGGTGGATCTTTAACATCTACCACAGTATGTCTGTAAGACACACATACAGCATAGTATGCTCAGTTCCAGTTCTGGGAATACTGAAAGAATGCTGTATTAAAATAATGCATCAGGCAGTTAATTCTTTCAATTTCCATGGGGACTAATCTGCCTTTTGGAGGAACAACTTCTTTTTGCTACAAAATCTTACCTTGGCTCGAGCCTGCCTACTGCATTTTCCCATTCCAAACTGCGTTCTACTATGGGCAGCCAAGTACACATGATGACTGCCCAGTTGTAGGTCAGAATCCCCATTTTCTGGGGGCCAATGAGTGAAAACTGCTGACACAGAGACATAAAACTCTATGAAAGGATAGTATCAGATCCTCACCAAATCAGGATCAGATTTGGCTGCACATTACTTGGGAATGCAAAATAACAGTGGCTTATACAACATAGTTTATTTCTTTCATGTAAAAGAAGCATACAGGGACAGATCTTAGTTCATGGCTTTCATCTTCAAGGTCAGTTGGTATTACAAAGCACAGACTAGAATTTCAGCCACCGTGTCCACATTCTAAGAAACAAAAGAGGAAACACCACCAGAGAGCTTCTTGTAAGATTCACCTCACATATCATTGGCCAAACTAGTCACATGGCCAGCTGTCATCTTTGAGGGGGGTATGCTGCTGGTCCTCACAAAATGGAGGATTCCATAACAAGGGAAGATGGGAGGACTGATCCTGAGTAGAGAAGTAACAGCCTCTCCCAGTCAGACCAACCCTGTGAGATGTTGGGATTTGCCTTATCCTAGTTCTCAAAGACTGCACATACCTTTACCATTTCTATTCCTGCTGAGCACAGAAGAATAAAGATTGAGTTTGGCAATGGCAAGAGAGAGATTAGACTTCTTAAGGCTGGTTAGCCTGGGGATAGGTGGTGAACTCTCAGTTGTGTGGTAGATAAATCAGTTTCCTTGTGGGCCTTCGCCCAGAAACCCAAAGACTCTGTCTATCCCCAGCTTCATTATTTGTTCCATAAACAAAGGTTTGACTCATGGATAGGAAATATGTGGCACAAGTGCTATCTCCTGCTCCTCCTCCTCCTTTCCTTAGGGCAGCATTCTTCCCTGTTGGGCTGGAAACAGGACCTTAGAATCCTTCTCAACATATTGTTCCTGGCAGTTACTCTAGTACAAAAGACTTGGCATTAGTGTTTAAATATACTAGCCATCGTTAATTTCTTGTGGGAATTTTCACTCTGACAGAATCTCTGGGTATAATTCTTTACTTCATAGGAATAAATCTCTTATAGTGGAATTTTACATGCATCCACAGGGGAGAAAATTACTTAATATATAGTCTTGGCATTCTTCAGATTTCACCACTAAGTGACCACAATCACTCACATAGATGGACATGTTCTACATCTGATCTTTTGATTTTTTTACCTTACTGGATGATGAATTTCTCAAGGGCAAGAACTATATTTTACCATTTTTGTATCACCAAGGTGCCTGGCTCAGTACACTTCTGAGAAATATTTTATCAATAAATGAATCACCTACCTTGGTCAAGGTCAAGTGGCTATCAAAGCAAATACTTCCCCAATAGCTGGTTACATTGTAGACTACTTACCTTCAAGTACTAGGGAGAGGCCTTATCTACAGTGGAGGTCACTAGAAAATAAGAGGGTGACAGGAAGAGCGTTGGTGGTACCACAGACAAAGGGTCTTGGTTTTTCCATAATTGCCTCACAAATGTTGAGTAACTAACACAGAAACCTGGTTACCAAGTGATAAGGAAAGGGCAGATATACTGAGAAGGTTTTTTTCCCCCAAGACTCTACCCATTTTTCTTCTTTTGACCAAAGTCCAGGCCACTAACTTGGCTCAGTGTTTTCTGTATTCTAGGAGGTGATTCAGGGCATTGTGCAAGTGACTGATCCATATTTCATGGATAGAAGTGTGACTGAAAACCTGATTCAATTAAGGTAGCTTATTCTCAGTTTTTTATAAGTAGATTTTATAGATTAATACTAATACCAATCACGTTTTAAATACTGTGGTTCCATTGAAAATTTTGTTCAAAAAAAGCTACTACTCCTAAAAAAAAATTTAAGAGCACTGACTTAGCTGGTTCACCCAAGTTCCATATTTAACTCTTCACAATGACTACAATCTTAAATAGTCATCATAGCGAAAGCTGAAGGAAAGAAAAATGCCCAAATGATTGTTTTTGCTTAAAGAGCAGGGTGTGGGTTATGAGTAGATGCAGGTTGATATTTCCTCAAAACTGACTGAGTTGAGGACAGGGGTTTTGGCTTGCAGTGCTCATCTTTTCTCTCTCCCTCTGGCCCAATCCTGGGCTAGATTTACCCTACTGAGGAAGTGTCCTTGCATTTAGATTCCCACGTGGCACAATGTCAAAGATGCTGTGGCTAACTGCACATGTTATTTCTGCATACGCTTCTCTTGCTTCTCTTCAACTTTCTTGTGTGTCTACTTTGGTCAGAAGGGTGGTGCCCACAGAAATAAGGCTCCCCTCTCTTCTTCAAGTCTAGAGCTAGTCCTAAGCAGTCACTGCCAGCTTCCTTCAAAAAGAATAGAAAAGGAAAGAAGCAACACTAGAATCTCTTTTTCACTCCAAAGCTTTGCAGATTTCTTCTCTCATTATTCTAACCTGCTTCTCTCCTCCCTTCCTGCTCAGTGATACCTACTGGTGGGGGCAGGAGGTGTTGGGGTGGATACAACTGAGAGGGGACCTTATAGACTTCACAGTAAGAACCAAGGTTCAAATCTGATTACACCTTTTCTCAGTAGTCTGATCTTGGGTTTAATTATCAGAAAGTGTCTTGATTTGTAAAATGTGGGAAACAGCATAGGCTGAGGATGTAAAAAAAAACAGTACAGAGCATGGCTTCTAACAGATGTTCAATAAATGACACATTTCATTATCATCTTGGTATCACCTTGCTTCTGCAACCTCTTCTAAAGTCTCATTGTGTGTCAAAGAGGAGGTAGCTCTCTGTGGAGGAGGTGTGTTTGTGTTGAGGTATGTGTGTGTTGGGAGGGGCAGGGGGCGTGGCACTCAGGTAAATCACTGGTGAGGATTTAGCACTAGGTCTGGGCCTGTTGTTGACCAAAAGTCACACATCTGAATAAGCCCAACAGGTGCACTCCTAAAGGGAACATAGCAGGAATGTCAAAGAGGGGATGGGGAAGGTGGGGAACCAAAAAACCTCTGCTGACCAGTGGCTGTCCATCCTTTGGCCAAAAATCTGTGGCTATCTCTACCCCTAGTCCTGTCTTCCCTCACCTCCAGAGGCTCTTTTCAGTTAACACTCCCGAATGACCTGCCAGCACAGTAAGCTTGCAGATGGCACTCTGTCTCTCCTATTAACTCTTCCAAGCCATATCATTAATATAAATACTAAAAATTCTGCAATTAAATGAAAAGTATTTAATATGCATGAGTGGATATGCCATACACATATGGTTCAGTATTTGGGTGCTTATAATGTCCAAATTATAAAACAGCAATCAGAGCAGACAATATGGTAACCCCTGTCCCAATTTTCATCCATCTTACCCACACACTGTGGCCTTGAAAATGTGAATATACGCATTCACTGACTTGCAGTTATGTCCCAAACTTTCCTGGGAAGCAAGACGGTCAGAACTGCTTTAATAAAGAGCATTATTGTGTCTTGTTGCTCTTTACCCACCTTTTCAGGGCTGCAGTTCATTGGAACTTCTTCCCTTTACAGTTCCTTTCTCATCCTGTCAACATCAGCACTTTGATGCCATTTATTTTCCAAGGACATCTGCTACTGATCCCAACAAATGGCATTAATCCAGTTCAGAGCATTAACTGGATAACACGTTGCTGATGCTACATAAGTGTTAGTTCCCTTACTCTTTTCCTTCCCTTTTAGTACTTGCAACTGTCACTAACTAGTACTGAGATGTGGAGCAAATCAAGGCACTTAATCTTTCGCGACTTCAGTTCCCTTATATATAAAATTAAGAAGGTTGTGCCAGATTTTTCTGTGCTCAAAACCATTTTTTCCCTGAGTCTCCTCGTGCCTTCTTCATTGACTACTTGGAAAAAGAGTGGGGAGCTTATTTCTGCCACCTTATGCTCTTGAGGCAAGAAGGTCTTTCTGGGGTGTCGGGAGGGAATGGAGCCCTCGATTTCCTGAACGTCTGCTGTGAGCCAAGCACTCTAACATGCCTCAGGTCAAACTGGTCGCGGCAGGACACAACCCGACAGCATTCAAAAGTAAAGAAAGATAAAGTGGTGTTATCTGTCTCTACTTCACATTAACTTCCTAGAAACTCAAAGCACTCTGCAGCTAATTCAACATTAATGTAACCCAGGGGGCCCCAAGAATTATTTCACCGCTTAATACAAGGCCACTAAGTCCTGGCAAACATCAACAAGTGAGAAGTCCCAAATCAACATGCAGTTTCCTTTTTAATGCTTAAGAGAAGAAAAAGAAAGAAAGAAAGAAATTAAGAAAGAAAGAAAGAAAGAAAGAGCGAGATTTCCCCCCGCCCCCTGCCGGGTGTGAGCCACGCAGGCTCCATCACCCCAGGGCGGCGGCCGCGACCCCAGGCCTCCTCCACCCCGTGCCCCCCGCCCTCCCCTCCGGCTCCTGGTCTGCGCCCCCGCTCGCTCCGGCCCCTTTGCGGACTACCGGGACCCGGCCGGGCCCAGGGAGGCGCAGGCCCGCCACACACACCTCTCGTCCCAGTGTTAGGCCCGAGGGAGGTGGAGGACGCGGAGACCGGGAGGGTAAGGACACCGAGGCGCTAAGCTTCCAACGGCGTGGACTGCGGCTCCTCACGCCTGCCTGCGTGAGGCGCGGCCCCAGGTCCCGACCCCACATTCGCGCGCGGCCGCGCCGGCACGGGACCTCCCTCTTCGGCCGCCGATCTGCTTCCAGGGCAGAGGGAAGAGGCGGTGACGGGGCGGGGCGGGGGCTGCGGCGGGGGAGGGCGCCCGAGCATCCTCGCGGGCAGCACCGCGCCTCGCTGCGCGGGGCTTGAGGGCTGTGCCCACGTCCGCCCGCCAGCTCTTCCGCCCCGCGCGGACACGCGTCTCCCCCGCTTGAACCGGAACCTCTTGCGGAGGCCAGCGCCGCCGCCGGGGACCCGGGGGCCGACCGGGAAGCGCAGGGGGGAGGCGGCCTGCGCGGCGCCGCCCGCCATGGCCGCGGCGGGGTGAGCTAGGCTCGGCGGCCGCAGTCGCGCGGACCCGAGCGCTCCTCCGCCGCAGACAGGCCCGCCGGGCCAGGGCGGGCGCGCGCGAAGGCCGAGGGAGAGCCTGGGGAGCCGGGGCCGCCGCCCGCTCGTCGCCGCCGCCGCCACCGCCCATGGCGAGGCCCCGCCGCCGCCGCCGCTGCTGCTGACCCGGGGGCCGGCCGCGGCTTCCGCCCCCTCCCGCGGCGGCGGGCGGGCGGGCCTCCCCTTCACGCCCCCGCCGCCCGCGCCCCGCGCCCGGGGACGGGGAGGAAGGCGAGAGCAGCAGGAGTCGGGGGGCCACCGAAGATGGGGAACACTACCTCGTGCTGCGTGTCGTCCAGCCCCAAGCTCCGGAGGAATGCCCACTCCCGACTGGAGTCCTATCGGCCCGACACGGACCTGAGCCGCGAGGACACGGGCTGCAACCTGCAGCACATAAGCGACCGGGAGAACATCGACGGTGAGTGCGGGCGAGTCCGGGTGGCGGGGCGGGGACCTCGCTGAGCCCCCTTCTGACGTCCCCGCACCCCGCCTGCATCCGCGGTGCTCTGCCTGCACAACCGGGCGTCTGTATGGCCGAGGCTGCTTTTGCTTTCTCAGCCTGCTTCTGTAACCAGGGCAGGACGATGTCTTCGTCTCCGTAACCCGGGAGCTCGGGGTCCTCCAGACCCCGAGGGGCCCTCTCGGATGTACCCCCGAGTGAGCGGCGGGGAAACTTTGCCAGCGGGCGGCTCGGGAGTACCGTGGGGGCAGAGGGGCGCAGGTCGCGAGGTGACAGGAGCTGGCCCTTGTCCAGACTTGAGCGGCCAGTTCTGGGGCGGGGGCGGCCCGAGAGCCTGCGTTCCAGGCACTGTCTGAACGTAGCTACAAGCCAAGTTGTGCACGATCAGAGCTCGTTTGTCCTTTAAAAGGCGAAGGGAATGGATGATCCTTGGTGTAAATGAGGAGGGAGTGAATCCCATTTTGGAATCAGTCTCTACCTAGAGTTAGTTAACAGGGTTGGCATGTATCAGCTTTCCCCGGAAACTTATAAATTGACCCCAATTGGCAGTTCCCTATGTCAGTTAAAAACTTAAAAAAAAAAAAAAAAAAAAAAAAAAAAGGTTTTTTTTTTTTTTGGGGGGGGCGTGTAGGATTGGATAGCTTCACACGAATAATTAAAAAAACACAAAAAACAAAACTAGATTATTATTAGAATGGTTTGGAGACAGCTTTGGGTTGTCACCCAGTTTTTCCTTGGGGTGGAATTACAGTCCTATAGATTTCTGATTGAGCTGAGTGGCGTTTGGTTTGGACTAGTGTTTGTAAAGGAAGTTAAAGGATTCATCACTGTACCTAGTAATGTTTATGTATTTTATTGGTCTCAGTATATTTGTTAATACTAAGTTATCCTTAAGCTGCGTGGCTTAATATCTATGGATAGGTAGTTTATGCATTATGCTTGAAACACAGTTTACATAATTTTCGACTTAAAAAATGTGAAATTGGTAACATATTCTTATGACAATGTGATTATTTCTTTTTTTTTAAACCCCCAAATCTCACAGTTGATGTAGTTGAACAAAGATGAAAAATTTTTTTGTTGAAATGAATTGACACAACTCTGTCACAAGTCATTCTTGACAGCTTTGGGATGTAGAATTTCCTCTAGCGTGGAAAGCCAAATTTAAACTGCTAAAGGAAAGAATTTTCTTACTGTTTAGCCTCTTTTAATTTCTTCTAAATAGTAATGTCATCTCTACTGGACAGCAGTTTTATTAAATGAATACCATATATTAAAGGGACTAATATAACATCTGGTTTATAGTAGACATTTAGTAAATTAGGGTTCCATATGATATTTGTAGTGTAGTTATATTACATTTCCATTATCTTAACCTATTATTTAGATGTCTTTGCCCTATAGTTCTACTTTAATTTTATGCATTTAAAGGCATCTAGTAGAATATTAAGGTCTGGTCTGTCTTGATCACTGGTATGATCTAAGCAGCTGAAAGAAATGTCATTTCTAGTGTATAGTAAAGATTTAGTAAGTATTGTATTTTAAAGGAGTGAATGAATGAATGAGTTTATTATAGAAAGCTATTACCCAGTCTTATACAATGCTGACAGGCAAAAACATTTGGAAATAATTTCTCCGTGTTGTGCACTATTACTGAGAAGAGGCTTTATGTTTTAGATAATGAATTAAAAAATAGAGATGAAAGAAAGATTCATACTTCTTAAAGGCAAGCTATATATTATTGACTATAATAAGGAAATGGAGAAAAATAGTAATTATAACCATTTATTTGGCACTAAGTATTGGAAGGATTTTGCCAAAGGAAAATAGAATAGTATTGTGTGTTCTTTCATTTGAAAGAAAACTAGGTTTTGGTCATCAAGTCATTTTTGAGAAAACATATGGAAGATTATCACCTCTTGTTTTGGAAGTTCAGGATAGTGTAAGAGACTCTGGGGCAGTTTAAGAAGATTTCTAATCTAGGTTAGTAGTTTCTTCCCATCCCAGAATTCACCCCAGATGATGCTAGTTTAAATCCAGATATACTAATTCACTATTTAAACAATACTCTCTTTGTCTCTCCCGTTCAATAAGTAATACTTATAGGATTTACCTATCCATAGTTCTCAATGTTGGTTTCAATTACACCAGAGATCTAGGCGTGGGCGTTGGCATTAATATGTTTAAAGCTCTCCAGGTAATTCTAAGATGCAGGTAGGATTGAGAATCCCAGGCTGGATAAGTCTTGAAAGTGTTACCTGTTGTTCGGTGGCATTTTCCATAGATATTCATTCAGTATCAGAAGCTGGGAAAAGAGAACAGATTTAAGTTAAGTAGCATATAGAAATAGATACAGATTTTAAGTTCTGAATTATATTGCTAGATGATTAGTGAACACTCTAAAACCACAGCTGAAACATTCTTGATTCTGGTATGTAACAAAAGCTGAAGTGTTTAGATACCATCTTTATATCCCTTAAGACATCTCAGACAACTAGACTTGAAAAGTTCAGAGAAGTTCATGGGGCTTCTGTGATAGGTCAGCTTCTTAAAATCACAGAGACATGAGGTATGAATCCATGTTTTCCTTGCCTAAAACACACAATGGGTAATATTTGTCCTGTACTGTTTTAGTGACTGAGTTAGGGCAGTTAGGCTTCTATGACACCTACCAGCAACTTGCCCTGTACTCAGTACCTTGGTGTTAGATTACTCATATTTTTGGAATAATACATATTAGACTCATCATCTCTGTAGATATTATTTCTCATAAAATTATTCTGAGACTGAGAAATAACAGAAGACTTAATGACAGTGACAGTAATAATTGCACTCCTTATATATTGTGTACTCTGTGTCAGATGCTGCTCTAACTGCTTGATATCTATTCATTCTTTTAGTACTCACAATAACCCTGTGGATAGTATTAACTTTAAGACAAAAGAATGAGGCAGAGAGAGGAGAAATGACTTGCCCAAAGTCATACAGCCAGTACATGACACATGGAAACTTCCCATTGTTGCTTGGATAGCCTGGGGCAGGTTGTCTGTCTTTGCAGTCATAGCCACAGTTTCTCAGAGGAAATATCATCTATCTGCAATAGAGTGCCCTTCTCTAATTAGATTATTTCTGTGGGAGGAGAGAAAGAGGGGTGGATTTAAAGAGAATTTGAGATTTGATGAGACCGAGGAAAGTAGAACAGGATGCCTGTAACATCTGTACCAAAGTGTCAATTTAGGGTTTTGCCTCAAAATGATTGCTAGCAGTTTCATCCTTTGTAGATCAGTTGTCTTCTTTGACAAGCCAATTTCTCTATTATTCTGTATCTAATCTGTTAGGAAAGAATGGCCCCCAACCTTCAAAATATATCCAGAATCTAACTGCTCTCAAAACCTCTCCTGCTGCTCTTCTGAGCTAAGCCACCTAACTGGTCTCCCTGCTTCTACCCTTGCCCACTACAGTCTGTTCTCAACACAGCAGCCATGGTGAGATCCTTTATAACAAAACGAAACAAAACAAAACACAACAAAACAAAACAAAAAAAAACTAGCATGTGACTCCTTTGCTCAAAAACTGAGTGATTCCTTATTCCACATCAAATAAGAACTTTACAATGGACTTTTACCATGGAGTCGTTATAATAGACTTCAAGGCCCTGTGTGATCTGCCTGCCTTCCTGGCTCACTTGCTAGCTCACACAAGCCACATGGGCCTCCTTCAGTGCTGGTTTTTGAATAAACCTGACATGTTCTCACCCCAGGGCCTTTGCTCTGTCCCTCTGCCTGGAGTGTTTTTCTCTGTGTTTCTTCTTGGCTAACTCTCTCAACTGCCTTCAGTCTTGGTTCAAGCCTCACCTTTTCAGTGAAGCCTTCCTGCATTAACAGGAAGGATGTTAAATGGGCCTGCATTTAACATCTTTCCTGTTACCCCATCAGCAATCCTGGTACACATTCTCTGAATTACTGTTTTTCTTCCACATCACCTATAATGTGCATTATAAATATTTACATACATATGTCATAACAACAACTATTTCTGTCTGTTAGTATTTAAGTTTTACTAGAAGATTTTCATTTTGTTCACTGATGTAACCCAAGTGCCTGCTGCCCTGAAGACACTCTTTGTTTGAATGAATGAGTGAAGCCAACAACTTCAAGACATCGGAGTCAGAGTATCATCTTGACTATTTATTGCATGAGAAGCATAGGAGGGAAATAGAGAATGACAAGACTTGTAATAATGAAAGTAGAGTGGATATGTAACTTTTTGGTTTTGTGTTTTGACCTGAGAGGTAGCAGGTACGGCAAAATCCTGAAAATGAAACTTAAGAAAGGTTTTAAAGTGGGGCATCTGGGTGGCTCAGTCGGTTAAGTGTCCAACTCTTGATTTCGTCTCAGGTCATGATCTCACGGTTCCAGGAGTTCTAGCCCTGCATCGGGCTCTGCACTGATGGTGTGGAGCCTGCTTGGGATTTTCTTTCTCTCTCTCTGCCTCTTTCTCTCTCAAAATAAGTAAACTTAAAAAAAAAAAAAAAAGAAAAGAAAAGAAAGAAAACATAACAAAGAAAGCATAACAAAAGGAAAAAAAACCCTAAACTGAAATAAACTATGGCTAATGGAAGTCTGCTTAACAACGTGATATATTTAATCTTTTTTTCCTTATCTCTTCAGATGAATGGCTTTAGCGGTGGCTTTCCATCCTTAAAGATCAACATGAGGCCAAAATGCATAATAAACCAAAAAGTACTGCATGAACATATGCAACTATGAACATAGCCACTCATGGTGATTTTCTTTAAACATGAACTGTATTCTAGGATATACAGCAAATGATGTTTTCACTTCTGTAGTCAGAGAAGCTAGAAGCCTAAGGGGCTCATCCTCGGTATGGGAAAGATGACTGGAAAAAGTGCTCTCACTGTTACAAGGGTGAGGAGACAAAAGGGCAATTTAAGATCTAAGCACCTGTTATAGTATTAGCTTAAATTATTGTTCTTGGTTTTTTTTTTTTTTTTTTTTTTTTGGATATCTGCAGCCTTATCTCTTTGGCTTCATTTTTCTTGTGTCTCAGACCCACTTACCATTTCCAGCCTGATTAGCAAAACTATACCTGGACTTTCATTCCAGGCTAAGATTTATTAGCCGCACTGCTTGTAAGACTTGGGAAGACACCCTGATCAAGCATGGCCTGATGCATATTAGGCAATGTGGAGAGGTACACTTTAAAGGTTTGCTGAGAGCGCTGTTCTCCAAAGCACTATGATGATTCCATGACCTCTACTACACTTATTTTCCTCTCTATTTTAGAATCATGGAGTCATTGCTCCCCACCCTCATTTTACGGATAAGGAAACTGAAATTTGGAGAGGTGCTGTCTCTTGCCTGGGTTATGCCAATCATGGACAAGGGCAGTAGAATTTACTATGTGTTAACTTTGGGCCAAGTGTTGTGCTGATTACTTGACCTGTATTTTTAAAGATCTTTATATCTTTCTCTCTATTTTACAGAAGAGGAAATTGAGACTCACAGGTTAAGAAATTTGCTCAAGTTTTCATAGCTAGTTAATGGCAGAGTTGGGATTCAATCTGCTGTCACTTGCTAAAGCTCCACCTCTCAACTGCCCTGTGACAGCTAAGTAGGGAGTGACCTGGGTCTAAAATCTGGCCCCCCTCTTCCCATGCCTAGCCCATGCCTGCTTTAAGCCGTTCATTCATTGTCTGTATTCTTTGGGTTGACAATACTTTGTGATTAGGATTTTTACTTTTCTGCCTGCTTTTTGAGAGGAGTGAAAGATTAAATGATTTTGTTGAATGGTAAATTTTCTCACCCTTTTCTACAAAGCTGATTGTTTCTGTTATCTTAAGGAGACAAATTACTTTCACATTTCTGGTTGGATGAAACCAACACAAAGATTAAATTTTGTTGGTATCTAGGAAAGAGCAGAACCAAAAGGAAAAAAATAATAAGATGCAGGACCTGTGAGTGGCTTTGAAATTCTGTTTTAGTCACACAGGGTCAGAGATTTAGCTCCAAGCGTGTCATATTTAGTTTACTTTAAGGAAGCAGCATTTGGTATTTTTCACAAGAGTGCTGTTGATGGTATCATGCTTGTCATACTTCAGAGTACAAATCCTTTTATGAGTCAACATATAGGCAGCCAGGCTCAGTCCATGGCAATAGCAGTTGATATCATGTGTTCAGTATCATTTTCAGATTTTCAGCGTATGGCTGGAAGGAGGGAAAGAGTTCATTTTCCCTGCAGCATTTTGCATCATCTTGAAACGTTGAGTAGTTTGTTGCTGGGATTCTTGGTCAGGAGATTGTTTCTTCTCTGTACTCTGAGACTCTCAACATTATTCTATCCTACCTTTCCTGAAGAATGAATCAGGGCTCAAGAAGGATAAATCCAGGACAGGGTCTTCCCAGGTGGTTTATGGATGTGCCTTTAGCTCTGTGAAGTGTGGTGGAGCGCAGAGAGCAGGAGCTGAATAATCAGGAGACCTGTGTTCCAGACATGGCTCTGCCTTTACCAGGGGACCTCTGTCCTGCTGGGCCTCACTTTCCTTTTTGCTTAAAAAGAATGTGTGTAAGAGTACTGTCTTGCCTTATGCCCTGAGGTACCTAAAATGAGAATCAAAATGAAGCTGAAATGCTTAATAAACCAAAAAGTACTAGATGGATGTGTGTCATTGAACATAGTACTTATGTTGATTTTCTTGCATTAAATATTAAATGTGTTCCAAGATATATAACAAAGTGTGTTTGAACTTTCCATAACCAGAGAGGCTAGAAGCCTGAGGGGCTCATCATAGTAGAGACATCAATGCAGTCAGTGTTCATAAGGTAGTGCCAGAAAGATAACTGGAATTTTAGAGCTGGGTAGGATGAGGTTATACACAGCAGTATAACCTTTGAATGGGAATCTTGCTGGCAGTAGAATTTGGAATAGAAATATTACTCTTTCTAACATTTATTGTCCTTCTGGGTTGCAGTCTCTCCAAAGTCATACCGTGATGGCATGCAATGAGCAGTGGGACTCCTGGGAATAATAGAGTCCACCCAGGCAGTCTGCTGACTGTGCCATGGGAGCGACGTTCCTACTAATGTTAGTATGTACCCTTAGATGGAGGATGAAGCCAGGTTTTTGTTTTGTTTTGTTTCTATTCTTCAGAGAAACTTTTAAGGTGCACATGTGCATAAATTTATTATATTAAAATACTACTTGGGGTGCCTGGGTGGCTCAGTTGGTTAAGTTTCCAGCTTTATCTCAGGTTATGATCTTGGGGTTCATTGGTTTGAGCCTCACATTGGGCTCTGTGCTGACAGCTCAGAGCCTGGAGCCTGCTTGGGATTCTGTGTCTCTCCCTCTTTCTCTGCCTCACCCCCATTTGTGATCTGTCTCTCTCTCTCTCAAAAATAAATAAACAAAAAAATAAAAAGGAGAACTGATGGGCTGAAAAATGAGCTCAGTCAGCCTGGAACAAGTTATTGGAGGCTGTTTGTGCCCATTTCTTTCTAGAAGGAGTCTACCTAGATCCACAATTGCAGAGAGCTCAGATCTCTAACCCATTTCTCCCTTCCTTCTCTCAGCTGCTTGTAGCTGTTTCCTCTTGTGGCTCTCTTCCTTTACTTCTAGGGGCTCTTTTCACTATCTGCTACTTGGAGGAAAGGGGTGTTCCAAAGCTCCAATCGATTGTTGTCATCTGACAGATGACTTCAAATCAGTAAGATTTTGCCTGGAAAGTCTTTCAGTGAATCTGAGAGAAGAGATCACCTCAGGAGTTGGTTAGCTACAAACTACTACACTCTGGACACCTCTGTTGCCTTCCTGTCAAGGTTGTTTTTATTTTATTTTAAAAATTTTTTTAAATTTTATTATTTTTTAACATGTTTATTTTGAGAGAGAGAGGGAGAGAATGTGGGGGAGGGGCAGAGAGAGAGAGGGAGAGAGAGAATCCACACTGAGAGTGTGGAGCCCGATGTAGGGCTTGAGCTCATGAACTGCGAGATCATGACCTGAACTGAAATCAAGAGTCGGATGCTTAATCAACTGAGCCATCCAGGTGCACCGAGTTTTTAAAAACTGGATTGGAAAACCTTGAGATCTTTTTTTCTTCATCTTTGTCAGAATATTGACATTTTTTTTTTTTTTTACATGTATTCATTTTTGAGAGACAGAGGCAGAGCACAAGCGGGGGAGGGGCAGAGAGAGAGGGAGACAGAGAATCTGAAGCAGGCTCCAGGCTCCGAGCTGTCAGCACAGAGCCTGACGCGAGGCTTGAGCTCACAAACCGCGAGATCATGACCTGAGCCGAAGTTGGATGCTTAACCAACTGAGCCACCCAGGCGCCCCCAGAATATTGACATTTTATACATTAGTTTTGACTTTGTAAAGAAAATTTTATTTTTGATTTGTTTTTTAATATGGTTGAAAAATTGGACTGAAAGGCGGTTCTAAAAAGGAAGTTCTAAAATGTTTGGCAATGGTAATATTTCTAGGCTAAGTGTCTAGTTTTTCATGGTTATACTACCTTGATAAAAAATTACTGTAATCTGGCTTCATTACTTTGTAACTGCATTACCTAGTACATGAATTTTAATTCCTGGGTCATTATTTTGTACGCTTTATTCCCTACTGGGGATGTATAGGGGGGCTTCATTGGGTATGATACTTGTAAGTGCCACGCTCAGTGGAAATGTACTAGCATCTGTAGACATGTCAATTGGCTTTTGGCACTGAGAAAAATACAGCTGGGTATAGTAAAGATAATTGTTAGCAATTGCAGTTGCATCCTTGCCAGTTTGCTTTTTGAGCCTTGCAGAAATCTTAGTTGGACAATGAAATGCAAGTCACTTCTATTTTGGATACCTCTGATTATAGACCTTCTGGCTTTAAGGAGGAAGAACAGGAAATACCCTGCATGGGAGTTCATGTGTAATATAGCTTTGTGTTGCAAAACTGTAAATGTAGTGTTTAAAACATTTTATAAACAAATTCTTTCCTTTGGATGGATGCTTCTGTTCTTGGTGGGAAAAAAGGGAAAAGAAGTTATTAAAAATATTTTGATTATATTTGGTAAACTCCATGTCTCACTCTGCACATTTACCACTAGAGGAATTAGTGCATGGATAGATGGGTTAAGAGGTCCGTTCTTTGCCTCTCAAGAAAAGATTTCACTCTAAATTCAGTATTCTGTCCATTATGACTCTATATTTTTATAGAATATTAATTGATTACAGCTTTTCCATTAAGTATAATCATAATTATCCTTTAAGCTGTCTCTTGGTTTTAGGTATGGATGCAGACTTTGTATAGTTGCTTAAAAGTCTAGGTTTTAGGACTTCCTGTGTATCCTGTCAAAGTCCAGGTTGAAAAATGAAATCATGATGCTTTGTTTAATTTAGTTTCAAAAATTTCAAACTCACAAATTCATCAAGGATTACTTCATTTCCAGTGAGTATTACTTTTGTCAGTTTATATGGGTAATTTTATTTTTCCACAGCCTTTTTTCTCTCCAGTTGTGTGTAAGCGTGCTGTTACTTTAATGTGTAGTTTTACTTGAAAGCATTGGTTAACAGGGTTTATATAGCATTAGAGATCACCGCCTTTCTTCTGAGAGCTAGAGTAGATGTTACTGAAGAGATACAAGTTGTTTATTCACTTTATTTTTGGCATATATTTGACTCTTTTCTGTAAAGTAAATCTAATGTCTTATTTTTCCATTTCTTATATTTTGTAGGAAGTAAAGCCTAGCAAAGCTGATATTCAGAAGTATTAACCACTCAGGGATAAATTTAAGGGGTAGGGAATATATTCTTGCTTTGTAAACCATTTGCTTCTGTAGAAGATGGTGTTTCTGACAGGCCACATATCTTAAGCACCATGCGTGCTCTCTGTGCACACTGGGCTGTTGTAGGGTTCTCTTCTGCAGTAGGAGGGTTACTTTGTAGCTCAGGTTATGAAGCTGTTGGCAGCCTCTGGGTGTTGGAGGTCAAGTGTATGAACAAAGGAGGTGAGGAGGAGCTGTGGCAGAATGGTTAAGGTGGGACAAGTCAGGGAGGACCCAAATGCAAGGCAGCATGCATTATAACAGCCAGGCCACGCCCTGAGAGGTGAGAAATAGGCATCAGAAGTGGAATGGTTGCTTTTATAATTGGTGATGTTTGGGTGCCTCTGCATCCTTGAGACCAATTTGGGATGGATAGCAACCGTGGCAGTGGTTTTCTGAGTTGATGGAGATGGTCTCCTGGGAGAGGCCCTGTGGCCTTCTGACATGAAACCAGGAGACTGGATATCCAGATAAAATTGTCTTCTCTCATTTAACTAGTACATATTGAGAGGAACATTTGTTGAGTTTTTTGAAAATGAAATTTGTTCTTGTGCCTGGGTATTTATAAGACAACATTGTGACAGGACTAGAAGGAAAGAATGAAGGGGATTGTGGGAAGGAGTGTTTGGCCGAAGTGAAAATCTAAGTGCAAAGGGCTCATGTCTGTAGGTGAGTGTGTACAGTATTCTGCTAGATGGAAGCCACTTACCTCCACTAGGCATGGCTTAATGCAGCCTTGTCCTTGCCCCTTAGTCTCCTGTGTCCTCAGACTGGATCTGTATATTCACTTTGGACATGGAAGGTTGATACTTCATGGTATCAAATGAGTGCTTTTTTCCTTGCTATCTGTATCTGGCTGTAATTAACACTGAAACGTGTCAAACTACAATATTGATATTTAGTAGAGAATAACAGTATAAATTGACAATGTACTTTTTAGTTTTTTATTTCTCAAAGTAATGTTCATATGGGTTTTTGTCTTGTTTAGCCACATTCACATGTGAAAGTGTATTTACTGAGCCTAGCTTCTTAGTGTAAAATTCAGGGACCTTTTCAGTAAAGCAGGAGTTCTTAATGAAGCTATACCAGGGTTTCTCAGCCTTGGCATTATTGACATTTTGGGTGGGATATTTGTTGTTGTTGGTGGGGGCTGCCCTGTCCATTGTAGGATGTTTAGCAGCATCCTTGCCTCTACCCACTAGGTGCTGGTAGAGTACCCCTACTCTCAGTCATGACACCAGAAATGTCTCCATACATTGCCAAATACAATTTCCCCAAGGAGCAACTCTCCCTTTACTTCTCTTGAGGACCATTGACTTACAGGCTCTAGGATTCAAGGTGAAAAATAAACAGTAGAGTAACTTCCTAGTGGTTTGGCTATCTTGGTCACTTTCACACATTCAAGGCCTGGGGTAAAACTGTATAGACTCCAGGGAGTGCCATTAACTTCAGACTTGATGTGAATGATGCCCTGCCCCTCCTCTACCAGTTTTGCACAGCATTGCATTGTTCATTTGAACTGTTTAGAATTAGCATCGTGTTCTAAGATGGTGCTTCTAATGGTATTATTGACAGAATAGACATTGCCTGCATTTCTGACAATGGATGGTGTGCACCAGGGAGTTGTGTAATTTATTTACTCAAATTCAAAAATCACTTAATCTTCTTCCCTTACAGCTTCTCTCTTTTTCTTTTCTTTTCTTTTCTTTTCTTTTCTTTTCTTTTCCTTTTCCTTTTTCTTTTTCTTTTTTCTTTTACTTTTACTTTTCCTCTTTCTTTCTTTCTTATTTTTTAATATACTGAAAGGTACGGTGAGTTTTTCTTCTTTTAGCCAACAGTTTTATTTTTTACTTCAATTTTAAAATCGGCTAGTGCTGTGTGTGGGTTTTTCGTATTTTATAGTACTCACAGTGGGTTTTCCTTTTGAGAGTCTATTCTGATAAAGAATATAAAAATGGAATGTCTTGTATAGTCTGTAATTCTCTGGTCTATGTTTTCTGACAGTAGCTTTGGCTTGGTTTGACAATGCTCAGTGCAATTTAGTATTTTATGGATCTTTTGAAATTTCATCAACCACAGCTTGATAACCTGGCCTCCAGGGTCAGGCAGTGAACACAGGATGTTTGATTCTTGGGTCTGACATTCAAGAACATCTTAGTAGAAACCTTTGGGGCAGAGTTGGGAAACCCTTGTTGCATCTGTGTGGCACTGTTACACATTTAGGTAAAAAAATTTTAAGGAGGTACCTATTTATTTGATTTCAAGAGTCAGTTTCTTTACCTGAGGACACTTCTGTTGGAATAAGGACGTGGTGGCATTGGTTTATTGAAATAGAGGTTAAAAATTTAAGTCTTGATTTGTAGCTTGTCTAGATGAAGAATGCTCCAAGAAATGTGGTGGTGTGTTGTATTCCTGACAATTAATTGTTTTCTCTAAAAATATTTGAGCCAAAAATGTCAGTCCCTTAGATGTAAAAGTATAAAGATACAAATGGAAGTGATTCTTGAACTTGAAGATATTTTCCAAAAGCCTGAGGTTTGAAAATGTATAATCAACCTCTTCTGCGTCCATGTAGCACACATTGTTAGGAAACGTTATCATTATAGAATGCAGCTATTCATTAGAGAGGTGGTTTTCAGCACCCTTGTTACAGAGCACAGAGGGAAACAGGGTTGCCTGAGCCATTACTACAGGATTGAAAAGGCTCCTGGTAGAAAGATGGGAAGACCAAGTGTTCAGTGCTGTGACTATTTCTGGGGCTGTCAGTGTCTGCAGAACCATTAGTAGCATTTTTGGAGTCATAAGAAGGAGCCTTACCTTGTTTATAAGGCACATCTGGAAGGGACGTGGAAGATAAACTCATCTGATCAAGCTAAGCCATGAAGAAATAGTTAGACCTTGGTTATTTCTCTTTATTTTTTCTGTATTCTCCAAAGTGACATTAAGTATTATTTTTACAGTGAATCTAAAGCTTAACCAACCCCAGTATATGCCTGTTTCCATGAAATAAGGTCTCTCAGGGAAGGTCTAGCCTTACCCAAGCTAAATGTATTCTTGAGCTCTTTCACCTGCTTTTCAGATGCAAATTATATACAAAGCCTATTTGCACAAAATGAAAATATGACAAAACATATTTTGTACCACATAAGGGCTTTTAGCAGTTTGTGGGGACCAGGGATATAATTCTGAAACAGAAAATTATGATTATAGAATATTTAAGATATTTTCATTTTAAGCATATAAAAGCATTGGAACAAGAGGAACAAAAGTGCTGCTTATTAGGTGCCCTTACAGGACCTCTTTTGGTGAACAGTTAACTAGCTAATTATTAGGGTATTGTATATGAAGGGGTATTTATGATGCATTGAAATCCTTTCTCTTAATAAAGACTGATGCTTTTCTTGAGTGTCTTTAGCTTACCAGTTTATGGAGCCATTTCTCCTTGTACAGCTTGGTGGTTCAATTTAGCCAGCCCATGGTGGGAGTGATCACTCAGATCTAAATTAGCTGTATTGTTTGTTTCAGACCGTGTAAATAGTTCATCTAATTTAGATATTATTATAAGATGCTTGGTAAATGATGTTTTGGCTTCCATTTCACTTTTTTTACTCCACTGAAGTCTATCTAGAATACATGTCTTGTTAACTATTTTTTATTTGAAAATAACTGTTAATGCTGATGGTGGCTGTGGCTGAAAACTGATCACAATTTTTTTTTTTTTTTGAACCAGAGTTCAAAAGTGGTGACAGGTTTTTAGTTTGGAATTCTTGCTGCAGATAAACAGACCGTATTAAGCAGAATGCTAATACTGGAGGAACTAGGCAAACAAAGTGGGGGCGAGTTCCTTTCCTTTTAAACTAGCATTTTAGCAAGTCGTAAATCCTCTATGTGGATGTGATTCTAGAATGTGTTCTTTTCAACCACAGAGAAGAAGTTGGAGAGAAAATGGAATTTAGTAGGCAGGTATTGGCTGAGAGATGCCTATTCTCCAACACGTTAGGGGGAAATTAGTGGTACCTGCAATGCCTAGGCTCAGAGTCACGACTACAGTAGTCAGATTACTCTAGTCGGTCCATAGAATTCCCCCTTGTGGTGGGGGCATTTTTAAGAAGTGTGAGAATTTGATGCCCACTGCCCCCTCCCCCTATAGGATTTTAAGGTTCAGTTCTTAAGTAGGTCAACAAACATTGGTTCCTCTAAGTGCTAAGTTCCCTGTTCCCTGCTGGATGCTGGGAATGCAGTAGCAATATAACTTGGACCTTGCCCTTAAGGTCCTAATGATCTATTAAGGGAGACAGATCTATAAATAAATGATTGTAGTATACAGAGGTAGAAGGGAGGCCAGAATGATTACCTCTGCCCTGGGTGATAAGGGTATGTGGTCAGGGAAGGCTTTGCCAGGACAGCCCTATGGCAATGACAAGAGGGGTGGGAGTGGGCAAGAGACAGGAAGTGTGCTACAGGCAGATGGAACTGTTTCTGAAAGATCCAGGATGCGTTGGGACATAGGTTCATTCTGAAGTCAATAAGTAATGTGGAACTTTTTGGTGGCTTAATACCCAAAAATCTTACATAATGGATTATGCTCATTAGGAGGACATTTGTTCTAAAAGATTTCATGATGGATGGATGTGCATTGGAGAACAGTTTTGTGTATTTTGCATATCTTCTAGATTTTGTAAAAGGATTACTCAAAGTTGTAACATGGAAGACAGAATAGAGGTTTTCAGACCTATGAAAGCAATATGCTGTTTTTGTTGAGTATGAGAAAATAGAGTCCTAGAACATTCATACTGTCAAGTACCATAGAGATCCTCATTTTACAGATAAGGCAACTGAGCTAAGAGGGATTGCTCCTCAGCATCACACAACTAGTTTATAGTGGTTTGCAGCCTGAGAGCAAGTCCCCTGATTGGGCTGGGGGAGGAAAAGAAGCAGGAAGGTTAGAGCCTTTTCACTCAACACTACAGTTCCCACAACAAGGTTAAATATTCCCAAGAAGAAGTTAATCTTGACCCATCTTAATTTTTTTTTGTTTTTTTTTTTTTTACAACCTGAATGATAATTATGTCTTAGAGAATTATGTTAGTTATTAAGCTGTGTAACCAATTATCCCCAAATGTAGCAGCTTAGAGCAACAGTATTTTTTCTGTTTCTGTGGGTCAGGACTTCAGGCATAGTTTAGCTGGGAGCCTTTGACTCAGGTTCTTCCATGAGATTGTAGTCAAGCTGTTGGCTGGGGATATAGTCCTCTCAAGGCTCAACTAGGAGAGAATCTGCTATTAAACTTACTCAAATGGATGTTCATGGCAACAGATGCTCTTTGGTTGTTGTCAGCAGTTCCTTGCTATGTTTGCCTTTCCTTAGGGCAGGTAGCAACGTGGTATCTGGCTGTCTCCAGAGGAAGCGATCTGAGGGAGAGCATGAGAGACCCCCAAGATGGAAGCTACAGCATTTTTATAACCTGAGTTTGGAAGTAACATGCCATCATTGCTGTTTGTTAGGCTCAAGTCTCTGAAATCCAACCTATACTCAAGGAGATGGTATTACATAAGAGTGTGAAAACCTAGAGATACTTTAGGGGCCTCTTGGAGGCTACTTACCACAAACATTAATTACGTTTCTTTTGGTTGTAACAGAAGTCCACTAAAACTGATTAGAGTGGAGAATGGGGGAAGGAAGAGTTATTGGAAGTATATGAGTGTATTTTATGAACTGCCATGGTGCAGAACATAACTGAGTCTTACAAGGACTTGGAATTGGGAGTTGAATAGCTTGTAGGAATTGAGGCAGCTATCTCTTTCAGTATTTTGCTTTTAAATTCTCTTGTCAGTTTTAGTTGATCTTATCTTTCTCTGTGTCTCATATTTATTTTTCTGTAAATCTTTATTCTCTTTATAAAATAGCTTTCTTTCTTTGAACATGGTACAAATGGCTACCCCAATGTCTTCAATTCTAGGTCCACAAAAGACTGACTAGAATCTCTGTGTTCTAATTCCCCTGGAGAAAGGATTGCGTTCACTCAGATTATTTGATAGGATGGCTCCCCCCGACAAAAGGTGTCCAGTCATCTATGGCGTAGTGAAGGTCAAGGTTGGGGATATAGACAGGAAGCCTTTCCACTGTTTGTTGTGGAGAATGAATATAAAGGGTGAGGTTGGAGGGGTTAGTGAATGGTTGGGGGAAGCAGATTTCAGAGAATGGCAGTTAGAAATAGTTTTCTCATATATTTGTTTTTTAAGATCATTGTTTTGGTTTTCCTAAGGCATTCCCAAATATAGTAGACCTAAAATGAGTGAATTTGGGTAAAACTCAGGTTGGGGAGAAGTTAGCACCCTCTTTTGAAAAGATGAACCTTAGCGTTAGCAGAAAAGCATGGTTATGTTAAGAAATTAAAAAAAAAGTCTTTGAGACTTTTGGTGACTTGAAAGCTAGAAAATAAGTAAGTTTTGAATAAAATTATAAATAAAATTACAATTTATTTCTCTCTGAACTTGCCCTTTATAAATTCCAGGTTTGTCCACTTTTTACAGAATGTTCTTATGCTATGAACATCTGTCAGCTCTCCCATCTTAGATTTTTTTTTTTAGCAGTTTATATAACTTAAATTAACTTAGCACTTCTAAAATGTTCCATTTAGTGTCTTAACATTCACTATGCTTTTGGCTCTAATTTATTTAAATAAATTATAAAAATGCTAAGAAGGTTTTTATTGACATTTTTGCATGTTTGTTTACTTCCATAGCATTTTAAAATAGTGTACACTTTGACATAGCTGTAAAGATTGTTGTATTATGGAGTGCCTGGATGGCTCAGTCAGTTAAGCGTCCAACTTTGGCTCAGGTCATGTTTTCACAGTTGGTGAGTTCGAGTTCCACACGGGGCTTGCTGCTGTCAGCACAGAGCCTACTTCGGATCTTCTGTCTCTCTTTCTCTCTGCCCCTCCCCCCACCTCTTTCTCTCTGAAAAATAAACAGCTAAAAATTTTTTTTGCATTAAGGAGATAGAAACTGAAAGTCTTTCCTGGTAGTGTTTTTCTTTTTGCTTTATAGATTACTCAGTTGATTAGATTTTTGCCCTTAGAGTTTGATTTGAGCAGTCAATAGCAGCAATTAAAGCAGAGTAAGTATGTGGTAAATGCTTAGCTATATACATGTTAAGACACTGTTTTGTTGGCTAAAAGTTGAGACTGGCAGAGTAGCCTCTGGGAATTGCTGTATGGTAGATAGCTCAGAAGTCTCTGAGCGGGGAACCTGGTGATATATATGAATGGGGGAAGCAAGGCAAGTGGCTTTGGGGCAAGGTGGGTGTGGAGAGCAGAAGAGTGATTCTAATTATGGCAGGGTCTACTTAACTTGGTTTCAGTAAAGTTTGCTGGGTGGTGCTCCTTTGGAAAAATCTACTCCCACTATTTAACCAAATGTATTACATAATATTCCATTATTGTAGATTTAAATTTGGTAATAGTGCTATTTCCTGTTAGGGTCTGGTATAGAAAAATGACTCTGTTTGTAGTTGCAGAGATCTCTGGGAATATACAGCAAGTTTCTCTGGCTTCTTATAATTAATTGCTTCTTAGGATTTATTCTGTTTAGTCTGTTCTTTCTTACAATCCTGTCTCTCCCCTTAACAAATGTGGAGTTGATTATGTCATTGCCCTGCCTAAAACCCTGCTTGGCTCTTATGGTTCGAGTAAAACACAAACACCTCCCGATGGCTCACAGTCATTAATTAGTATTTGTTGCTGCCTGCCACATAAAACCTCATTTCTCACGTAGGGACCTCAGCCATAAGGGCTTCCTTGATGTTTTTCAAACTACCAAGCTTGTCCCTGTCCCAGGGTCTATGCAGTTGTTATTGCTTCGACTTTACAAGGTCATACCAGAGGTGATTAGCTGGTTGGCTCCTGGACATCCTGTGTTACCTCCTCAGAGAGTCTTTTCCTAGAAACATAATGCAGAGAAAGGAACCCTCCCACCACTGTGCCAGCTACCTCATTTTCTCATTTTACCTTGTTTGCATATTTGTTGTATGTCTTCCCCTCCCCATAAGAAGATAAACTCCATGAGGATATGGACTATGATATCCACCATGATATCCCCGTTACCTAGAACAGTACTTGGCACATGGTGGTTGCTCAGTAAATATTTGAATGGGTAGAGATACTGCATTCATTTAACATCTAATAAACATTTCTTTGTATTTTACAACCTTGGCATTAAAAAACATTTTTTTTAATGTTTATTTATTTTTGAGAGAGAGACACAGAGTGTAAGTGGGGGAGGGCCAGAGAGAGAGGGAGACACAGAATCCAAAGCAGGCTCCAGGATCTGATGCAGGCTGCAGGCTCTGAGCTGTCAGCACAAAGCCTGACGTGGGACTTGAACCCATAGACCATGAGATCATGACCTGAGCTGAAGTTGGCTGCTTAACCAACTGAGCCACCCAGGCTCCCCACAACCTTGGCATTTTTAAAGAGCACATGTTATTTTATAAAATATCACTCAGTTTGGGTTTGTTTGATGTTTTCTCTTGATTAGATTCAGGTTTTATATACATTTTTTGGGAGGAATACTGCAGATATGATGCATCATATCAAGAGGCACATGTTATCTGTCTCAGCATTGGTGAGCATTGTGTGGTTAAGGGTGGTACTATTCAGGTTTCTTAAGTAGCTTTAATTAATAATAATTAATAAGTAATTTGTATGGAGATTGAGAGTATGTAAGTATTCTATTTCTTTTTACTTTTTTTAAAGTTTTTTTTTTTTTTTTTTTTAACGTTTGTTCATTTTTGAGAGACAGAGACAGACCATGAATGGGAGCAGAGAGGGAGGGAGGGAGGGAGGGAGGGAGGGAGGGAGGGAGGGAGAGAGAGAGAGAGAAACAGAATCCGAAGCAGGTTCTAGGCTCTGCGCTGTTAGCACAGAGCCCAACGCAGGGCTCAAACTCACAAACTGTGAGATCATGACCTGAGCTGAAGTCAGACGCTCAGCTCACTAAGCCACCCAGGCATGCCAGTGAGTATTCTATTTATCAAAGTTTTACTCATTAGTTGTAATGTCTGTTGGTAATTATTAGCATCATCTCAGTTTTCCTAGTAGGCACTATAAGGAACAGCTCTTCCTTCTCCCCATTTGTATAATTGTCAGCATTGAGTCATGGATTTTTATTGTATTCAGTCAGTTGTAACCTGTTATTTTTTGTTGCTTCAGTTGTCCCAGAGTTGGTTGGTGGGAGCCTCTTCAAACTGGTTCCTTTCCAAACTGTGTTCTTTAGATGGGTCCTCATCATTCCTGAGCACTTCCTTAGTTTCTGGCAGGATATTTGCTGTTTAGAAATAATTTTTATCTTGGTTTGGAAAATCTGCTTTCTTCCCTCTTACAAAATATGGATGTAATGTTTTCTTTTACAGAACATCATTGTAACATCAGTAGCAAATCATGATGCCTGAAAATGTGACCTTAAATAACTTTCTCTCTCTCTTTTTTTTTTTTTTAAAGTTTTTTTTTTTTTTTTTTTTTTTTTTAACGTTTATTTATTTTTGAGACAGAGAGAGACAGAGCATGAACAGGGGAGGGGCAGAGAGAGGGAGACACAGAATCTGAAACAGGCTCCAGGCTCTGAGCTGTCAGCACAGAGCCCGACGCGGGGCTCGAACTCACGGACCGCGAGATCGTGACCTGAGCCGAAGTCGGCCGCTTAACCGACTGAGCCACCCAGGCGCCCCTCTCTCTCTTTTTTTAAGCTGTCATGATTTTGCCTGTTGTTTCTGTGAAATCAAAGAGCAGCAGCTTATCTACCTGTAGCTTAGGGACAAACTAACATTGTGTGAGATGGTCAGCAATATTTATTGAGTACTGCCACTGCATAAAGCTATCTACCTGGAACTGATAAAACTATAAAGGAAAGTAGAAGAGAGCATATCTCTGCTCTTAAGGATGGGTTTAGTGGAGGAAGACAAGATTGTACTGCACATAAGAACAAGTGAAATTGAAAAGGTGAACTTTTGCAACTAACTGTCTTCTTTATCCTGCTTACATGTAAAGATTATCATTTGCTTTGTAGCAGTAGTCTCAAGAACTTGGCGCCATTTGTGACCACCTGTTCTAGAGCTCATACACACAAGACAAGGCAAGGCCAAGGCCTGACTAATTTGGTCGGTAAAGATACAACAAATCACTTCTGAATTTTGATGGTTGATTACTTACAGAGAAAAGAATAAGCCAAAGGTACCAGCTTCCTGTAATCCTTTTCCAACACACCAAAGTGACACTAAATAAGAGAGGCCAGTGGGTGCATGTGTCATGGGATACACTCTGCCAAGAAGCCAAGGCTAGTTGCAGCTAACTGAGCTTATATTTTGGAACTCTGTTCGGTGTGGGGTGGAGGAGTGTGCAGAAGGCCCCATACTTCACCAGAACCCAGGAGCCACCTAGATGCCCCTGTAGCGTTGAATTCTTAGGTTTTGTCCTTGAAGTTTTTCTTTTCTTAAAAAAAAAATACAGTATTTTGTTTGCATGTCTTTGCCGACATTTCCTTAGGGTGTGTTTCTAAAAGTCATGTTTTTGAGACAAAGAAAACTTGATACATAGTAGGCAGGAATTAAAAAAAAACTGGATGCTATTTTTCAAGTATATGTGAGTAATTTGTAATATAGGTTTGAGAATTGTCAATTTGTTCACTGAAATCTTCATTAATTCATTAAAGAAATAATACTCAACATCTATGGAGGACCACAACATTATATTAAGTGCATAAGTATTACAGAGATACACAAGACATGGCCTCTGACTCTAGGTCGCTAAATTTGAATAGATCATGAAATTCTAATTGTGAAGATAAGAAGTATATACATTATCATTTAAAGCACTGTGTCATATGTACCATGTTAGTTGTTACAAAAGTAGGTGCTAAAATCAGACCAAAAAGAATGTGCTGTAAGATGTCAAAGGTGGAAGAGATGACTTTTGACCGCAGGTGATTTGGGATAGCTTCAGGGAAGAATGGTTTGGGCTTGGTCTTTTGGGTGGGTGGTTCTTGTGAATAGAATATAAGACTTTTCAGATAAAGGGGGAATGACAGTGGAAAAGGCCTAGAGGAGGGAAAGTACAGGATTTATTTGGGTCATGGTGAATGGAGTCAGTTTATTCTCAGAAGAGGGGTAGAATAGTCTGGACAGGTCTTGGGTCTGTTGCAGCCTAATGTGTTCATGTGGTATAGGGCCCTGAATGCCAAGTTGGGGAGTGTCAGGGTTTTTGGGTAGTCTGCTCACTTGATTAAAGAGGCCCCAGGAAGATTAATATGTTGGAGATATGAGAAGTAGATGGGAATGGGAAAAGATCAGAATCAGTGACATCAGTTGTGTTGGTTCACTGAGAATATCTGTGTAAGATAATTGGATTGAAAAGGAGGGTATACAAAGAAGCTATCCTGCTACTGCCACACTCCCTTTCCCTAACTCTGACATTGCAAATGTGCTGAGTCAGAGCAAAGGCTTTCACAGAAGTCTTTGTATTTCTACCCACCTGATACTGAGTAATTATGAAATCATTGTTGAAAGAAATGAGTGAAGCAGCAATATAATTTTGTGCCTAAAGGTGTAAGAGTGAGGGAAGATTCAAGAGTTGACCCTGAATTTTTGCAGATGGATGCTGTTCTAGTAAAGGAGGTTGGAGCAGTAAGGAGGAAGAATTGGCTTTGAGAAGGGAGAAGGTGAAATTTTTGACTTTAGATGGGTTTATACAGTCTTTCTTGATGGTAAGTGATAGTTTTTCCAAAATTCATTTTAATAGATTCCTGTAAGAATATAATTCTCTAGGGGTGCCTGGGTGTCTCAGTCAGTTAAGCGTCTGACTCAGCTCAGGTCATGATCTCCCTGGTTTCCTGCCTTGCATTAGGCTCCAAGCTGACAGTGTGGTGCCTGCTTGGGATTCTCTGTCTCCCTCCCCCTCTCTCTCTGCCCCTCCCCCTCTCTCTCTGCCCCTCCCCCACTAATGCTTATTCTCTCTCTGCCTCAAAATAAATAAAACTTTAAAAAAAAAGAAAAAGAGTATAATTTTCTAATTCAAGTAATGGAAAAATCTGAATGTTCTTATCCTCGGACTGGTGTCAGAGAGATGATGGAAGGATCCAGATTTATAGTCAGTTTACTTGATGAGAATGTGTGTTACAGTGCTCTTGGTGGTTTGGGATCCTTTGATCTCATATCTCAGATGATTTCTGGTCTTTTAGTTCTTTGACCCATAAAGTCCCCATCCATCTGAACAAGACAACAGGCATGCAGGGGTGAAATTGAAGTACTCAGATAACAGAATTTTTTTTTTTTTTTTATTCCTGTCTTTAGGTTATTCAAGCTAGCATTGCTCTACATCAACACTAGTAACAGAAAGTTGACTAAATTCTGCATCCTATTTGTCCCCCATGTAATTAGATATACCAAAATTTTGCTTTTTGATCACCAGACATATGTTTATAAATTGGTTAAAAATAATGTTATGCATTTAACTAATTTATTTTTAAAAATTTTTTTTAATGTTTATTTATTTTTGAGACAGAGAGAGACAGAGCATGAGTGGGGGAGGGGCAGAGAGAGAGGGAGACACAGAATCTGAAGCAGACTCCAGGCTCTGAGTGGTCAGCACAGAGCCCAATGCAGGGCTCAAACTCACGAACCGAGAGATCATGACCTGAGCAGAAGTTGGATGCTCAACTGACTGAGCAACCCAGGCATGCCCCGCATTTAACTAATTTAAAAATGTGGTGGGAGGGTCAGATCATTAGGATAATCTTTGAATTCATATTTGTAGTAGTGTAAAATATTAAAGATGACATTTCTAAAGAGTTTTGAATTCTTATGTGAAAGTCAGCTTTTTTTTTTGATGTTTATTTATTTTTGAGAGAGAGAGAGAGTGGGAGCAGGGGACGGGCAGAGAGACAGGGAGACAGAATCTGAAGTAGGCTCCAGGCTCTGAGATGTTAGCACAGGGTCTGATGCGGGGCTCGAACTCAGCTTTAAAAAAAAAAAAAATTTATTTTGAGAGAGAGAGAGCACAAGTGGTGGTGGTGGGGGGGGGAGTAGAGAGAGGGAGAGAGAGAGACATAGTCCCAAGCAGGCTCCACACTTCTGGTGAGATCGCTACCTGAGCCGAAGTTGGACGCTTAACCAACCAACTGAGCCACCCAGGTGCCCCATATGAACATTATCTACATTAGTATGTTTATAGGCAATTCACTTTTGTGAATGTTTTTCATTATTCTAGTTCATTTTTTCTAGCTACTGTTTTAGTTGAAATGTGAACATTTTTTTATTGTGAGTTCGCCTAGTGCTGGTTTAAGTCCAAGTACACCATATATATATATATACATATGTTACTATATGTTTAACAGTCAACTTAAAGGTATTTTAAAAAAATTTGTTTTAACCTTTTATTCATTTTTGAGAGAGAGCGAGTGAGACACAGAGTGTGAGCAGGGGAGGGCAGAGAGAGAGGGAGGCACAGAATATGAAGCAGGGTCCAGGCTCCCAGCTGTCAGCACAGAGCCAGACACAAGGCTCCAACTCACAAACGGAGAGAGATCATGACCTAAGCCGAAGTCCGATGCTTAACTGGCTGAGCTGTCCAGGTGCCTGCCCCTAAACAAAGGTATTTTTAAACAAAGGTGTGATTTTTTTTATCATGTTGAAATTTGGTGATTAGTACTTTGGAAGGTGGGAAATTCCAAATGCGGGTGAAAGATTTTTATCACTGGGCTTCATACTTAAGAGTCTGTTCTATCTCAAACTTACCTGGTAATGTTTATTGAGCTGGTGAGGCTTATGGAGTATAAATAAGATAGGTTATCTTTCCTGGAGGACATTGCTTATCTTCTCTTGAGGACATTTGAAATTGAAAGCAAGAATAACATAAATTTGTTACTCAGCTAGAAAAGAAAAAAATACTTATTTTCATATTTATGTTTAACTGTCCTCTTGATATAAAGACTTGGGTGGCAATGAGTGATTGATTGTTTAACTGCAGTGTTAATATCTTTTTATTTTTTTAATTATTTTTTTTAAAATGTTTTATTTAGTTTTGGGAGAGAGAGAGAGAGAGAGAGAGAGAGAGAACGGACTAGTGGGGAAGAGAGAGGGAAACGCAGAATCCGAAGTGGCTCCAGGCTCTGAGCTGTCAGCACAGAGCCTTATACAGGGCTCTAACTTCAAGAACCATGAGATCATGATTTAAACTGAAGTCAGACACTTAGCTGACTGAGCCACTTAGTTGCCTCAATATCTTTTTTTTTTTTTTGAAGTTTATTTATTTATTTTGAGAGAAAGAGCATAAGCAAGGGAGGAGAAGAGAGAGAGGGAGAGAATCCCAAGCAGGCTCCCCAGTTTCAGCACAGAGACTGATGCGGGGCTCCATCTCACGAACCGTGCTCATGACCTGAGTTGAAATCAACAGTTGGACACTTAACCAACTGAGCCACCCAGATGCCCCCTCATCAAAAGGTCAAAAGAAAAGCTAGATTCATTTCTTCTGTGCTTAACAAATAAGGAGTCATTTCTGTGCCTCCTATTGCTAGTAGATAAATTATAAACTTCACAAATTAAAAGCCACAGAAGAATAACTGGAGCTAAAATTGTCTGATTTGTATGCTCTTGTCAGGATTACCTGCTATTGGGTTACCTATTGCACATTGAGATGGTTTTGGTTAACTTCCCTGGGTTTTGAGTTGTCAGTTCTCTTTTGCCTCCATTAATCCTTGTATGCTTAGAAATTGCCAGTTAAGTGTAATATTAGATAAAAAGAAAATAATTATAAACCTAAATAAAATCTTTAGCTAATAGTATTAATATTAGTTTAAAAATTATACTATGCCTATTGACCTTAGGGGAAGCTGAGGGAAGGGAACTGAAATTTTTACAGTTCTTCTGTAATCTGAAAATTATTTCAAAATAAGTTAAAAGTGATTAGACTAATTTATCAACTACAAAATGATTAGTGTATTACAAAACCGGATGGAAGAATTTATTTATCTATTGTAGTGAATGGGAAGAGATTCTTTTATCTTTAGATGGTTGAATTTCTTGTTCATGTTCATTGACCTGAAAAATTAAGTGTGTTTAGTAAATTGCATACTTGTTCTTTCTCACTTTTTGTATCTGTATGTGTAAGTATATGCACAGATACCAATTTTTGTATGCCCTAAGTGCCTCTAAATGAAGTCATTGGCTTTCTAAAAATATTAATTTCATTTTAGCTTGTTAGACATATGTTTTGATGGGATGGTGGCAATGATTTACTTTTTGAGAATAAAATAGATTCCTTTATTTTGCAAAAAGCATGTGATTTGGGGCTTCATGTGCAAGTTGAGTGATCAAATGCTTTAATACTAATTTGGATCTAAATTTAAGAAAAGAGGTTGGGGGTGCCTGGGTGGTTCAGTCAGTTAAGCGTGTGATTTCAGCTCAGGTCATGATGCCGTGGTTTGTGAATTCGAGCCCCAGATCAAGCTTTGCACTCATAGTGCAGAACCTGCTTGGGCTTCTCTCTCTCCCTCTTTCTCTGCCCCTGTTCTGCTCTCTGTCAAAATAAATAAACTATAAGAAAGAAATGAGGTTGATTTTGTTTTGTTTTGTTTTGTTTTTTGAAATGAACTGGTTCTGAATTCATTTCCCAAGAACAGTGAAGAAGCCTTTTTATGCAGTGGACATATTATTGAACTAATATTAACATTTGTAGGTTTCAGCTTAAGAGAATTTCACTGAGATGCATACTTTATGTTTAATTTAAGTTATTGGTGACATCTGTATTAACAGATGAGAGTTTGAGGTTTTTCAGCAATTGCTATATGGGCCATGCTGTAGCTTAGTGTGGACACTAACCTGGAAGCTTGGGCTGCATGCACTTCCATTTTTTATTAGTTAAGCCCTATTTTATCTTCTTTGAGACTAACCCTTTCCTTTTGTTCTAGGGCAGTGCTCTCCATTAGAGTTTTCTGTGATGATAGAAGTGTTCCATATCTGTGCTAATATGGTAGTCACAGCCACATGTTGCCTGCTGAGCACTTGAAATGTGGCTAGTGTAACCAAGGAACTGAATTTTGAATTTTATTTAACTTTAAAGAATCTAATGTAGATAGTCATGTGGCTAGTGTCTCTTGTTGGATAGCACAGATCTAGGGCTGTCCTTGCTAGTTCTTGCATGTGTACTTTGGATGCCAGTTTAAGTGTGATAGAAGGGAATAGACAGAGACATTCATAGAGTAACTGAATTGTCCACTGTTCAAGATAAAATCTCCATTAAAAGGATTTTAACTGACTTGCTGTGGAAACAATGTTACCTTGTTGACTCATTGGGATACCTTGTGTGAGAGGTACCTTTTTGGGTACTTTTATAAAACTTAATTTTTTTCACATTTGCTTTTCCATGTCAGTAAATATACTTCTGTTTCATCATTTTTTTAAAAAGTTTATTTATTTATTTTGAGAGAGAATGAGAGAGAGAGAATGGGAAAGGGGCAAAGGGAGAAGGAGAGAAAGAATCCTAAGCACTACTAGTGCAGAGCCTGATTTGGGGGCTTGAACTTACAAACTGTGAGATCATGACCTGAGCAAAGGTCAAGGGTCGGATGCTTAACTAAGCCACCCAGGCGCCCCGAGTCTCATCATTTTTAATCCCTGTATTCTATTTTATGACCCTGGCATCATTTGCTTGTCTAATCTATTCATCCTTTTCTATATTACATACAATTTTTATATTACATAAAATTCTTAGAAGACTAATCAAGTATGTACATTTTGGGGCCACATCTTTGTTCCTTAGGGAGTTTTTAAGATTAGATTTTATGAGTCCAGGATAGGTATATATTTAGATTCTGGTTTGTTTAATGTACATTGCCAAAGTACTCCCTGTTGCCACCTGCTCCCACCTTCCCCACAAGGTTGTGCCAGTTTACCTTCTAAATTGGCATTTGTGAAAGGTGGTTTATCAGAACAAGAAACATTTTAAGGGTTTTATGTTTACACAAAGGTAGCTTTAAGGTAGCATCCACATATTCATAAATCTTTGTCTATTTTTTCTGCTTTGTTCAGGGCAAAAATAAAGTGACCCTGAATTCTTGGGTTGACATTGGGGATGTCTTTAAAAGGGCCTCTGTGGAGCAAGGGTGAAGCTCATTTGGTCCACTGGGAGCTCTTGCCAACCTTCTCTCTGTCTGTGGTTCTGTACATGCTGCCTGTTGCATTGCTTAATAGAGAAACCTGGTTCCTGGAGCCCTTCAGCGCTCTCTTCACAGGCTGAGGAACACGGCTCTGTGTTATTGCCCTGTGCACCAGTGCTGCTGCCTTCTCTGATACCAAAGGCATAGTGGTGTGGTGTTCCTGAAGCTGGCACATCTTCATTTGGAGTTAGCCAGCTAGCTGTCTGGTCACTGCCTCCAATCTGGCATTGAAAATAGGTGCTTACTTTACATTTGGGACAAAAGGGGGCCTTTTTTCTTTCACACTTTTGGTTAGGATGCTACCTTATCTTAGTGTTCAAAAGGTCTCAAGTTCAGAGGCTTCTTGAAAGAAAGTGGCCTGTGTTATTTTTTTTATTGTCTTTATAAATAGAGCAGTTTCAAGTTCACAGCAAAATTGAGAAGTACAGAGATTTCTCCTATACCCCCTGCTGCCCCACATACATAGCTTCCCCCACTACCAAAATCTCCCACAAGAGTGATAACATTTGTTACAATTGATGAGCCTACACTGACACATCATAATCACCCAAAGTCCATAGTTTACCTTAGAGTCCACTCTTGGTGTTCTATGTTCTATGGCTTTGGGCAAATGTACGGTGATATGTATCCATCATTATCATATCATACAGAATGTTTTCACTACCCTTAAATCCTTTGTGTACCTTCTGTTTGTTTCTCCCTTCCACCCCAACCTCTGGCAGCTATTCATCTTATTACTGTCTCCATAATTTGGCCCTTTCCAGAATGTCATATAGCTGGAGTCACACAGTATATATAGCCTTTTCAGATTGGTTTTGAAGGAAAGGAAAAGTTATTTTCTATCCGTTAAGGTCTTATAGCTGGACTAAGAATTAAATTTTATATGAGACAGATTAACAGGAGAAATAACCAAAATTTTATTCTGTGCACAAGGTGGCACAATAATGAAATTGACACCTCACTGAAATGACTGAGGCAGGCAATTTTTATACTTTTTAGACAAAGAGACAATACATCTGCAAGGAACTGATAAGACAAAAAAAAACCCTAACTTTGGAAGCATCAATTATAAGGAATTATAAGTAGAATTTGGGCTGGGGCACTTAAAAGTAAAAAGTAATAAAGGGTATTTATGCAGCCTTCTGGGCTCTAAATTTCCCATCTCTGGTGATGAGGATGTCTCTTTACCTTCAGGTACAGGGAGGGCAGCTTTCCCATGGGAGATTTAGTTCCTGCTTTCAGGGGGACAGAAGAGGGTGTGAATATTCGTCTTAGGTAGGAAGTCTCTTAAGTACCTTTTATTCAGAATAATCAGTATGCCAAAGTGGCACATTTTGGAGCAGCCTGCCCTTGCCCCTACAGCTTCTTTCACTTAGTACTATGCATTTAAGGTCCCTCCATGTCTTTTCATGGCTTGATAGCTCATTTCTTTTTAGTGCTGAATAATACTCTGTTTTCTGAATGTATCACAGTTTATCCATTCACCTACTGAAGGACATCTCAGTTGCTTCCAAGTTTTGGTAATTAATGAATAAAAGTGCTCTAAACATCTGCAAACAAGTTTTCGTGTGGACATAAGTTTTCAGCTCCTTTGAGTAAATACCAAGGAATGTGATTGCTGGATTGTATGGTAAGAGTATCATCATCTGTGTTAAGAAACCACCAAATTGTTTTCCAAAGTAGCTGTACCATTTTGCATTCCTGCTAGCGGCTTAATAATGAGGGTTCCTGTTGTTCTGCATCCTGGTTTGTATTTTGGCCATTCTGTTAGGTGTGTAGTGGTATCTTGTTGTTTTAATTTGAGTTTCCCTGATGACATATGATGTGGAACATCTTTTCAGGTGCTTAGTTGCTTGCATTATTTTAAGTAATTTTTTTATTTTATTTTTTTAATGTTTATTTAATTTTTGAGAGAGCACTAGAGGGGGAGAGGCAGAGAGAGAGGGGGACAGAGAATCTGAAGCAGGCTCTGTGCTGACAGCAGAGAGCCCGATGTGGGGTTCACCCCACAAACCATGAGATCATGACCTGAACTGAAGTTAGATACTTAACCGACTGAGCCACTCAGGTGTCCATAAGTAATAATTTTAAAATTGTGGTGGGAATAGACCTATACTAAAACAGTAGCTGGGGATGGTGCATGACTGGACTACTAGCAGGGAGATGAAATCCTCACATTGTAGAATGGATGATGAAAAGATCTTTTAATAAGTACTGAACATATGCAAAATGTAGGGCTGCATATGGATGAGAATATAACCATACTTGCTCATTAAAGAATAGAGAGCTTATGTGGGAAATAAGATTTACAGTGAAAAGTTACAAAAAAATCTTTATTATGTAAAAAGGTGAAAGAGGTGAATGGATTAATGTTTATTGAATATGTGTAGTGTGCCTGGAACTGTGCTGTGCTTCATGCCCGTTATCGACTTTGTTGTAGCCGTAGAAGAATATCAGGGGTACCAATGGGTAGTGTTGTGTGAGTGTTGCAGGCCATGAGATCCATGTTGGAGGAGGAGGGTTCAAGTGGAACCTTGGAGCCTATGTGGAATTTTGATGAAAAGGAGAAAATGAGCTTTCTAGGCATGGAGGGTGGTATGAATAAGGCTTGCCTCTCAATTCTGTGAGGGCAGAGGCAAGTCCATCCTGTTTACCATCATACCCCAGAGTCTAGCACAGCACTTATAGATGTTCAACAAAAAGTAATGAATAAGTGGTATGTAGTAGGTGCCCAGTAATTATTTTGAATAAAGTGAATTTGAAGCACGCGTTTTAGAGAGTATTTCTGGCACTATAAAAAGTTCATAGAAGTGAAGAGAGAAGACTGTAGAAGTCATCTGAGGCTCTGCTAGGGAATTTGAGCATTATTCTTAGGCAGTGAGGAATGTTTTTCTCAGGGGATGATTGAGTTGGGAGTTTTTAGGGGATTCACTGGGTATTCGTGGGTAGGATATATTGGAGGGGGGGTTAAAAAAAGGGAAATCAGAATTCCTGTCTGAAGACAGGGATATTTCCCAATGTCATTGGTTGTTCTTACCTTTAAAGTTAGTGAAACGCAGGAAGACCCATGAGTCAGGAGGGTAGGTCTCCAGTCAGGTTGCAGGTTAGACTCTCTGCTCTGCCATGTGCGAACTGTGAGAATGTGGGTCTGTTACTTAATAACTTTCTTCAGTTGCAACTTCCTTTTCTGTAAAATGGGGATAATAAAAATATCTACCTCATGGAATTGTTGCAGGCATAAAAATGAAAGAAAAGATAAGGTGCTTGGTACAAAGTAAGCACTCAGTAAATATTAGTTATTAATAATATTGCTAGGTAAAGATAATTTCTTATAACATGGGCTTAAATATCATGGGTTTTACAGAATAAAACACACTTTAAAACTTTTGACAGTTTAGACATCTCTGGAATGCAGTTCTGAAAGAGCTGGCCTCCCTAAGGTGGCCTCTTCTAGAGGAGTTAGAAGCAGATCTCTTCCCTCTTGAGTGTATTGGGTTGAGGTAGGCCTGCTGCAGGCATGGGGATTGCCCTTCTCAGTTGGTGTTGAAGAGTTTCGATGGAAAGAGTCATAAAATCATAGATTTTTAGGTTCTCAGAGGGGCCTCAGAGATCATCTTACTGGGCTCTCCTTAACCAAGGCTCAGAGTTATCTGAGGTCACCAGGTTGGGCTGAATGAATAGATCTCCAGACTCCACACTGGTATGCTTTCTACTACTGTATTCTGAGATCTTATCGCTGTTTATATTCAGATTATTCAGTGTTCCGCTTTTCTGGTGTACAGGATGGAATAGTGGTAGCCTGCCTGTTATCTTGTGGAACTTCCTGCTGATCTGACATCATGGAAATCTGTCCAGTTTTCTTTGTGGGAGTAGTCCAGTGCTAAACTTATAAAAAGCAGTTTGGACTAATAAATTATCAGGCAGGAATAGCCTTACAGTGTATTGTGGACAGGATGAGTAATGAGTATATGAAGTGCTGGTGACTGCGTAGGTGATGACTTCTACCCATGTGGGTATCAGTGGGATAGAGGGACAAAGCAGGACAAATGAGCCTTGACAGAGATCCTGCCTGTGACCTTAGACACAGGAGCCTCATATCTCATCCCGCCAGGAGCATCGGCCAAATTGTTAAGGGTGTGAACATTGTTTGGTGTCAGGGGTAGGTTTGTTCTTAATCACATTTGCAAAGCTAAGAGTAAAAAGGCTCAACAGAGTTTAGGAGCTGTGGTCTCTAGTAAGGGTTAAAAAGAACTCTTGTCAGTAATCACTGAAAACTTAGGATTCTTGCTTTCAGAAAACACAGAAGAAATCAATTGTTTATGGGAAAGATTTGTGGAAATATAAATTAAGAGAATAAATTCTTGACTTAATATATGCTTTTGAGAAAACTGCTCCATTGGGCTTTCCCCTATTGAGTCTGTGTTACCTAAGATTTTCATAGGATTTTTATTACTGTGCTGAACCGACACTTCAGTAAGCTAAAGATATAGAAACATTTGCAACTGAAATGTGTTTAACAGATGAAGTATACTACTGTACAATTGAATATTTTTCTGCTTCTGCCCATTATCACATGTGTGTATTTCATGAATTGGACCCCTGGGAAATCAATATTTTTATTATATTAGAGGTGACCAAATACTTTAAAAGCTGCATTTGAATTCTGACCTGTGTAACTTTAAAATTTTCAGACCATTTTTAAGAACGTTTTTAAGTGTGACCTGTATATGTATGTGCACCAGAATTACTAAAAATACAGATTTTTAGGGGCACTTGGGTGGGTCAGTCAGTTGAGGGTCTCGGGCTCTTGGTTTAAGCCCAAGTCATGATCTCAGAATTGGTGAGTTTGAGTCCCCTGTAGGGCTCCTTGCTGACCTTGCAGAGCCTGCTTGGGATACTCTCTCTCTCTCCCTCTCTCTGCCCCTCCCCTGCTCTAGCTCTCTCTCTCCCCCTATCTCCTTCTCCCCACTCTCAAAATAAATAAACTCAATTTTTTTTTTCAATGTTATTTTTGAGAGACAGATTGTGAGCAGGGGAATGGGTCAGAGAGAGGGAGATAAAGCAGGCTCCAGGCTCTGAGCTATCAGCACAGAGCCTGACGCGGGGCTCAAACCCACAGACTGCGAGATCGTGACCTGAGCCGAAGTCAGATGCTTAACCAGCTGAGTCACCCAGGCACCTCTAAATAAAGAAACTTAAAAATGTTTTTTGTAAGTAAACAAAAATACAGATTTTGAAATTAGAATTTATAGGTATGTGACTGGGGAACATGTGTTTTCAGTAATTGTGCAGATGATTTGCCCTTTGCTTTATACCTTGTTCAAGCCTCATGATTCAATCCCAGGATTTCACAGATGAGGGTATATGCTTAAAGAAGGGGAGTGAGTTCTGTTACCCCACATATTCTTTGGGGATTTATGTATATTTGCTGTGTGTCTGGAAGCAGCCTAGGTATGAAACCTAAATTGAACACTGTAATTATAAACTTAGCTACTTATAGACCTTAGATGATAAAGATTCTCAGTCTTCTGCTCTGTTTTTATCACTGTGCAGTTATTCCAGAGACTTGGCCAGATAGTGTGAAGCACTTCATACTTTCCTTATTACTACTCTTCTTCCTTGGGTCTACTATTTCCTATCTAATCTTAGATAGAAGCCCAATTCATTGTTGATTGTCTCTTAGTGGCTTATTTCACTTACTGTTGTATGAAGTTTTTAAAAAAGAGGCTGGATTTCTTTTCCTGTCTTGCCCACTTGGCCTGTGTGTTCCTTCAAAATAGGGACTGTATATGGGTGATGTTGGTAATACCACTGCCCAGCCCAGTGCAAGAACACAGGAGGAGGTGATACCTGTTCAGTGACTGGCTGAGCGATGATGAGAGGGGACCTGGACAGCTAATGTTTCTTTGTTCATTCCACTTTGACTCTCTCTCACAAAACCTCCCCTTCCTGTTTCCACTGTTGTCACAGAAGTGCCTGTTTTTTATTTCCCAAGGCTTCCCAAGGTTTTATTTAATGGTCTTCCTTGCCTCTGCTTCTGCTTTTAAATCCGTTCTTCACAATCTTGCCAGGCTAACTTTCTGCAGACATTACTTTGAACAAGCCACTTCCCTCCTCGGTGACCTTCACTGACCCTCACTGGCACGTGACACCCTCCAAAATCTCACTTCTATCTGCCTTTCCAAAGGTCTCATCCTGCCCTTTTCAAACCAAGTCTGTACCAGACATGACGGGTCTTTTCATCCTCCTCACAGTTTTAGATGTGGGACTTGAGATTAGGAGGATCAGGGCAGGACAGAGACGTGGTTATTCCTATGGCAGTGGCAGTAGGCCTTGGGAATTCAATACCCATGTTGGGAAGGCAAGTAGAGGAACAAGAAACAGAAAAGGATGGCCAGTTGGGACAGGAACCAGGAGAGGCAGCCATAAAAGTCAAAGGAAGAAAGAACTTCAAGATGAAGAGGATCATCAATAGTATTGTCTAGGCAAGTTGGTGAAGGTTGAGTAAATTCCATTGCATTCAGTGGGTTGTTAATGGTACTCTCCTGTATTCCTTAAAGATTTATTTATTTTATTTATTTTATTTTTATTTTTTCAATATATGAAGTTTATTGTCAAATTGGTTTCCATACAACACCCAATGCTCATCCCAAAATGTTCCTTAAAGATTGAAATGAGAACAGAAGCTACACTGCTACTTCTAAGGTGACAAAGGATGCAGCAATGAGGGCAGACAACTCATTTTGAGACTTGAAAGTGAAAAGGCGTATTTTTTTTTTCCCAAATGGCAGATGCTTATGTGTTTTGAAGGCTCAGAGGATAAGCCAGTATAGAAGAAAAGATTCAAAATAATTTGAAGAGTGAAGCTAGAGGAGGAGGCAAAGGATGGGGTTCTCCCAGGGATTCCCTTAACTCTGACAGCGAGGAAGGAGGAGAGAATGAAGGCAGGAGGGAGCCACTGCACTCAGATTGCTTCATTTTTATCTGTCAGTAGAAGAGGAATTTCACTTGTTAGCAGTGTGCATGGGGTAGTTTGAATTGATTCTATGAAGATTAATCTTGCAATAGTCTGTCTTGTGTATCTTCTCTTCAAAAACTGTAGGTGACTCACTGTGAGTTTTTGGCATAAAGCCCCAGTGTCTTCCATGGCATGCAAGGGCCATGACGTGTGTCTCCAATCCATCTCTTTTAGGCCATTTCTCTCACTGTGTGCCTTCACAGACTGTTCCATTTGTCATTCTCTGAATATTCCCTAGCTTGTTTGCGACGTGCTTTTGCTCACATTGGCTCATTCTTTTGCAGGGTTTGCGCCATGCCTTTGCTCACATTGGCTCATTCTTTTGCTGGGAGTTACCCTTTCCTGCTCCGCCTTCCTCCTTTGTGTTTCATTATGTGCTAGTTAACCCTGTATCTCATCTCATAGAGAATTGAAACACACTGCTTAAAATTAATGTTGTTTTTATTTGTGCTTTTATTTTCTCTGCCAGGTTAGGCACTGGAAGAATTTTTAAATCCAGGGGTAATTTTAAATAAAATAAGAAAACGTGCCAGTGTGGACATGCCTGAGTTGGGCTGACTCGAGTTTGAATCCTGATTCTGCTTCTCCCTGGATTTAGTTTGATATCACTTTGTTAATTTAGAAAGTGAGGATAATAAAACCTACTTTTCAGGGAGGTAGAGTCTAGGCCTGACACATAATAAGTGCTGAGTAGATTTAATAATGGATTCTTTGCTTCCCAACAATATTTGGCTGAATATCTGGATAGATGATGAAGGATTGAGCAGAGTGGATTAGTGTCCTCTCCCATTACCTTGAGTGCAAGGATGGTGGATTCTCTTCTACTTTGTTCTTTCGTTCCAGTGTTTATGTAGCTACTAAAATGTATACCATAAAGAGGAAGTGAATGACTTTTTATGACTATATAAATTTGTTTTCTGAAGTGCCCCAAATAACAGTTTCATTTTTTTTTCATGGTGATTGAATAGAAGGAAGTATTTGTTCTAAGAAAGTAGTATACATGTGGTTGATAGTGTCATTTTGTACAGTTTTTTTTATTGAAAACTAGTTGGAAATAGCACATAATTAGATGTTTATAATATTTATAGCAAGAAGCGCAGCTTATAAAGTTAAAGTTTACCAGTTAAAGTCACTATGCTTTGTTCTTGCCCAAAGACTTCTGGGCATATTGAATGATTTATTTTTTGGCCCTTTCCTTTTCAAAACAAATGCTGAGGCTTCAAAGTTTTAGTAGGGCAGCTGTGTGAAGTGTACATATCATAAAGCTTATGAAACTAGAGATGGAATATTACCATGGGGTTAATTTTTTTCTTATTAATTTTTAATGCATTTGGGGTTGTTCCTGGGTAGTGGATCCTTCAGTTTCTCAGTAGGAATACAAATGTCTCCTAACAGAGAAACAGTAAAAAGAAACTTGCTCTGTGAGAACTAGACAAACCAATATAAATGTTTTAACAGAGTACTCTGTTGATATCCAAAGCTAGTCACAGGGAATTTTATGTGTAATCCATATTTGTGATAAATGAGTGCACATTAATTTTTAATGCTATAAATATGTCTTATGACATAGAGACCAGTGGCAAAACATACTTTCAAACAGATTGTGTTGACATGTTTTGCAATTGCAGGTACTCTTTCATACTTGAGCCAACTGAAGATATTATTGAGTGGTGATGCAACTTTGATCTTTGCAAACTGCTTTGTGGTTTGTCATAAATGCATTCTGAAACAATTTATATTCATAGCATGTTAGATATCCTAATAAATGTGTCTGGAAGATACGTAAATATGCCAAAGATAATGCTGACAGAAGAGGGAAAAGTGGTCATTGCCACTTTGAAATTTCATTGCAATTTCTTTGTAAGAAATTAGTATTGTTAAAAACAGGATGCAAAGGAGACAAAAGCATGTGTCACCACTTGTTAGGAAGTGGTACTAACTAAGCATGTACTCTGATGCTTGTCATTTCACAGAAGAAAAGGCTTAAGAATAAGGGTTTAAACTATAAGAAAGGAAGTTGAAAAGCTCAAGGGGAAGAGTGTGGACAGATCCCTGCCTCTTATGGAATGGGGTGGGGGCAGGGTATTGGAGTGGGGGACGGTGGGAATCTTAAAAGTATAATTTCTGGGGAAAAACAAGAACTTATATTAGTTCTTTATTGCTGCCAGAACAAATTACCACAAATTTTGACTTATACCAACACAAGTTTGTTATTTCTGTGTTGTAGCTTGGAAGTCTGCTATGGGTCTCAATGTGCAAAAGTCAAGCTGTCAGTAGGGCTGTGTTTCTTTTTGGAAGCTCTAGGGGAGAGTCCATATCCTTGCCTTTTCCTGCTTTAAGAAGTTGCTCACTTTCCTTGGCTGTAATGCCCCTTTCCCCATCTTTAAGGTCAGTGACAGTGGGTTGAGTCTTTCTTATACCTCATCACTCTGATTTCCTCTTCTGCCTCCTTCTTCATTTTTAAGGATCATGGCGATTACATTTGGCCTATCTGGAAAGTGTAGGATACTCTCCCTGTTTTAAAGTCTGCTGGTTAGGGAGGTGCCTGGCTGACTCCGTTGGTAGGGAGTGTAACTCTTGATCTTGGGGCCGTGAGTTTGAGCCCTTAATGGGTGTAGAGATTGCTTAAATAAGTAAATAAGAAAAATAGTCTGCTGATTAGCGCCTTTAATTCTGCCTGAAATGTTAATTCTCTGTTGCCATGAAAGGTGATATCTTCCTAAGTTCTGGGTATTAAGACATAGATATCTTTGGGGGTCATTACTATGCAATTTTGTTTTATACTTTTCTTCCAGCTAAAATATTTATTTATTTATTTATTTATTTATTTATTTATTTATTTAAGAGGTGGAGTTGGGGAGGGAATGTGAGCAGGGGACAGGGGCAGAGGGAGAGATACAGAGAATCTTAAGGAGGTTCCACACTCAGTGCAGAGCCCGATGTGGGGCTCGATTCCACAGCCTTGGGATCATGACCTGAGCCAAAATCAAGAGTCAGACACTCAACTGACTGAGCCACCCAGGCACTTTTCCCGTTAAAATTTATAGGAAGCTTTTGGGGTCGTGTTACTGCAAAGCACATTCCCACTTCTGTGATTGTATTCCTAAGGATACTAGTTTTCAGTGTTCTGAGTATCAAGTGATAATATTTGAATTTTGGTAGGGTACTGAAATTCAGGGGAAACTACTCTTTCCAAAAATCATCTGAGACTTGGTTTCAGTATAGTTAGGCCTTAGTTTTTGCTGCTTTACAAATGTAATAAATATTGCAAAACCTCAGTTACACAGAGTATACCCTTGGAAATCAGGAGCACCACTGAAACTTAGAAGTACTTGAGAGAAATTTTATTGGTAGGTAAAGAAACAAGTTCTCAGACTATGGCAGGTGCATGGAGAGGAGCTTAATAAGGGCAGAAAGTTAAGTGCCCTGTTTGCCTGCTGATATATTTAGCAGTCTTTTATGGAAAGCTATGGAGCAAAGCAAAAACAATAGGAGAAAAAGAAACACTAAGGACTGAAGTAAAGCAGAGATGAGAGAATAAGAGAGAATACAGTGGTGGGACAATGAATGGTGTTAGAACCACGGTCAGCAATGACAGAGAACTGCTCCATGCTTGGTAGTGGGCTGGTGGCAGGACAGCTGCTACCTATACTGTATCTCAGAAACTCTAGGGGATAATTTTTGAATCTGTCAGTTTCTGAGTCTGAGCTGTGGTACATAATGGCCTCATTAAGGAAGGGGACTATCTTTTATCTCAGTATTCCCTCAGCCTAGCAATTCTCAAATTTGTCTCAGGACCCCATTTATAGTGTTAAAAATTATTGAAACCCTCAGGAATGTAAAATGGTATAGTCACTATGGAAAAAAGTTTAGTGGTTCCTCAAAAAGTAAAACAGAGTTACCGTGTGACCCAGCCATTCCACTCCTAGGTATATCCTGAAGAGAATTGAAAACATATGTTAATACCAAAACATGTACACAAATGTTTATAACAGTGTTATTCATAATAGCCAAAAAGTGGGAACAATGTGAATATTCATCAGTGGACGAATGGATAAACACAATGTGGTGTGTCTGTGTACATGGAGTATTATTTAATTAGCCATAAAAAGGAGTGGAGTACTGATACATACTACAACATGGATGATCCTTGAAAACGTGCTAAGTAAAAGAAGTCATTCAGAAAAGGTAACATACAGTATGGCTCAATTCATGTGAAATATGTAGAATAGACAAATTCATAGAAATAGGTAGGTTAGTGGTTGCTAGGGAATGGAAGAGGGGCGAATGGGAGTTGACTGCAAATGGGTATGAGATTTCTTTTTGGGATGATGAAAATGTTCTGGAATTAGATAATGCTGATGGTTGTATAACCTTGTGAATATACTAAAAACCACTGAATTTTCAAGTGGTGAATTGTATGGTATGTGAATTATATCTAAATAAAAAATTTATTTAAAAAAATTTGAAAAATTATTGAATCTCCTCAAAGAGAGTTTGTCTATAGATATTTATCATATTAGAAGCTAAAATTGATAATTTAAAAAATAATTTATTAAAACATTATACCCATTATGTTAACATATATGACATATTTTATAAAAAAAATAACTAAAGTTTCCAAAACAAAACAAGTTAGTGTTAAGAGTAGCATTGTTTTACATTTTATATATTTTTTTATTATATCATTTATTATGTGCTTCTAAAGTCTGTTTTGTGATACATTGCTTTGATTGAAGTATTAGAAGAAAATCCAGCCTTAAACAGATGTGGTTGGAGAAGGAAAGGAGTATTTTCTTTTAAAAAATGTTTAAAAATTATGTTTTTATTTTCCCAGTTATGCTGAGATATAACTGACATACAGCACTGTGTAAGTTTAATGTGTACAGCATAGTAACTACTTACGTATATTGTCTAATGATTACCACAAAAGTTTAGTTAACATCAAGAATCTCTTATACATATAAAAAGAAACAAAGAAAATGTGATTTTCCTTGTGATGAGAAATTTTAGGATTTACTCTCTTATATTCTTTTAGCAGCTTTCAAATATACCAGACAGCTATGTTAACTATAGTCATCATATTGTACATTACATCTCCAGTGCTTATGTATCTTATTCCCGGAAGTTTGTATTTTATATGACTTCATATGAGTCCCCTGCCATCCATTCTCCCCTCTGCAACCACGGATCTGATCTCTTTTTCTATGAGTTTTTTAGATTCCAAATATAAGTGATATCATGCAGTATTTTTCTTTCTCTGACATATTTCACTTAGCATAATACCCTTATGGTCCATTCATGTTGTTACAAATGGCAGGATTTCCTTCTTTTTTTTGAGGACCCTCCTTACTGTTTTCCATAGTGGCAGTACTGATTTCCAGCCTCACCAACAGTACACAAAGGTTTCCTTTCCTCCACATCCTCACCGACATTTGTTATCTCTCATCTTTTTTGATGATAGCTATTCTAACAGGTAGGAGGTGTTATTTCATTGTGGTTTTGACTTGAATTTTCCTAATGATTAGTAATGTTGAGCATCTTTTCATGTGTCTGTTGTCCATTTGTATATCTTCTTTGGAAAAATGTCTATTTAGGTCCTTTGCCCATTTTTCAATTGGATGATTGAAAAATATATTTCATATCTTCATATATTTTGGATATTTATCATATAGATGGTTTGCAAATATTTTGTCCCATTCTGTAGGTTTTTTCATTTTGTTGATCTTTTGAAGCCTCCTGCTTTGTTCTTCTTTCTCAGAATTGCTTTGGCTATTTGGAGTCTTTTGTGGTTCCAAATAAATTTCAGGATTGTTTTTTCTATTTCTGTAAAAAATGCCATTAGATTTTGATAGGGATTGCACAGAACTTATAGATGGCTTTGGATCGTTTAGATATTTCAACAGTATTAATTCTTTCAATCCATGAACATGGAATATCTTTCCACTTATTTGTGTCTCCTTCAATTTATTTCATCTGTGTCTTGTAATTTTCAGTGTAGAGATCTTTCACCTTCTTGGCTAAATTAATTCCTAAGTATTTTATTGTTTTTGATGCTATTTAGATGGGAGTGTCTTTATTTCTTTTTCAGATAATTTATTGTTAGTGCTTAGAAACACTACTATTTTTCGTTAAATTTTTATCCTGTAATTTTACTGAATTCATTGATGATACCTAACAGTTTTTTGGTAGAGTGTTTAGGATTTTTTTTTGTGTGCAAAATCATATCTGCAAATGGAACCAGTTTTACATCCTTCTTTGTAATTCTGCCTTTTATTTCTTTTTCTTGCCTGATTGTTCTGGCTAGGACTTCCAGTATTATGTTGAAAAGGAGTGGTGACAGTGGGCACCTTTGTCTTTTTCCTGATCTTGGAGGAAAACCTCTCAGCCCTTCACTATTGACTATGATGTTAGCTGTGGGATTGGGAGTATTTTTCTTCTAGCTTTTTAAATATGAATGTGGATATTCTTTGATACTGTAGCAAAACTTGACAGGTGATAGTTTATTAAAGATTAGTTGCAATGTGGAATCTGAACCCATTTGTTTTGTTATATTAAAATTTATTAATCTAGCATGTACTTGGAAGGGGGTATTTTACCCATGCAAGATTTTGTAACACCATGCTTGGATCATTTGGAAGATATTGCTTTACTATTATGCAGATCTTCCTATTGTTGACATATTTCATCAACCTATTTATCTAAGATTGCTTTTGATTCATCAGTGATCTCATCAGAAAAGTCTTTTAATTATTGGGAAGTTTCAAGATTATCGTGGGAGATAGGAGTTTTCCAGAGTTCTGACTTCTAGTGAAAGCTCAGTTTTATCTTTGGCCGTTAGTATTAAAAGTAACAGGCTTCCTTTGTCAAATATTTTCTCAAAAATTAACCACTATGCAAGCCTGAATAGCCATGGTTGGTCATTAGTTCTTTCAGGTAAGAATGGTATCCTGTGAAAAAGTGTCTAGGTAAGTTTACAACTCAAACTTTGCCACATGCTTAGGTGCTTTTCCTCAAGGTGACCATTGAAATGCTTCTGATTTCATCACACAGAATATTAAAAGATACCCACTCAAGGCTAGAGCTTTAATAAAACTAATAATCTTTACTGCTTCATCAAGGGCATTCTTAAGTGAAACTGACCTTTTTTTTTTTTTTTCTTTTCTTCCCCTGTGAGTGCGTGAGGTAAAGAATAGAATAACTACTGTCACAGTGTGGTGTCACTGACTAGCTTTGTGCAAAGGTGTCAGCAGATTTACTATCCATTGCATTTGCACCATTACTGCTGATGTCAACACAGTGAAAAGACAAAAAGTCTCAGTATTACAGAGCAAGTAGTTTTGACCTTGCAGAACCCCTGAAAGTTTCTTGGTGACCCCCAGGGATTCAGAGACCCCATTTTGAGAACTGCTGGACTAGCACACAGTAGATGTTAAGAATGTATATCCAAACTGATATTATTGTCTTGTATTATTTGTAAGTCTGTCTTCTTTCATCCAAGCTCTTATTTTTCATCCCTGGTACTGGACATAGTGTCCCAGAGGGATTAGGACATCGATAATTATGAGATTAATGCATGAACTCCTGTGGGCTAGGAGTGGAAGGAGGGCATGTTAAATAGCCGCCTGTTGTTCTGGATGCTAAGGTGGAAGGGGCTGCTTTACTGGATGCAGAGATCACCATTTGGTGATTTCTTGATAACTTTAATAATGAATGACACTAGATACCTGAAGAATTTGTATATTTGACTTCTGGCTGTTTTCCTACCTGTCAAGGAAGGGTGCTTGTGGGTGGTATTTGAGCTCATGAAGATGTCTGAGGCAGGCAGAGTGTGTGTAATTTCCATAGCCCGCTCTTCCCTTGTTCATTTGGACATGTAGACAGAATGCAGATGCCTGTGCAGTACAGACATGGGCAGGTCGAGGAGTACTTTGCCCCAAAACAGCCAGTGCCAATACTGGGATCACGTTTCACCTAGGTCCGTTTTTGCATTATGACCTGGCTTCTCAGCACTTTAAATAGTGTGTCTTATTTGTTTGTTTCATTTGATGACAAATGTTTGTGAGTACTGGAGCAATACGTTAAAGAGTTGGAGGATGGGGCGCCTGGGTGGCGCAGTCGGTTAAGCGTCCGACTTCAGCCAGGTCACGATCTCGCGGTCCGTGAGTTCGAGCCCCGCGTCGGGCTCTGGGCTGATGGCTCGGAGCCTGGAGCCTGTTTCCGATTCTGTGTCTCCCTCTCTCTCTGCCCCTCCCCCGTTCATGCTCTGTCTCTCTCTGTCCCAAAAATAAATAAAAAACGTTGAAAAAAAAAATTAAAAAAAAAAAAAAAAAAAAAGAGTTGGAGGAGTTTTTTTGTACACTTTATCCCAACCCTGCTATTTTGATAACTAACCTGCAAGTGACTGTTGTCATATTTAGATTTTTCAAAATGTACATCTGCTAGGCTTTTGAGCTTTTTCTTATTACAGATATTGTTTTAAGTTGGAGAAGTTGCTTTCCTTTGTAAGTGGATTCTCTGTGATGTGACCAAAATACCTCTCTTTTTCTAAAGGGCTCAGGAGTTGGAAGAAGACCTCAGATCTTGGTCTTGGTGGGTGTGATAAGACATGTGATCTTTAGTGTTTTACTACATAAAAAAGAGATTTTACCTGGTGTTAATCTATGTCCTAACCTAGGAACCTAACTTCCTAGAAAGGGTTGCCTGGAGTTCTCTCTGGTTGCTTCTTATGCTACAGTGGGGTGTATGTGTGGTAAAAAGAGTTATTAGGAAGGTTTTTGGTTTGTTTTGTTTTAGTGAACTAGTAGCTCCCTACAAGAGCCGTTAGAGCAGAGAGAGAAGGGAGCCTGAAGGACACTGGAAGAGCAGAGCTGCATGTTGGAGGAGGGAGCTGGAATGCAGGATGTTTTGAGGAAGATGGGCTCCCACCTCAAGGACCTATGTAAGGTATGTGTAGGCATTATGATTGTCCATGTGATGTCCTGTATTCTGCCCCTTTTGATCCCCACCATGATCTTACAGGGAGATGGTATTACTATACTTGTTTTATAGGTGTAGAAAATGAGACTCATGAATGTCAGTCTAAAGGCATATAATTATGGGCTGGAATGGGCACCAGTCCTCGGGCCTCCTGCTTCCTGATGGACACTTGCGTGTTTTAATTAGTGAGGCAGGTTTCTCATGGCCAGAGTCAAGAGAGACATTGGAGGAGTTGGTGTGCTAAGTGGCTGCCTTAGAGCAGGCTTGAATTGAAGTCAGGAGTATTCGGGGTCTTTTGCTTGGGGGAAATGCTGTTGCCACTCTGCAAAGGTAGGATGGACCCTACTCAAAATTCGATTCATATGTCAAAAACTGATGAGGCCACAACCACCAAGAGAGTATGAGAAGGCTCATACTCACATATTGAAGCTTTGTGAGCACGAGGCAGGTTTTGAAGCAGGTCAACAGTATTGTGAGAGGGCAGGGAGAAGAGACTGGCTTGGCTTTATTGTGTAGAGATGAGTTTGGCTGAAGTCTTCCTTGCCTGCCTGCTTGGGCTTGGGTGATATGAAATTCCTGCTTGTGCCAAAGGAGGGGGCCCTGGGTTTTCTCACCAACTTGTCCAAATGTGGGGCAGGGAGGGGTAGGGCTTGAAAGCTGTCAGCGTTCCAACATCAGAAACGGAGCCAGACTGTATTACAGGCAAAGACATCTTTCTCCAGGGACCTAGCAAGTAGCAGTTTGATTCTAGGGGAGTGATTGAGTGAGCAGTTGGAAGGACTTTTGGATTTAGCTATGATTATAACTCTGCATGATCTCAGCTCTGCGGATCCTGTAACTGCACTTCTCCTCTCCCGTGATAGAATTAGGCATTTTAGCTGATTTAGAGTGTTAGACTATTGGGAACAAAGGGTAGTGTGTGGGAAAAGAAGAGAAAGTGGTATAGAAAGACCACAAATGCAGGGATATTGCTTTCTTCTACTGAGAGCTCTCTCTTGCTTGTCTGGTCTCCATCCCAGCCCTGTTTTACCCTGGGAGTTGTTAAGTAGTGAGTTAATCTGGGCCAACAGTCAGTGGAGCCATCTGTTGGAGGATTTGAAACCCTGTTTCACCACACAGGATGGGGAATTCGAGCTGTCTCTTCCAGAAATTTTGGTACTTATCATGCCGAAGCTGTGCAATAAAGGAGGTCGCACAGCTGGGTAAAGAAATGCACACGGATTAGTAGATTGAATGAGGACTACTTTGTGATGGCACTTTTTGAACTTGGAAAACCTTCAGTTATTGGTTAGGTTAATGGAAGATGTTTTCTGGAAGCCAATAGGACATGAACTCTGACAGACTACTATGTAGTTATATGTTTTAATACTGAGGAATTATAATATTGGTTATCAAAGTTGAAACCTCTATTCTAGTTCTTAAAACTTGCTTTTACTTTTTGCATTGCTTTAGTGGAAGAGAAGATGCTGCTTTGAGGTTCACTCGGAGCTAGGGAAGAGATACGGTTTGTCTTTTTTCAGAAGGTGACTTTACTGTGGTCAGTGGTGTCTTTCAGAAACATGACTCTTAGGATGTTTTCTTAAGTCAAATTATGTCATTTTCTAGGGTACTGTAATTTTTTTCCCCACTGTTTTGGTCTGTCTGAACTATTTTTCCTGTCTTTAAAGTTTTATTTTAGCTATGCGTGTTGTGTACATTCAGACAGACATTCTATTCCAGCTTGATAGAAAGTGTATTTGTCTGGTTGTAGGTGTTTTTCCTGGCTTATAATAGATTCTCTAAGTTTTGCTGACATTTTACTCATTATTTGTACAGTTAGCAAATATGATTAATTACGAATGCCCATTCTTCCATCTTTTGAAAGTAAAATTTCTCCAGAAAGCCTTTGAGTCATTTGTGATATGTATTCATTCAATTCATACAGCAATTTTTGGGGTAAGTCCCTCACTCAGGATTAACATTGTTGTATCTGTTACTGGTCTTTTATCCATGAAGGGTAGAAAGAGTCAGGTTATTTCTGGGGTCAGTCACCATTCTCAGATCACTGAGGGCTTGGATCTGGAAATGCTCGTCCCATTTTGGTTTGTGCTTTGTAATGAATGCCTAGAATTAGTCTGACATCCAGTCATTGAACATTTATGTGTAAAGCATTGATTATGCAGTGATCACTCTGGGAGATGACTGGTGGTCTGAGCTTATTTCTGGAATGTCTCCCCTTCAACCTCACTCCTGATTTGCACCAAGGAATGGAGTTGTCTTTCCAGTGTAGGAGATATAATAGGGTTTTAGAGTCCAAAGAGATCTTAGAAATTTTTATCTTTCCTGTGTTTTACATGTAGGCATATCATGTTTTATTGTTCTTTGCTCTATTATACTTCACAGTTACTGTTTTGTTTTGTTTTAACATATTGAAGGTTTGTGGCAACTGTGCATTGAGCAAGTCAGTTGGTGCCATTTTCCAACAGCATGTGCTCACATTGTGTTGTGTCACATTTTGATAATGCTTGGAGTATTTTAGACATTTTCATTATTGTTATATTTGAATTGCTGCAATCGTATGATAAAATTTTAACAGATGAAGAGTTGCTTCTTATGGATGAACAAAGAAAGTGGTTTCTTGAGATAGAATCCACTCCTGGAGAAGATGCTATGAAGATTGTTGAAATGACAGCAAAGGATTTAGAATATTACATAAACTTAGTTGATAAAGTAGCAGCAGGGTTTGAGAGGATTGATTCCAAGAGAAGTGCTGCCCTGGGCATAATGCTATCAAACAGAAATTGTGGAAGGAAGAGTCTATCAGTATGACAAATTTCATAGTTGTCTCATTTTAAAACATTGCCACAGCCACCCCAACCTTCAACAGCTACCATCCTGATCAGTCAGCAGCCATCAACATTGAGATAAGAGGGGCACCTGGGTGGCTCAGTCGGTTAAGCATCTGACTTCGGCTCAGGTCATGATCTCATGGTTTGTAAGTTCGAGCCCCATGTCGGGCTCTGTGCTGACAGCTCAGAGCCTGGAGCCTGCATCAGATTCTTTGTCTCCCTTTCTCTCTGTTCTCCCCTGCTCATGCTCTGTCTCCCTCTGTCTCTCAAAAATAAATAAACATTAAAAAAATAAAATAAAAAGGAAAAAGGAGATAAGACCTTCACCAGCAAAGTGATTTACAATTTGCTGAAAACTGATGATGGTTACCTTTTTTTAAAAAATCAATGAAGTACTTTAAAATTAAGGTATGTACATTGTGTTTAGACATAATGATATTGCACACTTAATAGAATACAGTATGGTATAAATATAACTTTTTAAAAAATTTTAAATATAACTTGTATATGCAATAGGAAACCAAAAAATTCATTTGATTTGCTTTATTGCAATGTTCTGGAATCGAACCCACAATATCTCCGAGGTGTGCCTCTATAAAGAATATTAGGATAACAACTAAGTTCAAACATTTAGTTTGAAAAAAAAAAAAAAAACAACAAAATTAAAGAGATCTCTATATATTCATCACCCAGATTCAATAATTTCAAGATACTGCCCAGGTGCAGCCATTATGTAGAGAGCCCTTAACTATGCTTTCTTTTTATTACCTTCAACAGCCCCATGGGGGGCAGATATTATTATATCTCTGTTTTTTTTAAATATATTTTTTTACTTTTTTATTTTAGAGAGAGAGAGAGACAAAGAGCACACATGAGTGGGGGAGAGGGGCAGAGGGAGAGAGAGAATCCCAAGCAGGACCAATACTCAGCATGGAGCTGGTTGAGGGGCTTGATCCCACAACCCTGGGATCATGGTCTGAGCTGAAATCAACAGTCAGATGCTCAACTGACTGAGCCACCCAGATGCCCCTATATCTTCACCTTGAAAATGAGAAAGCTGAAAGGCCCAGAGAGATTAAGTAACTTACCCACGGTTACACAGGAGCCAGCATTCAAAGCCTGTCTTTTCACCTTGTCCACTGCATTGCCTGAAGAAGTTTTACAGCTTGTCTTACATATTGGTAAGCTGGAATTGGACTAGAAATGGGAACAAGAGATCTGACCATTGCATCATTTCTTGATCATGATTATTTTCTTGTGACTTATCTCTTTCCATTAGTCTTTTTTATCCATCTAATTTTACCCAACATTTTAACCATGTTAGGGAGACTGTGTTATCCCAAGGACTGAGTGGTGAGAATAGTCTGCTCTGGTGCAGGTGATAAGGGGTGCATTGTTTGTAGGGAATTTAATGACAATAAAAAAGCCATCCAAGAAGTTTGTCTGAGAAGTCTAAAAGTCTAGAAATGTGCCTGCAATTCTAAACAGTGTCAGTGATAACATATTCTTTCTCCAAAAGTCTTTTGTTGGTGTGTGTTCTAAATAATTGCTAAAGTAACTTGAATTTTAATAATATATATGTAAGCTTCAAATGAGCACTTTTTGATTATCCTTTAATAGAAATTGTGTACTACATGGAATTTAAATCAGAGACTCCTAATTATACAGTTGGCCCCCAATACTGGGGACTCAGCTACACGCATTCATTTTGAGAGATTTTTAAGAGTTTAAAATTGTTCGAGCTTGCCTCGGACATTTTTCTTGCATTTAACCCCTGTGGGGCTACATATTTCTGCATTTAAACAGTAGATTTGAAATGAACAATGATAGAATTATTGAGGTTTATAATTCTATCATTGTGTGTGAACCACTTGGAGTTTTTGTTTCTGCTTAAAAATTAAAACAGTGGAACAGTGCAAACCTTGAAGTGTAATAGTTTTGTTTGGTAAGTGCCAATTTTAGTTCATACAATAAATGTTTTGCTAAATTTGCATAATATGTATTGAAATTTATCATTTTAAAATTGATTCTTTTAATACTAAAGAACAACTCAAAAAACAATAGTTATTGATTTTTTACATAACTGTAATAGAAAATAATGTTTTCATATGAAGAGAGTGCGTTAAAAAATCTTTCCCAGGTGTTGAATTAACTAGGTATGCCATTGTAGGCAGGATGCTTTTTCTGTGATTCATTTTTTTAAATATTTATTTTGAGAGAGAGAGAGTGTGCATGCAAACAGGGGAGGGGGAGAGAAAGAATCCCAAGCAGGTTCTGTGCTCAGTGCAGAGCCTGTTGTGGGGCTTGATCTGACAAATCATGAGATTGTGACCTGAGCCAAAATCAAGAGTTGAATGCTTCACTGTCTGGGTCATCCAGGCAGCCCTCTATGATTCATTTTTAAGAGGCCAATTGAGAATCTTTCATATGTGCATCTGAACCCTTTGCAGTGTCCAGACAGGAAGAAACACACACAGACATTACTTCTCTTGATGTATTTAGTACTCTGTGCCAGAAATTGCTGGCACTTGATTCACCTTTATCTCACTAAGTCACCTGCTGAGCTTCTTTCAGGCCTTTCTTCAGTGCTGACTGGCTGTGAGACAGAGCTGTGAGAGCTCCCAGCAGGGCCTGCTGGGCTTGCTTCTCAGTTTATAAGCATGCAAAGGATGAAGCATGCAAAGAGGGGAAGAGCATCTGCTGTGGGAGGCTGACTGGCCTTGACACTAGTGGTGAGAGGTCTGGCTCCTTGCTCTTACCTTTGCTTCCTAACTGATTTTGCCCCCTGAGGACATTTGGCAAGGTCTAGAGACATGTTTAGTTGTTGTAACTGGAGGGGGAAGTGATACTGGCATCTAGTGGGTGGAGGCAGGGATGCCGCTAAACATCCTGTGGGGCACCGGACAGGCTGTCTACCCCTCTGACAGACAGTTTTCCTGCACCCAATGTCCATAGTGCTGAGGCTGAGAAACTCTGACTTAGGGCAGATCGCTTAAACTTCCTTAGTCTGCTTCCTCATGTCCTCAAAATGGGGAAAATAATTATACTTCTCTGATAAATTTTTTGTGAAAAACTATGGGAGTTAATACATTTCAGAGCTCAGTTGTTATTACTGTAATGATTATGATTAATTTAGAAAACCCAAAGGGTGAAAAATCTGCTGCTGTCATATTCTCAAGACCCATACAGATATTATACTGTTTATCTCCTTAGTACTATAAGCGGATAATAATGCTCAGAATAGTGACCTTGAATCAGGGAATTGACTTAGAAACATTCTTAACAAAAAGTAGGGTTTTTGACTAAATGCTAGTTTGTCAGTGTTTTTCAGACTGCTCTAAGTTAACTGGGATGTTTATTTTAAATGACCTAAGCCCTCCCTTGAAGATTTTGATCAAGAGGTTAGAGTCTGGGAATCCTTAGTTTTAACAGTAAACCTAGGTGATTTTTAAGATCACTTATGGGAAACTGCCCTTTGAGGTTGGAAAAAAGTTTCCTTTGTCAAATAAGTTTGGGAATCCCTGACTTAGAGTTAAGCAGATTTCTTTTATACAGCTCTTCACTGAATGTTTAATGTGATAAATGGCATGCATTATGGGGAGTGGGAGTAAGAATATATAAAGGCAACATTTCCCAAACTTACTTACATATGGAATCCTCTTTGTATTATAAGCACATGGCAGTATGACATTCCACAGACAACCCTTTCAGAAACAGTGAATTATAACAACTTACTCTTGACAAATTCTAGTTAAAGGAGGGTTTCCTGTTAGTGTTTTAGCAGGATAGCTATTTGGCTTTGTAATGCCTGGAAGATAAGCAGATGGGAGTAATGACCTTGCACTGGAAGAATGGCATTGATACAGATCATGACTCAGTAGAATATAACTTGAACATGCATTGATTCCATCTGGGTCCGCACACTTATGCACTGACATGGCTCCAGGCCAGTCCCATACATAGGATTGGCCTAGCATACTCTCAGTTTGGATTTATGGAGGAGCTTCCCTTAGCAAACACTTTTGTGGACTTATGATGGCAGCAGTTTTGCCCTCTGAGAATTCTGTTGGCTCCTCATGTGATGCCTTGGGAGGGCTATCTGATTTCTCCCCTAGATGTACACCCATGTTTGACTCAGAAATTTCTGCCAGTGCTTAGATGACTGATCAATTCCTTTTGGACCGCCACTTCATCTCTAGGAGCTCACATTAACGCACAAAATCAGATCCAGGGACCTTTATTCCCAACATGTGGATTGAGCTCATCGGTAGCAAGATAGCAGAGACTCAAGACTATAACAGCTATAGGCCTGCTGAGAATTGATGGTGGCTAATAATCTGGTTGCTTACATCTTTCATTATTGAATTTGAAAGTGTTAAATTTGAATTATATAAATATGTGAATTTAAAAATTAGAATATTAGAGATAAAACCTAGAGCTCTACCAGTTTATGCCTTTTAATTGCTATACACTATTCAATTGTATCCTTATACTCGATTTTATTTAGCTATTCTGTTTTTTTCTAACTCAATGCAGTGTATTGTCTCTCATAGTATATGCAAATATTGATGCCAGGAACATTTTGCATGTCTCTTTGGGCACACATTTGCATGTTTTTTACAGGATACATGCCTAGAAGTGGAGGTATTAGGTCAAAGAAATTTCATATATTTGTAAAATGTATGTAAACTTCAGATTAATACACTTTTGTTACTTACCCTTTTTAACCCTAATTGGCACACAGTGATTAACCAAGAATAGGAAGGTGGGAATGATTGGCCTCCCCCTGCCCCTGTGTAGGCAATAAAAGGGTCTGTTGTCTGGAGAGGATTTAAGATCAGTGAGAAAGCTGACTAAAAAGTAAGACTTTTTAAAAAAAAATTTTTTAAATTGCCATGTGCCTGCTATTCTAAACAGTGTCAGTGATAATTCTTCCCCCACCAAATCTTTTGTTGGTCTAAATTCCAAATATTTGCTGTAGTAACTACTTTGTTTTCCTTTTTTTTTAAGTTTATTTATTTATTTTGAGAGTGCATAGGAGCTGAGGAGGAGCAGAGACAGAGAGAGAGAGAGAGAGAGAGAGAGAGAGAGAGAGAGAGAGAATGAGAATCCCAAATAGGATCTATCAGCCGAAACCAAGAGTTGGACACTTAACCGATGAGCCACCCAGGTGCCCCTTTTGTTTTACTTTAATAAACATTCTATTTTACATGGAAGTTAGATGTTGTGCATTTGGCTCCATATATGTTATGGTGGTTTACACATTAGTTATATGGGGAAGTTCATAATGATTTGTAATCTTGAGCTCACTTTGGGCATTATGTGTGTCTCCAACCCCTGTGGTACTGCTGTGTTAAACAGTGGATTGAACAAACAGTGCTAGCACAGTCATTGTAATTCTCTCATTCTGTAGGACCACGGGAGTTTTTGCTTGTATTTAAAATTTACGGGGCACCTGGGTGGCTAAGTCGGTTGACTGAAGTCAGATGACTTTGGCTCAGGTCAAGATCTTTCAGTTCATGAGTTCTAGTCCCACATCCACTTGCTGCTGTCAGCCTGTCAGCACAGGTCTGCTTCGGATCCTCAGTCCTCCTCCCTCTGCCCCTCCCCCACTTGCACTCTCCCAAAAATAAATAAATATTTTAAAACTTAAAATCATGAAAGAATTTGAGATATAATGTTATTAGGTACTTGCAGACTTTAGTTCATACGTGAACTACTTTGTCAACAGTTTTTCAAATATATGCTCCCAGCAGCAAAGTTTGAGAGTTTCAGTTGTTCCACATCTTCACCAACACCTGATGTTACTTTTTAACAAGGGAAATTTAGTTTCACCGTGCTCCTCCTAATAGTAGACAAAAAGGTTTTAAAACCCAGTTGCCCTTGGCAGTATGCGTCATTAGAACCATCTGATGTAAGATATTGATATGTGTTCCATAAATGAGAAAATTGTGGTCTCTCCTTCCAAGAATGAGATATTTAGGTATTTTAATTGAAAGTGGCAGTAGCTCTTTGTTGAGCCACTTGAAAGAAAAAGGGTTAGCATTGTACTGTCAATTTCAGTGACCATTAAGACAGTTTATAGACATAAATATGTGTGAGTTTTAAACATCACTGTGTACTGTACTAGTGTTTCCCTTGATTTAAGTGTCTTGCTCCTTTATTTATATATTTATTCCAACAGTCTGATTAAAATAAATAGCGGAATAGGAAATGGTTGTACTTTTGGACCTCTGGATGTATAATTCCATTAGATTTAGCTCAGAATGTGTGTCATGTTACTGGGATGGTTACCGTGGTATCATCTGGTAGAAAAATCATTCATCACATTCACATTAACCACATACTTCTGTGATTTCTTTTGTTATCTTTGTATTATTCCAGAGTCTGTGGGGCCTTATGATCCTTAGCTTCTATTAACCTTGGTGTTAGAGAAAAGGCAGGTCTGGGTTGGAAAGGGGATCCTTAGTAAAGCATATTAATTATTTTAATTTTGCAGGCCTCTCCTAGGAGAGCTGTGTGTATCGTGGTTATATATTTCTTTTCCCTTTTAGTGTGTTTAGAGGTTGGAGGAATTCCAGTAGGAAAACATAAAATTAGAACGACTGACAGTGAGTCCCTCTGAGTGCCAGGGGAGGATAGAAATGAAGAGGAAGCTGCTCTACACTAAGATAACAGTAAACCCTAAGGTGCAACAAGACTATTTGCTCAGTGTTCTCTTGGCACGCATGCACATATGGAACAAGGATAGAGGAAAGGGGACTGGCTTTAGTCAGTCTGTTGATCAGATATGCAAAGTAGAATGTCAGGTGGTTAATCCTAAGAAGAGATGAGGAGATAAAAGAAAGAAATCAAGAAAAGGGAGGAGGGAAGTATACTCATACACATGTTCTTAAAAGTGATTGTTATACATGCAGTTGGTTATTTAAAAACTTATTGTGGGCAATTTTCTAAGTTCAGAAAACGAGACAAAATTTTGGATTTAATGTAATAATAAATTTAGCAGTTCATGCATAGAATGTAGAATTTACCCCCTGGGTGAACTTACCACCAGGATCCACCAGATAATGTTTAGAGCCTCAGATCTTTGGACAGATTGCGAACACAGCTGTAGAATTCTGTACCCAAGCCTGGCTTCCCTGAAAATAACCAAATTAGGTGTGGCCCTTCCCCTCTGGCCTCAGTCCTGCTGAGATTGTGCTCCCTGGAGTCATCTCAAGTGAGCAAACAAATACTGGGCTGGTATCCAGGGGAAGCCACCCCCTTTGCTTTTTCATGCTCTTTAATGTTTTCAGAATGTGGCCTGGCAGGTAATTTTGGGGCTATTTTGGACTCCTCTGGAGAGCAATTCCAGAGGAGTAGACGCTCTCTGGCTCCAGGCCAGTGTTTGGAAAATGATTCTGCAGCTTTTCCTGGTTATCACATTTTAATGTTGTGCTCCATTGAAAGCTATATTTGTAGAGTCTCAGTTGACTGAGACTGAAGCAGAATAGACTTACAGCAGACATTTTGGAAGGTATGTGAGCATTTTGTATACATGCCACTTAAGTGTTCAGAGTGGCAGCACTGGCAGAATAGTTGTGGCCTTGAATTTGGTGAGTAGTTTGTCTCCCAAAGCACAGCTCTTTTTGCTGGTGAGTATATGAAGGATGTTTTAGGAGCAGTCCCTGGAGACTTTTTATGACATGATGAATGTGTACAACTTGGCATTTGCATTTCTGGATTGAGCTTTAAGGTTTACTGGCCTTGATCTTCTGGCTGAGTATGGCTGATAAAGGGTTGGTAAGAATAAATGTGCTCTTTTCACATATAAATAATTATATTTTCCAACTGAAGGGCTCTTTAATAATTTTCTATTGCTGCCTTAACAAGTGACTACATACATTGTGCTTTAAGCCAGTACAAGTGTATTATCCTACAGTTCTCTACTCCAGAAGTCTGACATGGGTATTAGGTGGGCTAAAGTCAAGGGGTTGGCAGTTCTTCATGGAAGTTGTAGAGGCAAATCCTGTTTTCTTTCCTCATCTTGGCTATTGCTTTGGCTCCTGGTCCCCTCTTCTATCTTCAGTGCCAGCAACATAGAATCTTTGAACTCTGCTTCTGTCTTCACATCTCTTTCTTCTTCTGTCTCCTCTTTCCATTTCATTTTTAATTTTTTTTAAAAAGCTTATTTTCAGAGAGAGAGAGAGAGAGAGAGAGAGAAGGGGCAGAGAGAGAGAAGAGAGAGAATCCCATGCAGGCTCCACTGACCTGGGGCTTGAACTCACAAACCATGAGATCATGACCTGGGCCGAAATCAAGAGTCTGATGCTTACTTAACCAACTGAACCACCCAGACATCCCACCTCTTCCCATTTAAGTGGTATAATTATATTGGGCTCACCAGATAATGCAGGACAGTTTCTTTGTCCTAAAGTCAGTGGATTAGTAACCTTAATTCCCTTGCAGTTTTAATTCCTTTTTGCCACTGTAAGGTAACATATTCACAAATTCTTGGGATTAAGATGTGGACATCTTTGGGGCCGTTATTTTGCCTACCACTGTTTCTTTCTGGGTTTTTGTACCCTGATCTGTACCAAATTAGTAGAACTTATCTGTTTATATGTATTTCACTGCTACTACCTTTCATAAACTTCTCAAGGGCAGGCTCTGTGTCTGTATCATCTTTGAATTGCCAGTATTACCAAAGCACCTGGTGTACATATAATAGGGTGCTAAGTGTTTGCTCAAACAGAACTGTTTGAGCTCCCTGATTTTATTTATGAACAAACTTAAGAGCTAGAGAATTGTGACTTTTACAGCAAAGCAGAGAGAATTCAAAAACCCTTTTATCTGTTGACTTCCATAAAGCCATTAAATGCCAGGCTCAGAAAACCTGTGTGTGCAATAAGAATGCATTATTGTTACCATCTCTTATAAAGGCATCATCTGATACTGGTCATGAGCATGAAACCAAATAAACAAAATGAATTACCGCTTGTGTATCAGAAAGCTGCTCTCCTCTAAACAGAGAATATCACTTAGTAATAAATCAGCTCGGCATTTAGGAAAGTGAGGAAAATTTCATACCAAGCATTTTGTTGACTTGCTTGTAAGGATTATACTTTCAAACTGTGAGAACTATCAGATTATGTTTTTTATAAAATATAGTTATATATTAAATCAATACAATAGCATAATTTGATCCTACTTTATGGCTGAATATAGATAAATTCTTGTCAATTAATTTTGACTTTGTCTAAATGCATTTTGTGTTATCTTTCAATGATTAATTGGTAGGAGCAAACCTGGGATGGAGAAACACCCCAAAAAACTTGCCCAAGATGCCTGGTGAGCCAGCAGACAGTATCCTCACCCCAGGGGCAGGAATGCTGAGAAAACTTACATTATTTGGGAAGACCGGCACATATTCAAGTGGCTTTAAAATAGAGTTGCACATCTGTTGCATTTGTTTTGGCATTTGAAATTTTTTATATCGAAGCTAACCTTGATGAAAACATGAGGTTTTCTGAAATTTTTGTTTAAATGTTGGTTGCTTAGAGGATGTGCCTGCACCTCTGGTTTTAGTGAGAGCCAAAGGTTGACAATTGTCAACTCTTAAAAGGGCTTCCTTACCTTTGCCTTATGTCAGGGTCTTGGGAACTTTCTGAGCCCTCATGTTTCAGTCTCATTTCTCTGTGCTTCCTAACACAATATCCAGGACAGGCTGCTTTCTTCTTTGGCATTCCCCAGCCCAGCAGACCTACCAAATGTACCTCAGCCACCTCAGGGGTCTTTGTTGTTGGGCAGTGGTTTTCAAACTACTGTTTATGTTTTGAAGTGCTGGAACTCCTGGTTTTTAAAAAAATGCCATCTTATATTGACACTCAAAGTATACAAAATGGTTTATGGTGGAAATGCTCAGGTTAATGCTTAGTGGGAGCCCAGAGCCTTCCTGCTCAGTGCTGGGGCCTGAGGCCGAGTATCTACAGATCCCTCTGGCAAACACAGAACTCAGTTGAAAATTTCCTAGCAGAGTGGAAAGAGCACAGATGCCATCATTTACTAGATGTGTGGGTTTGGGCAAGTAACACCCTAGTTTTGAGTTTTGTCATCTTTAAAATAGGAATAATACCTACCTCATGGGGTGGTTGTAAGGACTAGTAGAGATTATGTTTGTAAATGGCCGGGGATCTAGTAGATTCTCAGTAAATGATAGCCTCAGTTGTTGCTTTTGAGATTCTTCTCTGCCTTGCCCCTTTCTCCTTCTTCCTGTTCTCCTCCTCCTCCTCCTTCGTCTTGCTCCTTCCCCTTACCTCTTCTCCCTTCCTTTTCCCAGTCCTCTTTTTATCTGCCTGCCCTTCCCTGCCTAGCTAGTACTGGTCCCACTTTCTCCATGACCATCTCATTGCCTGTTCCTAGTCACATGAATCTTAGCTGTCTCTAAGTTCTGATAACATTTATTATGTGTTCTTGTAAAGTGTTTTCGAAACAACATTTTGTGTTGATAAAAGTAATATATTTATTGCAGAACATTTAGAAAATGTATATAACCCTAGAAGAAAATAGCTGTAAAATCTTTGAAGACAGGAGCGCTCTTTTTATTCTTTTTTTCTCTTCCTGATTTATGAATGTAATCATACTTTCTGATAGATTATTCCTATTAGTTTTAAGCCTCTGGTGTTTTATTGGCTAATTTGATTTTTATGGCAAAGGAGGGAAAGGTCTTTCCCATGAATATAAAGACCAAAGGAAGGTACTCTTCAAAGTGTTGTGAAGGATGTAGAGTGGTCCAAGGCAGGATCCCTGCCCTCAGGGAGGTTACAACTCAGATGGGGCTAAATGCTTTGAAAAATAATCTGTGGGTTTATCAAGGATGAGGAGGTCAGCTGGGAGGGTCTGGGAAGACCTCAAAGACATTGGGATTAGAACCAGATCTTGAAATGATTTAGGATTTCATTAGATGTCAAAGGGGTTCATTCTGGTGGTGGGGAAACAGGTAGAGGAGAGGTGAGGGGCAGGTGGCCAATTAGGTGGAAGGGCATGTCCTTGTAGAAGAGCCTAGGAGAAGGTGAGGAACACCTTGAATCCCAGGCTCATCCTGGAGAGATCTGGAGGTGCTGCAGAGTTGTGAGTAGAGCAGTGGATTCCCATGATGCATATGGTGGTCTTCTTGATAGGGTTTCATGGGTCCCTTAGGCTCTCTTCTTTTCTTATTTTTCTTTGTGTCCCTAGTCTCGATAAATGCCGTTGTTCTATTGTTTAGTTTACTGATTCTTCTTTCTCCTTGGTCAGATCTGCCTTTGAATCCCTGTAGTGAATGTTTCATTTGGGGTATTATATATTTCAGCTCCAGAATTTCTTTTTTGGGTTTCTGTCTCTTTATCAGTATTTCCATTTTGTTCACAAATCATTTTCTTGACTTTTCCCACTTCTTCCTTTAGTTATTTGCGTATCTTTAAGACTGTTTTTTCCCCTTAAAGTTTATTTATTTATTGAGAGACAGAGCCACCACGAGTGGGGGGAGGAGCAGAGAGAATCCCAAGCAGGCTCTGCACTCTCAGCACAGAGCCCTACTGGGGGCTCGAACTCATGAACTATGAAATCATGACCTGAGTTAAAACCAAGAGCTGGACACTTAACTGACTGAGCCACCCAGGCACCCCAAGACATTTTTTTATTTTTTTATTTTTATTTAAAAAAATTTTTTTTTAATGTTTTATTTATTTTTGAGACAGAGAGAGACAGAGCATGAGCAGGGGAGGGTCAGAGAGAGAGAGACACACACACACACAGAATCCGAAGCAGGCTCCAGGCTCTGAGCTGTCAGCACGGAGCCCGACGTGGGGCTTGAACTCATGAACTGTGAGATCATGACCTGAGCTGGTCGGACGCTTAACTGACTGAGCCACCCAGGTGCCCCAAGACATTTGTTTTAAAGTGTTTCTATAGTAAACCCCAAACCAGCAGAAGACAGGATATAATAAAGATTCGAGCAGAAATCAATGCTATCTAAACCCAAAAAACAGTAGAACAGATTAATGAAACCAGAAGCTGGTTCTTTGAAAAAATTAACAAAATTGATAAACACCTAGCCAGTTTGATCAAAAATAAAAAGGAAAGGACCCAAATAAATAAAATCCTCTTTCAAGAGGAGAGGAGAGATGACAACCAACACAGCAGAAATACAAACAATAACAAGAGAATATTACAAGCAATTATATGCCAATAAAATGGGCAATCTGGAAGAAATGGACAAATTCCTAGAAACATAAACTACCAAAATTGAAACAGGAAGAAATAGAAAATTTGAACAGACTCATAACCAGTAAAGAAATCGAATTGGTAATCGAAAATCTAATAAACAAAAGTCCAGGGCCAGATGGCTTTCCAGGGAAATTCTACGAAACATTTAGAGAAGAGTTAACACCTGTTCTCTTGAAGGTGTTCCAAAAAATAGAAATGGAAGGAAAACTTCCAAACTCTTTCTGTGAAGCCAGCATTACCTTGATTCCAAAACCAGACAAAGACCCCACTAAAAAAGGAGAACCATAGACCAATTCCCCTGGTGAACATAGATGCAAAAATCCTCAACAATATATTAGCAACTGGATCCAACAATACATTAAAAAAATTATTCACCGTGACCAAGTGGGATTTATACCAGGGATGCAGGACTGGTTCAATATCTGCAAATCAATCAGTGTGATACATCACGTTAATAAAAGGACAAGCACCACATGATCCTCTCAATAGATGCAGAGAAAACATTTGACAAAGTATAGCATCCTTTCTTGATAAAAACCCTCAAGAAAGTAGGGATAGGAGGATCATACCTTGAGATAATAAAAGTCATATATGAAAGACCCAATGCTAATATCATCCTCAATGGGGAAAAACTGAGAGCTTTCCTCTTAAGGTCAGGAACAAGACAGGGATGTCCACTCTCGCCACTGTTCTTCAATATAGTATTGGAAGTCTTAGCCTCAGCAATCAGACAACACAAAGAAATAAAAGGCATCCATATTGGTCAGGAGGAGGTCAAACTTTCACTCTTTACAGATGACATGATATTGTATATGGAAAACCCAAAAGATTCCACCAAAAAACTGCTAGAATTGATCCATGAATTCAGCAAAGTGGCAGGATATAAAATCAATGCACAGAAATCGGTTACATTCCTATACACCAATAATGAAGCAACAGACAGAGAAGTCAAGGAATTGATCCCATTTACAATTGTACCAAAAACCATAAAATACCTAGGAATAAATCTAACCAAAGACGTGAAAAATCTATACACTGAAAACTATAGAAAGCTTATGAAAGAAATTGAAGAAGACAACAAAAAAAAAAATGGAAAAAGATTCCATGCTCCTGGATAGGAAGAACAAATATTATTAAAATGTCTATACTACCGAAAGCAATCTACATATTCCACACAACCCCTATCAAAATAACACCAGCATTCTTCACAGAGCTAGAACAAATAATCCTAAAATTTGTATGGAACCACGTGGCAATGAGAAAGAATGAAATATGGCCCTTTGTAGCAACGTGGATGGAACTGGAGAGTGTTATGCTAAGTGAAATAAGCCATACGGAGAAAGACCGATGCCATATGTTTTCACTCTTATGTGGATCCTGAGAAACTTAACAGGAACCCATGGGGGAGGGGAAGGAAAAAAAAAAAGAGAGGTTAGAGTGGGAGAGAGCCAAAGTATAAGAGACTCTTAAAAACTGAGAACAAACTGAGGGCTGATGGGGGGTGGGAGGGAGGGGAGGGTGGGTGATGGGTATTGAAGAGGGCATCTTTTGGGATGAGCACTGGGTGTTGTATGGAAACCAATTTGACAATAAATTTCATATATTTTAAAAAAAAATTTGTATGGAACCAGAAAAGACCCTGAATAGCCAAAGCAGTCTTGAAAAAGAAAACCAAAACAAGAGGCATCACAATCCCGGATTTCAAGCTGTGTTACAAAGCTGTCATCATCAAGACTGTATGGGTACTGGCACAAAAACAGACACTCAGATCAACGGAACAGAATAGAGAACCCAGAAATGGACCCACAAACGTATGGCCAATTAATCTATGACAAAGCAGGGAAGAATATCCAATGGAATAAAGACAGTCTCTTCAGCAAGTGGTGTTGGGAAAACTGGACTGTGACATGCAGAAAAATGAACCCAGACCACTTTCTTACACCTTACACAAAAATAAACTCAAAATGGATGAAAGACCTAAATGTAAGGAAGACAGGAAGCCATGAAAATCCTAGAGGAAAAAGCAGGCAAAAACCTCTTTGATCTTGGCCGCAGCAACTTCTTAACACGTCTCCAGAGGCAGGGGAAACCACAGCAAAAATGAACTGTTGGGACCTCATCAAAATAAAAAGCTTCTGCATAGTGAAAGAAACAACCAGCAAAACTAAAAGGCAACTGATGGAAAGGGAGAAGATATTTGCAAATGACATATCAAATACAGGGTTAGTATCCAAAATCTATAGAGAACTTAGCAAACTCAACACCCAAAAACCAAGTAATCCAGTGAAGAGATAGGCAAAAGACATGATTAGACACTTCTCCAAAGAAGACGTCCAGATGGCTAACAGACACATGAAAAAATGCTCAACATCACTCATCATCAGGGGAATACAAATCAAAACCACAATGAGGTACCACCTCACACCTGTTAGAATGGCTAACATTAATAACTCAGGCAACAGCAGATGTTGGTGAGGATATGGAGAAAGAGGATCTCTTTTGCCCTGATGGTGGGAATTCAAGCTGGTGCAGCCACTCTGGAAAACAGCATGGAGGTTCCTCGAAAAATTAAAAATAGAACTACCCTACGACCCAGCAGTTGCACTGCTAGGTATTTATCCAAGGGATACAGGTATGCTGTTTCGAAGGGGCACATGCACCCCCGTGTTTATAGCAGCACTATCAACAATAGCCAAAGTATGGAAAGAACCCAAGTGTCCATCGATGGATGAATGGATAAAGAAGAAATGGTATATATATACAATGGAGTATTACTCGGCAATCAAAGAGAATCACATCTTGCCATTTGCAACTACATGGATGGAACTGGAGGGTATTTTTGCTAAGCAAAATTTTGCTAAGCAAAATTAGCTAGTCAGAGAAAGACAAATATCATATGACTTCACTCATATGAGGACTTTAAGATACAAAACAGATGAACATAAGGGAGGGGAAGCAAAACTAATATAAAAACTGGGAGGGGGACAAAACATAAGAGACTCTTTAATATAGAGAACAAACAGAGGGTTGCTGGAGGGGTTGTGGGAAGGGGCATGGGCTAAATGGGTAAGGGGTATTAAAGAATCTACTCCTGAAATCATTGTTGCACCGTATGCTAACTTGGATGTAAATTACAAAAATAAATAAATTATTAATAAAAAAGTGTTTCTTTAGTATGTATGCTATCCATTGTTTTAAGGAATCATTTCTGTTGATTTTTTTTCCCTTTGAATGGGTCATATTTTCCTGTTTCTTTGTATGTCTTGTGATTTTTTTGTTGTTGTTTGTTAAATACTGGACATTTGAATTTTATAATGTAACTTCAGAAATCAGATTCTTTCCTTTCCCCAGGGTTTGCTATTTTGTTGTTGTTGTTTTTGTTGTTGTTGTTGTTGTTGTTAGTATTGAGCGTTAGGTCTTTTCTGAGCCTTTCCTTGGGCATGTGCAATGACTTTCTGATTTTCCCTGTGTATGTAGTGTGTGCATTTTTTATTTCTAGTTTTTTAACATCTGGCTCTCCAGAGAGGAAAATGGGTAAAATGAAGAGGGCAAAATGCTGCCAGCTCTTTAAGTCCCCAGGGTAACACTTCATCCAGAAGGGGAGGGGCTTGCAACAAAAGTTGCCAGCCTCTGTCAGCCTCTGTGGTCAGAAGCTACAGTCAGCAGTCAGAACATGGATCCTTGATATTTGGAGGACAGGTTAGTTTTTGCCCACCCTGGCTCCTGCAAGCTGTATGCAAGCTGCTGCAGGAACACACTCACAACTGGGAGTGGGGGATGAATTGCTACTACTGTGCTAAGAGCTGGTATTGACCTGACCGCGACCGCAATATACTGTCTGGTTCTTCCCTGGAAGTTGCCCAAGTCTTCAACAGACTTCAGAGGGCCAAAGTAGTTATTTCAGACAGATTCTGCCCCTGCAGGTGGGGGAGGGAGCCAAGTTGCTGGTGCTTCCTACTGTCTCCCCAGGGTCCTACTGAAGGATTTCTCTTTTGAAACCTCATGGTCATTTCTACTTGTTTCTTTTTGTTCCCGTTCCCTGCTTTTTCTTCCTCTCTAAAATAGGAATTAGGAATTTAGGGGTGAAGAGAAGTAGATGCATAATGAAGCATCATCATTTCCTTTAACAAAGTAATAGTTGTTTTGTTTTATCCTCCTACGTTTCCTCATTAATCTGCTTTCTTAAAAGTGACCCAGACTAGTGACTCCTGCATTATTCTCCCTGGAGTCCTGTTCACTGGGGTAGTAATAATGGGGAAAAAAATACTTTCACCAGAAAGAGATAGGTGTAGTGCTGGCTTCCTGAGCTATGTGTTGTGTGACTGCATGTCACTTTTAATTCCTATAGCCTTTTTTTTTTTTTTTTTTTTTTAAATTGAAAAAGCATTACCTCATGTTCTGTTGTTTCTGAAAGAAGACTCCATTTAGGGCTTGGGGCTCTTTGGAGAGGCAGAGCTTGCATCCTTTGTGGCTACCTGAGAGCCCAGTGTGTGAGTGTCATGGGATTGGCACCTAAGAGAAGATTCTGGTCTCTTCTAGCACACATATTGCTATATGACAGTGCAATTGGTCTCCCAGAGGGCTAGGATCTCTATAAGCTTTTTCATATTGCTTGTCCCAGCACAGTGTTTTGCACAGTGTTGAGCAAGTGCTCAATAAATAGTACATGCAGCAATGAATGTGTCATTCTAATGAAAATTAGACCATCTCTTGTAATCTATGGTAATGAGATCAGGGGAGTCATGGAATATGGAAACCAATAGAAGGAGCCTGGAATAGAGACAGCTGTAATTATTCTGAAAGCTTCCTTTTGATTAGTAGTTTCATTCTCACTCCTTCCCAAACCACTTATCAGACAAGCTGACTGGTGTTTCACCTCTCTTATTTACCTCACTCCTCCCTAGCTGAAGCATGAGAGAAGGCAGGCCGCCAAGAGAAGGACGGGTGCAGGGGGAAGCGAGGCCTGGATAATCCCTGCGTTGGATAATTAGCTCTTCTTCTTGGTCCTGAGTAATTGAATGTTATGCAGTCTCCTGTGGTACCGTTAATGAGCCATGGTGCCCTGATATTTCCACTGACTCTCTAAGGAACAATTTCTTCCATTCTGGGTTCTCTTTTTGTGGAGGTGGGGCAGTGCTCCAACTTTGCTCTGTAGGGTTGATGGGGGAGCTCAGGACAATTCAACATTGGCCAAGGGGGCACTTCTATGAGAAAAGAAGATTCCTGCTGGGCAAGGGTCACCTCCTACCTGTGCAACTATAGGGGTGGTTGCTGAGGTTGGGTCCGGCATGCTGCAGTCCTCTGCTGGCTCTTTCCCCATGAAGCTCACCAGGCAGGAATCTGTACGTCTGCTCTAGCCTACTAATGCAGCTTTGTTTTTCTTGTGGGGTAAATGGCCATTTGCAAGGTTCCTTTAAAGTTCTGTGTTTCTAGGCCTCTCAATTTTAAAGGGTTGTAATCCTGGTTCCTATTTGGTATGGAAAATTTGGAAGCATTAGAATCAGATCAGTTTTTCTGCCTATTACAGTTCCAGTGTTGGGTTTACAGGGGGGGTTATTCAAAGTAATACTTATTACAGAGGTGCCCCAGTCACCTGTTTGAACCACCACCTTACACTTCATAACACAGTGCTGTTCCCTCCCGGGGCCAGTGTCCCTCTCCCATTGCTGCATGAACTCTTAAGGAAAATAAACGGGGCAAAACAAATGTGAGGCTAGTAGGAAACTTTTGTATTCTGAAGAAAAGAAGCTGTGTCCAGGGGTTTTGTCCTGGTATCTGGGCCTGTGTGCAAGCAGCAGTGAGGTCTCTGGTAGACTCTTCCTTTCAAGTCTCTTTATCCCAGGTAAATATATTTAGCTTTATTGGCCTGAAATTTGGCCTACTAAGTTCAATAAATTTTACTGTTTTTTTAGATACAAATATTATACTTTTGGGATTCTAAGGGGCTATCACTTATTTTCTCCCACTGTAGTTCAGTTAGGTAGTTTTTGACTGGCCACCTAGCTGAGATCTCCAAACTAAAGAAGAAGAAGTTTTGATTGGTGGTGTCAGAGGTTAGGGACACTCAGATAGTTAGGGGTTAAGTATACTTTGGAGGCTAGGACAGGTATTTGACATGGGGCCCTGGATTGAGGAGGATAAATTCTAGGAGGTGAGGGAGAGACACAGAATTTGTGGTGGGAGGGAATCAAGATATATTTCTGGGGTCAGCCTTATATGCAGGGCACCAAAAGAACCCTTTTCCTAGACTGAAGACGGAGAACTCTGCCTAGAAGTTGTAATGCTGGCAGTGCCTGAGTTATGTCTGAATAATCCCAGGAGATTCCTTATTTATGAAGAGATACCAAAAGCTGCCTCAGTGAGCTGTTGGCTACCTCATTTCCTGCCCACCTACTCATGTGTGTCCTTCCCTTCTGCTTTCCTTTCAGCTTCTCATGTTGCTCCCCATGTGAGGTGGAGGCTGTTCTGGAGAGTGATGTTATTATCGTATGTCAGGGAGAAGGAAGGGGCCGGCTGGCTTTCCAGGCTCAGGATCCACTTTTGCAGGCTCATCATGCTCATCTCTCACTGTAGTGCCCAGGATAATAATGAGTGACTTTTAGAACCTCCTTTGAAATTGGCATAGATTTTACTTGAGCCCTGTCTTTAAGCATGGTACCTGGCTGAAAGATGGTCAGGTAATGTAGCATCACAGAAGACTTTAAACTGCCAGTTTCTAACCTTGGGTTAAGATTCTCAGAAGGAGTGATGACCTAAAATAAAAGAGTCAGGAATCACTGCTTTTATGTGAATGTTTCCAGGACAAGAGGCGAATGGAAAAGCAGCGTGACTCTATTCTGTTCTCCAAGCAGTGGTGTAGGAGAAACGTCCTTATGCAGATGGAGTGGGGTGTTGGTGACAGCAGCGGAGGATAGTAGTATTCCAGGGGCCTGTGGAAGGCGGAGCACACAGGCACATGGTTGTGGAGTAGGACCAACAGGCCAGTAGCAGGTCTTCCACCACGTGCGAGCCACTTGGTGGGAGCCTGGGGCTGTGTGCAGCTGCCTTTCTTTGCAGTGGGTGTGGAGACAGATGTGATCCTGATACACTAAATCAGAAGACTGGATACATTTTGCCAGAGAAACAGAAGTGGCCCAAAAGCAAGTGGAAATTGGCTAGATGATACAATTTGCATTCCTCAGAAGTTTGTCCTTTTGTGTGAGGTAGATTCAGAGTTACTGCCCTTTCTCATCCTCTTAGCAGGTATTTTTGTTATGGTCATGGAGCCCTATTGTTTGGTCATTACTCCAGGCTTATTTATATTTCCATTCGATGCCTTTTAGTTCCTATATTCTGACATCTGGGGCCAACAGCTCTGTGTGATACAGATATCACCGAGTTCCCAGTGGCTGAAATCATTTGCCATCCAGTCCTTTAAATGTCAGTCTGTAATTCAGACTCCGAGAACATAAGTTTAAAGTTTTTTTTACTTATTTATTTTGAGAGAGAGAGAGAGAGCGTGTGAGTGCACGAGTGGGAGAGGGACGGAGAGAGAGAAAGAATCTGAAGCCATTAGTGCAGAGCCCAATGCGGGACTTGAACTCACCAACTGTGAGATCATGACCTGAGCTGAGACCAAGAGTTGGATGCTTAACCAGCTGAGCTACCCAGGTGCCCAAAAACATAAGTTTTAGTAACTGCTCTTGAAGTGGGGAGCCCCTTGTATTTTACCGAATGCATAACATGAAAGTGTCCAGTTAAGCAAATTTTCCGATGAAATGTTTCTTTTTTTAAAACTGAAAATGTGCTTCATTTTTACTGTATAGTTTAACTAAACCACATCTGTAGGAGTTATTCTTAAGCTATTCTTGGAAGATGGTTAGCCTGAGAGCCTGATTGCCCCACCTAGCTTCCTCTGTGTGGGAATAGACATACACAACACATGGGTTCCATGGTCTTTTAGTTCTGCCCTTAAATCCACCCTAGTGCAGGATTATAGCAGAGTTGCTGCAGAAATGCATTTTGAGTTCTAAATAAATATTGTAGGCTGACTAGGTTTCTCCATTTTTTTTCATTTCATAGTTTATGAAGTTGCTGCTTTAGACCTATTGCTATGTGTGCTTGATCATAAGACAGTTGATCATAAATGCATCTTGAAAACGGAGTCATTGTGAACATCCTCCCTAATGTGGTGTTCAGATCATAACTCCCTAACAGGCTGTGAAGGCTGTGGACCCCATGCCTGGCTGCTGACACTCAGCTTGACTGCCCAGAGTTTCTTTTCCATACTGAGGACTTTTTTTCCATGCTCAAGGATGCTTGGCCAGGGTCAGGCTTCCTTTGGGCGTTGGTGCCTTGTGCTTCTCTGCTCTCCTCTCCTGGAAGCCTCCTGCCCCACCACTGAATTTGGGTGCTAGAATATTGGAAGTGATGAGAAGATGGCTATATGATCTCAGGTCCCAGCCTGCCTGCCATACGGATCAACACAGGAAGCACACTTATAGATTAAAATCAGGGATGAGCATCTTACTGCAAAGGAAAACACAGGCTATTTTGTATGTTTGTTTGTTTGTTTTTCCTTAATTAAAAAGGGGTTATATGTTTTATGCAATAGATTTTTTATTTTTATATGTCAGAGTTTTGGCAGGGAAATATATAACTGGATTTCCCCTTTGCAGATCCCAATAATATGCTCCCTTGATGTCACATGGGGGAGAAAATTCTACAGCTGTTGTATTGAGAACCCTGAGGGAGCTTTCTTCTATCGAATGGGGATATTTGGGCTGAACACAGGATCAGCCTCCAAACTGGTGGTTGAGGCCACATACCCATATTGCAATGGAAGGCCAGGCTTATTGTTTTCCTTTTTATAGGGGCACTCAGAAAATATGTGGAGCTGGAGTCTTACCGAAGCCTTTTGGACATGCCAATCTCTCTTTTCTGGTTTAAGCCACATGGATAGCCTTTCTTTATATTTGGATTCCCTTCCAGCAACATATATTTGATGTGGGCAGTTTTATAGAGGAATCCTGGTGAGCTCTGTGAAGTCCTAGATACTTTAACTTGTAGTTTGGTGAATAGGCCTTTCATTCAGAATCTCCTTGGTACAGGGCTTGTTCCCCTCTTAGAGAGGAAGCAGCACAGTTAATGCCTTCTCATCCCCTCTCCTCAACTTTAGGAATGAATGTTCAGGGCATTTCTGTTGGTCCCTTTGAATTAGCCAGTTCACAGAAGGAAAAGACACTTTGTATCATTGTCTGGAGCCTTGTAGTTGCTGACCTGATTGGATTATTTGAAATAACCGCTTAATGCTTGGTTAAGACTGTGCTTTGTTGGGGGGAAAATACTTGGTTAAAACTATGTTTTGTTGAAGTAGGGGAAGACTGTGCTTTATTGAGAAAGCATATTTCTGTCCTAAAAAATTAGGAGTTGGGGTGCCTGGGTGGCTTAGTCGGCTAAGTGTCTGTTCTTCATTTTGACTCAGATCATGATCTCAAGGGTTTGTGAGATCAAGCCCCACATTGGGCTCTGTGCTGACAGCATGAAGCCTGCTTGGGATTCTCTTTCTCCATCACTCTCTGCCCCTTCCTCACTCATGCTCTATCTCTCAAAATAAATAAACATTTTTTAAAAATTAGGACTTTTTCCTGAACATCTCTCTTATCCTCCAACCAAAACAACTATCAGTAGATATTTCCAGAGTTATCTGTTTGTTAGATAATTGGGATTGGGAATATTAATGGTGCAGTATGTACTTAAACAGTATTTTCAATGGGGAGAACTCAAGTACATGAAAACAAGGGAATATCTATTCCTTCCTCCCAGTACTATAACTTGGCCACCCCCTCCCCTTTCTTTTCTGGAGTCCTTTAAATCATTTTGGAATGGAATGGTTATTGTTGTAAGTTGAACAGTTGCTGTGGAAACCTTAGCATGAATTTACAGACTATGGTGTTTGTCTTTTTAATAATAGGCATACAGTGGCATTGATCTGTTATTTTAACATGCACTTTATTTCTTTTGAGAGAAGAGGATGGTGGAGAAGAAAAGAGACTTTTGAATGTGTGCTTTATGGAACACTGAAATAAACTGTGCTCTGAAGGACATGCAGAACTGTCCACAACAAAGGTGCAGCATGACAGACCCCAGCCAAGCGTCGGTTGCGTTTGCTTATGTCTGGCACCAGAAGTTCTTTTTTTGGTGGAGTTTCATACTGAATGTCCACTGCGTAGAAGCCTTGGACTCTTGCTGCCTTTGTGATGATTCCTTCTCAGGTCTAATAAGAGTAAAACAGGGGAGCTGAGGGGCAGAGATATGTGCAAGTTCTACGTGAAAGAATATTCACTTGAGGAGACAAAGCTGCAGATGTGTTCTTTTGTGATCATGATGCTTATCTGTCTAGTTAAATCTTCATTGCTTGTGTGGTAATATTGAAACCCTAGAATCTGTGAGAGGACCCAAAACACAGTTTCCTTTTAGCTCTGTTATTTCCAAATGAAATGATTATCTGCTAGTCTTCTCTTTGAATAGCTATCCTGAACAGAATCAATTCTAAATTTCCCAAAGTATTTTTTTGGAGGGTGGATAGGGAGTGGCTACTTTCAAGCAAAGGCATCTTCCTTTCTCGTTCTGAAGTACTTTTTTTTTTTTTTGCTCAAAATTAGTGTAATAATGAACTGAGGGAAATTTATTCTCAGAAGAGGAAAGGAACCAAAAATCTCCAGCTTTGCTTTGGGATGTTGGAGGTGCAGTGAACAAAGGCTTAGAGAAACTGACAGTAGAAGTTGATTAAAACAAACCAACAAACCATACTGTTTCACTATTAGGGGCTCAACTCTGTTTCCTTCCATCATCCTGCTTAATTATTGTTCGTGTTTTCTAGTTATGGAGAAAAGCAAAAGTAAAGAATTAGTCTTTCGCTTTGATCCAGGTGCAGAGATGGAGAAGTCACATTTACTCTATATGATACCTTATTACTAGGCAAACAGACTGCATTAAGAACACCTTGTTTTGCCCCCAGAGACTGTTAGGCTATGTATTGCAACCAGGAGTTAACAAGATTCTGCCCCAAATCCAAGTCGGGGGCTGTGATGCTGTGTAGCCAGCTGCCTTCATGGGGATAAGTCTGGCATCTGCTGCTGTGAGTTCACTTGAATACCAATGAGCCTGCTGCGGTGTGCCCAGCTTTTAACAATGATAGCTTCAGTGCCTTCACTGCCTTTTTTTTCAGGTCCTCTGCCTGAGAGAGCCCACCGTGGTAAGCAGGCATGGGTGCCTGGCTGTGGGTGACGGCATGCTGCTGTCGCAGCTGCTGTCTGAGTGTTTGAGGTGGGGCAGCTGCACGCAGGGCGGCTGGGCCACACACTCCGAGAAGTTTGAGTCACTGTGAAGTAACTGCAGGCAGCTGGGAAAGAACAGCTGTGAACAGAAAAAAGGCTGCTGTCCTGCTCACTGGAGGCTGGGCCAGAGTGGCAAGAAGATGAAGGAGCAGAAAAATATAACTCTAAAGTTAAAAAAGAAAGTCTTAATTTAAACTGATGTACAGATGATTCCTAGGGAAGAAAGGCATAGTGTAGGGAATGCTTCAGAGAACTCACATTAAAATAAAAGTTAAATATGTAGGTAGAAATATTCTGCCCCCGTGTGAACAAGTTATCTATGATTCTTATTTACTACTTAAATGTACAGGAGAGCAAAATAATAAAAAAGAAATCAACCTAGTTCTGTCCCCCTCAGAGGAAACTATAGATATGTGGGAAGCACTGAATTTTTGGAACAATGTCAAAGCACAGACTAAACTGAGGCTTTCCCAACTGTTGAAGACCAAGTAAAACAGTGAAACAGAATCTTATGTCTTGAGCAGGACCAGAAAAGAGACATGCTCATGAGTGATACAGGTGGATATAAAACAACTTGGTTCTTTCCGGCTTCCATCCTTGCTGTAGTTGTATACCAGTCTCACAGTTTGAAGCCCCAGATTGGGGGACAGTTATTAAGAGAGATTTTAAAAAGTTCTCTGAGGCTAAGGGACCTACCACATGTAATCACAGAAGCATTGTGGATAATTTTCGGGAAATCAACAATGGGAAAGAAATGTTACAAGATAAGGTAAATAATGTTCTGATTTTCCTAAAAGGGAGCAAAGACAACCTCTATGCACTCTGGACTGGTGGACTTTGCTTTTTTTTTTTTTTTTTACTTTTGCTAGAAAGGCTAATTAAATAGTTAATGGCTTTCAGAAATAAGAGCTAACTGAGAGCAGACCTAAGTTCAAACAGGGCAAATCAGCAGAAAGATATCATACTCATTTTTGAGAGAGTTGCTGGACAGGACAGTCAAGGAAATGCTCTAGAGCTCTGCTTCAAAGCATCCAAATCACTGATAGGTGTGTTTTAGACACTGTCGGTCTGGGATGGTCCCAAAAACTTTGCATTTCTAAAAGTTCCAGGTGACACTGATGCTGCTGGTCTGGAGAACACCGCTCATATATTTACTGTTGCTGGACATGGGGCAAGTCTTACAACTTTTGGAGAATATAGAAAGACATTGTCGGTTGGGAGTATTAATGGTGGTTGGTGGAGGGTGAGGGGCTTCTGTCTGATTAAACAGCGTCGGTTGCGAGTATTAATGGTGGTTGGTGGAGGGTGAGGGGCTTCTGTCTGATTAAACAGCATATGCAACTTTGTCATCACCATTTTACCTTGAACAGATTCTTCCATGTGTTGTTAGAGTACCCCAACCTTGACCGTCACCTGTTAAATAATTTCATCAGAGACTAAAATGACAAAAAATGTGTTTGTCAAAAAAGGAGCACCAGAAAGTTGGAGAGGGAGGCTAGTTAATAGTGTTGAATGGCAGAGTGTGGCTTTAAATGATCTTGGTACATTGGGACGTTGGACTGATAAAACAAGGTAATGTTTAGCAGTGATACATGTGAAATGTCTGCAGGTTAGCTATATAAATATAGGAGGCTTGAAATCATCTCCTAGGATCAAGGCTTAGGGATTTGGGTTGACTACTATATTGTTTGAAACAAGGTTATGGTAGGCTGTATCTTTCCCATCTTGCAGCCCGTTTGTGCTGCTATGCTAAACTGGGAAAGAAAAGAAAAAGCCAAGATACGTTTTGTTTTCTCCTAAGGGATTTCTCCCAAGGTCAGGCCATATCTATCAGGCCATTTGTTATAATTCTAGCACCATAGTTTAGGATTTTGACAAAATTGAGGGTATATTTTGAGGGATAAGACCAAGATATTTATGTATTTTTTTAAATTTTTTTTTTTAACGTTTATTTATTTTTGAGACAGAGACAGGGCATGAACAGGGGAGGGGCAGAGAGAGAGGGAGACACAGAATCGGAAACGGGCTCCAGGCTCTGAGCTGTCAGCACAGAGCCCGACGCAGGGCTTGAACTCACGGACCGTGAGATCATGACCTGAGCCGAAGTTGGACGCTTAACCGACTGAGCCACCCAGGCGCCCCAAGACCAAGATATTTAAAGGAATGTTGACGGACAGAGATTACCTAGAATGGTTGGAGGAATGTGGCATGCTTAGCCTTGAGTCTAAGACATCACATGACAGTTGTTTACAAATATGAGGATGTTCTATGCGTCTTACAAAATATCTCTGGGTAAGAGTAGGTCCAAGGTTGAAAAATAGGGGGATGTAAATTTGGCATCAGTATTAAGAAATGTTTTATAATGATGCAAGGTGCTTTAAAAAGTGGTAAGTTCTCCCTAAATGTTTGTGTTTAATCTGAAATTTGATGACTATCTGGAATGTTGTAGAAATTCTTGGATAGCTTTACTGGGGTAATAACACCAGGATCTTACTGGCTTATATAGCCTTTATGAGGAGTGCAGGTGAGCTGGCCTCATGGAGGTCCCATGGATCTTTCCAGGTCATTCATTGTCCAAGAGAATGGGGAATGCTTTTGATTGAGAAGAAATTGTAATTATAAGTAAGTCATAAATTTAGAAAAGTGTGATGCCAAGTAGCTGCCAAATTATCTCCTGAATTTCCAAGTTACACTGTATTAAATTTACCTGAGAAAATGGTAGTGAAGATACCACAGAGCGAGAGCAAGATTCTCAATTGCTTCTTGGGCTTTTTTTTTTTTTTTTCTTATGCAAAAGTACATGTCAGCGATTTGATTGTTATCGTTGTCTAAACATGAGTGTTTAATAGATGGTTGGAATAGGGCCCAGCTGGAAGGACGGACCTGAACCACCTGCTTACATGACCTTGTGGCCCTAGAGATCACTCCAGCCATGACTAAGTTGGCCTCTGGAAGCAAAATAATCCCCGGGAAACCGGGGAAGGAAGAGTCCAGTTTAAGCACAACAGGAAGGAAATTCAAGCCTGGTAACATGTTCTTAAGCCTCTTATATTAGTCATATCATTAATGCTAGCTTTCACAACTCATCAACACTCAAGTCTCAGGTTTTAATACAATGGAGGTTTATTTCTTGCTTACACAAAATCATATGCTGGCGAGGTGACTTTCCATCTTCTCCAGGGTCACTTCAGCAAGAAGAGAGAGATGCAAGAGGTATATTTAACTGCCTTACTTTGGAAGTGAGAAACATCACTTCTCCTTTACAGTTTATTAGCCTGAACCCATCACTTGGCCCCAGCTCATTGCAAGGGTGACTGGGAAATGAGGGAAGCACATGAAACACTAACCAGTCTTTGCTATACTTCCTGCACTGCATTGACCTCTCGTAATAGCTTTTCTGTCAAGGAGGTATGCCAGAATCAGTCATCTTTATGGATTGTAATAGAGGTGTTTTCTTTCTGCAGTGCCTTTTAGGGAGTAGTAGAAAAGGCTGACCCCATAGGCAGTGGAACATAGTGGCTTAGAGCATGGGCTCTGGCATCAGAGTCAGAATTCTTGATCCACTACTTACTGTGTGACTGTGATCAAATTATTAAGCTACTCTGCCTCAATTTCTTTATTGGTAAAACAGGGTCACTCATAGGACAGTTGCAAACATAAAATGATTATTAAGTGAGTGAAGTTTAGAATACTGTCTGTACTTATCATTGTCGCTGTATTTTCTAATCCTGTGCTAGCAAGATCATTGGTCCTTTGCATGTATGTATATCAAGAGCTAATAAGTAATCCTCATGTCTGTTTTTGGTTTTATCTATAGGGGAAAGAAGAGTTGATGATGGTCAGTTTCAATTAAAAGGTTTGAGTATGTTTCTTTGTCTTAATGAAGGGAAAGGTTAAAATCCAATTCTTCAGGATGCATTTGTAAACATTGGATGCTTTGTAATGGTTTGGGTTGTGCACAATTTTAATTCTCCTGTGTTTGCCTTCTGTGGCTTCTCTTAGGTATTTGAGGGAATTAAATCTGCATCTTTTAATTGTGTTAATTTATTTTAACTTGCGTGCTTCAGTAATAATGAACAAAGCAGCTATCAGAACTGATTTCGCTATGCTCCAGAGAATTGTAAGAGATTTTATGCTGCATGCATTAAGGATCTCTCAACATGTCTGTGGATTGACAGAGCTAGGAGAGTGAACAGCAAGCCACTAGGAATAGTTGACCTCTCCAGCAATCTGTTCTCTTTTCTCATCAGCTGTTTCCAAGGAAGCCTTCAGCAAGATGCTGTGTGACATTCAGCTGATACCATTTGCAGTCAGTCTAAAATAACTTTAAACCCATGGCCTTTTGGAGGGTGTCTCCTTTAGGAGAAAAATCATCAGTAAAGCTTGAGGCTGAGGTTGTTAAGTGTAAAATGGATTTTTTGCTGCAAGGTAGAAACTGAATCATTTAGCCTCAGTTTTAGTGAAGGGCTGAGAATTTATGTAACAGAGAGCTAAGTGCTCTCTTTTATATCAGGGCTTGCAAACATTAATGGTTGGCAGCAGGGACAAATAGGAAACTTTCTTCTGTGGCCTGGGTAGAGTGTTTAATGAGCTTGTCTCACAACTAGGCTGCCTAGGGGGCCCTGTCGGTTGGGCCTCCAACTTCAGCTCAGGTCATGATCTTGTAGTTCCTGAGTTTGAGCCCTGCGTTGGGCTCCCTGCTGACAGCTCAGAGCCTGGAGTCTGCTTCGGATTTTGTGTCTCCCTCTCGCTCTGCCCCTTCCCCACTCATACTCTGTCTCTCTCTGTCTCTGTCTTTTTTTTCAAAAATAAATAAACATTATAAAGTTTTTTTAATGAGCTTGTCTCACAACCAGTACATACTTGTATCTGCCTACAGTTGGGATAGAGGAATAGAAGGGCTTGGAAACCCTCCTTGCTATATCACTGCATCTTTTCCAAGGAAAGCTACTGTGCCGCAAAGCTCACTCTGCCTGGGAGGGAGAAATTGCAGAGAACAAGGCAGAGAAAACATGCCCTTGTTTGAGCCTGCAGAGGAATTAGTCAACCAGTTTCTATATATCAAGCTCTGAGAGCCATGTAGTATGGACAGAATTTTTTTTTTTTTTTTTTTTTGGTAATTTTTCTTAATGTTTTAAATTATTTTTGAGAGAGAGAGAGAGAGAGAGAGAGAGAGAGAGAGAGTACTAGGGGGGAGGGGCAGAGAGAGAGGGAGACAGAATCCAAAGCAGGCTCCAGGCTCTGAGCTGTCAGCACAGAACCCAATGTGATCTCAAACCTGTGAACCAGGAGATCATGACCTGAGCTGAAGTCAGATGCTTAATGGACTGAGCCACCCAGGCAACCCAGACAGAATTTCATATAAGGTAACTCTTTTGTCTGCAAGACATTGTGCACTCAGGTGTGGTGTGTACGTAGTTCTACGTAAAATTATAACAAATGAGATAAGTTATTACTGAGAATATGCTATTGGAACTCAGAGTAGGGAGAGTGTGTGCATGAGAGGCGTGTAGGGGGACCATGGAAGGTAGAGACAAACATAGCATAGTGGTTCTGGGTATAGTCTGGCTCTGGAGTCTGACCAACTTATATGAATCCTGGCCCCATTGCTTACTCATAGGAGATCAGACATAGGCAGTTTATTTGCTTGTGTTCAGTTTCCTCTATGGAATGGGGATAATAATAGTATCTATATCATACAATAGTTGTGAGTTGATGCATGTAAAGAACTTAGGATGCTATCTTGACATACTATGAGTTATTATTTAGGAGTTTTTGAAGAAAAATTAATTTAAAAAGTAGGTTGAGTTTATTGTGAAGCATCTCTAATGTGATATGATGCTAAAGAATTTAGATTTTATCCTATAAGCCTTAAAAATTTTAAGTAAATAAGTGGCATGAAGAAAGTGTTTTCAGGACATTGGAACACTGACAGAGTGGTCCAGGATGGATCTGAGGTAGAAAGAAACTTGCAGCAGGAAGACGGACTTGGAACCTATTGGAATAACTAATACAGGTGTGTTTGGTAAGCACCTGGTAAGGGTGATGGCTGGATTACATTGGACCTTTCCCTTTCGTTGCAGTGTGGAGAGGTGCTAAATTATAGATTGAGAAAATGACTGGAGATATAGTTTGGAGACTATCCCAGACTAGACCTCTGTAGACATGCCATTAAATTTAGTTTCATTTAGTTCTTTGAATTGATCTTTTTTAAAGGAAATTTTTAATGTTTATTTATTTTTGAGACAGAGAGAGGCAGAGAGAGAGGGAGACCCAGAATCCGAAGCAGGCTCCAGGCTCTGAGCTGTCAGCATAGAGCCCGACACAGGTCTCGAACTCAGGAACTGTGAGATCATGGCCTGAGTTGAAGTCAGACGCTCAACTGACTGAACCATGCAGGGGCCCCTGAATTGATCGTGAATGCTTTATTTCATAAAATGCTATACATTAAAATTAAAAGAAAAAGAAACATGACTGTCATATTTATTAAGCACAGTTCAGATTTGGTCCAGGAAATGATTTCTTCCTTATCCAATTTTGTTTTTCTCTACATGAAGAGTCTTGGTGACTCCTGTTCTTAATTTTCTTTTGTTCTTCTTCTTTTTTTTTTTAAATAATTTTGGTTGAATGTTTATTTATTTTTGAGAGAGAGAGAGGGAGGGGGAGAGCAGGGGAGAGGCAGAGAGAGACACACACACAGTCTGAAGCAGCTTCAGGCTCTGAGCTGTCAGCACAGAGCCTGATGCAGGGCTTAAACTCACAAACTGTGAGATCATGACCTGAGCCGAAGTCAGACGCTCAACCTACTGAACCACCGTCTGTTGTTCTTAATTGGGGTCCTATGCCTGTGCTTTCCTGATATTTTTCCTGTGCTGTCTTTTACAGATAAAATAGTGGAAATATCATCATGTATATAAATTCCAGAAATTTTCATTTAAACAACCTTGCTTCCTAGAGAAACCTGCATCATGCTTTATTTTGTGTTTGAAAGGAGTGTATATAACAGTTCCTAAATGATTCATGTCCCGCTCTGTGCAAGAGAAGTGTTTAGTAAAGTTCTGGAATTGTTAGGCCTTGTATGCAACAGAGACTAGGTTGTGGAATCTGGTCCTAATGGCCTGGTTGGGGCTGGTTCAAGACACTATGTCCTCCTGGATATTCTGGGTCTTTCTCACTGATGTCTTCTTTCTTGAGAAGATGTGAAGCTGCTGCGATCATATTTTTATGCCTCAGACTCGGCACAGGTAGCTTTTTGGTGACTTTACACCTATTCTTTCTGAATATCTTTGACTGGAGGTGCAAAAAAAAGATGAAAATGGCCAGAGTGTGATTTGAATGATGTAAAACCCACACCTGTGATGGGGATTCTAGAGAGTGAATGTGGGATCCAGGATCACCTTATCCAGTCGCTGATAATTGAATCATGAAGAAAATCACTGTCATACCTCAAAATCTCATTTGAAAATGGAAACGCTCTCACCTAAAAAATAAGAACTGAATGATAAGTAAATTTAAAAAAAAAATAGCTTCCAGGTTGCAAAAATAGATGCTTTCTTTTGGTGGTTTTGCTTGTCAAACCTAAGCTGAATGTGAATGGAGGATAACTCTTAACTGTTTTGGAATCTAGGTGGAAATGAGTCTGAATTGTCTTTTCCAAATCTTATGTGAACTATGTCTTTTGGCTGCCTGAAGTGAAAAATGTGTCATTGTTTACTAATTCAGAATCATACCCTGTAGCATTTAGGCCAAATTTGAGCCTGTCATAGCCAAATGTAAATTTGCATATTTTCATTTATTTCTTAACAACACAGCCAGCTGAATTGATAGGTCTGTCTTCTGAGCTCAGGCTGCATGCCTTCATGCCGGTGCCTGCTCTGCTTTGGTGCTGGGTCTTAGGTGCAGGATGAAGTCCAGAGAACTTGGCTAAGGCCACAGGATGTAGGCACACAAGTGTCCAAAAAGCCACCTTTGGAGAAGCCCACCTATGTGTTTTCTTAGGTTACTTTTCTAAGGCCAAGTGTAAAAGGAAAGGACATTTCTTTTTTTCCTTCTTTTTGAAAAAATGTTTGTTTATATTTGAGAGAGAGAGAGGCAGAGAGAGAGGGAGACAGGGGATCCAAAGCAAGCTCTGCGCCGACAGCTGAGAACCTCATGTGGGGCTCGAACACACAAACCGTGAGATCATGACCTGAGCCAAAGTTGAACACTTAACCCACTGAGCCATCCAGGCATCCCAGGACATTTCTTCTTTAACAGGGCATTCCTGCTTTGTGGACTTTTTGTTACTTTCTCTTCTCTGGAAGCTACTGTCTTCATACTGTAGGATAAATCAACAGCAGGATTCATCAGTAACAGCACATGGGTGTTTTATGCTACTCCCTCTTTAATTGCAATACATCCCAATTCTTCTCCTGCTCAGCTTGTTGCAGATTTAACAGTTCAGTGTCCTCCTGTTCTATCCAGCTGCCACATTTCTGCGTTTTTCTAGACCCCGTTACCATGAACAACCCAGAGCTTTCTAGTCTGCTTTCATGTTCTCATCTCCAGTCTAAGGCCAAGTAATTTTCTTTCAATTCTCTTTGGTATTTAGAAGACTCAGGTTGTTTTTGTCAGGCACTCAGTTTCAGGCCCCACTGGCTTGTTTTCAAAACCACCCTGCTAGTCTTATTCAGTTGCTAGTGAGTTTGCCTACCCAGATTCCATTAACCTGGAGTCTGGAGTAAACTTTTTCCTCTAGTTATGGGAAGTTCCCTCCCTGTTTTCTGAGCTTAGTCACTCATTTTCACTCAGGATGCCATTTCTCACCCTGTTTGTATTTTTATAACTTCTGATTTCTTTCTTGGCCTGTTAGGTTTGAATCAAGTCGTTCTGTACTTCCTTCTATTTTTGCTATTAATATGAGTACAGCGGTTAGTATAGGTCAGAAATTGTTCTCAGTCTTAGGTGAATTTTAACTCAGTCCTCAAAAGTCTTATGAGGGTAGGTACTCCTGTTATGCCTGTTTCACAGGTGGGGAAACAGGCACAGAGAGGGTAAGAAACTGTGCCAGGTCATCAGGTTGCTAAGTAGGGGAACCAGAATTTGAACTTAGACAACCTGACTCCAGAGCCTGGTGTTGTAAACAGTGCTGTATAGCACTTGCTAGTTCTTGGTATCTCTGCTCTCTGGAATCTTTTTTTGTTTTCATCTGGCCACCATGGCCCATGAATGGGTTAGCCCATTCATACGGTTTTCAGCCACAGTTTTATGTAGGCAGTTGTGATATTTTGGAAAAAGCTTCTGGCTTAGAATTAGGTCTGTGGTCCTGGTTTCAACATTTACCTAATCGTGTGACTTTCGGCAGGCTTCTTTAACCTCTCATACCTCAGTTTCCTCATATTATGGTCTGATCTAACTCATTGGGGTTTGGGAAGTTTAAATATGAGTAAGTACTGAGGTGCTTTGTAGATGTTCAGAAAATGGCATTTATTATGCTTATTATTAAAAATGTTGGGAACTTACTAACTTTAGAAGTATCTATTTTTAGTTAGCATTTAATCAGTCAAATCTGGTTTATAATGGATGGGACCAAAAAGAGGTTTCTCTTAATATTCATTCAGTTTGGGAGAAAGCAAGGACTTATTTATTTATTTATTATCACTTAAGAGCTGAAGGGATAGGAGGAAGTTTGCCATTCAAAACAAAATACTTTTAGCATCTAGTTAAGTATGAAGATACTTATCTTTTGCACATTTTTTCCTGTTTACTTTATCGTTAAAAACTATTGACTCATTTAATTGTCTAGCTAGAGTAAAGGCACGTACAAAAGTTTTCTAAAAGCACAATAAAATAGTATTTGCTTTCAGTAAATTGCAGTCTTTGAAACTGACTTCAAATTGTGTTAGGTGGTCCGAAATCATCCAGTTACTGCCTTAATTACCAGGGCTAAAAAATCACTTGATTTATGAATTACAATTCTGAGTACGTTTTGTATACTGAGCTTTCCACCTCCCTCAGTTTCCTAAAATAAGATGACTGGCCCTCCTTGGGTAGCATTTCATCTCTGTGATGTCTGCCTTTAATTCGGGTTGACTCTTCATAGGTAGGTTCCTTTCATTTATTTTATTTAATAGTTTTCTACTGAAAGAGCCTTTTTGGGGGGAAAGAGCATGTGCATTGATGATGTGTGTTATAAGCAGCAGGTTATATACTGCAAACTAACACTTTATTAAAGAATTTTTTCCCTCTGAGTTTGTTGAATGGTAGCAGATGTCTGAGTTTGGTTTCAATAATTTAGTCCTTTGGAGACCTGTGCAAGGAAATCTTTTGTCCAAGAACTTTGGCCTGCCTTAATTCCTGGGGTTACTGGCCATAGCCAGATTAGGTAAATGATTGGCCATAGCCAGATGAGGTAAATGATTAAAAGTAGCAGAACTCTTTCATAAACATAGTCTTCTGAAAATTCTCAAATTAGCTTTTTCTAAGTTCCAGTAATGATACACTTATCCAAAGGTCAGTTTTTCAGTTGCCTAGTAGAAATCACATTTTAGAACATCAGGGTTGGGAATGAGCCTTCCTGAATGACATCTGAGTGTAGCAGTGAGGAAACTGAGGCCAGGGAGGGTAATTCCTATGCCAGTCATATGGTGTCAGACCCAGAGAGGGTAAGAGCCTGACTCTGCAGTCAGACTGCCTGGGCTGCCTATGCATCTGGGCACTTGGAAAAGTTGCTTTGACTTGGCCTTGTTTCTTCATCTGCCCAAAGTGGGTTGTAATTCTTTCTGTGCTGTAATTTGTGGTTCCTGGAGTATTTTCTCATTCAATATCTCATTTGATGCTCACAGAATCATCTGATGGAGGCATGTCTGTTATTATTGAGTGCTGGCCCAGGGTCATCCAGCTTTTAAGTGGCAGGATCAGTGCCTTGTCTTATAACATGGGAGTGCAGCTGAGAACCAACGTGTTGTGTCCCAAAATGTTCCTGAGTAGGCACATAAGGGTTACAAAATTCATGCTTTAAAACTCTGAAGGACTCTGTGATTTTAGATAGCCCTTTGGCTGAGAACCGATTTGCTTTTAGTACAGTTCTAGAGAAATGCCTAATTCACATTGTCCTTCAGCTGTACCAGCTCGGGATGTGAAAGTAAAAATGTCAGATGTAGCATTGGTTATAAAAACAAACAGAACCATGGTTTCTGCCACTAATACCCTCTTCTTGCCCTAATAAACTGGCTGGGATCTTAGTCTCTGGGTATTTTTTCTGGTTCTGAAGAGGTCCTGTATGCTGTGTCCCGAGAGTAGCTGTGGAAACCCCTCTTCCCACGCTATGCATGGGTAGTCATGTTCCTGGGTATACAGGGAGGCAGGCACCATTCCCTGATGCAGAGATTGCCAGACTGATATGGGAGGGTCTCCCTCCAAATAGGATTGGTTTTGGGATTGCAGTTCCCAAAGCAACTAGTGATACAACCCATTTATTTTATTTGTTCTTTATTATTTTCTCCCCTGTGTTGGCTAGGAACTTTGGACAGGCCTAAAGATTATTGCATTGGTATTGTATTAAAAACTGTTCTGTAAATTGGTATAACCTGATTGGAAGGCAGCTGGACAATATCTGTTTAATTTTATTCATGCCCGTTGACCTAGGAATTTCCATGTCAAGGAATTTATCCTAGAAATAGTTGTACAAGTTTGCAGAGGTCTAGAGAGTTCATCACAGCATAGTTTACAATAACTCTTTATTGGAGCTTGGTTGTATAAGTTATGGTACATTCCTAGACTGGGATATTATACAAGGCTTAAAATGAGCTTTGTTAAGTACTACTATGAAAAGGTACCTCAAATAAGTAAGAGGAGCTCATTGAAGAGCAGTAAGGTAAGAATGATCCAATGTTGGTTTGTAAACAGAGTGTGGGGGAGTGACAGACTACAGAGGAAGAAAGGAATGAGTAAGAAAAACGTTTTATGAGCAGTAGTCTATGTGTTTAGAGCAGCAGTATACCTGGGTGGAGGGAGTCTATTTAAAAAAAAAATTTTTTTTTTAACATTTATTTATTATCAAGAGACAGAGCATGAGCAGGGGAGGAGCAGGGAGAGGGTGAGACACAGAATCTGAAGCAGGCTCCAGGCTGTCAGCACAGAGCCTGATGTGGGGCTCGAACTCCCAAACCACAAGATCATGACCTGAGCCAAATTCGGACGCTTAACCGACTGAGCCACCCAGGCACCCCAGGGAGTGTAACATTATTGAAGAGGACTTTCCACTTCATAAACTAACATTTATGTATTGTGTTAATTTTTTAAATTTTTATATACTTTTGAGAGCATGCATGTGAGCTGGGGAGGGACAGAGGACTTGAAGTGGACTCTGCGCTGACGACAGCAAGCTGACACAGGCCCACAGTCAAGAACCGTGAGATCATGATCTGAGCCAAAGTTGGATGCTCAACTGAATGAGCCACACTGGTGCCCCCTGTATTAAATGTTTAAATAAATACTCACATGTATTGCTTTTGCATTCAGAAAAACTTAAAAACAAAACCAACAGATAATTCCTTGTCAGTGACTCAGCCAGTGCCCGTGACCAGCCTTGAACCTGATGCTCCTTTGGAAGAGGAGGTTTTCATGCCCCGAGAGGTTTCAGGAAGGGACTGCAGTCTCTTGCTATCTCCTTGGGAGACTCAGCCCTGCGGTCAGCCAACACCACCAAGAAGCCTGATCGGCCTTCTCACATCAGAGCCTTCTTTCAGTGGAAACCCTGGCTCCTCTTTGCCCAGCACTGCACCGACACATACAACATGCATATCCACACCCATTCTCACATACTCAGGCCCCATCCCAACCTTCCCCCAATATATACACACAATGAGTAGCACTTAAGCCTTTGCTCTGAAACCTCTACAAACATGCTGTGTTGCCTGGTTTCCCAGCTGGCAACAGTTATTGAAGTGAAGGAGACAGAAAAACCATTGAAATACCAACCAAGGGGGGCACCTGGGTGGCTCAGTCGGTTAAAAGTCCAGCTTATGCTCAGGTCATGATCTCATGGTTCATGGGTTCGAGCCCCGCATCGGGCTCTGTGCTGACAGTCCAGAGCCTGGAGCCTATTTCAGTTTCTGTGTCTCCCTCTCTCTCTGCCCTTCCCCGACTTTCTCTTTCTCTCTCTCAAAAATAAACGTTACAAAAATAAAAAGAAATATAAACCAAGGTCTCAAAAAACCCCACCACAATTCAAACTCCATTTAGTGTTGATGCAACTATCCCAGGGTACCTCACTGTTAATACATGGTCACTGAGGTTTATGGTAACATTGGACAGGCATCAAGAACAGGCAAAATTCTATTTAAAACACTGTTTAGGAAGACAGAATTGTGTGCAATATATTTTTAAAAATTCTCTTAGAATTTGTTTAATAGTGTGGTATATTAAAGTGTAGGTTATCTGGAAATTTTCTGAGGCTGACCAATGGTTTCACTGACTTTAAAGCCAAAATCCGTCTTCTTGATACTCTCCGTCTCAAATGTAAAATGTCCACTTGAGGCCAAAAATCTTTCTGGAAACTCCTCCATGCTGGAGCAATATTCTGAATTTTCATTTCTGCATAAGCAAGCACTCCAACAGAAAAGACCTTGGCAATTGTCTCCTGAGGAAGGAGCCAAATTTTCACCTGCCTATGTACCACAATAGACTTTGTGGTGTATTCATTTGTATTAGATTGACTTATAAAGAGCTACTACTGTGCCTCTGGGGCTTCCTGTTTTGGCCTAGACAGATAGAACCACAATTGTAGAAACTTTGATGCTTTTCGAAAGTATATTTGTGTCTAATATCATCCTCAATGGGGAAGAACTGACAGCTTTCCCCCTAAGGTCAGGAACAAGACAGGGATGTCCACTCTCACCACTGTTATTCAATATAGTATTGGAAGTCTTAGCCTCTGCAATCAGACAACACAAAGAAATAAAAGGCATCCGAATCGGCCAGGAGGAGGTCAAACTCTCACTCTTGGCAGATGACATGATACTCTATTTGGAAAACCCTAAAGATTCCACCAAAAAACTGCTAGAACTGATTCATGAATTCAGCAAAGTTGCAGGATATAAAATCAATGCACAGAAATCAGTTGCATTCCTATACACCAACAATGAAGCTACAGAAAGAGAAATCAAGGAATCGATCCCATTTACAGTTGCACCAAAAACCATAAAATACATAGGAATAAATCTAACCAAAGAGGTGAAAAATCTGTACACTGAAAACTATAGACATTGAAGAAGACACATAAAAATGGAAAAAGATTCCATGCTCATGGATTGGAAGAACAAATATTGTTAAAATGTCGATACTACCCAAAGCAATCTACATATTAAATGCAATCCCTATCAAAATAACACCACCATTCTTCACAGAGCTAGAATAAATACTCCTAAAATTTATTCGGAACCAGAAAAAACCCCAAATAGCCAAGGCGATCCTGAAAAAGAAAACCAAAGCAGGAGACATCACAATCCCAGACTTCAAGCTATACTACAAAGCTGTAATCATCAAGACAGTATGGTACTAGCACAAGAACAGACACTCAGATCAATGGAACAGAATAGAGAACCCAGAAATGGACCCACAAACGTATGGCCAACCAATCTTTGACAGAGCAGGAAAGAATATCCAGTGGAATAAAGACAGTCTCTTCAGCAAGTGGTGTTGGGAAAACTGGACAGCAACATGCAGAAAAATGAACCTGGACCACTTTCTTACACCATACACAAAAATAAACTCAAAATGGATGCAAGACCTAAATGTAAGACAGGAAGCCATGAAAATCCTAGAGGAAAAAGCAGGTAAAAACCTCTCTGATCTTGGCCGCAGCAACTTCTTACTTGACACGTCTCAGGAGGCAAGAGAAATAGAGACAAAAATGTACTACTGGGACCTCATCAAAATAAAAAGCTTCTGCACAGTGAAGGAAACAATCAGCACAACTAAAAGGCAACCGACAGAATGGGAGAAGATATTTGCAAATGACATATCAGATAAAGGGTTAGTATCCAAAATCTATAAAAAACTTCTCAAACTCAACACCCAAGAAACAAATAATCCAGTGAAGAAATGGGCAAAAGACATGAATAGACACTTCTCCAAAGAAGACATCCAGATGGCTAACAGACATATGAAAAATGCTCAACATCACTCATCATCAGGGGAATACAAATCAAAACCACAATGAGATACCACCTGACACCTGTCAGAATGACTAACATTAACAACTCAGGTAACAGATGTTGGTGAGGATGTGGGGAAAGATCTCTTTTGCATTATTGGTGGGAATTCAAGCTGGTGCAGCCACTCTGGAAAACAGTATGGAGGTTCCTCCAAAAACTAAAAACAGAACTACCCTATGATCCAGCAATTGCACTACTAGGCATTTATCCACGGGATACAGGTGTGCTGTTTCTAAGGGACACATGCACCCCAATGTTTATAGCAGCACTATCAACAATAGCCAAAGTATGGAAAGAGCCCAAATGTCCATCAATGGATGAATGGATAAAGAAGATGTAGTGTATGTATGTATATATATATATATATATATATATATATATATATATATAATGGAGTATCCATCAGCAATCAAAAAGAATGAAACTGCGTGGATGGAACTGGAGGGTATTATGCTAAGTGAAATTAGTCAGGGAAAGACAAATATCATATGACTTCACTCATATGAGGACTCTAAGACACAGAACAGATGAACATGAGGGAAGGGAAGCAAAAATAATATAAAAACAGGGAGGGGGACAAAACAGGAGAGAGTCAAATATGGAGAACAAACTGAGGGTTACTGGAGGGGTTGTGGGAGGGGGGGGATGGGCTAAATGGGTAAGGGGCACTAAGGAATCTACTCCTGAAATCATTGTTGCACTATATGCTAACTAATTTGGATGTAAATTTTAAAAAATAAAAAATAAAATCAAAAAGAAATAAAACATCACAGTGAGGTAAAATATAAAAAGAAAGTATATTTGTGTCTTACGCAGAGTAGAACTAAGATTTTTAAAAAAAATTTGGGAGCTTTAAAATAGCTATTAAAATATCGGAATGAAGAACTGTGGCAGATATCAGAGATCGTCGCCTCTGTTGTGTCTTTCATACTAGTGTGGCTAGCTAGATAAGGAGCCCTGCCTAGAGGCTAACCCCAGGGCAGTGCATCTTAACTGTGGCTGCCCAGTGGAATCCCCTGAATGACTTACAGTCTGCCAGGCCTGGGCCCCATCCCAGACCTACTGATTTTGAAGTTTTGGGGTAGACTCAGGCATTAGCATTTTTTAAACTTCCCAGAGAAGTTGTGCAGCCTTCCCTGTTGTGCAACTTCCCTGTTGTGCAGCCAGGGTTGAGAATTGCTGCAGACGGGATGGATTAATGAGTATTTGTTGTGGAGAACAGCTCTCCCTGTGTGAGGAAGAACACAGAGTGTTTTAAGTTCCATTCTTGCCTTCCTGCCCAAATGTCCATATGAAGAAATGAGTATTCCTTCTTCTCTTTGATATATCACACTTGTTAGAGTTCATAAATTAAGAATGGAAGGAAAAAAAACCCCAGAAAACTGAGGTTGAAAATGTAAACTGAGACCAAAATGAGACTTAAATGAGAGACCTGAAGGCTTCTTATGACTTAGGTTCTCAGTTTTGTAGCAGCCAGTAAACCAGTGGTTCCCAGGCTTTCTTTGTTCACTTTAGCCCATCTGGGCTTATCTGGGCTGCCAGCAGTATGCTCTAGGTAGAGTGCTGTGCCAGGGCTTTGTGTTTTCACACTGTGTGTGTGTGGACACACACACGCACACACATACGTAAATGTGGTTTTGAACCAGTCTCGGCACCCCTTGTGATTCGCTGAAATAAAGCATTCCTGCATGAAGTAGAACAGCTGGAATACATTAAATATCAACATTTGCAAAACTGTGCACAAAACCGTGGGTAAAGATTCATAAGTAAAGAGTGGACAAGAGTAGATACTGTATACAGCCATTTATATGAAATGGGCAGATCCAATTTATACTGACAATTCCAGTTTACAGTGACAGAAGCAGATCAGGGCTTGCCTGGACGCAGGAGTGAGGGCAGGTACACTGAGAAGGGGCACAAGGGCATGTTTTGAGGTTATATCTTGATTATGATATATGGTATATAAACTTGTTGAAACTCAAGTAGGTACATTTAATATGTAAATTACTACCTCAGTAAAGCTTATTTTTATTTTTTTCAAGTTATTTAACTTTCAGTTGGTTAACATATAGTGTAATATTAGTTCCGGGCGTGGAATTTAGTGATTCATCACTTATATACAACACTTAGTACTCATCCAGAGTGCCCTTCGTTAATACTCATTGCCTGTTTACCCATCCCCCTACTCACCTCCCTCTAACCATCAGTTTGTTCTCTATGGTTAGGAGTCTGTTTCTTGGTTCGCCTCTTTCCCTGCGCCACCCCCCCATGTTAATTTGCTTCGTTTCTTAAATTCCACATTTAATTTGTCTTTCTCTGACAATTTTGAATAAAGCTTGTTTTTAAAAAGTAGACAAGGGATAAAAGTGGACAAGGAGTAATGGTGTGAGTGGAGAGTGCTGGTGTTGCTGTGTATCTGGGGTTTGTATGTCATGAGCATTTTCCAGGGAGGGACATGGTTATTTTCTCAGTGCTTAAAAATCTTACTTCATAAGCACGTATTGTAGTTTTCCATCTATGCCAGCAAGGGTGCAATCAAAAAAGCTAATTTCAAAAAACTTACAAAATAAATTGTATTACTCATTGCAGCTCCCCCACCCCCCTTTTCTTTGATGCATATGATTGAGTATGGTTATATCTGGCCCCCAAATTCACTCCATGGTGGAGATGAATCTCAGAATAAACCCATTGTGTTAGCTCATCATATGGCCAGGGCCTGCCTTTGGCATGGAAACATTAAGTTACAGATGGTATTTTTATTTTTCCTCTTAAAAAAAAAAAGCCTCAGAGCCTGGGTGGCTCAGTCAGTTGAGCATCTGGCTCTTGGTTTTAACTCAGGTCATGATCTCACAGTTTGTGTGTTCAAGCCCCACATCAGGCTTTATGCTGACAGTGCAGAGCCTGCTTGGAATTCTCCCTCTCCCTCTCCCTCTCCCTCTCCCTCTCCCTCTCCCTCTCCCTCTCCCTCTCCCTCTCCCTCTCCCTCTCCCTCTCCCTCTCCCCCTCCCCCTCCCCCTCCCCCTCCCCCCCTCCCCCTCCCCCTCCCCCTCCCCCCCCTCTCTCCCTCTCCCTCTCCCTCTCCCTCTCCCTCTCCCTCTCTCCCTCTCCCTCTCTCCCTCTCCCTCTCCCCCTCTCCCTCTCCCCCTCTCCCTCTCCCTCTCCCTCTCCCTCTCCCTCTCCCTCTCCCTCTCCCCCCCCACCCCCAAAAGGCCCAAATAACAAATTCTTTTTAAGCTCCCCATGAGCTTCCGATTATTGCCTCTAGTTGGCAGAAGCATAGGAAAGTTATCCAAAGGATCTCTTGGGGAGAAGAGATGACAGAGATGTGATAGAGAACATGGGTATAGAGCCTGACAGACTGGCTTTGAGTGCCAGCTTTGCCACTTACCAGCCTGTGATCTTGCACAAGTTACATATCCCTTCGGTCCCTCAGCTTCCTTATTTTAAAATGGGTATAATAGAATCTTTCTAAAAGCCTTGTGGTAAGAAATAACTGAAATAATGCACATAAAACCTTTTGTGTTATGCTGGCACATAATAAGTGCTCTATAGGTGTTACTATGTGTTTGTATAAATAATATAATATTTATTGGTGTATATATACACACACATGCTCTCTATATAAATATATAAATTTATATACATATGTATATATGTGTGTGTGTGTGTGTGTGTAATTTGTTGTGACCACAGAGTCATATACATAAATAAATGATATAGATCACAAGGAAGTTGGAACTAGCTTTTAACTGACTATACCAAAAATAAGGTATAATGCCAGGTGGAACTTGTTACAGGTCTTGGTAAGACAGGCTGAAATCCAGTCTCAAATTATATCCCTTGTTGGGATTTAAAGAAAAGCAAACCAAGTGCTGACATTTGCCAACTGTTAGAGGAATCTAGCACCACAAGCTGTTTCTTGGATCACGGTCCCCTCTGGGCCTGGCAACAGTTCTTGGCAGGAACCACTTAGCCAAGACATCTAAACTTCACTTCCTTTTGGTAAAATACCTGTTATTACCTAGTGATAAAGGTGGGGGAAAGTCACTTTTACAGTTTGTGGGTGCATAAATTGGACTACTCTTGATTGACTCATTCTTTCTATACATGTATAAGTACATTCTGATTATAAGTTATTCTTCTATTCATTTAATGTCTATTATTATGCACTTACTGTAAACCAAGCATTGGGTTAAAATGTTGGACAAAAAGAGATGTTGCCACTGCTCTTCTGTTGTTTGTAGTCAGGCGGGCTAAAAGGGCATTAGAAAAAACCACTTGATGAGATGAGTGCTGGGTGCATCCCATGAAAGCTTAGAGCAAAGAGAACCTGACAACCCCTGGCTCAGAGAAGATTTTGCTGAAGATGTGATCACTGAGCTGAGTCTGAAGGATGGGTTAGGGGAGTGGTGGTGTGGGGTGTGTTGAGTAGAGGGGAAAGCATGTGAACTATCATCCAAGAACTGCAGGAAGCCAGTCTGGCTAGAACAAGAGAGTGAGAGGGAGGAGGAGTGAGGTAGGGTGAGCCCTGAGAGACAGGCAGGAGCTAGTTTAAGTAAGGCCTTGTAGGACATAATAACACTTTTGGAAGTTTTACTAAGAGCAATGAGAAGCAAGGGGTTCAAGCAAGGGAGTGGGGGGAGAGAAAGATGGAAGGCTGGAGGGAGATGCATACAAGGCAGAGAGACATAGAATTGGCTGGCTGCTCTGGAGAATAGATTAGAAAGATCTAGATTGAATATGTGAAGATGAGTCGTATAGGTGAGAGATGATAGAAATGAAGAGAAGTCAATGTGTTTGAGAGAGAATCAGGTGGTAACATTGATAGGTTGTGTTGGATATGCAGGGTGAAGGAACTACATTCTGGTTTGTGCAACTGCATTGTCAACTTCAAGCACAAGAGAGGTCAGGTTCAGAGCACGAGGATATATTCGAGTATGAACTGCCTTTGAACTCCAAATGGACGTGTGTAGTAGGAAATTGGACAGATTGGTCTTGAGCCTAGTGGAGAGGTCTAAGACCAAAGCATGATTCTGAGCCATCTTGTACAAGTGAGCCTACCAAAGGAGAGGGTACAGAGGCTGAGTCAGGAAGTGGCCTTCAGGATGGACCTTGAGTGCCTCTAATACTTAATGGCGTGGTAAAGAGGCTGAGTCTGAGGGAGCCTGCAAAGGGGTAGCTAGATTGGAAGGAAGAAAGCGTGCAGAGAAGAATGGGATGGTGAGCACACACAAATGCTGCTTCAGTCAAGAGGGTTTTGCAAAGCTTGTGCACTTAGCCACATGTTAGTCAGTGGCAGCCATGGGGAGGCAAGTTTTGGCAGCAAGATGAGAGAGCCAGAGTGGAGTGGGTTAAGAAGTGAGGACGAGGTAAGAAAATGGAGACATCCTATCTAGTGACTCTGTCAAGAGCTTTTGATTGGTAGCTGTAGGTTGGGGTGGAGATACTAAATGAAAGGAAAGTTTCTCCTCTTCCCTTTAAAAATGAGACTTGAGCATGTTTAAATATAGATGAGATTAAAACCAATGCAGGAGAGAGAAGGGATAATTTATAGTGTTAAGGTTTCTAAGAAGATAAGAAGGGCTAGAATCTGGTGTAAGGGGAGGGATTAGGTTCAGGTGGGCTGTTATAACAACCGATGCAATCTTGGTGTACCAGTGACTTTTTATAGCTAAATTCTGAGCCAATTTATAGTTACTTTCTGATGTTTTTAGATTTGATAGTGTTTCAGGACACAGTCTTAATGTTCCTCATTTCCAGTTAAGAGCAGAGGCTTCTATCTCTCTCAGTACTTAAGGACCTTATAATAACATGAAACTAGTATTTATGTGGTTGAGATAATGTGACAAGAGAATTACACTGTGTTTTTTTTACCCCTTCAGCCAAGATAGAATTTTATAAAAATTATCGTAGTGGTGATTTCATTACCAAAAAAGTTCAGTAACTGTGTTTTCTATCTGTAGATTTATGTATAATGACTTGAGTAAGTATTTTAGAAATTATATGGCAAAACAAAACCCATAAGTAAATATTTTCTGTAAGGAAGTGCTTCTTTTATGTTACCTTCCAAATAGCATCTAGAAATGTCCCAGTGCTAATTGTGCTAGAATAAAGTACTTTTTATATGGACACAGAGTTCAACTTTGTATTAATAAAAGAAAAAGAATGGAAGGAAATACTGTATAATGTTGACAAAATGGAGGGATTTGGGGTTTTTATTTTTCCTGTATTTTCTAAACAATTTTCAATGAGCATATATATTTTTAAAATGAAGAAAATAGGCAATAAAATCCAGCTTACAACATTTCATATATTCCACACTCTATTATAATTATTTATTTTTTTAATGTTTATTTATTTTTGAGAACGAGAGACCAGGTGAGGAGCGGAGGGAGAGAAAGGGAGAACAGAATCTGAAGCAGGTTCCAGGCTCTGAGCTGTCAGCACAGAGCCCGATGTGGGGTGTGAACTCACAAACCGTGAAACCATGACCTGAGCTGAAGTTGTACACTTAACCAACTGAGCCACCCAGGCACACCTGGCCAGTAATGATTTCTGAAAGGAAATATTTTGTGTGGTAGAAAATGTCTCTTATTCCTAAGACATATTGAATTATGGTTTTTCTTACATATATGGTTTATCTTATATCTTCTTTTAAAATACCAGTTTTGGAGCCAAGTTAAGCTGGCTCTTTATCTTAGCAAAGCATGATTTCATTTCACAGTGATCATTTGGTACCAGTGACTTTGGCAAATAAATTTAAAAGACAAACTGCTTCATTTGTACATAATGGTTCCCTTGAAGAGAGTCTGAGAGTCAAACAGTAGATAGACATAAATATAAAGGGAGTTTCATTCCCAGAGTATAGTAAAATTGGCAAAACCCCTTGCTGTGTGTGACCTTAAGATCTTTAAAATTTGGATCCTTGTAGTTGAGTGATAGATAAAGCATCAAGTTGGTCATTTTGTAGCACTTTATTTACTTGATAACATCTGACGTCACTTTTCTTATTTTAAAAGTCTCTAAGCATTAACTAGTGACACGTAATACTGAATAGCATTCACTGAAAATAGCATATCCATGTGCAGTGTAAGTAAAATGTTACCTTAGGTTTTGGAGCATTAATTGGATTAATTATGTAGTCATTGTATATGTCGTCTGACCATGGTAATGTGTGTGTCAGAACACATTAACCTTTCAAATGTGTCAGGAGGCATAATGGTGTTCATGGTTTAACATTTAAAAAATTGTTGTCAGGGGTGCGTGGGTGGCTCAGTTGGTTAAGCATCTCATTCCCGCTCAGGTCATGATCCCGCGGTCTGTGAGTTCGAGCCCCACGTTGGGCTCTGTGCTGACAGCTCAGAGCCTGGGGTCTGCTTCCTATTCTGTGTCTCCCTCTCTCTCTGCCCCTTTCCCGCTCATGCTCTCTTTCTCTCAAAAATAAATAAAGGTTAAAAAAAATAAAAAAAAATTTTCTGATGAACTTTAATTTTTAAAAAGATAGTATAAGTCTGTATTGTTCAAATATTAGTGCATAAGAAATTTAGATCATACATAAGAGAGATTGCATGTTTGTGAAACTGAATTTTACTGCCAAATGTGGTATTTTATTGGTTCTTACTTTTGGTGACTGAGTGATAACATAGATGGGAAAAACCAGCCACCTGGAGTTAATCTGTCCTGCAAAAATCTGACTCCCCACGGCTCACCCGCTTGTATGACAGATTCCTGACATGTGAGAAGAATTGAGTACAATCCTTTTTGAAGCTAACTGAAGTCTTTATTGTGGCTGTTTCTCAAATTTTGTATGTACATTGACAATTTAGTTTTCACATGGAATTAGTTTTTCAGGATCGTGTTTACTGAGTAAGCTTTAGGGAAAGTTTTACCCTCCCTAGGGTAGCAAAGTCCTTGCTTGGCCCCTACTCAGGGTACAGCACAAGTACTTTTTTTTAACCTAAATATTTGAAGAGCAGCCACACTGTTTAGTTTTAGTATTTTTTCCCCTTTTGTTTGTTTTTTCCATTTTGATGGGATTTTTTCCATATACACTTTAAGCTCATAACAAGTATTTCTAGTCACCTTCTACTAGAATCACAACACCAAGTGCTAGTGATCTAACCAGTCTGGGTAGTGTGATGTAGTCTTTGATTTAGAGATGCTGTCTTAAAAGAAACGTGATAAATTCACTAGATTGTCTTTGTATCTGACAAACTGAGATATTCAAGGGAATATCTTAAGGTATTCTTGTTTAGAAAAATAATTTGAAGGAAGGTATCACTCAACCACACAACAGTTGTTCCTTCTTGATCCTGTACACCTCTCACAGGCATGCTTGACCAAGGGAAATCTGTTACAATGAGGACTGTTACAATGAGGACAATGAGAGATAATTGTGTTAAAGAACGTGATGTTGATTTTGGAGATTGCACTGGCAGGGGTCGAGGGGTATATGCATGTATACTCTTATATCTGTCAGCCTGTCTGCATCTTAAGCTGACCGGTACTGTCCCATGAACTCTTTGAGAGCAAGATTGGGACTCAGGGGCATGTCCCCAGAGCTGGTCTGTTGTCCTGTACCTAGTAAGCATTTTGTAAATGCTGGGCGAACCAAAATGCAACCATTAAATGCAATCTAGTCCTGGCTCTCCAACGAGTTTTCATCCTGTAAATAGCATGAGGACGTGAGACTGGCCAGAAATGTAGCGCTATGGGAGTTAAAGGTGGAAGCTGCCAACTTTGTTTTGTTTTTCTTTCTAATCTTCCTATGGCTGATGCTGCAGTAAAAATCAGACTGGATATTGTGAAACACAAAACTTGAAATGACAAAAGAGATGAAACATCCAGCTTTAGTTTCTCTTTTAAAGTTATTTTGATTCACTAAACAAGTATCAGTTGGTGGGGAAGAGCCTTGTGTTTGTTTTAATTTTTATTGAGAAACACCAGGATCATCTTGGGTTGGGAAATTTGGGTTCTTTAGGTACCTCCCATACTGAGGCCAGAGTTTACTGAAGTAATTTCAGGGCCTGAACCACATCCAGACTTCTCTCCCTTTTTTCAATCAAAATAATGATAGTTAATGGTTTAAATAACATGTATGACTATCCTGGAAGGGACTATAAATTACCACAAGGGACCTTGGGAGGGGGGGTGTAGATTTGGGGATTGGTTAAATGTACCAAGGACTCATCAGCTCCTCACCTAACTACTGCATTCCTGGGTCTTGACTTTTCTTAGGCGGCAAAGAGAAAGCATCTTGGGCAATTGTCCTTTTTCATCATACCCTAGAGGCAGCACTGAATGGAAGTACCTTTTTGCTTTTCTAGCATGTTTAGTTCACCTATCATTTAGATCTGCAGAAGATTAAAATGGTTAATAAGTTGTGGGGCCAGGTGACTGAGGTTTGAATATTTGGTCTGCCAGTTTCTAGTTTTGAGACATTGGGCCAGTTATTTAAATCTCTTTATGCCTCAGTTTTATCATCTGTATCATCTCATTGTGCTATCTGAACATTAAACTCTTAAAAAAATTTTTTTTATGTTTATTTTTTTGAGAGAGAAAAAGAGACAGAGTCGAGCGGGGGAGGGGCAGAGAGAGAGGGAGACACAGAATCCAAAGCAGGCTCCAGACTCCAAGGTGTCAGCACAGAGCCTGATGCGGGGCTTAAACTCATGAACCATGAGATCATGACCCGAGCCGAAGTCAGATGCTCAACTGACTGATCCACCCAGGTGCCCCAGTGCTAGCTGAACATTAAATGAATATGTGCATAAAAAAATTAGCTCAGTGCCCAATATGTAATAAGCGTTCAGTAAATGCTATACAACCTGTTCTAATACTGGGTATGTTATATTCTAGCTGTCTCAGATATGTAGATCAGCAGCTCTCAAAATCTGGTCCTTGGTCCTTTCAGGGGTAGTTCATGAGGTCAAAAATACTTTCAAAATAATGCCAATAATTATTTGTGTTTTTCACTATGACGCTGCACTAATGGTACAGGGGCAGTGGTGGGTAGAACTGTTGGCTCATTACCAGGCATTAAGGCAGTGACAGCACATTGTGGTTGTTACTCTCTCTTGCTGCAAACTCACAGTAAAAAGAAAAAAAAAAGTTTACTTCAGAATATCCTCAACAAAGCAATAAAAATATTAATTTTGTTACATCTTGCCTCTTGCATACACATTTTTTTCAGTATTCTGTGTGAAGAAATGGAAAGTATGTATGAAGCACATCTGCTTCATACCAAAGTACAATGGTTGTCTCCAGGAAAAGCAACTGGGGATTATTGAGTTGCAAACTAAACTTGCCTTTTGTTTTTGTTTTTTTTTTTTCTTTTCATGGAACATCATTTTTAGTTGAAAGAACAATTGAGTGATTTATTCAGGTGGCTATTTTCCTGAAATAAAACGACATGGTCCCTTTAAGGAAAATGGCTGTCAATATTTGTTGCCAGTGATAAAGTTTATGCTTTCATGGAAAAATTAGAATTTGGGGAAACTTGTATCGGCTACCTGAGTTTTTAACAGTTTACTGTTACTTAAAGACTTTTCTGATGAGATGGGGTTATACTAATGTGATTTAAAAAAAAAATGAATAATGAAATATGTCAATATTTAGAAGATCTACATAATTCAATGAATAAATATTTTTCAAATGATCAACATAAAATTTTAGGGAATCTTGCTTGAATAAAATACCCATTCAAAGCACAAGAGAGACCAATGGATTTTTATGTAACATACTACAAAGGTTCACTGATGTGATTTCAGATTCTGAATTTGCAGCTAACCTTTAAGAAACTAACACTTGTCAAATTTTTGGCAGGATATCAAAGAAGAATATAATTATCTGAAAAGGCTATTAAAATACTCTTCCCCTATCCATCTTCATATATGTGAGGCCAGATTTTCTACATTTACTTCAATCAAAGCAGTGTATTGGCATCGATTGAATGATGAAGCAAATAGGAAAACTAGCTGTCCTCTCTTAAGCCAGACAGGAGAGAGATTTGCAAAAATGTAAGATAACATCACTGTTAAAATTTTTGCTTTGAGAAATGTTACTTTTTGTAGAAATACATTTTTATTGTAACATAAAACTTTTTAAGATGAATAAAGAAATATTAAAATTGCTCAATTTTAATTTCCAATATAATAAATATCAAAAGATACAACTCACATAAACCACAACTATTTTGAGGTCTATAATTTTAAGAGTTATAAAGGGGTCCTAAGACTAAAGAGTTTGAAAATAACTGATGTAGGTCCTCCCTGGCTGTGTAACATTAGATAAGTTATTTAAACTCTTAACTTCTGTTTCCTTATCTTCAAAATGGGAAGAAAATGGGGTTGCTATGAATATAGAGGTAACCTCTTTAAAGGAACCTAGCTCAGTTCCTAGTATTTAGTAGCTGTTGCTCTTTTGGGGTCATTTCAACCACATTGTAAAATCTCTTTATGTGTCTGTGTATTAGAAATATGCAGAATCTCTATTATTGCTGGGATAGGTGTTTAAAAAATACCTATTAAACAAGTGAATTGGTCTTAGAAGAGTACCTTTGAAATAATCCTTGATTATTCAGGAACTGACCTTAAGTATTGATTTATAGTTTAATAGTGATGGGCTCTATCAGTAGCAGTTTTAGCATAACATTAAAGAACAGCTTTGGAACAGAGAAGACTTTGCATGTCCCACTTGTCTTGTTCCTGGCTCTGCCACACATGAACTCTGTGACCTTAGAGAAGTCCCTGCCTCTCAGGCTGATCATTAAAACAAAACAACAAAACAAAACAAAACAAAACAAAACAAAAAAGTGGTGATATGCTGAAATCCTACCATAGAGTTTCAAGTTCAAGCCATAGTGGATTTCATAGTGATTTTTTTTCTTAAAGGCACAGGTGGAGGGAGAAGTAGGAAAGGAAAGAGGAACATGTGGATGATTTTGTGACTGAAAATTAGAAGTTATCAAATAGATGAATTAGAGATAACCATTTGAATTGCATAGGAATTTTTCACTTTAGGAATAGATTGGCCGCATAATAGCACCTTTAGTGCAGAGTATTAACTGCTCAACACAGAAGCTGATTAAGAGATGAAAATTAGAGTTTAAAGAGTAACTATTATCAGAAATGAGGGTAATGACTGAAGTTTTAACCCAATTTAAGAAGAAAACAGATTTCTTTGTTCATACCTGTGTCACTGGTATAACTTATTGTTTTATGCAACAGGTGTATTTCCAAAAAAGTTATATATATAGAACTAAAAAAAAATTTTTTTAAGTTTATTTATTTTGAGAGACAGAATATGTGAAGGAGGGGCAGAGAGAGAGGGAGAGAATCCCAAGCAGGCTCCACAGTCAGTGTGGAGTCAGATGTGTGGCTCAAACTCACGAATTGTGAGATTATGACCTGAGCCGAAGCCAAGAGTCGGTTCTTAACTGACCAAGCCACCCAGGTGCCCCTGTATATAGAATTTTTTTTTAAATTTAATATTTAAATTCATCTTTGGTTACTTTGGGTAAACCTTTTTAAAAAAATTTTTTTAGTGTTTATTCACTTTTGAGAGAGAGGGAGAGAGAGAGAACGCAAGTGGGGTAGGGGCAGAAAGAGAGAGGGAGACACAGATGCCAAAGCAGGCTCCAGGCTCTGAGCTGTCAGCACAGAGCCTGACGTGGGGCTTGAACTCACGAACTGTGAGATCATGACCTGAGCTGAAACCGAGAGCTGGACGCTTAACCAATTGAACCAGCCAGGCTCCCCTGGATAAACCTTTTTAATGAATGTGTTTAAACACTAAGCCTGTTAATTGCAGAGAAACATGATTATATAATTTGTTACAATTTGTTATAGTTTTTTTCCTGTCCTTTGATCTTGTAAGTGAAATTGCTCACATTTAATTCTTTCCCTCTCTCCCTCTCTCTCCCTTCTGTAAGCTTTCAAGGGGCAGGGGTGTGGTCTGTGGGGAGGAAGAAGAAAGAGAGGGAGAAATAGTCCTTGAGGTTATAACCTTTGAATTCTCTCTGATCTAGCAGACAAATGCTTTAGAAGCCAATGCTGCACTTAAAAAAAATGGCTAAGCTGTCATTCTTTAGAGTTTTGACTTGTATTCTTATTGCAAAATCCAGTAAAGCCACGTTCATTTTGTTGAGTAAGGTGAAGCATCCTAAGCATGTGGTCTATAATCAGGCTAAGGAGACCCACAGTCTGGGTTAGCCCTCTGGCTCCAGCACTTAGAGGGTGTTGGTCTTATGTTGAGTCATGTAGCTTCATATTATGATCCTCTGTTTTCATATCTGTAAAGTGGAGAAAGTAATATCTATACCATGGGTTTGATGGTATTGAGGTATGTAAGGTATTTAACGCAGTGTCTGGGAAGAATGGTGCATTTTCTACGGTTGAGGAATGGCACAGGCATAGGGAGAGCATATCGTGGACAGAGTATCAGTGTGCGAACCTTCTTGGTATATCACTGTGAAATATTTGAGTCATATGGCACATTTTTATTGGTGTAAGTTAATACTGATTGTCTGACAGTGGGGAAGGAGCATTAGAATTGAATCAGAAGAGCTGGGTTGGAATTCTGGCTCCATTACTTGCTGTTTTAATTTGGATGGATATTTTTATTTTTCTCAGCTTTGGTGCCCTCATCCTGAATGAAAATAGTAATCATAGTTGCCTGAGAAGACTATTGGAATGACAACCCTAAGAGTGCCTGTTGTACAATAGCCCTAATAAAGAGGAACTCTCTAAATTTTGTAAAGTTAACTTTCTAACTGCTTACCTTTGACTGAAACTTTGAATTTTAGCCAGTCCTTCGTGTAATTTTTGTATCACTTAAGAATAACTGAACAGGGGCACCTGGGTGGCTCAGTCGGTTAAGTGTCTGACTTTGGCTCAGGTAATGATCTCGCTGTTTGTGTGTTCAAGCCCTGCGTAGGGCTCTACGCTGATAGCTCAGAGCTTGGAGCCTGTTTTGGATTCTGTGTCTCCCTCTGTCTGTGCCCCTCCACCCCCCTCTCTGTCTCTTTCTCTGTCTCTGTCTCTCTTTCTGTCTCTCTCTCTCTCTCTGTCTCTCTCTCTCTCTCTGTCTCTCTCAAAAATAAATGTAAAAAAAAAAAAAAAAAGAATAACTTAACAGACTACCGTGCACAGTGGCCATAAGATTACGATATATACTTTTGCTTGAGTGTTTTTATAATGTTTTAAGTACTTCTCCCTTCTCTGCTTTTCTTAATAAGATATCTGGTAGAACATATCTCATCAAGAGAAATAATCCATTCCTTCCAGTAAAACGTTTGGATCACAAAATAAAAATTTCTTCAATATGGAAACAAAACCAAATTCACATTTTGGGTTTTATAAATTTAATTATGCTTAAGCTTAGAAAATCAAATGTTTTCTGGAAAGGAACTTTTCAGTTCTTCCTAGGAGAAATACAGTAATAGAACATGAAATACAAAACACATATTTTAATTACATAGTGTAAGAAAGGACAAGATCTCCAATAAAATTTTCTGGTATCTCCCCCAAGTTTTTTTTTTAGCAATTTCTTCACCATGTAGAATTTTAGAACTGGAAGGTAACCCTAATAGAACATCTAGCTCAATTTCATAGTTGAGAAAACTGATGCTCAAAAGGGGTCACAGCTAGTCGGTGGCAGAATTGAGAACTGTGACCTTGGCCTCTGGAGTCTCACCTGAGTGGCTTCTGTTAGGCATAGGACATTCTGGGGCTCATTGTGTTCATTTGCTTGTCATTTTTATCAGTGCCTTTTATTTGATCCTTACCTATCTGGAATGTGGTAAAACATTATTAAATCTTTTTAGTTGGACTAATGTTCTAGTACCATGAGTACCTTGGTCTTACCTCCTGAATGAGGATTCACTTTGGGACAGGGATATGAACATAGCTTCTCTTTAAAACATTATGTCAGCTAAAGTGCCCCCCCCCCCCGATTATCTCTGCCCCCCCTTCTACTGTGAGACCTTTGAATGAAAGAAAATAATTTTCCCTTTACTCTTTTCTCAGCTTTTAAATTTATTTTTTTGCCTTATTTTTTATTTAGTTAATGAAACACTTTTTCAGTTTCTTTTTAACCTTTAACTCTAAGGAAATCTCATATCAATGTAGTTGTCTGACAGGTTTTTGTCAAATAGTAAAACACATCTATTGTCAAAGAAGAGAAGCAAAGTAGAATAATTAAGCAGATGATGTTAACTGTTATGGATAAAAAGATATCCAGATTTTCTGATGTATATCCAATATATTATATATATATTCTCTTAGCTCTGCTGTCTTCAGAAATAGTAGTTTTTGACAGTGATACCTTTTATTCTGAGAATTTGACTGGTATTGGCAATATTTCCTTGACAGTAAATTGGAGTGCTACAAAGTGTCATCAGTCATATTCACACTCTTGTGAGTAGACAAGAGAGGGAAGGAGGGTGGCTGCTTGTGAATTTTTTTTTTTTTAGCTAGAGAATAAACTTTTGTTAATTAATTCTCTTTAGAGTATTTTAAGTGACATGAAGCATGAAGGAAGGTGCAGCCCAAGTTGATAATGTGATTCTGATGTGGGCTCCCATTATGGGTTTGGATTTTTCCCCTACAAAGGCAAGTCTCGAAAAGACTGGCCTGGTGCCATGTGTTATTATGTTGTTTCTCTCTGTCTGAATAGGGGATTTGGGCATAACAAGTTCAGGGAAAAGCAATGGCTGTGTAATTTTTATACCCTCATGAATTAGTTATGACTCCCACGGCCCTCAATGAAGGCTCAGCTGGGCAGACTGTTGAGTAGCATGTCCACAAGGTGGAAGGAGACTGGCCGTTGCCTGGAGAGTTTTACCCTGTCTTCATTGGTGGGATTAAAACTATTCAAATGAGTGTTCAATTTTAGGGACTTGCACTATTTGGCAAATGGTCTTTTAAAAAGTCAACAAAGACAAATGGATTAATTTTGAACTTTATTTCCTGTGTTTATTCTTTGTCCTGATGTGACTATTTGTCAAATTTTTTTTCTTTTTTTTTTTTAATTTTTTTTTTTTTTTTTTAACATTTATTTATTTTTGAGACAGAGAGAGACAGAGCATGAACGGGGGAGGGTCAGAAAGAGGGAGACACAGAATCTGAAACAGGCTCCAGGCTCTGAGCTGTCAGCACAGAGCCTGACGTGGGGCCCGAACTCACGGACCGTGAGATCATGACCTGAGCCGAAGTCGGCCGCTTAACCGACTGAGCCACCCAGGCGCCCCTCAAATTTTTTTTTCTTTCTTTCTTTTTTTTTTTTTTTTTTTTTTAAATTTTTTTTGTTTATTTATTTTTTGGGACAGAGAGAGACAGAGCATGAATGGGGGAGGGGCAGAGAGAGAGGAAGACACAGAAATCGGAAGCAGGCTCCAGGCTCTGAGCCATCAGCCCAGAGCCCAACGCGGGGCTCGAACTCACGGACCGCGAGATCGTGACCTGAACCGAAGTCGGACGCCCAACCGACTGAGCCACCCAGGCGCCCCACAAATTTTTTTTTCTTAAGTTTAAGAAAAAGAATCCCTTTTCTGCTAATGAAGTATTACTTTCTAATCCCAGGCATGCTTTGAATGAAGTCAATACGTAGCTATCTTTGGAATGATTCTTCCTGTTTCATTTATATTGCAGTCCTGAGAATGTACTTTTTAGCCAAGTCTAGGCAAATTTACTGTTCATAACTATGGCTGTTACTTGGGGGTATACAGTTAACTGCTATCTGATTTATTGGTTCTCGTTTCCCCTTTTCTTCACTTTGTGCCCCTTAGTCTTCCTTTTTGCCTTTTAATGTATTATCTTCTATGTTCTCCCTGCCCAAACTTAATTTTAGAATGTAAATGAACAGAATTCTCTATCTGCAGTGCTGAAGGATGGTGGGCTGGTGAAGGAGAGTCAGGGGGAGAGGTGTTGAAGGAGAAAACCCAGCCCCCTTTCTTCACAGGCTCTAACGGCATGGGGAAATGAGACATCGATATGTACATGTCCCAGAGATGGAGGGACATGGTCTGTTGAAGGCAAGTAAATGGAGGAGAAAGATTGGAAACAAATATTACAGGAATAGGAGTCAGAAGTGCCATGTGCCCATCCTGGCCAGGGCATTTAGTAGCTGCAGAACCCTTAGATAAAATGCTCACCTCCCTGGTAATTTGTTTCCACATTTGTAAAATAATGGAAATAACATCCACTCTACCTATTCACAGCCTTATTGTGAAGGTCAAATAAGATAGAATGTACACAGAGGCCCCTTATAAAGGGTTAAGTCCAGTGTGCAGAATAAGCCTGCATACCCTTGGGAAGCAGTGTAGCCTAGGGGGTCTCAGACAGGGCTATACTGTAGGCCATATGGCCCACGTGCATGGAGGACTGGTTCTGCCTGAGGGTAAGTAATGTGAAAGATTATTATTAAAAAGATTATTTATTTATTTAATTATTTGAGAGAGACCAAACCAGGGAGGGGCAGAGAGAGAGGGAGAGAAACCTTAAGCAGGCTCCGTGCTTTCAGCACAGAGCCCAACATGGGGCTCGAACCAAACTGTGAGATCATGACCTGAGCTGAAACCAAGAGTTGGACGCTTAACTGACTGAGCCACCCAGGCACCCCCGAAGGATTATTTTTATACTAAAATAAGCAAATGCACATTGTATTCATAGAATGCAACATTTTTCCTTATATTAAAGATAATATGACATGGTCAACCTGCCATTATATCTTTGTGCCCTTCCTGAGTTATTTGTTGACTTACTTTTTTTTGCTCATTAGGATATTTCAGTGACAAACTTTGAATTGTTGGTATAGCCAAAAGCTTTTATATTTAGGAGTATGTGGACTTACACTAAGGTGTCCTTCCTAACCTCCTTGAGCCTCATCTTCTTCATTTATGCTATGTAGGTATCAATTGGTAGGTTTGGGTGAGGATTGAGTGAGATAATATCTGGCACACAATGGTCAGTAAGATGTTTAAGTTCCTTGCATATTACCATAGTAATAATGATGATGTATAGTTCCTCTTACCATTCTCAATCAGAAAGCTCATTATAGGTGGAGGTGGTCAGCAAGAATTTTAAAAAGTGAGGGAGATGTAAACTGAGTTACAAAGGATACACTCTGGATAGTGCATAAGAGCCCATATCAGGTGGACAGAGGAATGCATAGATGGGAACTGGAGAGGTGGGGGGGGGGGGCAGGGTCAGCACATCAGCCCAGTTTGAGAGAGTGGGCGTGAAGGACAGGGGAGGGCTATAGTGGGATGGGAGCTTGGGAAGTTTTGTTTAGGGTCAAGGGAGCAGGGCCTAGAATGCCACGCCAGGAACATTGACTTTTGGAGAATACAGAGTTTTTGAAAGGTATGTTTGATGGTGGGACACAGTGCTCACAAAGTAACTCTTTCCAAGGTAAGTTAATTCTCAATATGTCTCCCTGTTGTTTTTTTTTTTTTTAATATGTAATTTATTGTCAAATTGGTTTCCATACAACACCCAGTGCTCATCCCAAAATCGCCCACTCAATTCCCATCGCCTGCTCAATTCCCATTGCCCACTTTCCCCTCTCCCCCACCCCCCTGTATAACCCTCAGTTTGTTCTCAGTATTTAAGAGTCTCTTATGGTTTGGCTCCCTCCCTTTCTGTAACTTTTTTTTCCCCCTTCCCCTCCCCCCTGGTCTTTTGTTGAGTTTCTCAGGATCCACATATGAGTGAAAACATATTGTATCTGTCTTTCTCTGCCTGACTTATTTCATTTAGCATAACCCTGTCCAGTTCCATCCATGTTGCTACAAATGGCCAAATTTCATTCTTTCTCATTGCCACGTAGTATTCCATTGTATATATAAACCACATCTTCTTTATCCATTCATCGGTTGATGGACATTTAGGCTCTTTCCATAATTTGGCTATTGTTGAAAGTGCTGCTATAAACATTGGGGTACAAGTGCCCCTATGCATCAGCACTCCTGTAGCCCTTAGGTAAATTCCTAGCAGTGCTATTGCTGGGTCATAGGGTAGATCTATTTTTAATTTTTTGAGGAACCTCCACACTGTTTTCCAGAGCAGCTATACCAGTTTGCATTCCTACCAACCGTACAAGAGGGTTCCCATTTCTCCACATCGTCTCCAGCGTCTATAGTCTCCTATTTGTTCATTTTAGCCACTCTGACTGGCGTGAGGTGGTATCTCAGTGTGGTTTTGATTTGTATTTCCCTGATGAGGGGTGACGTTGAGCATCTTTTCATGTGCCTGTTGGCCATCTGGATGTCTTCTTTAGAGAAGTGTCTATTCATGTCTTCTGCCCATTTCTTCACTGGATTATTTGTTTTTCGGGTATGGAGTTTGGTGAGTTCTTTATAGATTTTGTATACTAACCCTTTATCTGATATGTCATTTGCAAATATCTTTTAACATGGAATCTCTCTTTTTTTAAAAAATTTTATTATTTTTTAAAATTTACATCCAAATTAGTTAGCATATAGTGCAACAATGATTTCAGGAGTAGATTTCTTAGTGTCCCTTACCCATTTAGCCCACCCTCCCCCCCCCACATCCCCTCCAGTAATCCTCTGTTTGTTCTCCATATTTAAGAGTCTCTTATGTTTTGTCCCCCTCCCTGTTTTTGTATTACTTTTGCTTCCCTTCCCTTATGTTCATCTGTTTTGTATCTTAAAGTCCTCATATGAGTGAAGTCATATGATATTTGTCTGTTTCTGACTAATTTCACTTAGCATAATACCCTCCAGTTCCATCCACGTGGTTTCATTCTTTTTGATTGCCGAGGAATACTCCATTGTGTGTGTGTGTGTGTGTGTGTACACACACACACACACACACACACACACACACACACACACTACATCTTCCTTATCCATTCATCCATCAATAGACATTTGGGCTCTTTCCATATTTTGGCTATTGTTGATAGTGCTGCTATAAACATGGGGGTGCATGTGTTCCTTCGAAACAGCACACCTGCATCCCGTGGATAAATGCCTAGTAGTGCAGTTGCTGGGTCGTAGGGTAGTTCTATTTTTAGTTTTTGGAGGAACCTCCATACTGTTTTCCAGAGTGGCTGCACCAGCTTGCATTCCCTGTCTCCCTGTTCTTTAACACGTAGCTAAGAAGATTGTCCTGAGGCACAAAGCATTGGCTGCTCTAGAGTCTGATACTCCCCCTGCCTTCCTTTTGTCAGAACCCAGCACAGGCATCACTCCAGTCTCGCTTCTGACTCTCTTCACCATGGCCTTGTCCACTGCTGCCATTTCTCACTTTACCTCCCAACTTGGCTGAAGAGTTTCCAGTTGGTCTACAGTGGGGTGACCATGAGGGAATCTGGCTTCACCTGAGTGTGCAGCGTATTAGCCTATGTCACATCTCAGCTTGAGCCTTGCTCCAAGGAGAGATGCATTGTGATGATTGTGATGTTTCTGAGGTTTTAAAACTTGTGCCAGTTTTGATGTCTGTCCATTTGATGAAAATGGAATTTTCAGAAAGCTTAAAATGAGTTAATTTTTTTTTCATTTCTTCCCTATCAGTGACCTGGTTTACAGGTTCATAATTTAAAATGCCTGTTTATAAAAGCATTTGGTGTGACTTGATGGAACTGGGTTTGAACTATCAAAACAGGTGAGGGTTTTATGTCCTGTTTGTCCTGTGTCTTCAGATAAAGACCTGATCCTTTGAAATGTCTTTCTATAGTTGTGGCATTAGGCTCAACATTTATAGCATACTTTTTAAAAAAAATTTTTAAGAATGTTTTTATTTATTTTTGAGAGAGAGAGATACAGAGCATGAGCAGGGGAGGGGCAGAGAGAGAGAGGGAGACACAGAATCCAAAGCAGGCTCCGGGCTCTGAGCTGTCAGGACAGAGCCTGATATGGGACTCAAACTCACAGACTGTGAGATCATGACCTGAGCTGAAGTCGGACGCTCAACCAACTGAGCCGCCCAGGTACACCGCTAGCATACTTTTTAGTTCAGTTATTATTTGACTATTAAAAATATTATTTTAAATGAAGCTAGATATCCATATAGCAAGAATTCGCTTGGTAAGTTCAGGGTTTATAAAATCTGTAGCTGTGTTTAAGTAAGTTCCCTCCTAGCTTTAGATGAATCCTTCTAGGTCTTGTCTTCAGTTTGAGAATTTTTTACTTTCTCTTACAAAGTTTTAAATTTAGATAATAAAAAAATGGAAAGGAATGAAAATAGTAAATGGAGAAAATTGTCCCATTTGCCCCAAAGCCTCCTCTGCTCCATAGATGGCAGTTCTCTGTAAGCAAGCACTCTTACCAGCTTCTCTGTAGCTCTCCACAGGCAGTCTCTGCATTTATAGATATACTGATATAAAGTGTGTATTTATCTTCACACAAATGATAGCATAATACACACTGCCTTGGCCTGCTTATTTTCCAGGACAGTCTACCTTAGGGTTCTTCTTGTATCCAGAATGTAAATTTCTAACTTATTCTTTTTAACAGTTATGTAACAATTTATTGTACAACTGTTCCATTGTTTATTTAACCAGTCTTCTGTTAGTGGACATTAAAGTTGTTTCCAGAGTTTTGTTGTTATTCAGTGAATATCCTTGTAAGTAACAGGTCATTTGTTACAACCTGCATAATTGAAATATTGCCCCTACCTACATTCATAACCACATCAGATAGTGTTACACTTTTGGCTTCAACTGTCAAGTATAATTTAGAAAATTCAGAGAAGAAGGAAAGCCTTTTGTATTTATCATATTTTTGCATACCCTATTCTTTTTTCATTCCTGATGTTCCAAAGTTGGTTTTTACTTTTGTCATTTCCTTTGTGTTTCCTTTGTTGTTAGCCATTCTTTCAGGGTAGGTCTGGTAGCAACAAATTCTCTTAGTTTTCATGTGATTTCCTCTTCATTCCTGAAGGATATTTTTGCTGAGTATAAGATTCTGGGTAGACAGTTCTTTTAGCACCTGTTAACAGTTGTGCTACTTTCTTCTGATGAGAAATCTGTAGTTTGTTTTTGTTTTTCCTTTATAGGTGGGTGTCATTTTTCTCTGGCTGCTTTCAAGAAGTTTTCTTTAGGGGCACCTGGGTGGCTTAGTCGGTTAAACATCCGACTTCGACTCAGGTCATGATCTCGCGGTTTATGAGTTCAAGCCCCGTGTCAGGCTCTGTGCTAACCGCTCAGAGCCTGGAGCCCACTTTCGATGCTGTGTCTCCTCTCTCTCTGCCCTTCTGCCACTTGTGCTCTGTCTCTCTGTCTCTATCTCTCAAAAATATGTAAACGTTAAATTTGTTTTTTAAGTTTTCTTTGTCTCTAGTTTTTAGAAGTTAAGTTATTGATGTGAATTTCTTTGGTTTATTCTGTTTAGGATTCACTCAGCTTGAGTCTGTAGGTTTATGTTTCTTGCCAGCCAAATTTGGGAACTGCTCAGCTGTTACTTTTTAAGTACTTTTCAAGTTCTGTCTCTTCTCCTGGGATTTCAGAAACTTGGATATTAGATCTTTTGTCAAAAGTTCCTATTGGCTCTACTTGTTTTGTTTTTGCTTTTGATATAGATTTTTTAAAAAATTCCAATCTGTTTCTCCATTTTTCTCTTTTGTTGAGGTTGGATAATTTCTTTTGCTCTCTCTTTTTTCTTTTTCCCCTTGGTTCACTGATTCTTTCTTCTGTTTCCTCCATTCTGCTGTTGAGCCCATCGACTGAGCTTTTTGTTTTGGGTGTTGTATTTTTCAGCTCTGAATTTTCCATTTGGTTCTCCTTTTTCTGTGTCTGATCTGAGACTCCGGTTTTTTTGTGCTACTGCTTTCTAGTTTTGCATTTGTTTCAAGTGTGTTCATAACTGATTGTTGAATTTGATCGTGGCTGCTTTAAAATTTTGTCAGATAATTCTAATACTATTTCTTTTTTTTTTTTTTAAGGTTTATTTATTTTTGAGACAGAGAGAGACAGAGTATGAACGGGGGAAGGTCAGAGAGAGAGGGAGACACAGAATCTGAAACAGGCTCCAGGCTCTGAGCCATCAGCACAGATGCCCGACGCGGGGCTTGAACTCATGAAACGCGAGATCATGACCTGAGCCGAAGTCGGACGCTTAACCGACTGGGCCACCCAGGCGCCCCTAATACTATTTCTAATAATGCAGAGACAGTGTCATCCTAGTTTTGGCATATATTGATTTTCTTTTTCTTTCTTTCTTTCTTTTTTTTTTTTTTTTCAGTTTGAGATCTTCCAGCTTCTTGGTATGATGAGTGATTTTTTGATTGAAACCTGGTTTTCTTATCATGCTTTAAGACCCTGGCTCTTTTCTAAACCTTCTCCTTTAGCTATTTTATAACATTGCACTGATAGGAGACAGAAGGGACAATGCCTTGTTATTGTCTGATAGGGGTAGAAGTTCAGGTTCTGTTGATACCTAAAGGGAGTGTTTGAGGTGGGAGGCTCTCTATTACTGCTGTTGAGGGAGTTTTATTACTGGTCAGTGGGGAATGGAAGTCCCAGCTAGCTCCCTACTTGGCCTTCTCTGACCCTACTGTGGTGGGGGTGTTGGGGCACCTTGTAGCTGCCTCTTGAGGGTAGACATTTAGCTTCTTACTTAGCCTTTGTTGGTATGAGTGGAGCTGGGGCCACACTCTTTTCTGAGGTGTTTGTTTGGAGTAGAGTGGTTATTGTTTAAAAGTTTCGTGTCTTACTAGATGGGTACCTTTGTGTTTTGTCTAGAGATGGCAGGTTTTTGTTGGTCTGCATTTCTTCCTTTTGCCACTTACCAGCTTCTTCAGCTCCAAGTCTCAGCCGTAAGAGGTAAAAAGAAAAAAAAAAAAATCACAGAACCCACCACTGTGTGCTCTCCACCTTTCAGAGTCTTCTTATGTTTGTTTTATATATAATGTCCAGGGATTTTTTTTGTATTTAGCAGGGAAAATACATTCATTCCATCTTCCTGAAAGTGGAAGTAGCATATGCATTTTGATTTTGATAGGTATTTTCAAATTCCCCACCACAGAAGTTTACATTTCCCACCAGCAGTATATTAGAGTGCCTGGACCAACTTGGGAATTTTTAAAAGTAGAATGTTCTAAGGTGTCCAAATCCCATGACTTATCTGATTTGATTGAAGTGCCCTGGTGGGAGAATTAGAGAGGCTCTCCGAATGGTCTTTTGTGACCAGGAAAGTCATCTTCTGGGTGTCCTTATTTGACTTTCCATGGGCCTGAGGTTCCTACATTCCCATCCTCTCTTCCCAACTAGGAGCAGAAAGAAGAGGGAATCCACCAGGGACAGATGATACAAGGTGCTTGCTGAGTGCACCTGTGAGTAGCATGCCACTCTCCCCTTCCCCATCATGATACAGTCTTCCCTATTGTAGTCTGCCTTGTACCTTTGTCTTTGGAAGCTGGATTTCTGGAATCTCCAGGCTGCATATGTGGAAGAAAAAGTGCTAGTTTTGGTATATAGAAGCCCTGGTCCCTCCTCCCCCGCCTTGTCACTCGCTGGCTATATGACCAGGGGCTGCTGTCGTGTGCTTTCTGACCATCTACAGATGGAAGGGATTAAACTGGATGATCTTAAAAGAGTTATTCCTGCTAAGGTTAGTTTTGTGATTGCAGTTTTCTTTAGGTTCTTATAGGTATTCATGAAGATGTTCTTTGTTTATTACTTTGGTTAGGGAAAATTTCTTGCTCATTTTCAAGCCTCTGAAGAATGGCTCAGGATTTCCTACTGCTTACTGTGATAGAATATGGTCTGAATTTCTTGAGAGAACTGTTTAAAATAATCCTGTGGGATTTCCTTATTCTCTTTAAGGTAGATGCTCAGAATTCAGCGGTTTGAGAATGCTACCCTCACATCTGCAGAGATAATACCATAATGATTAATCTTTGGCAAGCATGCCCACCTATAACTGAACCATAAACTGAAATCACTTTGTGGTTGCATGTTACACATGTATTAGAAACAGGAAAAGGGTGTGTGTGTGTGTGTGTGTGTGTGTTAAGGCGTGAAGGGTGGAAAACAAATGCTAACTTCCTTACTTTGTCACTAAAGGTGGTTGTAGAACAGAATTACAAAATCCAGATCTCTGTATTAGTAGCCACAGATCCAGTTTTGCCAAGAAAGGAAAAGAAAGAGTAGCTAGCATTGAAACAAATGATTGTCTGTGTTTAGCTTAGAAAATGGCACAGATGCTGTTCTAAGCTCTAGCAACAAATCTAGAAATTAACCGTGGTGGACAGGCAGCCTTGCAGTAGAGGCTGAATAAGATGTAGTAAAATGTTTATAAAGACAATGATGTAGTCATTGCCTTTTATTTTTATAGCCACTCAGAAATAATGAGAAATGTCTTATTTATTGGCATAATTGGGGAATGAAGTAAATTACATACATGTGACTTTCCTAAGACTTGAATCTTACCACTTTAACAACTTTAAAGATTGAAACTTTTAATTTTGCCTATACTTGATAGAAATCTTTCTAATATGGTATAGTCAAAAGAACTTTTTTTTTTTTTTTTTGGCATATCCTTGGGAAAGTACTTAAGCTTTTAGGCCTCAGTTTGTCCATCTGTAAAGTAAGTTGGACCCAATGATCTCTAAGGTCCATTCTGGTTCTGAAAGTAAGCACATCTATGGTATGTATGATGGGCTTTCTTGTTTTCTAATGCAGTGTCTTTTATACAGGATTCAACTCTCCTTGATGATTCGGCAGTTATTTAATTGTGCTCAAATACAGAGTGACCATCAGCCTTGATTGAAATGTATGAAACTATTTTCTCTGACCTTCAACTGGTCTGAATGGTTGTACTTCTAAAAGTATTGCTTTGAAAAATTATTTGTTTCTGTTTATAGTAATAATAAATGCTCAACAGAGAATTTACAAATTGGATACAAATATAAAGAAGAAAAAAATATTCACTCTGAAGCCCCATATCCCTCAGAATATCACTTTTAACATTTTATTTCCTCCCAGTTTGGTTTTTCTAATATATTTCTTTACATTGTTGAAATTACATTACATTTATGGAGTTTTCCTTTTTGTGAAATGGGGACAAAAATAACTACTTAAAAAAATAAACTACTTTTATAAGGTTGCTTTAACTAACTGCATTTGAACTTTATTAACTTCCACAATATGCAGAACACATCAACACACACCCTATCTGTGTTATCATTGTGTACAAAGGAAAGGCAAATGGTAGGGCATGAGGACATAAAAATGTTCTCATGAGAGCAAAGTGCATGAGTTATTTTTAAGTATATATTTAGGTTATATAAATGCTTTTCAAACACTTTCTTTTTAAAAAATGTTTATTTATTTTTGAGAAAGAGCACACACAAGCAGGGGAGGGGCAAAGGGAGAGAGGGAAACACAGAATCTGAAGCAGGGTACAGGCTCTGAGTTGTCGGTGCAGAGCCTGACATGGTGCTCTAACCCATGAACTGTGACATCATGACCTGAGCTGAAGTCAGACGCTTAACCGACTGAGCCACCCAGGCACCCCTTAAACACTTTTAAGTGTTGAACGTTTTTTGAGATAATTATCATTAATAGAATAGGAGACTCTTGAATAAATGATTTATCCTTATATTTCTTCCATACATGGATAAAAAGGATGGAATAATATTGCTTGTTTATTTTTTTAAAGAAACAATCATTTTCAGAAAGCTAAACACAATTATTTTCCATTTCTTGTGGTTTTTCTTAAAACAGGTAATCTGCTTACGATTCTGCTTAGAAGAGAGCAGCTTCGGAAGGGTATTACTGGGAGGCAGGAGGGAGAGAACGTGGGACTATTTCTAGAGCTTCTGGGGTGGTCTGTGCTTACTTTTTCCTGTATGCCTCTTGGAAATTAACTTACCTCAAACATTCTTCTTTTCCTGGGGAATGACATCTGTACTCCCTGTATCCAGGTGGTTCCCAGTGTTCAGCATTGGCCTTTTACTTTAGCTCTAGACCAGCAGTCAGTGGACTGTTCTGGAAAGGCCAACATGATCTCTGTCTCAGCTGCTCAGCTCTGCCATAGTAGTACAGAGGTCACCATGGCAAATGAATAGGCCTGGCTGAGTTCCAGTAGAACTTTACTTACAAAAACAACTTGGGGCAGGATTTGCCTACACTTGCCCTGGACTTTTACTTCCCATGTCTCCTCCAGATGGTTCTTTCCTAGATGTCCTCTAATAAGCTTTGAGGTTTCTTAACGCCGCCATACCAGTGTTCTAGGCCCCTGTCTGTGGCATCTTGTTTTTGCACAGTTGCGCCTTGGAACATCTCCAATAGTGGCAGTTGCCTGTAGGAAGGGAAAAAAAGACCTCAAGGAAAAAAAAAAGGCCTTCCGACTTTTGGAAATACAGAGACCCTGGGTAGCAGAAATGATGGAGCTTGAAGCAAATTCCAAAGGAGAATGACCTATATGTAGTTGAGCACACTAGGACTCCAGTCCCTTGTTATTTTGACTTCTCATAAACATTACATACATTTGTTAATAATACTTGTTAATTATGCTATTAGAGAGATTGTCTAACTTATAAATTAACTAAGCTGAAATATGTATAGATTTTCATATAGCGTCATTATTTTAAGACCTCTCTTTTTACATATCATTTGATTTGCTTTGTGTTCACATGAAGTTGTTAAAGGACGGCTGCTCTTCTATTATATAGCCATGGGACCTAGGCATTGAGAAATGGTGTGATTTTTCTCCAGCCGAGAGTATCATCGTTGCCAATCCAGAGTTCATTCTGTGTTGTTAACAGCACCTCCCTGACAAGACCCCATTTGCTGGAAATAGAAAGGAGGAGTCTCTCAGGGAGCTAGAATGAAATGAATAGCATGCATATAGAATATTTACTTGAGACCAGGCCTGTAATAGAAAATCAAAGACGATAAATTTTCTTCTTTTTTACTCCCTCATCTTTATTAAAGAAAGGGATATGTTAAGATTATACTGACTAAATTGCTTGAAATATAAAATTTTTGAAAATCTCAGCTTTATAGACGCTTTCCTCTTGCTAAAGGGACATAGAATCTAGTAGTAGAAGTTTAATACAGAAACTTAATTCTGATTTCCAAGTGCTACAATTATAAAATAGCCTGAGCAAAAACATACTCAATAATATCTTACACTTTAGAAGATGGGCTCTTGTTCTCTTTGCATGACCTTTCCCCATGGGGAATGTTGTGGTTTAAGGGTGAGGTGGAGTGGTGGGGGTGGGGGAGATTCTGCAGCACTGACAGGTGTTTTAGCCTCTTCCTTCTGAATACAGCCTGTTTTACCATGTTGCAGAATGGAGCCATTGTAAGTGGAGAACAAGTTGGCTTTTAAGCTATTGTTAGCAAAGCAGCAGAAACAGTCTTTTTTGAAATTACTTTTACTCTGGCAGGGACATTGACAAGAAGAATAAGAGCTTTCCCAGATGTTATGTGCTTGTGGCCTTAGAAAATGACACAGGGTTTCTTTTCCTGTGTGTCTGCGTTTTGTACACTTGTTTTCTTAATTTTAGTGCTCCACTAACATGACGTTAGCTTAGAAATTGGGCTTGTAAATGGAAAAAAGCAGTAGGTACTTCAGTTGGTACTGGTGTACCTTATTTTAAAGTACGGATTCCTTTAATAAAGTTAATTCAGTTAATGAAGCTTTTTACCTTTGACTCATTGTAAAATAAAAGAAAATGTGTTTCTCTGGAAAATAAACTTGGGATTAGGATTTAAGATGATCACACTTAAGAAAATACTCAACCTTATAAAAGAATATATCAAAGGGAAAATTTTCAGATATAGTTTAATAGAAAACATATACAATGGTGAAATAGTTATAAAGAAATGGGATTTTGAAGAACAGTTTCAATGTCTGAAGAATAAAGCAATAGTGAGAGTGTACCTGGGCATAACACATGGGATAGAAATGTCAGTTACCCTACATGACAGGCAGAGAGTGTTAACATGCTCGTTATGTATAGGGTCATGGGCTAGGGTTGGGCCTTTGCAGACCTTGAAGTCAGGGCTTGTTGCCCTTCAAGGCTCATGGTGGTAAATCAGAGAAATAAATGGCTCTATGTTCACTGGATGGCAGAGGTTAAATATCAAATGAGCTGTTATTTTAAGTACTGAGGAAATGTAGAGAAAGGAGCATCATGTAAGGTCTCTGAGTGAAGGCACTAGATCAGAGTTGGGTTTGAGCAGAACTCAGGTAGGCATACAGTAGAGAGAAAATAAGGCTTTCTAGGCTAGAGGAATAGTGTGAACAAACCTGGGGTGAAAATTAGCATAGGGCAGACTATGCTGCTTGAAGTGACGACTATCATTTACATCTCGTCTTTGGCTGCTTTTGCTCTGCAGTGCAGAGTTGAGTAGTTTCTATGGAGACTGCATGGTCCACAAAGTCTAAAATATTTACTATCTAGACCTTTATGGGGAAAGTTTGCTGACCACTTAGGGGTGGTTCATGAATAAGTACATCAGTTTGGTAGAAGTGGAAGATGTAGGTATATACATAATAGAAATAAATAAGGGACAAATCACTGGTAACCTTGAATGTTAAACTTAGAACTTTGAAGCAGAAGCAATGTGAGTCATTAAAAGGACATAAAATTAATTCAGTTTATTAGCCATCAATTATGCATCAGGCATAATCAGTATGGGGAGAGAGATGGTTTTATAATTAAAAGGTTTTGAAATAACATGACCAGAGACATCTAAAATCATTTGCGTAGCAGGTTCTTTGGTGGGAGTTAGGAAGGCCTACTTATAGGACTTGACATTTGAACATAGTTTTAAAAGACAAATAGGAGTTTGCCTGTAGGACAAGGACTGACTAAGGAAAACCATTTGAAGTATAGAGGTATGAAACAACATGATTCTTTTGGGAACAAAAGACATTGTCATGTTTGGAACATACAGACTGTGAGTAAATGAAGCTGGGAGGGGCCCCAGGGAGAAATGTCAGCCTCACTGATGATGGGTGGTGAGAAACTAGAGGACTGTGGGATGGGGCCATGACCTGCTACTTTTCCCCTTCATTTCATGTATTTTTGTTTTATAGGTTTTTGGTTTTTTTTTTTTTTTTTTACAAATTAAGTTAGATTTGTATTTTTAAAAGATAATCCTAAGAAAGCAGTGTGGGGAGTAGGTTTGGGGATGGAGGAGACAAAAGGTAGAGAGAGGAATTAGGAGTATATTGCAGTAGTCCAAGTGACAGATGATGAGGACTTAAGGTGGTGGAAGTAATGATGCAGATGAGAGAGGACCTTCTAAATACAGTTCAGTGGGAGAACTGACTGGATTTGGACATGTGAAGGATCCTGGGAAATGTTTAGGTTTGTGCTTTGGTTGGACAAGAAGGTGACCAGCAGTGCCACTTAACTCAGTTTGTGGTTTTGGAATAAAGGGTGCATTTTGGTGGTGGGTGAGTTCACACCTCTGGGACAGTAAATGCAACCACCCATGGGTGGTTGGCAGTACAGGTCTGGAAATCAGTGGAGAAGAATGCCTTAAAAGATAAAATTTGGCAGGTATTGTAAATAAGCAGTTGCAATTGTAGCAGGAAATAACTTCACATAGCGGAGCATGTAGAGCAAGAAATCAAATGTAGGTAGAGCAGGGAGGGATGTCAGATTCCAGGAGACACGCTGCTCCTCCTCCACTCTTACCTCCCACTCTCTCCCCACTGCGGACATTGCTAAATGATCACCACTCATTCCCACTGAGCCTGTGGGATCTTCAAGAGCTTCTCAAGGCAGTGCATGAAGAATTGACACAAGTTGGGGCAATCCTACATGAAATCGCAAAATGTAAGGGTCAGAGGAAGAAAACTGCATGGAGACACTGAGCTTAGAAGGAGGAGTTAAATCTACATCCCTACCAGAAAAGATGGAGTGCAGTTAGAGCTGAAATTTGTTGGCAGATTTGGGAACTAGGAAGTCGTTGATGACTCTGGTGAGAACAGTTTCACTTGAGAGGAGACAGAAGCCATGTTTTGAAGCTACTTGGAGCAGGGTGTAGGAGGTGACAGACTACTTTTCATAGAAGCTTGATTAGGAAAGGAGGTAGTCAGGGTGGAAACCAGAGGGAAGAAAAGGTGTGGAATGTGTGTGGGAGATAGTTCATATCTTAAATAACTTTTCTTCTGTGTAGTAAACCTGCTGATACATCTTCTTTAATGTTTTATTTGCAAACAATTTCAAACTTCAAATTGGACTAGAAGCACTAACTTCACCTGTAGTCACCAGTTGTTCACATTTTGCCACATTTGCTTTATTATTTTCTTCATACATACTGTTTTTTTTTTTCCTGAACTATTTGACAGTCAGTTGAAGGCAGTAGGTGCTTTTGCTTGTAAATATTTCATGTTTTATGGGTTGTACTTAGCCTTTACTCTCATAGGAAAAGGTCTTTGGGAAGCTCTATTAAGAAACAATCAGAAAGTCTCCTCCACCTTTTGTGGTTATGTGTCTCATGGGAGAAAATTTGGGATTGTACTATACTGAAGACTTAAATACACCTTTTTTTTTAGATATTGATCTCTGTTGGTGGGTACCGGTGAGCAGAAAAGGTGAAAGGAAATGATGGCAGTTTAGACCTTTTTGAAATAAATGTGGCTGTAATCATATAGTCTGATAAGGAAATAACAGGCAAGAAAGCAATGATATACTTTTAACGAATATTTGATGCCACAGTGTAATACTCTCTTACTTATTGTCTGAGATGTGAGATAACAGATCAGTGAGGTTCAAAATTCTTTTCAAAATACTTAACAAGTCTAATAAATCTCTAAAGTGTTATCTCTGATTTAGGCACTGGACAAATATGCTTACTGGAAAAATGTGGAGTTTCCCCCCTAAATACAGAACATTTTAGTAAAGGCTTGGCAGCGTACAGTTGCCATGTATAGTGTATATTTTGAACATAAAACTCATGAACAGGAATTACAATGTTATATCAAGTTGTCTTTCATGAGTGGCTTCCCTTCTTTGCAAGGGTCTCTATTGGTGGAGAGCAGTGGTCCATTTGTGTCCAGCCTCCTTGGCACCAGCTTGCTGGGCCCAGGAGAGACTGAGATGGATGTGCTTTACTGGTGAAAACATGGTAAACCAGAGAGATATTTTTATTTATACTTAAAAGCAGATGATAGGAAACATCGCTCTGGTTCTTCAGATGTTAATGATCATCCTCATCATCTCAGTTGTTTCTCTTATGGATTTTTAGCCACACAGTTCTGTTTCTTAAGAAAATCTGGCAAGATTGAAAGTCATATAAATAAAATCTTATTTCTAAAGTTTTAATGAGTTTTAGGTGTTACTTAAGGTTTTTTAGCAGTGTCATTTAAGTACCTTGAAAGATTTATAAATAATAACCCAAGTATAGCATTTCTGCCATATAATGCCAGAAGTAATGAGCACGTGTGACACTTTGGGGAGTTTTTGGGTATTATGTGGTTGCTGTTCACTGGTTTGCTCAATATATTTTGCAAATGTTGGCTATTTGTGCTTGGTCTATAATTTTATTGGAAGATGTGGCTGTAATCACTGATGGTTTATAAGGAAATAACAGGCAAGAAACAAATGATATGTTTTTAACCAAAATGTGTAGGTTGATCCCTGGATTTCCTTTGATAAAGGTGTCTGGTGCAGCACTTGGCTGCTCATGGTATACCTACTTGCTCATGTTCTCCTCCCCGAAAGGCCACTTGTTCCACGTCTCTGCTTCTGTGCTCAGCTTGCCTCCAGCCCATTGCTCCCGTCCTGTAGCTTGTGGAGGAGAGCACCTCTGCCGCCAGGGAAAGGCAGTGAACCGCTGGAGCTGCAATACATCCATCCTCCAGCACTTACTAGCTGTGTGACTTTGGGCAAGCTCTTTAATTTCTGCATGTTTGTTTCCTTGTTGGTAAAATGAGAATGATAATACCATTAAATGAATTGTATTCAACAACAAATAAGTTAATATACATAAAGTTCTTAGAACAGTGCCTGATTCATAACCGCTGTGTCTTAGGTATTGTGATAATGTTTATATAAACTGTTATTATGATGTTATTCTTATGTGAGGTGACATTGTTGAGCAGAGACCTGAGAGCTGTGGGGGAATGAGCCATGTGGCTATCTGGGGGAGAAAGCTTCTAGGCATAATGGGCGTGTGCCTGGTAGGTTTGAGGAGCACCAAGATGGCTCATGTATGAGAGCAGAGGGAGCAAGTGGGACCCTGAGAGCTAGGTTGCAGGGGCAGCAGGGGCAGAGCATGTTTCACCTTAGGGCCATTGTGAGGACTTTCTCAGTGGTACTCTGAGATAGGTACCATTTCAGTGTTTGAGTAGACATGCTCCAAATTAGGTTTTGACAGGATTCCTCTGGCTGCTGTGGAGGAGTCAAGGGCAGAAGCATGAGATCTGGGAGAGATGATGGGTTGCAGCAGCATGAGTAGTAAGGAGTGGTTACATCCTAGGTGTGGCTGACCAGATTTGCTAATGTATTGGATGTGTGGGTGTGGGAAACAGGAGTGGAACATGAGTCCAGGTCTGCGTCCTTTAAGGGGTGGAGCTACCATCTGGTGAGTTGGGAAAGACTGGAAGGGGAGTAGGTTTTGAACATGTTAATTTTGATTGATGCAGTAGGTAGTCGAGGTTGTAAAATGGTCAGTGTGGGGGTTCAGGGGAGAGAGATCAGTGCAGGGGACAACATGTGGAAGCCATTGCATGTTGAGGCTATTTAGAGTCTGGTGGCTGAGATTACCAAGTAGGCTAGTTTATGTAGAAAGGGAAAGGACTGAGGTATTAAGGATTAAGTCCTGAGTCCTGGGGAGGGGAGATGAAGAAGGAGCAAGGGAAAATGAAGAGGAGTTGCCAGTGTGGTAACCTGAGCTGAGAGATGGGGTGGGGCGGTCAGCCTTGGGGAGGAGTAAAGCGTGTGTCTTAGTAGGAACCAGAGGGTAGAAGTGTTTGAGGGGCAGAGGCAGGTGGGTAGGCAGAGTGGAGGCGGGAGTGGGTACAGTGCTTCTCCAGGCTGTCTTCTCAGCTGGATGGGCAGCAAGTTAAGAGTGAGAAGGGTGGTAGGAGTTTGAGGAGAGGGAGGGCAAGGACTCTGCAAATAGAGAGAGGCTGTGTAGCAACACCAAGGGCCCACTGGAGGTTTGTCAAGAATTAAGAGTGGGACCAGTCACATGACTGTGCATGTTTCTCCAGCTGGGTACAGCCACTGGGGCAGATACGGAGAGCATGAAGAGTTGAATTTAACCTCCTTTGGGGTTTACCAATGAGTTCTGTAGAGGGATGGAGGGGTGTGGTGACAAACTCTATACCAGGGAGCCACTACATTGATGACTCATTAACTCTGAGTTGGATAAAGAGGGAAGTGAGGGCACAGAAGGGATTAGGTAGCAAAAAGGTAGTAGATTCATTGTGTGTGGTCTTGATGGGTTGAACAATTGATTGGAACTGGGGTTGGAATACCAGAGTAAGTGAGCTGGGATGATGATGGTTGGAGGGGACTGCTTAGCTTTGAGGTCAGGGAGTGTCGTCATTGGTTACTACAAGGTGTATGACTGTGGAGACAGAAGGCCAGGGTAGGGTGAGGACATGGTCATGGCAGACAGGAGGTCAAGGAGGTAGAGGGCAGAACAGTGGCAGGGTCACTTACCTTGATTTTTAACGTGGGAGAGAAAGTGATGAGCATGGCCCGTAGGGAAAATGAGTCATGGTGTGAATGTGGCAGTGTAGTTTGAGAGAAAAATACCAGACAGTGTAGAGAAGTGGTGTCCTCAGAGCAGGGAGGTGCAGGGAACACTGAGTGTGGCGGATATAGCGTATTTTGCTGAGGATAACTATGAGTTTCAGAAGGAAGGGTTTTGGGAGTTGCAGAGCCTTTTGAGGGTAAGAATTGGGATGTTAAGGGACAGCCTGTAGGTTTCTTGAATTGACTGAGACAGATGTTAAGGGACAGAGTTGTAGGTTTCTTGAATTGACTGAGATAAACAGGGATAAAGGGATTATTCTGTGAAAGATTTCTGTAGTGTATTAGGAAGAATACCTTGTCGGGATTTCATAGTTCTAGAGCTGCTGCTTTATATTCTGAATACTGGAAATGAGTACTCAAGGGGGATGGTGATATTATTGGTTTTTATTTTTTACCCTTGGTAGATCAGTATTTCTTAATAAGGTCTGGTAGATTTTTTTTTTTTTTTACTTTTTTTTTTTTTTTTACTTAATTTAAAAATTTTCTCTCCTCTGTTTTGGAGCAGGACACTATTAAATGCAAGGGGTCAAATTTCTTGTCTAAAGTAGATTGTGTTGCTAAAGGGCGCTGAGTATGCTAGAGCAGTGGGCTGGGAGCCAAGGCATCTGTGTCACTTAACTGGGACCTTGTAGAGATTACTTCCTCTGGGACTTTACTCCTTTGTTTAAAAAGGGTGAGTTGGGGGTGGGGGGATTCTACTATAAGATCTTTTGGTTTTAAAATTAAACTCTTCCATTCATTTATTAAATTTATTAAAAATGTTTCTTGCAATAATGATCTCCAGTTTCTTTTTTTTTAAGTTTATTTATTGCATGTTTACACACCAGCTAACAAATTTTCTACACAAGTTAGTATTCTTTTTAAAGTGTGTTTACACTTTTGGCATGAGCACTGGGTGTTGTATGGAAACCAATTTGACAATAAATTTCATATATTAAAAAAATAAAAAAATAAATAAAAAATAAAGTGTGTTTATAGAATAAACATGAAATTTCCCTGCAGAGGAGGTACTCTTGGGAAGGATGACTTAAAGAACACTGAGACCATGTATGTTTTATAAATTGTGAAATAATCTTCTTCCCATACTTCTCCTTCCTTATATAAAAGTGGATTAGAAGTAGAGAGGAGGAGAGAAGAAACATGATTTGTTCATCACAGATTGATCAGCTGCTTGGGTGTAGTTGTTTTCTTTGGTAGGCTTAGAGCTGGCTGTATTCTTAGCTTTTTGTGTGCATACTTGGGAAATTGTAAATGTTACCAAGTGCCTCAGACTTAGAATGAGGTGGTAATTTTCCATTTCTTCTTAAAATAACTAGAAAATCAGTGATTAACACAGATTCTCTTGATATCAGAGTATAGCCAGACTAAAGGCTGTGCTGAACAAGTGAAACCAGAGTAATTTTCCAAGCAAGTTTTGTTTGATTTGGTTCTTCTTTTTTTAGCCTTTGTGAGGAATAATTCTGTATGACACTCAACTGAAGTGGTTAGATTTGAGAAGTAAAAGTTTGCCATATAGGTTGAGAACAGACACAGAGACACCAAAGAGCATCCTGAGGCTAGTCCCTTCTAGTTTTTGGGTCAGCCCAGCCTTGACCTGTTACCTGGGGGCAGGCTTGGGGCTCTTGTCCTTCACTCCCAAGAACAGTGCAGCTCAGTGTGAGATTGCTGACTGCCTGGGTTACGGACTCCTCCTGGGGAATTGTCTGGGCAGTGCACACCGTCTCCTTCCCACTGTTCACCCCAAGCCAGCAACACACATTGCTCTGTGGAACACTTGAGTCCATTCCATGGCGACTTGAATGTCAGCAACATTGAGCTTTTATTCATACTTTTATTTCAACTTTGTATTATAGTGAACTATTTAATAAGACCGTGTTCCCCTTTTTCTTTAATAGTTCAAATAGTAACATATACCAAGATCCAAGTAATACTTTGTTAGTTTAATAATTTTCTCTGTGTTCCTACATGAATTAATGTATTTGGGTGCAAGTGAAGGAATAGGGTAGAACTTGTCCTGTTGAGTGTCAGAGAAAAGATGGTAAATAATGACTACCTATTGGAGATGTAAACTGTGAGCATGTTGAAAATATCCTCCTATGACAGTTTGTACTTCATTCCACATTTGGAGCTCAGAGTGATTATTAGTTGTCCTATGAATTTTGTGCATCTCTGAATATACCTTTAGATTAAATGCTGCATAAATGAGACATGAAATACGGATTTCTTCCCTTGTATTCAGACATCAGAGTAGCTTTTTAGATCGTATCAGATCAATAGTAATATTGGGGTGGTCTGCCTTAAATAAAGCATAACCCTGCTTATCTTAGAATGAAGCAGTATTCTTATTCAGAGATAAATAAATTTCAACCTTATTTAATTTTTAATGTTTGTCTTCCCATTTCATGGTTTGACGTTCTTACTGACATTTCTGCTATTTTGGAATAAATTTCTTTGTTCTTTGAGGTTGAAAACTTAATGGTTGAATTTATAAACCTTGTGGCATTGGTATACTTAAAAAGGGAAGTTTGGTATATCATTATCTCCATTTTGAATGTGCAATATGCCCATTAGAGAAAAATTGGAAAATACATAAAAGTTAAAAACAAAAGGAAAAGTTCCTATAGCTTGCCTTATACAAGGAGAATATTTATTCTACTTATACAAGGAGAATATTCTACTGTGAATATTTATGTGTAATTTCTTCTAGTATTGTAAGAAGCTGGATTTGTTTAAAAGAAAACTACCATTACTGAAACAGCAAACCGCTACCCCCAATCTGTATAAAATATAATTGTGCTGATACTGCATATAAATTTTGTATATTCTTTTTCACTTAGCAAAGATTTCCCCAATTACCAATGTATTAAGCATTTTTTAAACATTTATCATTTTTAATAGCTATAAAGTTTTTCTTATAGTAAATTTGCCACCTAGTTATTCAGTTCCTTATTGCTGGACATTTAGGTTATTTCCTGTTTTCCTTTTCCTATTATAAATAATGCAGTAATGAACATCTTTGAACCTGAAGCCTTGTCTGCACATCAGATCATCTCAGTAGGGTAGAAACCCAGGAGTGGAGTTAATGACTTAAAGTTGCAGATGCACTCTATAAAATTACTATATGAGAAGATACGTGATACTAATATTTGGATTAGCTGGAGCTACTTATTGGATGTCTAAATTGAGCAGTATTTGGTAGCTTATTTTGGATTCTTTTTAGTTTCTTCTCTTAAGTTACTAGATCATTTGAAAGATTTTAATCAGTAGATGAAAGGAAACCTGGTATATTTAAGGCTCTTTGTAGTTGGCCTCACACTCTCTAGTAATAACCATATTGGTGTTTTACTGATCCACTTGTGGTTTTCCAGGTTTTTGACTGTGATCTGTAGTAAGAAAATATTTTACATTTGAATCCAAATCTATATTTTATACTCATGGACACACATGAAACAATATTCACCCTTATCATTTTATATTATGTTCTGAAATTTTCTACTCTGTTTTATTTTATTTTTTAAAAATATGAGTCATGGTCCTCCAAATTGATACCATATCTTCCTAAAGAATCCAACTTGGATTGAAAAAACATTGCACTATATAACAGATATGAATTCAGTGAAACACATTTCTTTTTTCTTTCTGACTGCCTTTACTTATTCTTTGTGTGGGTAGGAATCCTGGCAATATCTGCGACATAAGCATGTTAGTATCTTGCCCAAGGGCACATAGCTATTAGTGGTCAAACTGGGACATGAGCCAGCTCTGGGTGACTCCAAAGCCCAGGATCTTAGCACCATGCATTCTGGAGCCTTTACACCTTACAGCACATAAGCCATTCCACCCTGGGTCGTGTATCCAAGAGGAGGACCACATGACTTCTGTAGGAAAGACACCGCCAAGCTGGTTAGGTACAGGTTTACTGAAACACTGTTTACCTTGAATGGGCTATGAAACCCACCCAAGAACTGTGGCACAACAAGCAGAAGTAAACCAAGGCATAACACAACTTTTCTTTCTGAAGTTTGCTCCTTGAAAAACCAGGCAAACCTGATCACGAATGGTGGAGAGTTAGAAGTGGAAAGCAATGTTTTGGTCAGCGGAGGAAGATCTTCACAGAGGGCTGAAGGATCAGTTGAAAATGCAAGTCTGATTACTTTTCTTGGTCCCTCACAACCTCAGTGACTTCCCTTTGCCTTTAAATGTCCAGCAGGTGCTGAGCAAAGTGTATCTGGAGGAGGTGGTGTGTGCAGTGCCCAGTCTCATTTACTGAAGTGACTTTATGCCCAGAAGGGAGTGCTCTCTCTGGTCACAGACTTCGTTCTGGCTTTGTTGTTGAATAGTCCTCACCAAAAAGAGTAAGTCCAGTGAGCGCTTTGTGGAGGAGGCTGGCATTAACTTACAACAAAACCTTGAAAGGCTTAAACTTCTCAGGATAATGTGGATGACCAGCTGGGAATGGCATGTGGAAAGGGGCATTTTACCTAGAGGGTTTTCAGAAGAGCCTGATGTTACTGAAAACTTTCTTTGAATGAAATGTACCCTTCCATTGGAGACAGTAACCATGAAAAGTTTAGATTTTAATGCTCTCTCTGGGATATTATAATCATGGAAGAAGATACCTCTTTCTCCTCATCAGTTATAAAGCCATCACTGAAATCAACACTAATCAGTGATAACATTTTTCTCTTCTTAAAGGGCAGGTCATTATATCATGTAAACAAGTAACATTTTCTGTTTTCAACACAGTCACATTGATTGACTGAAAGATAGAAAGTAGACATATATTGTTGATTTTGGATTTCTTGGAATACTGAGAAAAACATTGCCTTGAAAATCACACTTCATCAAACCTGGCAGATTGCAATAGGAAAAAAATTGAATAAATGTGGATGTTTTCCCCTTCTTTTCTCTGACACAGGGACTCTACCAGCAGCTCCACTTAAATTTCCTTCAAAAATTTAAAAGAAAATGTTCTCCATGGGGTTGCTATTAACTGAACCAATGAGACTGGACATGCCTGGGGTACCTCTGAATCTCAGCCCCTCCACTTAGTCTTTGGAGCTAGGCAAGTGCAAAAATGGGTCCTTGACATCTCGTGGCCACTTACCTAACATGCCTAGGGCTCTGCAGGAAGTGGTTGGCTTGGCCACCCGTCCTTTGACTGGGTCTTAAGAGGAGAAGGAGCCAGGACTAGTGCTGAGCCTTGGCTTTCATTTTATTTTATTTTATTGAACTCTATTTAGTAGATTGATAAACCAGAAAACGTGAATGACCCTTTGAAGACCCTGATAAAATCTGGCTTTATTTTTCTTTTATAGTCATGCTGACTTAAAGTAGCAGACTCTAGGTACTTTGCAGTAACATTATAGCCCAGTGTTTTTCCTCTCATATTTACCCCATGTCTCATTGTCTCAGGTTTTGCAGAGGAGTAACGGTTATTGTTGTGCACTGGTGTGTGTATAATTGCACTCACATGTGTTCAAGATTATAAAGTTGATTTCACCATTCACCAAATAGTTATGGAGAGGTAATTCACACATTCTCATCCTCTGTGTCTGTTTCTCTTAGTGCAACCTGGATCAGAGCCTGATGTGGCAGCAATGCTTGAGCACTCACGTGGAACAAAAAAAGAATTAGGACTGAGCTTCTATTGTGCTAGGCTAATTGCCTTATTATTGATTCAGCTTTAGAATTGAAATGGATTGTTTAAACATTTTTGTTTTTGTGATTGTTTTAATTCAGGTTTTATTAAACTGGGCAGCAGATCTTTGATGCCAGGATTCTGAGGCACGTTTATTTGGATCTTCCAGTGTAGCTTTTCTGAATGCAAATCTTGTCCATCTGGCTGCCTATTATCCATCCCTCTGAAGCTCAACAGACTTGATTAAATTCAGAACAGCTCTGCCTTGGTAGTTGCATCTCAAATTTTGTCATTAGTTATGCATCGTATTTCCTTGTGTCTGAGGTGACCCTCAGAAGACACAGTATTCCTTTTTTATTTTCCTCAGAATCAGAATGTTTGAAAGGCAGGTTGTAGTTACAGATTGAGGTAGGAAGTAAATTCTTTTTTTTTTTCTTAAATTATCTTATATATCACATCTGAAAGTGAGTAAAATACCGATGGGTGGTTTTTTCTCATTTGCAGATGTGATGAATTTGACTGCCAGGAATCATAGAAGTGCTGTAGAATGCCATACAGGGACTGAAAAAAATAATCTTCAGATTCTGTGGGATATAAATGGCTGTAAAAAGAGGTTGACTTGTTCTGCTTTTCTCATGTCATCTGTTAATATATGCCATCTGATTCAAGCAGTGAGCCAGTTCTTTATTCTCTCTCTCTGAAAATTCTGAAGGGGATGGCGAGGAATACATGTTAGCTACACTTCAGAGTAGCTATCTGACCATGTTTTCTTATGTGTTGGCTCCACTGTGTTTGTCCTGAATTATATATTCTGGTTTTCCATCCTTGAGGTAATACTTTTATAATCTTATTTATTTACTTGGCTTATCTAGTTTCTTTATTACTTTCAGATAATTTCTGATTATATAGGCATGACTTTAGTGTTCCATTTTCTCCATTTGCTTTGGGTGTTACTCCTAATTCAGATCTCTATGTCTGCCTCGCTTCAGTCTGGTGTATAATCAGTGTTCTTGTTCTCATCTGTTGGTGTCTAGGAGCTCCTGGTTGTTTTGTCCACAGGTCTCATTGCATGTTCTCCCTACCTGTTCTTTCTTACTGGGTAGACAGAGCTCAGCCAGAGGAGGCTGTGCCTCTTAGTGCCTTTAGTTTCTTCTGACAGATGATGTGCCTTGCTGGAAGTAAGTAACGAATCTATAGTCATCTTTATATTGGATCCTGCACATTTATTTCACTGTAATCCAAATTCAGGCTTTAGTTTTTAACTCTCTTCTAGGGAAATCATAAATGCAAAAATATGAGTTGGATTCTCTCTAAAATTTTTTCCATCTGTTATTTTTTGTTTCCTCCTTTTCCCTTTCCCCTCTCCCCCCCCTTTTTTTTGTTTTTTTGTTTTTTTTTTTGGTGGGGATAGGACATGATATATATATTTTTTTCTTTGTTTAAAAAACAATCGGAGGCAGTACCTCCTCTACAAGGTAAAAGTGGTGTTTTGTGTTTAGGAGGGTAGTTTCTGTATATTTGTCCTTGACTTCTGTAGGGGAAGTGGGCTTTTGCAGGGTGATGGTGGAGTGGGGGGGCATGTCCGTGTGCTGAAGGACCCCAGCCAGCACATCTCAAGAATTGTTGATCCTGGTGGCTATATACCTATAACTGGTTACTTTGATGAAATTGTACTTGCCTGTCTTTTAAGGTTGAAAAGAATCAACTTTCTCCTGCTGTCACAGTTTGTTGGTATTTTCCTGAATTTATTTGTTTTAGCTCATAAGGAGTCTATAAAAGATTTTGAATTGTGGATGTTAATTATGGAAGAGAAATTTTAACTAGATTACTCATTCATTACTTTCTCATTCAGCAAATTTGTGGAATGCTTACACTCTGTTGGGCGCTGTAGGCTTCAGTGATTCCACAGTGAACAAGATAGAAAGTCCCTTCCCTCAGATCTCTTCCCTCAGAGATTCCATTGTAGTGAGCCGGGAGGGGTGAAAGCAGAGGACAAGCAAAGTACTATAATCTTGCTTATCTATTCTCTCAGCTGTCTGGAATGCAGGAGACACATGGGGAGTGTGGCTGAAGCCCTTCCTAAAGTCTGTGTGCTGAAATTTTAAACCAGTGCTCCCCAAGTCTGGCTGTATGTCTTATTCACAAGGGGTTTCTACTTTCAGGGACTCAGTGCCCTGGGCATGAGGGGGTACCACTGCCCTAGGCTCTTTCCCTAGGCAGACTCCTCATGCTCCTCCTTTGCATTCAGTCCTAAGCAAGTGAAATAGCTTCCTTTCTCAACCCTTAGTCGATTAAAAGCAGAAAATGGAGAGGCAAGAGTGCTGATCCACACACAGGGAGAGAGGAGACAGAGAAGTTAAACCTGAGAAGCAGAACTCCTTCAAACACCTCAGGACCTCAAGCCTGAGCCACATCAGAGAGAATAAATTCTATTTAGCACATGCAGGGAAGTCCATCATATTTTGTAAAGAAGTTTTAGTCTGTTAAAATAAGTTTTGGGTTTAGAAGAGGGTAAAATGAGATGGAGTTTGCCCAGATGGGATTCCTCAGTGGAATGCGGAGGGATGCGAACCCACTGTGAGGGAGAGCAGAGAGAAGGGCTGGCACTGTTAGCAGAGAGGGCCGTGCAGTCTCCTCCAAAGCGGGGAAGGACTGAAGTGGATGGCATCTTCTGAGGCTCCGTGACACCTAGTGTTGCGGCAAGGTGGGCCCCAGTTTTCTAGAGTTTGTAGGAAGTTACATGGTAGAAGATTCAATGTTTTGTTGGAATGACTCCCAGTCTAATAGACGGACTGGGAGAATGGTGGTGTGCCCTTTCTGGCTGCTACCCCAGCTCAGCCCATCATGCTGTTATGACTTGCCTGGAGGCTAAGGATGGGCGGGTAATCACTATACCCATTCCTTAATCAGGCATGTACTGGGTAAGCACCTATGTGGGGCTCACCTCATGTTGCATATCATGGCGGTGGGAGGGAGGGTATTTCACACCAGGTCTAATAAGTATAATTAATTGATCTCCCAGTTCCTGACTGATTGAAGTCAGGCTGAAGTCAGACTGATTGAAAGAAAGAAAGAAAGAAAGAAAGAAAGAAAGAAAGAAAGAAGAAGGAAGGAAAGAAAAGAAAGAAAGGAAGGAAGGAAGAAAGAAGGAAAGAAAGAAAGAAAGAAAAAAGAGGGATTACTGGCTGAGGTAAATGCATTGATTGGTGCAGTGTAAAACAACATCTGACAGCCTGGCAATGAAGACACAAAAGCTGTAAAGACCTTGTAGCTGTTGCATGCTTGTGGAACAATAGGGGACATTAACATGACATCTGTGGATGCCAGCTTCATGGGTCCAAGGTAGCATTGTGTTACAGAAAAGAATGACGACCTGTGGCTTCCGTCAGATCTCCCTGATCTTCCAGGCCCAGAATCTGCCTGCTACTTACAAGTGAGCTTGGGGGATTTTCTTTAACTTCTCTAAACCTCATTAAAAAAAACTATGGTGAGGACAAGCATAGCAACTTCAAGGTTATGGTGGAGAATTGGATTTCCTGTAGGTGAAATGCCTTGGTACAGTAAGAATCAAGCTGTTATTATAAATAGAAAATGAGCAAAGGGAGAGAAAAAGGGGAATACTTGTAGCAGAAGCTCTGAGGAAATAATCAGCATGAGAAATGTTTGTGGAACACATTTATTGTTTTATCTGCTCCATTACTTAAAGGTTTTCTACAGTTTCATGAAAATGGCATCGCAGTAGTATGACACAGTACAGTACTGTAAGATTCCTAATTCAGTTACTTCCTCATTTTGGCACACGAGGTTCAGTCCTTTTATTTCTTGATCATTTATTGAGTATACATGATAGGGAAGGCTCTGTGCTAAGCACTATATGTGTTTTAAAGTGAACAGGATATAGTATTTGTTATCAGAGGAGCTTGTATGTGGAGATTGGGCTCAGACATCCAGGTATCATAAACTGCAGAAGGAATATGAAGGGTAAGAGCAGTAGGACAGGGCCAACTGTGGGCAAAGTCAGCCTGAAACACTGACTCATGACCTGGATACCTCCCAAGGCCCTCTCATGGCTTGGCTGATGGCCTCCTAGTTACAAAAGGAAAAGATCTGAATTCAGGATGACACTTTTTATTTCCTGTGCTTGAGGTTTGATTGATGGTTGAGTCCAGAAGCACTTTCTTTAGGACCATTGCCCAGCATCTTGGAGATCCTTTTTTGGGGGTTGAAGGGATGCCTTAGACCAGTTGATGAGAATTTGATCCAGAGATCAAATTGCTGCCCAGTTTCTCATGTCGTATATTCTTTGTGGCAGGTATGGGCTTTCAGTAGTTTTGTGTTTAAAAGTAGAAAAAAATGTCTGATTTGTTATGTGGCTGTCTCAACATTAGTAACTTTATTTGCCGCTGATGTTATTCAATGTAGCCTGCTTCTAAAATGCATAAATAAATTTTGTTATGGACTGAATTTCCTTATGCTTTTATGTTTTTATCCCTAGCACGCCCCACTCCCCTACACACTCTCACCTTACACACAATGTAAGTTGCTTCACAGTCTGTTCCCCACCCCGCTCCTGCCTCCAACTTAAGGCATTTGCTTGAATGGTGGCCACACTCTAAGCAATGGAATACTGGAGTTTGATTCTGACTCTAACAATAAAGTCTTTGCAGCTCATCCATAAGCCTCCAAAAGTAGGAATCCAAAAGGATAGGAATTTTTATGGTGGCCTTAATTAGTATTAGTATTACCATAAAGGAAAGCTGATATTTTTACTAAAAGAACAATATTGCATTTTTGTATCCAGAGAAACAGTGTTTTTCCAAGTGGCCATGTTAAGAAGTGGACCTTTTTTGTATGCCTCTTTTGGAATGGCATTCGAGCTACTCTGCCAGCAACAGAAGGATCTTGATCTCATGACTGGATAGTTTTCTTCTCTGCTTTTCTCCCATATTTTCACTCCTTAAGATCTCCATTTAACTTCTCTCCATCCCTGCACTTGCTGCTTTGCTGTTGTTTTGCCATTGCAATCCGCAAGGATCCTCGAGAACAGGCTTGTAAGAATCCTTGAAAACTGTGACATTCTGAAGCTGGGAACCAAGGTGAGCTTCATTCTGAGCCTAACAGGAAGCAGATTAACTTTCAGAAATGCTGAGGGTAAGGTCCCTTTCTGCCATAACCTTTACTGCATGCTGCATTTGGCAGACAGGGGTGGAAGTGGATTGAAAAGTCACTCCCCAGCCCGGGTCAGAAGCACCAGCTATTCCCCCTACAGCAACAGCTTGCAAGTCTGGAACCGCCTGTGTAGGCTGTGTCCTGGACTGCAGTGTTTTGTGTCCTCAGGAGGTGTTGCTCACTGCTTTGCCATGGAGAAGGCAAAAGAAGAGAAGAAGTGATATTTTTGTTCATGTGTCGTGATATTCTACCTTTATTAGGGATATTTGGGGAGATGGAAACAAAAAAGCCAATGGTAAGGTTGTGGGGATTTCCATTCATTGAATGCACCACACCGTTCATCTCTTTCAGCAGATGGATGTTCCTAATCTTCATGGCTTGTAGGTGACTTACTTCACTAGAGGAGTTCAAGCTAGGGTTTTGCATTATAAAATCTTTTTTTTTAATGTTTATTTTTATTATTTTTTTACAGGTTTTATTTTTTTATTATGTTTTTTAATTTATTTTTTTTTTAATTTACATCCAAATTAGTTAGCATATAGTGCAACAATGATTTCAGGAGTAGATTCCTTAGTCCTCATATGAGTTAAGTCATATATTTGTCTTTCTCTGACTGATTTCGCTTCGCATAATACCCTCCAGTTCCATCCACATAGTTGCAAACGGCAAGATTTCACTCTTCGATTGCTGAATAATACTCCATTATGTGTGTGTGTGTGTGTGTGTGTGTGTGCATATATGTACGTATATATATATATGTGTGTGTGTGTATATATATGTGTGTGTGTATATATGTATGTATATGTATATGTATATGTATATGTATATGTATATGTATATGTATATGTATATGTATATGTATACGTATACCACATGTTCCGTATCCGTTCATCCATTGATGGACATTTGGGCTCTTTCCATACTTTGGCTATTGTTGATAGTGCTGCTATAAACATTGGGGTGCATGTGTCCCTTTGAAACAGCACACCTGTATCCCTTGGATAAATACCTAGTAGTGCAATTGCTGGGTCATAGGGTAGTTCTATTTTTAGTTTTTGGAGGAACCTCCATACTGTTTTCCAGAGTAGCTGCACAAGCTTGCATTCCCACCAATAATGCAAAAGCGATCCTCTTTCTCCACATCCTCGCTAACATCTGTTGTTGCCTGAGTTGTTCATGTTACCATTCTGACAGGTGTCAGGTGGTATCTCATTGTGGTTTTGATTTGTATTTCCCTGATGATGAGTTATGTTGAGCATTTTTTCATATGTCTGTTAGCCATCTGGATGTCTTCTTTGGAGAAGTGTCTATTCATGTCTTTTGCCCATTTCTTCACTGGATTATTTGTTTCTTGGGTGTTGAGTTTGAGAAGTTTTTTATAGATTTTGGATACTAACCCTTTATCTGATATGTCATTTGCAAATACCTTCTCCCATTCTGTTGGTTGCCTTTTAGTTGTGCTAATTGTTTCATTCGCTGTGCAGAAGCTTTTTATTTTGATGAGGTTCCAGTAGTACATGTTTGCTTTTATTTCTCTTGCCTCCTGAGACGTGTCAAGTAAGAAGTTGCTGCGGCCAAGATCAGAGAGGTTTTTACCTGCTTTTCCTCTAGGATTTTGATGGCTTCCTGTCTTACATTTAGGTCTTGCATCCATTTTGAGTTTATTTTTGTGTATGGTGTAAGAAAGTGGTCCAGGTTCATTCTTCTGCAGGTCGCTGTCCAGTTTTCCCAGCACCACTTGATGAAGAGACTGTCTTTATTCCATTGGATATTCTTTCCTGCTTTGTCAAAGATTAGTTGGCCATACGTTTGTGGGTCCATTTCTGGGTTCTCTATTCTGTTCCACTGATCTGAGTGTCTGTTCTTGTGCTAGTACCATACTGTCTTGATGATTACAGCTTTGTAGTATAGCTTGAAGTCTGGGATTGTGATGTCTCCTGCTTTGGTTTTCTTTTTCAAGATCGCTTTGGCTATTCAGGGTCTTTTCTGTTTCCATACAAATTTTAGGATTATTTGTTCTAGCTCTGTGAAGAATGCTGGTATTATTTTGATAAGGATTGCATTGAATATGTAGATTGCTTTGGGTAGTGTCGACATTTTAACAATATTTGTTCTTCCTATCCATGAGCATGGAATCTTTTTCCTTTTTTTGTGTGTGTCGTCTTCAATTTCTTTCTTAAGTTTTCTATAGTTTTCAGTGTATAGATTTTTCACCTCTTTGGTTAGATTTATTCCTAGGTATTTTATGGTTTTTAGTGCAATTGTAAATGGGAACAACTCCTTGATTTCTCTTTCTGTTACTTCATTGTTGGTGTATAGGAATGTAACCGATTTCTGTGCATTGATTTTATATCCTGTGACTTTGCTAAATTCATGAATCAGTTCTATCAGTTTTTTGGTGGAATCTTTTGGGTTTCCCTATAGAGTATTATGTCATCCGCAAAGAGTGAAAGTTTGACCTCCTTCTGGCTGATTTGGATGCCTTTTATTTCTTTGTGTTGTCTGATTGCAGAGGCTAAGACTTCCAATACTATGTTGAATAACAGTGGCGAGAGTGGACATCCCCGTCTTGTTCCTGACCTTGGGGGGAAAGCTGTCAGTTTTTCCCCATTGACGATGATATTAACGTTGGGTCGTTCATATATAGCTCTTATGATCTCCGTGTATGCTCCTTCTATCCCTACTTTCTTGAGGATTTTTATCAAGAAAGGTTGCTGTATTTTGTCAAATGGTTTCTCTGCATCTATTGAGAGGATCATATGGTTCTTGTCCTTTCTTTTATTGATGTGATGAATCATGTTAATTGTTTTGCAGATATTGAACCAGCCCTCCATCCCAGGAGTAAATCCCACTTGGCCGTGGAAAATAATCTAATGTACTATTGGATCCAGTTGGCTAATATCTTGTTGAGGAGTTTTTCATCCATGTTCATCAGGAAAAGTGGTCTATAGTTCTCCTTTTTAGTGGGGTCTTTGGTTTTGGAATCAAGGTAATGCTGGCCTCATAGAAAGAGGTGGGAAGTTTTCCTTCCATTTCTATTTCTTGGAACACCTTCAAGAGCATAGGTGTTAACTCTTCCTTAAATATTTGGTAGAATTCCCCTGGAAAGCCACCTGGCCCTGGACTCCTGTTTATTGGGAGATTTTTGATTACTAATTCAATTTCTTTACTGGTTATGGGTCTGTTCAAATTTTCTGTTTCTTCCTGTTTCACTTTTGGTAGTGTATATGTTTCTAGGAATTTGTCCATTTCTTTCAGATAGCCCATTTTATTGGCATATAATTGCTCATAATATTATCTTATTGTTTCTATTTCTGCTGTGTTGGTTGTGATCTCTCCTCTTTCATTCTTGATTTTACTTATTTGGGTCCTTTTTCTCTTTGATCCAACTGGCTGGTGGCTTAACAATTTTGTTAATTCTTTCAAAGAACCAGCTTCTGATTTAATTGATCTGTTCTACTGTTTTTTTTTTTTTTTTTTTTTTTTGGTTTTTTTGTTTTTGTTTTTTGTTTTGGTTTCCATAGCATTAATTTCTGCTCTAATCTTTATTATTTCCTGTATTCTACTCATTTTGGGTTTTATTTGCTGTTCTTTTGCCAGCTGTTTAAGGTGTAAGGTTAAGTTGTGTATCTGAGATCTATCTTCCTTCTTTAGGAAGGCCTGAATTGCTATATACTTTCCTCTTATGACTGCCTTTGCTGCGTCCCAAAGGTTTTGGGTTGTGGTGTTATCATTTTCATTGGCTTCCATATACTTTTTAATTTCCTTTTTAACTTCTTTGTTAGCCCATTCCTTCTTTAGTAGGATGTTCTTTGGTTTCAAAGTATTTGTTACCTTTCCAAATTTTTTTTTTGTGGCTGATTTCGAGTTTCATAGTATTGTGGTCTGAAAATATGCATGGTATGATCTTGATCTTTTTGTACTCGCTGAGGGCTGATTTGTGCCCCAGTATGTGGTCCGTTCTGGAGAATGTTCCATGTGCACTGAAGAAGAATCTATATTCCGCTGCTTTAGAATACATTGTTCTGAATATATCTGTTAGGTCCATCTGGTCCAGTGTGTCATTCAAAGCCATTGTTTCCTTGTTAAGTTTTTGATTAGATGATCTGTCCATTGCTGTGAGTGGGGTGTTGAAGTCTCCTACTCTTATGGTATTACTGTCAATGAGTTTCTTTATGTTTGGGATTAATTGATTTATATATTTGGGTGCTTTCTCATTTGGCGCATAAATGTTTACAATTGTTAGGTCTTCTTGGTGGATAGACCCCTTAATTTGGATATAATGCCCTTCTTCATCTCTTGATAGTCTTTATTTTAAAGTGTAGATTGTCTGATATAAGTATGGCTACTTTGGCATTCTTTTGTTGACATGATATGATATGTTGACATGGCATGATAGATGGTTCTCCATCCCCTTACTTTCAATCTGAAGGTATCTTTAGGTCTAAAGTGGGTCTCTTGTAAACAACATGTAGATGGATCTTGTTTTCTTATCCATTCTGTTTCCTGTGTCTTTTGATTGGAGCATTTAGTCCATTGACATTTAGAGTGAGTACTGAAAGATCTGAATTTATTGCTATTATGTTGCTTGTAGAGTTGGAGTTTCTGGTGGTGTTCTCTGGTCCTTTCTAATCTTTGTTGCTTTTGGTATTTATTTATTTATTTATTTTTTATTTTATTTTATTTTATTTTATTTTATTTTATTTTATTTATTTATTTTTTTTTTCCCATCCTTTTTCCCCTCCGAGAGTCCCCCTTAAAATTTCTTGCAGGGCTGGTATAATGGTCACAAACTCCTTTTTAATTTTTGTTTGTCTGGGAAACTTTTTATCACTCCATTTTATCTCTCCTTCTATTTATCTAACAGCCTTGCTAGATAAAGAATTCTTGGCTGCATATTTTTCTGATTCAGCACATTGAATATATCCTGCCACTCCTTTCTGGCCTGCCAAGTTTCTGTGGATAGGTTCGCTGCAAACCTGATCTGTCTTCCCTTGTAGGTTAAGGACTTTTTTCCTCTTGCTGCTTTCATGATTCTCTCCTTGCCTGAGTATTTTGTGAATTTGACTATGATATGCCTTGTTGATGGTTGGTTTTTGTTGAATCTAATGGGGGTCCTCTGTGCTTCCTGGATTTTGATGTCTTTCTCCATGTTAGGAAAGTTTTCCACTATGATTTGCTCACATTACCCTTCTACCCCTATCTGTCTCTCTCTCTTCCTCTTCTGGGACCCCTATGATTCTGATGTTGTTCCTTTTTAATGAGTCACTGATTTCTCTAATTCTTAAATCATGCTCTTTTGCATTAATCTCCCCCTTTTTTGCTGCTTCATTATTCTCCATAAGTTTGTACTCTATATCACTGATTTTCTGTTCTGCCACATCCATCCTTGCCACTGTGGCATCCATTCGAGGTTGCAGCTCAGTTATAGAATTTTTTATTTCATCCTGACTAGCTTTTACCTCTTTTATCTCTGCAGAAAGGGATTCTAACCTATTTTCAACACCAGCTAGTATTCTTATAATTGTGATTCTAAATTCTGGTTCAAGCATCTTGCTTGTATTTGTGTTGGTTAAGTCCCTGGCTGTCATTTCTTCCTGCTCTTTATTTTGGGGTGAATTCCTTCATTCTGTCTTTTGAAGGGAGAAAAGGAATTAATGAGGTAGAAAAAATTTAAAAAATTAAAATTAAAAAATATTAAAATTAAAAAGTTAAAAACAAACACACACACCCCCCCCACCCCAAAATCGAATAAATGATGCTAGATAGATCCTGTGTGTGTTTTGGTCTGGGTGTTGAAAGTGGCTTGATAGATTAGAGAAAAAAGGGGGGGAAATAAAGGAAATCATTTGGAAATTTGAAGAAGTGAATACTAAAATGAAATGATGGAAGTAAAATAGAATTTGAAAAAATTTACACAAAAGTAAAAAATGTAGAAAAAAATTAAAGAAAAATGTTTTTAATAAAAATTGAAAATAAAAATTTTTTCTCTTTCTGTATTCAAGAAAAATAAAAGAAACAAAAAAGAGAAAAAAGAGGAAAGAAAGAAAATTGAATAGATGGATCGTCTAACCAACTGAAATACGACTGACATTACTTTGTTTTTCCCTAAAAGTCAAACTATGAAGTGCTTTATAGTCCATAAACGAATCAGGTGGTGAGACTTGTGTTCTTGATGAGCGAGGTTGGCCCAGTTGGGCGGGGCTTAGTGTAAGGGCTCCGTTCCTCACTAGATGGTGCTGGTAGCCTACTGGGGTGGATTGTTGTGGCAATTGTAGGTGCTTATGCACATGCACGGGAGTGGTGAAAATGGTGTCGCCCAGCTACCCAGTCTCTAGTATTGGAACTCTGTTCTCCCCAATTAGCAATTGCACAACAATTGTACACCTGTCCTTCGTCTTCGGCTTTTGTCTACTCCCCGCTTCCACACTGTCTGTGAGCAAGCCCCAGGCAGCACCTCCCTTCCAGGTTTTGTCTCAGATGCTGCTGCCTTCCCTGGTCCCCCACTTCTGAGGGACTGCAGCCTTGACCCACTCTGCCCCTCTGTGGAGGGTCTCACCGAGCAATGGCTGGGTGCCAGCCACACCCAGGAACGCCCACAGGACCGTGCTCCTGCTGATGCCCAGAGACTACAGCCAGGTGCCAGCTCGCCCCAGAAAAAGTTTGTGAGACAGTGTAGCAGCAGCGCCTCAGGGATTATGGAAAATCACAACACACATCTGGTACCAGGCTTCACCCCCAACGACCCTGTTCCAGCACCAGCAAATGTGGCCGTTCTCTGCGGTCTATTGGGCCCAGGTGGCCTCACAACCTCTACCAAATATCCTTCCAGCAGTGGAACTGCTTTTCCCCGTGTGGCCCAAGAACCTCTCAGACCCCACTCTTTTCCTGGGGATTCGCCCTTCCCACCAGAGCACCATCAGATATCGAGCTGCAGAGTTGCAGACTCTGTGCTCCCCCTGTTTACAGTCTTAATGGAATTTAAACCCTCTCCTTTCTTTCTCCTTTCTCCTTTCTCCCTTTTTAGTTCAGTCCCTGAGGCTGTTTCCAGTTTTCCACTTTGTCTCCAGCTTCTTTTGGGGAGGGGTGCTTTTCCCGTATTCTCCTCCCGCCCCTGCCCGCCCTGTCTCTGTCCTCTCTCCGCACACAAAAGTGGCTCCCTGCCTTCTGTGGCTTCTCTCTCCCCAATTTCACCTCTCCACACTGCATACCTGCTGAATTCTGTGGTTCAGGTTGTGCAGATTGTTGTGTTAATCCTCAGATCAGTTTTCTAGGTTTAGTGTTTAGTTTTCTATGGTTTAGTGTTGGTCTGGCTTATTTCATGGACGCGAGACACACAAAAAACTTCCATGCTATTTATTTGTTTATTTTTGAGAGAGAGAGAGAATGTGTGTGAGTGGGAAGGTGGGGAGAGGGAGAGAGAGAGAGAGAGAAGGAGGGAGGGAGAATCCCAAGCAGGCTTCATGCTCAGTAGGGAGCCCAACATAGGGCTCCGCCCCACAACTATTAGATCACGACATGAGCTGATATCAAGAGTTGGACACTTAACTGACTGAGCCCCCCAGGCACCCCCTGCATTACAGACTCCTGCAGAAGGAAGAACCAATGATTTTTGGAAGAACCAAACCAATGATTGGTGATAGGATTCATGAGCTAGTGGAGGGTAATGAATAATGAAACCCCAGCAACACCAAGTTTAGAAAGGAAGCAGAATCAATGATACTGATTACAATTTGAAACAAATGACATCATTACAAGACCTTGGGAAGTATATGTCAAACAGAACTTTTAAAAAGATTTATTAAAATAGTTAAAAAACTGATTAAATTTGGGAGTGCATCCTTGGAGAGAAAAGGTGGAAAAAATAATACTTCAAAGGGAATTTATGCATGGAAGCAAATGATAAACACTTGCACAGCTTAAAATTTCTACCATCATTTGCTTTAAAATATGCAGTTGTAAGCCTGATTTGGGAAATAAATTCATGCTGTTGACCCCTTCTCTGATCATGGACAAAGAAACTACATCATGGAAGGTCAAGAGTTACACAGTAGTTATCATTGAAGCTTTCAGAGTAAACCGTAGGCAGAGAAGGATCAGGAAACTGCTGCCCATGCTGGGTTTGCCTCCATTATGCTGGATGGTAACAGGTTAGCTTGTTTAGAGTGGAGGAAATGGTTCCAGGAAATGGGGAACATGAGCAATTAAAGGCATTTAGCACAGCTGTAAGTGTTTGGGGTTTAACTGGATTAATTTCCCACAGGTAGGTTAAACCCAGCAGCACACCCATCCTGTGAGTCTTCCCGTGCTTCCTCCATCCTCTGTGCCTAACCTCTGTGGTTGGCCCCATTATCAAGTGCATTGTCCCTCTATAATATCTTCAGACCATCCATTTCTCTTAACCACCTTCCTTCCCACCTGGATTATGGCCACAGCCTCCTTCCCAATATCCTATCTTCCAGTCTTGTCTTCCTTTCGTTTGTTTTTTCCTACTGTGCATCCCTGATGATTTTTCTTAAGTGTGTATTTGATCATGTCTCATCACTCCTTCAGTAGTTCCCTGGTGTCCTTGCAATAAAATCCTAACTTCTCAAGAACTATTTCTCATCACTTCCTCCTTATACTATGACATATTTTAAGTGTGTCTTAAAGGCCTGGTATGCCCTTTTTTTTTAAACTTTTTGTCTTTGATACACTGGTTTCGTCTGCATTAAATACCCTTACTCTTCTCCCCTTTAGGGTGGCTGACCCACCTATTCTTTCTGGAAGCCTCAGCTCTCTCCTTGGTTCTCCGATAGCACTTGTCCCTAGTAAAACACAACTGATTTGTCTGCTTCATGCTAGCCTTTCTTCCAGCCTTTATACTCTAGAGGGCCACAGGGTCTTTCACTGACATATTTCTTGCACATAATGCCTACATCAAATTGATTCTCAATAAATAATTGTTGATTATTGAATTAAGTAATGATAAGGGAGTTAAATGTCTCTTTTCCTGGCTTTCAGAGTGTCATTTTTGGACACTTTTTAGTTGTCTACAGTAGCAGATTTCTTCAATATTACCCATACATAAAAGACCTAGTTATTTGCCTGGTATTAAAATATCAGTGATCCAAGTGGTGTTTTCCTATTTCAATGGTAGTGCTAATTCATGCCTCTCAGGAGAGGCTGGTTGCTAGGAGATTCTTTCTCTTTGAATTAATCTACATTTGTGTTAATGGTTGATCCTTGCCAATTTTTCTTTTTCTTTCCTTTAGTTATTGAGAAGCGCCCCTTCATTTGATCATTCTTTTATGTCATTTCCATTTTCTGTTAATTATTATTGAGTATTTGGACTTTGTACACATGGTCCCTATCCTAAAGTGGTACTGATTCCACTCAGGCCTTATGTGGGGCCCATGAATCCCACAGGCTTTAACCTGCACTGTCTCTGATCATCACAGGACCCAATGAAGCTCTCAGTTACCATTGTCCTTATTTTATTGAGACTCAAAGAAGTAACATGACTAATTGGCTAAGCAGAAACCAGAATTCAGTCTTTTAGCTTTCCATTGCACATTTTTAAATCTTGTTTTCTGCTGTACTTTAAACACTGTAATATGTGGTTAATAATCTGATGCCAGGACAAATTAAGCATTGTTCAATTAATTTATCTGATGCATGATTTTTCTGTTTTTTTGTTTTTTTTTTTTTTAAGTTTAAACTTGTCCCTTCACTTTCAAATTTTTTTCCAGTGGATATCTTTCTAAACAGCAGCCAGATTTGTATTTTTGAACATCATCAGTGGCTTGTCCCACTTTGTTCACAGGAAAAATGCAGCTTCTTGTTCTGGCATTCATGGTGTTCTGCAGTTTGGCCTGAATCCACTTTTCTTGCTTTTCTTTCTGAACTCTCCAGGCTTGCTTGTATGTCTCCTGGCTATCCCCTAATAAGTTTTTGTCCACCATGTGCCTTGGCCCATCCTCTTCATTCTGGCTGAAATGCTGTCCTACTCTGAGCACCTTTCTTCAAATAAAAATCTGTCAGGTTCACTGAAATCTCATCTGTTCTAGGAAATCATCTCTGTTCTACCAGTAAAGCTTGGAGCACTTCCCTCATGTGATCCTTTCTGCATTCTGAATCTCTTAAGGATTATTTGAGGAAATATTATTTGTGTGTATATTTTATATTTGTGTATATTATTTGTGTGTATGATTATTTGTGTGTATATGTGTCAGGAGATAGAAGCTCCTTGATAGGGTGGACCGTACTGGAGTATCTTTGTGTTAATATGTGTGTTTGGTTCAGTACTGTGGTGGTGTATCAGAAGGTATCTGAATACATTCCCTGACCTTTATGCAGTCAGTATGCATTTGGGGGATTGGACAGTCAAACCAATGGTTGTGGAGGTAGAAGAAAATTGCTAGAACACAACATGCACCAAGCTTGGTTGGAGTGGAGAAGGACAAGTGAGTGAACCTAGATGAGTCAGGAAATCTTCCAGGGACTACAAGCCTTTGACTTGAGGTGGGAGCAGCAATGCGCTGACCTAGAGAGGGTTGTTCTTGGCAGAGGGGATGGTCTGGTCAAGCCCATGAAAAACCAAGGATATTAGCTGAGGGGGGGGTGGGGGTGGCAAAGTATAAGGGTATAAGTCAAAGATAAGTGGGAAATCAGGTCAGCCAGTTGTATAGGGCTGACCAGTTATACAGAGGAATGATGACTGAGCATGTAAGCCAGTGAGAGCTAGTCCTGTTTTCTAAGTGGATGATTATATGCAAATAACAGTTTTGTTGTGTGTCCCAGGACTGTGGGTATAACAAAATATTTTTGAATGTGTCAGCTTCTATCTGTGCTTCCACTAAATCTAATATGGGAGTAGGCAGCAGCACTGTTCTTGTTGTTCCCCCCCCCACCCAAATGACTTTCATAACCTTTTTTATGTTCTTCCTTGCCTGACCTCTAGTGGATGTAATAGTAATCAGCAAAATGCTCAAAGGAGAGCAATGTGAAGCAATGTGAAATAATGGAAAAGCCACTGCCTGAATTTTCAGTTTTAAAGTAGAAGAGATAGTTTGTAATATGAACTGTGAGTAGACAGGGTGATAATCTTTAAACTTTCAAACACTTGGATTGGTAATTCTGTGTGCAGGGACCTTGTCTGATGTTCAGTGCTATATCCCCAGCTCACCATGTAGCAAGGGGTCTGACATGGGGTAGGTATGATGCTGAATAAGGATGTGTGTGTATGTGAATAATTGTATGTGTGTATGAGTTGTGTGTGTGTGCAGAATATCTATACATAGACATTTATTTTAGCTCTTTTTATAAAATACTATAATTTTCTGTATAAGATCTTACAGTCTTGTTAAATTTAAGGATAGTTTTTTGTAGCTTAGTAAATTGAGCCTTTTTAATATTATCATTATTACATTTGTTAGTTGTTTATTGCTCTAGGCCACAGTGTTTCTCCGTGAATGCCCCATTGGCATTGTGAGGCACAGTTACTCATTGTGTGGGACTATGGTAACAGATAAGTAGCAGCTGCTTAGTATCATAACAGCCAAAACTGTCCCCATACACTTCTAAACACCCCTGGGGTAAGGGAGATAGTGCTGCTCCTTTAGCTGAGCACTATTGCTAAGGTAAATGAATGATAGTAATTTCTATATCTTAATTTGTATATAATGCCAATAGATTTGTAAAGCCCCTTGTATTTTCTAAGTATAGGATTGTATACAAATACCAACAGTTACGTTTCATTCCAATCCAATAAATTCTCCTTTTATTATTTTTTTTCTTGTCCCATCTCTTAACAATGTTGCACCGAAGGTAACTGGATCCCAGCCTCATTCCTGACCTCAGGAGAATGCACCTAATGTTTCACCATTAAGTATGAGGATTGCTTTAGGTTTTGGGCTAACAGCCTTTATTAAGGTTTAGGTTAAAGAGATTTGCTAAGAGTCTTTTATCAGGTTAAAGAGATTTGCTAAGAGTCTTTTTTATCCTGAATGGTTATGGAGTACAGAATCACTATTAGTTGGACTTTTTCATTTTATACATTATTAACTCTTTATCTCTCTGTGCTTTGTTCTAAGTGATTTTCTTAGATATGTTTTTCAGGCCACCAGTTCTGTGTTCAGGTGTGTCTAATCTGTAATTTAACCCATCTATTCAGTTTTAGATTTTAATGACTGTGTTTTTAATTTCTGGAATATATATGTGTTTACATGTACATGTATACATACATGTGTATGTGTATATGAATATATATATGGACATGGGTTTTTTCCAAAATGCTCTCTTTGCCTTATGTTTTTCTTTATGTGTTTAGGTAGCACGTATTTATTTAATGGTCTCTATACAGTTGTTTTATTATCCCAAGTTCTTGGAAGCCTAATCTTGCTATGTGTTGTGTCCTCTGACTCTTGCTTGTAATGGATTATTTCCTCCTGTGTCTTGCCATTTGGAATGGTGAGACTGTCTTTAGAGAGCATAAGCTGGTGGAGCTCTGGGAAGCAGGATTTTTCAAGTGGTTTACAATTAATTTTGTCAGGTAGCCGGGGATATCTGACATGCGACCAATTTTGTATAAATGTATCTAGGGATTCCTGAACTATGTGTGTAGAATAGAGCAGAATTCCAAAACCACATGAGAGATACGAACACACCAATGTTTACCAGTTACTAGGTGATTAGGAGCCTTTTCCTCTCTCCCTGTCTCAGTCCAGCTTCCTTTTACCTCTGGGTTCATGACATTGTTTTTTTCCAATTTAGTTTTGTTGAGATTGTAGCCCATATATGTAAAACCATCACTTCTAACTTCTGTTCACTCTAAGGGCTTATATCCTATCCTGTAGGACATTAAAATAAAGTTTCTAAACCAAAGCACTTTCTTTTTTAGTTTTTTTAATTTATTTTGAGAGAGAGAGTGCATGAGCAGGGGAGGGGCAGGGAGAGAGGGAGAGAGAGAATTCCAGGCAGGCTCTGCACTGACAGTGCAGAGCCCCATGCGGTGCTCGATTTCACAAATCGTGAGATCATGATCTGAAGCCAAAATCAAGAGTGAAACACTTAACCGACTGAGCCACCAGGTGCCCCTAAACCAATGCACTTTTATTTTTTTATTTATTAAAAAAAATTTTTTTTAATGTTTATTTATTTTTGAGAGAGACAGAGACAGAATGCGAGTGGGTTGGGGCAGAGAGAGAGGGAGGCGCAGAATCCAAAGCAGGCTTCAGGCTCCGAGTTGTCAGCACAGAGCCCAATGCAGTGGTCGAACTCACAAGCCGCAAGATGATGACCTGAGCCGAAGCCGGACGTTCAACTTACTGAGCCACCCAGGCGCCCCCCAAAGCACTTTTAAATAAATGATGTTAGATTAGTAATTATGGCAGGATAATAGGTGAGACCTAAGACCCAGCTCACATTGCTGGATGGCCCATCCATGCTGGAAGACCTCAGTTCTGTTTCTCATTAGGGCCTCAGGTCATGTCCCTCATTTTCTTGGCATACTCTCTTGTAGGCCTTTCAAAGGATGTCTTATATTTTATTTCACATTCTTAAGTGCTTGTAGTGTGAGAGCTTTTAGTTTTTCTGCTGTATTGGCAGAATAATCTGTCTTTAGTCTCAATGTTAAGATCTTTAAGGGGCACTTCGGTGGCTCAGTGGGTTAAGTGTCTGACTTTAGCTCAGGTCACAATCTCATGGTTCGTGGGTTTGGGCCCCGCGTCGGGCTCTGTGCTGACAGCTCAGAGCCTGGAGCCTGCTTCAGATTCTGTGTCTCCCATCTCTGTCTGCCCCTCCCTGGCTCATGCTCTGTGCCTCTCTATCTCTCAAAAATAAACAAACATTAAAAAAAAAAGATCTTTATCTCCTTTGGTTCATCTTAAGATAGAGTATTAGAGACAGTGGAGAGACTTGGGGGGGGATGGGAATAGGGAGGGAGAGTAAGAGGAGGAAAAGAGTGAGTGGAGGAGAGACTGAGAGACAGGTTGGAAAGAGGTAGAGACGCGGATAGGTAGGTTGATGGAGAGAAAAAGAGCACATGAATGAGAGTCAGACGTGTGTGCAGAGAGATGCACACAGAGACACAAACATGCAGGCACAGACTCAGACCTGGAGATTCACCACATAGGTGTGTGGACCCAGAGATATGTGCTCACATACATGGTCCACCCTCAGGGGTGCAGGCAGCTAAAAGTAGAGAGTAAAAACAGAAAATAACCAAATCTAAGAGTGTTAGAATAGTTGTAGGAATAAACTCAAAATCAGCGGGAGTAGAAAAGATGGCTTTAGAATTAACTGGAATTTTGGAACCAGCAGTTTGCTGCCACAGCAACAGTGGTTATTATAAATGGGAATGTGATGTGGGCTGTTGGCATTGGGCTTGCCTGGTAGCAACCGATGGAGCAAACCAGTTGGGGCATGGGGGTCAACCATTTGATTTTGAGCTCATTGCACTAATAAATGGAAATAATCACTGATTTTTAAGCAGTGGGACAATAGTAATTTTTTAAAAAGTAAATGAACCTGATTTAAAATTAACAGTCTATTTGTTGATTTCATCATTGCCTTGAAGATCATAGCCAGATTTAGAAATATATCTACCTAAAACTGAAATTAAAAGTTTGAGATTTTGATCATGTCAAATATTTGTCTAAAGACAGGAAATGATGATCACCTGAGGCTGGCAGTGCAGAAAAAAGAGGTAAAAGGTGGAAAGTTTCTGTTTTGTGCAGGTTGTCTTTGGTGTCTCCTCTTCCATCCATATTAGACCCAGTACATTTTAGGCCTTGCTGCACTTTCTTGTTTTCCTTTTTTGGTTTTCCTAGCATTCTAGGCCAGGAATGATAGATGATGACTCCTGCTTATCCTGGGAATTATTTTATTACATGAGTCTTTTATAATGCTGGTGCTGGTTTAAAAGCCAAGATGAGTAATTGTGGACCTTTGATATTGCGACATCTGTGGAAAGAACAAGAAAATTAGGTTACCTGGCATAGGAAAATACTGCTGAATTAAACTGGTTGGCAAGTACACCCTTTGATCTTTTTCAGTTTTGAATAAAGGGATTCCATCATCACCTGTCCTCAGCTGAAATGGGCTGAGAGCGGTGTGACCAAACATCTCTGTTATCACCTGAAAGTCAGGCAGTAGAGTATTAGAATGTCTGTTCCATTAATATTTTAATTTGACTGTGTATTAATAAATATCATCATGATAAAGAAGCAGTCAGTAGTTTAAAATTCCGCTTCCCAAGATTTAGGTTGAAGTCAGTGCTAGGAATCCCATAACATTTCTTAAAACTGCCTTTTCTCTCTGAAGTATCACTGCCTCAGAGGCTAGTTCATCTTGTCATTATGGATCACCTTGTCCTTTTTTTTTTAATAAGAGGTAGGAGAACCTGTATCAGGAGTGTGAAACACTGAAGTTTTAAACATCAGTTTCCAACCGGGAGTCCTTAGAAAACAGATATTGTATAATGATGGTTTAGCATTATCTTTATTGTCTTTTTTAGCATGCATATTTTGAGCGTTTTTTGTCTTTAGCACTGAACTAGATGCTGTGGAGTAATGTTTTTTTAATACCTTAAAATTTTAATAGCCTTTCTTTATGGGGCACCTATTGTGTGTCAGATATCCTGTTTTTTGCTTTATATGAAAAAATTCTAATCTTCACAGGAGTCCTCTAAGTTAGGTTATTTGTCCATCTTATAGATGGGGAAAATGACACCCAGAATAGTATGGCAATTTGCCTAAGGGCATGGAGTTAGCAGAGATGTATTCAAATCTAGATCTTTTACATTATGTAGGGTGCTATTTCTACTCCACCATTTGAGCTTCTCTTTGGGGAGTGAATGATTCTGAAAACTCTAGTACAGTTGATTTTCAGCATTCTTAATGTGGGTTGTAGAATTCATAGAGTGTTCTTGATTGGTTTTTTATTCTTTTGTTTTCTCTGCTAGAATTTCACACCTTAGAATTAGAAGGATGCTCTGTTAGAGCAGGAACTTGATCTGTTTTGTTCACTTCTGTATCCTCGGTGTGTGGAACTCAACAGTACCTGGCACTTAGAAGATGCTTGTTGATTGTTGAATGAATGAATGAAAAACTTGGCAGGTTGGACTTGCCTTGACAAACATCCACAGTATTCATACTCATGGTATCTAATAAAATGCTAATTTGACCCATCATAATGTAATTATTAAGGCAAATATGTGATAGAAATAACATTTTAAAATCATCTAAATACATATTTTGTCTCACCACCATTACTTTGAAAATCAAGAATGCATTCTCATGTCTAGGAAATAGTTCATGTAGATAATAGGAAAGCTAAAGACACAGACATGTTTACCAACCCAAAGTCATCTTTTGTTATCACAGGACTGAGCACAGTACCTGGCATATAGTATAGACTCAATGAGTATTTGTTCAGTTTAACTTAATTGAATTGAATGGACTTGCCAGGAGAGGAAAAACGCAGTATAACAAATGCAGTGCTTTCCTTAAGCATTTTTAAGCACACTATTCTTTGTCTCATAGGATTTGGTTAGATATTTCATTCTTCATTATTTATTGCTGGTCCTGTACTTTGATGGGGTCATGTACTTCATCTTGTCTCACTGACTAAATTGTAAATTCTTGTCGGATAAACTGCATCTCAGCCTTCTCTGTGCCCCTTCCAGAGATTGCCCAACTGCTGACATCGCAGAGCTGTTGGCTCCTATGTGGTGTCACTAGCCAGCTTATCTCTGTGGGTCTTTTCTTGGGGATGGAAGTACTGCAGTGGGGATTTGCCCTTTTTAGTCAGAATAGTGTGGTCTCCACTAAAATTATATTTAAATGGCACCCTGCCAAGCAGATATTTAATTCTGTAAGTTATTACTTCTTCTGGATAAGTTAGCACATTAGGTACTTCAGGAGTTTGATGGGCCAGGTGGGAAAAATCAAAGCCTTGAGTGCTCTGGTAAGGTGAGTTTGAGGGCAAGGCTAGGGCTGTGTGAGTTTCCAGGAGAGTATTTGCAGAGGGTGAGGAGTACTTAATATGGTGGTGGATTGAAGGAGGATTATTGGAACAATTAGTGTTTAAACTATGACTTTAAGATAGGCAATATACTGTCAGTTAGGACTTTAGCAGAATGGTTAGCATTCTTTAGCAGTGAAGTTTATTTCATCTATCATTTCTGATTTTAAGCGTAATATTTCATGAATTTCTTCCTTTTGATTCTTGCCATTCAGAAACATCACTGAGCTGAACTGAGATGACTACACTCTTCCATGTGTGTTCAACTTGTTAACATTTGGAGTATCACTTTTCCTGATTGTCTGCAGTATGGGGATTTTTTTCTCTATGTCTAAAGTAGTAGTTTTGTCATGCTTGACTTCAGAGTATAAGTTTGGGTGATATGGCCGGTTTATTTTGCTTGGCTTGTGAGAATGCTGCCTTTTCCCATTTTTTGTTCCCTGAAAAGTTGGAGTTCTCTTGCCAAAGCACATATTGTAATTGCCATATTTCTCTTCAGGATCTGGGGTTGCTCTTTTAAACCTGTGTGTAGGATATGGCTGCAGTTCCTTGTACCTTTGTCTTCTGCCGTTGTGCATATTTAAATCAGTGACAGATAAACTGGGTTCTGTGGTTGGCCCACCTTCACATTAAGTTGCTCTGAGAGATCTGGCTTTTAGACTTGTCCTGTGCAAAGTTAGCCTGTCGGCCTGTACGTGGCAAAAGTTTTAGCACTTTCCTTTCTGTGGTTAGGAAATATGAATCTGGGTTAGGATTGGAGAAAATGCAAACCAGCATGTTGTTAAATGCTTTTTTCTGAGTAATGTCCTAGCAGCTTGTGAAAGTGTTGCGCTCTAATGTATCAACATCTGGGCATGCTTTCAGATGACAATTAGCTGATGATCTCTGATGTCCTCAGCAGTGCTCCATGTACTCTTGCATCTAGAAGAAGAGATTTCCTTGATATTTCTTTGTGTAGAGACTTCCTGGTTATTTCATCCAGGATCTGGATCCTAAAATTTAAATTCCAGGGAGAACTTGAGAAAGATTATGTGAACCCAGCTTTAAGGGCTTCTGGATTTTCGTCTGTGTTGTCTTTTGCCTGCTTCCTATTTCATACTCTAGTCCTTCTAGGGCAGTCAGGATCTGAGGCAAGATCAGGCCTAGAAGGGGTAGTGGGAAAAACCCTGGACTCTTCATTTCAGCTGGAGACCAGAGTTTTGGTTCACTTAACCTCTCAGCCTCACTTGCCTTATCTGTGAGTATCATGTCAAACTCTGATCTTGAAGACTCCTCTGAACTCTTTATGACTTGCTCTGTGTCATTGAACTGGGTAGAGATGATACCTGGCCTGTCACTCACACAGAAAACCATCTCTGACATGAGCGAGTGTTATGTTCAGACCTACAATTATGACTTGGCCATGAAAGAAACCTACAATAGCCTGTTGCTGTATCACACTTGGTAGGGACAGTGTAAAACATGATTCCTGCTGTTTGGGTTCTGCCAGGAAGAACAAGCAGTTGCTACCATCCCCTGCCCCCTGTGGCCCTGTTCTGTTTAGACCAGGAGGTGTGTACACACATGGTGGCTGCTGGCAGGACAAAGGCACCTCCACTCAGGGGTCTCTCACAGCCCATAGTCTTTCGTCATGAGTTCCTTACAGCACGCGGCCAGTGCTGGTGGGGACACTCATCTTGGTGTCTGTGTGCCAGTCCTCTCTGACCTGTGGGAAAGGGGTGTGACAGCCACAGCCAAGAGAGCCTCAGGGCATCTCATGGGAACACCAGCATGGGCTGTAGAAATAATAGGCCAGGCACCTAGAGGATAATGAAGGCTTGAAATCATTTTTCACAAGTTGTTTTAAAATGTAAGTGTTTGAAATTACAAAACTTAAAAAAAAAACAAAGTAATAAAAATATGCTCAATGCAGGAAGCTTAGAAAACATGGAAAAGCAAAAAAAAAAAAAAAAAAAAAAGAAGAAAGAAAGAAAAAAGAAAAAAAGGGCTCAGTTGCATTATTCAAAGGTAACCAAATGTTAGTATATATTCTTTTAAAATGTATTCTATACCTATGCATATCCTCCCCCCAGATGATATCATGCTGCTTTCTTTACCTAATGGCATATGGTATTGCTATTTCAACATTAATAAAATATTCATGTTGAATATTTCATGTTTTTTTTTTAAATTATGAAATAGTCTTTATTTGTTGAAGTATATTGGCATACAAAATATAGTTTCAGGTGTACAACGTAGTGATTCGACAATTCTATACATTATACTGTACTCCCTATGATGAATGTAGTTCACATGATTTTTTTATGGTGGCATAGCATTCCACCATCTAGGCACACTGTTATTTACTAGAACAAATGCCCTGTTATTGGCAGCCCTCTCTCACAATCTGTGAATGTCTCCATTCTTAGCAATTTCTAGGCTTTGTGACCATTATAGCATAGAATCCTGATCTCTAGGGATTGTCTTCCAGGATATTCTTGAATTAAAAAAAATTTTTTAATGTTTTTATTTTTGAGAGAGAGAGAGAGCGCATGAGCAGGGGAGGGGCAGAGAGAGAGGGAGACAGAGAACCCTGCTCTGTCAGCACAGAGCCTGACATGGGGCTTGAACCCATGAACCATGAGATTGTGACAATGTATAATTGACTGGGCCACCCAGGTGCCCCCATTCTTGAATTTTGAAGTGGCAGGCTCTCAATTCCCTAAGAAATGGCTGTCTTGTGGGCTCCACTGTTGGCTTGAAACAGAAAAACTTTACATTTTTGCTTGCGGTGAAATGACTCTTAAAGAGAACTTGTCTGCATAGGATGGCCTGTCTATTTTTCAAACATCTAGATTAAAAATCTGTCATTAGACAGTCTTCCCACAACCACACCCCTGCAAACAAAACAAAACAAAACAGAAAACAAACAAACAAACCTGGTTTGGTAGATGAGTCCAAAATGGGTATTAAGGGAACCAACCAAGAGGTTGCAGTGCTCACACTGTCCAAAGCTGAGGAATTGGGTGCTTGCTTTTGCTCCGCCACCAGCATGGAACACCACAGGCACATTGGTTTTCAGTTGATATTTTTCTGTGGGGACTATAAGTTAAGGTTTTGGAAGTTAACAACATTCATCATGGCTGGGATTACATATATGCCCTCAGTTTTCATATGCTGAAGTCTTCAAAAAAATAATTGTGAGTAGCACATTTGTTATTTGACCTTTTTAGAACAAAATTCTACTTGAACAAGAAACCCCTTCATAAAAACTCACTTTCACCAGGAGATATCTGGCCTAAATTTATCTATCTAGTTCAAACTGAGGCAAGTATGAGAATTGTCTTTTTTGGCCTTTCTCCTCCCATCGGCTTTAGCTATGAAACTGCTACACTGTGTATATAATTTTAGTAGTTGTCATAGAAGAAGGACCAGATAATTGAAATAGCATTTAAGATTCAATTTGCATTTCTTTAATCAAGCACCCAGTGAGAGGTCAGGAACTATAGTCCAGTAAGTGATTGACTGATGTGGGAAGATTGCCTCACTTCAGAGGTTTGCTGAGGTGAGTCTCTGTGGATGAGTGATTAGTAGGTGTTGCTTCTGGTATGTATATGACCGTCCTTTTTTTTTCCCCTTTCCTTTTATTTTTGACTTGATTAGCTGTTAAAACTAAAGATAGATACCATCCATTTTTATTGGTATTGATTAGTTTTCTTTGAAAATTTATTGAAATAATTGAACTCAAAATAGTTTTCATTCTGATTGCAGAGAGGGTTGACTACTGGAGACTGGAATCTTAGGTCCCACCTGGAGGGGCTAAGCAGCTGCTGCGTCTCAGCCCATTGTACCATTGGGGCGGGGAGCCAGTGTTGCCAAATGATCTGATTTCTCAAGAGAAGCTGGAAATACAGATTTTTTTTCTTTGTGGTGTATGCTCGATATATAAAAATCATTTTATGTTGGCTCAAATTAAAAAGAAATGGATGAATCAGATGAAACATATCCATGGCCCCAGATTATGCCCACAGATGGCTAATCTGAGGCCTCTACTCTGAAGGATAAGTTTCGCCTTTTTAGAAAAGAACTGTTAATTAAGCAGAGTTTGTGGATGCTGATTTGGCTTAGATCATTCTATTTCAATCACCTGTAATAAGGAAATACCACTCACATAACTGCAGATTTTAGGTGAGTCCATTGTAGCACATAATTCTCCTTCAGTGGTATAACTCTTTCTTGCTGTTCTGTAGTATCCTGGGCACAGAGCAGACTTTTAAAAAGAAAATGGAGTTTTAGGCCAACAGATCTCCCAGCAAGTGTCTAATTTTTGTGTGTGACTTTCTCAGATTTCTAAATAGTAGTGTTCTCAATTGGACCTAGAAGGATCTATCAACACAATAACTAGGTTTTTTTAAATACATCCTTGAACGTATTAGCAATTTAAGGTTAAAAAAAACTGAAAATTAATCTTGACTTCCCTTAGTTATCAAATGAATATTGATGTATTTTCTTTTTCTTTCTTTAAAGATTTGAACATGGAATTCAATCCTTCAGACCATCCTCGGGCCAGCACAATATTCCTCAGTAAATCTCAGACAGACGGTAGGTTACTAATTTATTTGTGTTTCTTAGGGGGAAAAAAGGCTCATGTTGGTAACCTAAGTCTTGATTTTCTACTGGATGTGATTCTCAAGGTAAAAATAGAATCCCCTTTAGTAATCCCCAAAGTGTGTTGTTTGATGGTGTTCTCTGGGGTTTCTTTCTTTTGTAGTAAGTTACGTTTTTAGAATTTCCTATTTGCAGCAACTATCCTCATTTTGCCAGTTTGCTGAATTATTTCTGTGTACCTTCTATAGTAGCAGTTTTTACACTAGAGTCAGACATTTTCCTTTAGGAATTAATATTTACATAAAACTCTAAAGATCAGAAGTGTTTGTTTTTTTAGTTTGTTAAAGAAAGCAAAATATAATCCTTAAATATAAGCAGTAATATCTCTGTTGTGCCATTTGAGAACTGAATTGAACCTGTATACTAAGGTAGATGTGTTCTTTTTGCCAAACATCTACTAACCAGCTTATTCTGCAATCTTTGTGGTTTGTCCCAGGTATGTGTGGAATTTCTATTAGGAGGTTTTCTCTCTTTTTCAGCCCCTAGCTTATCTCACTGTTCCTTGGCCCTTGGCTACAAAAGGACAGATATAAGTTATACAGTATAGTGAACATGAAACTTCTCAGTTGGTTTCCTGTAAAAGAGTAGCAGGAGAAATTTGTTAAATGACAATGTAGTGACCAGGATATTATTTTACAATGCTAGAGTTCTATGTGATTCAATCCGTGAATCACTAAGCTAAGCTCTAATTTAGAGAAAATCTGAAATTGACTAGAAAATAATCAAACATATGTTAAGACAGAGACTTCATTTATAAGAACTGATAACTTTTCCATAATGTTTAGATGACAATTTTGACATGGCATAATGCTGAAGTAATATTGGTGATCTTTACTTAAGCAGGCCACTGACTTGATCTGAAAGAATTTGGTACATTTACAAAACAATCAATGTTTCCAAGTGTAAGAATAATGATTCTAGGCGTCAAATACCTGTGAAATAAGTTTTGAATATATTGGGTAAAAGCAAAACAGAACATTTTTCTCTTGGCCTAGTAAAGTGGGAAGCCACTGGGGGGTAGGATATTATAAGGGAAGAAAAGTGACAGTGGGGATGACGGTTTGGAACAATGAGAATCTAAAACAAGTTTTTGTACTTAATGAATGCAAGGTTGGCATACTTTCAGGTTTGGGTCCTGTTTCCTGTGATTTCAAAGTATAGACCAACATCATTCAAGATATTTTCTAACTAGATGCAAATAGAATTTCAAAAGAGCCTCTAAATAGATGACATATACCTTGATTGTCATGGTAAAACGAAATGAGATTTTCTGACCTAACAGAAGGATTGCTCAGAAATGAGTTGGGAGGAAGTGTATCTTCCCCCTTCACCTTTACTGTAGATCTCATTGCCCCTTCCTCTTCTGGAACATCAGGGTATTGGTTACTCAGACCCTTCTGTTTAATCCTTCAGTTTCTCCTTAAAAGCTGGATCTTTCCATTCAACATGTAAACCTACTTGAGTCACGCAAGAAATACAAGAAAAGGGTTGATGGGGTGTGGAAAGCAGGGGAAAGTGGGTGATGGGCATTGAGGAGGGCACCTGTTGGGATGAGCACTGGGTGTTGTATGGAAACCAATTTGACAATAAATTTCATATAAAAAAAAAAAAGAAATACAAGAAAAGGAAAAATAATCAATAGTCTCTCCCTGAGCTTTCCTCTCTATCTCTGCTTATCTCAGCATTCTCTTTTCCACTGGGATCTTCCCACCAATGCAGTTCTGTGGAGCATATATGGTAAGGTTGCTTGGGGACATTCTGGCTTCTGTTAGCTCTTTTGACCTCTTATGTGGCATTTGCTGCCTTGCTCCTTAAAACTCTGTTTTGGCCTTTTATATTTAAACAGGCCAATTTGTTGAAAACAAGTCTCTCTAACGAACAATTGCTTTATAAATAATTGAAAGAAATAGGTTTTAAATATAGGTAAATTTGGTAACTTTAATAAGTTAATTCTTCGGTGTATTGATTATCAGTCAGGGAGTTATTTGGGGAATTGGTCCTGAGAAACCCTCCCTTTCTTTAAGGTCTTTCTCAGGCATCTTGTCCATTTATCCCTTTAATGTTGGTATTTCTAGGTTTCTGTGCTTTATTATACTCTCTTATCTTCTGGGTTTGCGCACAGTTCCATGATTATGGTATCCATTTCAACTATAATGTCTAGCCAGATTTTTCTCTGCAGTGTTCAAATCCCTTGTGTCCATCTGCCTGCTGGATATCTTTATATGTCTCTAATTCAGCATGTCCCAATCAGAACTTAGTAACTACACCTGACGCCCTGCATTTTGTAATCTACAGGTCCCCCAGGCCAGGGAGGCCTTGAATTTTCCTAGACTCCCCCCTCTTCCCAAGTCTCACATTGCTAGCAGTAGTGCTGGAGTGGACTCACCCTGACTTGCAGGAGCCGGTTGTGCGCATCTCTTCCCAGCTCCAAGTTCATTGACACCATCTTGGGAGTTTGAAAATAGCCACAATAGGAGTTTTTACACCATAGAAGTTGGCAAATGCTACAAATCAGGGCAGTTTTTTTTGTTTTGTTTTGTTTTTTAAGGCAGCTGTTAAACTTTTACCAGCACACCATTGCAGCCAGGTGATCAAGGTTGTATTATTTTTTACCTCTTAGACGTCCCTTGGATCTGACTGCTCTTTACCCATTCCCATTGCTGCCACCTCAGTTGAGACTCATATTTTCTCACTTGGATTACTCAGTAGCCTCTGGACTGGCCTTTGACCTTATCTCTTTCCAGCCCTATGTCTCTACTATTGCTAGGTGAAAAGATTTTCTGTAAATCGGATCCGATTATGCCACTTGCTGGCTTAAATTTTTTTCAGTGGCTCCTCAGTTGCCTTAGAATTAAATTTCAGATGCCTTAGTATGATAATAGACAGGACCCTTCATCATCCATGAAGTGCCTGACTTCTCAGCCCACTTCCTTCTTTTGAATCTCTGTGCTTCAGCCATATGAAATCCCTTGCATTGCCCCTGGTGTGCCATGTGCCCTCATGTGCCTTTGCGTTTACCTGGAGTTCCCCTTCTGTCTTCTATACCGCTCATTTCTTCAGTTGCCAAGACTCATTTCAGCTATCACTTCTTCCCTGAAGATGTCCTCGATGCTTTGGGCTGGGTTAAGTGGGCCTTTGGTGAGCTTGTGCTGTAGTATCTGAATGCTTTCTTCATAGTGTGAACCATATGGGGGTATTTAGAGCGATTTTCTTGTCTGTGTTGCCAAATAGCTCCCAGAGGGAAAGGAACATGTGATAAAGGATCTCAGTATTCCCTGTGTGCCCTGCTCTGCCTGGTACAGAGGATATGTTCAACTCAGATGATTGAAAGAAGGAAATAAATGACACAGCCATAAGACATTTTTTATTTGTTTGTCATCATTCTTTACTTGCATAGACTTACATTTTCATTACAAGACTTCCATACTTTTTTTTTTTTTTTAATTTAAAACATTTTTTAATTTTAGAGTATGAGCAGGGGAGAAGGGCAGAGGGAGAGAGAGAGAGTCCTAAGCAGGCTCCATGCTAAGCGTGGAGCCCAGCGCAGGGCTCAGTCCTACAACCCTGAGATCATGACCTGAGCTGAAATCAAGAGTCGGATGCTCAATTGACTGAGCCACCCAGACACCCCTAAGACCTTCATACTACTTTTTTTTTTTTTTAAGTGTTTATTTATTTTTGAGAGAGAGAGAGACAGAGACAGAATATGAGCTGGGAAGGGCAGAGAGAGAGACACAGAATCTGAAGCAGGCTCCAGGCTCTGAGCTGTCAGCACAGAGCCCCATGTGGGGCTCAAACCCATGAACCATGATATCCTGACCTGAGCCCAAGTCGAATGCTTAACCAACTGAGCCACCTAGGCACCTGTAGACCCTCATACTTCTAAGAGTAGTAGAGCAGTTCAAAATTGTAGGTCCTTCCTATACCAATTTATTTTTAATTGGAAGAAATGTCATAATGTGAGATTATAAGGCACACAGCACCCTTTAGATTCCTTTCTTTTGAATCTGGTGATCCCTCCTTTCTTCTTGAGGTTGATGTACTCCTTTAGTAGTTTTGACTACATTTGTGGGTAGGAGGCTGTTGTTGGGGTGATGGCAGTTATGTTAGGGCAGCTACTGCCTGGGACCACAGCCAGGTGTTCTTTTGCCTTTGCAGCTCTCTGCTGTGCAGACCCATCATCCTCTTTCCTTCTTCAACACTTTATGGTCTGATGAACACTCTCTGTCTGCCATGCTCCCCACTGGCCCACTGTCTGCTCTAGGTGGTATCTGTATTAAGTCATTAGGAGTTAGATTAGAATCTACTAAATTCTTTTCTCTGTGATATCAAAGAGATGTAAGCTGGCCTTGGATCCTTTTTCTCAGTGTTCAAAAGGAGACTGGAAAGTTTATCATAACAGAATGATAATGTAGTGCTTGCCTAATTAGATCTCTACCAGCTGGCTAAAGTTAGGGGTATTCTGTCCAAAGCCAGACTGACGGCTCACTCAGTCTTTTCCTCACACAAATGGGATGTCATTGCAGTATTTCTTTTATGAGAGCCACTCAACAAAGAAGGGACCAGGGCTTCCTCTCAGGAGCAGGTGGGGTCCTGGGGAGTTGCCAGGTGAGAGAGAAATTAGTTAGCTTGGCCTACCTTGGTTTTTCATGCTATCATTTTGGCTTGTGGGGAAGAATTACAGTTCCTAGTAGCTTTTCCTTTTCTATACTATTTTATTTATTGTTTTAAAGATGTGAGAGCCTACTCTTAAGTACTAGGAGAAAGCAGCCAAACCACATCTTTTTAATTTTAACTAGGTATGGTTTATAGAGGTTCTTTTGCCTTAAAAAAGAATTTGTACAAAAATAAAAACTTATGTGTGTGTGCTTGTGTGTGTGTGTGTGTGCGTGCACATGTAATCTGTGTTCAAGAGTTCCTTGAAACAATTAAAGGAATAAAAACCACTGTTGAGTGACTTGAAGCCAAAGTAGAAGTGTTAAAATTCAGAAATAAAAATATGAGCCATGGTTTTTTTGCACATTCTTTCAGAAATACTGAAATTGAAAAAACTGTTTTGTGGCCTTCCTTTGTTTAGGGTCATATTTTTGTTCCTGGGCAGTGTTGAACTTCTCTGTCATGAGGGAACCAACCTTTTTGTACTCCTTTTATCTGGCATTTAGAAGCAGCTGACCCTGTGCCCTGCCGAGAATCTCTTCCATCTGAGCATTCCCATGACCTTTCTCTTGTCACCTTTCCCACATGTCCCGGTTCTCTTTGTAACCCTCTCTTGTGCTGTGTTCTACCATGCCCTTTTCTCCACCTCTCTGTCAGTCACTCTCTGTGTCTCCCTTACAGCTTATCAGGTTCCATAGGGAATATTTTTGCTGTTAGATATGGAAGAATCCATAGGACCCCAAAGCTTTTACACCAGTGATTTTCATAATTTTTTTTCTTTCGCTTACATACCATGGGAATTAATTTTGAAAAACTATGAACTCCTTGAACATTTTTATGTTTGCCAAAAAATTTTCATCCTATCCAAGGATGTAGTTTTTGATGTATTGTAAATATTGACATTTTAGAGTAAAACTATCTGTCTTTAAAAAAATGTTTCGGGGTGCCTGGGTGGCTCAGTTGTTTAAGCGTCCAACTTCAGCTCAGGTCATGATCTCACAGTTCGTGAGTTCAAGCCCCACATTGGGCTCTGTGTTGACAGCTCAGAGCCTGGAGCCTGCTTCAGATTCTGTGTCTCCCTCTTTTTCGCCCCATCCCCACTCATGCTGTGTCTCTCTCTCTGTCTTAAAAATAAATAAAACATTTAAAAACATTTTTTTAATGTTTCAAATAAAATCTCAATACCTTAGTGATTTGATAATCCACCATAAATATACCATAATTTAAAAATGTATGAACAACTCTTCTTTAACAGTTGGAAATTTCATATGATTTCTTTTTCATTTTGAACTTGTATTTCCATGTCATTTTCTCCATAGAGTTTTATCCTAATGTAATATATATATTTTTTAATGTTTATTTTGGAGAGAGAAAGTGTGCACACATCCCTGTATGCAGCGGAGGGGCGGAGAGAGAGAGAGAGAGAGGGAGACAGAGAATCCCAAGCAGGCCCCAAGCTGCCAGCCCAGGGCCTGACACAGAGCTCAAACTCACCAACTGGGAGAACATGACCAGAGCTGAAATCAAGAGTCAGACGCTTAACCGACTGAACCATCCAGGTGTGCCTAATATAATATATTTCTATGGATAGGTCTGCTGCAAATCTGATCTGTCTTCCCTTGTTGGTTAAGGACATTTTTTCCCTTGCTGTTTTCATGATTCTTTCCTTGCCTGAGTATTTTGTGAATTTGACTATGATATGCCTTGTTGATGGTTGATTTTTGTTGTATCTAATGGGAGTCCTCTGTGCTTCCTGGATTTTGATGTCTGTGTCTTTCCTCAGGTTAGGAAAGTTTTCTCCTATGATTTACTCACATAACCTTTCTACTCCTATCTCTCTCTCTTTCTCCCTCTTCTGGGACCCCTATGATTCTGAGGCTGTTCCTTTTTACTGATTTCTCTAATTCTTAAATTGTGCTCTTTTGCCTTAATCTCCCTCTTTTTTTTCTGTTGCATTATTCTCCATAAGTTTGTCCTCTATATCACTGATTCTCTGTTCTGCCTCATCCATCCTTGCCGCCACGACATCCATCCATGATTGCAGCTCAGTTATAGAATTTTTTATTTCATCCTGACTAGCTTTTACTTCTTTTATCTCTGCAGAAAGGGATTCTAATCTATTTTCAACTCCAGCTAGTATTCTTATAATCATGATTCTAAATTCTGGTTCAGACATCTTGCTTGTATCTGTGTTGGTTAAATCCCTGGCTGTCGTTTCTTCCTGCTCTTTCTTTTGGGGTGAATTCCTTCATTTCATCGTTTTGAAGGGAGAAAAGGAATTAATGAGGTAGAAAAACTTAAAATTAAAAAAATATTAAAATTAAAAAATTAAACACACACACACACACACACACACACACGAAATCGAATAAATGATGCTAGATCCTAGGTGTGTTTTGGTCTGGGTGGTGAAAGTGGCTTGATAGAGAAAAAAGGGGGGAAAAAAAAGGAAATCCTTTGACAATTTGAAAAAATGAATACACTGAAGTAGACTAAAATGAAATGATGGAAGTAAAATAGAATTTGAAAAGATTTACACAGAAGTAAAGAATATAGTAGAAAAAAATAAAGAAAAATATTTTTAATAAAACTTGAAAATAAAAATGAATTTTTTCTCTTTCTGTATTCAAGAAAAAGAAAAGAAATGAAAAAGAAAAAAGGAAAAAAAGGAAATTGTTTGAATATTTGAAAAAGTGAATACACTGAAGTAGACTAAAATAAAATGATGGAAGTAAAATAGAATTTGAAAAAATTTACACAAAAGTAAAGAATATAGTAGAAAAAATTAAAAATATTTTAAATAAAAATTGAAAATAAAAATGAATTTTTACTCTTTCTGTATTCAGGAAAAAGAAAAGAAACAAAAAAGAGAAAAAAAAGAAAGAAAATTGAATAGATGGACCTGCTAACAGATTGAAATATGACTGAAATTACTATGTTTTCCCATAGAAGTCAGGCTATGAAGTGCTTTATACTCCATAAATTAAGTAGGTGGTGAGACTTGTGTTCTTGAAGAGTGAGGTTGGCCCAGATGGGCAGGGCTTAGTGTAACGGCTCTGTTCTCCACTAGATGGCGCTGCTAGCCTACTGGGGTGGATTGTCGTAGAGCTCATAGGTGTGTATGCGCATGCGCGGGAGCAGTGAAAGTGGTGTCACCCAACTACCCATTCTCTAGTATCAGAACTATGTTCTCCCCAATCAGCAATTGCGCACCCATCCTTTGTCTTCAGCTTTCGTCCACTCCCTGCTTTTTCACTGTCTGTGACCAAGCCCTAGGTAGTACCTCTCTTCCGAGTTTTGTCTCAGATATGGCTGTTTTCCCTGGCCCCTTACTTCTGAGGGACTGCGGCTTTGACCCATTCCACCCCTCTGTGGGGGGTCTCACCGAGCAATGGCCAAATGCCGGCTGCACCCAGGAAAGTTCCTGAGACCATGCTGCTGCTGATGACAAGAGACTGTGGCCAGGTGCCGGTGTGCCCCAGAAAAAGTTCAGGAGATAGTGTAGCAGTAGCGTTTCAGGGATTTTGGAAAATCACAACACACATCTGGCACCAGGCTTGACCCTTAACGATCTTGTTCCAGCGCCAGCCAATGTGGCCATTCTCGGGGGGTCTGTTGGGCCCAGGTGGCCTCACAGCCTCTATACCAAATGTCCTTCCAGCAGTGGAACCGCTTTTCCCCATGTGGCCCAAGAATCTCCTGGACCCCACTCTGCTCCTGGGGATTCGCCCTTCCCACCAGAGCACTGCCAGGTATCGAGCTGCAGAGTTGCAGACTGGGTGCTCCCCTTGTTTACAGTCTTAATGGAATTTAAGCCCTCTCCTTTCTCCTTTCTCCTTTCTCCCTTTTTAGTTTAGTCCCTGTGGCTGTTTCCAATTTAACACTTTCTCTCCAGCTGCTTTTGGGGAGGGGTGCTTTTCCCGTATTCTCCACCCCACCCCCTCATTACCCCCATCTCTGTCCTTTCTCCCCCCGCAAAAACCGTTCTGTGCCCTCCGTGGCTTCTCTCTCCCCAAGTTCACCTCTCTGCACCGCATACCTGCTAAATTCTGTGGTTCAGGTTGTGCAGATTGTTGTGTTAATCCTCAGATCAGTTTTCTAGGTGTGTAGTATGGTTTAGTGTTGGTCTGGCTATATTTCATGGACGCGAGACACACAGAAAACTTCCATACTGTTCTGCCATCTTGGCTCCCCCCAATGTAATATATTTCTAAAAGTCATTTATTACACTGTTATACTTCCATTCTATGAAAATATGGAACTAATTTTAATTTTTATTTCTCACAATTATGAGTATCTAAATGTTAAAAGTAAATTCTGGATTGATGTATCATTATTGTTATCATTAGCCCTTAGTCGATGGAAACAACACAAACATATTAAAATTTTAATGAATAATTATTGAACAGAAAAGTGAAATAATTTTTAGAAAAACATCTCTTACTGAGATGCTTCTATGTAAGAATATTACACATTACTGGAATGAGGTGTTAGTCATCATCAAATTCTTTGTTTTTATAGATGTAAGTGCTGAGGAACTTTGCTCATATACACAAATAACATGGGAATAGTAGGAGATTTGTTATAGTAATATCACTAAATGCTTTCTATTTCATCTGGTTCTTATGTAAAAAAATCTCCAAGTGATTTATCATCCAAAATAATTCCTAATAATCAGCTACAGTTCTGTCTTGTTCTCCTTCAGCTTTGTTGGCAGAAAGGAATTGGAATCCTTTGATTTGCAAGAGAATTTCTCACCCAGTTATAGAAACTTCTCACTTCTGCAGTTTCTGGGAAGTACACCAAAAAGACTTTACCAGACATATAAAAATGACTTTTAATTATATCTGTTGTTAAAGAATACCATTTGCATTTGGTGGCACTGGGTTTAACCTGATTGATACACTCAGGAGCCTTGGGAAAATAAATCTGTGATTCATTTCAGAACCCCTTGTTTGATTCCTCTGACCCGATTGCAGTCTGTATACCCCCCTAAAGCGGCGGTGATCTTCACTGTATTATGTTTTACTGCATTTACATCTCTAAGCCATGTACAGTGAGTAGCCCATAGAAGAAACTCTAATATATGTTGGATGAAACATCCCCATCTGTCCTTTTCCTCTGAACTAATGTTTTTAGCTTCTCTTTTGATTTAAATATATTTTTGTCAGAATGTTCTGTGTCCTTCACATGATCTTGTTGGCAAAGGTAGGCATCATTGTCAAACCAGACAGTCAAATCAGACTTACTTTCTGTCAGAAATGGTCTGATTTCATTTCTCTTCAATTCATGTCACGTGTCAGTACACATGCCCGCGACCACCTTCACTCTTCTGATCCTGGTAAATTTCCAGACAGGGATAATGAAGTATGTGTCTTGCCGGCAGCCTGCTGCACCTTCATGCTCATCCCTGTGCTCCCCTTGGCCTCTCCTTCAGAGCCTGCATCTTTGAAGGAGTCTAAACCTTGAAGAGGCCCGGTGCTAATAGAAACTGTCATCATTGTGTGGTATCTGTAGATTCGGAGCCAAAAGTCCTCACTGCACCCCTAGTAGAAATGTCCACAGGACTGGGTCGATTCCAGGCTGTGCTTTGGGTCATGGAACCTGGATTAAAGGCAGCAGACTCAGTCCTAGTGTCTTGTTTGTCCCCTTTGGTGCCGCTGCAGAGGTCTTTCATGTTGGGTTGGTGAATGCCCAGGATGGGTTGTCATGTCTTTTTTCTGAGACGTGGGAGAAAGGTAGCTGTGAAAGAGGAGGTGGGGATGGAGCCCCTGCCTCACACCTCAGCCATCTTCAGGAGTTCTTTGAACACTGCTGCTCTAATCCAGCCCTGAGTTTCCTTTGACAAGATCATCTTGGGGAAAGAATTATGAAAACTAGTATTGCCTTACCCTATCTTTTCCTTCTTGTCTGGGGGAGTAGAGGCCTAAGACATATCAGAAGTCCAGAGTAGTGAAATGCCAGTCCATAAGTATGGGGCTGACTGTGATTTTGTTCAGCCTGTGGCAAGCCCCTGCTTGCAGGGAATCATTCTTTGTTCTCCAATTTGGCAGCCAGGGCTCTGGGACTGACCTTAGGCTCTTCAGTGCCATTAGTTAGCTTTATAGTTATGTAATCTCCTGGGTCATATTTTCCTATAAATTGGCAATGATCATAGCTGTCATATTGGTAGATTGTTGTCATGAGGCAATAGGAAGATGTCTTGAACTTCTAGTAAGCACTCAGTCAGTGCTGACAGTCAGTGCCTACTCTTGTACATGTGAAGCAGATACTCGGGTCCCTCAGTGCTGATACCTGGGACTCCCCTGAGCCATCCTATCCCAGGACCTCAGGCAAGGAGAAGCCATCCCCTCTCTTGGCACTGTAATTATGTTTTCCAGATGCGTATTTCCCACCACCTGATAGACATTCCATCTGGCAATCCCACAAACCCCTCAAGGTTGTCATATCTAAATTGGAAGTCACCATCTTTTTTCTCCTGTCTACCTCCTCTTCCTGTTTTTTTCAAGGATAAACCCGTGGTCAGTCTGGGTCCACAACCAGCAGTCCAGGAGCCCTGTGATCAACGTCTTACATCCCATCTATCACCTAGATAGTTGGTATCTCTTCTTCCAGTGTCGTGACCCACAGCTCATATTCCCTTGGTCTGTGACCACTGCCCTTTCTCACCTTCCTGTTTCCATCTCTGGAAGCTGCCAGAAGGAGTTTTCTGGCTGCCAGAAAGAGTTTTCTGAAACACAGTTCCACTAGGACCCCTCCTGCTCAAACTGTCCTTCTCCATCACCCACAAGGGACAGTGAGCCCTCGGCATGGCATGCAGTCATTCCCGTTGGGCCCTTTCTGCCTTCCCTGCCAATCCTCCTGTGCCTCCCACTGTGTGCTCCCACAGTTGCGCTGCTTCCAGTCCTGAAAGGCCAGTCCCTTTGCTCTGTCACACCACAGCTGATGCAGCATCCTCTGTCCTCAGTGCCCTTCCCTAAGTCTGCCTCTTAGGTGGTGCTTCCTGGACATCCCCACATTTCACCCATTCTGATGGACATTTCCCCCATTCTGATGGACATTTCCCCAAATGTAACATCTCTGAAATCAGGACAGGCAATGGCTTCTCAAAATTTAGTTGGCAGGATTTTTTTTTCCTTTCTTAGTGGCAAATAGAATAAAGGTGTACCATAAAATCAGTGGCATTAAATGCAGTGGGGTTTGTATATTCCCGTATTGTGGAGTTGATTTTTTTTATTGTTGTTTGTAAATAAAGAAATAGTGGGTTGATGTATCCACTAAATTCCATGTTGCTTTAGGATAGAGACTGTTTTCCTCATTTTGCATTCTGTGTACCAAGCACAGAAGCCAGCAGGTAGAAGAAACTTAAAAAGAAAATGTTTTGAATGAATAAAGTAATGAAAGAATGAAGCCAGGGAATCATGATCCATCCTGGGCAGACATGCTACAGCATTGTGACAGTCTCCGTGACAAAGTGGCTTTCTGTTTTATGCCGCAGCATCACTTTCTTCCACGTTTCCTAACTTTAGTAAAAACACATTCATTACTTGAGAGCAGGAGAATGTAGGTTTGTTTTAGGCTTAGGCAGTGTATTTGGACTTCCCCCTCCCAGGTCTGAACTTGACAGGACCATCCCAGCTTCAGGACAGCTCCCCTGTTTCTACAATCATTTCTTGACTTAATGAAGTAGGGTGATGTGGGGACTCTTGGCCATACTAAGCCCTGTAAGTTAAATGGACAAGGGAGGTCTTTTTTGGGCTCTGTGACCCACTTTTCTTGGAAACATCGCCTTGCTCCAGTGTCTGATCTCTTGGGCCTTCCATTCTGGAGAAAGCTGTTTGCACAGTACAAACTCCGCTGAAATCAAATTAGACCCAGCATGTCAGTTTTTCCTTAATATGCCTTTTACTTTATTGTCTCTCCTAACCTAACCTATCTGTGCTTTTCCAGATTTAGTCGTCAGAAAATTGCTTAGTGAGCTGAGACCCAGAGCAAAGGCTTGGGGTGGTAATTCATCCCAGGTGGGGTGGAGCTTCATGCCATCACCACAGCTGTATTCTGTTGTTAGCCTATCGCCCTCTGGCGTGTTGGTAATGATAAACTCTTTTCAACAAACAACTTTCAGCTCTCCTTTTTAAACTGTGAGGACCTTCAGTCTCCCTTCATTTAGCACAAGCTGACCCTTTCTGTCCTTGTCACAGCCCCTCATGTTTGTAGCCTACCTTACATGGTTGGAGTTTGTGGTGAGCTGCTCCATGACAAATAGATGGCAGCTGAGTTCCATTGCTAAGTCTGAGTCAGTCAAGTACCAAGTCAGTCAGTACCAAGAGCAAATAATACCTTGGAAAGATTTCCTGAAGATAGTCTTGTTTTAAAGCACAACCTTCTGGAATCAACCAGCTGCAAGTTTACATCCATCACTGTCTGTATGATCTTGTGCATCTGATCCATATGGTCTTCCTGAACCAAAGTAGATGAGAGTACCTCCTCATGACCTTGTCAGGGAGACCAAATATGTAATCTATCAAAGCTCTGAGTGCAGTACCTAAGAGAGCATAGGTTTTCAGTAGGTGCGGTCCTTATTCTGGGATGTAGGTACTCATTTGCTCACTTGGACTGAGTTTCTTCCCTGACCTCGGTCTCTGCCATCTTAGCATGTCTCAGATGTGGGTCCTTCTTTATGCTGACTGCAGTTCAGTCCTTCACGCTGAACACTGGGTGTGACTGGGAAGAGAAGTGATGACTGACTACCAGTGGAAGAGTGAAGGGTGGTGTCTGGGTTCTGCTGTGCCCAGGCCCATCTTTTTCCGTCTACATTTCTTGATACAGATAGGTCGACCCTCTCATTTACAAGTTGCTTCCACACACCTTGGAAGCAAACCAGGAAGAGGTCAGATAGCAAACAGCATTTGATAGCAGCCCTTTATAAAAACCATACAGAGCACTTTGAATCTCACCTTCAAAAATCAAGTGAGGGGTGTCTGGGTGGCTCAGTTGGTTAAGTGTCTGACTCTGTGGCTCAGGTCATGACCTCATGGTTCGTGGGATTGAGCCCCACGTCAGGCTCTGCACTGTGACAGCACAGAGCCTGCTTGGGATTCTCTCTCTCCCCCTTTCTCTGCCCCTCCTCTGTTCTCTCTGTCTCTGTCTCTCTCTCTCAAAATACATGAATAAATTAATATTTAAAAAAATCAAGTGATAACTTCACCACCATGTACCAGAATAGATTTCTGGTAGGTCAACTAGTTGTAGGTTAACAGTGATGCATATAATTATAAATATCTACAAACAGTATAAGTGAATGTTAATCTCATAATGGGGAAGGGGGCATGTAAGCTTGTAAGACCAATAGGAGAAATTGCCTAAACTTGAGAACTTGTGTCAAAATACATCATAAAAATTAAACCATCAAATGGGAACAATATTTTAATACTTAACGACAAAGGATTAATATACTCTTATGTACTAAAGAATTGTCATACAAACAATGACACTGCTAACACCAACAGAAAAATGGTCAGTATTTCTGTTGGTGTGCTGATATATGTGCACATACATGTTTGCACATGTTTATATATAAATATATTAAAATGCAAAAATGCACATGGCACATCTGTGTAAGTATGTATAGAGAAAAGACTTCCTTTGATACGAAACACACTAAAATACTAAGTTATCTCTGGGTTGTTGGATTATATATTTTTTCTTTATGTTTCTCTATATTTTCCTGATTTAAATTTTTATTTGTATTTTTTTCTTTATACTGCTCTACATTTTCCAATTTTTTTTTACAGTAAGCATACATTTATAATCAGCAAAGTTCTAAAAGAATCCATTTTATTTATATTTCTGTGCTTCTGAGTAAATCCTTTGACCCTCCAAATGTATTCTCCAAAGTAAACAAAACATTTAAAGTTAGTTGGTAGTTTATTAGATGGACACTTGATCTTTGAATGGTTTTCTCCATAAACCTATGGAGAACCGTTACTTTTGTCACCTATTCTGTCTTCTGGAATCTTCTGTTTTCCACAGCTGATCTGCCCTAGATGTCTTTGCAGTTCTTCTCACCTTTTCATTTTTGTTTTATCTGCCTTGCTTATTTAGATTTCACTTTGAATGTAGAGAATGCCCCCTTCCTCTATACTCACGTTTAAAAATAAATGCTGGTGTAGGACAATTCAGAGTGGGCCAGAGTTCTTGGGAAAGGTGCAGGAGGGGCACCTTGTTGGGTACTGACCTCATCAGGATGCCCAGTGCAGGGCCTGTACGCATGGGGTGAATGTTCCTACACAGCACAAATCTGTGCCTGCCATTGGTGTTCATGACTTACATCCCTGGCAGGCTATGAGCTTAGAAAGGCTGGAACCTCAAATCATCTATGCATTTGCCTTCAAGCTGTGCTTTCTAACGGTACTCAATGGTTGTGTTTTGAATTAAGTGAATGATTGAATTCACTGAATTATTGAAAACTGTGGAAATTGTGTGGTAGTCTCAAACTTATTATAAGAAAAATTAATATGAACTTTAATTGTTTAAAGCATGATCCATGCTTACCCACAGGAAAAAAGAAAGGAAAAGAAAAAAAATTTATTTTGAAACAAATTTTTGTGGTCCCAATTGGCTCTGCTATCCCAGCAATCACTTTTACATCTCAAAACAAAATTCTGTAATTCTCTACATTGTCATCAAGGCCTCCCTGTGTGGCCTGCCAGTCCCTCACATTCAGAGTAATTAATAAGCTAAATAATTTTTCTTTGTGGAGTAGTTTAGCTCTGTTCATATCAGATACTAATTATCTGTTGTCAAATGGAACTCATTTCATTCAGGTTACAGGCACCGGGGACACTGCCTTGGGAGGGAGGGTAGTGCAGAGAAAGGAGCCTGGGGAACCCAGCAAGCCATCCCTGTCTTTTCCCTTGTAGTCACTCCTTGTCTGGGCCTGCAAGGGCAGCTTCCTCATTGTCAGAAGAAGGAGGTTGGCTTACCTATTTAAGGACTTACTTAGTCCTCACATTTTGTGTCCACTTGCCATTGGGAGATCTATTTTAGAGATGGAACAGGGAAAACCAAGATAATTTTTTAAATGCCTATCTATACAAGAGATTAGCTGAAATTGCATTTAGGTTGTTAACAAATCCTCAGCAATTAGGCTTTTTTTTTTTTTTTTTTTTTTTTTTTTTTTAGAAAATTGTATTCTTGGGGCGCCTGGGTGGCTCAGTCGGTTAAGCGTCCATCTTCAGCTCAGGTCACGATCTCACGGTCCGTCAGTTCGAGCGCTGCGATGGGCTCTGGGCTGATGGCTCAGAGCCTGGAGCCTGCTTCCGGTTCTGTGTCTCCCTCTCTCTCTGCCCCTCCCCCGTTCATGCTCTGTCTCTGTCTCAAAAATAAATAAACGTTAAAAAAAATTTTTTAAATAGAAAATTGTATTCTTAAAAGTAGAATTTTTCTTCTGTGACATTGTGACAAGGGAATGTCACATAGCAACCTAAGTGAAGTTTTGGCTCTCTCGGATTACAGACTCTGCCATTTTCTCCTCATTTTATCTGGAGAAGACCTTTAATGCTAACCGTAGCGTCTTTGCTGATTTTAGAGGGCTTATTTTTAAAACCTCAAATACGTTTTCTACTTAAGTCATTATGGACTATTTTAATAGCTACTTAAAAATTCTCTTAAACCATCATAGATGGGATCAAAGGAGATAGCTATTATTTCTTTCCCAGGAAAGTGAGATTTATAATTGACACCAATTTATTGCCTGTTTTTCCAACAAAGCAAAATATGACTATTAGTCTCTCAATTATGTAAGAACTCTGAGGACTCCAGAGATTTTGATTGATAGGTTATTAGTAACCAAAAATATTCAAGTTTAAAGATGATTAAAGCTAATATCAGAAATGAATTGGCATATTGCTTATCCCATTACACAAAACAAAATGTGTAAAAGCCATTTCAATTTCAGAGCTGAGTAATGGCCTCAGTGGTTTCAGATTTATTTTAAAGACAGATTTGGATTTCGGTAATATAATTCATCTTTTTTTGGTGATACCATTGTAAGAGGTTCCACTTACTTTTAGTATTTTTTCTTCTATGGTAGTATCTTAATCCTGCTCCTGCTAGCTTAGGGGAAAAGGAATAATTAATTGTAAGGGCACCAGGGTATCCGAGAAACCTTACAAGTCATTGGAAGTAAGGACTAAAATCCATTAGGAACTAAGGAAGCACCTACCTTCCCCTCATCACTCTCCTGGCTTCCATTCATCTCTGCATGGCAGCTGTGTTGGAGATCAAGACTAACCACCACCCCCCAAAAGTTTTGCTTATTCAGTAGGAGGAGTCATAGCTCTCAAAGTATAGTCATACACATGGCTATGGCTTATTACAAAGAACATATACAAAGCAAAATCAGCACAAGGAAAAGGTGCATGGGCAAAGTCCAGAGGAAACCAGGGACAGGCTCCAAATAGAGTTCTGCAGGATGCACTAGGTTTTCCCAGTGACAACTCGTGACTTGCTGGCCAGGGAAAGTCCTTAGAGATCCAATGCCCAGGATTTTTACTGAGGACTGGCTAAGTAGGCAGCCTCTGCCTAGTATGTACAAAATTCTAGACTCCCAGGAGGAAAGCAGGCATACAGCATAAGCCATATTGTTTGTGTAGTGAGACACTTTTAACAGTTATGGAATGGTAGGAACCATCCCCAAATCCATATTCCCAGGCACCTCTCTTGCAAACAAGCCATTTTAGAGATGGCAGTCAGACCTTCTGTGTTCACTCTTTTCTGCACAGGAGATGCACTTCATCCCGCCCACCCCATACCGTCAGATAAGGTGCTGGCAGTGATGGCTAGCAGCAGCAGGTTCCCAGGAGAGAGAATTAGCCCAGCTAGGAATGGGTACCTACCTGGTTCCAGGCAGTTATGGCCAGGGTCACCTAGTACAAGCATGGGTATTGGGAGTTATTTTTGTTTGTGTAGGGACTGACAGTTGGTTTGGGAATTCAGGAGACACTCCATCACGAACTCAGTCATAGGTATGCATGTGTGGAAAAGCCTCTCAGATACAATGTAGACTTGATTTTGCAAAGGCCCTCTTAGCGGTGGCATCACAAAATAATACAAAATACAAAATAATGATTCAGGCCCTGTGAACCCAGATTTTGGATCAGATTCAGCAGGCCCAGTTGCTCTGAGGGAAATAGGGTAATATGTAGGTATTTATTTGTATAATAACAGTGAGGGCCTAAGATAATTCTGTAATAGATTTGGATACTTTATCCTTGGGTATTTTACAATTGTTCATGAAGTTTGGTTTTTACTATTCTAATTTGAACCAGTTGGGCTTCATGGAAATCTCCTGATTCTTCCCTCAGATTTATATTTGTAGAAGATGTACAAGAAGAGTATATACTTTTACAGTATTCCTACTTGTTTAGTGTGGTTTTGTTTTATTTTTTGGTTACAAACTTTCTTGTTAAAACTTTCAGCCCATACTATTGAAGATTCTCCTCTGTTTTTGATTAATTCTTAATTTTTCCAGTAGCATCCATAAAGAAGCTCTAATATTCCTTGAAGCATGGATATCTTTTATCTGCTGGAGGCTGGGTGATACAGGGCATTAAGGTGACCTTGGAGGCAGTTCCCATAATTGGGAGACACAGAGCCTCTGCACAAACCTATTTCTGGATGCCCTTGGAAGGACTAAATGTCACCCAAGGAATTTGCTGGAAAGCCCATCAGGTCTACTGCCTGTATAGAAAGTGTTTCCAGATCCCTTCAGCCAATGGAAACCACCACAGAAATGTCATCCTACCCCTATGTGGTAAAGCAGCTCTGACTAGATGCATAATAATTTAGTACTGACATGCACATGTGCACACACACATGCACGCAAAGTATGTATGCCAGGAAGTTCAAACCCAGTGCTTCCTGTTAGATCCTGACTTTTCTTTTGTTATGGTTCACATGTGGATGATGCTTCTTTGGAATTAGGTCAGAAGAAACCCTGCAGCCTCCACACTGTGAATAGCAGACACTGTTGTATATGCACTTGAGCTCCCTGTGTGTGTGTCTGGTCTCCAGCATGGCCAGGGTGATTCACAGTCTGTGTGCTGTGCATGTCAGTGGCCTGCAAATGAATTCCTCTGATGCCAAGCGTAGGCACCTTCTCCCAGCAGCATCCTCAGGCTGGTTTTTGCTTTGTATCTCAAATATCTTTGACATAGGAAGAGGGACAGCAGTCATTCCAGGGATATTAGGACTTCTCAGGAAAACAAATGTTTCCTTGTGAATTGAAAACAGAATGTAAACATAGGAAAACATTTCACAGGCCCCTCAGTCAGAGCAGCTGAAGGGCTTTTGAAAACTAGTGAATCTGCATTTGGGTCATGGCCTGCCAAGAAAAAAGTCCACCTCAGATGAGGTGGATTTGTATGCTATTATTTCAGGATACCCTGAGATAGCATTATTGATTCCCAGGGACCAAGGATGTCATCTCCTTGAAGGAGGCCCATTCTTCATATCCTCTGCAGTGACCTACTCAATAAATGTGTCAGCTGACTATTATGTACTCTCAGAAGTAAGTCTTCAGGAAAGAAGAGGCAAAACTCAATTATACTAAATAGTTTTAATAATCCTCTGAGCTCCCTGTCACCCTTCTATATCTTTGGGGCTGAGGACCCCTACTTTGGGGAACACTAACACTGGTGTAAGGAAGGCTGAGCCATTCAGTATAGGCCATGCTGCATAGACAGCAATAGGAGAAATGATCTTTTAGACAGGGCAGTGTTTTTTGTTTTTTTTTCTTGGTGGTTGTTTTTTTAATGTTTATTTATTTTTGAGAGAGAGAGAGACAGCGAGTGGGGAAGGGTCAGAGAGAGAGGAAGACACAGAATCCAAAGCAGGCTCCAGGCTCTGAGCTGTCAGCACAGAGCCCAACGTGAGGCTTGAACCCATGAACTGGGAGATCATGACCTGAGCCGAAGTCGGACGCTTAACCTACTGAGCCACCCAGGCACTCCAGGGCAATGTTTTTTTATTGTGACTTTTACCAGCCTTTCTGAGGGAGAGGGTGCTGCAGGATGCTCCAGGAGGCCGCCTAGTGAAAAGCCTGGTTTTTATTCATTAGCACCCAGCACGGAGAGTAATTGGGTTCGGTGATAAAGAGCACCATTGATGTACATTATCTTTCCCTGGTCTTAATGCTATGTTATGGGTATTGTTGTTAAATATTTCACCTAGATTTTAGGGACCTTAATGGGTCTGGTGGGTTAGAAACAAGTATTCTTATTATTGATTAATCATCTTAAATTAATGGATGCATATAGGTTTTGTGAGAAATTTACTAATTAATATATTGTTTAGTTACTGGAAAGCTGTCACCATTCAGTTAATCATAGCTGCAGTTGTTTTGTTAGGGTGCTATACCTTAAGTGGGTGTATGGTTTGCTCTGTTAGCCAAGTTCAGATCTGCATTTGTGCAGGTCACATAGTCTTATAAATAGGAATTGAGCAACTAGGTATGTTGGTTGATGGAAGGATGGGACTGTGACACAAGAGGCCCAGTCCTCTCAACGACCTGCACGGGGTTGGCATGCAGGCATGTAACATTTCTGTTGCATCTTTTGTCTTCACAGTGAGAGAAAAACGCAAGAGTCTCTTCATTAACCATGTAAGTGAAGCTGTCTCCTTGTGTTCTTCATAATGATTATACTGTGTAAAGAGCTTAAATAACCATGTCTGTAATAGGTGCAGATGGTTCATGTATTTTATCAGTACGTGGAAGAATGTGAAGAATGTTATGATGTACTCACTTTGGTTTGTAATTGGACAAGCATGGCTTGATATTTCCATTGCCCCAAGGGTTTTTTCAGAAGCCCCAAACTGCAGTTGTTCATGGGAAGATGTGTGTGAACAACACCATAGCACATACTATGCAGGTACAAATGAAAGCCGCTTCTTTTAAATTCCTCATTCTCTCCTTCTTCTACCCCAACTCCCAAATTACTATTTTTTTGTCTGTAACTCACTTCTATTTGAATAAACACAGAATCATTTCAAAGAGGCTATCTGCCTCCACACACTCTTTCCTCTCCTCAATTGTTATTTATAGATCCTCTAGTAGAGTTTATGTGTTCTTTTGCTCACAGAAGAATAAACTTGATAACTCTTTAGTTTTAAAAGGATTACAAAAATTCAGCTCTAGACTTTTGGCCGTCCCAAGCTGTATCTCCATCCCCTTCTGGCCAGGCATAAAGTGTCCCTGTGAGCTACTTTGTTGTTCCTCCTTGAGCAGCAGATGCAACTGGCTAGCTACATCTCTGCTCCACTCATCCTCCCACTAACCTCCCCACCTCATGATACCCCAGCTTGTACCCTGCAGGAGTGTGGAGACCTGCCACTTTCCTCTCCCTCCACATAGATGTCTCTTCATTTAGGAAGGAAAACTGTCTCCATGAGGTATGGAATGGTGAAGTAGGTAAAATTTACCAAAATAAGTGTGCTATAAATGCTCATGCTGAAAAAAGGAATGATGTATTTGACCTTACAAGGGTTTTTCCTCAAAATTTCTAGACTGTCTGTATGTATTTGTCGATTATGAAGTATATGGCACTGAGGCTGTGTTAAAGAGACTTATAGCTATAATACTGCCTTCTTTGACCTTTAGAAATCTGGAAAAATGCAGTTGAAAAGAAATTCATAAGCTGGGCCCATGCTCTCAAGGGGCTCCATGCTTGGCCATTAGGAGGTCAGTAATTCCTTCTTAGGCAGTGTCAGTGTATATATGCATATACAATGTTCAAAGGGTCAGAGAGGGGGTCTGTAGTTTTTTTTTCAGATTCTTAAAGCATTCATGACCTCTTCCCTGGCCTTCTCAAATTTTGAAGCATCAATATGTAAAGCATCTCTGAAGTTAAATGTTATGTCACAAGGAAAATATATACCTTTCTTTAAAAAAGTGGTATATACCTAGACATAGAAATTTGAGTGATTTGAACTAATTTTATAAATCCTTACTTTTCATCTATTTGCCTGCTGGATGCTCTTGGATACTTTCTGACTCATTAGCACGTCTGCCAAGGGACTTGCAAGGGAAAGAGGAACTGATACTGCAGTCACGCTACCTTTACATTGCAGCTGTATTAAGGTGTTTTGAAGAAAGAGGAAGAACATGCCACCCTGTTCTGATTGTGGCTAGCAAGACAGAGTTGTGCTCTCATAGTGCTAATCTGCAGATCTGTTTTTATATTTTCTCCCACTTAACATCACACTTTGTGTTGTATACAGACATGGCACACACTGAGTAAATATCTCTTGGGCTCAGAATATGGATTAGAGTGGTGGGCTATGTGTTGTAACCCAGCTCAGCCCTCAGACTCTTACTATAAAACCTCTCATATCCTGACACAAGGAGTGAAATCACACAGTTGTTGAAATCTGCTCACATGTACTTGTTCCTGCATAAAAGAAATCTCTGTGCCGTCTTATATAACAGATGACTGTGCAACAGCATGACCCTCCAGTTCATGAATAGACCAGTTGCATAGTAGCATATTGGCTCTGCCTGTGCTGGGAAAAGCCATTGGAATGTGCTATTCCAACCAACTGAAATGTCATTTGAGTGAAATTACTGCAGATTCATTTAGGCTTATAAACCAACTGTGCTTTTCAGATTTTGAGACACTTGGGTGTTATAAGTTAGAGCAGTAGACAAAGGATGAGTCATCATCAACAGTACAGTCTATTGAGTATTTTGCCATGTTTGTGCCAGGCTGTTCTAATTGGTTTAACCTGTTTACTCAGTAACCATGCTAGGTAGGTACTATTTATCATTTACATTTTACAGATGAGGAAAGTGAGGCACAAAGCAGTTAGCCAAATAAACAGTGGAACGAGAATTGGGACCCAGGTGATCTGGCTCCAGAACTCCCCTCTTAGCTCTCATCCCTATATACTGTTTCTCAGAGGATGTTGCCAGTTCTTGCCAGTTCCCATTTGAATGGAGGTTTAGCTTCTTTATCTGAAGTTAGAGATAATTTAATTTTTATGGGATAGTTTGTAGGACTCATTTCTGAATACGGGCCCTAACCAAAATTTGGTATCTAATTTGTTGTTAAACTGTGAAATGATGGTTATTCTTTGCCCTTGCTTATAAAACACTTTGTTTTTTATTTGCTTTATTGTGAGGGATATTGTTTCTTTAATTTCTCCTTCGAGTTTCTGAAGAACCTACTTAGTACATGTTGCTAAGATAATCTACAAAGAGGCTACTGTTCAGGAAAAATGAAAGCAGTGGCTATAGGTAAGCCATTTGAGAATGGTGGGGGTAGTCAGCTCCCCTTCTGGATAATGATGACTTCAGGGGAAATAACCTCCATCAAGTGGAGAAGAATAAGATTTTTCTGGCTCCTAGCTATTGGTACCTTAGTAAGTGACAGGAGTAGACTTTGGGAACAATCTACAGGGAAAGGATCTACAGTTAGAGAATGGAACCCCAGGCTGGAAAAGAGATGGGCCTTTAATTGCCTGAGAAGAGTTAAGACAGTTATAAAGGAATAAGTAAAAGGAAGCTGCTTTTAAAAGAATTATTATAAGTTCTAAAGCTTGAAACCATTTGAGGGTAAAGTTCTCTGGTATTTTGACAGTTAAATTAGGGTGAATTATAAAGATTAGTATTAGAATCATCATCTATATTTTAGATGTAATTAGTATTAACAGTTGTAGGAAAATTTAGTACATTATGAAAGACACTTAGGTTATTAAAAGAGGGTGGGCTAAAGAGCTTTACTTAAAGCTCTTATTCAACATTTGCTAAAGTTTTGGCTTTGCTTTTTAAGGTTAGCTACTTTAATGAATCTTTTAATTAAAATGTGAAAATCTCTGATTATAAATTGTGAGTAGCATTGCAAGTATCTAGAGTCTGGAATCACTTTTGAAACTTAGGGAAAACTCATGCCTTTTACTTTGGTCTAATTTTTCTATGACATCCTTTTGCTACTTGGTGATGGCATACCTAAAGTGAATTGATCATTCTAAGAAGTCTTTAAAAAAAAAAAAAAAGATACAAAAAGAATGAACAGGAAGTTGAGTGGCTGGCCTACCTTACTCTCATGCAAAACTATTACAGTATTTGTCTTAATAATGAGACAGGTGATAGTTCTAGGAACTTGGTGAGAGAATAAAATAACTAAAGGGTGTTATTTATCAGTTAAGCAACAGGCACACTTTTAGCTGGACTTGGAGCCAAAAGGATTTTGCTCAAGTCCTAGACCTACCACTTGATAACTTGGGGACCTTGAAAAAGTCTCCGTCTCATAGAATGGGTCATAATTCCTGGCCTGCCTGACTCAGATGATATAATAGAAAGGAAGGTGATTTTCAAACTAATTTTAACACTGTATAAATATGCTGATGTTATTACTGTTACTGTCTATTAGAGTATAGGTAAATTCTGTTTAATTTTCCAAGTTCAATATCAAAACTGATGAAAGTCTGGTATTTTGAGTATGGATATAGTGTTTTCATAATTGTTAAGATCAGAGTGGAATATATTCTATTCAACTTTGTTTGAGAATATTATTGTAGAGAGTTCACAGTCCTCTTAAGTAGTAGAATTCTGAATTGATTTCTGCCTTCTAGCTTTCTGCCTTCTAGCTTTGAAGATCTTATCTTTGGGATAAGAGTAGATTCCTTCTAAAATGTGTCTCTTCTGGCTATACTCTTCATCTGTTAACCCATAGAAGCCCAAGAATGAAGTGAGTTTGATTCAGGAACTGAAATTTTAAAAATTCTAAATCTTGTTTTGCTTCTTTGGGAAATTTGCTCTTAATATAACACAAACTTATTGACTAACTGTTATGTTAACATCAACACAATATGCTTGGACAGTATGAAAGAAGCCTCATTACGATTTTAATCTCAGTAAGAATCTAAAAGTCCGGGAAGATTAAAGAATCCAACTTACATTTTGAAATAATTTCAAATTTATAGGAAAGTTGTAGTAATACAAGAGTACAGAATTTTTACAGCTCACCAAGGGAACCTTAGATACTCTGGTTCTTACACACTCGTTCACTTGACACAGAATGCTGAAGTAGTGGACACAGTTTGTTATATTCTCTCAGGTTTCTTTTAGAGTGTCTAGAAATAATAATGGTGTGCATACTGATAATGTTGAGACAAATGAGAAGTTTGTGTAGGATGTCAGGTCTTTGAATGTCTTGGTTATGTATATAGAGCACCTTTTCTTGCCCTGTTTCTTTCATGTTTCTTCCTACCCACCCTTCCCTTTCTTCATTCTGTTACTCTAGTTGTGTGGCACAAGTAAAGTGAGGCTTGTAAAATGTAATGCTCTGTACAAATATAGCTGACAGGTGGAATTGCTTCCCTGGTGCCTTCCTAGGTCATTTTGAAAACTACATTATCCTTGTTAAGACAAGTGAAGGGGTCACTGAACCAGTGTTAGGCTTTGTCCTAGAAAATTCATGGCATGTTGTCGGTGGGAGTTGCTGTGTTTGAAACCCTGATCTTTTGTATGTACTGTTAGGATCTCATCTGTGAATAAGCCAGCACAAATTCTTGACCACGGTTACCTGGTTTTCATATTGCTTAGACATTGCTATATGGACAGAAGGAGCTGTTCTTATAGGACTTCAGTCTGTGACTTCCTAGTTCCTTTGTTGTCATTCACTAAGGGTAGAGGGGGCACAGCTGTTGCTCACGTGAGCCAGACAGGCACCCTCTTACTATGCCACTTTATTTTTCACTTCCTTGCTCTCTTAACCTGTTTCAACTTCATCACCTTGCTTAGGGACTTCTGGAGTAGAGAAAGCAAAGAAAAAACATGAAGTCTGAGAATGAGCAAGGACTTTGCCAGAAAAGCCCTTCAAGAAGCAGATTGTCTTTCCTCTTACCTTTTAAGCAGAGGTTCCCACTCCAGCATCTGTGTGTTACAGTCTGCTCTTATATTTTATATAAACATTGTTATATATATGTGTGTTATATAAAGTTATATGTGTTTTATAGTTATATATGTTATATAGTCATATAAGCACATATAACTTCTACACTTTTTTTGAAAAAATTCAAACTTCTAGAAGTTGTAATAATAATACAATAAATTCCCATATACTCTTAACCCAGATTCACCAGTTTTAGGCCAGTGTTTTATCACTTTCTACCCATCCTCTGATCATTATCCAATATTATTTTTTCTGAATGTTTGGGAGTAAGATTGTCTGCATTATTCCCTTTACATCCTAATACTATATTGTGTATTTCCTAATACCAAGGGTATTCTCTGTATAACTACAACGTTGTTATCAAAATCAAGAATTTGGAGCTCCTGGATGGCTCAGTCAGTTAAGTGTTTGATTCTTGATTTTGGCTCAGATCATGATCTCATGGTCGTGAGATCGAGTCCTGAGTTGGGCTCCACACTGGGCTTGGAGCCTGCTTGGGATTTTCTCTCTTCCTCTCCCTCTGCCACTCCCCTGCTTGTGTGTGCGTGCGCACGCTCTCTCTCTCTCTCTCTCTCTCTCTCTCTCTCAAAAAAAATAATAATTATGAAAACAAAAAACAAAATCAAGAATTTAACATTGGTACAGTTCTTTTTAATTAACTAGCCATAGTCCAACTGTGTTAAGTGGCCGCATGATAATGTCCTATGTAGCGTGTTTTTCTCCGGTACTGATTTCAATCCAGAATCACACATGGCATTCAGTTGATATGCCCCTCAATGTCCTTTAATCTGGAGAGATCCTCAGCCTTTTCTTGTCTTTCATGGCATTGGCATTGTTGAAGAATACAAGGCCAGGTATTTTATTTTATTTTATGTTATTTTTAACAGACTGTTTCTTATTTTGGATTTGTGTGAACCATTTGCAGCCAGACTACTTCATGGAATCCTCCCTTGTCCTTCTTAGTGCTTCAAATCTAGAGACACAATATCCATCTGACTTCATTGGTGATGTTGATTTTGATCACCCTGCAAGATGCTGTCCAGATTCTCTACCATGTATTTAACTGCTTTTCCCCTGCCAACTATTAAGCAGTCTGTGGGCCATGCAAACATCCTTCTCCTTATCTCCATCCCCAGATTTAGCATCTATTGATCATTCTTGCTTGAACCAATCCTTATATTTTGGTTGGAAAATGCTAATTTTCCAGCCCCACTGCCTCCTCCCCATTTGGCAGTTGTCATTCTGCTCTCAGGGGAGAGGGCTCTCTTCCCGTCCACCCATTCTGTCATCCATCCATCTTTAATATGGACTTCTGGATTTCTGGGTTTTTTTCAGTGATTTATAGCCATTCCTGTCTTTAATTATTTTGATGCTCACATTTCCCTAGATTTGTCTAGTGGCAATCTTTCCAAACTGGCTCTGTGTTCTTATGGCATGCCCCTATCATTTCTTTCTCTCTTTCTCTGTCTCTTTCTTTCTTTCTGGCACCCTCTTGCCAAATTTTTGGCACAGTAAGATATTCTAAGCTCATTTTGTCTTTCCCTGGGTCCACCCTGGAAGTAGCCATTTCTCCAGGGAGCCCTGATTTGTTTTTTCAGCCGCAAGCAGTATTAGACACCCGGATCTAGACTTCATGTGTACTCATTGCTGCTGTCAGCATTTCTAGCTGGCCCACTCAGCAGACATATCTAGGAAAGAGACATTTTAGAAATCATTAATTTGTACTAATGCCTTAATTTCCAGTTCTAGTCCATCCTATCAGGTTTTTTTCTTGCTTTTGGTTTTTGACTATTTTTTCCTTTTGTGAAAATTTATTTAATAATTATTAATTTAAAAAACAGATTTATTGAGTATACTTTACATGTCATAAAATTCACCATTTTAAAGTATACAATTTAATGGCTTTTAGTATATTCATAGAGTTGTGCAACCATTACCACAGTCAATTTCTGAACATACTTATTTACCCCAAAAGAACCCTTGCACTCATTGGCAGTCACTCTCTGTTCCTCATCTCCCCCCAGCTCCTGGAAGCCACTATTCTGCTTGCTGCTTCTACAGATTAGTCTGTTATGGACATTTCGTATAAATCTAATCATACAATATGTGGCCTTTCATGACAGACTTCTTTCACTTAGCATGTTTTCAGGGTGCATCCATATTGGAGTGTGTATTGGAACTCCACTCCTTTTCATGGCCAAATACTGTTCCATTGTGTGGATAGGCCACATTTTATGTATCTAATCACCAGGTGATGGACATGTGGGTTGTTTCCACCTTTTGGCTATTACCATCAGTGCTCCTATGAACATTCTTGTACAAGTTTTTGTGTGGACATGTATTTTCATTTCTCTTGGGCATATACCTAGGAGTAGAATTGCTGGGATATATGGTCATTCTATATTTAACATTTTGAGGAATTGCCAAACATTTCAGAGTAGCTGGTCTTTGATTTTTAATGTTGTATTTGTGGCCTTATGGATTCAGTTTTAAACTCTGATCAACAATAAGCTATTTGTTTCTTCAGGTTACAACTTTTATTTTTTAAATTTTTCCTAAAAGAAGAAATGACCTTCTGAAGCCAGAAATGTTTTTAGCAGTATAGCTGCTTTCATTGAGAATTCTGAAGGGATGTTGCTTAAGAACAACTTGGTGTAGCAAGAAGACTTTATTAGGAGTCAAGTGGCCTGAATTCTGATTGTTCTGATATGCTTTGTGATGCCTAGTTCCTGTCTGACTTGGGGAAATGCTTTGCTTCTGTCACCCATAAAGAGGAATGATATCGCTTGTCTCCCAGAATTGTTTCCCAAGATAGTTATGAATGGCAATGGAGATAGGATATGTGTGGACCCTTAAACAGTTGCGTTGTGCATATTTGCACTTCTGCGACAGTTTTCTAATTATGTAGAAGAGCAAGCTCAAACCAAACAGGAAAGAAACTTGAATTTCTTACATTCTGAGGTAAATGTATATTCTTACATTTTAAGACCTACATTGGATGAACATCCACCCTACTTACCCCCAATATTCTGGAATATGCTTGTTTCCCACCCCACCCTGCCCCAAAAAGTACAGCCTGGACTATATATGCCATTGCATTTAAGAAATTAAGTAACAGAAAAATATTAGTTGGAAAATGAACCTCTGTTTTTTTTTGTGGCTGCAGCAGTAAGTAAACCCTGTGCTTGTTGGTGTGCAGAAGCCTCCTGAGGGAGCAAGGGGCCCCTGCATGGCCCTCAGTGCTGTCAGGGAACCCCTCTACGTCAGATGATGCCAAGCCTAAAGGATTATAGTTCTGCATTTTGCCTCACAGCACCAGAACTTTAATGAGAAAAAGTACTTCCCATTGTAGAGTCAGTACACTGAGCCATAATAAAGCCGAGATTTGACCTGGGAGTAAAGTACATTATGAATGTAATTATTTTGTGGTGACAGCATGCATGACTCACAATAGAGCAAAATTTGACCTCAGTGTTGGCATTTGCCCAGTTTTTGTTCTTGAGATCCAATGTTGGTTTATTTTCTGCTTTCATAAATTAATGATTTTGTCTGCTTCTGTTCTTAATTCCATGGTTGTTTGCTTTTTCTTCTCATCTTTTAGTCTTTCAGAACTTATCGTCTTTCCCTGCTATAAAAATTGATCCTGCCAAAAGCTGTTCAGTCTCCCCTTTTTTTTCCCCCATGGAATATTAGTTTGTTACTACCTTGAGATCAGAAATGAGGGGTCTTTGTTTTGTTTGTTTTCTTCTTTTGTCATTGTGTCTGAGGCCTGTGGTGGTATTGGAAGGGCTGGTGGAGTTCTCTGTCGCAGCCCTGTTCTTGGCTGTGAGTGCTTCTGTGCTCTTGGATAAGTGCCCTGAGTTTATATGAACTTGGGAATTGTACAGAATGTCCTTGTATCCACTCTGTATTGGCTGTGACTTGGGTAATGATACTTTCTTAACCCAGTGAGGAAACTATCACACTCTGCCTTCATGATTTTGTCAGACTATCTGCACACCGTGAGTGTTCAGGTGGTGGCAGGTGGTGGCAGTGGCCACCTGTCTCTTTGTCCAGTGCTCCTGTGCTCTTCCTACACATGTTTGCACACATTAGGCCTTCAGTTAATTCTTAATAAAGGAGTAATGGTGCAAATTTCATTTCTCTGTGCTTTGAGAATCTAACCTTCTCAATCAAGGTCATGGTTTGCTCTCCTTAGGATTAAAAAAAAATGAGGGAACTTTCATTTTTATATCATTTTTTTTTCCAAACTTTTCCAACTTTTTTCCCCTGCTAATACTACCTCATATTTTTTAATGCTTTTTTTTTTTTTTTGACCCTTAACAAAATCCTAAGAAGGTCAGTTTTGTCCAGCCACTGAAAATGGGAAGTTAAAGCACAGAGATTAAGGAAGTGTTATTACGTGACTTCATAATATTCATTGATCATGTCCATGTGCTAAGCATTCTGCATATTGTCCTGGTAGAGCCCTCACAGTACCATGATGAGGGGTGGGTTCTGCTCCCCGTATTTCACAGATGAAGACATTGAAGCATATGGTGACCTTATAACTTATTGCCCAAACTGGGACTCTACTGAATGTGAAAGGGGGTGCTTTTATTGGTTACTCGGGGACAACAGGGGCAAACTAGGACTGTCCCCAGCGAGTCATCATCCTATGTAACCAACTTGCCCAAGTTTACACAGCCAATCAGTGGCAGAGCTACATCCTGAACTCTAGGCTTTCAAACTCCGACAATAATCTTGCTTCACCTGTCCTGGAGTGTCTCATCCACATCAAGCTAATTCCTAGCAGGACTGCAGGAGAGCCAGGACTTTGGCCCCTTTCTGCCAACCACTGCTACACCACAGTATGTCCTGAACATGTTATTATTTCACTGTCCAGTGCCATGAGCCCTTGCCATGAGCTCCTGTTTGCCAAGTTGTTAATAAATGGCACTCTCCTTTCTGCTCTTGGTAGGAACGCATGGACTTTGGAGTCAGATGTGGCTCTAAATGTGGCTTTGAATTCTGGTATCTTAGATTTGACCTTGGAAACATGACTTAATTTCTCTGACCTCCTTTGATTTATCTGTAAAATGAGAATTCTGCCTGTCTTGCTAGGGGTTTGTGAGCTGTAAATGAATACATGTAAAGTATCCAGAATACTGTTGGCTTTTATTTCATGGCCATTAAATAAAAGTTGTTGTTGTTACTGTCATCGTTTAATTATGCCTAAGTGTAGTGTACATGCAAGGAAGAAGTGAGTGGTGACCTGGGAAGATGAAGAGATGATAAATGTCCTCTTCCTGCAGTGGAGAACCTCTGAATCATTTAAGCAAGGAGGTGACATGATCTGATTTGCTTTGTAAAAAGATCACAGTAGCATCAGAGGAATACTGGTTTGGAGAGAAATGAACCTAGAGGCAGGATGGTTTTTGCAGTAATAAAGGTGAGAAATAATGGAAGCCATTCATACGCCGGTTAATGGCTGGAAAGATGTAGAGGAAAATTCTTTTGAAATATAGTTTGGAAGTAGAATCAATAGTACTTTTTGCAAAGATACCAAAGGAAAGACAAAATATTCCTGAATATTTTGTAGATTTCTGGTTTTAAGTCATCATAATTGACTGGAAGAAGAGATTAATTTGCCATTTGAGGTGCCTACGAGGAACATTTATGTGGAAAGCTCAGGAGAGAGGCTGGGCCAGAGAGGAGAGATGTGGGGCTCAAAGGAGAGCAGGAGGAAGTTGAACTAACAGGAATAGAGCAGGACCCCCTTGGGGGGAAAGAACACAGGGAGGCTAAAAGACAGTCACCTTCCACTGAATTGAGAGAAGCTGAGTCCACAAAAGGGGACTGAGTAGCCAGAAGGATAAAAGGAGGCTAGGAGGGAGCTTGGGATGGAAAGTACTCATTGTGGTAGAGCTTGGAGTTCTTTGTGAATGGGTATTATGTGCGGAGTGTGAGCCAACTTTTAGAAAAGTTGAAGAAGCTGAGTCATTCACTAGCCCCAGCCTGGAGGGTATTAGGTCTTTCACTGGAGGTGAGTGAGGCAGTACTATAGGTTCATTTTCCAGGGAAGAAGAAGCAGTAAGGTGAGTGGGTGTTTGCCTGATGGCCTCTCAGTTTTCTGAGATGCGTGCTGCCTGCGGACAGGAGCTCAGGGTGAGGCAGCAGACAGAGGATCTGAGAAGGTGGTGAGGGGGGGTTGAAATAGTTGGGAGAAGAATTTCTGGTCGTTGTGGAGGGTCCAGTGGAGATCTTATCTCTGGACCCCCATTTCTCTTTGTCCTGCATTTAGATTGTGTGTGTGTGCACGTGCACGTGTGTGTATATATCTTTGTATCTGACAGACATCTGATTGGAGTTACGGAAAAGGATAATCTCATTATTTGGCACACATGATAAGTCTTCAATAAAATCCTCTTAAATATACAGTCCAGCAATTGTGTGTTAGTGGATCTTGGTAGAAGTAATAGGTTATTGGTGTGAATAGGTGGACTAGATGTTCTTCTTTCCATTCTAAACTTTTATTCTGCATATTTAGTACTTAATTTGTAAAATACACACTATTTCAAAGACAGTAACTTTTATTTCTCAAAATACTTTGAACAGTAGTTTAAAACTTATTTCCTTAAAATCCATAATCGGCTTCTTGCTAACTGGACTGTTCTCTGCTCCCCTTCCAAGCAGTTTATGGTTGGCATTATAATATCTGATCTCTCACCAAGACAGCTGTCATTCTTGGTACTGTCTTTCTAAGCCAGCTAACTATAATGCTATGCCCTTCCTTCTCTAGTAAAATACTGTATTTGTCATTTTCTTCTATATACTTCTAGTATTCTAATATGTTAACAGACATTAGCATAAAAAGCATTCCTATCGCTTTCTTTGACATGTTTAATGTACTTTTTATTTAACGAGTACTATGTGCTGGCCCTGCTCTAAGCACTTTACAAATACTAACTCATCTACTCCTCATAATGACCTGTAAGGGAGCGTCTGTTATCTTCATCTCTGTTTGAAGGACAGGGACAAGGAGGCACAGAGAGGGAGGCTAAGCAACTTGCCTGGCTCACAGAGTTAGTATGGCCATGTCAGGGTCACACCTGGGGTTGTGACCCTAGCACCTACCTGTCCTTTCACCTGCTGCTCTCCAGTGCACCATGGCCGTAGGATTTATGAGGCAGGACTAGAACCTAAGGGGAAGAGCTTATATGTGCCAAACATACACGTCTACAAGCATACTGACTTTTTAGAATCATGGGACAAATAAATTAATGTTAACTTTATATTATGTTATGTAATACTACGACTGCACTCTGTGCTTATGAAAAATATTTAACAAATTAGAACACAGTTTTCTGTGAATGTCCATGGGTCTCCGATGCTTCAGAGGCATTGCAGAGGTCAAACTGTCCGTGTTGCAGGACGCACACAGTAGTGGTGCTGCATGTCAGAAGGTGGTGATGCCCGGGCTGGTCTCTTCCCTCTGCTACACAGAACAGTTCAAAACAGAAACCAGAGCAGGAAAGCAACCCCAGAGTCAAGAGCTTTTCTTCTACAGGCTTCTAATTATTTCAGCTTTTTAGTGATGTGAATTTCAGATCCAGAGAAGTTTGCATTTTCTGAATCTTGTAGTCCTGACAGTCAACAAGTGACTTAACACCCAAATGATATTTTAGAGTGATGAGGCACCCTGCAACTAAAAATCTTTATAACTTAATACCTAGGATTTATTTTCAATTTGGAAATTGTGATGTAGTTTGAACGCTTGGTTGATGTTCCCCTGGCAAATTGAGGACTTTGGCACACCAACCCTGAGTGCTAGGAGGCTGTGCTCTGTGGTGCTGGTCTCGAGTTAACCCTGACTGTTAGAGACTGTGTGTGCCCTGGGGTGTGTGTGCCTGCCCGTGGGCTCGTGGAAAGGGGTTTCTTAGACTTTGAGGGAGATTGTGTTCACCTGAGTGCATCTCTCATCTCCTCTCATCGACTCTGATGCTCATGCAATTCCCCTCACATTTTAATCTTGTGAAATTTATGTCAGAGGGAATAGTTGAAACTACTCAAAAAATAAGTTATTATTGTCCTTTTGCTTCATGTTTGGAATTATACCTAAAATTACCCTGTTATCTCTGAAAATTCATTAATACATCAATTAATTACTGAATTTTGGTGTTAAACATAATATCTGTTGAGATTATTGTTTGTGGTAGATTTTGCACCCATGAGGAAAATTTCACAAGACCGTAAATAGCTATATTACGTTCTGAGTTTAATAGTGTGTCTTGTGTGACTTAAATGTGATTGCTATAAGAGCTTAAGAAGAGAAAAAGAATTTTTAGTGCCTTTGGATTGTCTTAATGAGAATGTTGTGATTAACTTGTTGGATGTGAAAATGCCATTTTAAAATTGACATTCTAATTGTAACTTGATCTTTGCAAGTTTTCTTTGTGCCATTTCCTTACACAGGCACAGAACAGTGTGAACTTAAGAAGGAAAGCCCAAGAACTGAATTTCCTGACTTTGGTTATTTCCTTCTGACCCACATGCTATTTATATAAAACCAGTGCTAGGGAGGCTTATAATGTTTCAGTAGTGCGGTGCCCTCTAGCTGTGATTGAGGGAACTGGATACTTCAAATAGTGACTATTACCATTTATAGTTTAGAGGGGAGATTCTATTTATATCATCGTTTTTGTATTTCTTAGGCTATTGCATATTTTCATAATTTTATTGCAAAGAAAACCTTATTAAAAGAAGTAAATTTTAAAGTGTGGAATAGAGCATTTGGTTTCTGATTACCTTTAAGCCTCCTTGTAAAGTGTGGTCACTGAGGACTTTGTTGCAGTTTGGCAGTTGAGGCAGACAATTTTATTATCCCTGAGGGATTATTTGTATTGGTTGCTGGAAATGCCACTTGGACTGTCAACATAGCACCAGGCAAATGGGAACTTGTTTGGGTGATTTGATTTTTTGTTCCCCTTACTTGCTTTTGAACAAGAATTATCTGGAGTAATGTCTACTAATCATATTGCCAAAAATCTACCTAGTATTCAATTAGATGTCATCAGTATATGATAAAAATCTGTTTTCTTTACTAATACCTTTCAGAGGTAGTTCTCATTCTGAAGTTCTTCAAAGAGCTCATATTTTATACATTTGTGAAAGAATCAGTCATAAGACTGAATAGGAACCACCTGAAGGTCATCAATTGGTTGTATATTCCAAAGTATCAGAAACCGTCCCCTTTAAAATATCTTTTGCCCCTAAAAAAAGAATACTTTATTCTTTATAACTTCATTTCCTGATATTCAAGCAGATTAACCAGAAGATCTAAATTTACATTGGTTGCATTTTCCATGGCCTCCAAATCAGCTGTACCTCAAGAATAGAGAAAATGGGTACAATTGTCTCTTGCCTTGATCTTGATGCATAAAACCGGGATGTTGCCTTAATTAGAGGCTTTCACTGATGTAAAGATTAGTGTGTTTCTTTTTTTACACAGGCCCCAGGGCAGGTGATGTTTATGGACTCTCTAACACACTCTTTGATGCTTGATTGCAAGAGAATACTGTACTCCCACTGAAGGCGGCTAACAGTGCTTTTGGTGACTTGTACATGTGGAAGAACAAGGAGTTTCATTGTAGGAAGAAAGTATTTTTGTACTGTTCTTGCTGGTAGTATTAATGTTTATTGCTAAGACTTTTTTTTCTGTGGTCTGCTATCAAGTTTAAGGTGATGATGTTTCTTGGAAGAATTTTGAGCTCCATTTAATTTTCCTTCTTTGTTGCCATTGTTTTCTAGCATCCTCCAGGACAAATAGCGAGGAAATACAGCTCCTGCTCCACTATTTTCCTAGATGATAGCACAGTCAGTCAACCAAACCTCAAGTATACAATTAAATGGTGGGTATACACAGTTTTGCTTAACTGAATGCTTTTTCTACTTAACCTGATAGCTAACTGGTTGGTTGTGGGGTCTGAGAGTGGTAAGATTGGGCTGGAGAAAGCCATTGACTATTGAGGAAATCTGTTTAAAAAGTAACTTTGGTAGTTAAAATGTGGGGTGTTCAAAATATTTGTGCACATTACCATTTACATAAAAGAGCAAATTTAAAAATTATTTCAAATATAGGTGAAAGCATGTATTTGATTTCTGTGTATACCTCCTACCTTCCCACTTTTTATTAAAGCCATCCTGGAGTAACTCTGCTAATATTTTACCTTTGAAATAAAGCGGGGCTTCTGTGGTCCCCTTTAAGACTTGAGGCTACAGTAGAAAGCAGGCCTGATAGTGAAAGTGTATTTGCCCAGAGTCAAGAGATCTGAGTTCTGATATTGAGTCTCTCACCAACAGGGAGGGTTTAGTAAAACCCTTCTCTTTGTAGCCTTGTTTTAATTTTTTTTTTTTTAATTTTTTTTAATTTTTTTAATTTTTTTTTTTTCAACGTTTTGTATTTATTTTTGGGACAGAGAGAGACAGGGCATGAACGGGGGAGGGGCAGAGAGAGAGGGAGACACAGAATCGGAAACAGGCTCCAGGCTCCGAGCCATCAGCCCAGAGCCTGACGCGGGGCTCGAACTCACGGACCGCGAGATCGTGACCTGGCTGAAGTCGGACGCTTAACCGACTGCGCCACCCAGGCGCCCCAGTAGCCTTGTTTTAAAGTGGGGTTTAAGGGAGGAAGGGGAGTCTTTGGATAAAATCCTTTCCCTTTTGGGGTTCAGTTTCCTAATTTTAAAATGGAAGATAAGAGGAAAGGAACACTGTTTTTTCTTTTATGTTTCCATTAGCATTGTGATAATCAAGACCTTTGACAGAGATCACAGAAAACCGGATGTGCTGAGGTCTGTGGTCATCAGTTCAACTGCCAAAAACCTGGGATATTTTATTTCTATATGTGCTTCAGAAATTACACATTTAACAATAGTCCAGTTTAGTGTATGATGTGTTTTAATTCCTAAATAAGAAGTATTATTTCAGTGGCTTACATTTTCAGACTTAGAAGCCCTACTCTGAGTGTGATCAATATGTGACAATAAATCACAGCCTCAGTCAGGTAGTGTTGACTGTAGCAGTCTTCTGTGGACAGCATCCACTCCAGCTGGGAGGGAGAGGTGGAAGATAGAACCACTTCAAGGCAAGCTGCCTTCTCTCCTGAAAGGTTGCATGTTTTCTAAGATCTAAATAGAAATGTAGCTTCTTCCCTTATTACCTTGGCTTTTAAGAGCCTGATAAATGACAAGTGGGCATAAACTCACAGTCCATGATTGCAGCTGGGAAGAGGTATGTGTGTCAGAGCTCCACAGTGTGTGGCCTTCACTAAGCCACTTCCTGCCTTTGTGCCATGGCTTACTGCCAGGACATAGGAAGTACAGTATCTCTTGGAAGTATTTTCTGGAGTAAATCACTCGTGGTTGTGGAGAGGAGTGGAAAGCCCTGAAGATCTATGTACCATGTGGCTCTTGGCATCTGCACAAGTTCCAGAGAGCCCAGAACAGAAGCTGCTAACTTCTCTTTAATCCTGGGATCCTCTTCGACAGGAAGGGAGGCCAAGTGGAGCAGAGGGCACCTTTACTTTCAGGGCCAACAAGAGCTCTTGGAATTTACAAATGGATCCGACTCAGTTGCTCAACACTTTACCCTTGGGTAACTTAAAATTGCCACTGCTTGTGACATAGACAGTTAGGAGCCTAGTGGGAAAACTGGGTAGCACTTTGATATGTCAGTGTCACCCAAGTTACAAATGTGCTGCTGTGCAAATCAGTGGTTCCAACCCCTGGTTACATCCTGGAGTCACCTGGGAGCTGAAAAACATGTTGATATCAGCAGTTTAATGTCTCGCCATACAGTTCTGGTATCTGGATTTTTAATACCCTCCCTAGGAGATTGTAGTAGGTAGCCAAGGTTGAGAACTCCTGATGTAAGTAAACAGTTCCTCTCCTGTCCCCCCACCAAAGTTCCTTGAAACTTCTAAATTATAGACTAATAAATGGAGGAAAAAGAGCTGAAAAGCTGGCCCAGTTAAATAGTGGGCTGTTGAAACAAAACATTCAGTGTGAATACTATGACTTCCCTGATCCAAATGACATTTCCTTTGCACTAGCTAAATGTGAAAGTTCTTCAGTCAGTAGTTCATTTATTTTAAAAAGTGCCCCCCCCTTTTTTTCAAAGTTTGTATTTTGGGGGCGCCTGGGTGGCTCAGTCGGTTAAGCGTCCAACTTTGGCTCAGGTCATGATCTCATGGTCCGTGAGTTAGAACCCCGCATCGGGCTCTGTGCTGACAGCTCAGAGCCTGGAGCCTGTTTCGGATTCTGTGTCTCCCTCTCTCTCTGACCCTCCCCTGTTCATGCTCTGTCTCTCTCTGTCTCAAAAATAAATAAACGTTAAAAAAAATTTTTTTTTTAAAAACAACAACAAAGTTTGTATTTTGGACCTCAGAGCAGGGTGGTCCCTAACTGAAGTAGGTCGATCAGAATCTTCCCTATAAATGCTTCCATCTCACTCTTGGCTGGGTTATAATCAAGGAGGTAAAAAGTAAAAAAAAATATTTCAGGGTGTTAGCAGGCCTGGGTGAGTTCCAGCCAGGGTCTTTGAAGGTGTAAGGAGAAAGGGATACTCGGAAGGGAGAGAAGAGTCAAAAAAGCAGGGTAGGAAGAAGCTAAATCTGAATGCCCTCCTGTTCTAAAATTGTGCCTTAAACTTATCCTGCACCTATCAAAATGAAACCCCTATTTCCCCTTTTCTGCTTTTTCTGCTTTACCTAAATCCAAGGCCTCTTCTTGGTCCCTTCCCCCCCAGACATTAAAAATACCAAAACCATTAATACAGTTGAGCTTCATTATGGACACAGTGAGTATCTTTGGGCTGAAAACCAAGTATGACCTTGTTTCTTTGAGAAAATCCTTTGAATTCTAAACATCGATTTCTAACCTAAGTTTTAAGAGAAACCCCTTCTTCAAGTTGTGGGCTGCCAAAATGAACACATGTATTTACAAATTCTAGTTGAGGAGTGCATGGAGGGGTGAGTGCTCTTCTGAATGGAAAGTTGAAGTGTAAAAGTGGGAGCATTCTGTGCTCATTCTTTTCATAGGCACGATTTCTGTTTTGACAATTTGAATTTTCCCATCTTTCCCCTAAATGCCAACAGCTGTGGTATTGAATTTAGAGTTTGCTAGCCATCCCCCCCCCCCCCCGCCCTCCGACACACACACCTCTGCAGCTGACCTCTGTCTCCCCTCCCGCCCCCCAGCCAGAATCCCCTACGGGGGCATTAAAGGAAAGGGTGGGGAGCAGGTGTGAGCTCCTCAGCGCTGGCAGAACCCACCACCTCTTGGTCTTCAAAGGTTTTAGGCTTGTCACATGCTTTGCTGTATTAGCTCTAGGCTCCTACAAGTACAGGGCCAACAGTCACAAATCTGTTTTGCTTTCTTGGTCAAGAAAATAGTATTTCTTTATTCCAAGCTATGTGGCAAAAGCAGTTGAGCAAACCCTTTGATCCAAACGTACTTCTGGTTTGGGTCTAGCCCATCTTTGGTGAGACCTCACCATTTTCTGAGTACGTATCAGAACTGAGTAGGTCTCTGAAGCCTAAAGCGTGGGACTGATGCAGTTTTCCACTGACTGCCCTTTGCCCCCAGCAATCACTTCTTCCAAGATGACTGACTAAACTGGCCTATGGACCTGTACTGTATGTGAATTCTGAGCTTGGTTTTCTTAATTTTGGGGATATAACCTCAGGTGGAATTTGTCCTACAGTGTGGCTCTATTTTTCATGGAGGCCTAAGGTCATGATAATGTCCAGTCTTGCAGTCGGCTCAGGAGATTTGGAAGATAGTGACCTTGGGGCCCTGAAGATTTTAACTCAGTTTGCAGAAGCAAATTATGAGATGCTTGAGATGAAATTATTGATAGGGGAGTAACCATGATAATAATGTCTTTTGTTTTGGATTTTTGTATTTGAAATAATCCTTTTGTATATTTCATTTGGTTATAATAACATCTCTGTGACGTAGGTTGAATTGTCCTAATTTTATAGATGAGGAAATGTAGGCTCTGAGAGATGAATGAACTGTAATAAATGAAGGATCCAGGTTTTAAACTCAGCTTATTCTGACTTAGTCCGGGGATATTTTTCCTATGTCACACTCCACACAGAGGAGGCAAGAACCATTATCTTTTTCAAGCAATCAAAGTGACTAAACTAGTCACTGCACCAAACCCAATCATATGAAACGTCAATCTAAATCTGACATTAGATTAGAAAGCAGTCACACAGTATGACTGTTAAACGAATTAAATGATAATTTCATCCTTTTCCCTAGAGGCAACGTGTTAGAACTAAAGGGCACAAAATCATTATACTAGTCAGAAATCCTGGTATCCAGTATCTGAACCTGAATTTTTCTCATTTGTGAAATAGAGTCAATAACATCTGCTGCTTTTCATATCAAGGCTGTTAATGTATGCTTGAAAACAGTATTATTATTATTATTATTATTATTATTATTATTATTATTATTATTATTTGATTCTGAAGTCCTTTCACCCAAGTTACAATTCCTTCATTAGCTTAGATGCTCTTGAATATGTTAGGAGGAAGAGAATATATTGCCATTTGCTCATGAGGACTTTTAACATTTATCTGAATAATGTTTTTCAAAAATCATTTTGAAGGAATAGGTCTGGAGAGACATTTGGAAGACTAGAGATTTCTTGTCTATTGTCATAGGAAGTCATAGGTAAGCCACTGAGCTATTTGGAATCCAACGCTGAGTCAGCTGTGTTTAGGACTGACCCCTCTACCTCTGTGTCGTGCCTGGATGGCAGTTTCTGTGCTCCAAGTACCCAGAACACAATCTGATGCAGTCAGTTAGTGATATTCTTAGAAGCTTAAAAAATAAATTTTGGTCTCCTCAATAAATTTTAAAGTAAAACAAAAAGTAGTGGAATGATCTTGACAGCTTACAAAAAAGGAAATTTAAAAAAAAAAGTGGCCAGTTAACATGAATAACCCCACCAACTTCATAGGTGATCACAGAAACCCAAATTGAAAACAAGTACACTTTACGTTGGAGAACATTTTTTCAGAATATTTAAGGTGAGTGTCAGCAAGTATAAGGTTAAAACAGACACTGATGGGGAAATACACTGGTACATTTTTTTTTTTCTGCAAAAATACTTGTCAGTTTATGTGGAGAGCCTTCAATTATTAACGACTCTAGATTGAGTAATTCCCATTACAGAATGTTTTCTTATGGAAATAATATAGTCATAGGTTGCACAAATACTTGTCTCTGAAAATATCAGTATGGTGGTAATTATAATTAAGAAATATTAGAACCAACTTAAATGTTCAATAGTAGGGGGATAGTTAATAAATTATTCAGTAACTATATAAATGGAATATAATCAGCCATTTAAAGTCCTGTTTTTAAAGCGTACTTTAATGGTAAGAAAAATATTAATGAGGACAAAAGTAGGATGTAAACCTATTTACACATATAATTGAGAGACAGAAATAGATATCTGCATATCTCAAGTAGTCTTCTTTGGGCAAAGGGTTTACTTTTTCTTTTTGTTTTACACTTCCTATATTTCCCAGAAGTTCTACAATATGAATATAACGCCTTTTTAATCAGAAAAGCATTATTTGAAAAAAAATATTCAGGAGAAGGGAGTGTCTTCATTAAATTCAGATCTTTTAAAATGTTAAATAAAAATTTTAAGGTAGTGTTACAAATAGGATTTATATTACTATTTTAGCAAGTGAATGAATAAGTTAGGTGGATTGCCAAGAGGTTACTGATGTAAGAGAAAAGAACAGCAAACCACTGTGGGTGATACTCACTTTTTTCTGGTAGTTATAAATAAACCAAAAATTTTCTAAACTGGGAGGTAATAAGTTGGAAATTTCTAAAGGTGCTTGATTTGCACTACCTGTTTTTACATAGTGTCTATATTTTACAGGTGAAGAAAGCTAAAAATTTCAAGTAGAAAGAGAATTTGTTTCTAAATACCTCTTGAGGTTTTGGTGTTTCTGGAAAAGATTTAATAATTGCTGGAAATGAGTACAAGATTGATTTACTTTGAAGAATGATTTTTTTTTTAAAGAGATTTCTTGATCAGCATTCTGCTTTAATTGGGACTTTTGAGATGGATTGTTTGACTTTTACTTAAATTTAAATATTTTATGATTAGACAGATAATATATAACATTTTGGATACGCTTATGAAACATTGAACCCTGCATTTTATTTTACAGTGTAGCTCTCGCAATATATTACCACATCAAAAACAGGTATGTGGATGATTAATTTTGTGCTAAAAACATTACACGTTATCTCCTACTATGTTTTTCTCTCTTTTTTTCCCTATTATGTCTACTTGCTTCAGCCTTTGTATTCTCTAGTCATGTTTTCTTGGAATTTCTAGAGTTAGTACAATTTACCAAAACTTCCCAGGTAAGTGCCAAACTGCTTCTCAATCAGAGGAGACCAAATGGGTGTTTGTGTTTGAAGCCAGCAAAACAGAACACATCTTGATAATGCTCAGCTTTCCTCTTCACTCTTGATTTCCTGTATAATTTGTTTAAACATTCTTTTATAAAAATTATTTTAAAAATTTACTATGTGCAACTTCAACATGAGAAAAAAATGCTTATAGTTTTAAATCAGTAGAAGAAATTATGGTATAAATTTAGATATAAACTATTTTAATGTAGTAGAATCCTTCTCTCTGATATAAGTGAATCTGGAGACAATTTAGTTAAAATCAGTTGAAACAGGAAATCATAGGAAAATCATTCTAAAAATTTACTTTAAACATCTTATCTCAACATAAAATGTGTAAAAAGTACATTCGTTGCCATATTTTTATGCAGCGTCAAAACTTTTGCTTTGAGTCTGGGGCGTTGGTTAGAGTACCAAAGTGACTTTATTTTATAAGCCACACCTGAAATTCATCCTTTCCATATTTTTTTAAGTCAATAGTGACAAAACTTAAGACATTTCTAAAATAATTTGAGTGTAGAATCTTTCAGGTTATGACCACACATAATCTACAACAAATTTATTTTTAGTGATAACTTTTTATTGGGTGTTTCCAAAGCATTCCTTCTTTATTTTCAGAAGAACAAAGCCACTCTCATTGCAGTCATATTTCATTGATTGATATATAACATTTTCATATGTTACATGAATATAACAAGTACAACTGGTGTGAACCAATTCTGGGAACAAGCACAGCCACCTCATGGTTAGTTAGCATGGCTCTCAGTGAGGGGAGCCACATCATCGTCAGTCTGCTTTACAAAGGGGACATTGGAGAGTTGTGGTAAGTCAGAGAAGTGGAGCTTTCATGACAGAGCATCTAATGAATGAACAATGTTATGGGAAAACACAAATACCTGGAAGCAAACACTTGGAAAGGTGTTCTCTGCAGTGACCTTTCTCAGTATTGTAATTGTGACTCCCAAGTTCTTTCTGGTGCTTGAGAATTTTGGATGTAAGAACTTAGAAAATGGAGCATAGTGGAACTTTGAACCTTGTCCAGAATAACTTATCAGTGAAAGTACAGATTTGGTCTTGCTGCCTGTTTCTAAGATAACAGTTCAGACTTTTAAACATTTAAGTCTTACATAACACTATAATACCACTAGTGAAACTTGAATGTGTTCTCAAACCACTTTTGCATTAGCATCTCTCTGTCAGTGATTTCTCAGTTCTTAGACTGTTGTGCATCTCAAAGTTAATTTGTAGCCACAACTGAAAGTAATAAGAACCATCTTTATTAAGCATTTACTCTGGCTACCCTGGTTGCTATTTATATGCTTATCTCATTTAGTTTATAAAACAGTTCCATGAGGTTATACTGATATTATCTCCATTTATCTTAGTAAAGAAACTAAGGCACAGAGAAATAATTTGCTTAAGAGTACAAAGCTAATAAATTGGGGAATTGGGGATTGAACCTAAGCAATATACTGAGACCTTAAATCGTATAATCTACTGGGGTAATGGTGATAAAATGGAACAAAAGTTAGTGAGTAGAAGTGGAGAAAATCCAACTAAAAAAAGTGAGCGTTTGTGAACAGGCATGATAAGCCCACAGATTGTAACCTGAAGGCCTTTGGAAAGAGGCGGCATGACTATGCAGACTTTTTCCTGATAAATCATATTGGGCTAACCTCTGGAACTGGTGATACATCCAGTAGCTTGATTGAGAGGGTGCTGCTCAGCTGGGATACGTAGCTTTCAATGAAAGTGAGAGCAAAATCCATTTTCTCAGAGGAGTCCGTTTTTTTCCCAGAGTCATTTTAGCTTAAATTCTTATTCCTCATTTTATATTTTTGATCCTATATTTTCATTTTTAAAGTTACTTCTGGTGAATATTTCTCTAGAATGCTGAATAGCTTTTTAGGGTCTCTCATTCATCAGAAATATTGAACAGGAGTGAACTGCCCAAGGAAATGGGATGCAGGGCCAGGCTTTGTCACACAGCCCCTTGAAGATCTTGCAGAGGCTGTTAGTGAGATGAGGGACCAGCTGATTCTTACTAGCCGGGTCGTTATAAAAGAAGTGTAACTGGGTGCACCCAGAAGGAGCTGTCTTTATGTTTTCAGACCCTGTTAGCAGGTCCTGCCTAGTTGAACCTTTCTTTTACTTAGGCTTATCTAAATCTTTGTTGCCTGTCTTCCTGTAGGCTAGTGAAAATGAGCACAGGTATGAATGCCCAAAGCTTTAAAAATAATTTCTGTTGTGTAAACATAGTAATGAAAACAGAGTTGTTCTGTTAAGCTCTTTCTTTCTGTTTTTATACAGACAGTAAATTTGTAGAGTAGAAATTATAGTGTTTGCTACAAAGGGTATATGTTAGGGACAGGTCTGTACCCTTCTGATATTCACAAGCCTAATCAGCATTGGAAGCACAGACTGTGGGAATTATATGATGTTACTAAAAGCAGTGGTTTCCAAATTTGCTTTTTAAAGAATAGTTTTTAGGCCGAAGGCAAGTGACATAAAACAGATGAAAGGAGAGCTGTTGCTGATGAAGTATGGTTGGTGTCTACAGAGCCCCGCTCAAAACACTGTGCCTACAGGGAAAGCCATCACTTTAAATGGCATTTACTGGCCCTGGTAACAACGAGCCATTCTTTTATAGGTTTATAGGTTACTGAATTAAGCTTTTCTACATGTCACCTCTTGTTTTTCAGTGTAAAATTTTGAAACTCTTAATTAACAAAGTGTTTAAGTTGCATGTTGTGAAAACTTCAAATTAGTTTCTAGGACACACTGAATGTTCATTTTTGCCCTTGAACTTCTTTCCTATCAACTACAACATAGTAATGGTTTAAGCATATCCATCAGCCTTTGCTCAGAAAGAAGATGTTTAAAGAAGTTTATCACTTGCTTAGATTTAGTTCATTTGAAAACTCAGAAAATGAAAATCTAGATTTTTTTACCTTAGGTTAATTCAATTAAATGTGGTTCATAACCTTTATTTCATAGACTGCTCAAACAAAAATGATTAAATATTGTACATAAGAAAAATTATTGCTCATGGGTAGCCAATAGCATCTCCTACACTTAACACTGACTTCAGTTTCTTAAAACATACTAAGTCAAAATATTTTTTTATTTTATTTTGAATGACATTCTTATAGAAAGTAAACTCCATTTTCTTTTATTTTCCCTACCAGGGACCCAGATGGAAGGATGCTCTTAGATATTTTTGATGAAAACCTTCACCCTCTTTCGGTAATCTCCACCTTCTGATGTTGTTTAATTATTTCTCTTTTGTTTTTATTGGGTGGCCAGTCATCTGAAAACATTTCCTTCCCCAGAAATCCGAAGTGCCACCAGATTATGACAAACACAACCCAGAGCAGAAGCAGATTTACCGGTTTGTTCGGACACTGTTCAGTGCTGCTCAGCTGACGGCTGAATGTGCCATTGTCACCCTGGTGAGTGCCTTCACGATGACACAGCCATTCTGTAGTCCACTGGGTGGGGTGCAAGCAGGGGATCTCACCAGGTGCCCTAGGGAAACCACATCTTTGCCTTCAAGATTGTCTTTTTTTTTTTTTCTGGGAGAGTAGAGAATGGATCTCCCAATAGAGGGAGTGAAGTCTGTTCCACAGTCCCCACCTAAAGTCAGTGGTAAAATCACCTTCAGAGCCAGTAAATGTCAAAATGTTAAATGCAGGTAAGTAAAACCTTGGGCTAAAGAGAAATAAGAACTAAAGCCACTCACTTCCTGCTAACATCCAGATTTCCTGTTGTTGATTCCCTACAAAGGTTTTAATGACATGAATTAGAGATGAAGAACATATACATCCTATATGAATGCCTGCTATATATTACTGTCTTCTCTTTTGTGATTTTTGTGATAATAATGCATCTGTAAGATATTCAAAGACAACTTGGAGGTAATCTGCACTTTAAGACTCAAATAAGAGATAAATATCTATATTCTTACTTAGATTCTTAAAACTTTAGGGGCTATTTAGGTCAGCTCTCATTTGGGAAATAGATTTGACAGTGGAACCCATTCTCACTGACCTTTATGTTGTGTGCAACTCAGATAAGAAGTTAGCTCTGCCTGTGAATGAGCCATACCAGAGGAAGATCAGAATGCCATTCCCTGTTGTTTCTGAGAAGAGATTATTGTCTAATAGAAAGTTTGCAGGCCACCCAAGGACCTTTTGTATCTCTGCCACACTAAGAGCTTTGTGCCCTTCAGCTAATTCAACAGTAAACCTGTTTGTTTATTCATTCATTTGTTCATCCATTTGTTTGTTCACTCTTTCTCTCACTAAACTTGCCACCTACTGGGTAAAACAGACATTCATTAAGTAATTGCTGGGTGATTTAGAATGATTCTACGTTCTTCTGTCATATCTGAGAAGTATATTTATTGCTTAGCCTTCTTCCTCCAAAGGATTTCAAGTTCTTAAAAAACAAACTGCAGGGAAACAGGGTTGAAATTGTTGAAAAGGGAAATGGCGATGAAGAGAAAAGATGGGTAGGAAAACCAGATGAAACCATGGATGAGATTAGTACTAAACTTCATACCATGAAAAAGATTTATCTTGAAGCTGCTGAGATGGAATGTGGTGGGCATATTTTACCTTTAATTCCTACGAAAATTATGGCCTGACTCTGACTCGATTGTTAAGAGAAGGCTAGTGTCCTGTGGAGGACACAGGACTGAGATCTTAATCCCTGCCGCTTCCCCAGTTTCAGCCCAGATGTTGAGAGAACATCTAAAGTGTTCTCCCCCAGAGGGTCATGGGGACAATTGGTTAGTTCATGTCTTTAGAGTACTGTAGGAGTGGTACATTTTTATTGGTAATTGTAACTACTGACATCTTCACTCGTCCGGATAGATAAACTGGTGGCTTAGCAGGAGATTAGCTTGTACTGGGGTCTTGATAGCTACAGTTCAAAGATGAGCAGCTTTGGGGTCCCACATAGTGGGCACAGCACTGCAGACTGATTCTCTTGTGACTGAGAGTCAGCCTGCACACCTGTGGGCAGAAGGCAGATAGATGCATGCTCTGGGCAAGACCCTTGTATGATAATTCTTCCTTTCTTTGTGTCCCTTGGAATTAGAAGTAGCCATTTAGAACAGGTTCAGTCTAGAGTTGACAGAGATGCATTAATCTCTACTTTTCTGCTGGGCATTCTCTTGGCATCTTGGCATGCCACCCAGGAGGAGGTGGGTGGTAGGGGAAGGACAATAGTTCTCTCTGGTCCTGCTGCCCACGAAGAACAGAACTGCAGCCTCCCTGTGGTAAGAGAGCTTCCAGGACCTTCAAATACCCAGAATGGAGTTATAACTCGAAGCAGATATTTCATAGCTTCATTAACAATAACTAAATATCACTGAATATATTTTTTAGCTTTGCAGAATATTCTAAAAGCTATGATATGTGTTATTGATACTGACACATTTTAAAAAAGAGGTTGAGGTAATTAATATTGCACCTTGATGATCTCTAATGTTTTCACATAAGGGCACTGTGTAATATTCTCAACAACAGCTGTGGAAAGCTGGGGTTGGGTAGAAGGCTATGGTGCCCAACTGCCCCTCCATACAGCCCATCCTTTCCCTCAGGACTTATTGCAGCTGGGTTATACTTAGAGCCATGAACAATCTTTTCAGTCCCCTGTGTGGTACCTGGATAACAAACCATAGCTCCCTGTCTAAGCCAAGGATTTTGATTATGAGGATGAGAAGCCCACACAAAGAGGCTAAGGCAGGAGATTTATTGGAAGGCTCAGGAGTCCCATACATGCCTGTCCTCACTCTATAATGAGATCAACAGCAGGTTCCTTTCTCTGGGGCTGTCTCTTCTTGCCTCTGCTCCACCCTTTGGGTCTACCAGTACTAAATTCCAGGCTGCCTTCTGTTCAGATGGATGTGGCCGGGAAGTAGCTGGCCTAACCCTGACTCTCTGTCACTTTTTCACTTAAGGCCCAACACTGGCTAATTGAACCTCTGGTGTTTAGTTTAGATTTTGGAGAGGGGATGAATTTTGATGGCCTTCATCAGTGATTGGCTCAGTTCCTTTGAAAGGGGCCCAGGGCTCTGTCCTGAGCCATTGTTTTTCTCACTGTGTACTTTCCTTTGCTCAAAATCTCTGGTGCTTCCCCATCTTTCTCTGAGGATGACAAAGAGAAGGCCCTTACATGACCTGTAGCAAGATTAGGCCACCTCTCATCTCAGCTCAGCTGCTACCACTCTTCCATCTGGGCCTCTTGGTCTTTCCTGCACATACCAGTACTTGCCTTGGGACTTGGGCACGTGACACCATCTGGGCCTAGAATCCTCTTTCAAGGATGTGCATGTGGTGCCTCCCTGCCTTTCTTCAAGTCTTTGCTCAAAGGGTAGTTCTATAACCTGCTTCCTCGCCCCCCACATTCCCTTCTCATCATTTCCTGCTTTCTTTTTCTTCATAGCACTTATCACCAGTTAACATTCTTTAGGTTTTACTCATTTATCTTATTTTGTTTGTAAGTTTTATAATTAAGATTTTTTAAAAAATCTTTTTGTCTTTCTTGTTCACTACAATATGACCAGCATCTGGAACACAGCCAGGTACCTAATAAATATTTATTAAATGTCAGAGTAAGTATAGTAATAACTACCTACTGCTGAAGTAAATAAAAGTGGTATTGATGTACCTCACACTTTGCCTGAAACACAGGGAGCATTCAGTAGCTATTTGCTGTAGTCTTCCCGTACCCTGGGCGTTTTATAACTTTAACTCCTATTCTGCTGTTTCACTGCTTACGTTATTTAGGTAAGCTTTCTGAAGGGAGGGTGGCAAAGTCTTTAGCTCTGGAGACATTGCCCAGCCAAGCCCCTGACTGAGTGTTGTCTACAAGAATGGTTCTATCTAGAGAGTGGCAGTGATGGGTTATGGGAGGGAGAGAGGAAGCCATTTGGAGAAATGTCTATTCAGATTCTTTGCCCATTTTTAAATTGGATTGTCTTTGTATTAGTGAATTCTAAGAGTTCTTTATATGTTCTGGCTTACAAGTCCCTTGTCATGTAATGATTCACAAGTATTTTCTCCTATTCTCTTGTTGTCATTTCACTTTCTTAAAGCTATCATTTACAACATAGGTTTTCATTTTCATAAAGCCCAATTTATATATATATTTTTGTTTTATCTTTTGTGCTTTTGGTGTTGTATCTAAGACACCATTGAAGAGCTCAGGGTGATATGATTTACTCCTGTATTTTCTTTTAGGAGTTACGTGATTTTAAGGCTTACATTTGGGTATATGATCCATTTTTAACTCGTTTTTGTGAGGTAGGGGTCCAAATTCATTCTTTTGCTGTGGATATCTAGTTTTCCCCTTGCCATTTGTTGAATTCCACTTTCCTCGTTGAATTGTTTTGTCACTGTTGTCAAAAATCAGTCATAAATGTGCAAGTTTATTTCTGGAGTTTCAGTTTTATTCCATTGATCTGTATTTCCTTATGTCCATACCACACTGTCTTGATTACCATACCTTTGTAGTTGAAGTCAGAAAGTAAGACTCTCCCAACTATGTACTTCTCCTTCAAGATTTTTTGGGCTGTTCTGTGACCCTTACATTTCCATATGAATTTTAAAGTTAGCTTGTTAAGTTTCCGCAAAACAAACAAACAAAACCATCTAGGGTTTTGACAGGGACTGCATTGAATGCATAGATCAATTTGGGAAATATTTTAGGCCAACACTAGCAAGTCTTACTATCCATGAACATGGGGTGTCTTTTCATTTAGATTTTCTTCAGTTTCATTCACCAGTTTTATAGTTTTCAGTACATAAGTCTTATACTTTGTTTAATTTATTCCTAGGTATTTAATGCTGTTTCATGCAATTCCTAAGTAGAATTGTTTTCTTAATTTCATTTTCAGATTGTTTGTTGCTAGTGTATAGGAATAGAATTTAATTTTGTAAATTGATCTTATATCGTCCCACAATGTTGGACTCATTTTAGTTCTAACAGTGTTTTATTAGATTCCTTAGAATTTTATACACGCAAGATCATGTCATTTGCAAACTTTACTTCTTCTGTTCTAGGCTGGATGCTTTTTATTCGTTTTTCTGGCATATTTGCCTTGGCTAGACCTCTAGCTTATTGTTGAATAAAAGTGGTGAGAGTGCACATCCTTGTTTTATTCATGACCTAACAGGGAAAGGGAAAGCTTTCGGTCTTTTTCTGTTAAATACGATGTTATTTTCATAGATGCTTTTTGTCAAATTGAGGAAGTTCCCTTCTGTTCCTAATTTTGTGGAGTGTTTTTTTTCTTAAAAGAGTATTTGATTCTGTCAGATGCTTTTTCTGCATGTACTGAGATCATGTGGTTTTTGTTCTTTATTGATATGTTAAAATCAACCTTGCATTCTTGGGAGAGATTATCCCACTTGGTTGTGGTATACAATTATTTTTATGTGTTGCTGGATTTGCTTTGCTGGTATTTTGTTGAGGATTTTTTCATCTCTATTTGTAGCAGATAGTGTTCTTTGATTTTCTTATGATCTCTTTGGTTTGGAGTCAGTGTAATACTGACTTCCTGAGTTAGGAAGCAATTCCTTCTTCTGTTTTTCTGAAGAGTTTGAGGTTTGGTATTAATTCTTATTTCAGTGTTTGTTAGAATTCACCACTGAAGTCATTGGTCAGGATTTTTCTTTCTTGGAAGTTTTTATATTAGGAATTCCATCTCTTTCCTTATAGGTCTGTTCCAGTTAACCTATTTCTTCTTCAGTCAGTTTGTGTCTTTCTAGGAATTTGTTTCATAACTTAATCCAATTTGTTGGATAACAGTTGTGTATAGTATTCTCTTAAAATTCTTTTTAGTTCTGTAAAATCTGTCATAATGCCTCATTTTGTTTCTGCTTTTACTAATTTCAGTCTTCTTTTTTTCTTGGTTGGTCTGACTAAAGGTTTATCAATTTTAGTGATCTTTCTTTTTTTAAAATTTTTTTTTTTTTAACGTTTATTTATTTTTGAGACAGAGAGAGAGCATGAAAAGGGGAGGGGTAGAGAGAGAGGGAGACACAGAATCTGAAACAGGCTCCAGGCTCTGAGCTGTCAGCACAGGGCCCGACGCGGGGCTCAAACTCACGGACGGCGAGATCGTGACCTGAGCCGAAGTCGGCCACTTAACTGACTGAGCCACCCAGGCGCCCCTTTAGTGATCTTTCTAAAGAACCAACATTCAGTTTTATTGATTTTCTATTTTTCTATTCTCCATTTCATTTATTTCCTCTCTATATTAATTCCTTCCTACTGCTTGCTTTAGTTTTAGTTTGCTCTTCTTCTTTTTCTTCTAGTTTCTTACAGATATTATTTAGAAATCAATTGTATATTATTTCACTTGGTAGAGAATTAAAATACCCAAGTGGGAGTTAACCAAAGAAATTATAGCTTATGGTGGAAGGTTAGTTATTGATTTGAGATACTCCTTTTTTAATATAGGAATTTAATAAATTTCCCTCTAAGCTTCATTGCATATATTTTGGTATGTTGTTTGGTATGTTAATTTTTATAGATATATTTTCTTGAGTAAGGTTTTATTTCAGATATATAGAAAAATTGTGAAGATAGTACAGAGTTCCCATATATCTCACACCCAGTTTATTACATCTATAATATTATATAACATCCAGAAACATTATTGGCTTAATATTTGTATGATATTTTGTTCCAGTTAAGGAGCTGATACTGAAACATTATTAACTAAAGTTCGTGCTTTATTCAGAGTTCCTTAGTTTTTACCCATTGTCCCTTTTCTTTTCCAGGATCGCATCCAGAATACCACAGTACATTCAGTTGTCATGTCTCCTTAGGCTCCTCTTGTCTGTAATTATTTCTCAGATTTTCCTTGTTCTTTTTTTTTTAAGTTTTTATTTTAATTCCAGTTAATTAATTTACAGTATTATAGTGGTTTCAGGTGTACAATATAGTGATTCAGCAATTCCATACATCATTAAGTGCTCATCATGGTAGGTGCACTCCTTAATCCCCATCACCTGTTTCACCCAGCACCCCTCCTCTGTGGGAACCATCAGTTTGTTCTCTATAATTAAGAGTCTGTTTCTTGGTTTGTCTCTCTCTTTTTTCCCTTTGCTCATTTGTTTTGTTTCTTAAATTCCACATATGAGTGGAATCATATGGTATTTGTCTTTTTCTGACTGACTTATTTTGCTTAGCATTATACTCTTAGGCTCCATCCATGTTATTGCAAAGGGCAAGATTTCATTCTTTTTTATGGTTGAATAATATCTCATTGTATACACACACACATATACATGCAATATATATATGTATACATACAATACACACATATATATATATATATGCCATATATACACACACACACACACACACACACACACACACACACATACACACGACATCATCTTTATTCATTCATCAATCAAGGGGCACTAGGCTGCTTCCACAATTTGGCTATTGTAAATAATGCTGCAATAAAGTTTGGGGCGCATGTATCCCTTTGAATTAGTGTTTTGTATGCTTTGGGTATGCAGTAGTGTGATGGCAGGATCATAGGGTATTTCTAGTTTTAACACTTTGAGGAACCTATACTGTTTTCCACATCGGCTGCACCAGTTTGCATTCCCACCAACAAGCGCATGAGTGTTCCTTTTTCTCTACATCCTTGCCAACACCTGTTGATTCCGGTATTGTTGATTTCAGCTATTCTGACAGGTTTAAGTTGGTACCTCAATGCAGCTTTGATTTGCATTTCCCTGATGGTAGGTGATGATGAGCATCTTTTCATGTGTCTATTGGCCATCTGTATGTCTTTTTTGGAGAAATGTCTGTTCATGTTTTCTCTCCATTTTTTAATTGGAGTATTTGGTTTTGGGTTTGAAGTTTTTCTAAGTTCTTTATATACTTTTGATACTAACCCTTTATCAGATATGCCACTTGCAAATATTTTCTCCCATTGTATAGGTTGCCTTTTAGTTTTGTTGATAGTTTCCTTTACTGTGTGGAAGCTTTTTATTTTGATGTAGTCCCAAGAGTTTATTTTTGGTTTTGTTTTCCTTGCCTCAGGAGTCATATCTTAAAAAAAAAAAAAAAAAAAAAAAAAAGAATTGCTATGCCTGATGTGAAAGAAGTTACTGTCTGTGTTCTCTTGTAAGATTTTTATGGTTTTAGGTCTTTAATACATTTTCAGTTTATTTTTGTGTATGGTGTAAGAAAGTGGCCCCGTTTCATTCTTTTGCATGTGGTTGTCCAGCTTCCTAACACCATTTATTGGAGAGACTGTCTTTTTCCCACTGCATATTCTTTCCTGCTTTGTTGAAGATTAATTGACCATATAATTGTGGGTTTATTTCTGGGTCTTCTGTTCTGTTGATCTATGTGTCTTTGTGTATGTGTGTGCCAGTACCATGCTGTTTTGATTACTACAGCTTTGTAATATAACTTGGAGTCTAGAATTGTGATGCCTCCACCTTTACTCTTCTTTTCCACGATTGCTTTGGCTATTTGGGGTCTTCTGTGTTTCCATACAAATTTTAGGATTGTTTGTTCTAGTTCTGTGAAAAATGCTGTTGATATTTTGATAGGGACTGCATTAAATGTGTAAATTACTTTGGATAGTATAGACATGTAACAATATTTGTTCTTGCAACCATGAGCATGGAAAGTCTTCCCATTTCTTTGTGTCGTCTTCAGTTTCTTTCATTTCTTCAGTTTCTTTATAGTGTTCAGAGTAGGGGTATTTTACCTCTTTGGATAGGTTTATTCCTGGGTATCTTACTATTTTTGGTGCAGTTGTAAATGGGATTTTTAATTTCTCTTTCTGCTGGTTCCTTCTTGGTATGTAGAAATACAATACAAATTTCTGTACATTGATTTTGTACCCTGTGGCTTTACTGAATTTGTTTATCAGTTCTGGCGGTTTTTTGGTGGAGTCTTTGAGGTTTTTTGTATATAGATAGTATCATGTCATCTGCAAATAGTGTAAGTTTTACTTCTTCCTTACTGATTTGGATGCCTTTTATTTCTTTTTGTTGTCTGATTGCTGTGGCTAGTACTTCTAGTACTATGTAGAATAAACATGAGAATGATGTCCTTGTTTTGTACCTGACCTTAGGGGAAAAGCTGAGGGTGATGTTAGCTGCAGGTTTTTCATATATGGTCTTCGTTATGTTGAGGTTTGTTGAGGGTTTTTAATCATGACTTGAAATGATCATTTAAGTTTTATCCTTCCTTTTGCTAATGTAATGTGTCACATTGATTGATGTGCAAATATTGAACTACCCTTGCTTCCCAGGAATAAATATCACTTGATTGTGGTGAGTGATTTTTTTAATGTATTGTTGGATTTAGTTTGCTGATATTTTGTTAAGGAGTCTATGTTCATCTGTGTTCATCAGAGATACTGGCCTGTAGTTCTTTTTGTGTGTGTTGTCTGTATCTAGTTTTGGTAATCAGAGTAATGTTGGTCTCATAGAATTAATTTGGAATCTTTCCTTTTTCTTCTTCTTCTTCTTCTTCTTCTTCTTCTTCTTCTTCTTTGTTGGGGGTGGGGAATAGTTCAAGAAGAATAGATATTAACTCTTCTCTAAATGTTTGATAGAATTCACCTGTGAAGCCATCTGGTCCTGAACTTTTGTTTCTTGGGAGTTTTTTGATTACTGATTCAGTTTCATTGCTGATAATTGGTCTGTTCAAATTTTCTACTTCTTTCTGTTTCAGTTTTGGGAGGTTATACATTTCTAGGAATTTATCCATTTCTTCTACATTATCCAGTTTGTTAGCTTTATAATATTTCATAATATTCTCTTATAATTCTTTATATTTTTGTGGTGTTGGTTATTGTTTCTCCTTTTTCATTTCTGAATATGAGTCTTTCTCACTGTTTTTTTTTGGGGGGGAGAGGGGCGCATCTGGCTAAAGGTGTATCAATTTTGTTGATCTTTTCAAAGAACCAGTTCCTAGGTTCATTGATCTGTTCTGTTGTTTTTTAGTGTCTATTGCATTTATTTCTACTCTAATCTTTATTATTTAGTTCTTCGTATTGTTTTGGGGTTTTATTTGTACTTGTTTTTCTAGTTACTTTAGGTGTAAATTTAGGTTGTTTATTTGAGGGTTTTCTTGCTACTTGAGGTAGGTTTGTATTGCTATAAACTTCCCTCTTAGAACAACTTTTGCTGCATCCCAGATATTTTGGATCATTGTATTTTCAAATTCATTTATCTTCATGTATTTTTTTTATTTCCTCTTTGATTTCTTGGTTGACCCATTCATTGTCTAGTAACCTGTTTTAACTTCTATTCTTTCCAGAACATTTCTTGTCGTTGATTTCTAATTTCATAATGCTGTGGTTAGAAAAGATGCTCTTAATGGTGCGGAGCCTGCTTCAGATCCTTTGTCTCCCTCTCTCTCTGCCCCTCCCCTGCTCATGCTCTCTCTCTCTCAAAAATACACATTAGAAAAAAAAAAGATGCATGTATGACTTTGATCTTTTTTAATTTGTTGAGACTTGTTTTGTGGCCTCATGTATGATCTATTCAGGAGAATGTTCCATGTGCACTTGAATGTGTATTCTGCTGTTTTAGGATGGAATATTCTAAATATATCTGTTAGATTCATCTGGTCCAATATTGCATTTAAAGCTAGTTTCCGTGTTGATTTTTTGTTTAGATGATTTACCAATTGCTGTGAGTGGGGTATTAAAATCCTCTATTGTTATTACTGTTGATTACTTCCTTTATGTTTGTTATTAGCTGCTTTATGTGTTTGGGTTCTTCCATGTATGGTCCATAAATATTAACAATTGTTATATTTTCTTGTTGGATTTTTTCCCTTTATAAATGTGTCCTTTTTTGTTTTTTGTTACCGCCTTTGTTTTAAATTCCATTTTGTCCTATGTAAGTATTTCTACCTTGGCTTTCTTTTCACTCTATTTGCATGATAAGTATTTTTCCATCCCTTCACTTTCAATCTGCGTATGTTGTTAGGTCTGAAATGAGTTTCTTGTAGACAGTATATAGATGGGTCTTGGTTTTTTATCCATTCTGTCACCCTGTGTCTTTGGATTGGAGTGTGTAGGCCATTTACATTCAAAGTAATTCCTGAAAGTTATGTACTTACTGCCATTACTTGTTTTATGGTTGTTTTTGTGGTTCTTCTCTGTTCCTTTCTTCTCTTACTCTCTTTGCTCATAATTTATCGGCTTTCTTTTGTGATATGGATTTCTTTTGTGTGTTGGATTACTTTCTCTATTTTTTGCATGTCTATTACCAGTTTTTGATTTATGGTTACCATTAGATTTGTATATAACATCTTCTGCATATAGCAGTCTGTATGAAGTTGATCATCACTTAAGTTTGAACCCATTCTTTACTTTCCCTGTTATGTTTTAGGTATATGGTGTATACTTTACATCCTTTTGTGAATCCCTTGATTGATTTTTATAAATATACTTAATTTACTGCTTTTTGTGCTGCCATTTTTTAATTTAATTTAATTTAAATTAATTTTTATTTTTTTATTTTTTTTTTTTACTTTTGCTTATGGTCTTTCTTTTCCATTCAAAACAATCCCCTTAGTCCCCTTTAACATTTCTTGGAGGGCTGGTTTAGTGGTCATGAATTCCTTTAACTTCTGTTTGTCTGGGAAACTCATTATCTCTCCCTCTATTCTGAATGATAGTCTTGCTGGATGGAGTATTCTTGGCTGCAGGTTGTTTCCTTTCAGCACTTTGATTATATCATGCCACTCCCTTCTGGCCTGCAGAATTTCTGCTAAAAAGTCTACTGATAGCCTAATGGGGTTTCCCTATATGTAGCAGTCTTTGTTCTCTTGTTACTTTTCACATTCTCTCTTTATTACTACTTTTTGCCATTTTAATTACTGTGTCTTGGTCTAGATCTCTGAGTTGATTTTGCTGAGGGCTCTCTATGCCTCCTGGATCTGGATTTCTGTTTCCGTCCCCAGATTCAAGAAGTTTTCAGCTATTATTTCTTCAAATAAATTTTCTGCCCTCTTTTTCTCTCTCTTCTCTTTCTGGGATCTGTATAATGCAGTGTTATTATGCTTGATGTTGTCACTGAATTCCCCATACCTATTTTCATTTTTTTGTTATTTTTTCTCTCCTGTTCAGCTTGATTACTTTCCATTACTCTGTCCTCTTGTTGCTCATCAGTTCTACTTTCTCTAGTCTACTATTTGTTCCATCTTGTGTATTTTCAATTTCAGTTACTGAGTTTTTCATTTCTGATTGGGTTTTTTTTTATGTTTTCTATCTCTTTGTTGAGGGTTTCACTGAAGTCCTGCATGCTTTTCTGAAGTCCAGTGAGTATCTTTATGACCATTATTTTCAATTTTCTATCATGCTTATTATCTGTTTTCTTTGGGTCTCTTGATGTGATTTTGTCCTGGTCTTTCATTTGGGACGTATTCTTCTGTCTCCTCATTTTGTCTCTCTGTGTCTGTTTCTATGTATTAGGAAAGTACATCTACATTTCCTGCTGTTGAAAATAGTGGCCTTTTGAAGAAGAGGTCCTGTAGTGCCCTGAAGTGCAATGTCCTCTGTCACCAGAATCTGGCATTTCAGGGGTATCTCCCATGTGTGTTTTGTGTGCCCTGCTGTTGTGGCTAAGCCGCTTTTGCCTTCAGTCTAGTTGTCTACAATGGCTCTCTTTGCCTGTTTTGGGAAGGCTTAGTCCCTGTGTTGTTAGTGGGCTAGTCTGGGACTGCCTTGGGCTTGAGTTGAGTCAGACTAAACATTTGCCAGAGATGTAGTAGCACCGAACAGCAGTGGGCTTTCCCTGTTTTGTTGCCAGAGACATTTTCGTTGGTGGAGGGGGGGAACCTGCAGTCATACCAGATGTCTGCCCTCAGCCCACTCCTGGGGCCACAGTCGAACTGGTATGTGTGACTATCTTCCCTGTTCCTGGGTCAGCAGTCACTTTGGGGTTGTGCTAGTCCTGGTTGGGGCTCTTTGCATACTGCCAGACCTCATTAGAGAGGACAAGACGGCAGGAGAACACAGGTGCAGATAACCATTGTTAGCAAGGTTTGTGCTGGTCCGCTAAGGTAGGGGACCTAAGCCTCGGGGACTGAGGCCTGCCAGGTTGGAGAGGGTAGATTTGCAGAAGCACCTGGGCTCAGGACATGCAGTATTAGCAAGGTTTGCTTGGGTCTGTTGTGGGAGGACATCTGGATCAGAGGCCTGGCTGGAGGTGGCATGTCTGCAGGAGAATGTGGAAGTGTGGGGCACACAGTGAGCAAGTTAGGTGGAGTATGTTTGCACTGTGCGGTTCCAGCAGGTGTCCATGTGTTTATGCTGGGGAGCAGGAGGGAAATGCCCCCCTCCCTCAGTTCCTTTGTTCCTGGAGAAGTCTCGCAAGGATCTCTGCCCTCCGGACATGCTTGAGGTTAGTACACAAATCTTCCACCCCTATGCCCCAGGCATTTTTCAGACTGCAATTATTATGCTGTTATTTTCCATGGGGCTGTTTACTGTGCTGTTTAAAGGGCAGGGACTCAGTTTCCTTTCACTCCTCTGCTCTCCCAGAGCTGAACCCACTGATTTTGAAGGTGGTGTTAAACCCCACTGATTGTAAGAACTTGCAAAATTCAGCCCCTCTTGTTTTCAAAGCCCAGTGTTACTGGGGTTTGTCTTCCCCTGTGAGTTCCGCCTGCAAGCTCCCTGGTGTGAGGTTCTGTTTCTCTCCCCTCTCTATGCCCACGTGCCCCTCCCTCCTGGGGACAGTCCTACAAGTCCATTTGTCTCCCAACCGCATCTCTGCCCTTGCTATCCTCTTGATGTGTCCTCTTGTCTACATTTAGCTGTTGAGAGTTTGGTCTGCCAGTCTTCAGGTTGTTTTTTGGGTTATTTATGCTGATGTGGGTGTTAACCTAGTTGTATCCGTGGGAGGAGGTTAGCTTAGGGTCCTCCTACCCCATCTTCCTTGGGAGTTCTAGATTAACTCTTTAAAATAGGATTGGAATAATTTCAGTATCATCAAGATTTTGGTATATATGTATTTGTATTTGCTTTTTATTCCTCCCCCATGCCTTTGAACAGTTTAATTGTGTGTGATCAACTGAATACTCTGTAACTCTCATTGCTCACTAACCTATATTTTCTAGAGACTCCTTAGGATAGTCCTCATGAATTTAAATCTGAAAATTTAATTGAGCAAGAATGTCCTATTAGCAATGAATAGTCTAGGAATATTGTTTAGGAAAAATCAATTATTATTTTACTTGGCAGAGAATTAAAATACCCAGCTGGGAGTTTAGTAAAGAAATTGCAGCTGACCCTTGAATATGGCCTTACTGACAAGTTCTGCTAAATTGCATGCTATTAAGTGGAGCTTATTATGAATGCCTCATCTCCTAACATAACAACCTGCTTCCCTTGGTAATGGAGTGTATTGTAATATCTAATTCCTTTAGTTAGACCTAATGGAAGATCAGACATGGAATGATATTTTTTAGGTTCTTTTTTAGCATTAAATTTATTTTTGGAGAATTTGTATTTCAACCAAGTTCCTTTTTTTTCCCCCCTAAATTTTTATTTAAATTCTAGTTAGTTAACATATAGTTAGCATATATTGGTTCCAGGAGTAGAATTTAGTGATTCATCACTTACATATTAACACCGAGTGCTCATCAATAACAAGTGCCCTCCCTTTTTTTTTTAGTTTGTTTTTGAGAGAGCACAAGTGGGGAAGGGGCAGAGAGAGAGGAAGACAGAATCCGAAGCACGCTGCAGGCTCTGAGCTGACAAGTGCCCTCTTTAATAAGTATCATGCATTTCAGCCCACCCCCTCACCTCCCTCCATCAACCCTCAATTTGTTTTCTATTGTTAAGAGTCTCTTATGGTTTGCTTCCTTCTCTTTTTTTTTTCCACTTCCCCTATGTTCATTTGTTTTGTTTCTTAAATTCCACATATAGGTGAAATCCTATGGTATTTTCTTCCTCTGACTTATTTCACTTAGCATAATACCCTCTAGTTGTATCCAGGTTGTTGCAAATGGCAAAATTTCATTCTTTTTGATGGCTGAGTAGTAGATTGTATATACAGACCACATCTTTATCCATTCATCAGTCAACAGACATTTGGGCTCTGGGGTGCATGTACCCCTTTCAGTCTGTATTTTTGTATCCTTTGGGTAAATACCTAGTAGTGTAGTTGCTGGGTTGTAGGGTAGTTCTATTTTTAAGTTTTTGAGGAACCTCCATACTGTTTTCCAGAGTGGCTATAGCAGTTTGCATTCCCACCAGCAATGTAACAGGGTTCCCCTTTCTCCTTACCATTAAATATTATCTTAAATATCATCTAGCATGCTTATTAATGTCTACCAACTATGGTATAAAGTAAGTAAGAAGAAAATTGAGTGGCCACCCATTTGCATTGAGCTAGTGAGAATCTGTTTCAGTGGGGAGCTGGGAGAGATTTGCTTACTTTATCTATGGACAGGAGTAGAGTCTTAGGGTGTAGGGTGAATGTTGTTTCACAACCTCCTTTTTCTCATGCTTTAAAAATCTGGAAGCTTAGTTAGGTCCAGTCTTAGTTTTCTGCTCTTAGTTCACTTTTATTACACATTTTATGATTCTACTTTTTAATTCTTTTGAGTATAGTTGACACACACTGTTACATTAGTTTCAGGTGTACATCATAGTGATTTGACAAGTTTATACATTATGCTATGCCCACTGCAAGTGTAGCTCCTCTTGATGGAAAATGAAAAGAGTTAGTTGTCAGATTGTGACCCCCACAATCTGGGGTCCCAAGGACAGACAGAATCTGGCTGAAATTCTGCTTGACCTGGCCTCGATCTTTACCTGAAGAATTAATTTTCACACAAATAAAAGTCACGATCTAAACATTAGCTCACTCATTTTGTTCATTTAATATAATCAATGCCATTAAAAACTAAAATCTTCAAAAATTGAAAAGATCATTGAGCTCTATTCAGTCACCTACTTGTTTTCACCAGTAGTTGTCACAGCCAAATGCTATGTCATGCTACTGTTCAGTGAGAGAGATTTGGAAGCTCCCACAAAGGTCCATAGGATTCAGTTAGCATGCCATGTTTTGTGACTTCCTGGGGCTTACTTGAAAGCCTTTTTCACTTTCTGCACTTGGCACAGTAGAGTGGACCCTGTCTCTCTGGGGCTGTGTCCTCTGAACTTCCTTGTTCACCACTGCACCTGTCTTACAAACCAAGCACTCAGTTTTACCTTTAAGTCCACTCTGCCTTCATAAATACAGTTCCCTTTCTTGTGATTATTCTCTTCCCTAAATCTCCTACACTAAAATGTACCCTCCTATTGCTTTATTCCAGAGCCAAAGCTCTTCTGTAGATGCTATTCCTTATTTGTTCTGCAGGATGATGTGTCTGTTAAACAAGCAGCCTGAGGTCACACCCTGTCCGAGCATTGTGCTAGATTCTGGGCACACAGTGGGAATGAGATGCAGTCCTTGTCCTCTGGGAATTTGTGGCTTACTAGGTGGAGAGACTGGTGAGGCAACTACATATGCTATACTGAGAAAAACACAGCAATGGGAGTGAATGGGAGGGTCACCCAAACTAATTTGGGGTAAGTCAAAGTAGACTTGACCTGTAATGGTTTCCTATTTTATTACTTTCAGTACATTTAGGACTGGACTTCTTCTTAACAGTTTATTGGCTGTTTTGTCTTTGGGATTTGAAATATGTTAGTAATTTCGTCTCATGATTTTGTCTTTTAGTATAGTGCCCCTGATCTGTTCTGAGGAATACCTGGTATCTGAGATGACCCATAAGAATCTAGGTTTTTAAGATTTAAAAAATTATTTTTTCATTAATAAAGCCCTAAAAACAGAACAGTAACCTTTCTAAAGCAAAAGAACCATTGTTCATCTACTTACTCATTCAGCAAACATTTGAGTGCCCGCCACCACCCCATCTTGGCAAAACCCCTATTTCAGTGGAAGAGAAAACATTCTGAACCCTCCTCCAAACTTCCCAGACAATTGACCAATACAAACTGGCAAAAGAAGCCATGACTTCTGCTGCTTTGGAGGAAGCATATGACTCTCCTCTGCCTGTGATTTAGGGATCAAGAGAACCACGGGAGACTCTGTGGAGGAGCTGCGAGCTGATGGTCTGGCTTTTCTTTTTTTTTTTAAACATTTTTTTTTTTAATTTTTTTTAACGTTTATTTATTTTTGAGACAGAGAGAGACAGAGCATGAATGGGGGAGGGTCAGAGAGAGGGAGACACAGAATTTGAAACAGGCTCCGGGCTCTGAGCTGTCAGCACAGGGGCCCGATGCGGGGCTCGAACTCACGGACCGCGAGATCGTGACCTGAGCCGAAGTCGGCGCTCAACCGACTGAGCCACCCAGGCGCCCCAGTCTGACTTTTCTTAATCGGCCTGGAGTTTTGCTTCCATTAAGGATCATTTCTTCCTCTTTCCCTCCCTTCTTCTCTTTCTCCCCTCTCCTTCTCTCGCCCTCTTTCCCTCTCTCTCCCTACTCTCCCTCCTGTTTCACCCCTTCGCCTCCCCTGCCCCTCTCCACCCACACGGGCACTGCCTGAAGTGTTTTCACATCTTTAATTTTATTTTTCACTGTGAAAGGGACCACTTCCGTTTCTTTCTTTGACACCTGTGTAATATTGTAAGCCTAATTCAGCACTTAGAAACACCTAGGTTTGCCTTGTAGCTTCTTCTTCAAAGTATACACATCTTAAGCACAGAACATTGTAGATTTTACTTCTTCGCTGCTCCTTCACCCTCTCCAGATGTTAAAACAGGAGGGGCTCTTAAGGCTCTGACCTGGCCCTTTTTTTTCCTCTCTCCTAAGCTGTATCCCCAGGTCATCGTATCCATGCTTAATTCTGTTTTGTGTGTCACAGACACTCGCATTTCTTATCTGAATGCTGTTTCCTTTGAACTTCACAAAGGCGGGTGCACTTCCTGCATGGATGGCATCCTCTGGGGTGTCTCAGACATAAAACGTCCACCTGTAACTGCCTTTCCCCCACGAGGGCTCCCCATCTCAGGAAGCCTCGGAGTCTCCTACAGCAGCCCCACCTGCTTGGTTATTGGGGTCACTGGACTCTGGGATAGGACTGTCGGCTTCACTGCCATGTCCCCAGTGAAAAAAGCCAGAACAAAAAGACAAGTATTGAATGATTCCTAGAGTAGTCAGATTCATGGAGACAAAGTAGAATGGTGGTTGCCAAAGGCTGGGGGGAGGGGGAACAGGGAGTTGTTTAGTAGGTAGAGTTTTAATTTAGGATGGTGAAAAAGCTCTGGAAATATAGATTGCTGGTGATTTTACAACAGTGTGAATGTACTTAGTGCTACAGTACTGTACACTTAAAAATGGTTAAGTGGTAAATTTTATGTATATTTTAGCACAATAATAAAAAATAAGTTTATCAACATTGTATTTAGATCTACACTTGCCTCAAAATAAAAAGTTTACATATAGAAACATAAGTTTGTTCCATTTACATTGTTTGTTGAAATTTATATTGTTTTTGTTGAATTTGTATTGATATCATAGCTGATAGAGTAAGAAATTAACCTGTGGTACCTGGAATTTGCTCCTACCTTAGAGTCTTTTAAGATACAGCTACATCCACACTGTTCAATTACAGCATGTGTTTGTTTTACATTAGACTAGCTGAGCTCTTTGACTCTTTAAAAATAAGTATGATCAGATGATAAAAATTTGTTTAAAGGCTGGTGAAACAGAGTCCGTTTTAGAATTTGTGTGTGCTAGCAGGTAGGACAAAACAGCTCAAGTCCTTTACTTCTGGCATTTTCATGTCTTCCCAGGTATACCTTGAAAGACTTTTAACATACGCAGAGATAGACATCTGTCCGGCCAACTGGAAGCGGATTGTTCTAGGGGCGATCCTTTTGGCCTCCAAGGTTTGGGATGACCAGGCTGTGTGGAATGTGGATTACTGCCAGATCCTGAAAGACATTACGGTGGAGGACATGTGAGTGTGTGTATTGGGGTTGGGGAGTGAGGCACAGTTTGGGTAGGAGCCACATACCTTCTGAATAGTCTGTATGGTATGGAGTGAATGAATTTGACTAAATGTCTCTTGTGAGTGGGCACAACCAGGACACACTTGTGGAATATTACATGCAAAAACCTGTACTCCACTTCATTGGGGATCATGAGCAGGCACTGGTTACACTTTTTGATTTTGTAAAACTAATTTCTGAAACTATATTTATATTCTAGGCAAACATTCCTTTACCTTAATTTTAGAAGGTGTAGACTAGGGCGCTTGGATCGACTTCGACTCAGGTCATGATCTCATGGCTCATGAGTTTGAGCCCTACGTTGAGCTTCTGCTATCAGCGTAGAGCCTGCTTTGGATAGTCTGTCTCCCTCACTGCCCCTCCCCCACCCTCTCTCTCAAAAATAAAATTTAAAATAAATAAATAAATAAATAAATAAATAAATAAATAAATAAAACAGACCGGTGTTGACCAATGCCGTAAGCAGTCTGTGATGGATTTTGTTCTGGCTCTGTATCTCACTGCAGACCACCAATAACAGTGCTCCATACCAACAGCCTAACCCAAAAAGCAGAAGAGCTAAAATACTATCTGTTTCTGTTTAGTTTCAGAGAGAATTTGCAAGTTCAGTTGCTTAAAATCAACATTTTGTTCATGAGCCCTTTCATGTGTCTCATTTGGGCTGCATTTCTCTTCCAGCTGGTCTCAGAGCCCCAGCTCAGCGAAGTGTCACAAGCTTTGAGGGTGGGGGGCATCCACTCCCGCAGCTCTCAGGGCAGCCTTAGGATTTCCCAGATGATTCAGTCCATAGATTGAGGTGAGGATTGTTAACAGGAGACCTGCAGGCCTATAATCTGGGATTTCTGGGATCTGGGAATACAGGAAATAGATTTAAAGCCTCTTAGAGGAGAAAGGAGCTGTTCTGTAAAACAATCAGGATGAACTGTTTACAGTTCCTTATGGTTTTTAGGCATTTCTGACACTATTCTTGCTGAAAGTCTTCTCATGTTCGTTCAGCTTCCTTGAGAAAGCTTTAGGCTGGAGGAGGTTCCCAGCTGTGTCAGTCCACCTCCATTCCCTAGACCCAATAATCCTGGAGATGCGGAACCCTCACGGTTCCATTGTGGGGGTGTCATGTGGACACATCACCACCTAGCGCCCTTCTTGCCTCTGGTTACTGATTTGATGGCACCTCATTTTTGTGGTACCCTGTGAAGCACACTTGTTTATATTCGTAGGTCTTTTGTTGCAGAGCTTATTTCTGCTATAGACCTAAAAACTCCTTCCTGTGTCTCTAATTCTTTCTTATAAAAAGTAAGAAAAGTCTAAATAAGTTTTTGATAGTAAGGAAAATTAAAGTCTTGATTATATTTCAATGTGTAAACAGCTACTAAAATAATTGTTATTCAGACCACAAAGGAGGGTGCAAGGTGGTAACAAGTGCTGACTTGTTTCCTTTATTGGGAGTTACTCTCTCAACTTCTTGACATCATTTGACACTGGATTGTGTGCTGCGGGAATGACATCATGGTTGTCATTTTCTTGTTTGTGCTGATGATGTATGTATGAGGGAGGAAGAATTTTCCCTTCTTCCCTTGTTAGGTTGTTTGGTCTGATAATTAAATTGATGTAAGACAAATAAACAGGAGGAAAACACATTCCATTTTGCACATATGGGAGCCCCATTAAAAATATGGGACTCACAGGCAGTCAGGCAAGTGAGACTTGTATGCCATCCTGAGCTAAGGAATGGGATAAGGGCCTAGGGCCTCAATGGGGAGGAGGGCAGTTCACAGGAAGATAAAAAGAGCAGATGCTTGGTAATCACATGTTTGCCCCGCCATGGCCATGCAGGCTTTTCCTTTTAGGACAGTGAGCCTCAGTAAGGGCTGGTGGTGGCCTGCCTTTCTCTCCCAGAGCAGAGGAGTGGGAAAGGAGGAGCCAAAAGGAGAACCCACACACTTGGCGTGTTCTTGGGGAAGTCACTTTAAAGAATGAGAAATGAAAGATACAGGTCTAGAAATCTGTTCCCTAATGCAGTTGTATTTTTAGGCGTACTCGGAACGCTTTGTGTGTTGTAAGGGAGCACATACGCCAGCATGAAGACCAGCGCTCCTCGGAGCGCTGCAACAGATACCCAGTGTTATGGGCCGAATTGTGTTCTGTCAAAATCCTGTGTTGAAGTTAACCCTCAGGACTCAGAATGTATCTGTATTGGAGAGAAGGTCATTCAAGAGGTAATTAAGTTAAATGGGATCATTAGGGTGGGTCAGACAGCATAGGCAGAAGGACAGCCATGTGAGGACACAGAGAGAAGATGACCATCTGCAAGCAAGAGAGAGGCTTTAGAAGAAACCAACCTTGCCATCACCTTGACCTTGGCCTTCTAGCCCCCAGAACTGTGAGGGAATGAATTTCTGTTGTTTAAGTCCCCCAGTCTATGGTATTTTATTATGGCAGCCCCAGTAGATTGGTACAGATTTTGATACTGGGAAGTCGGGTGCTGCTGTAATAAATACCTAAGATGCTGAACTGGCTTTGCAACTGGGCAATGGGTAGAAGCTACAAGAGTTCTGAGGCACATGTTAGAAAATCCCTAGATTACCCTGAAGAGATTGTTAGTAGCAATATGGTTGTTAAAGGTGGTTGTGATGAGGACTCAGGAAGAGGAGAGCTTTAGAGGAAGCCTCTCTCACCTTAGAGTATACATGTATGACCACCAACAGAATGCGGAATGTTGCTAGAAATACAAATGCGAAAGGTGCTTCTGAAGTGAGGTATCAGACAGAAATGAGAAGCATGCTATTGGACACTGGGCTAAGGGTAATACTTGTTATAAAGTGGCAGAGAACTTGGCCAAGTTGTGTTCTAGTGTTTGTGGAGAGTAGAACATTCAAGGAACAAATTTGAATATTTAGCTGAGGAGATTTTTTAAAGTTTATTTTATTTTTAATTTTTTATTTTGAGAGAGAGAGAAGAGCACAAGTGGGGCAGGGAGGGAGGGAGAGAAGAAAGAGAGAGAGAGAATGAATCTCACATGGGCTCCACACCATCAGTGCAGAGCCCAACGCGGGGCTCCATCCCACGAACCCCAAGACCATGACCTGAGCTGAAATCAAGAATTGGACACTTAACTGACTTAGCCACCAAGGTGCCCCTAGCTGAGGAGATTTTTAAGCAGAATGTTAAAGGTGCTTCCTGGTTTCTCCTTGCTGCTTGTAATAAAAGCTGAGGAGAGAGAAATTGAAGAAGGAATTTTTAGGTAAGAAGGGACCAGATGTTGAAGATTTGGAAAAATTCAAATTTTCTAATCTCTGCCTATCCCTTTTGCAAAAAATGAGAAAGTGTGCTCTGGAGAGAAGAGTAAGGGTATGGCTGGACAGTGTTTGCCAAAGAGACTACAAGAGTGGCTCAGGGATCAGATCAACCATCTCAGCAGACATGTTGCCAGCTTATACTAAAGTGAACAGAGACAGGACAAAATGAAGGAAGGCTCTCAGACTTCTGGGATTCTACCAGATGGACCAACAGAGCTCTCCTGCTGTGAAGTGTTAGTCTTCAAAAAAGGGGAAAAATGACCCTGAAGGCAGTTTGGAAACTGGCAGGGCTGCCTTTGCCACCATAGGCACAGCAGGTACAGGTCTGGGGACACGGAGGCTGCCTTCTCCTGGCCAGAGGAGGTGGGGCTGCTGCCACCTCAACAGGCTGGGTGATAGAGCATCAGCTGAAGATTATTCTCAAGCCTTAAGATCTAATGCATTTGCCCTGCTAGATTTCAGACTTGCTTGAGACCCAAAACCCCTTTCTACTTTTTAATTTCTCCCTTTTGTAATGGGAATGCCTGTGCAACCATTGTACTTTGGAAGCAGATACTTGTCTGGTTTCACAGGTGCAAACCTGGAGAGGAATTTTGCCTCAAGATGAATCATACCTCCAGCCTCACCCATGTCTGATTTAGATGAGATTTTGGACTTGGAGTTGATGCTGGAAGGGGTTAAGACTTTTGGACTTTTGGGATTGGGTGAATGTATTCTGCACGTGAGGTGGACCAGAAGGGTTGAGGGCCTTCTCTCTCAAATGCATATGTGAAGGCCTAACCTCTAGTACCTCAACATGTAACCATATTTGGAGATAAAGTGTTTAAAGAATTAATTAAGTCAGAATGAGGTCATTAGAATGGACCTTAATCCAATATGATGTGCCCTCTAAGAGATTAGACAGTCTTGCGCTATTTTGTTATAGCAGCCTTAGCAAACAAATACCTCCAGTAAACATTATTGAAATAAGGAATGAAATCCAATGTGGTCAAGAAGCCATTCGGAGGTGTGTGTTGCTGAACAAGCTTGTAGAGATAGGAGCTTTAAGTGATTTTGTAGCATCTATACAGAATTGTAGATTTACTGTTGGGACTTTTTAAAATGAGTGCTTGATTTCAGTCTTTTCCAGGAAATCTCTATGAGCTTGGGGAGAAAATGGCTTCTAAGTACCCCTGTCTGTGGAGAAGGAGCATTGTGGGATATCACTGGAAGCTAAGAGCTATGGCACTTCGCAATGTGTCAGTGTTATGTCAGTAGCTAGTATTCATTTCCTGGTAGAGGCAATCTGAGCTTTCCTTTGGAGCTCCTTAGCAGGAAGAGGATCCACAAGTTGCAGATGGAAAGCTTTATAAAATGTGTTGTACTTCCAGGCATCCTTCTGTCTCCCTCTGTACCCTTCTCTCGGTTGCTGGCCTTGCCTGTGTTCTAGCATCCTGATGTGACCTTTCTGTGCACAGGTTCATTTCCAGCCAAAGAATCATCTAACAGTAAGGAACGTGACTAGGAGCCCCTTTCAAGGGACAGTGGGGTTCTGGCTTGGAAGGCAGCTGACCGTGTGGGCAAGTGGCTAGGAATGTACGTTGAAGAACATTGTAAGACAAGTAACCCTGAAACTTGTGGGTAGAACACTCAGGGCCACCAACATCAGACTTCAGGCTCAGGCTGATGTTGTGCAGCAAGACAGGGCCATGGGCCAGTAGGTCTCTTTCTCTCTTGTTAACAGTAAGTGGTCACACCGTTGTAGGTCAACATTGAGCACTTGATGACAACTGCTGTGGATGGGAAAGAGGATGATGAACTTTGATAGGCAAAAATGCTGTCAAAAAAATTACACTTTGGGTTGTTTTGTTTTTGTTTTGCAATAACCTAGTAAGAGTCATTTTCATATGTAAACAAAGGAATCTCAAGGAGAAGCCAAGAGACTTGTCTTAGTGCTGCAGAGCAGATAGAGGCGCAGAGCAAATCCTCAAAACCTCCATAGGTGTAGGGTACCTGGTCTTTGGTTTTTGGTTTTAATTGTGATAAAATATACATGACGTAGAATTCACTGCTTTAACATTTTTAAGTGTGTAGTTCTGTGGCATTAAGTACATTCACATTGTTGTACAACCATCACCAACTAGAAACTCTGGTAATGGATACAGAAACTGTATAAAATAGTGAGTTCCCATTTCACCCTCCCCCACGGCCTGTCAGCCATCATGCTGCCTTGTCTCTATAAATTTCACTACTCTAGATACTTCATTTAAGTAGAATCACACAGTATTCCTCTTTTTGTGACTGGCTTATTTCACCTAGCATAATATCCTCAAGATTCATCTACATAGTAGCACATATTGGAATTTCCTTCTTTTTTAAAGTTGAAAATATTCTAGTCTGTGTACATACAGTATTTATCCATTCATCCATCAGTAGACACTTGGACACTTGCACTGCTTCTACCTCTTGGCTGTTGTGAATACTGCCATGAACACAGGGCGCAAATATCTCCTTGAGTCCCTGCATTCAGTTCTTTTGGCAGGTATATAGCCAGAAGTGGGATTGCTAGACTGTGGGTGGCTGGTTTCTAAAGTGAACCCGTTTTTTCAGAAAAGCGGACAGATGATAAATGTAGAGATGATCAAAACAACTCTCCTTACTCTGTTTTAGAAGCCCCTTTGTAAGTTGCTAAATTGTGTGAATTCAGGGTTTCTTTACAGTTTTGATCTAATATAACATATTTCTGAATATATGTTTTGTGAATTGACTTGAGTTTATTTCTTGTAAAATTTTACAGCAGAACTATTTTCTCATGATTATTCATTTGAGGGCAGTAAATCCATCAAGCCCATTCTTTCTGTGTCACTGTTAGTATTTTTTTTTTAGGTTTATTTATTTATTTTGGGGGAGAGAGTGAGCACGTGTGAGCAGGGAAGGGGCAGAGAAAGAGGGAAACAGAATCCCAAGCAGGCTCCATGCTCTCAGCACAGAGTCGGACGCTTAACTGACTGAGCCACCCAAGCGCCCCACTGTTGTTATTATGACTTATCACATAGAAAGTTGTTGCATGTCCCTGTAAGATGTACTACTACAGTTTGGAAGTCCAGATTTGAGGAATTATTTTTATTTTCTAAATCTTGCCTTAGCACAACAGCTGTAAAGCCCATATTTCCCTCAGAACTTAAAAAAAAAAAAACATCCAAGAAAAGCCTGAAGAAAGGCTGTTCTTTTTTCCCAAGGAACCTTGGAGAGAATGCCATCTTGTCCAAAAAAAGATTCCTCTTGACTCTAATCAGAGTGTATACCCTCAACAAGAATCATTGCTATCAATATACCATTTGGGGCAGGATTAACAGACTAGCTTTCTTACAGAATTAAAAAGACAAGATTTTCTTAGCATCAGGAGAGTAAGAGCTGCAGTGGTACCTTCGGCCACCAGACGGCAGTCTGTCCCCAGGCAGCTCCCACCATCCCCCAGGAAAGCTCCTTCAAGCCCATTTGTTTTGGCACTTCTGGCCTTAGCAGTATTTTTGGCTCTCTTGTTTTATTAAAATCTTAGCTAAGTTCCGATATTTCACAGGATGATCTTTGTTACATCTCACTTAAGGGAGGCATAAATAAAAGTTATTTGAAGTAAAAATTATCCCAAATAAGTCAGTAATTTAGACTCTTGAAAAGAATAAAATTTAGCACAATGTGCACATTTGGAGCTCACCACCTTCACTGGACTGTCTAGAAACATAATGCAGTTATGCTGTTTCTCTGATGAAAAGATCTGAATGTGACTTTTCCATGTTCCCATCTGAAGCCCTCAGACCTTCACTAGCAACTTGCTGACATTTCTTAACTCATTTTCCCAGTACCTTTAATCTCTAAAGCCGCCTGCCCTTGCTCAAATCCTGGCCTTCCTTCCCTGTCACCTCAGTGCTCCTGGCCCCTGTTGTCACAGCAGCATGAGACTGGGACAGAGTCCCCCTCAGTCTCTGATGGCTTAGTGAGGTGACACCAGGAACAAACTGGGACTAGGGTACACTGTGGGGACAGGATGGTGCTACGTTAGTTTGAGATTGCAGAAAATCAGGTGTCTGTATATACAGGAGCCAGAATTGGGTGGCTTGGCGTTCGGTGGAGTCAGCGGAGGTGGGGTCAGGGCTTAGGACCGGGGAGACCTGGCACTCGGGACAGGGTTGGTTCATCAGCCTTCAGCTTCAGTCACAGGAGATGGTGATCAGGTATCCTGTCCCCCACTCCCTTCCAGAAATACCCTGCCCCCACCCTTCTTCCTCTCCACCAGAGCTCTGCATTTCCCAAACTCAGTTCATCTGTTACTTCTGTGGAAGCCTTCCTCTGTCTCTCCACCCAGGCTGAGCTTGGTCTGTCCCATTCAGTAACATGAATTATTGAGCACTAATTGTCAGGCATTGTGCTAGGGGCCAGGTATGTAAACTCTGATGTCACAGTTTCTGTCTCTGAGGAGACAGGTAGAGGAGGCTGAGTTAAGGTGACACTTGGAGTGAAGTGTGATGGACAGAAATAGAGGGCTGTGTAGTGTGCTTGGGAGCACAGGGTGCGACGCTGAAACTGTGTGCCCAACCCAGGACCAGTGCTCAACAGATCCATCGCCAAGGACTTTTCTCCTTCCAGATAGTAACTAGCAAGAAATGAACCTGATCTAAAAGATAATTGATATGGGAAAGTTCTCCATATAGATGTTTTATCATTTATTCTGACTTCCCATCATTCATTTTCACCCAACTATATAGATGGGTGAGCCAGATGGATCTTAATACCTGTGACCAATGCCTGTAGGTGAGTAGGTCTAGAAGCATGGGCCGGGACCAGCTGCATCAGCATCTCGTGGGAGCTTGTTAGAAAGGCACATTCTCATACCCGCCGAGCCAGAGGATGGGGTGGACTCTGCAGTCTGTGTTAAGCCCTCCACATGACCGGATGCATGCTCAGGTTTGGGAACTGCTGCCTTCATTGTTCTGGGTTGGGAAGTCCCCTTTTTTGCAAATCCAGGGCTGTGATTCACTCTCCCGCCCCCTGCTTTGCGGAAGAAAGCCCCTACAGCAGCTCCTCCACTGTTCCCAGGAGGCAAGGAAGAGCCACTGAGGAAAGGTAGGCCTCTAGGCTAACAGTGACTTTCCCGTGGGCTCCTGTCTCAGGCCCTCACCAGACTTCACTTGACAGCTCTTGACTGCTTCATCTGCCCCTTATGTGATGGTTCATGCTGAGATTTGCAGCCAGAGCCCGCTGTGTGTGTGTTGGGTCTCAATGAAATGAATCACCCTGAAGCACTTCCTAGTGATCATCCAAGTTAATCAGGCCTCATCCTTCTGGGCACTCGATCATTCGGCTTTTAATACCAGTTTAGTGGTTAAGCGGCAACTCTGGTGTCCAACCAGGCAATTAATTAGATATCTTTTCTCCCTTGGAGGTTGCAATTTTCTGGAGTCTGGTCTCCAGCGGCTTGCCTTGGCGGGCCACGCAGCATGGTATGGCAGCTAAACATGTGCTGTTTTGTCTTTGCTTTGCAGGAATGAGCTAGAACGACAGTTTCTTGAATTGCTCCAGTTCAACATCAATGTTCCTTCCAGTGTTTATGCCAAGTATTATTTTGATCTTCGTTCTCTGGCAGAAGCAAACAACCTGAGCTTTCCTTTGGAGCCCCTGAGCAGGGAGAGGGCTCATAAGCTTGAGGTAAGATGCTTCAACATACTGGGGTTTTATGCACTATTGCAGATGCATCATCTTGGTACCATGGAAAGTGTGAAGTCACAATGCTAATTTTTCCCACTATGTGTTGTTGTAAAATAAGGACAAGTTACCCTCGATTTAGATTTGGTCAATTCATTTAGTTGATTATAATTCATACTATCATATTTTTAATAACCTTCTTAATACCAGTTTTTATTTAATGTACATTGATTCTATTCTTGAAATCTTAAAAAAAGAGACCCAATTCTTAAAAAAATAAAGTCACAAAAAAAGTATTTCTTGACATGCACTCTTATTAGGAAAAAGATACCAGGTGGCCCTAATGATTGGGAATCCCAAAAGGTTGATTCTACTTTTTATTTTTTATTTTTTCAAAATATTTTCTCCATAGCCCAGTGAGAGCTGGGGCCAGCATCATTGGTATTGGTCTGGATTTAGGGCCTTCACTGTTAAGCAGTATGACTTTTGTAGCTCAGCTTCATATTTGCACCAACCTCTTCCCATCTGACTATTTGATTGGATGGAAAGTAGTGGGGTGATAAGAAGGACCACTGGTGAAGCGCCTCCCTCCAGAGAGGGGGGCTGAGGCCCTCTGTAACTTCGTCCTCAAGCACTGTTGTGTCTTATTCCGTAGAACCTTTGATCAAAGCAATGGATGGTATAATCATGTCCCAAGCTTGGTGACACCCAAGAGGTCTGTGCTGCCTGCCCCATTGTCCAGTCTGAGTGAAACGTTATCCCCTATTCAGTACAGGATCAGGGTGGCCAGAGTGGTCTAACAGGTTTAGCTATGAACAAAACAAAGTGTAGAGGTAGTGGGGAAGAGATCATTATGGATTGCAAACTTAACAAAACAAAAATTTTAACTAAAATTGTAAAAGGTAAATAATATGCTAATCCCCAGAAGAAACATAGTAAAACTATGGAAACAACTGAATGCAGAGCACTGCATTTAAAATAAAAAGCCAGTGAGGTTTTCAGAACTCTGCACCTGCTGTAATTGTGTACAAGCCATTAGGATGCAACTTCTCGTTTAAGTCTTCTTCCATTTCTCTTGAGCAAGAAATGGAAAACCCTTCCTCTGAAGGATATGCTCCAAGGCAAATGTTGTCAGACTTTCACGAGCACACATATGAAATAGAATTTGATTTCACGGTGCCTGGGAGCCGTTTCAGCCTGGACAGCAGGCTCTGGAAGCCCTAGTGCCCAGTGGCTCCTCTCATGCCAAGGAGAGGAGCCACTGGTCTGTGGTTCTCTGAAGGACAGTATCTTGTGTTGCACGTCAGCCAAGTCGTGGGCACACAGGCTGAGACTGGAGCAGTCAGTGCCTGCTGTTAACTCCAGCAGGTTATCCAATTGGGAAGAGGGAGCACTCGCCTTCTCCTGGGGCCAAATGCTCCATGGGCCCGCTGGGCAGAGGAAGTCAGTAGTCCTGACAAGACTCTCTTCTCCCAAGAATCGGAGCTTCCTAAGATGCAGGCCTTCCCTCCTTTGTAGGGCTGGACAAGGCACCATCTGGAAAAGCAGTTGGCATGCCTTTGAAATAATTTTTAAGGAAGGAGATTTCATTATTTTCCAGATTCCAGCATCCCTGTTAGTCCATCTGGTTAGCAAGCCTGAATCCCGTCATGGAAAGCGAGGAGGAGTGAGACATATTAGAAGTTGCTGTTACCTGAAGTTCTGTGCCTGCTCAGATGAACCGCCAAATGGCTGACTTGACATGTTAGTTGCAGGGTAGAGTGTAGAAATAAGAGCACACCAGGAACCAAGGCAAATGCAAAGTGGTCTTTTCATTAGCCTGGTCACTTCTCTTTGAAATAAATTAGTATCTCTGAATGCATGTAGGAGATGGGATTAAAGCAAAGAGTTTGCATAATGAAATCTAGAATAAGATAGTACATTGCAAATTCATTATTATGGTGTAACATTCAGACCCATGTACTGTTTGTAAGCTAAGAAACAACAGATGGTAATCTCAAAATGTTTAAATAAATGAAAATTATTTACTTTCAAAAATCATTGCTCTAATGTCTATAAAGAATCTGATTTTGTCTTTAAGTATGTCACCTATATTATGTATATGAAATATATTTCACATGAGGAATTCTCAGTGCTATAGCCCATCTCCTGCCCTCATTCATCTGTCATTTGGAGGAAGACATCCTCAGCTCCCGTCTCTCCCCTCCGGTCCATTCCTCCTGCTGCCACTGGAGTTGCTGTTCTAAAGTGCACTTGGTGGGTTTTGGAAACTAAACGAGAATCAGTTTATTTTGGAGAATAAACAAGAATAAACACAGTACCTTGTGTTTCCAATACTTTGATCATTCCCTGTTATGTGCATGCCTCTGTTATATGCATATCTCGATTGGAACTCACACATCCATTTGACACATATTTACACATACTCACTTAGGGTCTTCTGATACTCAACACTGGTTACCAGGCACCATCAAGAACAAAACTAACAGAACCTGCCCTTTTGGAGTTTATATTCTGCTGGCAGGACACGGACAGTAAACAGCAAACATAATAAACTGGCTAGTATGTTAGAAGGGGAGTAAAATAGAAGAAAGGTGGGGAGTTGCTGTGGTCAGTGGCCTCACTGAGTGGGCCGTGTTTGCATGAGGACTTTAGCGTGGGACATCTTAGCCTGGCAGAAACCTCCAGGCTGAGGGAAGAGATGCTGCAAAACCTGCAGCTGGGAGCAAGCTCAGGCTTAGGTGATGGGGGTTGAGGGGGCCACAGAACAGGGTGGGTGAGGCCAGGAGGGAGTATGGGAGAGGAGATCGCAGAGCTAGCTAACGGGAAAGCAGGGAGAGCAGCTGGAAGGATTATTGTTGTCCTTCCTGTGAGAGCCGTGATGATATGGTCAGGGTCGGCTCCTTCTGTGCCTTTGTCCCTTGATGGTGACCCCTTGGCAGTGGGTACTGTGTCTGTTTCCCTGGACCCTGCATCATTCTTGGCCTGTTGCTTGAATTGTATACAAGTTAAAAGACTTGATGTTTGCATCATCGGGAATGAAGTCAGCTCCACCCCTGGGTCGTTCTGACAGAAGGGAAGGTGAATGTGACTAGGACAAGACATCTGGGGTGGTGTGAGCTGGCTCAGCCTTTGGCATCACCGTGCCCTTGACCCACACCCAGCAGCAACCCTGAAAAAGCCACGACCGGGCTCTGAGCCCCAGGGAAGATCTAGCCTTGCTCTTGGCTGAGGCCTTCCCCTCCAGAGTCTCACTGTCCTCATCAAGAAAGGGAGGACAGTGTGGATTGTGCTTTCATTCCATGCTGCTCCGGGCCCCTCCTGGTTCCCTTCTTCATCAGTCATGTAGAGTTGACTCAGACATCTGGTCATCTGTGCAGACTCAGTCTCCAATAAATGACTACTGTCAAGTACTGAGCTCTGTTCCCAGCATGGCCCATCATGAAGCCCTGATGCGTTATGACGGCCTCGCAAGGGGGGTGCTCAAAACAGGAACATACCCGGGGTCACACCCCCTTAAGCTTGCCCCCCAGGCCACACTATCCTGTAATTTTTTCACATTTTGAGATGATTTTCTCAACTAGACTGTAAGCACTTTGGAGACAGGGCCTGTGTCTGCACTTCTGTAATAGCCCCCACTGTGCCGGGCACAGATCAGGGCCACAGGGTGTGAACTCTGCAGGGCAGGACCTGCTGTTGGTGTTTTTCCTGACTGTCCTCCATGCGCAGCAGTTGTTGGGGGTGTGGAGGGAGTGAGGGGCTGGCCCTGAGGGGACAGTGGCGCCTGCTCTGGAGCCCTCCCTGACCTGACTTATCTCTCTTCTGCCCCTCAGGCCATCTCGCGCCTCTGCGAGGACAAGTACAAGGACCTGAGAAGACCCACGAGGAAGCGGTCAGCGAGTGCTGACAATCTGACTCTGCCGAGGTGGTCCCCGGCCATCATCTCCTAACCGTGGGGGTCCCCATTGGAGGCCGTACCATCCCTCAGTTTCTCCTTTAGTTTGAGAAAAGATAGACTTGGGGTGGTTTTGTTTTTGTTTTCCTTTCCTTTTCTTTTTTTAATTCATAGCTCTGTCAGGCTGCCTTGATGACTGCCTCCAGGCTGCGTGGCCCACACGCACGCAGCAAGGCCTCGAGGGAAGTGAAATCAGTATTCCGGAAATCCTGTTTCATGCCTTTCCCGTCATCATTAACAGCACTTCCCTCATGGAGGAAAAGGACTCTCATCCTGGAGAAGGAGAAAAAGGGAAAGGGAAGTCGTGTAGAGGCAGGGAAAGGGTTAAATGGCTCAGCCATTTCTTAAGTCCCCGTCTGGTCAGTAGATGAATACGATGAAAAAACACAACAGTAGGTAACAAAGTTGGATGTGCATTAAAGACAAGAGTGCTGCGTTTATCACCTCCATTTGGATCAGTATGTTCTGTAAGACTTCTTGCATTCCTTCTAGCTGCTTTTTTGGGATTTGGGGGATTTTTGTTTGTTTTTATTCTGTTTTGGTTTTGGTCCCACAGAGCAGAGAATATAGTTTGTACCCATCATGGCACAGACATCCAAATAAATAGTATTGGTTGTTTCTCTCTGCACTATTCCTGTGAGCTGTCTTCTGAGCTTTCTTCCTCACAAGTGGGATGCGCTTGTTTCATTTCTGTACACCTTTATTATATACAGTTTTTCTCCAACGGTGGCAAAATTAACTTGACTGTAGTGCTGAACCAAAAGTATCCCTTTCCCTTCTTATTTCCTCACCCCAAGAAAATTCTAGATCACATGGGTGCTTGTGCCTTCCAATTTTCTTGCAGTTTTTTTTTTCCTATCTGACCTGAAGTCGTAGTTACAAATCAGTCAGACTTTGTGAACTGAAGGAAACAATGTGCAGCAGAGGGTATTCTCTGGTTGAAGTTTTTTCCAGAGTGCTAGGTGTTTGCTTGAAGTTACTGAGTAGGAGCCATTTCTGTGTACCCCCTGCCCAGTTCATTCCTCTACTTCCATGTCCATTGTTGCAAGCAATATTCTTCTCAATTTTTATATGTTTACTTTAAATCAAAGTTAGTCTATTTGTATAAAGTTTTTTAAAAATCTAAAATTAAAAAAAAAAAACAAGGGTGAGGGGTTATTCAGTGGGAAGATCAATGAAGGGCAAAATGTTAACTATTAACCGAGGTATTTTTCACAGGATGATTGAATAAAAAAACTCAACTTGCATTTTCATTGTGGGTGCTTAGAGAAGTTATACAAAATTCAAACTGTGAAGGTTTATGCTTCATTAATTATGACCGTACTTTTTTGTTTTCTGACTATCCCTAATTTCCTTATGGGCTAGATAAGAATCTTTTATATCAAGTAAAATAAAAAGGTTAATGATAGAATATCAGAGTAAATTTGATATTAAGTCTAAGAATCTGAGTCAATGAAGCATATACTGCTTTGGGGTTTTGCGTATTTCCCTGGGTCACAATGACAGGTTTCTAAGTTTTTTCCCATTTCAAGTTTCTGCGAGGCAAATGGCAGCAGATACTCTGTGTTTCACCTTTCTCCTCTGTGAACTTGGAAAACTTTAGAATCAAACTTTAGAATCCTATTCGTCTTGGGTACCCTAAGGTCATGTGCACAGACAGGCCTACTCCTGATGGAACGTACTTTGGAGATGGAGGGGATTCAGAAAGTTGAAATCCCAAGATCCCCAACCCAAATGTGCTAGTCCGGTTTCAATGAAATTTGTATCATGTGTAAACAACTGTTTGGACCAGAAGTATTGTCAAGTTGTTTCTGGCCTAAACTTCCAAAAGCAAACAAACTGAATCTGAAAAGTTAATTATCTTTCCCTTGTGATGGTGTTGATATACTCTGTATGGGTACCAAAATTAGCTTCTCTCTTCAAGTAAGAGTTGGATTTAGAACTTTAACTAGAGATCTAAAAATGTAGAAAATATCATTTTATATTCCCTAATCTATATAGCTTAAAAAGGGACATATTTTCTTAGCTGAATATGAATACCTCTCAAGCATAAATTAGTTCCTCTCATGTAAAGTATCTTATTTTACTGATCCATTTCAGGAAAGAGGTTCTGCTGCCTTTAAAGCAGAAAGCTTATTTTTATCCCTTTTATTTGAATGAGAGAGATTTGAAAATTGAATTATGTAAATATTTCAATGCATCTGCTATTATTTTGTGGAGTTTATTAAACTACTTTAAAAAATTGTATAGTCTATTTATTGTATGTATGTACATACAGTCTGATAACTTAAAATTTAAAGTGGATTCCGTAAAACCTGACTCAGTCTTGTTTAGACTATTGAATATTGTTTTAGCCTTGTGCACTGGACTCTACCTCTGTATAGGAAAATTTTCCATATTCATTAATAAGTATTGATCTGTATTAATTGGTTATGTTTCTTGCACTAAGGATTTTTAAAACTCTGCTGTAAGTGTAGATTTTAGTTTTACTTTTGCAGTATGAATCACTTGACACATAGGTAGATACTTTAGGTTTGTTTATTTTATTTTTCTACATGATGATGAACACTTAAATTTTGTTCTCTGGTTTGTTCTAAGTTTGCCAAAAAGAAACCCCAGCAACACCCAGTACAGTACCTATTGGCAAATCATAGTGACTGTAATTTGTTTGCAAGGTGATTCGATGCCCTACAATTAAAGCTGGATTGCTATTTAGGACTACATTGTCTTAGTGTAGTTTTTGAATGGACAGTTTTCATCATTAATAGAAGATGAAGAAAACTACACATTTTGTTGACTTTAATTTTGGATTTGACTTAACAGTCATTGGGAGAATAAGTACATCCCAGTGATTTTTTTTTTTTTAATTTGTTTTACACTTTCTTAACTGGGAAAAGGGAAAGAAGTCAGGGATTTAAAACCAAATTGGAGGGCAAGGTGGGAGATCGTACCATGATCCGAGATGTGTTCCTATGCCTTAATGCACTAGGTGAGGCCGGTGTCAGAGCCTTGTACCCATCGTCTGGCTCCTCTTCTGGGCTGGCTCTCCCGAGTTCCTACTCTTGGTCTTTGGCAGGGGCATCTCCATCTTGGGGTTTCCCTTGGTTCTGGGGATTTTGATCCTCAGCTTAACTGCAAAGCAGAATTTTGGGAGTGAGCGATTTTGATCCTTTCCGGCTGCTTTTGGTAACCTCTCACCTGGGGCCATATTTTACAGCTTTGAATTTTTTAAACAATAAAATATAATTCCTGGTTCATTGTAGGTACTTAATAAGTGTTAAATAAATAAATACATAGAACAAATAGTGCCTTCTTGCTGCATTTTTTTGAATATTATGTTGAGATAAAATTCAACAGGTTTTATAGATGCTGAGTATGAACCTCTTCTTTGCAAGAGCAATGGGAAAAGTGTTACTAGTCATGGAAGTCTTGAGCAATTCACAAAAGTATCAAGCATCTCTTAGAAACCTCTAATTGAGATATTGCATGTCACTTTTGTGTTGATACCCTATTTTGTATTAATGACTTTATCTCCTTTGACTTCATTGGAATCCACATCTCAAGACTATGTTGGGTGGATCTTAGAGACATGGATTGTCTTTTGAAAGGCCAACCAGAGAGAGCCTGTATTGTTGAAAAAGAGAAGGAAATAAGAAACATACCCTCAGGCTGAAATGGGAAAAGAATACTTAAGAAGATTTATTTCTTAAACCATATGGGAATGCAAGGAAAGTACTACACATAACTTCATTAAGATCATGATTTCCTGTTGCTGAGTGTAGAGCCTTCTAAAGCTATTGCATCTAAACCAGATGCTCCCTTTCTACCCCGCCCCTGCTTTAGGGAGCTGCAGAAATGTGCTTGCACTCACAAAATGGGTGATGGAGTGTGGACCTGACCAGTTCAGCTGATTTCCTTTCCGGTCTTCCTGTTTGATTTTCTAAGTTTGAACTTCTGAAGGTGCTGAAGGAATACTGAGTCACTTTCCATTCGAAGTTTCAAGAGTTCAGTGATCAGCACTGAAATGGTCTGCTTTTATTCACATCTCTAGACTGGAAGTCTTTGCAGGGTTCTGTGTGTCTGCATTGCTGTGGGTCTTAGCAGTGAGCACTCAGGTGAGGATTTGTCCCAGCCTCTGTGCTATCCGTTGTAGGTCTTTGTAGAAGGCCTTCTGGACGGACCTGTGACAGTAAGAAATGTGCTCTGAAATACCTTACTGAGTGGTGTTTGGATTTTACAGTTCTCTCCAAGTTTTCCTGTGTCTTTTAGTTCCTTGATATAGGTACAGGTCTTTAAAAACTTGGTTTATATAAATAAGTTATTTGAAATGCAGGATAGTAGAAGGGCATTCCAGAATAATTCTGTGCCCTTCATTGATTGGATATGGATAAAGAGCAACTAGCATATTCATGAGATAGGGTTCTTGCCATACAACAACTGGGGAGAATTATTTCCTCTTGTGTCGGTCATTTTGACTGCAGGTGACCTGCTCACAAGGTTAGTCAGAAGTACCAGGCACCTGCTGTCCACTAGGCATTGCACACAGTGGGAGTCCATCAGGACTAAAATCTGGCCCCTGTCCATGTAAAGCTGAATTGATTTGGTCTGGATCAGTGGTTCTGACATGACAGTAAAGAAAATAAGACACACATTTCATCCTGTCATGAGCATGAAGAAGAATATCTAAACCTGTTTCTGGTAAGAGACCTGTGTATGAGGGGCTTCTTGAGCATCATTTCTTTCCACAGACATTCGTGGAGTTCTACGATCATTCAGTGTTACAGATTGGTATTTTGTGAGGTCCTTAAAGCTAATGTGATTGCTACCAAGAACATGGAGGAGAAACCACTGGAAAATAAGAATTTAGTAAAATGGCAGTTATAAGGTCACTGTACAAAAGTGATAGTTTCCCTAGTCACCAGCACTAACCAGTTAGAGAATACAGTGGAGCAGAGATGCCATGTGAAACCATCACATTATAACCTGAGAACAGAAACATCAAATGCTTATGATGGCCACTCCAGCTTTAAGCATGTGGCACAATTTAATTCATTGAATGCTTATCAGTTTCAAGGTGGCTGCTGCTACTCCAGATGATGATGCTTAGGCTTGCAGAGGTGGGCCCACAGTCAGAGAGTTGGCCTGACTCCAGAGCTTAATTTTAGCCAGCCTGCTATATGGTCTTTTACTGCCTTCATTAGGGAAGAACACCTGTCAAGAAATGTGTTCTAGTCTTCCCTGCCCCCCAACACACACATTCATGCCATTCCAAAACCTGCAAAATGACCTTATTGGGAAATGGGGTCTTTGCAGATGTAATTAGTTAAGATGAGGTCATATTGGATTAAGGTAGACCCTAAATCAAATGACTGGTGTCCTTATAGAGGGAGATTTGAGGGCACTTGGGTGGCCCAGTTGGTTAAACATCCTACTCTTGATTTGGGCTCAGGTCATGATCTCACTGTTTTGAGATCAAGCCCTGCTCTCAGCACAGAACCTGCCTAGGATTATCTCCCCCTCTCTGCCCCTCCCCTGCTCGCTCTTTCTCTCTCTCTCTCAAAAAAAGAGAGGGAGATTTGAAGATACATAGACCTAAGGACAGCATCCGTGTGACAACGGAGGCAGAGGTTGGAGTGAAGCAACAACAAGCCAAAGAATGTCAAGGCTTGCTAGCAGGCTGGGGGAGGCAGGGAAGGAGTCTTGAGGCCAAGGCCCGATACTTCAAGCCTCCAAAACCATGAGAGAATCCGTTTCTGTGGTAAGCCACTCTGTGCGTGGCGATGCTGTGGCAACTCTCGGAAACTCATACATGTGCCATTCCTAAGTAAAGAAAATGCTGCACTTTACAGGCAGTCATCAGAAAAGACCCAAAGGGACACTGTGTTCCTGGGTGGGAAGTCACGGTACTGTAAAAATGTCCTTTTTCTTCCCTACTGCTCTCCCCTTTGGCCAGTGTTCTCTTGAGCACCCCAAGTTCTGTCTCCATTTAAGTCCGTTCTCTGAGCTGGAATTTCTGTCTGGTGTGTTCCCCCAGAAACTGGCATCACTCATTTAAGACTCCTGCTTAAAGTCACGTGTCCAAGAGGCCTGCTGTGACCTTGCCCCCTCAAAGGCCACCCTCCTCATGGCTTCTGCAGCACCCCACTTTCAGCCTCGCCTGGTTGCCATCGCTGCACTCTTGTCATTTCTTCAGGGGCCTCCTGCTCCTGCTCCTTCCACACCGCTCAGAGGGCAGCAGTCCTGTCTGTGTCCACACCTAACCTGGACCTCACCCCTTCAGAGGGATGGAAGGGCATTTAGAGAGTTGGAACCGAGGACAGCCTTGAGGCAGGCTTAAGGAAAGCAGAACTTGAACTGGATGTGTGTGGGATCTGGATAAATAGGAAAGGAATTCTGCTCAAGAATGTTCTCTCTCGACATTGCTGATGGACAGTGTTAAGGAGGCATTACTGTCAGTACAGATGTACGTGGAAGACTTTGGAAATCAGCCAGAGAAGTTTGAACAGTGTCATTCAGTCTTTAAGTATTTGCCTTTAACATAACCTTCATCTCCAGAAACCTACTTACTCCTTATATTTTGGGTGCCTTCCGATCACAAAGTTTTCACCTTATCTCAGCAGTCCCCTAATGTTAGTGGAGCAGATGTTCCCATTGCTTTCCAGATCGGAGCTGAAGTCAGGAAAGGCTCGGCAAAGGTGTCATCATCAGCCACCCATGGAGCTTCCAGTTCATGTACGGTTGCCCCTAAAACTGCCGAGGAGGCCAGCTTCACCTGTCATGTGAATCTCCATGAGTGTTATCCTTGGAGAAGAGACAGCTGCAGCATTTAGCTTTTTCAAATAAGCTTGGCAATATCTAAAGCATGAATAGAGAGCTTGCTATTTTTATGGTTGCTAAGTATAGATAGCATGCAGATGGTGGGTCTGGCCTGTTAATAGGCATTTTACAGAAACCTAGGAGTTGCTATTTCCAAGCTGCTGCTTGGCCCTCCAGTGATATCTTCTTCCCATCAGGTCTTAGTTCAAGTGCTGTAGACAATCTGGAAAACAACTGGCTCCTCCCTTAAATTGTAGCTTCTCCTCTGGCACATGTGGGTCTTGCTGGACTTTTATTTTTCTGTACTTGTGATTTCTCATTTTTTAAGTTTGAGGCACATTTTCCAGCTCAAAATAATGCCCAGCCTCTGATTTTCACTGGATGTCTTAGTGTGGATTGTTCTTCCTCACCTTATCCTTATCCTCACCTCCTACCCATCACTCATGTTAGCCTCCTGGTTTTACTTCTTTCATGGCGTGTCTCTGTCTGAGAGCACCAGCTTATTTACTTGGGGTTTCGGTTGCCCGCCTCTCTAGCAGAGGCAGAGACTGCCACTCCTGTCTGCCACAGAAAGCTGAATTTACTGCACTCTGAGGGAGGGACAGCTGTGAAGCACTGTCTCTGACCCAAGGGGAGAACAGATCTCATAAAGGGTGCTGGAGAGCATGGCGCTTGGGGATTTCAGTTCCCAGAGCATTTAGGGCTTGACGGGCATTTACCTGTGGAGGTGTGTTTATTTAAGTGAGGCTGATGCTGACTGCCTGGCCCTGACTGCTGATGTGAAGTTCTCATTCAAGGGGCGCCTGGGTGGCTCAGTCGGTTAAGCATCCGACTTCGGCTCAGGTCATGATCTCACGGTCCGTGAGTTCGAGCCCCGCGTCGGGCTCTGTGCTGACAGCTCAGAGCCTGGAGCCTGTTTCAGATTCTGTGTCTCCCTCTCTCTCTGCCCCTCCCCTGTTCATGCTCTGAAGTTCTCATTCAAGTGAGAATGGGTTTAAACCAGTTCTGATGGTTACTCGTGTGGCCAAATAACCACCATCCTTCCCAAGTGGAAAGAAACTTTTACCCCATCCCCACCCCCATCAGCTCTCTAAAACCAAAGATATCCTGTCTTGTTCACCACCGTATCCCCAGAGCTTAGCAAAATGCCCATTCTATGTTCAGTAAATATTGTTAAATGAATGGGTGAATGAAACGTCTTAACAGCTTCCCCTATGCTGGGAGGGTCTGTGAGATCTGAACTTTGAAGGATTGAATGAAGAAGATGAAAGATAGAGTATATGTTAGTCTGTGGCTCTAGAAGGGAGAACAGGACCCAGTGGTCAGTATGAGTTACAGAAACATGGATTTCTGCTTGGTGTAAGGAAGACTCTCTAAGGGTAGCAGCTCTCCAGAGGTGGAAATATGTGCCTTGTCCTGATGTTAACTGAGAAGAGCAGAAGCAGGGGCTGGACCAAGAAGAAACTCCAGGGGCCTGATTCCTCACTAAGTGGGCAGGGGCCTGACTTTCTCAGAAATCCTGTGGGTTGGACATGTGTTCAAAGATGGTATTTAGTTTGTCTTTCAGGTAGGCTACTTCTGCCATAGTATATCTCTTTCCTATTGTTATTATCACTGTGGTAGAATCAAGATCTTCGGCACCAGGTCCTAGTTATCGTTTGCAAAGATATCGATCCAAAATATTCTCCTTTCCTTGCAGAAGGCGTCATTTGCAGCATTGGAAGATTGGAGGTAATTGATCAAATGTGTTGACTGAGCCATTTTGAAAGGATGGAATTTAGAGGGACATGGCCAAACAGGTTCCCTGCCATCCATTTATAAATGACCTATTTTTGTTCCTCTATGGATTCTCTCCTGGAGTTTTAGAAAACATCCCCTGCCTGCATGCCTCTGTAGCTTAGTTCTACCTGGGGCATCAGGCGCCAAGTGGACATGTGTGTTCTGTTTTAGGTGGAGAATCAGTTCTCACCATGTCCATGATGACCTCCGGGGATACAGAGGAGAGGGGTAAGAATCAGTGAGTGGACTCAGAGTACAGGATTTGATCTGTATAAAGGATAGAGGACAAGTATTTGGGGCTGCTGGGTGCCTGAGCTAGCCCTGGCCAGGATGGCTCTACTCATACTACTGGCCATCCGGAGCTGAGAATACGTGCCAACATCATTCGCGAGGGCAGAACTGGCCAAAAACACAGACTTGAAAAAGCCAATGGTTGAATAGTGGTTCCTTCAGTCTTTTAGGCAAAGGTATTCTGGCCACATGGGGGCATCTACCCGGTCACTGAGCCCAGTGGCAAAGGTACACTGGCTGCTGATGGCAGAGAGGCCGCTGATTGCTGGCTGAGGAGAGAAGCCACATGGACTCTGTCCAGTTCTGGGCTTGACTTGTGCTCCCTTCGTGAGTTGCTATTCCCTGTGATTATAAAATAGAACTAGAAAGATCATCTGGTTCAACCTACTCACTTGATGGGCAAGAAAACTGGGGTCCCGGGGGTCTCTGGAAGAACACTAGGGTTACACAGGTTTCTGACATGCCCCTGTCCCATACAATGCCTTCCCCTTTCTACCATCATTCTCTTCAGTTTGCACACAGGCTTGTGAGAAAGAAGAAGGTGTGCCTTGGAGGTCCGTGGCCCCAACAGCTGAGGCACCTCTCCCTGTCTGATGCCACGGGGCCAACAGGGTGGGGCCACCAGCATAATCCACATTTAAATAATGGCAGCTACCGTTTCACTGCATGCTCACGCCAGATGTGCACACATCAGTTGTAACTATTGTCTGCTTCTGCAGCACAGCCCTTTCATGTGATGAATGCCTCTCTGGAACCCCAGTGTATTTAGGACAGAGACACACAGATCTGCTTTAGTGGAAGAAATCATGGAAGGCCACCTTCCACCCACTTAGCAATTCCCAAAATCCCACTAGAAAACCTCAACGTTCTAAGAAACAAATTTGAGAATCACTTTTTACATTATTTTTTAAATTCTCCAATTACCCTATGCAGTGGTATTATTTCCCCCCCCCCCCCCCACTCCTTTCAGCTTGGAAAATTTAGGTGAAGAGAAGTTAATTAACTCGAGGGTGGCTGAGCAAGGATTTGAACTCACGCCAGTCTGATTCTTAGCCAGTCCATTGTTAAAAAGTCTGCCAGGAAGAAGAACAAGCTTCATGTGATTTCTTGGATTTTCAAATTCTGTTCATTTTGCTTCCCTAGAAATCCTGGTAACAATAACAACAGAGATGCATCAAGAAAATATTGCTTTAAAAAGTTTTGCGAGTGCAAAGCCACTGCTTGAAAAGAATTGAGCACATAGAAAAGAGTTCTCTCAGTAGTCAATGGTCTATTTATTAAAGAGCCCAGTACTGAATACCAATGAAAATACTTTCCCACCCATTGCCCCCTTAGGTGTCCAGCTCATTAATCCACAGCACTGCCCTCCCTCACTACCTTCATGCTCTAATAAACGGGGACTTTGAAAGGCCCACTGGCTAGTACTAGACATGGCATTTTGAACATGAAATTGGACACTTGTGGGTGCTTGGGGTTTTTAACTCCAATTACGTATTTTATCTTTTCAGTCACTGGGCAGCAGCAGAAATTGCTCGTAGCAAAACCTACTCAAATCCTTTATTTTGTTGTTTCCACTATAGGACCTTCGCTTTTGCAAATTGCTTGACTTACTGCTTTCCAAAACTTTTAAAAAGCTATAATTGTGTTACAAACATAAGCTCTGGGGACACTGCTACAATAGAAAACTTTAATACTAACAAGGCAAGACAGTCTCTAAATCTACCCCATGACGATTTTCATCTTCCCAGGCCTGTTCTTTTGAGTTTCCAGAGAATACAGATTTGCCCTGCAGCAAATCTATGTCCACGATACCCAATTAGCCCGACTTGGTGCAACATCAAACTTATTCTGCTACTTTCCATCATCAGGGTCTTTGGCTTTTTTGCAACTCCCCCCCAGTCTCACTGATCAAATCTCTTGGAACCAAATACTGGGGAAATCTGAATGTCCCTAGCTGTTGAAATATCTGTGATTTTGTGAATAAATATTTGCAGGTACTTGTGCATCTTGTTGTTTATGTAACCAATTATAAAGAAGAATTGTGGCATTAAATTATGTTAAGACATTTCCCCCATCCAGATTCTGACTGCATGATACTTGTTAGAGTAAACAGGTTCTGTTCTTAAGCCCTCAGATCAAAGAGTTGTCAGCTTGGAATGAATTGAGTTGATGACTTGATGCTCCTGTGGAAATGTGTGGCAGTCAGACACGACCTGTTAGCAGGAAAATGTCCTGAAATAACTGGAACACTGGGCATAACACAGGATTTTCTAGCATTGCAGTTTATTTATTTGGGGTCCAAGCCCAAGCCCAAAGCAGATGCTCAGGGCCTTGAGGGTAGTGGGAGACCTTAGAATGACACAGAGAAAGACGATATAGAGGTGCCAGCTTTATGAGAGCTGACTCAGTTATGAAAATCAACTCCCTGTTGATTCAAGAGGTCTTAATGATCGCTTCCCTCTAGCTTTGCTTGGAGGAAGTCATCCGGGCCACGCCCCTGCCACCCACTGAGCATTGTTTCTCAGAAAGCCCCAGAAGGCTTGTCTGGCTCCAGCTTCCCACGGATGATTCTAGCAGAAAAAGTGTTTATGAAAGTGCTGATGTGAGGCACACAGCCTCATTCCCTTTGGCAAAGAAGGCTTGCACTAGTAGCGTGGGTGCAAATGGGTAGCTGCATTTGGAGAGGGAAGATGAAGGAGGAATTTGAGCAGCAGGTGACAGCGGGAGTCAAAGTTAGGGAAAGGGCATTTTTACAATGGGTTGGGTTGGTGGACGCTTCCTATCTCTGCTTCCGCAGAGTGGCCAAGCCCTCATGTATCAAAATAGAGGTCTCGCTGTACATCTACAGAAAGGGAAGGTGCATGTGGTGGGAGCTTGTAATATGGAATGTGTTGAAAAATCAGGGAGATGCCCCTAACGAGCAGGCCGCTCACCCGTCAGTCTTCTTCTGCTTGAGAATTTCTGAGTCTCGCCTCCAGCCCAGGACATGCCCATGTCCAACTGCCACAGAAACCTCTGCTTGACTGAACCTGCTCCCTCTTACTCCCCATCCATGGTCCTTCTCTGGGGTGCCCATCTTAGAGAATGGCAGCCCTGTCTGCTCGGTTACCGAGGCTGGGAGGCTCCTTCCTCAGGTGCTCCCACCCCAGCACACAGGTCCCCCCTCAGCCGCCACCCAGCAGTGGAAAACACCTGCAGACAGGAAAGCACCATGTTGACACAAGGTCCTCTGGGTGATACTGTGAAGCTAGGGGAGTCATTTCATGGAGAACAGTTGCAGAGTGAAAATACATTAGCTAACCCAACTTACAGGGAAATGTCCATTCCACAAACGAGGCCGAAGGCACCGTCAGGCACGCTGAGCTGGGGGCCCGACACTGAGTGGGAAGCCTGAAGGAAAGGTGAGGTGCAGAGAACTCTGACCCAATGTCCAGGGAGAGAGAGTGCCCTGTGCACATTCTACATCCAAGCATCCAAATCTTTGGACAAGCATCCAAGATTTAGGGCCTGGGCCTCAGAGCAACTTGCACTTAAGCAAGAGTCATTTATTTGTTCTTTGTGCACAGTCGTTCAGAAATAGCCCCAATCTAAGCTCTTAGGCACCACAGGAACACGAGAGGCATTTCCCCTTAAGCTGGGTGTGTTTGGTGCTAGTAGCAAAGGCACTTACCACCCAGAACAGGCTGCAACCATCTGGGAAGGGAACAGAGGTCCTGCAGCTTAGCTCAGCCGCGTTGCCACAGGCTCCCCCTTCGTGGCGCTGTCTCTGGCCCCATCACACATATGCCCCATACAGGGTGCCTGGGCCCCAGGGGATCAGTTTAGTGTTTGCTGCGCCACCAGCTCAGCTTCTGATGCGAGTCTTCAGTTAGACTTCTTATGACTGCTGGAAGTAGCATTTGAATTGCTCTCAGTTTCCAATTCTGGACCTCTATGGCTTCATAGGATTGTACAGAAAAAACCCTCTGAAAGTCTGAGTGAATCCTCTATTGTGTACACATGTGTATGCTCTGTGGTTAAATGGGAAGACTGCAGTTCTGGAAGATTCAGAGCTCTGACTCCAAATTCTAATGTGAACTTGGACAAATCCCTTTACTCTTTATATCAGTTTGCCAGGGCCACCATAACAAAGCAGCACAGGCTGGGGGCCTTACACAACAGAAATCCATTTTCTCACAGTTTTGGGGGTTTCTTCCGAGGCCTCTCTCCTTGACTTGTAGATGGCTGCCACCTCCCCATGGCATCTTGTGGTCTTGTTCTGTGTTCCTGCATCATGGGTGTATATCCTAACCTCCTTTTGTTTAAGGACACTGGTTGGATGGGTGAGGGCCCATCCCAATGGCCTCATTAACTTAATTGCCTCTTTAAAGCTTCCATCTCCAAATTCAGTCACATTCTGAGGTATTGGGGGTTAGGGCTTCAACATATGAATTTTGGGGATACACAATTTAGCCCATAACAATTTTCTTAATTTCATTTTTGCTTCTTAATGTCTGAAGAATTCCTTTAGATGAGCCAATGACTTCTGAGGTCTGTTTTTTCTCTACCAATGTTGCCTGGGAAGGTGTGCTTCTCTCTTTCTTATGAGATTATAAATACTTAGATGGCGGTAGTCATGCTGTCTTCCCCATCTGAAGATAACACACATCCCCTTCCATCCATTGTCACTTGCTGATGCTGCCATTGCCAAGGCTATCTGAACCTCCTGCCTAGCTTGAACTTCAGAATGGCAGTCAGTGAACAGAGGGCACTCAGAGGAGGACTGAGCCCAGCCATACTGCAGCTGCTGTGCTCTCTGGCTCCCCTACATCACAAATTTCATTAAATTTTTAAAAAGTGTTTATTTTTGAGAGAGAAAGAGACCGAACATGAGCAGGGGAGGGGCAGAGAGAGAGGGAGACACAGAATCCCAGGAAGGCTGGGTCTGAGCTATCAGCACAGAGCTGGATGCAGGGCTTGAACTTGTGAACCATGAGATCATGACCCAAGCCGAAGTCAGATGCTCAACCGACTGAGCCACCCAGGCACCCCCATAAATGTCATTTTTAATAAGGGCTCCACTTGTCACAGATACTTTAAGAGCACCACTTGAAGGGAGGCACAGGCATACCCCTGCTCTCAACCTAGTTTTGAGTGTGGTTCAGGATATGTACTCCCACCCCACATCTGCTAATGGTCCCTTAACTAGTTTAGAATCAATGCGTGTTACCTCCTTCTGAGATAAAGAGACTGGTGGGCTTGATAGGGAAACTCAGCAAACTCTCATGTTGATAGCTAAAGTAAATTCTTGCCTGAAATCATCCTTTAGGGGAAGGCTTTTCTCTACTCAGCTCCGAATAGAGGAAGCATCCATGTAGCTAATGTCAGAAGCTCATGCACATACTATCCTTGGTCACTTAAATTGCTCCTAATGACCATTTGAAACAGTTGTACTTTGAGACATCTTTTCACATCTTCAACTTCTGGTCTGTCTCCATGTTCCAATCTAACAAAAAGAGGGATAAACAGGAAACTAGTTTTACATTTTGGTTGTCCTTGAGAACTGGTAGAAAACACTCCTAGGAAATCCCCTACAATTCCCAACCTATTCGGTCCATTGCTGAGGATTCTTGTTGAATAACCGCATTTTTTTTCCCATTGAGCCAAAAAACAAAACAACAAAAACACATTTAATTTCCAGCCATTTCTCTTTTGTCAGAAAAATACCCTCAACTTTGATAACTCTGGCAACTATGGCAACAGTATGGACTTTGTTTCTAAAGAGCTAAGTCTGGAATTCAAGTAAAAAATTAGAAACACAAATAAGGGAGCACCTGGGTGTCTCAGTTGGTTAAGCACTGGACTCTTGATTTCAGCTTAGGTCATGATCTCATGGTTCATAAGATCAAGCCCTGTATCAGGCTCTGCACTGACAGTGTGGAGCCTGCTTGGGACTCTCTCTCCCTCTCTCTCTGCCCACCCCTGCTCGTGCATGTGCACACACACTCTCTGTCTCTCAAAATAAATAAATAAACAACAAAAAAGAAATACAAGTAAGAAGAACTCAATACCTGTTGCCTTTTAGGGTGGATTATTTACTGATGTCATAGACTACACATAGTAAGCCATTTTGCTATGGAAGCTCAAAGGAGCTAAAATGTGTTAGCTGTGTTATCTGGCACAGCTAGAATATTAATCTAGAAACAGGCTCAATTCACTGACATCTCCATCACTCCATACCTATCTTCATTCCATTGCCACAATCCACTGTCTTCATTTAATAACTTAAATTCTTAAGTTAAAATATTTCACTATCATTTTTTCACTGTCTTATTACAAAGATATCTTTTCACTGTCTTAAGATATCGGTCCTTCCTTGTAAAATGAAGAAAATGAAATGATAAAAACAGAAATGTTTTGAACCTTTTTTCTAATCTGTGCCTCAATGCTCATAGCACCCCTGGTGAGCCACAAGATTGTAGGCAGAAGTGTTATTCTTCTGAAAAACTTAATTCATGGTGGGGCTTCTGGGTGGCTCAGTCAGTTAAGCATCTGACTTCGGCTCAGGTCATGATCTCACGGTTCATGAGATCGAGCCCCGCATCGGGCTCTGTGCTGACAGCTCAGAGCCTGGAGCCTGCTTTGGATTCTGTGTCTCCTTCTATCTCTGCCCCTCCCCCACTTGTGCTCTGTCTCTCTCTGTCTCTCAAAAATAAATAAATGTAAAAAAAAAAAATTAAAAACACTTAATTCATGATGATTTAAAAATTTATTCTTTTTCTTATCTGTTCTTCTTTTGTGATTTTCTCTCTTTGCAGTCTCTTCCCTTTGTTCTTCCTCCTCTTCCATTGCTTTTCATTTTTCTTCCTAAAAGGTACTCATTCTGCTCCATATGTGATTATAACCAGGTTTACCTATCATTTTCATGGCCTGGTTAGGATACTTCAGATCAGATTACTTGCAGAGTCCTGGCAGCAAATACACATCTCCATATAGCAAGAATAAATGGGGGGTGGGGAGGATATTGCTCTTTCTCTATGTCCCCAGAGTAAAGGGAAATTGGGGTCAAGGTTGGCACAGATCATTAAGTAAGGTTTCTGCCCATAGTCATGACAGAATAAATGTTATTGAACTAGATCTCCCACTGTAAATAACTAAAAAGGCTGGATGAAATATGCGAAGCGAAAGTTTTCAGTTGTTGAAAATAGGCAGCAAAGGACTGCAATCTCTGACATTAGGGGAAAAAATGAAGTAAACCCTATAATTGCTTCAGTCTACAATTACTTCAGCTTTTTAACTGGAAGCAATTTTTTGGACTGTATGCAGGGAAAACCCAAACAGAGTCTGGAGGTCTCACTGAGTTGAGAAGACAGAGATCAGAGTTTGGGGAGACTGACACAGCTGGAGGGTATAGGACAAGATACCAGAGAAAGGGGAGAACTCCAGAAATGTGCATACAAGTTCCCTTGAGTCTTTGGCTAAATGCTAAGCTACAAATGCAAAGAGCAAAACTCCATAAGGTCAGTAAATGGAAGCTTTAAGCTGAAAAATTCCTAGGCCTTGCATAGGGTAGAGAGACACTTAAATTCTGGCCAGCCAAACTGAAGTTACCTTGTTAAACAAGGGAATATTCAGTAAAGACTTTAGAAATGTAATACCCTCATAGTAGGGCGAAACTAGATCCACTTTAACAAAGCTTAAAATAAGCCTCAGAAAGATCAAGCTAATAGACAGCTTAACTGCCTGTAAAATTAATTCAATACTTTTTGAAGGAAAATAAAATCCAGACGTTCAACAATGTAACACACACAATGTCCAGCATTCAATAAAAGTAACTAGACATGTGAAGAAGCAGGAAAAGGTGACCCACAATGAGGAGAGAAATCAGTCAGTATTAATAGAGCCAGGAATAATAGATCTGGATAATGGAATTAGCAGATAAAGACTGTAAGACAAATTATTCTAAATAAACTCAAGAATTTAAAAGAAAACAACTATGATGAGGAAAATGACTATATTAACACCTGGAAAATAGTCTTCAGGACAAGGAATATTACTAGAGATCAAGAAGGACATTTCATAATGATAAAAGGGTCAATTCATCAATAGGACATAAAAATCTTAATAGGTATGCACCTGATAACAAAATTTCATAAAAGTAGTCAATCAGGAAATAACATCTATAGCTGCCATTTTAAATTAAAAAGGGAAATACTACATGGCTATTTTCAAAGTTATCTTTGCCACCATAGGTTTACTGAGTAAACTATCCTAGGGCATTACTGGGGTGACAGAAAAACAGTTTAACAGATTTGTCTTTGACCTCAAGGAGTTCACAATAAGGTTGAAATACAGAACACACACACACACACACACACACACACACAGTAATTAAAAGATTAAAACATATGTCTCATGTATTGTTTCTTAAATTTCTGCCTTTCAATTTTTGAATCAAACACATCATTAAGCTCTTGTTGGCTGTTTCCCATCTCCAGGTATTAGTTCCTGGTCTTAAAAACATTTTAGTAGCTATTTAGTCATCTCTCCTATGCCCAAGTGACCTTATGGGGACCCTAAAGTAGATCTCTGGTATTAACACTAACAATGATCCTCCACCAGATTCCCGGTTGACCTTTCTTCTAGGTTCAGCTATAACCCTCAGAACGCGGAATCTGGTGGAGGATCATTGGGTCCCCATAAGGCTTGCAGTGAGCTTCTATGGTCTCCTTACCCTGCTTTCTACCCATTGGAAGCAAGCAGTGAGTCCTCTACACTCACATTAGTAGAATACATTTGAGAAAAAAAAAAAAAAAAAGATAAGTTCTCAGGGTGATTCACGCCCATTATAGTTAATTAAACCAGTCCCACTTAAGAAGACAAAGGAGCCACTCCTTGGGAAAAATCATTCTTAAAAATCCACTTTATACCCACAATTTAATCTTTTAAAATTCAGTCATGTTTCCCAAGAAAACTGCCTAGAGGTAGTATTGGGATTAGAATGGATTATCCCTAAATGAGCTTTTCCAAAAATCCAAACTCAGCTAAGAAGGGCTCTTTGTTGCCTTTTAATCAATGATTGAATTTATTTATGCCACTTCTTTCCAAGAAAGATTAAAGTAGCTTACCACAAACCTGCTATAGATCTTACCTAGTTCCAGAAAGGAACTGCCCAAAAGAGAAGCCTCATTTAGTGTTGCCTGGGAATGAGAGCTTCTCTATGAAGTTCTCCCCAGGTTTCCCAGTTGCTTCCATTTATTTGTATTGTGGAAAGACTATGGACTTTGGAGTCAAATGAATTGGGAAAGAATCCCAGCCTTGCCACTACAACCTGTGTGGTCTTAGGCAGTCATGAAACATCATGGAGCCTCATTTTCTTCATCTATAACATACTTCATTCATGGGTCTGTACACATACACATACACATACACACATACTCCGAATACTAGTTCTCTCCTTAATGCTCACCTTATACCTCTATTGTAGGCCTTACCATTTATTACACTTATATGACCATGTCTTAGATCTTCTGGAATCTGGGAAGTTGCTCATTGTTCTTCCTGTTAGGATTGTATTTGTCTGCCTCCTTCCCCTTAGTGGGAAGGGCTGTGTCTAAATTCACTATATCCGTATCTGGACACAGTATCTGGCACAGAGTAGATGGCATTATTATTGTTGAATGGAACCCTCACTCAACAAGCTCTCCATTACCTTCTTTAGTGAAGAAAAACAAGAACAAAGCAAAATTTTAAAACTCCTCCAGGCTTCTCTCATAGCTCCCTCACAGCTGGGACCATAGCACTCTTCTGGGGGTAAAGGGTGAAGAGCTTTGATGTCAGGACCTGGGTTCAAGTTCCTGTTCTTCCACCTACTAGCTGGGTAAACTTGAGCCATCAAATAAAGGAATATGTGAATCAAAACTACAATGAGATATCACCTCACACTTGTCAGAATTGCTAAAAACAACACAAGAAACAATAGATGTTGGTAGGGATGTGGAGAAAGTGGAACATTCTTGCACTATTCATGGGAACTCAAACTGAAGCACCCATTCTGGAAAAGAGTATGGAGTTTCCTCAAAAAGGTAAAAATAGAACTATCCTACAATCCAGTAATTGCACTACTAGGTATTTACAAGAATACAAAGATACTAATGCAAAGAATACAAAAATACTAATTCAAGGGATACATGCACCCTGATGTTTATAGCAGGATTATCTACAATAGCCAAATTATGAAAACAGCCCAAATGTCCATCTACTGATGAATGGGTAAAGAAAATGTGGCATATATATGGTGGAATATTACTCAGTCATAAAAAAGAATGAAGTCTTGCCATTTGAAACAACATGGGTAGAGTTAAGAGTATTATGCTAAGCGAAATGAGTCATTCAGAGAAAGACAAACAACATATGATTTCACTTATATGTGGAATTTAAGAAACAAAACAAATAAGCATAGGGGAAAAAAGAGACAGAGAGACAAACCAAGAAACAGACTCTTAACTATAGAGAACATCTGATCATCAGTAGATGGAGGTGTGGTGCCAGGAAGGTGAAATAGGTGATGGGGATTAAGGAATGCACTTGTGATGAGCACCAGGTGTTGTATGGAACTGTTGAATCACTACATTGTACATCTGAAACTATTTTTACACTGTATGTTAACTAACTGGAATTTAAGTAAAAACTTAAAGAAAATAAAGGAATGTGTGTACACTGGCCAGGTCAGCCTGGCACGCAGGAAGGGCACAGTGCTGTTTATTTCCTCTGAGCTGTCCCCTATTGTCACCCAAATCACACTCTTCAATATAAAAGTGATATTCTTGGGGCGCCTGGGTAGCTCAGTCAGTTGGGAGACTGACTTCAGCTCAGGTCATGATCTTGCAGTTCGTGAGTTTGAGTCCCATGTCGGGCTCTGTGCTGACAGCTCAGAGGCTGGAGCCTGCTTTGGATTCTGTGTCTCCCTCTCTTTCTCCCCTCCCCCGCTTGCACTCTGTCTCTCTCTCTCAAAAATAAACATTAAAAATTTTTTTTAAAAAGTGATTTTTTTTTTAATTTATTATTAAAAAAAAATTTTTTTTTTAACGTTTATTTATTTTTGAGACAGAGACAGAGCATGAACGGGGGAGGGTCAGAGAGAGGGAGACACAGAATCCGAAACAGGCTCCAGGCTCTGAGCTGTCAGCACAGAGCCCGACGCGGGGCTCGAACTCACCGACCGGACCGCGAGATCATGACCTAAGCCGAAGTCGGCCGCTTAACCGACTGAGCCACCCAGGCGCCCCTAAAAAGTGATATTCTTGACGGTTGAAGGCGCCTGATCCAACTCTGCATTATCACCCAGTCATTCTATTTTAAACTCTTGTCCATTATCCTCACACTTAATTTTTCTGCTTTGTTGTTTGTCTTCACTTTCATATGGAAATAGAGCTTCGTAATTGCACGGCTGGTTTCTGTGGAGGTCCTGGCTGTACCAACTGCATTGGAGCAAATGAAATGGATATTCCATACCTTCCTTTCATTTTGTTCCTTAAGAGAAAACCTGAGTTAAAAAAGACTGCCTGAGGAGATCCCCCTGTCTCTCAAATTGCCGGTGTGCTGGGTAGGATATTGGCTCAGAGACAAATTAACTGTCGCCTGCTCTTTGAGACACCACTGTCTAGGGTTCTGAATATATCCTTCACTTATAACAAACAGGCTAATCACTTGTCACAAATCAAAGAGGTTGTGAATGCTTGGAGGGTTAGCATTTAACAGTTGTGAGTTTTAAAATAGATCAAATTCCTTCATGCCCCCTTCTAGTATTACATGGTAAAGAACAGAGACAAACGTGAAGTGGGGGCAGGGGGGGCATGAACAGGTTTGTTCTTTATTCATCTAACACTGAGCTCACACGACAGTCACAGTCACAGCCACCCAGTGTCTTCCTCCCTTCCTTCCACAAAGTTGGGACAAAATGGTTGATGACAAATGTCCAATGCCAAGGAAAATTGAGTCAGGAAGTGCTCAAAGTACCTCCGGTGTGCTGTGACTTCCCTGTTCATTGAGCAAAGGGAAAGAACCACTCTGGCTGGCTGGCCAAAAAAGGCCAGCCCTTTATGAAAAAAAAAAAAAAAATGAATGAGGTGAAAGAAGTAGGAGAGACAAGAAAAAGTGATCTTAATTATAGCTACCATTTATTGAATGTTTCCACTGTGCCAGGCAGTTTACATGTTTTATCTTGTTTCCTTCTCTTAACAGCCTAAGAGGTAGGTGCTATTGTTACCCCTGTTTTACAACTGAGGAAATAAAACCCAGAATAAGTGATGGGTCTAAGACTCAAATCCACATTATTCTATTGTATGCTTTCTACTCTTGATTGCTAAGTTGAACCGATGCTCAGCTGAGAAGCAATGAGGGTAAAGGAAGATCTCTGGACAGTAAGGAGAACTGGAGTTTAGTTGTGATCTTGAGGGAGCTAAGGTGGTGGGGCAGAGAGGTGGGGCAGGGGCATGCATAAACAATTGATATTGTGCAACGATATTGCCCAATTGATATTACACGTCATGAGCATAAGCACAGGATGTTATGTGAGCATGAAAGAGGTAGTCTTGAGTGGAGGAGAAGGCTGTCTCTGGAAGCCAGCCAGAGAGGAGATAAGATGCTCTATATGTAGGAAACAGCTGCGGCAGGTGTCAGAGTCAACTAGATCATGGGAGCTGCAAGAAATTTGGGTGTTTTGGCAAGCAGAATGCTGAGTTGGGGAGAGAGGAGGCCAGGTCTCACAGGGCTTGGTGAGCTCTACTTGACATCATCCTGGAAGGTATGGGGAGACGCTGAAGGGCTTTAAGCAGTGTAATTTTTTTAAAAAAATGTTTAAAGCAGTTGAGTGCTGTGATTTTGCCTTGGCTGAGATGGATCTTAGTGTCATTCACCTAGTTTGGACATGTGAGTTTAAGGTGTAAGTTCTCCAGGGTGATGTCCAGAATGGAGCCGAACATATAGTCTCTTATTTTCCCAAGCAATGCAATTCTGAAAATCTCATTAAATGAAATATGTAAGAGACCAGTATTCTCTATTTCTAGAGAGCTTTAAAGAAGAAATCCTGAAACATTTGTGTTTAAGATGCAATTTTAATTTTGTTCTTTCCTTTCTAGACTGAACACAGAGTTAACTAGCTTAATAATTAGCTCTTTGTTGAGGACAAAGATTTACCCCTTTGGGTCTGATCAGTGACTCCTATCTATGGATCAACTCTGTGAAGGTGATTAGATCTTTACTTCTGGTCGCTAACAATATAACTTTTATTTTCTAATTTTCCACTACCTTTTCCAAAATAATAAAGGCAAATCATGAAATCAGGGAGGAGTTTGGTGACTTCCTCATAACTGCCCTCAGATCCTAAGAGACCTCTTCTGGTGCTCTTCTCTAATGCGCCTGTGAGCTGGGTATTCTTCCATGTGTTCCCACAAAGCAGCACTCCATACTTTCCTTATGCTGTATCCATCACACTTTACTGTAATTGCTCACTTATTGCATTTTAAAATTATCTTTCTGCCATAGGCAGGAGCCCATTAGCTTTTTCTCAATTATATTCCCAACACTTAGCAGAGTTCTTAGTAGGTGTTTGATACCTTTTTTAAAAAAGTTTATTTTTTTTGAGAGAGAGAGAGAGGGAGGAGAGAGAGAGAGAGAGAGAGAGCTGGGGAGAGGCAGAGAGAGAGGGAGAGAGAGGATCCCAAGCACAGAACCTAATGCAAGGCTCAAACTCACAAACTGTGAGATCATGACGTAAGCAAAAATCAAGAGTTGGACACTGAACTGAGCCACCCAGGTGCCCCTCAATACGTTTGAAATGAATGAATCTTCAACTCCATGAAGTGGATATTATCATCTCCCTTTTGAAGATAACAAACCAAGCTCAGATACGTTGATATTCGTTCAAGACCAAACACTGGTAAAGTGCTTGGAACCAGGACTGAACCTAATTCATCTAACCTCAAAGTCTGTGTTATTTCCATCCTATTACCTCTGACTACAGCACCTGCTTTGATGGATAATTTTTAGCTGATTTGACTCTGAAAACAAACACCAGCAGTGAAAGGAATAGGCGTATCTGTGGCAAGTGCAGACCCCCATTAGACACCTGCAGTGGCCATATGAGAAAACAGCATGGACAACTAGAAATAGTTCCACTGTGTGCCTCGTCCCTGCTCTGTAGTGTGGCTCTAATGCTTCATTCTGTGACCGGAATGTTAAATGATGTTACTGGAAGGTTGTACTAGGTAGTATGGTCCACATGTTCACCCTGGAAAGGATTTTTGGGCATTTAGTAACTCTCAAAATGTGCTATGTGGCATAAGCCCAGGATAAGTAGAAAGGAGAATAGAAACTAATCAGGAAGGACTTGTGGATCAGGATATCTGTGTGGCTCCCTCCTTTACTTGCTTCAGTCTTTGTTCAAATGTGCTCTTCTTAAGGAGGTGGCTACCCCATTAAACCTTGACATCCTCGACTTCCTTCTCTGTTTTATTCTTTTCCTTAACATTTATCACTATCTAATTAATTTTGCTGATGATGTTTATCTTGTTTATTGTCAGTTCTTTCCATTAGAATAGAAGTTCAATGAGGACAGAAATGTTCATCTGCTTCATTCTCTGCCATTTCCCCAGTGCTAGAACAGTGCCTGAGACATAGTAGGTGCTCAGTAAATATTTTTAAAAAATTTTTAAAAATGTTTATTTATTCTTGAGAGAGAGAGACAGAGCATGAGCAGGGGAGGGGAAGAGAGAGAGAGGGAGACACAGAATCCGAAGCAGGCTCCAGCCTCTGAGCTGTCAGCACAGAGCCAGATGTGGGGCTCAAACTGACAGACCGCAAGATCATCACATGAGCTGAAGTCAGACTTAACTGACTGAGCCACCCAGGTGCCCCAGTAAATATTTATTGACATAACTGTGTTCATCACACTATAAACAATATTTTGAAAGGCATCAGTAAGTCAGAAGGCATTGATAGTAACAATAATGAGTAGAGGATGACTCCTTTGGGAGGGTGAGAAAATCCATTGGATTTGATTTCAACTGACATCTGAGTTTCTTAGTCCATTTGGGCTGCTATAACAAAATACCATAAACTATGTAGCTTATAAACAATAGATATTTATTTCTCACAGTTCTGGAGGCTGGAAGTCCAAGGTCAAGTTGCTGGCAGATTTGGTGTCTAGTTAGAGGAAGGTTTTGGCTCAAAGAAAGCCATTCTTTTTGCTGTGTCTTGCTCCTAATACTATCGTCTTGGGGGTAGGATTTGAACATACGGATTTTCGGGGGACACAAACATTTAAACCATAGCACTCAGGAAGACTGTTCTAATATACTTCCCAAGATCTGTGAACATAAGGCAAGCTTATGATGGAGACTTTCACTTCTTCACAAAGAAAATCTGTCCTGAAACTTTTTTCTTCCTTTGGGAGAGAAGTCACACCTCTCTGCTTATAAGAACCAGCTTAAGTGCCGCAAAACAAACTCCAGGGGACACTGTCAATGCCATCTTGGTAGAGAGAAGACATCTGTCTCCCTTCCCAAAAGCAGTGGAGTTGAACTGGAGCTAAAAAATACAATTTAAGAATGACAGCTTCGGCGGGTGGGGGGAGCCTGGGAGGCTCAGTCGGTTAAGCATCTGACTCTTGATTTCAGCTCAGGTCATGATCTCATGGTTCGTGAGTTCGAGCCCTGCATTGGGTTGTGCACTGAGAGTGCAGAGTCTTCTTGGGAATCTTTCTCTCTGACCCTCCCCAACTCATGCTGTCTCTGTCTCTTTCAAAGTAAAGAAATAAACTTAAAAAAAAAAAAAAAAAAAAAAAAGACTGACAGTTCTGGGACCATAGGAGCAGGAAATTCCTACCAGAAGAACATTTCCACCTTGTATGTGTTCTTCAGGATCTCCTGTTGCCTAGGTTGTTAATTTTTAGCTGTAAATCCAGTGTGGGGGAGTGTGTGGATACAGGTGGTAGAAGGTCTACACATAGCTGGCTCACCCTAGATTACCTATGCTTATATTGTCAGAAAAGTAAGTGGTTATAATCAATTTTGTTACTAGATTTACATATGCAGATGATGTGTGACTGCTGGCATCATTAGTCTGTTGTACTGATGCAGCTACTGAACCTTTGCTTTCTAGCCACAATCCTGAATAAGTCATTTAAATCCTGAGAACATGAAAACCTTCATTTCTCAGATTAGATAATCTATTCCTTAAACACACACACACACACCAAAACAAGACAGATGCCATCATTTCCAAGTCCTCAAGAAGCTGAATTCTATTTCCCTACAAGCCATTTACCTATGAGTCTCAGAGGAAAAATACCCTTCTCCGGCCAGGTTTCTGGGCCGGCTGATCAGGGCCCTGGGGCACCCATCCTCGGGAGGAAAAGCCACTACAAGACCCCTGCCTTCCTTCACTGGTGCCTGATTCTTGGGATAATAAGAATAAAGATGAATAGTTTGAGTACACATCATTGGCTACACACTGTTCTATGTGTTTTAGGTTTTTCTCATTTGTTCTTCACATTCTAGGGTAGGGGTTAGATAATGTTATTTTACAATGAGGAAACTAAGTAATTTCCCAAGGCCACACAGTCAAGAAACTAGAATTTTATCCAGGCTGTCAGACTCCAGAACTTGTGTTCTAAACCTTGATATTAGGCTGCCTTCTTGGCCAAAACATAAACAGTAATGAAGATGGAAGTGGAAAAGTGTTCTGACTGAAGCAGGTGTGGGATGGGTGGGGTCTGTGCCTTGACCCCTCCCTCCTCTGACTCTGCAGCCCCTGGGGCTGCTAGAGTCACACTGCGCTTCTGAATGGACACTTTATCAGCCCCAGCTTCTCTCCTCTAGCAGATCCCTATTATTAGTCAATCTTCATTATTCATGGATTCTTTACTTGTGAATTTGCCTAATTGCTACAATTTATTTGTAACCACAGAATCACGAAGGGGCTGTCATGGTTATTTGTGGACATGCACAGAGCACTGAAGACTTTGTCACCCACGTGCATGTTTCCTGGGAAGAACATGGTGGTGACGGGCTGCCTTCTTGTTTCAATAACTGTAAACAAGCTTTTTTTTTGGGGGGGGGGGGGCGTCCACTTAATGGCAAGGTTTTCAAATTTTTGTGCTTTCTGTTGGTGATTTTGCTTTTAAAATGCCCCCCCCCCAAACACAGTGCTGAAATGCTAATATTCCCAACTGCAAGAAGTCTGTAATGAGCCTCACAGAGAAAAATACATGTGCTAGTTGAGCTTCAGTCAGGCATGAGTTACAGCGCTATAAGCCATGAGTTCAATGTTAATGAGCCAACTATATTAAATATATATAAAAACGTATGTTAAATAAGTTGTCTTTTAATAGAAACCCACATAAAACAAAGCTTTGTATTGACTGATTGAAATGTTGTGACCAGACCAACTCCGTATTTCCCTTAGGAGTCCCTAGCAATCTTTAATTCAGTGTTTGTGGCCACTTTATAGAATATATCTACCATGAAAAATGAGAAATGACTGTAGTTATTTATTGAGAGCCTCTTATAGGCCACATAATGTGCTAGAACCTCATTTAAATTAATCCTAATTCTCAACAACTCTGTAAACAAAGTATCATCTCTAATTTATAGATGGTAAAACTCAGGCCTAAATAATTTGGCAACATCATTAAGCTAGAGGGAGGTGTGCCAAGGCTGAATAGCATATGGCTCTGTTGTTCTCTTTCCTTTTGACTCAGTTCATTTGTGAACAAATTCCAGGTTGGCATCTTGTGCAATTCAGCCATATCCATGTCCCTGACTCCCACTGGATTTCCTTTCCATTGGGTTGATCACAGTACTTTCCAAAAGCTTTGCTCTATAGTCACTCAAATGGAAATCTCCTCGTTGATTCCAGGATAATTTTTTTTGAACCAAAGTGTTTTATGAAAAAGTTCCCTAAAGTGATTTTCCCATCATGTTTCCTTGCCAACCATCTTGCAACGTTCCAGGTGGCTAACTGTGAGAACGGAGGTCACTGTGTCACCCTGCTCCACAGTGCTGGGGGACACTGCTATGACACTGCCCTCTGTCACTGAGCTCTGCTGGGGTGCCCAGCTGGCCTGCCTTCCCTTCCTTCAGCTACTCTCCACTGTCCCTGCCCCTGGCTTGCTGTCTATGATCTCCCTCCAGGTGTCACTCCAGGAGAGCATCTGTCTCCTTGTGGGGGGGCAGGGCCAGGTACTGGTTGTGGTAGCAGGTGAACAAGATATGCTCCCTGCTTGGGGTCTCCTCTTGGCCTCAGATAGTGTCTTTGTCTTCAGTGACCAGGTCCCCCAACACCATCATCTTGTCCATCACGATAATTCACTCCACAAACTAAGGCCCCAGGTGATTGTCCACCCTGCAGGACTTCTCACCCACATAGTGTTCATACTTCATTGGAGGGCTGGTGCAGATGAAGACCACAATGTCCTGCCTGGTTTTCATCTCTGTATGGCTGCTAAGGCTCCAGGCATAGGCTCCAAGTCTAAGAAAAAACCTCGGGCTTCATACACATTGGCCACTTTGTCCGCCAGGTCTGGCAACAGGGCTGGGTACTGCTCACTGCAAGCAGCTCCCCCAGCAGGGAAAGCTGCAGCAGATGTCCCTCAGGAGGCTAGCCTCGAAGTCAGCCAGAATCCATGTCCTGTCACTGGCACTGGGTCTGGAAGGTTGGGAAGGCTGGGACTGGGGGCTGGGATAATTTTATGGAGAGCCATGTATTTGATGCTCCAGACACGCTGTCCTTCTCCTCTTTTGTTCACATCTTGCTTCTGGCAGTCACTGGGGTTTAAATTTCCAGGCAGAGCAAAAATATCTTCTAGCAGGAAAAAGGCAAAGAATGGAAATGACACGGACTTAGAGAAGCAAGATGAAAACAGATAAGGGTGGAGAGAGACAGGCAGTGTTACCTTTTCAGAAGATGCCATGGGAGCAAAGGGATAGACAAAGGGCAGGAACCCAGAGGAGTAGACCCTGAGATGCGTAAGTAATACTTTGTTTTTATTTTATTAATTTTTAAATTATTTTAAAAAATATTTATTTTGGGGAGAACACAAGGTGGGGGAAGGCAGAGAGAGGGGGACAGAGGAACTGAAGTGCGCTCTGCACAGACAGGCTCACAGCAGTGAGCTGGGGCTTGAACTCACAAACCTCAAAATCATGACCTGGGCCAAAGTTGGAAGCTCAACTGACTGAGCCACCCAGGTGCCCCGATTCTTTATATTTTTAAATCATTTTAATGTCTTTGATTTTATTTTGTATATCACAGCGACTCGGTGTAGGCAAAGAACGCATTTTTTTTCTGCTTTACTGATGAGAAAACTAAGGCATCAAAAGCTATAGTGATTTACTTGAGGTTGTAAAATTCTATTTTATTCTGCATTCAGAATAGGTTATTTTATATCACACAGAAAAATTCAGAAATTAGTTTCCTGATATTTCAGATTTTAAGCAGTATCACAAACAGTCTATTAGGAAGCAAAGATATTTTCCTTTATTTTATACTGGAACCACATGGCTATTTCAATATTTTTTATTTAACTACAATTTCTCTAAATTTCATTGTTCATGTTGAAGCATTTGACTAAAATATAGCAAAACTACTGTGCCTTTTAAGGGGGTCAAAATGTTTTCTGTGGGTGGAAATGTGTCATGTGAATAAAGATGAAAGTAGCTTTGTTGTACTCCTCTTCTGGGAATCTTTTTAGGGATATTACTAAAGTCAAGAATAGATCAGAAATGAAGAAAAGATGGGAATAAAAGAATAGCTTTCATGGAAAATTGAAATCATTCCTTTTAAAGTTCACAATTTCCAGCCTGATGATAGATCCCCAGCCTTGCAAGATGGGTTCCTCCTAGCTATAAAGGTGACAGCCACGAGAGGATTTTGATGCAACTGTGATTGATGTCAGCAGGTCCAGACGGTGATACTTTATTACAAATTTAATGGACATTTATTAAGCTGATTCAACGGGAGCAGCCCTGGCTAGATGGGGCTGGGAGAGACAAAAGGAAGACGCAATCTATGAAGGTGTTGGGGGCCAGTTAGGGATGGAAATTCCAGTGATTTGAGTTGTTGCACACCCACTACATGCTAGGTGCTCTCAACATCATCATTTTGTGTCTTCCTCCCACAAACCCTGAATGAAACAGCATGATTCTCCCTAATGCAGGGATCCTGATCCTTATGAGGATATGTAGGGAGATTCAGTGACTTCCCCCACTGACCAGGTAGCTGCCCCAGGCTTTGTACCCAGGCCTTTTGTATCCAAGTAAAAAGCTCTCATCTCTCACCCAAACAGGAAATAGCTAGAGAGTCAGTGAGTCACAGCCTAAAGTTGGGACACATGTCTGAGATGCAGACTTATGCTTTTATCCATGGTGTAGGAATTCAGAATGAGGGCCAGACCCTTGCATGCCAGAGTTAAGATGGCTTATGCTTCATAGAGAAGACAAAACATGAATATTTTAATGTTTCTTTAACAAGTGAAGGGGTTATGGAAATGTTTGCAAGGAGAAAACACCTTTTTAGTGGCAAAATTTCCTTAGCCAGTTAACAGAACTGTTTCTTTCTTGGGTTAAATGTAGTAGCTTCTATTATATCCTGAAGCATCTGGCTCTCCCAGGAGAGACATGTGAGCACTGCCCTGGGCCTGGAATGTCCCAAGAGGGTAAGAATAACCCACAATGAGAGACAACTCCTGCTGTCTTCTGGTCACTGCAGTTGTCAAGAACGCTTTGCCTCAGAGGACAGCTCAGGGCTGTCTCAACTTGGAGATGGAAAAATCGCCCACCACCTACCCCGTTCCTGGGCTCCAAGCTTTCCTTTTATATCTGCAGCTCTCACCTTTAAGTCTTTTGTAGGGAAGATACATTTATTCCTGCAAAGATTTTCCACTTTCTTGGAGAACACAGGCTTCCGATGTCTCCAACAACCTTGAGTCTGTGACGCTAGGAGGCATGGAACGTTTGGACCTGCTGGGATTCCTTCTCATCACCTTCAATTGCAACATGACCATTGTGGGTGAGTATAGGAAACAGCTCCAAAGCTCTTGTGTTTTTGTTTTCATCACTTTGCCTGGCCTGTTTATTGCATGAAGAAAGGGAGCTGTGTGCTCAAGCTTTACTTTTAATCGCTCCACAGCTCTACCATCATTTAAGGAAGGCTTGGATGTGAGTGTTCTCTGCTGGGGCCTGTTCTTGCTGACATTCAGGTACTGAGCCTGAAGGACTGAAGCAAAAGGAAGGAGTATCTTTGTGTAACTCTTCTCTGGCTACCTTATCAGGAGAAGGAACAATATAGTAAAAATTAAAGAGAGATTAATGCCTTGATTACACTTTCTTCCTGTTCATCCTTTTCTTGAAGTTTAATTTGTAAAAGATTAGTAATTTCTCTTGTGTATTTCAAGCCAGATCCAAAGTTTAGTTTATTTTTTTAAGAAAGTAATAAATATTTCTGAGTTTGATGCAGACGCATTAAATTTTCAGAGAGGTATGGTATTCCTGGAAGAAGGAATTGAGTAAGGGATTAAAATATACCCATGAAGTGGTTGATATTTTTCTTACTCATTGTTTTGTAGAATTTAAACAAAGTCAACTTGGTCTTACAAGTTTGAATCAATGACCTGATCACATAATTCTATTCTTTGAGTTTAACTGCCTTTGTTTATAACAGAGCTTTTTCTGATGTCAGGTGATGTTTACTGCATCTTGTCACAAAACAAAATATTTGCAGATTATTTTAACTGAGTCTTAAACATGTTAGGAAAGAGTTAACTCATGACATGAAAATTGGACTTGAGGTTATTTTGATTTCCTAGGTTGGTCTCACTTATTCATGATAAATTGAAGAAAGAGGAATCTCAATATATCATAACAACTGGAATAGAAGGAAAAGGAATTCTGAGTCACTGACAAACCTGAAAAGTTGAATGTTGTTAAAGAAATTTGATTCCAAGGACCATAAAGCAACAGTAAAGATCTTGTGGACCACTATCATAAATAAAGACCACTAAATTAAAATTAGCAGCTACACACAGTTACACAAATGTGCTAACAGCCTTTCAAAAGCTTATTATCTATAGAGAATAATAAGATCTTATTTACATCATTAATTTGCTCAGCTCAACTTTCTTTCTAGAAGCTTCAGTCCGGGAGACATTACCACAAATCTGAATTAGTGGAGTCAAATCAAACATCTTTAGTCTCTAACACTTCTTTAAAATCTCAAAGCCTTTAACAAACAACTAGCCCAGCACAGCGCCTGACACACTGCAAGTGCTCCATAAATATTTGGCAGATGAGCTAAGTAGCAGAGGCTGTAGCGGTGACTAAAATACATGCTTACTGACCTCTCAGTTCTCCAGCCTCCACCCTGTAAATACTTAAGACATGGTGTTGGGTGCAAATGTGTTTGTATGCTGGTGATGGTGCCCTTCCTGCTTCTTCCTTTCTAGGGAAGGTATGGCTTATCTTCATGATACTGCTGAGGATGGTGGTGATCATCTTGGCAGGCTCCCCCGTATACCAGGACGAGCAGGAGAGGTTTGTGTGTAACACCCTGCAGCCAGGATGCGCCAATGTTTGCTACGACATCTTCTCCCCGGTGTCCCAGCTGCGGTTCTGGCTGATCCAGAGTGTGTCCGTGCTCCTCCCTTCTGCCGTCTTCAGCGTCTACGTGCTGCACAGGGGGGCTGTGTTGGCCGCCCGCGGACTCTGCGGGCCGGACAGCGGTCCCGGGGGCCCTGACCCCGCTGACCTGAGCCCCGGGGACAGGGAGCGGCGCCTCCTGACCGTGCCAGACTTCTCTTCTGGCTACATCGTCCACCTCTTTCTTCGGATGCTGACCGAGGCAGCTTTTGGTGCCTCGCACTACCTCCTATTTGGATTCTTGGTCCCAAAGAGATTCTCTTGCACGCACTCTCCCTGCACCAGCGTGGTGGACTGTTACGTCTCTAGGCCCACGGAGAAGTCCATTATGATGCTTTTCATGTGGGCGGTCAGCGCGCTGTCTCTGGTGCTCAGCATGGCGGACCTCGTCTGCAGCGTGCACAGGAGGGCGAGAGCGCGCGGGCGCGCAGCCGCCCCTCTCCCCCGGCCACGGCCTGCGCAGAGCCTGGGTTCGAGGCCAGGTCAGGTGGCCGGCGGCGGCGGTGGATGGGCAGAGGTGGGGGCGTCCGTCCACCCCGGCCCGTGGGCTGCAGGGGAGCGTGCAGACAGCCCCAGCCGTAAGTCCGCCGCATCAGGGCGAACCGGACTTCCTGATGAAGAGGACAGTGAGGTGATGTCCTCAGCCAGCGACAAGCTGGCCGTGGCTTGCAAAGAGCCGGGGAGCAGGCCCCACAGAGAGGCCTCCGGGGACCCAAGGGACGAGGGTCCCACAAGGTCAGAGGAGCACCCCTTAGCGCCTCAGAGCCGGCTGGCCCGGCGCTGTCTGTCCGGTCAGCTGCAGCCCCCCGACCGGCCTGCCAACCCAAGATCCAGAAAGTCCGAGTGGGTCTGAAGAGGGAACGCCAGGCAGCCGGGGGCCGGGGGGCGGAGGGGGGTGCATAGTCCAGTCCAAACGGAGACCTGGCCCACGAAAATGCACATCCTCTTTGGCCCATGTGAAATCCTCATCAACCGGCGGAGAGAAAGGCGAGCCGGCATGGGACACATGGACTTTGTGCGGGACTCAAATCCTCAAGATACAGATTTCATGTACATAATACTTTCTCTTGACCAAAGCACTTGACATTGTGCTTTTGACAATGTGACTGGAGGCTAAAATGATTAATTAGAGAGTGTCGGGTGATTGATTAATGTGACACTCTTGTCCTTCATGATAGTATGTGCTTAATGTACAGCACGTTGCCTTACATTAATAGAACTCATTCATGCGAGTTATTATAGAATTCTTTATTTTGTTTTTGTTCGTCTATTTGGATAAAAGGGGCACTGTTACGCATGTCTTTAATAGATGTCAGTTTAACTTCTCCCAACCCCTTTAATAAAACTTCAATTCTGATGTCACACTTCACAATTCACAGTGTTATAGAAGAAATGACAAATGCAGAGAATGTGGTTCTCAACCACTGGGGACTCTGGGCGGCAGGCATCTTAGACTGTCTTTGCTTGTGACTGTAAGATGCCTAGGCATGGGATGGATCTCTGGCATGCTTGTTCCTTTGCTGAGTGGCTGTCCTCACTGAGTAGAGGGAACACGTTTTTGCTTATCTTTTTATTTTTTTATTTTTAATTGAAGTGTAGTTGACATAGAAGAGGCGCTGGTGCTGCTGATGTGTGGAGGGAGAGCTGTTACATCTTTTCTAGGTTTTGTCTGTGTCTGTTAGGGAGTTGTACGGTTAAGGTTGCCCTGAGAGTCTTCATGTTCCAGGGGAGCACATAAGAAACACTGTTAGTGTTGTGGCCTCACAGTCTGTGTTCACGTTTGTGGCTGTACACTAGGAACAGAAACTTCCCGTGTCTGGACGTGAGCTTCACATAAGCGTCTCTCTGCACCTTTCAGTCACCCTGGTTTGGGCCTAGGTGCTGCCCAAGTTAGAAGTGACTTTGTTAGAGATTTTAGACTTGCCTTTAGCTGCCACATAGATGGACACAGTGTAGCAGAAAGAGCTACTACAGACAGGATAAACCTGCCTACCTTCCTCAAGAGAGGAGGAAGAGCTATCTGGCTAGACTTCCAGAATTGATCAATGTCTTCTAGTCTCCAAACACGAAATGGCTAAGGATGAGGAAATTGCCCTTCAGTCCAACAAATAATAAAAACGGTGAACCAATGCACTCATGAAAACGATGGCCACTTTCAACTGTTCTAAAGAAGAATTTGACAGTGAAATATCTGCCAGGATGGAGAATAGCATCCTGCTTGATCTATCAATTTATATTTATCTATCTATCCATCTATCCATTTATCTATAGGTATAGATATCTACAGGATATCAAAACAGTTAGTTAAAACTTAAATCTTCCAAAATTGTTTCTGGCATAAAAATACTTGAATGAATGTGTCTATTTTTAATATATTCAGTAAATCTCTTTCTCTTGCTCCTCATTTCACTGAAAACTGTGAGCCATGACTCAGACTCCTTTCTTCAATAGTTAGATCAATGCCTGGCACACAGCAAGTGCTCAATAACGGTTCAAAAATCTATTCCTAAAGTATTCAGGGTCAAATTGGGTTCTTATCCCTGGGAGGGTGCCATTCTGGTGGACCTCCCATGGTTGGGTGTAGTCATAGAAATGTAAGAATTATCTACTGCTTTATTACTATTTTAATTTTTTTAATGTTTATTTATTTTTGAGAGAGACAGAGTGCAAGTGGGAGAGGAGCATAGAGAGAGAGAGAGGGAAACAAAGAATCTGAAGTAGGCTTCAGGCTCTGAGCCATCAGCATAGAGCCCGACGTGGGGCTCCAACTTGCAGACCGTGAGATCATGACCTGAACTGAAGTCAGACACTTAACCGACTGAGCCACCCAGGCGCCCAGCTTCATTACTATTTTACAAAATAAGCTCCATGGATCTCTCAAGCACCCCAATACTAGTCTTGATAATATTGAGTGGGGAAATCAACTCAACAAATGGTGGTGGTGTGTGCCCACGCAGGGTGCCTGGACAACAGCTAGGAAAGGAAGGTGGCAAGGGCTGAGCTGGACTTTTCTCTTGGCCACAACCCCACAGAGAACTGAGTGGAGCATGTCTGTGTTCCTTCTCCTGCCAGAGTCTATACTCAAGTTTGGGTCTGCAAACAAACTGGTCTTATTTGGGTGGTACTGGGAACGGCTACTTTTGCCTCTCTGCTGATGTCCAAAATCCAACTATCAGAGAGCCAGAGCCTTGAGGTTTGTTTCATGGAAAACTGTAAATACTATTCAAAGCAATGGGTGCCAAGAGAGATGGGGAGAGGTAAGGAGCCAAGGGTAAGACACCTGGATTCTCATCCCATATCACCATTACTTGGCGGGTCACTTCATCCCTCTGGGCCTCAATTTCCTTCTCTCAGTGAAGGGGAACCGAGACTAGATGATTTATTAGTGCTCTACAAATGTAGAAATTTGTCAATGCCATGTGCCACGTGCAGATGTAGGGTTAATGGGGCGCCTGGGTGGCTCAGTTGTTTAAGCATCCGACTTTGGCTCAGGTCATGATCTCGTGGTTTGTGGGTTTGAGCCCCACCTCAGGGTCTGTGCTGACAGCTCAGAGCTTGGAGCCTGCTTTGGATTCTGTGTCTCTCTCTCTCTGCCCCTCCCCAGTTCACGCTCTGTCTCTCTTTCTCAAAAATGAATAAACTTAAAAAAAAAAAACATTAATAGGGGTTAATTTATTAGACCCTTCAATTCTGCTAACTGCCTAAGCATGGGTTTTGATAGGATGAGAATGGTAAGAACAGGACAGGATTAGTCTCACAGGAAGGGAAGCTAAAGAAGGACATTAGCTCAGGTCTTTGGATGTAGTGTGGCTGGAGAGGAGAAAAAGGTGACAAGAGTGAAGAGAACTGACTGAATTGGGCCTAGAACCCAAATCTTTTGTACTTTGAGAGAGTCCTCTAATTATGATCATTTTAGATAAGAATGGCTCTTAGGTGGTTTAAGTGTCCATGTGTGTGCATGTTGTGGTGGAGCTCTTTTGTCTTTGCAAGGTAAGAATGGCTCATTAGATATTGTGTAACTTTCTAGGAACTTTAATTCAGAAGTCTTCCCAGGTTAATGTCCAGGTGGTTTTCAGGTGGTTCAGCAGTGATGGGAACCCACTGGTGGAATCCAAATGCTGAAGCAACACGTACTACAGCTAGCTGTCTGCTGAGACAAACACAAAAGAAAGATTATGAAAATCAATGAGATTATGCTTGTGTGTAGCCAAGAAAAGTATTATTTATGGAATTAATAAATGTGACTTTTTTTTTTCTAGGATGTTGCAATCTCTTGTGAGGACCTACTTGGAATTTTCTGAGTGTCAATGTGGTTTCAGGCAAGGACAGAGCAGGGTGGTGCTTTGCAGATGAAGAGAAGGGGCATCTAGGCTTCTCAGGCACAGACTTGCTGAGGGTCTCTTACAATGGAGACGCTTCCCCTCCCCCGCCCCCAACTTGAGAGGTCCAATTTCAGGGGCAGGGGCAGCTGTGGAGTCTGGAAGTCCCGCCAGCTGCATTTTGGTTGTGCTGTAGGTTACATGTTTCCTAGAAACCTAGAAAATGTTTCCTAGATGTCTCACCCTTACCATTTGAAATATATATATATATATATATATATATATATATATATATATAATTTTATATATATATATATATATATAATTTTTTTTTCCTTTCTCTTGTCAATCATAGAACAAATCTGTTCCTCGGGGAACTTGCTCTTTGTGTTGTGACCTGAGAGAGTGAGTGGCAGAAAATAGAGCTGAAAGAAGTGACTACATTTTTTTCAAACTGAACTTGGATGAAATTAGTTTCACGGAGAATTCAGGAAATTAAAAGTCAAATGCAAAAACCAGGTTTATTAAGAAGTGTTCCCTCCCTCCCCAGACAAGCAGAGTAGAGACATATCATGTTTAAAATAGTGAGTGATTGTAAAGAGCGTGCCTACCTGGCCATGACAGCGGTTGGCCATTCACTTCCTTGGCCATCTTACAGCTGAAAGACTCCCCAGTCTGTCACCTGTGTGTCACTGCTCTGGTTCCTCTCCCTCCATGGAATTCCATGGAATCCTCCAACCCTCCAACTCTTTCTCTAGCAGTGCTTCTTATTCTTCACATAGCTCCTGTGAGTGTTTTATCAACAGGCTGAGACAAGATTTCGAATCAATGGAGCTATGTTGATAAACCAGTATTTATGAGTATTGCCTCTGTATCTAGCATTTAATCTCTTATTTCTGTTTCTATGAAGCTAAAAACAAAACAAAAAACAAAACAAAACAAAACAAAAACTTATCACATGACAGGCCAGCAAACTGGTGGGAAAGAGTTGTAACAAAATGTCATTGTTTTAGTATCACTGTTGAAACAACTCCTCTGATTCCTGTCAACTTTAATTTTCTCAGGGCTGATCTGGGCACTGTAAGGACTACCTCATGTTGTAGGCGCTGTTGGGTAGCTCAGATGAGAGTGTGGATGTGGACGCCCCATGAGAGAGACAGAACTGTGTGTCTCGATGTTCCCTGGGTGGTGAACTAGTCCATGCGTGACACATCACCCTAAACAGGTCTCTCCAGGAATTTGTGATGATATAATATTTGCACGATGATATAAAATTTGCATATTTCTATATGTCCACAGACGTAGGAATGCTCTAAACCTTCTTCCCATATCCTTTCTTACCAACAGAGGCCTCTCTTGGACCATATTTAGGACACAATATTTATAAACACGAAAATGGTAATTTATGTCTGGAGGTAACTCTTGACCATTTCCACGCTTCTATGTTTTTGCTTATTTCTGCCCAGAAAAATCAGGATTTAGGAACTCTCAGCAGCAGATCTGGAAATTGTATTAGGTTACTTTGGATAACAGAGGGGGTGAGAAATTAGGGATAATGGAGAAATTGTGGACAATCTGGCCTCATGGGAAAGAGATCATTTAAAAGGACAACGAGTCATCCTCTTGGGGTTAAGATGCAGTTCCTTATTTCTATTTAAATTTATTTATTTTGCCCACAAGTGTCAGATTGTCCTTTACCTTGGCTTTTCATGTGATCAGGATGCTAACTGCAAAGGGTTAGCTGGAGATGTAGATTCATAATAAAAGATGACAGCCAAGATACACAATGGTGGAACTGAGTAAATAAGGCAAACCCAATGGTGTGACTACTCAGGAAGGTGGTAGTGGGTGCCAACAGAACATAAATATTCTTTCTTCCTGTAAGATTCCTCAGCTGTGTACTAAATAGGTACAAAAATTCCTTTATGGTTTTAAGTTGTCAAATAAGGAATCTGCAATGGTGCATGAGGTTTCTCCCCTTGGGTTATGAAATGATGTGTTATTTTATGTTTAAGATTTTTTTTTTCTCCTTTTCTTGTGCTTTAGAAAGTTGAAGTACTTTTGATCTCAGAAATAGTATTTGGGAAGCAATTTAAATATCCATAAATTGGTCTTCTTCACCTGGGATATTTGATCCGAATAAAGCCTCAGGCATTACTAAAGTTTATGCTAAGCGTATCCAGTGCCATTTCCTTCAGAAATGAAAATTCAGTAATTTTATAGAGGTGGTGTGTGTGATTAGCCATTAGAAGGAAATAAAGTCTTATGCTAAAGCAAGTTCATCATATTTTGTTGTGTGCCCACAGTGGTTCTTCAGGGGAAGTAAAGAGTTTGGTTAAGACTTGTACTCCAGAGACAAGGAAAGTTTTCCATTCTTTCACTAAGAGCTCTGAGAACATTAGTTTTCTCTGTGTGTTTATCGTTCCTCATGTATAAAAAGAAGTGTCACTTTTCCAGCTAGAAATGTGATATTTGTCAGTGTGGATTAAAGAGTTTTTACCTTTTTTGAAGTAAGATAAATAAAAATATTAAAGATTACTCATTGTGTCTGTGTATGTATTGAGCATCTTTTCTATGTCTGGTACTTGTGCAAGGCATGGAATGACTCACAAGAGAAAGATGAGGAAAGATTATCCTTGCATTGGACAATCTCTTCCAGTGAGACAACTGGGGAATACATGAAGGCAACACATACTTAAAAATTAAATTTCATGGTTCAGACTTGAATATTTCACCATAAAATATCTATTTTTTTTATAAGTAAACTATAGTTTTGCCAAACAGCAAAACTTCTGGCATAAAGTCAAGGAATTGGGCTGCCTCCATTACTCAGCTGGGGAACGGAAGAAGGCTAAGCTTTCAGTATTAACCCTCTTCACTTTCTTGTGGCCCTCGGGTGCCTTTTCTTTGGGCTTCTTCTTCTTCTCTGCCCTAGCTGACTATAGCTGCTAATTCCAGATAACCCGCACTTCACCCCCCAGGAGGTCTGCAGAACCCCTTTCCCTCAGTACCAACCTCAGCATCATGGAATCTTCCATTCATCAGGGACCTTAGAGACTCCAGTCAACAACTCATTTTATGGGGGAGTTGAAGGTCCAGGAAGGTGAAGTAACTCATTTAAGATAATCTGGTCAGTTAGTGGCCAACCCTTCTCTCTCCTGGCTGGTTTTGCCTCCTTTTATTGCTTCAGAATGCCTTTTTGAAGGAGTCATATAGAAGGGACTATTGTTCACAAAACTTAATGTTCACAACAGTGTAAGATTTCTAGGAGTGTTAACAAATTAACAGAGGGTTAAGAGTCACTTTAATAGTGGTATTCGAGGCAATATGAGGGTCCTACAGTAGATCATAGAAGAAGAATGAAATTGGTGTTTGATTACAAATTAGATCAAACATTTTTTTTTAAATTAAAAAAAATTTTTTTATTTTTATTATTGAGAGACAGAGAGACACAGAGTATGAGCAGGGGAGGCATAGAGAGAGGGGGAGACATAGAATCTGAAGTAGGCTCCAGGCTCTGAGCTGTCAGCACAGAGCCCAACGCGGGGCTTGAACTCACAAACTGCAAGATCATGACCTGAGCCGAAGTCGGTAGGTTAACCAACTGAGCCCCCCAGGCACCCCAAACATTTCTTGAAATTAAAAAAATTATAATGGAATTATAAGAACACAGAAGTTTTGAAATAATGCCCGTATCCTTTTTCCATAATGCAATAACATAATCTTGTATTCTTAGCTTCTTAGGTTTTAAAATTTAAGTTATCATAAAATATTAACTATTAAACTAGCTTCAACTAAATTCTTAATATTATTTGGGATGCTGCCATAATTTCATAGGTTAAATGTAAAATGCCAACCTTAAAAATGCCATTTCCCTCTGGTGCTTTGTCTACAACTTAGGTGATCTCCCTCCAGGTTGATGGGTTGTCTGAGCTCTCCCTACTAAGTCTGTCAGTGAAGTTTTCCAGTGGGCATATAACTGAATCACAGTGAGGCACATTGATTATATTTTACTAATTAACCAGGAATTAAAATAGTTGTGTATAAAATATTTAAATTCAATAAGATTTACAAATTGGGTCAACCTTTAAAAGAACTTAATCAGCTTGTGTTTAAAGGCCTTCTATGTTGTAATTATTTAAATCATGATTTTTTTTTCTTTCATACTTGAGAAAATTGCTTTTCTGGAATAAGTTTCAGTCCAGAATAAACAAAAAAATTCAACTCTATCTTTTCTAGCCCATGGCTCCTAGCTGCCTTGATGAAGAGCTGATCTTGGCTTGCTCCCTGGCTCCTCTCCCTGATCTACTTTATTTCAACTCAGGAACCCCAGACCCATCTACACCCTGGAAATTGGGATGCTGAGAAAGATTTGTCTAGAGGAGACAGATGTTCAGGAGGCAGAGTCTACATGATTCTGTTACTGGCTGGATTGGGGGAATGAGGGAGAGGAGGAGATCCTGGCTTGATTGACTTGGTTACATCCTGCTAAGAGGAATTCCTGGTGGAGGAGAAGGGATGCTAACAGTTTGTGATTTAAAACTGCCAAGGTTGAGTTGGCTGTGGAGCATTTAGGAGGAGATGCTTAGAGGGAAATTAGACTTATTGGACCAGAGTTCAGAAAGTGGTATGACAGGAGATAGATATGGGAATGAGCAATATAGAGCTGTTGTTAAATCTTTGAGTATTCTTGCCCACAGAATCTACCTCCTGCTTCAGGTAACCCCACATCTCCTTGGTAACCCTGATGGACAGGAAAAGTGAATGGTGTCAGCAAGGCTATCAGGATCCTTACAATTGCTGCTTACAATCTCTTGTTTTCCAATTTAGGAAGCAGAACCTTTAGCAAAGCAGCCTGATTTATTTACCTTGAGTGGTGACTGGGTCAGAACTCCAAAAGTTCTCAAATATCCGTGTTTGAGTTTAAAACTCTAAACTCTTTCCTTCTGTGTTCCCTCTTCTGACACTACTCAGGTGTCCATGCCAAGTCTGAAGGGATAGTCTTTACCATACCTCAGGTGGGCTCACAGTCTGGACTCCTCCCCTGGCCGAAGAGGCTCTTACTCTCTACTCACTTGTATTACTATGTCATTGTAAGTGGGAGTGTTCAGGTGTCCTCCACTACCTTATTTGGTGGAGAGAGCTGAGAGTTACTTATTACTAATTTTATAGACATGAGTTAGTGTCAGACTCGATTATTTTTGAAACTGTTCTTATACTGTTGTTTCCCTTTTTTGTTCTGGTTGCCAAATTGTCTTTTTCTCAGATTGAATTTATCTTTTTCTTTGAAATACTAAATTTCAACATGCTAATATATTTTATTGCCACTTTTACTTTCCAGACACAAATGGACAAGATGCCCCAGGGACAATGCATAGGTTGCTAGGAAGAGAAGATGGCCAGGGTAGTGGCCTGAAGGGGCTTCTTGGCAGCTGACTTTTCTGGAGAAAATGGCTCTAGCACCCAAATTTGTGCCATCATAAATCCAAGGCTTCCAGTAGGGCCCTTAACACTGTTCCCCTAACTCGATATTTTTCTAGTTAGCTCACTTTTCTTTTCTCCAAAAACCATTTTAAACTTCTCTTCTATCCTCATATTTTTACTTCCTGTTATATGGAGAAGTCATCCCATGGGAACTTCTCAACTGCCCATAACTATTTATTCTGTCTCCTGACCTCCTGTTTATAGGGCTGTATTTCTCACTAGAGTCTAACTCTGAATAAGGACTTACTAGTGCCAGGCAGTGTTTTGTGCCCTCTCTGGATTTTTTAATACAGTATATCATTATCTTCCACAACATAGTTAGAATACTATAGGGGTATTCAAGACACAGATGAAGAAACAGTGGTCAGAGAAGCTTCGATAAGCCCCATGTTCCCCACTGTAGCCCATTAATATATGGCATAGTGTTTGAGACTGGGTAGGTGTTCAATGAAAATTTTTAAAATTAATTTTCACTTAAAGCCTATGGGACAAGGGAAGCACATGGGGAGGTTTGAAGACATAAGGTAGAGAGGGAATCAATAACAGAACAGTTATTTGAGTTGATAGACAATCAGACAAAGAACACAGGTAAGGGGATTGGCTTTCAGCATAAAGGATAAATCTTTATTTATTTATTTATTGCTTATTTATTTTTGATAGAGAAACAGAGCGTGAGTGGGGGAGGGGCAGAGAGAGAGGGAGACACAGAATCTAAAGTAGGCTCCTGGCTCTGAGCTGTCAGCACTGAGCCTGACACGGGGCTCAAACTCATGAGCTGTGAGATCATGACTTGGGCCAAAGTCAGATGCTTAACTACCTGAACCACCCAGGTGCCCAGAAAGGAGAAATCTTTAGAGACCAGAGGCAAAGGGCAAGGGTGGGAGCAAATAAGGATGTTCACTGGAGGGAAAGGGAGTTTCTCTAGGCCAAGTGTGTTTAGAGAGAGAATTGAGGTACTAAGGGTGGGGAATTGAGAAGAGGATTTAAGTATGAAATAGCACTGTAAGCAACAGGGGCAGAAGCTGACCACGAACACACAAAAGAGGTCACCTGGTGTTCCTGTGCCTGGAGAGAGCACTTATTGAGTGTCTACTGCATGCCAAGAGCATTGGCCATGTCTTTTGATCTTCTCAGTAACCTTGTGAATACTATTTTATAGGTAAGGAAACTGAGGCTCACTTTCTCAAGGTCACACAGCAGTGGAAGAAGCTGGGGTAGGAATTTAAACCTGACTCCAAAAACCTGTGTTCTTTTCCCACACCCCACTGCTTCTTGTGAACTTTTGGCTCATTATGGAAAAAAGCTCTCCCCACACTGTAATCAACTCTTGGCCAGCTCAAGGCTTTTTAATCACTCCTTTTCTGGGCTAGGAACAGAGAAGATGCTTATGGTTGCGGAAGTACTACCTTGCCAACTGCTGATTTTTTTAATCAAAAGAGGATTTCTCAGCTGCTTGATTAACCCATTCTATGTATCTCTCTCAAATCCAGTACAAAGAAGTTTGCACTTGATTTTTCTAATCAGATACCCAACATGCACAGAATCAGTCTGCCTTGGTTATAAGTAAATTTAACCATGCCTTTTTCCACAACTTAAATTTCAAAAGTTATATAAAACTTTTAAAATACACTTCTCATAAAGTGAATCCAACCAGTCTTTAAAACACAGATGTGAAATGTTATTTCTAAAACTCTTATGTGTTTTTTTCTAATTGAGTGGGGCCCACCTATGGCTGATTTTTTAAATTAACCATCAAAGACTCAACCCTTTAGTTAAGTATTCATGCTTGGATACCTTTTAAAATCCAAATCCAAATGCCTTGGGAGGAATGGCTCCCTATATCATCCTTTATGGGTCAATTGCATTTGATGAGCATGATAGATCAGAAAAATGACGGAGATAGAAGGAGGAGGAAGATGAGAGAGGGCCTGTTCTTGGGAAAGAGAGAAGTTGTTGGCACCAAAGAGGGAAGAGTGTGAAAAGGAGGAGAGATGGGAGTCACAAAGACCAACTTTGTGTAAGAGATGCCAAGAGATAGAGAGGGGAGCCCAGGCAGGGAACACCAGGACCTGTAGCTCTTTGTACTTGAGGAGATCAAGGGCAAACACCAGGACCAGAGGGTAAGGCAGAATTTAAGGCCCTGGAATCAGAGTGAGGCTGGAATGGGGTGTAGATGCAACATGGTGGCTTTGAACATTTGGGGAAATGAAGGAATGGTTGCTTGCCTTTGTGGGCATGTAGATCAAAGAGGTCTATAGGGCCTAGCTGATATATTAATAATTGCATATTTCTAAATGGGATCATCAAAGGTCCACAGAAGATTCCTCTGAGTCACTCAAAAGTAAAGGAGTGCATGTATCTTCTTTGTGGTAGGATGGATGGGGTGTTGGAAAACTCTGCCCAGGTATAACCCCCCAGTAGAACTTGTCAGTAACCCTGGATGTATTTCTAACACCTGTATTTATTTCTAATACATTATTACCCATTTAGGTACTATTGGGTCAGAAAGCATACTTTCTATAATATTTTTTTATGCCTCACAGAAATTCTGGTATGGACAGGGCATGTACTCTGTTCTGTATTCCTTTCCTTAGAGTCTTACTGGGTTTGGCTAGTGAAGAGACTAATAGGTTTCAATGTAAATAAAAGGACACAGGACAGAACTTGGTACCTGAGAAGGAAATATGGAAGTCATCAAAGAGGAAGATGCAGAAAGAGAGTTCACAGGATCCCAAAGACACATTTCACCTACTTTTTAAGTTGGTCCTTGCCCCAAGCCCAGCAGAGTGCCTCCAGATAGGTTCTGGTTGAATGGGGGATATCATGGGAGATTTAGAGGCAAAATATAGGTCTGGAGAATCACATAAAGGAGGACATAGGATGGCATCCAAAATGTTTCAGTAAAGGCTTGATTGTGCTAGGGAATTTACACTGCTGATAATCCAAATGGAATTAACGCCTTTTGTTGTTAACTTGACACTTCTCACACAAGTTAATGAATAGCTTACAGTAAAACTAAATCAGTAACTTCAGGGCCTAGAAAAGAGTTATCGACTCACATCAGGCCCACCCTTACTTTATTGAACTTGGAAACATCTGTGTTAGTCTTGTACTAATCCTTCTTGAGTTGGCACAATATGATTGTGTTGGAAAGTCATGGAATTCACCACATTCATCCTTTAATTAGACTAAACTTGGATTTAAAAGCTTCTGTGTGATTTGGAAAAATCCAATCTTTGGTCTCAGACTGCTAAATCCTTTGAGAATTTTGAAGTGCAAATATATAAATCATAATACAGTGTTAGGTTCTGTTAATCTTAAGAGTATGTGAGTCATTTTAAACCTAGAGTATTTTGGACTTAGTCATTTCCTTCACATGAAATCCAACTTTCCAGCATAAAAATTATGAAGTGTAAAATTTTCCAGTGTATGGAATTACAAGTCTAAAACATGGAAACTGCATGGATGTAATATTGCTGGGACTACAGCTTTTTGTTGCAACTCTGATGTAATTTTTTTTTTGCTTCATCTGAACTTTTTTTCTATATTATTTTTTGCTTCTTCTTCCTATTTATATATTCTTCTTGCTATGAACTGTAAATTCATTTTCTCCAGGGTCAATTAGTTTCACACGAAGAAAGTGTCTACAACTGAATATGGTGCAAAAAAATCCCCTCCCATATCATGGCAGTTAATGGAGACACCGAATGTAATTCTCAGTTCTCAAAAAAACATGTGTTGAATGAACAGACTTCTAGAATGGCATAAATTTTAAAAATAAAAGAAATTCTTTTGAGTGGGTAAAGCACTGATCCTTAACCATTATAACACATTGGACATCACAAACATCTCATTGAAGAGTATATATTTTGAATTTCCTTCTCTGTTTTTATAAATAGAGATTTAAAATATCTGATTTTTGTCTCAATCATATCATTTGTTCCTCAGAAGAACTGTGTGAGAAGAGCAGAGCAACAGTATGTTAATTATACCTCAAGGGGAAAAAAAGGGGGGAGGGAGGAAAAAAAAGAACAGCAGAGCAATAATTATTATCCTCATTCATGGATAAGGGAAATCAAGTCCAGAAAAATTGACAAGATTATAAGCTACTTAAAAACTAGGGCAAGAACACATAAATTCTGATTTTAGTCTTTTTTTTTTTTTTTTGTATTTTACTACATTACTTTCAGTTGAAGGCAGACTTAACTATGGTGAAGAGAAAGATGACATGTGAATATATTAGTGTGGGGAGCTGTGGTAGTCATTAATGGCATTCAATAAGTATTTCCAGTTTCTTTTTTTGGGCACATGCTAGGATTACTTCCCTGTGCCCTTTCGGTACCATATAGCCATATGACTTGCTTTGGTTAATGACACATGTAGATATGACACCTGTCATTTCCAGGAAGAAATTAAGAATCAGTTGATATATTCCTTCCCAAATATACAGGGACAATGGAAGCACATGCCAAGATAAAGCTTTCACCAACCTGGATTTCTGAGCACCTAGGGTGAACAGAATCCCTTTGCTGACACATAGTGGACACATGTAAATGACAAATTATTTTTTGTTGTGGTAAACCATTGAGATTTTGGAACTGTTATTGTAGCAAAGCCTAACTTATTTTGATTGATAGAGAAATTAAAGAGCATAAATGGGTAATGCATGGATCAATTGGTAAATGGGTGGATGGATGGTTAGAGTAAAATGGATGGACGAACAAAATAACTAGAGGCTGGATGAGGTCCAAGAGATAAACCTTTTCTCTTTGTATCAATATCCTAAATGCACTGATTCAAATAAGGTGCAAACCACTGGGTTCTAGAAAGGGACTTTTATACATTAGGACACACTTATATGTTCATTTTCACAAGCAAAGTATCTATAGCTACATACTGTACTTCTTTTAAAAAAATGTTTATTTATTTTAGAGAGAAAGAGTGCAGAGGAGGGGCAGAGAGAGAGGGAGAGAGACAATCACAAGTAGAATCCACTGCCAGCATGGAGCACAACGTGGGCTTGATCCCATGAACTGTGAGATCATGACCTGAGTGGAAATCAAGAGTCAATGCTTAACCAACTGAGCCACCCAGGCGCTGCTATATACTGTGTTTCTAATCCTAGTATGGTAAGCAGAATAATGGTCCCCCAAAAGTATCTATGCCCTAGTCCCCAGAGTTTGTGAAGATGTTATTTTACATAGCAAAGGGACTTTGTCAGTATAATTAAATTAGGATCTTGAGATGTGATTATCTCTTATTCTGGATTATCTGGGTCAGCCCGATGTAATCATAAGGATCTTTATAAGTAAAACAGGGAAGCAGATGAGTCAGAGAAGGAGACGTGATATCAGAAGCAGAGGTTGGAATGATGTGATTGCTGGAAGCGGTCATGAACCAAGAAAGGCAGGCAGCTTCTAGAAGCTGAAAAAGGCAAGGAAACAGATTCTCCCTTTAAGCCTCCAGAAAGGTTGTAGCTCTGTCAAACCATGATTTTAGCCCAATAAGGCCCATTTTGGACCCCTGGCCTCCACAACTATAAAATAATACATCTGTGTTGTTCTAAGTCATGAAGTTTGTGGTAATTTGTTAGAGTGACAATAAGAAATGAATATAACCAATTATGATTATTGATATTTGAGCTCAAGAGACCAAATCTCTTAGCAAAGGAATACAGCAAATCCATCACCACTTCTGGGGGAAACATGCTACATGATTTGTAAACTGCTTAAGCAAAGCCCAATTCAGATGGGAAAGTTTTCTCTGACCCTACCATCCCAAGGTGGCACTAAAAGTTCCTGAAGTTATTTATAGCAGCATTATCAACAATAGTCAAAGTATGGAAAGAGCCCAAATGTCCATCGATGATGAATGGATAAAGAAAATGTGGTATATATATAAAATGGAGTATTACTCGGCAATCAAAAAGAATGAAATCTTGCCATTTGCAACTACGTGGATGGAACTGGAGGGTATTATGCTAAGTGAAGTTAGTCAGTCAGAGAAAGACAAAAGTCATATGAATTCACTCATATGAGGACTTTAAGAGACAAAACATATGAACATAAGGGAAGGGAAACAAAAATAATATAACAACAGGGAGGGGGACAAAACAGAAGAGACTCATAAATATGGAGAACAAACTGAGGGTTGCTGGAGGGCTTGTGGGATGGGGGATGGGCTAAATGAGTAAGGGGCATTAAGGAATCTAGTCCTGAAATCATTGCTTCACTATATGCTAACTAATTTGGATGTACATTTAAAAAAATAAAAAATAAAGTTAAAAATGGAAAAAAAAGTTCCTGAAGTTGTTATTGTTGGTAACATTCTCTTTGCATTTGTCTCTTGTGCCTTAGAGTTCTCAAAATAGTTGAATTTGCATAACCAGATTTTTTTTTTTTTTTGGTTATTAGAATAAATCAGTTGCCCATTGCAGCACCAGAAAATTGTCGACTGGCACCATCACAGATCTAAGAGAATTCTGAGTCTGTTAATTTCTTTTGACACTGGACCCTGCAGGTGCTGTGTCACTTGTTAGTCCTTAAGCTCCTTGGAAACAGGAACAGGTCTTAAGTCTCTTTGCATCTTTTTCTAGGCACTGGCACAATGTTTTAGGGAAGTAATTTTCTGTACAACATCATAATTTTGAGAACCTACTATAAGGTAAATAAGATAGTGTCCTGGCTCTGAAATAGCACACAGTCCAGTGGGAGAGGCAGAGAGAGAGACATGTACAAATTAGATATAGTGTTGCAAGGGTTATATCAAGAAGGATGAATTGGGAAGACAATTGAGAGGAATGAGTTGAGAAAGGAGGAACAATAACTCAGTGTGAAGCAGTCAAGGAAGACTTCAGAGAGGAGTTAAAAATTTGCCTGGGTCTTCAAAAATAAAAGATCCCTAACTAGCGGTTTGCTAAGAGACAACAAACTTGCAGGCAGAGGGTAACACATTCAAAAGCATGACGTGTTTGCAGGGAGCATTTGCAAAACAGTGAGAGCTAAAACAGAAAGTGGTCAAGAAAGGTGGTACCAGTCACCGGCTTTATGCCTTCATTTTCAAGTACAGATGTGGGGTCGGTTGTATAAGCTGAGTAGTTCTCAAATCTACCGAATCAGAACCATTGAAGGGGGGTAGTGCCCAGGCACCAGCATTTTATAGACAGATCCTACTGTACAACCAGAATCAAAAACATTGACTTAAATGGGTTCACAATTTCCTTCTAGATCAGAAATGACATGAAGCTATGAAATGATACCTATTATTTGGTTCTAACAAACTGCTTTTAATACCGACTTCCATTTTAAGAATATTATTTCTAAAAATAGAATTTTTGATAACCAAATTTAAAGTTTGTGTATTTTAAGGTTTAAACAAATATTTTATGCTTCTTAAGAGTAGATACATTTTTGAGATAATTATGGTTTCTAGGAGAAAATAATTTATTTGCATAAGCTAGTATTTATCAGTCAAGATAAGATAACATGCTTCTTTGAAATCAGGTGTCCTGATTTCAATGTTCTGTCCCTGGGTTGGGAATACAGTCAACTTCTAAGCCTGTACTATGCCCTGGGATTTATTTTCCTACAGAGAGCAATTTTCACAGTAGAACATTAGGCTTGGTCTGGACTCTGGACAGGATCAATATTGAATTTTTTCCTATATAGGCAGACGTCCCATATGAAGTAAGGAGTGTTATTATATTAGAAAGGGCCCTAAATCCACTGCTGTACAAGGCTTCTGCTATCTATATCTTTTAAGAATGATGTGTTTGTTTTATTTATTACCATTGCCAATTTGTCCATTTTGCTTTAAAAATTGCACATGAGAAGAAAACAGAGGCAAAATGCTTCATGATATTGGATTTGGCAGTGATTTCTTGGATATGACATCAAAAGAATAGGCAACAAAAGCAAATATAGGTAAATGGGACTACATCAAAATTTAAAACTTGCATACATAACAGGACACAATCAACACAATGAGAAGGTAATGTATGGAAAAGGAGAAGATATTAGCAAATCATATATCTGGTAATCAAGAATATATTAACAACTCTTACAACTCAACAACAACAAAAAATCATATAACCTGATTAAAAAATGGGCAAAGGACCTGAATAGACATTTCACCAAAGGTGATACACAAATAGCCAACAAGTATATAAAAAAAAGCTTGTTATCAGTAATCATCAGAGAAATGCAAACCACAATCACAATGAAATATCACCTCAGAGCCATTAAAGTGGCTACTACCAAAACCTGGAAGATAACAAGTAATGGGATTGCTGGGAAGATGGTGGAGTTGGAGGACCCTAAGATCACTTCATCTCATGGATACAACTGGATAACACTTACATCACTGTAAATAACCCAGAAAACAACCCAAAGGCTGACACAATAAACTCCACAACTAAATGTAAGGAAGAGGCCATACTGAAGAGGGTAGGAAGGGCCAAGACTTGGTGGGAAGCTAAACTTACCTGTGGGACTGTCCTTGGGAGGGAGGGACCTGAGAAGGGAGAGAAACAGACTACCACACTGGAGAGTCCACACAGGAGAGATGATTCTGTATAACATTTGGCTTTAAAAACCAGAGGGGCCAAATTTTGTGAGTTCTTTCAACCAGTGGGACTTAAAGCCTAGAATTTTAAAAATCAGTAGACTGGACTCTGAGAGAGGTGGGAGGGTGAGAGGAAGCTGAGTCCCTGACCTTAAAGAGATAGCATAACAAACAGCTCATAGAGATATATAGCGTGGAAGCAGCATTTTGAGAAATGCCTGGGGAATACAGGAGAAAGGGTTATTTATTAACCTTAGAGCATATCCTAGAGGGGCAGAGATAACTGGGAGACCCCTCCAGGAACAAAGGAGCTGTCAGGTGCCATTTTCCTCCCCAGCCTCCCAGCATAAATATTTGTCCATCCACCTGTAAGAACCAGTGCTCCACAGACTTTCACTACTTAATTTGTTTACACCAAGCTCTGCCCATCCAGGCTTCAGGGATCTGCTCTCAGCCCCAGGCTTGCCTCATTCCGGGCACTATGGTCCCCTTCCCCCAGAAGACTGGTGCAAACCTTGCCAACACCACATCTTCCCACCTGCCCACTTTGCAGGGCCTCAGTCCTGGGGCAGCAGCAGTGGATCTCCTGTTTTGATGGATCGCATGCAAACCTTGTTAAAACTGCGCACCATGCACCACGTACTTTGAGGATCTGCACCTGTACCCACCCTCCAATACACTCTTCTCAGAAGCCTATTCAAACTGGGGCCACAAGCCTGGCAGTGTGCTAGCAGCCCTGACAGGGGCCAGCACTGCTCCAAAGTGATTCTTGACCTTGGGAGAAGAAAGATAACTACATACACCAGTCAGAATGCAGCACCAGCAGTGGGTTGGGTGCAGACAGTTGGTTTGATTGCAGGCCCTCCCCTCTCCAGTGAAAGCTTCTCAGAGAACAACACAAAAAGTGCCCTGCAGTTTGGTGCTACTGAATCATTGGAAATGTCTGGTCTGACTCAACTCAAGCCTAAGGCAGCGAAGACTGGCCTACTAACACCGCAAAGACCAAACTCTGCCCACAACAGGCAAAGAAAGCCATTGCCAACAACTGGACTAACGGAAAAAGTGGCTCAGCCACAATAGCAGGACACATGCAACACACATAGAAGACACCACTGAAGGGCCAGGTTCTGGTAAACAGGGGATCCTACACTACAAGGCACTATAGGACCTCTTCTTCAGAAGGCCATAAGCAAGAGACATAGCTGACTTTTCTAATACATAGAAACAGACACAGAAAGTTAGAAATAATGAGGAGACAGAGAACTACATCCCAAATGAAAGAATAGAACAAAACTACACCAAGAGACCTAAGCAAAACAGAGATAAGTAAAATTTCTGATAGAGAATGTAAATAAATGATCATAAAGATACTCATCAAAGACTTGAGGAAGAGTGAAGGACATTAGCGAATCCTTAAGAAAGAGAAAAAAGAATCAATTAGGGGTGAATAATTCAATACATGAAGTTAAAAATACACTAGAAAGAATAAATAGTAGACTAGAGTAAGAAGAACAAATAAGTGACCTGGAGGACAGAGTAATGGGAAGTAATCAAGCTGAGCAGGTGAAAAAAAAAAAATTCTGCAAAATGAGAAAAAACTTAGGGAAATCAGTGGCTCCATCAAGCATAACAACATTTGAATTATGGGAATACCAGAAGGAGAAGAGAGAGAAAAGGGAGGAAAAATTTATTTGAAGAAATAATAACTTAAAACTTCCTAAATCTGGGGAAGGAAACAGAAATCCAGATCTACCTGGCACAGACAGCCCCCATAAAAATCAACCCAAGGAGGCCCACACCAAGATATATAGCAATTAAAATGGCAAAAAGTAGTGAAAAAGAGAGAATAGAAGGAGAGGTAAAGAGTTTCCTAGATGCACAAAAGTTAAAGGAATTCGTGAACATTAAAACAGCTCTACACGAAATATTAAAAAGGACCTTCGACTGGAAAGGAAAGATCATAAATAAAAGTAAGAAAAGTAGGAAGCAAAAAGGTAGTAAAAATAAGTATATTTATAAAAATCAGTCAAGGGGCTCCTAAAATTAAAAAAAAAAAAAAGTAAAGTATGACACCATACATGTAAAACATGGAGGGGAGAGGAATAAAGAATGGGTTCAAACTTAGGCAGCTATCAACTTAATATAGACTGCTATATGCAGAAGATATAAACAAACCTAGTGGTAACCATATACAAAAACCAGTAATAGATATGCAAAAAATAGAAAGGAATCCAAGTATATCACTAAATAAAGACAACTTACCATGAGAGAAGAGAGCAAGGGAAGAAAAGAACAGAGAAGAACTTGAAATACAACCACAAAAGAAGTAACTAAATGATAATTTATACATATGTATCAATAATTACTTTGAATGTAAATTGACTAAACACTCCAACAAAAAGACATAGAGTGACAGAATGGATAAAAAAAATAAGACCCAGCTATATTCTGCCTACAAAACTCATTTCAGACTTAGAGACATATGCAGATTGAAAGTGATGGGATCGAGAAACATCCAACATGCAAATGGGTATCAAAAGAAAGCCAGATAGCAATACTTATTTTGGACAAAAAAATTTTTAAAACATAGACTGCAACAAGAGACAGAGAGGGGCACTACATAATCGTAAAAGGGCACACCAACAAGAAAATATAACAATTTTAAGTATTTATGCACCCAACATGGAAGCTGCCAAATACATAAAACAGTTAAAAATAAACATGAAGGAAATAATCAATAGTAATACAATAGTAGTAGCTTTAATACCCCACTTACATCAATAGACAGATCATCTGAACATAAAATCAATGAGGAAACAGTGGCTTTGAATGATGCATTGGACTAGATGGATATAACAGATATATTTAGAACATTTCATCCCAAAACAGCAGAATAAACATTCTTTTAAGGTGGACATAGAACATTCTCCAGAATAGATCATATACTGGGCCACAAAACAAGTCTCAACAAATTCAAAAAGATCAGAGACATACATGCATGTTTCTGACTACAGCTTTATGATCAACCACAAGAAAAAATTGGGAAAGAACACTTATACATGGAGGTTAAGTAATGTGCTACTAAACAAATGAATGGGTAAACTAAGAAATCAAAGAAAACTCAAAAATTACATGGAGATAAGTGAAAATGAAAACACAATGGTCCAAAATCTTTGGGAGGCAGCAAAAGTGGTTCTAAGAGGGAAGTTTATAGCAATACAGGGCTACCTCAAGAAGCAAGAAAAATGTTAAATAAACAAGCTAATCTTGCACCTAAAGGAGCTAGAAAAACAAGAACAAACAAAACCTAAAACAAGCAGAAGGAAGGAAATAATAAAGATTAAAAGATAAATAAGTGATATACAAACTAAAAAAACAATAGAGCAGATCATGAAACTAGGAGCTGGTTCTTCAAAAAGATCAACAAAATTACACCTGTAGCCCATTAAAAAAAAAAAAAAGAAAAGAAAACATAAAGAAAAGAGAAAGGGACTCAAATAAACAAAATCAGAAATGAAAGAAAAGACATAACAACCAACACCACAGAAATACAAAGGATTATAAGAAATTATTATGAAAAATTATATGCCAAAAAATTGGGCAACCTAGAAGAAATGGGAAATTCCTAGAAAAATATAACTTACCAAAACTGAAACGGGAAGAAATAGAAAATTTGAACACACCAATTACCAGCAATGAAATTGAATCAGTAATCAAAAAACTTCCAACAAACAAAAGTCCAGGACCAGATGGCTTCATAGGTGAATTCTTTCAAACATTTAAAGAAGAGTTAATACCTATTCTCAAACTTTTCCAAAAAATAGAAGTGGAAGAAAAACTTCCAGCTTCATTCTATGAGGACAGCATTACCCTGACCGCAAAACCAGATAAAGACACAGCAAAAAAAGAGAACTACAGGCCAATATCTCTGATGAACATAAATGCAAAAAATCTTTAACAAAATATTAGCAAACCAAATCCAACAATACATTAAAAAATTCATTCACCATGATCAGGTATGATTTATTCATGGGTTGTCAGGGTGGTTCAATATTCACAAATCAATCAATGTGATACATCACATCAATAAAAGAAAGGATAAAAAATGTGATTATTTCAACAGATGCAGAAAAAGCATTTGACAAAGCACAATGTCCATTCATGATAAAAACCCTCAACACAGTAGGTTTAGAGGGAATGTACCTCAACAGAATACAGGCCTTCTATAAAAACCTCCAGTGAACATCATACTCAATGGTGAAAAACTGAGAGCTTTTCTCCTAAGGTCAGGAACAAGACAAGGATGTCCACTCTCAGCATTTTTATTCAACATAATATTGTACGTCCTAATCACAGCAATCTGAGAGGAGAAAGGAATAAAGGGCATCTAAATCAGTAAGGAAAAAGTAAAACTCTTACTATTTGCAGATGACATGATAGTACAAATAAGAAAACCCTAAAGACTTCACCAAAAAACTACTGGAACTGATAAATGAATTCTGTAGGGTCACAGAATACAAAGTCAATGTATAGAAATCCACTGTATTTCTATACACTAAATACAGAAAGAGAAGTTAAGAAAACAATCCCATTTACAATTGCACCAAAACAAATACCTAGGAATAAACTTAACTGAGGAGGTAAAAGACCTGTACTCTGAAAACTATAAAACACTGAGGAAAGAGACTGAAGACTACACAAACAAATGTAGACATTCCATGCTTATGGATTGGAAGAACAGATATTGTTAAAATGTCCCATACTACCTGAAGCAATCACAGATTTAATGCAATACCTATCAAAATACCAAGAGTATTTTTCACAGAACGAGAACAAACAATCCTAAAATTGAAACCAAAAAAGAGCTCAAATAACCAAAGCAATCTTGAAAAAGAAAAACAAAGCTGGAGGTATCACAATTTCAGACTTCAAATTATATTACAAACTGCAGTAATCAAAATAGTATGGAACTGGGACAAAAATAGACACACAGATAAATGGCACAGAATAGAAATCCCAGAAATACACCCACAGTTTTATGGTCAATTAATCGTTAACAAAGGAGACAAGAATACACAATGGGATAAAGTCAGTCTCTTCAATAAATGGTTGTGGGAAAGCTGGACAGCTACACGAAAAAGAATGAAACTGGACCACTTCCTTACACCAAACTAAAATGTGTTAAGATGTGAGACCTGAAATCATTAAAATCCTAGAAGATATCATAGGCAGTAATTTTTCTGATATCAGCGGTAGCAGCATATTTCTAGATATGTGTCCTGAGGCAAGGGAAAAAAAAGCAAAAATAAACTCTTGGGGCTATATCATAATAAAAGGGTTCTGCACAGCAAAGAAAATAACCAATAAAACTAAAAAGCAACCTATGGAATGGGAGAAGATATTTGCAAAAGACATATCCAATAAAGGGTTAATATCCAAAATATATAAAGAACTTATACATTTCCCACCAAACCCTCAAATAATCTAATTTCAAAATGGGAAGAAGACATGAACAGACATTTTTTCCAAAGAAGACATACAGATGGCCAACAGACACATGAAAACCTGCTCAACGTCACTCATCATCAAAGAAATGCAAATCAAAACCACAATGAGATATTACCTCACACCTGTCAGAATGGCTAAAATAAAAAACACATGAAACAGCTAGTGTTAGGATGTGTTGTTCATTTTTGGTGGGAATGCAAACTGGTATAACCACCATGGAAGACGGCCTGGAGGTTCCTCAAAAAATTAAAAAATAGAATTGCCATATGATCTAGTAATCACACTACTCAGCATTTACCCAAAGAATATGAAAACACTAATCTAAGGGATATTGTATTCCTATGTTTATTGTAGCATTATTTACAATAGCCAAGCTATGGAAGCAGCCCAAGTGTCCATCAACAGATGAATGGATAAAGAAGATGTGATATAGTGAATGATGCTCCTGTATAGCTATATATATACAGGAGCATCATTCACTATAGCCAAGAGGTGGAAGCAACCTGAGTGTCCCATCAATGGATGGATAGACAGAGAGGATGCGATGTATACATCCACTGGATTATCAATCACCCTTAAAAAAGGAGGAAATACTGTCACATGCTACAACATGGATGAACTCTGAGGACGTTAAGTGAAATAAGTCACAAAAAGATAAATATTGTATGAGTCCAAGTTCTATGAGGTAGCTATAATAGTCAAATTCACAGAAACAGAAAGAATGATGGTTACCAGGGATTGAGGGGAGGAGGAATGGGCGTTGTTTAATCTGTAGAGTTTTAGGTTTGCAAGGTGAGAAAGTTCTGGCGATGTTTCACAACAACGTGAATATACTTAACATTACAAATATGTACACTTAAAAACTGGTTAAGATGGTAAAGTTTGTGCTATGCGTTTTTTTTTAACCACAGTAAAACATAAACAAGACAAAATATACATAGAAGCATCACTACAATAAAAAACTGGCTCTTTAATAATGGTAGCTGACTTGTTATAGGCATTTTATCTGTATTAAGATTTAATTTTCCCAACAACCCTATGAAGTGGCACTATTCTTAATACCATTTTACAGATGAGGAGACTGAGGCAGAGAGAGGACAGGTAACTTGCCAAAGATCACACACAAGTGGAGCCAGGCAGTGGGTTCAGAGTCAGTGTTCTTAATGTCTCTGTTTTATTGCCTTTCTGCAGTTTACTGGAGTTCCTCTAGTTAATCATGTAAAAATAATGTTCTTTGTAAGATATTTTCCAGAATGATTAAATTGAATAATTAGCTTAGTTTTGGCTCTCATAGCTACATATCTCATATAGCTACTAGATACTCTTTAATAGTATTACACAAAGTTTGTATCCCTTTCATGACCTATTACCCTCTGCTCAGACTTCTTATAGAAATTCATGAGGCTTACCAGTTAAGATCTAAAATCATATTTGTTACATAGACTCAGGAAAACCTCAGAGTTTACTTGCAGTAATGAATCTTATTTTCTGGGTCTCTGGTTAAGGACTTGTTACATCTTGCAGGGATCCACAGAAAGTAGATTTCTGCACTGCATAAACATTATCCTAAAATTCCAAAACTTGAGCAAAGTTCCATCATTAGGTAAGATAGTATCAGGTTCCCTTTAAAGATGCATACACATACTGACACATATTTAGGATTTCAGCCAACCTGCCTCCTGGACTATAAAATGACAGACCACCTGTTTTTGGAAAGTCATGCTCTTGTTAGGTCACTACAGGATGAGCTTTCACTTCCAGCTGAGTTGGTTCCACTGAATAAACATTTACTGAAGAAAAAGAAAACATTTTAAATATCCTTCCTAACTAATATATCAACATCGTTGGTTCCTTTTAGGTCCACAGATTGGGTTTAATTTCTAGTTTAATAGAATTACCCCTATGTAAACAATTCTTTCTTACTTCTTTACAAGTGAAAGAAAGCAGGGTTTTCCAAAACTGCTCTGTGTGGTTACATCTTCAGTTCCAAACAACAAAGCATGAAGTTCTGCCTTTGGACCAGGTGAGGGCACTCCTGTCGTCTCCCAAATATTTACTTACTCAAGGTGACAAAAAGAAAAAAAGAAAAAAAAAAAAACCCACTTCTATTTAAATCAGTCAAGTTGGATGACAATAGCTAGTTTGCTTTATCAATTTCTATTTTGTTTCATTTTAGGTCACAACACCATATTCACTTATGTTCTCTGGTTTTCAACCCTGGCCACATATGAGAATCACTTAGGATAGTTTTAGAAACTTTGACTCCCACATTCCATCCCCCCAAATTTTGATTGCATTGGTCTGGGGGTGGTGCCACAGAATGGGTATTTTTAAGAAACACCCGAAGTGCTTCGGATTTGTAGGCAGGAGTGAGAACCACTGCAGGGTGTTACTTCATTAGAAACAAGTTAAGGGACCTATGCTGGAGATTGTTTCTCTAATTTAGAAAACTCAGCAGATCAACCTCTGAGTGGGAAATTGGAAAATAGTGCATTTACGTAAGTGAGACAACTACATGCCACCTTGAAATATTCTTCATGACTCATCCTTTCTCGCATTAAGTTTTGGATCTGTTCTCATTAGGTGGTGGATCTTTGGGGAGTAGCTCACTCTTTAAATAAAAGTTTCAATACAGCTTAATTACATTTTTAGCTCACCTTACTGTTAAATAAGGTGATATAAATAGGTACTTTGTTTTTTGTGAATAGTAGTTCTCTGCCAAGGCTTGGAAACCCATTAAAACTTGGTTAAGCATCAGACCCTTGATTTCAGCTTAGGTCATGATCTCACAGTTCATGGGATTGAGCCTCCTGTTGGGCTCTGGGCTGACAACATGGAAACTGCTTGGGATTCTCTCTCTTTCTCTGTCTCTGCCCCTCCCCTGCTTGCATATGTACATGTGTGCATGCTCTCTCTCAAATAAATACACAAACTTAAAAACAACAACAATAACAAAAACCGTGGTTGTTTAGTTAAAATTTATCTTGACTTTGCTCTTGCCTGGCCAGTCTTCCTTTACTTCCATCCTTCTGTAGCCACCATTTGCCCTTTCAGATACTACCCATCCTCCTAGGTCATCTCCTAGGGCCTGTGGCTTAAGTCAGCTGAACTAATTTGCTTTTTGATTTGTTCTCTCACTCCTGAGATTTCCAGGATGCTCTCCTTGTAGTTCATAGGCCCCAAGCTCTTTTCCTGCTCCCTTCCTTTCCCTTCATTGCCCACTGGCTCTGTTGTTCACCTTCCATCCTCGACCCTGAGCTGGGCTCTTCCTGAAGGCCCCTGAAGCTTCTGCTGACCAGGGCAGGCATTTCCCACATTTGGCTCCTCTCCCCACTATGAGCTCTCCAGGTCACTGCTCCTCCTCACTAAGCTAGCAGGCAGATTCTGTGCCCTTGGGCCTTTCGTATTAACTAAGAAAATGTTCACTATGCCAATTATTGCATTACTGTGATCATAGGCAGCAAAGATTAGGTGAGTTGGCCTAAGTCAATCAGGGACCTAAGAGGCAAACCTTTCCAAAGCTATCTGGCAGACTCTCAGTCTGTGTGTATGTTCTTGTGTGTAGGTCAGCACCAAACTGTGGAGAAACCTGTACTGTGCTCTGATTGTGTAACTAGTAAACATAGCTCTGGTAAGATCATGATGTTCAGGCATGGATGCACATAGTGATGATCTCAGGGATTTACAGAGACAGCAGAGCAGCTGGGAAAGAACTATAGAAATAGGAATGGCAAGTAGGATTAGTGGCTTCTAGGCCTAGGTCTGCTCTTGATTGTATGAACTTTGGCATGTCTGGACCTCTTTGGGCTTCTGGGTTTGGGGATCTGGTTACAATACAGCTTCTAATTCAGCAAGCAAGACTTGAGATTCTACATATCCATCATGCTCCTAGATCTTGCCCCTGCTAATTGTCCATGGAGTAGCAAAGTTCTCCATGACCCTGGGATCTCTGTCTTTAAAAATTCCATGATCTTGGTAGGTGACCTCTAACATCTTTAGTTGTATCCCCTTGACCAGTGCTTCCTCCTTCCCTCCTGTCCCCATCAGCCGTTCTGATTCTCATAACAGGAAGTCTTCAGATGTAGGCTTTGTAAGGCTGCCTCTTCCCTATATGCAGCCCCTGCCCCCTTAAAGGCCTGGTCTTCCCACACTGTTGTGTATGGGAATCTTCCTCCCTCAGGGCTCAGACATTCCAGAGCAGATGCTTCTCCCTTCCTCCCTTTGGCTGACCTTGTTTCCCAGCACAGTTTCTATTCTTTGGTGTGTTCCCACAAACACCTGGCTGGGTAACCGGGACAGCCTGCATCCCACCCAACCCAAGAGCATTCATGTACAGCACTGAAGAGTGTCCACTGGATTCAGCAGATCAACCTCTAAGTGGGAAACTGGAAAACAGTACATTAAGCGAGCCAACTACATGCCACCTCAAAATATTCTTCCTGATTCATCCTTTCTCCCATTAAATTTTGGATCCATCCTCATTAGGTGGTGGATCTTTGGGGAGTAGCCCACTCTTTAAATAAAAGTTAATCAGAAGATAATTTCAGAAAGAACTTAATTACATTTTTAGTATAAAGTTTATATTGAGTATTTAATTCAATAAGATATTGTGGGGCCTTAAACTGAAGAATTCAAAATTATGAATACAAAATGCTTGCAGGCCCTCTGTGTGGGCACTGTGCATGGGACAGGGCCAGCATTGTGGAGGCTCAGTATTTTTGAATGAAGGAATTGAATGAAGGAACCTCCCAGTTCTGGAACTTTGGGTACCACAAGGTGGCGGTATGGTATCACACGTGGAAAGCAGATGGTTACACGTGATTTGTTTTGGAGAGACTTTACAGAATGTTTGCACCTATACTTTCAATTGCGTCCTGTACTCTGCAACTGCTTGAGTCTCTGTGTAATTTTTCTTTTGGCAAGACATTCTGATTTGCTTCCCCGAAACTTTCAAGGATTATAGGAACCAGCAATGCCATCAGTGCAAGTTAGGAAACTGTAATAATGACAGTTTGCTCTTTAAACGTTCTTATACACTCCCCCCCTCCACTCTGTCCCCTTTTATAGTACTTTCAAATTGCATTTATTATAAAGCAAAGTGGTTCACATGGCTTTCCCCACAAGTAATTATAATGAGCTTTGGCTTTACTAATGGATTTAACCATATTAGATTTTATTTACACTATCTTCTAGCCACACATTCACCATATCCCCTCCCTGCTCCCTCACCTCCCATGTTTGACAAAATTAAAAAACAAAAAACAAAAAACAAAAAACACTTGTTCCATATAGTTAATGTAGCACAAAGAGGGTGTTCTGGCAAGGAACCTATTCATTTGTCTAACTAAGGCAAATGGCCAAAATGAGACTCTTCCTCCATTTTCCCACCCCCCCAAATAAATTTTGAGTCTTTTATTCTATTAATAGATACCATTTGGATATTAGCAACTTTGCAACTCAAGTTTTAGTTTTCAAGGCAAAGAACCAGCACTTGTGTTTCAGTATGTTTTTAAATCAGTCTTTAGTGATTACAGGTGCAGGTCTTACTAAAACCTTCTAAGAGTTGTCCTCAGAATGTCAGGAGGGTTTTTTTGCTTGTTTAATAAACTTGTTTATATTGTGCACATTTATAGTCATTTTGCAAAAGCTATCAAGTATGGCATTTTACAAAGATATGTTGAAAAATTAATAAAGGAAAAAGCTTCAAAGTTGGACATTTCCCACTGTCACATAGTTGGAAATGTGTCAATAATGAGAATGCTGCTATGTTAGAACACCAATATGCTAAGTAGTGACTTTTAGCTCTCTCCCCACCCATATATGTGGTAAAGACTATGGGAAGTGCCCTCAAAATTACACTTTATTACTGAAACTGTAAAGTTTATGGCTGGCTTATATACTCTATATGAGTGTCACCACATGGGTTCGATGCAGGCCACTTATTGGTACTTAAGTTACAAAACAGTAATTCTTTAATAAATAAAACTGCTGGGAGGTGAAGATTTTACAGTGCCTCTGACTTTAAGAAATATAAGCAGCATGATAGCTAAAGTAGGTGTTCTTTTATGGCATATATAATTTAAAAATCCAATTACCACCAAGAATTACTCTGGAAAGGATTTGCAAAATGTTTCTACTAAGAAACTCTTCTTAAAAGCCTCTCACACGAGAAAGATCAGCCAAGGAAGTAGTTTCCATCCTATTAATTAAAAAAAATTTTTTTTAATCACAAAATATTCCTATTGAGAAAAGTAAAGAGAACAAACATTTTAGCAGGATGCAGAGAACATGTCGCCTCCCGCCCTGCAATGTTTGATGCCCCCCATCATTAGCAGGGGTAGCTGCCCATTTCTTATCTTGATTGACAGGTTAATAAGGGACCTGGGGCTATCTTTTCAGTATGAACACACAACCTTACCAATTACTTTTAAATTATTGCTAATCTGTCAGAAAATAACAAGCATGAGGAATAAAAATATCTGGAAAAGTGAAATGTCTGAAGAAGCATTTACTTCCGGTGCTTTTAAAAGGTTCAGTTCAGAAAACTTGCCAGAATTTACTCAATAGAATTTAGGCACTGAGGTTTTTTTTTTCCTTTTTTTTTTTTTTTTTAAGAAAAACTTGTAGTTTATAATAGTTCATTGGTTCAATTAGGGGCGAAAAAGAAGGGAGTTTTGTAATGCAATTGTCCAGCAAAGGAAAACGCTTTAAATTGGGGGATTATGTGCACAGACCACCTGTAGGGCATTCAGAGCCCTTTTCTATAATGCTTCAACCCATGCCTAGCTGCCTGCAGGCTGGCTAACAATGCCGGGAAAAGCTGTTTAAAAGGCTGAGCGCACTTGTGCCTCTGGTCTTCACTAACTGTTACAAGTCTTCCTCTCCCTCGCTCTCTCTCCTTTTTAAAGTAAAAGTCCCACATCCCTTTAATGGAAGAACTTTAAGGCTCCGCGGTGGCCAATTGGTCTGCACCAAGAGGAGCCGGGCAGCAGGGAAAGAAACTTCAGACTATACAGCACATTTGGAGAGGAGAAAAGATCAAAGTTTTTCAAACTCAAAAGACCAAGTTCCCTACAGATTAACCCTATTCATTTAGCTCCTCTTAAAGGAATGATGTGCTGGGCCACTGGGCAGACAGGTAAAAAGTTCAACAATTGCCAAAGCATTCTTCTGCTAATTCAACAGCCTTCTGCTCAAATAAATTAGCTTAGTCTTGACAGAGGAACAATAGCTTTTTCTCTAGAAAAAGAAGCACATTTGATATACACAAGCCTGGAAGGTTATTAAGATGTTAACCCGTTAGTTTAATCCATTAAAGAACGCCTGCTCCGCTACCAGATAGTCAAGTGACTTACACTGTAAAGTGCGATCGATGGTTTAAAACATTAACGTCTGCACTTCAGCAGTGTGTTCGGTCCCTGAAAACCCAGGTGCTTTCAAAATCAGGCACACCAAGAAATAAATGCGGGGTTTTGAAGCCTTTAGTCATATTATACAAGATAAATAACAAGGCCTGAGTGCAATTATTGCCTTGCAAAAGTTCCACTTACATACACTAAGGTGAGTGTTGTTATCCATGGATCAGAAAAGAGCTCTCATGAAAAACACCATCTTTGGGGAAGGTGCAAAAACTCAATTTTGATTTCAGTTCAACAGTGATATTTACTTTGCTAACAACTTAAGAACTAGAGTTTAACAGGTCATTTTCTCCATGCCTAAGGTCAGAGTACAAAATGAGAAACCAGAAAATGTCCATTTTTTCCAGCGTGTCCTTAGCAAGCACTTTAAAGGTAACAGCTTAGAAGAGGCAGGGGGAGAGGGCGATGTTTAAATCATTTATCAAAAGTCATTTTATTGACAAAATAGAATACTTATATTTGTTCTTACAGGGGTGGCCTCTAAACTTTTTACAAAAAAAATGTACAGACTGTATATCTTTGAATATGTACATATTTTACACATTTTTACAATTTAACAAATAATTATATAAATACATCCTCTAATGTAAGAAACCCGTATTGATTTGGGGTGTATAATTAAGACATTTCTTGTTTGTTTATTTAAGGCATTTGCCTGGTCATTAAGAATACCCAAACCGTGCAATTCCATTAGGTCTCGGTCATCCCTCCTCTAGGATATGTTAGGAGTAAGAATTTACGTAGGAGAGTAGAGGGAGAAAAACAGGTCCCTCAGGTGAAATCTGTAGATCTGGCTTCAAGCTCAGCAAATGGCAACCAGCGAGGGCTACAAACCTTGCGTTTTGAAACGCAGCAGCAGAGTCCACCCTCCGCTGCCAACAGAGATTAACGCCTGGCGAGAGGAGCTCCACGCATATCAATGGAGGAAAGGGGGCTGGGTCTGGGAGCCTTCAATGCCAGGTACTTTGTTCTAAGCGAGTCATTTAAGTCCCAGCTAATGGATACCATTAAGAATTCATTATCATGCTAATAGCAATCAACACGGTGAAGGGGTGGGAACCTCAGCCCGTCGACTGTCCCTTCGCTGCACTAGGTTTCCTCGCCCCCCTCCCCATTCCTTCCGGGTGCCCCCTCCCCTCCGCTCAGACCTGGGACAATGGCATTTGCTTTGGATAAGACACGGAGCTGGCCGTGCCAGATCGCCACGTCAGGCCGGTGCTGACGTCGCTGTAGAGGGATCCCGCCCCACCGCCCGGGACCCCGCCCCCACCGGACCCCACGCCCCCACCACCTCCCGGCACCCCACCCCCCCCTGCGGCCCCAGCGCCTGCGCCCCCCGAAGCACCCTTGCTGGCCCAGCAGCAGCGGGTGCACAGGGCGCGCCATGATTCGAGAGTCTTGCCGGACCAGACCCACACGCCCGAGGTGATGCCCACCACGAGGCACATGAAGTACTTGAGCATGAAGACGGCGTAGTCGGGCCGGCGCGCTTGGTCTGGCTGCAGGTCCCGCAGACACGGGCAGTTGTGCGTGGCCTCCCAGCGCGGGCGGTTGTGCTGCTCATAGAAGAGGCAGGCGACCACGACGGCGGCGGGCACGGTGTAGAGTACGGTGAAGAGACCCAGGCGGATCATGAGCTTCTCCAGTTTGTGCGTCTTGGTGGGGCCGCCCTGCTGCTTGATGACTGAGCGGATGCGGAAGAGCGACACGAAGCCGGCCAGCAGGAACATGGTGCCGATGAAGAGGTAGATGACGAGCGGCGCTAGCACGAAGCCGCGCAGGTTGTCGAGGCTCTGGTTGCCCACGTAGCAGATGCCGGCCACCGGGTCGCCGTCCACGGAGCTGAGCGCCAGGACGGCGATAGACTTGACGCTGGGCACGAGCCACGCGGCCAGGTGGAAGTACTGCGAGTAGCCAGCGATGGCCTCATTGCCCCATTTCATGCCCGCCGCCAGGAACCACGTGAGCGACAGGATCACCCACCAGATGGAGCTGGCCATGCCGAAGAAGTACACGAGCAAGAAGACCACGGTGCACAGCGCCGGGCCCGTGGTCTCGTAGCGCACGTGCTGCTCCACAGCGCCCAGTTCTTCGTACTCGCCGCGCCCGCCAGGGCCACCCGCGCCCGCGCCCGCCGCGCCCGCTCCCGCTGCCGCCGCCGCGCCGCCCGCGCCTCCCGTACCGCCCGCTCCGGGCGCGCCGCCGCTGCACGCCACCTTCTCGTGGCCCGCCACCAGGCGTACCAGGTAGCCGACGGACACGAAGAGGTAGCAGGCCGACAGGAAGATAATGGGCCGCTCAGGATACTTGAAGCGTTCCATGTCGATGAGGAAGGTGGAGACGGTGGCGAAGGTGGACACGAAGCACAGCACAGACCACAGGCCGATCCAGAAGACGGTGAAGGCGCGTTCGTCCTGGCTGAAGAAGGGGTTGTGGCAGGGCAGCGCGCAGTTGGCAATCTGGCCGGTCTTGACGCGGTTGTAGAGGGGGTGCCGCTCGCTGGACACGCTCACCATGGGCGCGCGGCACTGGCAGCCCGGCTCGCAGGGAGCGGAGCCGCCGCCAGGGGGCCGCGCCTTCCCGCCGCCGCCGCCGCCGCCGCGCGTGGGGGGCGCCGCTGCGTCCACGCCGCCACCGCCCCTGCCGCGGGACGGGGGCCTGGCCCCGGGCGGGCGGCCGTGGCCACTGCCGGAGGGCGGCTGCTCACCCGGGGGCGGCGGCGGCAGGCGGCGCGGCGGATTGGGTGCGGCTGTGGTGAGGTCGGTGCGGTTGTAGTCCATGCACAGCGTGTCGGGGTTGCCCTGCTCCGGCAGCCGGTCGCAGCGCATGCGATCGGGCCAGGCGAAGCCGTACTGGCGCATGAGGGGTGCGCAGCCGGCCTTGGCGCGCTCGCAGACCGAGCGGCAAGGAGGCAGGGGCTTCTTGTAGTCCTCCAGGCAGATGGGCGTGTACATGCTGCACAGGAAGAACTTGAGGTCGGGCGAGCACTGGATCTCTACTAGCGGCCAGAACTGGTGCACCTCAAGGCCCGCCTCGTCCTGCGTGTCGTGGTTGAACTGGTTGGGCATGTACGTGTAGTTGTAGCCGATGCCCTTGCACAGCGGCACGGTGATCTCTTGGCAAGCCAGCTCCTTAGCCGAGGCAGCCGCCGCACCGCTCGAGCGCTGCAACAGCGCCAAGGCGGCCAGCAAAGAGGTCACTTCCAACAGGTAACCCCACTCCATGCTGCGCGCCTCGGCCCCGCGCCCTCGCCCTCCAGGCGGAGCGCGGAGGGGCGCCGGGGGATTCGGCGAGGGAGCCGGAGAAGGGGAGAGCGGGTGCCCTGCTGGTCTCCTTGCTGCCTCTCCCGGAAGGCGGGCGGAGTGAGGGGGTGGGGGGTGTCTTGCAGTTAACCTAGTCCCTTCTCGGGACGCGTCCGCACCGCGGGGCCCGAAGCCTGGGCAGCGGCAGTGAGGGTGGCCGCAGGCGTGCACCACAGTCCCCGAGAGTCTGCCCTGATGACTCCGGGTCGGTCGAACTCAGCCCTCTCGCAGCACAGTGGCTAGCCCCCCGCTCATCGTCCCTCTCTCGCTCGCTTTCTCTCCGGCGCGCCCGGCCACTTCTCCACGCGGCTCCGGGGACGGTGCGGTGACTTTGCTGGGCACAGAGGGCGGCGGCACAGCAAGTTTCCTTTCGGGCCTCGGTGCGCAGTCAAGATGGCTGGGCCAGGCCGCTCGCCGCTCAGGGTCAGCCCCTGCAGCCCCCTTTCTGTCCCCAGGGACTCATGCTTGCCCCCAACGCTGCGCTGCTCTGCCGCCGGAGTTCGGGACCCGCCTCCGCAGAGGCCGCCGCCCTCTCTCCCAGGCGTCGGTCCGTCGGTCCACCGCCGGGACTGACAGACTCCACCTCCGGTAAAAGTCCGCTCCGCGCTTCGGCCAGGAATCCGGCGAGGTGTAGGCAGTCCCCTTCTTGCTAGACACACGGAACCAAATCCAGACCAGAAGGCGGAATAGACACCTGAGCGGCGCGGCCCGCGCCCAGCCACCACTGCCTCCGCCGCCGCCTCCTGTTCCTCCACCTCCTCCTCCTCTTCCTCCTCCTCCTCCTCCTCGGCGGGAGCAGCGCCCTTCACCCAACTTCCCGGCTCCGGCCCAGCTCACACCGCCCGGCCGGCTCATGAATATTTATACAGCGCGGACTCGGTCTCCGCCCTCAGCCGGGCGCGCCAATCGCCAGGAGAGGGGGCGGAGTCTACGCGCTCCCAAGTCTCGGCCTTCCTTAAGGCGGCCCGGAGCGTCCCCGCGGCCATGCGAGCCCTCTGCGGATGGAGAGTTTTGGTAACCTTGGGTTTGACCGCAGAGACCGAGGTTTTGCCACGATTGTCTCCACAGCGCTCAGTGCGTTTGAGTTCTTGGTTCCTTTTCCCCGAGTCTGCACTTGGGGACTGGGATGGGGGTTTTCTGCCTGCGCGTGCGTTTTTAGGCTCCTTTCAAACAAGTCACGTCCCTGCCTACTGCTGCTGCCTGATGTGGGTGACCCCGCGCCCCTCTGTGAGCCGGGTCGGTGGGGAACCCACCCCCACTGGAGTGCACGGGACCTTGACTGGGGCCGGGCTGTGCGGGAGAACCGGGAAGGTGTGCTCCTCTTGGGGTTTTTAGAATGATGATGTTTGAGGCTTGGAAGGGTGAGAGGAGTGGGAGACTGCAGTTCATTCTGGATAGTGGGGCTGGACCGAGGGCGCCCCAGAAGGTGTACGGGAGCACAGCCGCCAGCACGCGAGGGGCGGGAGAGGCTCCAGGCACAAGGGCGGGCCCAGGATTCTCCCGCCTCCGCTGATTGGTCAGGGGAGCCTCAGTTTTCTTGCCTGAAAAGTGGGGTAGTAGTACAGATTTCAAAGGGGGTTCCGCTAATTAGGTGGGATAAAATACGTAAAGCATCTGGGACGAAGTTCTTCCTTATGAAGATATAGTTCCCTTCCAGAAAGAAAAAAAAAGAAAAAGGAAAGAAAGGGAGAGGAAGGAACAGAAAGAAAGAGCAAAAGACAGAAAGAAAAAGAAAAAAAAAAGTAAGTAAGTTATAAATAGGACGGACTGGAAACTGCGGCTGGCTTCCCTCTCTTCGCTTCGTACTTTTGGAACATATGTATGTCTATCCAAAGTTCACATTCTTTCCAGAGCCTCCTTTTCTACCGTGGGAGGCGGTGCTGAGCCCTGGCGCCGACGCACAGACACGTATCAGCGATCCGCAAGGAGCAGAGCGGGACCTGAGCTGCTTTTAGCAGCCACTTGGGACACCGCCAATGAGCACTTGCCCCCGCCAGCTCCGCAACTACCTTAAGACAGGGAGGGGAGGCGGAGGCCTGAAGGGCCGGCGGCCTGGCAGGTTCATTTACGCTTGTTAGGACGTCCCAGGGGGTTGTCTTTCTCCTAGAATGGAGTGTTTATTTTTTAATTGATGTGCTGTTTCATTTAGCGCTTGTATGGAACTCATGCTGTGGCTGTAATTACTGTAATCTCGGGAACAAGCATTTCAGTTAGCCAGGAGGGTGGCAAAATACGTTCTCTCTCTCTCTGTCTCCCATTCTCTCCCCCCATTCTCTCTCTCTCCTCTCTCTCTCTTTCTGTTTCAGGATTTTTGCTGTTTGTCAGGTTTCATGGCAGGAATGAGTAGGACTGGAGAACCAAGGTTGTTGAGGGTGTGGGAACAGAGAAGAATTAAGGGTGCATTTGAGGCCAGTTCAGTTTTTTGGGGAGAGGGGGGTATGGTGGTGGTAGTTGTCTGTTTAAAAACAACTCTTGTCATGAAACAAAAATAATTAATTAGCAGCATTTGTATATTGCTTGAGCTAATGGAATCTGCGTCTTCCTCCTGTTTTCTCTAGCTTAGTTCAGCAACCTCATTATGCACCACATTCTAAACAGGCAGAACTACCTCTGCCCCCCGCCCTCACCCACCCTTGGGTTTTGGCAAATTTCTGTATTTTGGCCAAAAATTCTAGGCATATCTATCAGGCTGTATATCTTTTTCTTTTTTCTTTTAATTGAAATCTAGTTAAACCTCCTTATTCTGAAAAACAACACTTCCTTCCCACTTTTGTTTTGGAAAAACTAAACTCCGTAGGAATCAAATTCAAAGGCTTGAGAAATACTGTAGTAGCTAATTCAGCAGAAAATGATTTCTATTCAAAAATGCAAAGACTTGACCTTTACTTGGTCTTTTTTATGGATTCCTTTCCCCTTTCCTCCTATTTGGAATTCCCTTTTATGGTGTGCTGAATGTAGAAAGTCACCTCTTTGGTTAGTACCTTGTTCATCCTGGGCCATTCCCCAGGACAGTCAGCTGCAGAGCAACAACAGGTAATGGCAGGAGCCCTGAGAGCAGTGAGAAGGCAGTCCCCTCTGTGAGGACCCGCCTGGCACGAGGTTGCCCAGACCACGGATGGGGAGGGGCTGGTCTCCAAAAGCAACACAGGTGGTGAAAAGTTCTACTGCTTTTCTTCAGTAGGGAAACTGTCAAATAGCAAAGTTTAGAATTACACTATATAAATTTACTAGAATTAGGTAAAAACAAACTGACATTTGAAAATTGAGGCTGAAAATAGTTGGTTTTGGCTTTTAATCGGCATTTCAACTTTTTTTCTTTTTTCTTTTGAGACAAGATGAAAGCTCTGATGATGTGGAATGTGGAAATTTTTGGTAAGTATATTAAGCTTGCAGGAGAAAATAAGCAGACAAAAGTTCAGAGCTCTCAAAAATCATAGTACAAGCTATTTGGGAGATCTTACTGATTTGTGAGATTGAAACCATTTACGTAAAAATCATTAAAATTTACTTTTAATTGAGAGAATATAAGAGTAGCATTTAAAATTACTACTAAATGGCTACTTAACAATCTTTGAGAGCAGAAGAGACTTATGAAGCTAATTAGTGTATAAAAAGCAATGACAGCTAAAAGACACCAGAATCATTTATCAACATTGCTGGCTAAATAATGATCTTTTTTCCTCTTGTATGTAAAGCAGCTGTTTTTTAAGGGAGGGGAAATAGTTTTAGCAGTGACATAAATAATGTAGGAAACTTTCTAGAGGGATTTCTGAACAGATGTCTTGTTACTGAATAGCCTACAAGCATAATAATATATACAGTTGAGGCAGGAAGCTAACTCAGAGGAGGGAATATTTCATAAAACATTGGATACCAAATTAGATAGGAGACTATCAATATAGTGTATGTCTTGAATTTAGAAACTTTGGGGAAATTATGTTTCAGTGGATTATAGTTTAAAAATCCAACATAAAAATCTTGATGCCAGAGTGGGCCCATGTATCAATGTCAATAAAATGATTCATTCAAGATTAAGTGGAGAACCCTTTAGTAACTAATGAAAATTCTCAGGCATTATATAAAACAACAATTGTTTCTCCTAAAAGCTTATTTTCTTTCAGGGAAACAACCAAGTACTATATTATTAGAGAATATACAACTTGATAGGGTAATATTGGGGTTTCTTGGTGTTTTAAAATCTTTCAAAAAATTATGTTTTGAATCACCCACTACATAGATGGAAGAGAAGGTAGAGGTCAACTGGTCCTCCTTCAGTTGCTATTAGAATTAAAATGGGTGAGATTATTTTTATATTCTTCCATGTTAACATTAACCTCTATTAAAGATCACCCTCTTGTGTTTTCTCTACAACTAGGAAAAGGATCCTGTCAGAAGGAAGTGCTCTGCTGTGTCTGCTGTAAGAAGGCCCGGTTGTGAATGGATGGAGATAATGGAGCCAAACACAAATGACTGGCCAGGAGTCACATTCTCACTTTACATGCAGCTGCCATTTTAGAAAATGGCAATTATATTGTCATTATTTCATTTCATAATTCTTCTGGAATATGTTTTTGAAATCAATAATTATGCTTTTTCTTCATCCACACTGGAATATTGGCCAGATACCAAAACTCTTCATGCCATAGGATGCGTTGTGCTTTAGTTTGGGAACTTTCTGGTGCAGTTGACCAGTAAGTAAAACTGGATTAGTTAAGAAGGACACTTAATTACTATCATATGTCAATAAATCTGGAAGCAGGGAGTTCCACCATTGTGACTCCATGTTAGGCCTGCAGATAGGCTTCTAGCTCTTGGCTTCCCCTTTGGTTCCCTGGGGCCTCCCATTGTCAAGTCCTCACATTTCATGGGACCACAGCAGAGGCAGGAAGAGTGGCAGAAACTCCCCCTTTGCATCTGTTCCATTAGAAAAGAAAACCTTTCCTTGAAGATCATCCGCTTAGGTCCTACTGTTGGAACCTGCCATGCCACTCTTAGCTGCAAGGGAGGCTGTGAGAGTGAGGATCTGGAGGGTGGCTGGTGGCAGGGCTCTAGGAGTAAGGAAATCAAGGAAGTGAGAATGGCTGTTGAGAGATAAGCAAAAGTCAGGCACACATTGCTAGTTGAAATTAACTTTCAAGGAGTCTCATTTTGCCAACATGCCTCATCTTCCAGAGTATTTTGTTCAGGGCTATGAATTAAGTGTGATCTAGACCCAAGAAAACCTTGATATCTACATTTTTTTTTTCCTTTTGAAATTCACACAATACAATTCTCTGTACTGTTGGTGTGAAATAAATGTCCAACAGTTTACTACTTGTTTCACTCATAATGTGTATAAACAGGGTACCATAACTGCTTAGTTCCTTTTTGTTAGGTCCTTCCCTTCCCTTTTGGAGACTTCATTAAAAACAATGACACAATTCTGGAATATTACATTGTTTCTTTTAAGTTATATGATATGACTTTAAAAAATAGACAAATATAGACAATACAGAGAAACGGTGTTGAATCCTCTCTCTGAAGGGCTCATGGAAGTGAAAGAATCTTTATACTAAAAAATTTTGGGGGCATCTGGGTGGCTCAGTCAGTTAAACGTCCAACTTCGGCTCAGGTCATGATTTCAGGCTCATGAGTTCAAGCCCGCATTGGGCTTGGTGCTGACAGCTCAGAGCCTGGAGCCTGTTTTGAATTCTATGTCTCCCTTTCTCTCTGCCCCTCCCCCACTTGTACTCTGTCACTGTCTCTCTCAAAAGGCAAGAGTTTACTTCTGGTAACAATGATCCATTTTAAGTGATGGGGGTGCCTGGGTGAGTCAGCTAGTTAAACATCAGATTCTTGGTTTTGGCTCAGGACATGATCTCTTGGTTGGAGAGACTGACCCCCTGTTCAGGCTCTGTGCTGACAGTGGGGAACCTGCTTGGGATTCTCTCTCTTCCTCTCTCCCTGCTCCTCCCTCTGCTCACATTCTCTCTCTCTCTCTCTCTCTCTCTCTCTCTCTCTCTCCCCCTCAAAATGAAATAAATAAAAATTTAAAAAAATAAAATTATGGTCTGAAACCATAATAAAACTTACATGAGTAATACAATAATAACTATATGGGCACTAAGGGCATGGAAGTGGTGATGATGACAATGGCATTTCTTTCTATTTTGTTTATCTTTGACCAGGTTCAGGTAAACATATATAAATTTTTTTTTTTGAAAGAGAGAGAGTGGGGGAGGGGCAGAGAGAGAATATTAAGCAGGCTCCACACCTAGGGCAAAGCCCAGTGTGGGACTCGATCTCACGAACTGTGAGATCATGACCTGAGCCAAAATCAAGAGTCAGATGCTTAACTGACTGAGCCACCCAGGTGCCCCAACAGGCAGTAATTTTTTTAAGTGTATTTATTTATTTTGAGAGAGAGAGAAAGGGCACGTGCATGAGTTGGGGAGGGGCAGGGAGAGAGACTCCCAAGCAGGCTCTGCACTGTCAGCACAGAGCCCATGGGACTCCATCTCCAAGAACCTTGAGCCAAAACCACGAGTCAGATGCATAATCGACTGAGCCACCCAGGTGTCCCTACATGTAATTTTATTCAAGAGGTGACAGCACTTGTTTTTTTGTCTGGTGTGAGTCTTGCATGCTTTCTCAGAAGCAAATGTACTTCTAAATGATTAACCTTATAGTTTTCAGTAAGTTTAATTCATAGTATATTAATTTATAGAGACAAAATAAGAAAAAAGGGTGCAATTAGTATGTGAAATTTACTGAAATCATATCATATCACATTAATATGAACTCCTGGTGTGCTTTCCCAAAACAATTCTGTAGAGTTTAGTTTGGAAAGTCTTAGTCCAGAATGTGTTCAAAATATACTATCAAGTGAAATAAAGCAGGATATAGAACTATATGGTATGAGCCCAGTTATACTATTATGTATGTGTAGAAAAAAAAAACTGGAAGGAGTTCACAAAAATATTACTTATAGTTGTGGTTGAATTGGATTAATTAAGAGTAATCTTTATTTTCTTTTTTTTATAATGGTCTGAATTTTATACTGAGAAAAAATTATCTTGAAACAACCCCAGGTTTAGCATTTATTATGCATTATTTTTGGCTGTTCTTTTTTAAAATGTTTTATTTATTTGTTTTGAGAGAGAGAGAAAGACCGTGCAAGCAGGGGAGGGGCAGAGAGAGAGGGAGAGAGAGAGAATCCCAAGCAGGCTACACGTTGTCAGTGCAGAGCTGGATGTGGGGCTCAATTCCACAAACCATGAGATCAAGACCTGAGCAGAGATCAAGAGTTGGACACTTACCCAGGTGCCCCTGGGCTGTTCTTTACTTTCCATATTTTGTCTTTTTTCCTTACATGGATGAAAATTACCAGAGAGCAAGAATCATGTCTTAGTTATCTCTTTCTCCCCACAGAAATTCTATCCCATGTATAATACTATGCTGTCAAAGCATGTTAGTCGATTTACAGATTGACTTATTGTCCTTACCTTTGGTATGATTCTGTCTCCCAGTGCTCCAGAACTATCCTTCTGATTGAGAATCTGCAGTTTTGAATGTGGTGAGAGGGAGGAAAGGAGGAAGGAAGCTTGTTACTGCAGGGCCACAGAACTGGCATTAGAAGCAGAACTCTGGGGGTAGGTACCCATGGGGACAGGTAGCCTACAGCCTCTCTGAGCTTCACTTCTTCATGGTTAAAGTATGGAATGACACACATGAGTCCCCCATTGGTTGTGAGAGTTAGATATGCTACAAGCTAAAAGGCACCAAGCACAACGTCTGGAGTTAAATGAATTGAGCTTCATAAGAGTTTTCTCTTAATGCTAGAGTGATAGGAAATGTATCTATGACCACGAAATTACAGCTGCAAGATGAAGTTATCCTGATGTTATACTTAAATTTTTTTTTTTTTTATTGGGAGGAAGATCTTTTTTACCTCTCCTTCATAAATTCTATAAATATTTAGTACCGATTGTTTTGGTTATTATTGATGTGTAGCACTGACCCCAAATCTTGGTGGTTTAAAATAACCTTTTGTGTGTGTGTGTGTGCTCACAATTTTAAGGGTCAGGAACTTAGGAGGGGCTTGCAGACCTTGCTTGGGATTTCCCTTGTAGGACAACAGTCATCTGAGGACTTGACAGGGTTAAATGACCAAGGTGGCTGAATCAATCAGCTACCAGTTGATACTCTCAACTAGAACACCTTTGCGTGTACCTTCCAGTGTGGCAACATCAGAGTAGTTAGACTCCTTGGACCCCTTACAGGGTGGGGCATTCCCCAGAGTGAGCATCTCAAGAGAAGCAGGTGAAAATGGCATGAACTTTCTCTTTCTTTCTTTCTTTCTTTCTTTCTTTCTTTCTTTCTTTCTTTCTTTCTTTTCTTCCTTCCTTTCTTCCTTTCTTTCTTTCTTTTTCTTTTTCTTTCTTTCTTTCTTTCTTTCTTTCTTTCTTTCTCTTCCTTCCTTTTCTTTCTTTCTTTCTTTCTTTCTTTCTTTCTCTCTCTCTCTCTCTTTCTTTCTTTCTTTCTTTCTTTCTTTCTTTCTTTCTTTCTTTCTTTCTTTCTTTCTGATTTAGCAGCAAATTTATGCAGCACCCCTCTGCTGTACTCCGCTGGTTGAAGCTGTAAAAGCCAGCTCAGATGGAAGGAAAGTCAAACACATTGGGGTCCATATTTTAGAACTGCCACACCAAATAAGTGCTGGGTCCTATGTTAAATGTTAAAGCTATAAAGATAGATGAGACACTGTATTCGTCTGAGTTCTCCAGAGAAACAGAACCAATGGGATATATATGATTTATTCTGAGGAACTGGTTCATGCGATTTTGGAGGGTGAGAAGTGTCACATCTGGATCTGCAAGCTGGAGGTTCAGGAAGGCCAGGCGTGTAGCTCAGTCCCACTCTGAAGGCCTGAGGACAAAGGGGGCTGATGGTGTCATTCCCAGTCTCAGGGCAGGAGAAGACTGATGTGTCAGATCAAACAGGCAGAAAGGGGCTAATTCTCCCTTCCTTTAACTTTTGGTCTATCCATGCCCTCAGTGGATGGACAATGCCCACTCACACTGAGAAGGGCAGTGTGCTTTAGGATCCACTGATTCAAATGTTAATCTCTTCCAGAAAGGCCCTCAACAGACACACCTAGAAATAATAGTTAGCCAAATATTGGGGTACCCTGTGATCTAGTCAAGTTAACACATAAAATTAACCATCACAGATATTATTTCTTTTATAGGAAACTCACATGGGACAGCTACAGATATACAACTACAAAGCCATTTCATCGAAGTATTTACAAACTACATGGAAATAATATTAGGGAACAACTGAATGTGCTGAAAAGAGCTGGGAAAGGCCTTTGCAGAGGTTTTAGAGAATGATCACTGAGTTTGCTAATTTGAGGAGAGGCCTAATGTTCTAAGCATGTGACAGCATTTACAAATCTCCAAGATAATTGCCTTTGCATTTGTTACATTTGCTCATGTAACAGCAAGAACATTCCTTTAACAGAAACATTTTTATTTGCATTTAATCAGTTAATATAATTTGCACCTTTGGCAGGTTACATTTGGATAGACAGAGTTCAGTGTATGTTTTCAGCTTCCAATAACGAGATGCTAGCTCAAAGTGACCTAGAGGACACATTATCTCATATTACCTGGGATCTGGGGGTGGGATGGCTGCAAAGTTGGTTAATACTGTGAAACCATGATGCCCTAGAGATGGGGTCTTTTCTATTTCTTTCTGTGTTAGCCTCAGTATGTTGGTTAGTTTCCCTCATGGTTCCAAAGTGGTTGCAGATCACTGGTTACAGTTCATATCTTCACACACCAATATCCAGAGGTAGAAAGAGGAATATTGTCTGTGTCTCCAGCCTTTCCTGGAACAGAATTGGGTGACAGGTCACAACAGTGAGCCCTGCCTAGCTGAGGAGGGATCATTTGAACAAAATCAAGGCTTTTCCACCTAGGAAGAAGGGTAGGGGGACAGCCTTATGTAGGTAACCATGGGTCTCTGCTGGAACCCCACAGCCTGTTACACCACACATAAGAAGCTGGTATTTCTTTGGGCCTAGCTCCTATTGTCCAAGGTCAGACACTGTATAACCTAGCAGTCTTTGAAGAAGATTCTCGTGCTCTTTGTCAATTACCAGCAAAACTGAAGTCTGTTCTCCTCCTTTCCCCACAACTGTATGCAGCTGGGATCTGTTAATAAGATTCCAGTTATTTGTTTCACTAGAGCAATGTGTTTTGCTTAAAAGGATAGTATATTTCTGCTTTCAGAAATCCAGTTGCCTTTAGGGCCTCTTGGCCAGGCCAGGTTGGAGAATGGCTGTCTGGCAGAACGAGCTGGGTGGTTTGTAGTGTTTGCTCATGTCCCTGTCTCACCACAAACTCCCTGCAGGGCAATTACTTGAAGGAACACCTTACTAAACAGCTGGGAAGCATGACTGTTAAGGACTGCCAGAGATGAAAATTTATTTCTCACCTGTGTGGTTTCCAGAACCACATGGCTCCGAGTAATGAAAAGCTTGCAAGAAGCTGCAGAGAAAGTAGAATCCAGGGGAACCATATGGGTGTTTCTGTAGTTATGTCCAACTGCCTGCAACCAGTGCCCCCAAACAAACCCATGTCTAGAGAATTATGACCCATGAAAGATTGTACTTTATCTCTCCTCTAGCATTTTGTGTCTTATTCAATTTCACGTTCTGTATATTATTCCTATCTTTACAACATTCATGCTTCTTAGGAGAATCTTTGTGGCATAATGACTGAGCAATGTTTCTGTATTGATCTTGGCAATTGCCTTTCTTCTGTAGCTGCTAGTTCAAGGGGTTCCTTGCTTACGCAATCTTGCCTACAAACCTTTTAGTAGAATGTGATTACTGGACTTGTTAGGACAGGGTTTTCTACCAGGAGATTCCCCTGTCTCACCCAAGGTAAACCAGATACACCTAGGTGGCTTTTCATGTTACCTATTTGCTCCCACTCCCTTTTGTAACTCTGTGCCTCAGTAAACTACTGTCACTCTTGGGGGAAAAATCGCTCTTCAGATGTATTTTCTTTATCATGTTCTGCCACTTTTGGGAGCTTATAAGGAAGGATTCTCATTTTACTTGTTAGCCTATTACCCGGTTGATTATTAAATCATTATGTTTTCCAATGGGATCCATGTGGTCTCTGAATTCCTATTTCAAAAAATATGTCTATCTTCACATCTCCCGTGGCAGCATCTCTTCATTTTGTATGTCTTTGGTCTTATCCTCCAGTCTTAAAATAAATAGAACAAAACAATTCACCTTATGTTTTATCTGTCAAAAATCTGAAAAGATTCATTTTCCATTAGGATTCTATTGGAGTTTGGTTACCTTGTGGTAATAAAATATCAAGGTTTCTGCTGGAAGGTAATCCATTGAAATTATACATCCCGATTTTTTTTATTAGAGTAAAAAATGTAGGTAAAACTAAGAGTGAACCCTAACCTATAATTCATAATTGCAGAGTGATGAATGTGAGCCTTGTTCCTAAATCCTCCAAGTGAGCAATGAAAACTGTACTTAGGCAACGAAGTTTGGATTCTCTACAAATAGTTACTATAGGGAATAGTCACTTCACTTAAGAATAGGAGTGACCAGAATAAGGATGGAAGTAGTTTGATCTGTGTTACATTGGTAGTGTATTGGAGGATAGTGAAGGAAGACTGGATGGACAAGGTTGGAGTAGAATAATAATGTTATACTGCCATTTATCGCATGCCTTTGATGTGTGAGGCTTTGGGCTTGACTTTTTTTTTTTTTTATTGTTTAGGATGTTTTGGCTATTAGTAACTGTTTGCTCAAACTGGCTCATGCAAGATGAAAATTTATTTTCTCACATAACAAGAAGTATAGAAGTAGGGTAGATTTCCAGGCTGGTTGATACAGGTTTTCAAAATTCATCAAAGAACCAGGTTCTTTCTGTCTTCTCTGTCCTGCCTCCCTGAGGGTGTTGACAGTGGTGACCTCAGGGTCACAAGATGGCTGTAGCAGTTCTGGGCTTCATGTCTAGAGACAATATCCCATGAGGTACAACAAACAAACAAACAAACAAACAACAACGGGGCTATTTCTTTTCCCTTTCTTAGGAAGACACCTTTCCTCAAAATCTGGAATACTACATGGCTGTATTGGGCTGGACCCCCATTCCTAAACCAATCATTGGTAAAAGAAATGGGACTACCACACTGACTTAAAGAAATCAAGTTTCCCCATCTCCTGAGCTGACAGTTAGCTGACTTTGTTTAATTTCAAATAGACTAAACCGGAGTTTCCAATTTCCCACAGTTTCACCAACACTGGGGAGATCACACTATCGGTCTAATTTTACAAAGGAAACTCATTTTTTAAATCTGTGTTTCTCTTTGCTAATGGTATATATTTTTTGACCATTCGCATTACCTTTTCTACAAATTACTTCTTATTCTTTGTCCATTCTTTCCTCCTGCATTGTTTTGCCATTTCTTTATTTATCTTGATTTGGTGAAGTCCTAAAAATGTCTTGGATATTCATCCTTTATGCTTTGAAGATGTTTTCTCTTGAGTCTGTGGCTTATATTTTTGTTTTCTTATTATATCTTTGGTAATACAGAGTCTTAAAAATTTTAATCTACTCAAATATATCAGTCTTCTCTTTTTTTATTTTTTGGTCTTGTTTAAGAAATCCTCCCCTAACATGTAAAGTTATTTATGCTATATTTTTTTTCCTAAAAGTTTTGAGGCTTTTCTTGTCATATTTAGGTTTTAACCCATATGGAATTTATTTTTGTGATTCATGTGAAGTAGGTATCTAATTTTATTTCTTTGCTTATGCATTGCCAGTTAAGAATATAGTTACTCAATGGTCCATTAATTTTCTTCATTTGTAAGGTCACCTCTAGTGTATACCTGTACACTTATATGTACCTAAGTTTGTTACTAAGTTCTATCCAGTTACACTAATCTATTTTTTACCTCTGCACTAACACATATTTTAATTACTGTGGTTTTATAAGCTTTAGTTTCTAGTAGGTGAGGACATATTGATCTTGATTTTCAAAACTATCCTGGTTTTTTACATCTATTTTCTTCCAAGAATTTCAGTACCACTTTGTTTAAATTTTTGTGAAAACACTGTTGTGTCTATGGCTTTGTTTCCCCATTAGTCCTAATTTGTACCATTTGAATAATTTTCTTAAATAATCTTGTCGGAAGTTTGTTCATTTTTTTTAGTCTTTTTTAAGGAATTTGTATTTAGTTTTGTTGAATCTAACTTTTATTATAATTACTCTTTTGAATCAAGAATTATTTAGAAGTGTTTTTTACTTCTAATTTTTATCATGTTTTAGTTAGAGAACGTATTCTGTATGATGTAGATTTTTTTAATGAGTTATGGCTCTGTCTAATGTCAAGTTTTGTAAATGTTCTATGTGTGGGGGGAAGGTGTATGATTTTCCCTGTTGTATGCAGGGTTCTAGAAATGAAAATTGAAAAATTTAAGTTAAAATATCCTATTGAAATTGTGAATTTCTAGGTTCTTCCCAGTAAATCCAGTTTTAGACTGTGTTGCTGGGTGCATAAAGATTCAAAATTCTTAGATTTCCTGGTGGATTGCTCCTTTCATTATTGAGTAATAACTCTCTTTATTCTTAATCATTCGACCCCCTTAAAGTCAATTTTGCTGATGGTTATATGTTTAGATGCGGCTTTGCTGTTGTTATTGCTAGTATTTTTCAGAGATTTAACACCCCCCTTGCTTTTACTTTCTTTTTTTTCTTTCAGTTTTTCTATGTCATTATGTTTAAAATGAGTCTCTTATTAACAAAATATAACTGGATTTTCAAAATACGATCTGGAAGTCTCTGTATCTTATCTAGGAAATTTAGTTTTCTTTACATTTGTTATGATTACTATTATATTATATTTCATCAAATCTAAGCTGTGATTGATTGTAAGATGCAACATCATTTAAGTTACTATTAAGAAACAAAAAATATAAGAATTAAACAGTGACACAATGTTTATTTGAACCTTATTCAGAGCCCTTTTATAGTTAGTTATAGATATTTAAAAATAATATGTTGATCTTATGTATAAATATAAAGGAAATAAATGAATAAAGTATTTCTAAAAGCCATCATATTCAGAGTCTAACTCTTCTCAATTAGTTTTTGACTTAGGGTTACCAAAATTTGTGTTTGCCTGGCCCTATCACCCTCTGTGCTATCAAAAGCAGCATTTCTCAAAAGAACTAAAATAGAATAGAATGGGCTCTTCTACTGACTTGGCAATTATATAGAATAAACCTCTTTTTGAATCTAGCTTTGGGAATGTTGTTAAACCTGTTTGATTCATCACCTTCTCATCACTCTCTCCCCACAACTGTTTGGTTCTTAACACTTAAAATACTGCTCTACTATTTTTTGCAGGTTTTTCTTCTGAGGTACTGACACCAGTGCAAGTTTTGGTGCTGGCACTTTGATGTTCATGTATACATAGTCATTGACATCCATGTTACAGCTTCTGCCTGGCCAACAGTAATTTTAAAACACCATCAGTTGAAATACACATTCTGATTTCAGAGATGTTAAAACGTGAATGCATGTGCAGCTTAGAATGGATGAAACATTTTATAATTTAATTACATACAAAGATGAAAGTTATTTTATGCTTTATTCTGATTTCTCTTTGACATACCTTTTTTTCTGGAATAAGTTCCCACCTTTCCTGCCTATCATTGGATCAAGATTTCTTTAGTCTCCATTACTAGACTGGAAGTTACACATTTTATTTTATTTTATTTTGTAAACTAAGTTTTTAACATCCATATTTGACTTAATAAAGTTATTCAGTATCTCTATTCACTTCTTTTTTAAAAATTAAAGTGTAGTTTATATACAATGCTATATTAATTTCAGGAGGACAACATAGTGATTTGACAATTCTATACATTAATACTTACCATGATTAGTGTAGTTCATCGTCTGTCACCATACAATGTTACTACAATATTATTGACTATACCCATATGCTGTACTTTTTATCCCCATGATTTATTTATAATTTATTTATAACTGGAAGTTTGTACCTCTTAATCTTCTTCACCCATTTTACCCACCCCCAATTTTCTCCGCTCTGACAACCACCAGCTTATCTCCTGTGTTTATGATTCTGCTTCTGTTTTTATTTGTTGTTTTTTAGATTCCACATGTAAGTGAAATCATATGGTCTTTGTCTTTCTCTGTCTGACTTATTTCACCTAGCATAATACCCTCTAGGTCTATCCATGTTGTTACAAATGGCAAGATCTTATGTTTTTTTTATAGCTGAGTAAACTTCCATTATGTATATATACCGTATCTTTTTTATCCATTCATTTATCGATGGACACTTAGGCTTCTTTCATAACTTGCTATTGTAAACAATGCGGCAATAAACACAATGGTGCATATATCTTTCTGAATTCATATTTTTGTATCCTTTGAGTAAATTACTGGATTATATGGTATTTCTATTTTTAATATTTTCAGGAAGCTCTATACTGTTTTCCACAGTGGATGCACCAGCTTGCATTCCCACCAATAGTGCACAAAGATTCCTTTTTCTTCACATTCTCACCAACACTTGTTCCTTGTCTTTTGATACCAGTCATTCTGACAGGTGTAAAGTGGTGCCTCATTGGGGTGTTGACTTGTATTTCCTTCATGATGTTGAGTATCTTCATGCATCTGTTGGCCATCTGTATGTCTTCTTTGGGAAAATATCTGTTCAGGTCTCTGTCCATTTTTTAATTGGACCACCCATTTTTTTTTTTTTTTTTTTTTTTTGGTGTTGAGTTCTAAGTTCTTTATATATTTTGGCTATTAACTCCTTATTTGCAAATATCTTCTCCCATTCAATAGGTTGTCTTTTCATTTTGTTGGTGGTTTCCTTTGCTGTTCAGAAGCTTTTTATTTTGATGTAGTCCCAATAGTTTATTTTTGCTTTTGTTTTCCTTGCCTGAGGAGAAGTATCTAGAAAAAATGTTGCTAAGGCTGATGTCAAAGAGATTACTGCCTAGGTTTTCTTTAGGAGTTCTATAGTTTCAAGTCTCAAATTTAGGTATTTAATCCATTTTGAATTTATTTTTATGTATGATGTAAGAAAGTGGTCCAGTTTTATTCCTTTGCACATAGCTGTCCAGTTTTCCCAGCACCATTTGTTGAAGAGATTGTCTTTTCCCCAATATATATTCTTTCCTCTTTTGTCAAATGTTAATTGATCATATTAGTGTGGGTTTATTTCTGGACTTTCTATTGTGTTCTATTGATCTATGTGTCTGTTTTTGTGCCAGTACCATACTGCTGTGATTATTGTAGCCCTGTAATATATCTTGAAATTTGAGACTGTGATACTTCCAGCTTTGTTCTTTCTCAAGATTGCTTTGGCTATTCAGGGTCTTTTATGGTTTTATATAAATTTTAGGATATTTGTTCTAGTTCTGTGAAAAATACTGTTGGAACTTTGATAAGAATTGCATTGACTCTGTAGAATGCTTTGGGTAGTATGGACATTTTACCAATTAATTCTTCCAACCTGTAAGCATGGTATATCTTTCCACTTGTTTGTGTCATCTTCAGTTTCTTCAATTCTTTCCATTGTTTGTGCTGTCCGTTATAGTTTTCAGTTTCCACGGTCTTTCATCTCCGTGGTTAAATTTATTCCTACATATTTTATTCTTTTTGGTAGATGGAATTGTTTTAATTTCTCTTTCTGCTACCTCATTACTGGTGTAGAAACAACAGATTTTTGTGTATTAATTTTGTATACTGCAACTTTACTGAATTTATTTATTAGTTATAATAGTTTTTTTTTTGTGGAGTTTTAGAATTTTCTGTATATAGAGAATTCTTCCTTACCAATCTGGATGCCTTTTATTTCTTTTTCTTGCCTGATTGCTATTACCATGATTTCTAGTATTATGCTGAATAAAAGTGGTGAGAGTGAACATCTTTGTCTTGTTCCTGATCTTAGAAGAAAAGCTGTCAGTTTTTCACCAATAAGTATGATGTTCGTGGTGGATTTGTCACATATGGCCTTTATTATGTATGTTTTCTCTAAACCTATATTGTTGGGAGTTTTTTTTTAATCATGAATGAATGTTGTCAAATGGTTTTTCTACATCTATTGAGATGATTATATGGTTTTTATCCATTCTGTTAATATGATATCTATTCACCTCTTTATTTATTTAAAAAAATTTTTTAACATTTATTTATTTTTGACAGAGAGAGACAAAGCACAAGCAGGGGAGGGGCAGAGAGAGAGGGAGACACAGAATCTGAAGCACTCTCCAGGCTCTGAACTGTAAGCACAGAGCCCAATGTGGGGCTTGAACTCATGAACCGTGAGATCATGACCTGAGCTGAAATCAAAAGCTCAACAGACTGAACTGCCCAGGCACCCCACTATTTACCTCTTCAGCAATTCATTACATTTATTGCTTTGACTCTACTGCCTCTTCATTTCATATGTTGTTTTCTAGTATTATAGTTCCAACTTGTTTTTAATCATCCAAACTAGTCATCATCATTATTATTGCCATAATTTTTTATGATCAATACTCATATTTATTGACACTTCTAACCATGTCTTTTCTTAGCTTTCCTCCTTATATCTGCTTCTTCAAAACACATTGCCTCGGGGCGCCTGGGTGGCGCAGTCGGTTAAGCGTCCGACTTCAGCCAGGTCAGCCAGGTCACCATCTCGCGGTCGGTGAGTTCGAGCCCCGCGTCAGGCTCTGGGCTGATGGCTCGGAGCCTGGAGCCTGTTTCCGATTCTGTGCCTCCCTCTCTCTCTGCCCCTCCCCCGTTCATGCTCTGTCTCTCTCTGTCCCAAAAATAAATAAAAAACGTTGAAAAAAAAATTAAAAAAAAACAAACAAACAAAAAAACACATTGCCTCTTTCTTCTGTGTTCAGTTCCTTTCTTCATGAGATATATCTCTTCATGTTTCAAGGTTAGTAAAGTGGATCCAAGAAAGGGTAAACTTCTGGGACTTATTCTTTTAAAACTATAGCAGTCAGCCTAGTCATTATGGTGCCCAAAGTGTCAGCCAGCATGATTTTTCTTTGTGCAGTTTTGGAGTTCTGTCTGCAAATACCACACAAAATGTTATGGTATCATTTTTCCTAAATGATTTAAATATAGTATGAATTTAGTTAGTAATTACTCTTTTTTTGAAACATTCAGAATCTAGTGAATTATCATTTTGAAACTGACATAAGCAGAGATTAAATTTTTGTCACTTCCGTTCATCCAGTCCAAATTTTTATCTTCTAAAATTTCTGATGTTTCCGCAGTGTATCACATAAAGTTAGTCCACTGTCAGCAGGGACTGACTATTTTATTATTCTCTGTCTATACCACAGCTTTGTGGTTCTGTGGGAAAGGAGTTCTGCTAGACAAAATACCAAAGTTATCTCTTTGGCATGCTCATGTAACTTACAAAGAGCAGGGCAAAGGATGCTTCATTTTGTTGATCAATTAGAATAAAATAAACAGAAACTAAGAATGAAAACTCTAGTTTTGTAATAACAGTTATAATTTTTTCAGAAATCATGGAATATTAGTGATGATAATTATGTAATATTATTTTCTTATTGATTTTTTGAATCTGTGCCAAATGCTATGTTTCTATGATTGATTTATTATCTTGAAGACAAAACTTAAACTATGATGACAAAACAAAAAATTTTAAAAATATAGTTTTTCACTTAAGTGTCAATTTGCAGTTTTAAGAATTCTATGCTTTTCTTTCCCAGTCTCTTATTCTTGTGTGAATACGTGTACAGTTCCACTGTAGAACACATACACACACACCCTCACACACACAAACACCATTATTCACTAGATAGAAAACCATTTTCCTACAAGGATAAAATAGGTGTGCACTGGGGTGCCTGGGTGGCTCAGCTGGTTAAGTGTCTGACTTAGCTCAGGTCGTGATCTCAAGGTTCGTGAGTTTGATCCTTACATTGGGCACTCTGTTGTCAGTGCAGATCCTGCTAGGGATCCTGTCTCCCTCTCTCTCTGCCCCTCCCCCACTTATGCTCTCTCTCAAAAATAAATAAACGTTTAAAAAATAAACAGGTGTGTACTGCTCATCTACACTATGACTCATCATCATTCTACATTTTGAGAGACTGTCTAATCTCTGAGAAAATGTTAGCCTCTTAGATTTTTTGGTTTGACATCACGCAACTATTGGACTAAGATGGGGTGTGTACAGTGATTTCCATAAAGTTTCTTGATTGAGAGGTGTGTGTGGGGTTGTTATTTAAATTATGACATTTAGAGCATCACATATCCTTTGTTAAGTGTGGAATTCTTCCTTGGTGAAATAATATTGTAACCGATGCAGGTGTAAAATATTTTGCTGCTAACATTAAAATTTTTCTTCCAATTCACTGAACAATGCAGTACACTAGATAAAATAATTGACTAAAACTCAGAAAAATATTAAAACAGTTCACAAATTTATTATATGATGACTGTTACTTATTGGCAGCAACGGAAAGCAAAACAACTGGTCTGACACAAATAATCTGGAAAGTAAAGTCAAGAATCTGTAATCTGCCAGAACGTTTCCCATATGTCACTGAAATATTAACATATACATAAAACTTTCCTTATTTGATAAATTAATTTTCTAATAAATATTTGGATATTATAGTGAGAATTCTGTAAATATTTAACTTTGAGTTCACTCAATTTTCCTTAAAGTGAATGAGACTATTCTGTAGCCACATTTTTAGTCCATTCAATGCTGTTTAATGTTTATTCCAACTGTACCACTAAAAGTTTCAATTAATACTGACATGTTAGTTTCTGAGAGTGTGTTTATTCTAAAAGGTCTAATTTTTTATTGAGCAAAGATGATTTATTTGCTTGAGTTTGGTAGGCACTGCTTTTATATTTAGAAGCCTATTTCATCTAATAAGATGTTAAGAGTGCTGACTTATACACGTAGACAATATTGATTCTGGTGTTCTTCTCTGAACTCCTTTCATTATCTCTTATACTGTATTATTGACATATAGCTATTTGTGCGTGATAACTTGCAGCTCTAATTCCCTTCACTTCTTTTTACCTCCTCCTGGGTTTATTTACATGCAGCATTGCTGCTAATTAGCTTCAGGGAGGGAGGAGGGAGATTTCTGTACATCTCTTCGTTGCGGTCCCATGAAAAGCCAGTCCCTATACCTGGGAGGAACTCCATCTTTCACTCATTACCTTCAGTAAACAGAGCCTGTCCCTCCAGTGACCAACTGCTGTGTTCACAGCTTCCAGTGAGGAACGGAGCAATTTGCCAAATTAATTTTCCCCCCTTCAAGGTAGTTCTCGGTGGGTAATGCCTATGTATATGCACTCTTAACTGGATGCCTTCTTATAAGTATGCTTTCCAAGATGGAAAATTTGGAGATGTAAAAGGAACATCTTTTCTGTCCCTTGTGACTGATTTTTCTAGATTATTGAAAATTGTATTTTTGTGGTTACATTGTACAAATGTTTTTGAAGAGCCTTGGTCAATTTTGAATTGGTTTGTTTATACTGAGGGTTTTTATCTGGTCACTGCATGGTAATAAAGAAGACAATAGGTTCTGACAATGTTTTTTCATAGGTATTTTGTGCTGGGGGAAGGGCTGACAGCCTTACATGCTGCCATGTTGTCACTCACAACTTTTGAGTTTCTTTCTGTCTAGACAGAGTACCCATAGTTGTAACATCTAGGCATTCCTATTTAATTATTTTTCCCCCCAGCAAAAGCCACGCTGAATTTTTCCAGAAGTCAGAATTGACTAGGTGAGATTCTGTGTCTACATGAGCTTCCTGGAAAGGTTAACACACTTTCCTTCTTGAAATCTCTTTAGGGCAGACTGAGGAATTTTTACTCAGACTTCTTTCCACATACAACATCAATAAATATGGAAATTAAAGCTTCAAATCTCACTTCTGATGAAACAATATGCTGTCTAAATTCAGTTAATTGCAAGGTACTTAGTGTTGAAAAACAAAGATATGCTAATCTTATTAAAATGTGCCTAGTTAAATTTAGCTATAAATTCCATTCAGGGACCCCTGCTTTATACATTGTTCCAAGTCAGAATGTCTGGAAAGAAAACCACCCACTGTGCAGGATACAGAGTTACTAATTTGGAAAGGTGAAAAGTTTAATTATGAGTCTATTTTCTGGGGAAAAAGTGAAACAAGGCTGAATTCTTAATTTTTTTTGTTTGTTTAGATTAAACCATCTGAAGGACTCTTTCACATTGTTTACATTCATATTACTCCGACAGTAAGAAAAGCTTTTAACATTTTTCTCTGTTTCATTTGAATTGAGGTTGTTTTTAATATATACAAATGAGGGAAAGAGTCTTAACTGAAGTAGAGTTCAACACTGTTTAGACAGATTTGAACAATTTTTAATTTTCCAGACAAAGTGTATAGCAGGTTAAAACCTAACTAGGCATTAAGAGACCAGAGTTTCAATACTAACATTTTTGCCCATCTTGGTAGGCAAGATTGTAGGCATTACAGAGCCTTTCTATATTTCAATTTCTTTATATATAATCTGGGATAAAACAATGATGTATTTAAAAACAACTTTTATTTTTATTATAAAATAAAATATATGTTCTTTATAGAATACTTATAACACTTATAAAATTGGTATATATGTATATATACATATATATTTACATACACACATGCACTCTACTATCCATAATCCAATCACTCAGATATAACTCTATTCAATGTTGGTTACATTCCTAGCCACATAGCCATTCATCTATGCACACCTGCATGCATATATGCATCTGAGCATCCATTAGCAAATAAAAGATCATACAGTAGCTATTTTTTATAAACATCTATATTCAATTGCTTTATGATGACTATATTTTCATATTATTAGATATTCTTTGAAAATATGATATTAATTTTTTTAAAAACCACCCATATGTTATTGAACTAGGACAATATTGTTGGGTGTTTGGTTTGTCTCATTTTGCTTTGCAAGGATCCTGCAGGGAAAATCCCCATGTGATATATTCTTAGGCACATCTATGGTTATTTACAAATCTGATTGTGGCACTCCTTTTGCCCCTCAAGTCAAATCATGGTCTGATATACAGAGACCTCTAGCATTCATTAGAGGTCCCCTGCCAACATTTGCTGTTGGTAGCTTCCTTGCCCACTGGCTTCAGTTACACAAACCCACTGTCGTTTCCAGAACTCACAGTGTGTCTCCTGTCGGGAATTTATTTCTTCATCTCACCAATCTGGCTAACTTAAATTTATTCTCCAAATTTAAACTCGTGCATCATTTCCTTTTGGAATTGCATCTTGAGCCCCATTTCTCCCACTGCACATTTTTGAGCAGTGCCTCCTCTGTACTTGGCCACTGGGATTCCATTTATCTTCTATTATAGCACTTACGCTCCATCAAAATGGCAGAGCTTCCTGTGTACTTCCCCTCCTGGATGTGAGGGTGGAAGTTATGCTTTGTGCATTGCTGTATTTCCAGCAGGTGGCACAGTAATAGGCACATATTTGATGCACAATAAACATTGGTTGAATGAAAAAATTAATGAATATTCCATTACATTTCTTGTGTGGGTTAGACACCATTCAGTTAATGAAGGAGAGGAACATACTTGGGAGAGAAAAGGAAATAATAGGAAATCCTACACTAGGTTTCTGGATATCTGGATAGAATACTATGTTCAAAAGTTTGTTAAATAATAAACATAAGTATTATAATGTATTATGCAAGAAAGTGTATTGAATACATTAGAAACTTGGGTGGGGTAGGGGCATAGTTTCTGAATATATCAAGCATACCTTTGTACCACTATCTCCATTTTATCCCAGCTGCTACTACAATGACCAGTTCTCTGCAAGCTCCAACCAGTTTTGTGCAGGTGTAATCTGATGGTGTAATCACCTCAATATATGGCAGTTCCTGTCTCTACTAGTCTTAGAGCTTCCCTGAGTGGGATGCCTAACCATGAGAATTGGCTCAACACTCAAGCATAAGCAACTAAGAGTGTGAGTGTGTGTTGGGGGTGGGGAGGAGTTAATGGGGAGTTTTGCCTGAGGTGCCACCCTTGACCAACAAGGGCAAAAGCCAATGAATAAGCTTTTCCCCTTTACCTCCCCCAGGCAGGCAGTTATGACATGCATCTCAATGAGACTCCTCAGAAGGTCCTGGCAGGATTCAGCACCAGTTGCCTGCAGCAGTGGCCAATTCAATTACACATCCCTACAGCTGCTATCCCTTTGGCCCTGTTTCATCCTTCCTAATCCTTCCCTTCTGTGTCTTGGGGTCACTTCCCAATTAAACTACCTGCACACAAGCCTTTGTCTCAAGCTCAGCTCTCAGGGATATCCAGTCTAACAAGGACCTTTACAGTTTCTGGCTTAAAACTATAGGGAGGTCTCATGCTCTTGTACTCCAGAAAACTACAATTTTCAAGAAGAAAGATTCTTTAAAAGTATGGAAAATAATTTGGTTGTAATGTGTTTATTTCTCCCTTTTTGAAGACCCAGAATTTTTGGATTTTTTATAATGCCTTCAGAAAATAAGAATTATTTTTCTTGCCTCTGAGAATATACCTAAATACTGTATAAGTTTAATACTGAGGGATTTAGCTGTTGATATCTTTCCTTGGTTTTATTAATTAACCATATATTGATACTATTATGCTTGTGGTAATTGACATCCTTTTTTTTCTGAGCTGTTTATTTTAGGAAAGTCTTATTTGACTATATCAATTCTAATTGAAATCCTTTGCTTAAAGAGGGAATATTAGTGAGTGTACTTAAAATTTTCAAAATGGTTAGGCATCTAGGTGCTGTAGTCCTAAGAATTCATCCCATTCACTTACCACAGTAAATTCTTATATGGCAGGCATTATGTCATGTACTCAGGTTACAATAGAAGTTTGAAGTGGTTCCTGCTCTTAAGGTGCTGGCAGGTTGGAGAGAGGCCTCCTTGTAATAAGCAAATGCGATGGAGTCCTGTGGGTCCCATGCCAGAGCAGGGCACTGCCTAACAAGAGGGAGTGGAGGATTTTACTGGGAGTAGAAAGTGGGAGGCAGAGTAGTCCATGAAAGCTTCATAGAAATGCTAACATTTGGGTCTCATCTTAAAAGCGATGCCAGGGACTCTGAGTAGGGTAGGTCAATCCAGGACGAGGGGGGACAGTATAAACAAAAACAGAAGCACCTGGGAGGTGGTGGGAGATAATATGACTTGGATTTTATTATGTAGGCACTGGGAGCCACTGAAAATAATTAGGCAGGAGGATGATTTGACCAGCAACGTGGCTTATTATAGGTGAGAACAGAGACAGGAGCATTAATTTCAAGACTTGGCAGAAATTAAGATGAAAGGCACTGAAGTCCTGGGTCAAGACATCATCGGAGGAAATGGAGAGAAGGGCTTGTGTGGGAGTAATGTATTTAGGGAGTCAGTATTTAGGGCCTCCCATTGGTTGGGAGCAATGAGTCAGTCTGCTTTGCTGAGTCTTAGGAGAATTTATTGGTCTTATAGTGCCCTAATGGGCGTTAGCCCCTGAGAATGGGGGATGTAAGGCCCTAGGCTCATCTATAAAATTTTCACAAATTTTTATATCAGCTTTGTCCTTTGTTCATGTTTTTTTGTTGTTGTTTAAAACAATTTTTTTAATTGTTTACTTTTGAGAGAGAGGCAGAGTGTGAGTGCAGAAGGGCAGAGAGAGAGAGAGAGAGAGAGAGAGAGAGAGACAGAATCTGAAGCATGCTCCAGGCTCTGAGCTGTCAGCGCAGAGCCTGATGTGGTGCTGGAACTCACCAACTGGGAGATCATGATCTGAGCCCAAGTAGATGGCTCAACTGACTGAGCCACCCAGGTGCTCCATCCTTATTCATGTTTGATTACCTGTTCCCAGGTTGGCAAACTTCATGCAACCCTCCATCTTTATAACAAGTGATGAGATACAGGGAGTGAGCTTATAGATATAACTTTTGCACACATTTCAGAGATGTTTTTCTTAAAAGTCTCATACAGGAATCCTACTGCTTTGGAAGTGGTACCACTCAGTTCTGACCATAGACCCAGAGACAGTGGATAGCTGGACCTGGGTGATTCTAATATCATGGTTTTAATGATCTTTCTTCTGTTTTTCTTAACGTCCAACATGATTACATTTAAACAGCGCAAACCTCCATAAACCATAATACAAATAGAGAGCAAGTAAAGGCAAATGTTTTCAAGTGAAAAGGGGAAAGAAGAAACTATATTCACATCTGTATATGACTACACACTTATAGAAGATACATGCTAGTATTTTTTCTGAATACATTCTTATTATTTTCAGAAAAATTGAATTTTTAAAATAGTACATGCATTGAAACAATTTAAAATTGATTCTTTAGGGAAAGCATTTGTTCAAGTAAATATAGTGTAACTGAGTCTAATACAAAAGTATAAGCTCTTAGAATGCAGTAATAATAATAATAGTTTACCACTTGTATAAAAAGGTAAACTATATGCTAATATATATGTATGCATGTGTGTGAGCTTTGTACACACAACACACACTGATAGATACATTACATCTATCTTTATATATATATATATATATATATATATATATATATATATATATGAATATGATGTGTCTGTATAGCAAACAATGTAACAAAATAAATTCACAGATAACAACATTCAGTGGATATCTGTAATGATAAACCAAGTCATAGTACAAAGTAAAATTGACCACTATGATAAATTGATTACATAAATGACCCCAAATTTTCACTGCTTCCTGTATCCATACCTTTGGCAATATGATCTTGCAGCTACTTCCAGTGAAGGATGAACTATATCTTCCCATCCTAAATCTGGCCTACTTTGTGAATCATACTGGCCAACAGATTGTGGCAGAAGTGACCATGTGCCACTTTTGGCCCCAAGAAGACTTGTCCATTTTTGCTAGGTCTCCTCGAACCCTGTCACTGCAATGACAGCAAGTCTGGGACAGTCCACTGGAAGATGAGAAAGTACATGGAGGACAGCTGAGTTTTCCCCACCTGAGACTATCCTAAAATAGCCAGCTCCTGGTCAACCCACCCATGAAATATAGACTTTTGAGTGACCCACCAGAATCACCCAGTGAACCTAGAGACTCGTGAGCAAAAGATAAATGTTTATTGTTGTAACCATTGATGATTTGTTTTTGTTATGCAGCATTACTATGGTGATAGATAAATGAAAAAAATACATTCTTAGATGTATAGATGCATATATAATAATAAAATTGGTATAAAGCAAGTAGCAAAAACAGTAAATTGGAATGAATTTCAAGATATGGAGACTAATATTTTAATATAAGTCAGTACAAGCAAACAACAACAAAAATGAATTTGAAGGAATGTTAGCCTCATGGATGCCCTAACACATAGTAACTGAATAATAGCTCTACTGGCAGTAGGAAAGTATGATTTAATTTAAATAATAGAAACTAGAATTTTTGTTAACATTATAGCTAATGAAAGTGCAAAAATACAAAAACATTTTTTAAAATTTCTCTACTTTCTCAAAATTTAGAGAATCATCATTTTGAGTTATCACTCTTCCATGTGATTTACTTAATCAATGGTATTAACTGCAGTACAAACAATTGCTTTTATTTTCCAACAGTAAAGTCATTACTATTTTGAAACACTCATGTATAGACAAATGATGTGTGATCTTTTATTACCAACCTTCTTAAAATCTTAGAATCCTGGAGGAGGCAGTATACTCCCAGACACTTAAGATGGGAAAAAAGCACATGTAAGGGAAGGTAAATATTATAAAGGAAACTGAAGAAGAACCATCAGAAATACAAGAGGAGATCCAGAAGAGACAGCCAAAGGAGAATGCAATTTGTAGAAAAGAGTAGTCGGCAGGGTTAAATGTTGCTGAAAGGTTCAGATGATACAAAAAAGTATCAATTCAATTTGACAACATGCCATTAGCGATCTTAGAGTAGTTTAGTCAGATAAGCTGCAGGAGAAAAATGCACTGCAGGTAGACCATCCCTGTGAAGAAGTTGGCTACAAAAAATGAGAAGAAAGGGTTGTATCTAAAAGGAGATACAGGATCAACTATGTTTCTTTTTTTATGATGAAAATATTTTAAGAATATTTCAAATAAATAGTGAAGGAATCAGTACACAGATAAGCATAGCAAGAATAAGGAAATGATCATATTAAAAGAAGAGAGTGCTGTGGATACAGTGATTTATTGCAATTTAAGATTCAGAGATGATTCAGGTATGGGAGGCTGAGAAAAGACTGATCACAAGAGGGATTGCTGACAGAGATTTAGGAACTTTGAAGAGTGTTGACTGGGTTTTTGACATGGATATTGAAGGATATTTTCACTGGGCATAGAATTATAAGTTGATAATATTTTTCTTTAAGCACATTAAATGTCATCCCATTGTGTTATACAGTTGACATTTGAACAACACAGGTTGGAACTGTGAGGTCCACTCATACATGGATTTTTAAAAACACAGTAAAGCACTGTTAATATATTTTCTTTTCCTTATGATTTTCTTAATGTCATTTTATTTAGCTAACTTTATTGTTTTTTTAAATGAAATTTATTGTCAAATTGGTTTCCATACAACACCCAGTGCTCATCCCAAAAGGTGCCCTCCTCAATACCCATCACCCACCCTCCCCTCCCTCCCACCCCCCATCAACCCTCAGTTTGTTCTCAGTTTTTAAGGGTCTCTTATGCTTTGGCTCTCTCCCACTCTAACCTCTTTTTTTTTTTTTCCTTCCCCTCCCCCATGGGTTTCTGTTAAGTTTCTCAGGATCCACATAAGAGTGAAAACATATGGAATCTGTCCTTTTCTGTATGACTTATTTCATTTAGCATAACACTCTCCAGTTCTATCCACATTGCTACAAAAGGCCATATTTCATTCTTTCTCATTGCCACATAGTACTCCATTGTGTATATAAACCACAATTTCTTTATCCATTCATCAGTTGACGGACATTTCGGCTCTTTCCATAATTTGGCTATTGTTGAGAGTGCTGCTATAAACATTGGGGTACAAGTGCCCCTATGCATCAGTACTCTTGTATCCCTTGGGTAAATTCCAAGCAGTGCTACTGCTGTGTCATAGGGTAGGTCTATTTTTAATTTTCTGAGGAACCTCCACACTGTTTTCCAGAGTGGCTGCACCAATTTGCATTCCCACCAACAGTGCAAGAGGGTTCCCGTTTTCTCCACATCCTCGCCAGCATCAATAGTCTCCTGATTTGTTCATTTTGGCCACTCTGACGGGCATGAGGTAGTATCTGAGTGTGGATTTGATTTGTATTTCCCTGATGAGGAGCGACATTGAGCATCTTTTCATGTGCCTGTTGGCCATCCGGATGTCTTCTTTAGAGAAGTGTCTACTCATGTTTTCTGCCCATTTCTTCACTAGATTATTTGTTTCTCGGGTGTGGAGTTTGGTGAACTCTTTATAGATTTTGGATACTAGCCCTTTGTCTGATATATCATTTTCAAATATCTTTTCCCATTCCGTTGGTTGCCTTTCAGTTTTGTTGATTGTTTCCTCTGCTGTGCAGAAGCTTTTTATCTTCATAAGGTCCCAGTAGTTCATTTTTGCTTTTAATTCCCTTGCCTTTGGGGTTGTGTCAAGTAAGAAATTGCTACGGCTGAGGTCAGAGAGGTCTTTTCCTGCTTTCTCCTCTAGGGTTTTGATGGTTTCCTGTCTCACATTCAGGTCTTTTATCCATTTTGAGTTTATTTTTGTGAATGGTGTGAGAAAGTGGTCTAGTTTCAATCTTCTGCATGTTGCTGTCCAGTTCTCCCAGCACCATTTGTTAAAGAGACTGTCTTTTTTCCATTGGATATTCTTTCCTGCTTTGTCAAAGATTAGTTGGCCATACGTTTGTGGGTCTAGTTCTGGGGTTTCTATTCTATTCCATTGGTCTATGTGTCTGTTTTTGTGCCAATACCATGCTGTCTTGATGATGACAGCTTTGTAGTAGAGGCTAAAGTCGGGGATTATGATGCCTCCCGCTTTGGTCTTCTTCTTCAAAATTACTTTAGCTATTCGGGGCCTTTTGTGGTTCCATATGAATTTTAGGATTGGTTGTTCTAGCTTTGAGAAGAATGCTGGTGCAATTTTGATTGGGATTGCTTTGAATGTGTAGATAGCTTTGGGTAGTATTGACATTTTGACAATATTTATTCTTCCAATCCATGAGCACGGAATGTTTTCCATTTCTTTATATCTTCTTCAATTTCCTTCATAAGCTTTCTATAGTTTTCAGCATACAGATCTTTTACATCTTTGGTTACATTTATTCCTAGGTACTTTATGCATCTTGGTGCAATTGTGAATGGGATCAGTTTCTTTATTTGTCTTTCTGTTGCTTCATTAGTGTATAAGAATGCAACTGATTTCTGTACATTGATTTTGTATCCTGCAACTTTGCTGAATTCATGTATCAGTTCTAGCAGACTTCTGGTGGAGTCTATCGGATTTTCCATGTATAATATCATGTCATCTGCAAAAAGTGAAAGCTTAACTTCATCTTTGCCAATTTTGATGCCTTTATGTTAAACAACAGCAGTGAGAGTGGATATCCCTGTCGTGTTCCTGAGCTCAGGGAAAAAGCTCTCAGTTTTTCCCCATTGAGGATGAGGAGATCTCAATCATTGAGGATGATGTTAACTGTGGGCTTTTCATAAATGGCTTTTATGATCTTTAAGTATGTTCCTTCTATCTCGACTTTCTCGAGGGTTTTTATTAAGAAAAGTTGCTGAATTTTGTCAAAGGCCTTTTCTGCATCGATTGACAGGATCATAGGGTTCTTATCTTTTCTTTTATTAATGTGATGCATCACTTTGATTGATTTGCGAATGTTGAACCAGCCCTGCATCCCAGGAATGAATCCCCCTTGGTCATGGTAAATAATTCTTTTTACATGCTGTTGAATTCGATTTGCTAGTATCTTATTGAGAATTTTTGCATCCATATTCATCAGGGATATTGGCCTGTAGTTCTCTTTTTTTACTGGGTCTCTGTCTGGTTTAGGAATCAAAGTTATACTGGCTTCATAGAATGAGTCTGGAAGTTTTCCTTCCCTTTCTATTTTTTGGAATAGCTTGAGAAGGATAGGTATTATCTCTGCTTTAAACGTCTGGTAGAATTCCCTAGGGAAGCCATCTGGTCCTGGACTCTTATTTGTTGGGAGATTTTGATAACTGATTCAATTTTTTTGCTGGTAATGGGTCTGTTCAAGCTTTCTATTTCCTCCTGATTGAGTTTTGGAAGTGTGTGGGTGTTTAGGAATGTGTCCATTTCTTCCAGGTTGTCCAGTTTGTTGGCATATAATTTTTCATAGTATTCCCTGATAATTGCTTGTATCTCTGAGGGATTGGTTGTAATAATTCCATTTTCATTCATGATTTTATCTATTTGGGTCATCTCCCTTTTCTTTTTGAGAAGCCTGGCTAGAGGTTTGTCAACTTTGTTTATTTTTTCAAAAAACCAACTCTTGGTTTCGTTGCTCTGCTCTACAGTATTTTTAGATTCTATATTGTTCATTTCTGTTCTGATCTTTATTATTTCTCTTCTTCTGCTGGGTTTGTGGTGTCTTTGCTGTTCTGCTTCTCTTTCCTTTAGGTGTGCTGTTAGATTTTGTATTTGGGATTTTTCTTGTTTCTTGAGATAGGCCTGGATTGCAATGTATTTTCCTCTCAGGACTGCCTTCACTGCATCCCAAAGCATTTGGATTGTTGTATTTTCACTTTCATTTGTTTCCATATATTTTTTAATTTCTTCTCTAATTGCCTGGTTGACCCATTCATTAGTAGGGTGTTCTTTAACCTCCACACTTTTGGAGATTTTCCGGATTTTTTCCTGTGGTTGATTTCAAGCTTCATAGCATTGTGGTCTAAAAGTATTCATGGTATGATCTCAATTCTTGTATACTTATGAAGGGCTGTTTTGTGACCCTGTATGTGATCTATCTTGGAGAATGTTCCATGTGCACTCGAGAAGAAAGTATATTCTGTTGCTTTGGGATGCAGAGTTGTAAATATATCTGTCAAGTCCATCTGATCCAATGTATCATTCAGGGCCCTTGTTTCTTTATTGACCGTGTGTCTACATGATCTATCCATTGTTGTAAGTGGAGTGTTAAAGTCCTCTGCAATTACCACATTCTTATCAATAAGGTTGCTTATGTTTGTTAGTAATTGTCTTATATATTTGGGGGCTCCTGTATTTGGTGCATAGACATTTATAATTGTTAGCTCTTCCTGATGGATAGACCCTGTGATTATTATATAATGCCCTTCTTCAGCTCTTGTTACAGCCTTTAATTTAAAGTCTCGTTTGTCTGATATAAGTATGGCTACTCCAGCTTTCTTTTGACTTCCAGTGGCATGATAAATAGTTCTCCATCCCCTCACTCTCAATCTGAAGGTGTCCTTAGGTCTAAAATGAGTCTCTTGTAGACAGCAAATAAGTGGGTGTTGTTTTTTTATTCATTCTGATACCCCATGTCTTTTGGTTGGCGCAATTAGTCCATATACATTCAGTGTTATTATAGAAAGATATGGGTTTAGAATCATTGTGATGTCATAGGTTTCATGCCTGTAGCGATGTCTCTAGTAGTTTGTCTCACAGGGTCCCCCTTAGGATCTCTTGTAGGGCTGGTTTAGTGGTGACGAATTCCTTCAGTTTTTGTTTGTTTGGGAAGACCTTTATCTCTCCTTCTATTCTAAATGACAGACTTGCTGGATAAAGGATTCTCGGCTGCATATTTTTTCTGTTCGTCACATTGAAGATCTCGTGCCATTCCTTTCTGGCCTGCCAAGTTTCAGTCAGAGTCAGGGTCAGAGTCAGAGATCAGAGATCAGCGTCAGAGATCAGTCACGAGTCTTATAGGTCTCCCTTTATATGTTAGAGCATGTTTCTCTAGCTGCTTTCACAATTTTCTCTTTATCTTGTTTTTGCCAGTTTCACTATGATATGTCATGCAGAAGATCGATTCAAGTTATGTCTGAAGGGAGCTCTCTGTGCCTCTTGGATTTCAGTGCCTGTTTCCTTCCCCAGATCAGGGAAATTCGCAGCTATTATTTCTTCAAGTACACCTTCAGCACCTTTCCCTCTCTCTTCCTCCTCTGGAATACCAATTATGCGTGTATTATTTCTTTTTAGTGCATCACTTAGTTCTCTAATTTTCCCCTCATACTCCCAGATTTTTGTTAATCTCTCTTTTTCTCAGCTTCTTCTTTTTCCATAATTTTATCTTCTAGTTCACCTATTCTCTCCTTGCCTCTTTAATCCGAGTTGTAGTTGTCTCCATTTTATTTTGCAGTTCATTGATAGCATTTTTTAGCTCCTCCTGGCTGTTCCTTAGTCCCTTGATTTCTGTAGCAAGAGATTCTCTGCTGTACTTTATACTGTTTTCAAGCCCAGCGATTAATTATGAGTATTATTCTAAATTCACTTTCTGTTACATTGTTCAAATAGTTTTTGATCAGTTCGTTAGCTATCGCTGTTTCTTGGAGATTCTTTTGAGGGGAATTCTTCCCGTTTCATCATTTTGGATTGTCCCTGGAGTGGTGCAGAACTGCAGGGCACTTCCCCAGTGCTGTCTTGAATAACTTGCGTTGGTGGGCCGGGCTGCAGTCAGACCTGATGCCTGCCCCCAGCCCACCGCTGGGGTCACAGTCAGACTGGTGTGTGCCTTCTCTTCCCCTCTCCTAGGGGCGGGATTCATGTGGGGTGGCATGGCCCATCTGGGCTACTTGCACAGTGCCAGGCTTGTGGTGCTGGGGATCTGGCATATTATCTGGGGTGGATCGGCAAGGTGCACAGGGGTGGGAGGGGCAGACTCAGCTCGCTTATCCTTCGGTGATCCGCTTTGGGAGGGGCCCTGTGGCACCAGGACGGAGTCAGACCTGCTGCCGGAGGGATGGATCCACAGAAGCACAGCGTTGGGTGTTTGTGGGGTGCAAGCAAGTTCCCTGGCAGGAACTGGTTCCCTTTGGGATTTTGGCTGCGGGATGGGCGAGGGAGATGGCGCTGGCGAGCACCTTTGTTCCCTGCCAAGCCGAGCTCTGTCGTCCGGGGCTCAACTCTCCCTCCCGTTGTTCTCCAGCCCTCCCGTTCTCTGAGCAGAGCTGTTAGCTTTAATCTTCCAGATGTCACGTCCCTCTTGCTGTCGGAACACACTTCGTCTGGCCCCTCCGCTTTTGCAAGCCAGACTTGGGGGCTCTGCTTGGCTGGCAGGCCGCCCCTCCACCCCGGCTCCCACCCGCCAGTCCGTGGAGCACGCACCGCCTCGCTGCCCTTCCTACTCTCTTCTGTGGGCCTCTCCTCTGCGCTTGGCTCCGGAGACTCTGTTCTGCTAGTCTTCTGGAGGTTTTCTGGGTTATTTAGGCAGGTGTAGGTGGAATGTAAGTGATCAGCAGGACGCGAGGTGAGCCCAACATCCTCCTATGCTGCCATCTTCCCAGGATCCTCCTAGGTTAATTTCATTGTGGTCTAAGAGAAGACCTTATATAATTTCTATTATTTTAAATTTATTCTGGTGTGTTTTATGGCCCAGAATGTAGTCTATTTTGGTAAATTATCCAGGTGATCTTTAAAAAATATTTTTTTTAATGTTTATTTTTGAGACAGAGAGAGACAGAGCAGTAACAGGGGAGGGACAGAGAGAGAGGGAGACACAGAATCTGAAGCGGGTGGAACTCACAAACAACTAGATCATGGCCTGAGCTGAAGTCAGACACTTAACTGACTGAGCCACCCAGGTGCCCCTCCAGCTGATCTTGAGAATAATATATAATCTGCTGTTGTAGAACAGATTGTGGAATAGTCTATGAATGCCAGTGATTGATGTTCCTGTTGAGTTTAACTATGTCCTCATTGGTTTTCTGCCTGCTGGATATGTCCATTTTTGATAGAGAAGTATTAAAATCTCCAAGATAATAGTGTTGCCATCTATTTCTCCTTTCGTTTGCATCAGTTTTTGACTCACATAGTTGAATGCTCTGTTGTTAGGTATATACAATTAAGAATTATTATATATAACTAAGGATTATTAAGTCTTCTTTTTTTTTTTGAACACTTATTTAGTATTGAGAGACAGAGAGAGACAGAGCATGAGCAGGGGACGGGCTGAGAGACGGGGAGACACAGAATCCAAAGCAGGCTCCAGGCTCTGAGCTGTCAGCACAAAGCCCCACTCGAGGCTTGAACTCACAAACCGGAAGATCATGACCTGAGCTGAAGTTGGTCACTTAGCCGAAGGAGCCACCCAGACGCCCCAACGATTATTATGTCTCTTAAAGTATGGATCTCTTTATCATTATGTAATGCCTCCTCTATCGCTGGTAACTTTCTGTGCTATAAAGTCTGCTCCAAAATTAATATAGCCATTTCCACTTTCTTTTGATTAACATTAGCCTGATATATCTTTCACCATTCCTTTACTTTTTGTTTATACTTAAAGTGGGTTTCTTATGGATAACATATAGTTGGGTCTTTTTGATCCACTCTGACAATCTCTTTTAGTTGATGCATTTAAACAATTGATGTTTAAAGTAATTATTGGCATATTTGGATCAGTATGTCCCATATTTGTTTCTTTTTTCTATTTCTTGACCTTGTTCTTTGTATTTTTGTCTTCCATGCTTTTTCTTTCTTTTGTGGTTTTAGTTAGTTATTTTATATGACCCTATTTTCTCTCTGTTCTTAGCTTGTTAATTATATTTTTTCTTTCTTTCTTTGTTTTTTTTTTTTTTTAACCTTTTAAGGTGGTTATCCTAGGGCTTGCAATATATATTTACAACTAACCAAAGTCCTTTTCAAATAATATTATACTGCTTCATGGATAATTCAAGTACCTTATAATAATGAAATATACCTAATTCTTCTCTCCTGTGCATGTGTCATTCATTTCACTTATATATAAGCATATATATAACATCTATCTGTATATAGCAAATAGATTGTTGCTATTATTATTTTAAAAACTTAGCTTTTAGATCAATTAAAAATAAGAAAAATAAAAGTTTTTATTTTACCTTCATTAATTCATTATTGGATGCTCTTGCTTTCTTTATGTAGATCTTCAAAGTTCTGACCTATGTCATTTTTGTTTTCTCTGAGGCACTTCTAACATTTCTTGCAAGGTAGGTCTATTTGCAACAAATTCTATCAATGTTTGGTTTTCCAATAAAGTATTTCTCCTTCACTTTTGAGGAATAATTTCTCATGTTACAGAATTTTAGGTTGATGGTTATCTTCTCTCAGTACATTAAATATTTCAATCCATTCTCTTCTTGCTTGCAATGATTTCTGAGGAGAAGTCAGTTTAATTCTTATCTTTGCTACTCTATAATTAAGGTGCTCTGTGCTTCTGACTTCTTTCAAGTTTTTTTTTCTTTATCTTTGATTTTCTGAAGTTTGAGTATTATATACCTTAGTGTAGGGTTTTTTGTTTGTTTGTTTTCCTATTTATTTTATTTGGTGTTCCCTGAGTTTCTTGGGTTTGGGGTTTTACATCTGACATTAATTTTGGGAAAATCTCATCATCCCTTTAGATATTTTTTCTGTTCTTTTCTCTTTTCTTTTCCTTTTGGTATTGCTATTATGCATATGTTACACCCTTTATAACTATCCCAATGTTCCTGAATAGTCTGTGCTGGTTTTTCCAGTCTTTTTTCTCTTTGCTTTTCAATTTTGGAAGTTTCTATTGTCATATCCTCAGACATGTTTTTCCCCTCATCTGTGTCTAGACTACTAATGAGCCCCTCAAATGCATATTTCATTTTGTAGCAGTGTTTTTGATTTCTAGCATTTCTTTTTGATTTTTCTTAGAATTTCCATCTCTCTGTGTACATTATCTGTCTACTTTTTCCATTAAGGCACTTAGCATAGTAATCATAGTTTTAAAAATTACTGGTTTGATAATTCCAATATTTCTGACATATCTGACTATGGTTTTGATGCTTATTCTATCTCTTCGTACTGTGTTTTTGCTGTTAGTATGCCTTCTAATTTTTTGTTAGAAGGGAGACATGATGTACTGGGTAAAAGGAATCATGATAAATGGTCCTTTAATGATGGAGTGGTAAGGTGTGAGGGGAGGAAAAGCATTTTATAGATCTCAGTGTTTTGATGGGCCTCTGATTTTAGGCTGTGAACTTCACGAGTGCTTCCCAGTTTTTTGTTTTTCGTTTTTTGTTTTTTGTTTTGTTTTTTTTCCCCCCTCTTGGGTGGGACAGAATGGTTAGAGTTGGCTGGAGTTGGATATTTCCCTTCCTCCAGGTAAACTAGTTTTTCCTGATAGCAGACCTGGTGAAGAAGAATAGATGCTCTGGTATGTTTCAAAGTATTTCCTTTTCCCCTTCCCTATTGGAAGTTCAGTGGAATTTCCCTCCAATATTCACTGTGAAGACCCAGTAGAGCTCACAGAGTTGAAACACACAAAAGCATAGTGGTCCCCAGCAACAGGGTTCCTCTAGAAATTTTTACTTTCAGACTTGCCCACACGGAGTCTCCAGCCGTTTGTGAAATACAGTTCAGATTTTCCTACCTCAACACTGGTTCCAGAGGAGGCTTCTGCTTGTAGGTTTCTGCTCAGGTAAATGTGTTTCTCTATATCCACTTGACTGTCTCTCCGATCTTCAGTGTGGCAGTTTATCCTGTGACCTTGCTTCTCTGACAGATCTAAGAAGAGTTGTTGACTTTTCAGTTTGGTCAGCTTTTAACCTGTTGTTAGGATGTAGTTGGCAACTTCTTAGCTCTTTACATGCAGGACCAGAAACTGGAAGTCACTAAGTTTCATTCTTGGAGAGTTTGTTTTAAAAGGCAGCTGACTTACGTTGTCAACATATCTGTGTATGAGAACAAATATATAAAATATAAACCTGTGTGAAACTTCACATTGCACTGTGGTGCAGAGGAGGCCAAGTGACTGCTTTGGAACATGTAACAACATGTATTAAAGCTGACATTTGATTCCATTATGGAGAGTCCTGCTAGGTATAGATTTGCTTATGTATGACACCAAGCATTCTCATTTTTAATGATATATTTTGGACTTGAAAGAGTTTTGGCTAGTTACATCATGTTCATGCATTAATATTTACATATATATTTAAATTAATTTCACGAGCAAAGTGGGTTTACTACAGATATTTTAAGATGTAAGAACAGATATGTGCTGCTGAAATACATTAAAATCCATCCAATGAGTATGTTACTTAAAAAGAGTCTAAAGTACTTTGAGTAATGTTAATTAAAACATCCTAAAATTATTTCCATTTTCTGTCAGTATAGCTACAAATCTCTTCTGGACCTTTTTTATATTTTTAAATATAGAGTATGATGGAATTGACTGATGATAGATGTGAAAATAAGCTGACGAAAACGTTTGAGAAGGTGCCTGACTAGCTCATGTAGGTGTGCTTGTAATGTTGTTTAGTATGCTGCTCAGGAAGGAAAAATTCACATGTTTCCTAGCAGTAGAATTGCTGACCTTGACTGGGAAGAAACTTCAAAGAGTTAAAGCACTTACTCTTTATATTTTAGCTTTTTTTCCTGATTACATAAATAATATATCCTTGTTAAAAAAATTCAAAAGAGCACAGAAATGTGTAGCACAGAAATTAATAGCCTCTTATAATCTTTCCTCTGCCTACTCACCACTCTTCCATGATAATTTATGTATATTCTTCCAAATTTTGTCACATATGTTGCAATAGTTATAATTATTATTGGTGCATATTGATATATCGTAAATACATTCTGGCATTAACTTTTTTACTAACAGTATTTTGAACATTTTTTTGGTTGGTCTATATAGATTATATGTTCATTAAAAAAAGTACTGCATATTATCTTATTGCTTATATTTTGCCATAGTTTATTTTACCAATTGCTTATTGTTGAATAATTGTGCTCTTTCTAATTTTTCCACACTTAAAAATATTGCTTAAAGAATATCTTTGTGCACTTGTGAAAGCATTTCATTAGGAAAAATTCTGCAAGTAGAATTGCTGAGTTAAAGGATGTGCATATTGGGGCGCCTGGGTGGCTCAGCCGGTTGAGCATCCGACTTCGGCTCAGGTCACGATCTCACGGTATGTGAGTTCGAGCCCCGCGTCGGGCTCTGTGCTGACTGCTCAGAGCCTGGAGCCTGTTTCAGATTCTGTGTCTCCCTCTCTCTCTGACCTTCCCCCGTTCGTGCTCTGTCTCTCTCTGTCTCAAAAATAAATAAACGTTAAAAAAAAAATAAAAAGAAAAAAGGAAAAAAATAAAGGATGTGCATATTTTCAGTTTTAATAGCTAGTGACAAATTACCCTCCAAAAGGCTTATACCAATTTAAACTTCTGTTTACCAGTTTGTTAGTCAACTCTGATTATTGTCCTTCTTCTAAAATCAATTTTATGATAAAAAAATTCTTGTTAGTGTTTAAATTTTACATGTAATAGTAAATATACATATATATTATATACATGTAAAATAATAATACCATTAGTGAGATTGAACGTTTTTTGATATGCTTGTTTGTAATTAAAACAATGTTTAAAAAAATTTTTTTTAACGTTTATTTATTTTTGAGACAGGGAGAGACAGCATGAATGGGGGAGGGTCAGAGAGAGAGGGAGACACAGAATCGGAAGCAGGCTCCAGGCTCTGAGCTGTCAGCACAGGCCCAATGTGGGGCTCGAACTCATGGACCGCGAGATCATGACCTGAGCCGAAGTCGGATGCTTAACCGACTGAGCCACCCAGGCGCCCCTAAAACAATGTTTTAATGAGTACAATTTCTAGTTGAGTACTTTACTGATAAAGTTACTCGACTTTCTTAAATTTACTAGACAACATAATATAATTGCTGTTCTGGTTTTGGTCCACGTTATTCTATAGATGCCTGTAGCTGATGAGTCTAGCTGAAAACCATCACCAGATCAAGCTTAATTTATCTCATAATTTAAATGATACTAATATGACATCTCCAAAGTTATGAAAAGTTAATTCTGATGCTGTTGACAATATACTAAACATCTGGATGTAATGTGAAAATTTAGTTTGACCATCTAGAGACTACCCAAAAAATCTGGATGTTTGGTTTATGTAGTTGTGTCATTTCTGTCTTTAAAATTCTTTATCCTCTTTCTCTATATACTTGTCCCTAATGCTGCACTTTTCAATGTGCTTGTAAGGAATAAATATATGTCTTTTGTTTTCCCCTCTCCTTTGAAATTCTCTTAAATTTCAGATTTATTTATGTCCTGTCCAGTTTGAATACCTATTGACATATTAGTGTTTTGAGAGAAAAATGAAAATTAGCCTATCTTGTTAGCTAGCCTTACTTTAATTTCTTACTATGGTACTGCTAAGCATTGGCTGCAATTGTTTGAAAGCTAACAAACTGGTAGAAATGCCAGCGTATCTGCCTTCCTTTGCCTCAGAGAGCTAAGTCAACTCGTTCTACGTCTCCTGTGCTCATGTTCACTTGCAACCGTGTATGCCTTTCTTCCCACAATATCCTCTTCCTTCTTACTTTTATAAAGAGCATGGAAACGACATACCATGGGCTCACTGTTCTATCTCCACTTCATTGCCTCTACGTCATCTGTTCTTAATTTATATACTAAGATGAACATTCTCCCTGGATGTTTGCATTGGTCACTCTCTTTATTTCTGCATCAATACCCAGAATCTTTGCTCTGAATCTCCTCCCCACTTCTGACATTTAATCTCACAGCAATTCTGATCACAGCTAATTCATTCATTTGAACCTTTCCTCCCTCTAATGAGTCCTTGTACTTCTAGAGCTCTAGGGGTAGCCCTCTCCTCCCTCAAAGTCATTCAAAAGCCCCCTCTCACTGAAGCATATTCAAATAAAGGGGATTCAAGAAAGACTTTGGATCCTTAGCCCTGAGCCCACTGTCTGTATGTCTGTTCATAAATGTCTTAGCATGTTAAACCAATGCTGTTTCTTATCATCTACTTTTTCACTCCAATTGCCTTTTTCTGCACTGATTCATTTGTTCATGGATTCATTTATTCCTAAGATATTTATTAAGTTCTCACAGGTATATAAGGCAACACTAAGTGTCTCTTGGGATGGAGGGCAGCAGTAGAGAGGGGGAAAAGTGCTTTTTCCTTTCTTTAAGGAATTTGCAGTCTAGACGGAGATCGAGTCATTTATTTGCAGAAAAGTTGATACTACATATGATTAAGTGACAGATGTTTGGTACAAGATGGTACAAGCATTATGTGCCTTGGGATGTTAGAGGGGAGAGTAATTTCTTTTGAAGGGAGGATGGAGTTGGGAGGTAGGTATAAAGGAGCTGGCCTTGAAGCACGGATAAGATTTGAGAGGCAGGGGAGAGTGAGGGAATTCTGCAAAGAAGAAAGGAGATATGGCAGGTAGACAGTCCTGATGGGATGGACAGGGTGTGTGGATATACAAACCTCCTCTGAGGGTGTAGCAGTAATTCATGTGAGGTATATATATATATATGTATATATATATATATATATATATGTATATATATATACATATATATATATATATATATATACATATATATATACACACACACACACACACACACAAATATATATACAAATATATACAAATATATCCTTATTTGGGGAGAAATTGGATTAAAATAGTACTTTTTATCAGACTGCTGATAAAGTAACCTTAATAGAAATGTATGAGAACAAGTCATTGTATGCAGAGAAAACCAAGATCAGTGAAACCTACTAGGAGTCTTAGAATAATTGCAATTTAAAGTATCTTAGAATTATTTCCACACTCAGAATGAATTTTTTTTATTTGAAAAGATTTGGTAAGTGGAAAATTACTTCTTTTCCCTCTGCTATATAATGAGCCATCCCCTCTTGGGCCACTTGGAATTCTTCCGCAAAACTTGGCAAATGAACCATGGGTTCTAACAAACATCAAATTCCATGAGTTGAAGAATATTAATACAACTCAGAATTTTGGGCAAAATTTTGGACAAAATATCATTTGTGTGGGGGATAAAACTAAAAGAATATTCTTATAGTGTGTTTCTGTGTACTATATGCTCTATTTAAATAGCCGATTTGTTATTCGTTTTATGAACAATTCACAGCATTGATAGTGTGTTTATTTTTCTTACATCTAAGTTTTTCTTATATCTGAATCACGTGTTGTTTTGCATCCGTGATTTCTCAGTGAAAGCTCAGTTCCCAAGTCCTTCATCCATTCTTTCCCTCTTTCCTCTTACCTTCACCCCTAGGCCTAATTATGAAACGACTTCAAATAAATACAAATTTTTAAACAAAAAAACATTCTGCTTCCTGTGAACAATTGACTAGTTTTTTTCCCCCTCTTTTCTCTTTGAGAGTTCTAATTCACTTGGAGTACTGTGCAGTTGGCCAGGCCTGAGATTTCTGGGAGCTGTAATTGTGTCTCATTAATTCTTACAGTAATGGAGGGTAACTATAAGGAACATGCAATTAGTGGTTTGGTCAATGAACAGAGCAGTTAATCAGCAGACAAAGGATGGGGCTCAGGGCCCATTAGACTGAAAGGAAGTGTTAGTGCCGTCCTGGGCTCCAGGAATGCACTTGGACATGCCTGCCCGTTGGACGGCCTCAGAAGACTATGTTTGTCTTTTTGCTAAACCAGCTCTTTTTTTTTTTTTAATTGGTGTGGTATGTGTTTATTCAAACACTTGAGAGATTCCTGAGTATCCTGCTATAGTACACCATGCATTTTTCTCACCTCATGTTAGCTGGTATGTTTTTTTTTCTCCCATTGCACAAATAAATGCCAAATACACACACAACAAAAAAGCAAAAACAAGCCAAAAACCGACCAACCAACCTTCAACAACAAAAAAGGAAGAAAAAAAGTACAATACTGCTTTAGTGAAGCATATTAGAGATAAAGATCCTTAGCTGACGCCTCTGTCATCAGAAAATAGATGAATGCAGAGACCAATAATGTTTAAATAAGCCTTTGTGTTGTCACTCAGTCATAGCCTCCATATTCGTCACTATAAAGTGGACCTTTATACTTTTGAATGGAGGTGCTTTAAATACATGTAAATGTATGCAGATAAGCATATGAGTCTTAAAATGTTTCAGGCCTTATAGCTACAAGTAACCTCAATTGTATGTTTTCTGTGAGAAAGTCTTGTCAAACTATTCTAAGGCTTCGAAACAAAAGTTAACCTAGCAGAATAGGGTTGTTTTTTCTGAGCAACATGGACCATAGTGCCCTTGCCTAGGAAATCCATGTGAAGGTTACAGACAGAATCTTGTGAAATGCTGTAAATGTGAAGTGATGATTATATAAGAAAATGGATTTATCAATAATACATTGCCCTGGGGTAATTCTGAGCTTGAGCAAACAGTTCTTCAAATAGAATGACATCTCTACTCCTAAGTAAAGCATACATTTGGAATAAAGAAGGAATGATTACATTTGCTTTTAAAAAATGAAACTAGCTTAATAATTAACTTATTTCCTGAGTCAAGTGCAGGCCTGAAAATAAAGGTAGAGTTTTTTTTTTCTTTCTCCAAACCTGTCTGGTGTTTTATCTTCCTGGGATTCACATTGGAAATGAAGAAATGTTCAAAAAATGAATTCTCTGAGGCATTATATTAGAGATTCAGCTATTTTTGAATAATTAGCTTCATTTGTTAAATATTTGAAACATTTTCTACTCGGAGGTAAAGAATAGCATAGTGGAAGATGAGAATTACCAATGATATGCATTTTTCAGAAGGATCCTTCTTATCAATTAATAAGGCAGAGTAGGCCCATTCTACCTCCTATTTCTCTTATTCAGATTTTCTTCTCTAAAGAGATATTATTTTTTATTCAAAGCATCACAGAACTTCTATTTTCAATGCTGCGCATTGTTTCAGAAACTGGAAGGCTGCAGCAGCAGGAGGTGGGGAAGGCAGCAGTCACTCAGCTCCACGTTAGCCAGCTGGGTATAGCCAAGAGTCACCCTCTGAGACTCAGTTTCCTCATCTGTAAAATGAGGGTTTTTAATCTAGGTGATCTCCCAGGTTTCTTTTAACTGTGTTCTTTTTGACGTTTTTAGGACAAACAGTGGAACAATTTCAAGTGTTATTTGTGTCTTGCAGTGTAAACATAGGATTTACAAGCCACGGAAGACGGGATTTGGGTTTGCTGCTGCCTCTGCTGCTGTGGGCTATGGCATTGTTAAAGGAAGATATTAGTTGTGAAAGGGCTTTCTCTCTGATCATTTTTCCCTCTCTTGTCCTGATTTGCCTAATTGCTGACAATCTACCTTGTTTCCTAGTGAATAAGGCTCCTTCATCTTCTGGAGATTGTTTTAATTCCCTTGGTCTTTTAGATAGCATATTGTCTGCCTGCTTACATCTGACAGTGGTCTCTGCTGGGCTAGTTTTTCAGGCACTGTTTCATGAATCGGGAACAAGTCGACTTCAAGACTCTCTGTAGGAATGATAGGATTTTTTGGTTGCACATTGCTTTATAAAGCAATCTGATTATGGAATATATCTTCTAACCATGAATGTGTTTAGTTTCTCATCAGAATAGTTTGGTTTCACCTCAACCTCCTACCCCATGCAGGGATAGAGTTGTTCACATATAGGGTGGCTGCACCAGCTCCTGGCTGGAATTTCTGCTTATGTTCAGTCTTTTGGTCAACAATGTCCTTTTGCTTTTCAGGTCTTAATGTGACCACTCTTCTTCCTCTAGGTCTTTAATAATCTTTCAAATTCTTAGGGATCCTTTCTTCTTTTTTAGATGTACTGGGCAAAAAAGTCTTTCCATTTTTTTCTGCCAAGATTTTCTTCAGGATAACTATGACCTTTAAAGAACCTAAGAAAAATCAGTAAATGTTAAACATATTTATTACTTATTTATAGCTCAGTCAGAAACTCTCATGCCAACAAGGGCCAAGCAGATAAGCTAGGAGGCAAGTGAGCCAGATAGAAAATTACAGAAGGTAGGGGGAGGTGGTAGAGCCCTCCAGAACACTGGCCTCTGCTACAGAGGGTGGCCTGTACTCAGTCCAGCCAATTACTGTCATATGGGGATGTGGCCTGATATTGCCAGAGTTTCTGATTTTTAAAAACAAGTTGGAACTGCAGATTTTATATGCATTCTTCCAATTTTTAAATTATAGCCAATAAAAATCTATACCCTGTTCAGAACAAATAAATTACATGTATGTCCAGATCAGTCACTGAGCTGCCAGCTCACCTCAGCACAGGGCAATAGCAGAGGCCCAGACTATTTCCTTTTGTTAAGGAGTAGATGGGGACACTGAGCAATCTAGTTATTTTCTGTCCTTCAAAGTTCAGATGCTCAGGATACATTTAGATGTTTTACTGTTTAAATAAACCAATTTGATTGAATTCTTGTGAAGAAATTTGGACATCCCACCCTGGAAGGGACGTACTTTCTCATATATTTCAGTGGAATGTCACTTTAATGTGAATACACTGTCATGGGTACCTGACTTCATGTTAAATACCAGAGCAGATAATGACTGGTTTGATATTAGAGAGACTTCCCAAATGACACCCAGCAACTCAATGTTCCAAGAACTTATTAAATGACTGTTATGTGTCGAGTACTGCCTAGGTTGTGGTTATGTTATTCAGTTCCATAGATGTTTGCAATGGACTGAATGTTTGTGTCCTTTTCACCTCCATTTATATGTTGAAATCTTAATCTTCAATGTGATCGTATTAGGAGGTGGAGCGTTTGGGAGATGATTAAATCATGAGGGTAGAGCCCTCAAGAAGGGGATTAATGCCTTTATGAAAGGGACCCCAGGGAGGTCTCTTGCTCTCTTTCCACCATGAAGACACAAAGAGAAGTCAGCAGTCTATAACATGGAGGAGGGCTCTCACCGGAACATGCTGGAACCCTGATCTTGGACAGCTAGCCTCCAGAACTATGAGAAATACATTTCCTTTGTTTCTAAGCCACCCAGTCTATGGTATTTTGTTATAGTAGTCTAAACTAAGACAGTGTCTCTTGTTAAATTATTTAGACTGAGGTGGTTCTAGTATCTTAGCAGCCTATGTAAGCAAGCCAAAACTGGCAGCCTATGTGAGGAAACCAAAACATAGCCACTCGGAACTTGCCTACTCAGCTCTGTTACCTAACCTAGTCCAATTCCTTGTTATTCCAAATAAGGAAGGCAACCCTGCATTAACCAATCCATGTTTGTCTGGTATAACTTCTTGCTCATGCTTACTTTGGGCTATATAACCCTGTGGCTTTGTATAGCTTTTCAGAGCTCCTTTCTGTTTTCTTGACTGGATGCTTTCTGATTCATGGAATTGCTAAATAAAAGCCACCTAGATCCAACAATTAAGTTTCTGTGATATTTTCTAACACTCTTTTGAGATGAATTTGAGTAGCTTTCTTTCAGTGATCTATGTTTTGGATATAGGTGCAATGATCAAAATCTTCTGTTACATTGCAAGTCCTAGAGAAAATAGTGCATGCACGTATCATCAATTATTATCTATTTTTGGCAATAAAACTTAAGGGGGCACTGATTATACTAAGATCTTTATGCTGTGAGATTTTGGGTGAGGAGAGCAGAAATCTAGTTCTGACTTTATTCTCAGGAAGGTCATTCATTAAGTTTATTCTTTCTATGATATTCTCAAGAAACTGGTTTGGAAATTGCCAAATGGAAATGGATTATGTATCTTACAGAAGATGCTTTTGTGCCCGGTGTAATAATCAGAATGCTGCTGGATTTCCAAAGGGGGCAGAGGGTGAGTCATGCCAGAAGCATCTCAAGAAGGACAGAATTACAGATTAAGGCACTCATTGTGGGATGGTAGTTCATACTACCAGAGGCTCCCTCACACTGAATTCTTGCATTCTCTGCAAGAATTGTTAAAAGAGGAATGCTATTGAAAGATACACTGTGTAGTTTTAATTTGTGTAGAAAAAAATGTGAAGTCTGGAGCCCTGAAATGGGCCACAAGAAGTAGAATTTAGGGTTAATTTAACTGCAGGGGAAGAGAGGAACTGAAAATTTTAAAAACATGGTCCTACAGGTGAAATTCAGTCCTACGGCAAAGATACATCAAGATTTCCCCTGACTTTTCCTCTTATCTTCTGCCCATAGCACGTGTGTTTTTCAGGTTGGAATGTCAGTGGTGGAAGGTTCCATATTTGTGTGCAGTGCGTGGAGTATGAGAGCTGGATGTCAACTCTGGGGTCAGGAGAAGGTTGCAGTAACTTGTGCCTACTATCCTCAAAACTAGCCTGGAGTCCAGCCTTCTCTGCTCTTCTGTTCCACCATGCCTCTTTTCTACATCCCCTGCTTGTGCTAAAGTACTCTGTGGTCCCAGGCCCACAGCATGATGGTACTGATTAATACCAGACATTCATAAAACTTTTTGTAGTTCCATTTGGGAGGAGTTTTTTGTTTTGAAAGTGTAAACTAAATGGGAAAGAGATCTTCAGTTTAGGGTTAGTGGAATCAATTTGTTTATTTCTTTAATTCTGAGGGGTTGGGCAAAACAACAATGTGCAAACTCAAGTAACACGCAGAGATGGTGAAGCTGTTCTTGAACTCTACCTGGATATGCTAGGTCAATAAGGCACTTAAATGTCAGATATTTTTTCACAATTAATCTTCATACCACCTTGTGATGTTCTCATATCCTACTTATGTAGAAACCAAGACTTGTCACAGAACATTAAGAGCTAGGTACAATCCCAATATCTCCTTGACTCCATGGCACATGCACTTAAACTCCCTTGCAAAGGGCTCTGGTCCATGATCTCAATATTTATTGAGACTGACATCCAATGATTCCATGCTGGACAATTACCTTCAGAATAACAAAGTCATTTTCTATTTTAGAACACCTATTATTTTAAGAAATTGAAGTTTTTGTTATACATTTGGTTGAAGAGGTCAGAGTAAGTATAGAGAATTCCCTCAGTGCATTCAGGAGGAGATCTTACTCTCTGAAAGTCCCAAAGAACAGAAAAAATGGGAGGGAGGCAGGACTTATGTTAGATTTGGGCAAGTGGTCACATACTGTGTATGGTTTAACTGGGTTGCCAAGGGCCTCCTGCCACTTCCGAAATAATTCTGTCACCATGATAGCACATTATTAGCCATTCTCACCATTAGAAATTCATCCCTTTGCATTAAAATGATCTCAAGAACTACCTTGAAGATCTACAAGTAGTAGGAGACCTGGCTAAAATAACATATTAAAACTTTAGCCTGAATGATTTGATAATATTAGCAAAACTTTGAAATAATAAGAAAAAGACAAATAAATTAGAATATATAAAAAGTATTAAATGGTGTACAAATAGTAAAATAGTAAAAAAAAAAAAAGGTAAAATGATCAATAGTAAAGAAACACTGGAGAATTAGTGAAAACAAGGGATGGGATTTGGGAAAGTCGGGGGAAGCAAAAGCAAGGTACAAACATGGTGAAGACTGGACAGGGAACAGGACATCAAAAAAGCCTCAGGGAGGTGAAGAAAGGGGGGTGGTGAGACAGATATGACCTGCTACAGAGGTTAAATTCAGGTAGGTGCTCTTTCCATTATCATAGCAGAAATTAAGCAGAAATATGCCCATGATCTCTTACCGGCACTTTTGGTTTCATTGTTTTAGAGAACACAAAGTTTACTTTAGCTATGTAAACTTACACATTTCAGACAAGGTGATCACAAACTTAGGGAAATTAGAGAAAGAAATAAATGTAATACTGAAAGCAAAGAAACAAACATTCTAAACTTCTTCCTTTGTAAAACATAAAAGCCATAGCATAAACCCAAATTCTGGAAAAATCAACTACAACGGGTTATTCAGAATGTGTGAAATTTATGTGTACCTCCAGCAGACTATCATTTAGCTTCCTGTATATCCTGTATATAAGTTTTAAATGGAAAATGGTGGAAACAGTAAATTATGTGATGGTGAAAACTTCTTTACCACTTTATGATCAAGAACTACTATTTGCAGCTGTGTTACAGAGCTACTATAGAAAAAGGCCAAGGGGCGCCTGGGTGGCTCAGTCGGTTAAGCGGCCAACTTCAGCTCAGGTCATGATCTCGCAGTCCGTGAGTTCGAGCCCTGCATCGGGCTCTGTGCTGACAGCTCAGAGCCTGGAGCCTGTTTCGGATTCTGTGTCTCCCTCTCTCTCTGACCTTCTCCCATTCATGCTCTGTCTCTCTCTGTCTCTAAAATGAATAAACATTAAAAAAAAAAAAAAAGAAAAAAAAAAAAGAAAAAGGCCAAATGTTGATGTATAAAAGCACATGCACTTGAAAAAAGCCAAAGCAAATATGAAGGGACCAATAAGAGGAAGATTTAGAAAGAACTCGATACAGACTTATGGAACCATGTGAACCTGACCTTTGCAAAATGTCCATTACAGTGGTGGGCATGTGGTAGGTTAAAGGAGTATGACTGATTAAAATGGAGATAGGTTCTCCTGTGTGTGATGCAGACTCTGGTCTGATCTGAATCCATTTGTGTTGGAGACGATGCAGGTGTTCCAGGGAGCCATGTAGATAGGCTTCTGGGGGTGTGGAGATGGTGGTACCACAGCCTTCTCCCATCTCCCTCTCAGGTACAGATGTTCTCTTGAAATGCTTTCTATTTAAAGGCTTCCAGAAAGTGAGCTTAAATGGTAGAAAGAGGAGTCAGTGAGGGCTAACTCTGAATTATTGATTTAGGATACATATCAGCATGGGCCCAAAGACCTACAGATCCATCTTTTCCTTCCATAATCCTTCGGTGGGCTGCCAGTAAAGGGGCACTATGGCAAGCCAGTGTAAGGTGAGGAGAGAGTCAAAGAGAAAGACTGGTTCTTTGTCTGTTAGGAGGAATAAAGATATTTAGAGAACAGCTCCAGGCAATCTAGGGTCAAGGCAAAATTGCGTATGTGCAGATACTGGTCTTTCCAATGTAATCCACATTTAGAATAAAAATATACACATCTGTACTGTTGGGTTTGTTCCTAACCAAGATGTAAGGGCCACAGAAGTTGGCAATTCAAGATTTGCTTTGTGATTGACTGAATCCCAAATTGAGAGGGAGAATAAAACTAAAGTACCCTAAATTTGTTGCCTCAACATTTTGAAAGGCAAGGTCAAACAAAGGGTGCTGGTGAGTATATAGGGTATAGGATCCTCTTCTCTTTAGTTTGCCCTCTTCCTGAGGCTCGGTGAGCAACTGGTGGAAATATGCATCTGGTACTGAATGACACAGATGCGTGTATTTCACCAGCTTTGGGATTTATAAATTTGTGGTACAACTTTGGAGAATTTCAGGGACTGCCACCCTAATAGAACAGGGAAGGAAGATTGATATGGCTCTGCATGCCTACTTTTCATTTTAATGAGTGGCTCTGAAAGACAAGCGGGCTGCTAAACCATTTATTTTTCAGATAATACCAGAACGGACTAGAAATACATTCAGAAGGAAAACACAGTAATTAATTTGTCACTGAAACCTGAGGGGTCCGGCTCCACTTATAGGTGATAATGAATGTTTTGCATGTAATTAGCAAGAATAATTAGCACGTTCCTGGTAACAAATAGACTGACTGGTACTCTGCAAATAAAATTAATTGTTGTGCTAACAGAGGCAATTGTGTCTCTTTATTGTCTGACAATGTCCCTTATTTGCACTAATACCCACTTTAGACCTCTGCGGCTTTGTGCAGATAGGAAGGGGAATCTATAAAATTGTCCCTCCTCCATCTGCTTCTCAGAAATTTCGGGACCACCAGGGGACTTGTTTGTCAAAACTTGTTAAACAATTTGTAATCTTTAACATGTGTTTTACTGTATTAACGGATGAACACATCAAATCAACTTGCTGGTTAAGCTGGAAAGCTACTCTAATCAATCAAAATGCTGGCATTTTTAAACTCTGGAACTTTTTTTTTTTTTTTTTTTTTTTTACCTTCCATTCCAGTTTCCAATGTTTCCGATGAAAACATTGAACCAGAAATGAGAGCGGGGGAAACTTCCAGTTAAGCTCTCCTGATGCATCCTGAGATGACTTTTGCCACCTGAGAGTCTTCACTGGCAGACTGCTTGAGTTTGTAGGCTTGCAATTGTGCCGCTCAAAAGAAACATGGGGGATTTGTTTTATAGTCCTAGAAACTGCCTTCGACAACATGTAACATTTATGCACACAGTGGGCGTCTTTCTCCCTAACTTTGAAACACATTGTTCAAATTTCTAAAGCTTATAATATGGGAAATAATTTTAATAAACATAAATATTCTAGTAATTCTGGGAATATTTGCAGAAGTTGAGAACACTGTGGCCCCTGTGATGGAACCGCATCCCTGTGGGTACTCCCCACACCATCAGTGTAATAAATGATCACATCAACTGAACAGAAATCGAATTTAGGCTGGTGGTGGGGGCAGTGATAATTATTTTTTTTAAGGATTTTTCAAATAGGAACCCAACTTTTTGAGCTTTTACTTTTGCGAGGTGAAACATATTTTGTAAAAATTGAGCTCCTACTGAAAGTAAATTTGACAAGGGATTCTCAGATAATGGTAAGCTTGCAATACTTGGTTCATACCTATATTACACTTTATATATTACAACTTATATCACACTTCCTAAAGTTGGTTCTATATTTATCAGATAGTAAACCCCTTGATAGAAGAGGCCACATCCAATTATCCTCATATTTCCAGCACCCAGCAAAGTGCCCTTTGAGGACTTTATTTTTTTTAATGAATAATCCTTCAGAAGGAGTCAGGGCCAATCATTTCCAGGTGATTGAGTATAGATGTAAACGGACAATTATCTTCTGTGACTTTCCTATCAGGGACCTGAGTTTTTGAGCTCTTACTTTTGGAAGGTGAAACAATTTTTTTTTTTTTTTTTGAAATTTCCTGCTTTGGTGAATTAACGACCAACTTTAAATGGAATAAATGATAGCTAATCATTTGGCCCTTAAGCTTTTCTCTTATGTGAAAGTATGCTATGAATTTTGCAGTTAGGTTGCTTAATATTGTCCACTTTTTACACTGATGCCACACATATATCCAGGATTTCCATTAATCTAATTGAAATGATAACATGCAGCTTTGGCAAAAATAAATTGCAATGGACTATATTGTTCAGTGGTCAGTCAGGAGGAGGAAGACTATTCTAAAAGGGAGAAAGTTGCATAAGCCAAAACTTTAACGAGTAGAAAGATTAACCTAAGATCTACTTTGTTTTGGAGATAAACTGGTTTTATCTTCTAACTGGGTCCTTAACTTCAAGATTAGAAGTGACTCCTGGGGTGCTTGGGTGGATCAGTTGGTTGAGGATCAGACTCCTGATTTTGGCTCAGGTAGTGATCTCACAGTTCCTGGGACAGAGCATCATGTCTTGCTCTACACTGACAGTGGGGAACCTGCTTGAGATTCTCTTTCCCACTCTCTCTGCCCCCCCCCCCCCACTCACTCAAAATAAATAAATAAGCTTTTTTAAAAAAGTGACTCCTTGCTCTCTAATACAGTTGGATTTGCATTTCTTGTTCCTCTGACATTCTCATTTGTAATCCTTGTTAATTAAGAAGGTGGCATTGCCTAAATTCTTAAGGCCAATTTAGAGGTTTTATTAGGCTAAAAAGTTACTTTGAATTGTTTTAATTTGTTTAGTGTTCATTAGGGTGAGTGAATCAAGAAAGCTTTCTTTTTCCCGGGAATAACCTCAAGTAGGGTTTCCACTGGGTTTTCAGGAAAAGAAAACAAATATTTGGTTAGATTTTTAGGGGGTACAAGCAGTAGAAATTATAAATATTTTGTACACATTTGACAATATACTAGAATTAAGCTTTTTCATAGTTTTTTTTTTTAATTTTTTTTAACGTTTATTTATTTTTGAGACAGAGAGAGACAGAGCATGAACGGGGGAGGGCCACAGAGAGAGGGAGACACAGAATCTGAAACAGGCTCCAGGCTCTGAGCCGTCAGCACAGAGCCCGACGCGGGGCTCGAACCCACCGACCGCGAGATCGTGACCTGAGCCGAAGTCGGACGCTTAACCGACCAAGCCACCCAGGCGCCCCAAGCTTTTTCATAGTTTTAGGTAAAATCATAGGTTTGTAAATGTTTCCAGTTTGACTTGCCACTCACCATTTCTGTGCGACCTAGCTTCAAGTTTGGACCTTTTCTTTCTTCTTCTTTAGCTACTGTTGTCATTGCCATGTTTCATGCTGTAGCAGGAGACAGTGAGTGTTAGGGGCCATCTTGGGATGAGAAGATAGTTTCTGGCTGCTGGGAAGCAAGGGGACTGTTTCGTAGCTGGGATTTCTGGGTGAGTACCCCAGGAATCCTTTCCACATGCTCAGTGGAAATGGAAAAGTGTATTTTATGAGTAATAAGACACTGGAATTTGGTCAGTTAAGAAGACTGTACTCAGGGGTGTGTGAGTCCTGCTTTTCAGAATTCTGAAACATCTTTGAGTCAGGGGTTTCTGGAAGTATATGGAATTGATCAGACCATCCTTAATCTGCATGTTATTTTGTTTTTTCACTTACATTGAAACTGAAAGACATAGTGGATGAGTAGTAGAAGGAGTTTAGGTGTACAGGGTAAAGAAATTAGGAGGAGAACATACTCTTTACAAACATCTGAATGAAATAAAGGATATATGTCTATTCTGCTCTGGAAATCTGCTGATGCTAGTGAATGGCCCTTTAGGTCTCAGCAATTAGACCTAAGATGTTAGAAATCGTAGTTGAATTAAATATGAAACAAAGACGCCCTTTTAATATTAAAATCCCTATTAAAATTCTTCATGGCAAACTTTTAGATTACTTTCAGTAAGAGCCTTTTCAATTGATTGCACCTGATTCCTCGAGCACGCAGAGACTCCTTCATTTTTCCCATCCAATTTTATATACAAACAGTTTTTTGGTACGTGAACTCCTTGGTATAGTGTAATGGGGCAAATGTGCTCTTGGATTAAGTACATCATCACGAATCCCTCCCTCGTTGCCCTCCCACACCCCTCTGCACCCTCTCTTCCCCCAGCCCGGTGTCTTGAACTTAACTTACTAGTTTGACTTTCCCTGAACCAGAGCAATGAACTCATAGAATGATTTTATGGTTGAGTAATTATGTCTCCAGGTGTTTGACATTTAAACCTTGAAGCTGAAACAGGAGTCTGGTCTCTCTGTATCCACTCATGATGAATGTCCTTGAAATATTCCACTTAAATTCTCAGCTGTAGTCAGTTTGCACTTCAACTGTGGACATCATTAGGAAATGGAAAAAAGGAGTCTTTCTTCATTAATAATTGGGAAGGCAGCCAGTCCTGGAAGCAAAAAGCTTTCTTTTGAGCTGGCATGGTCTGTCTCCCCCCCCCCCCCCCCACCTCCCTTTTCACTCTTCTCTAGGTCAGAGTAGAAACTGGTGACCCCAGCAGTGGTGGCTTGCTTTGTTAAGCTGTCCACATGTTGACTGATATTTGGCAACCAAATGTTTTAAAACATTTATATGTGGTTACAATAAGTTTATGGGAGCAGACCTGTGTGAAGCATCTTAATATTCCAAACGGGTAAAAACAAATCTTCTTGACTCTTGCCTTACAAATGTCATCACACTAATGGACAATTCTATCAATTGCAGGAAATGACCTAAATAATTTTGAGCAAGATTGAAACAAATATTATAATAGTCACAAGGCTGATTCTAAGGGGTGGTCATTTCCTTTACTTCTGAAAGCCTCCAGAGATGATTTGCTTTGACTGGTGAGTCTCACTGTTTAATTTGATTAACTAATTTGATAAATTTCCTATAAACTATAATGTTTCTTTCTTATTGATATATAAATTCTCTTCTGAGGGAGAAACATTTTGTTGCTCCAAGGCTGTCAAATATATTCTGAGTCAAATATATTCTAAGAGTGTTTGGGACATATATGAGCCACCTTTACATTCATGCATGTCAAACATGAGGCTTTGTCTGGAATTCAGTGTCTCATTCAGTGTGACTTTACTGGCCACTTAAGGGAAGGGTGGGGACAAACTGAAAGGAATAACTGAAATCACACCAAAACAAATTTAGAAGAAAAATATTAGTTTAGATATTGGAGAACTCCATGGCATCAGCACTAAGCTTGAGAGACCCAGTGTCTCACCCTTAAGGGAGTCTTTCTGATCTCATTCGTTTCACAAGTGAATTTGAGCTCATTGACTAAACACTTAGCCTGCTTACATTAGATAGATACCACTTTGAACTTTAAAGCACTTTTCAAAGTCTCTTCCTTGACTATTACTTTATAGTTATGTCCTAGGAATAGTAATGTGCACATCCACAACTAACACTTGCTCAGCACTTTGTGGTTTACTGTAGCAACTGGTAATGACTTCTGCACGAACCATCCTCCTCACCAGCCTGGCCCTCTCCAGAGCAGCCCAGGCCGGGCACAATAATCAGCACAAGATACATGATAAATGTATATTTCCATTTGATCCTCACTACAACCCCGAGATAAATAGGGCAGAGATGAAGAAACCTAAACCTAGAGAAGGGGAATGCATTGCTCATGGCCCTAGTGGAGCATGATGGAGACAGAACTCAAACCCAGGCCTTCTGACCTCTAATGCAAAGCTCATTTCATGCCATCATTACTGATGAGGAACTGTTACTAAGAGTTTAAATGGTTGGTTAAACAAGCACACAAGATATTCTGGAAAGCCCCTAAGTCTTATTTTCCTCTTTTGTCAACCATCCCCACTGGCCATATAGTGAAATATGTGAGCTACCTGACTGAGGTCTACCATGTGCCATGTTCTTGGGCTAGAGTTTTCTACACGTGGATTTGTTAATTCTTGTAACAACTCAGGGGTACGTGCAGTCATTATCCTCATGTTGCAGATGAAAAGACAGAGGCACAGAAGGGTGAAGTGACTTGCCCAACTTTCCTCAGTTACTGGCAGAGTTGGAATGGGACCTCAAGCTATCTGTCACTAGAACCTGTGCTCTTAAGTCAAGAGACTTCAGGCTTTCACCTACTGCAGTGCAGTGTGGTGCTGACTTCTATAGCATGATGCCTCACTAAGCCCATTCTCACCAGGAAACTAACACCCGAGGTTGAAGCCTTCTGAGGGGATCCTGAGCTTGGTGAGAAGCACATATAAGGATGGGTCTTTCCACATCCATCGATATCCAACACCACACCTTTTAGTGCACAGATCCAGTCTCTCCTGCTTGAGGAAGGTACACAGAGGAGTCATCTTTTCTAGACTAGAAGAGAGAACTAGATTCCCTTCTGCTTTCTATCCAGTCAAAACAACACCATCCCAATTTTTCTCTCTCAGGGTCTGCTTTCTTCATTTTGGTCAGTCTTTAGTCTTCCCAGGATCTTCATTCATGCCTTCATATCCCTTTTAAGATATGGAGACAAAAATTGGACGCAATAACTTTAATAGACAATTAACCAAAGCTAATTAGACCTCTGGGTCTATCTTCCAGACTTGCATATCATTCCCCATTACGGCGCCCCGCTCCACACTAGCTGTTCAGCAACAGCACCAGCTGGTGTTTGCTGTGTGAACACTCTAACTCCCTGGGTCTCGGGTGTCATGCTAGGGTGGCCTTTCGGAAGGATTTTTTTAAAATTTCAAGATATGATGACTTACATTAAACTCTTGGACTTCTTCTGGTTTTGATGAGCCATTAACAATTTTTAAAAATTTATTAATTCAATACAAACCCCCTTTTATTAAAAGAAGTATTTTTGATAAATGATTGTAATTCCAAATATACTTTATACATTATGTTATTTTGTGTAGAAACCTAAACACAAATTGCCAAGACTGTACACTGTCTTGAGGTAGCTGACTCATTGGATCACATGCGTGCACGCACACGTGCGTGCACACACACACACACACACACACACACACTTGAGAAAGTTTTTCCCCACAAGTCCAGGGTAAATTATAGCACAATCTATATGCAACTTTGTGTTCTACTATGCTACCAAGGGAAGTGGTGAAAAGCCTATTTTAGACTCATAAAAAGCTAAGAAAACACTGGAAAAGACAGAGAATTGCAGTATATTGGCATAAAGACAAGCAGATAATTCAGAAAGTTGTTGTGGTATGTTCTACAACTGTTGGAGTCTTTGTGCCAAAGATTTCCTATTCAAATTTAATAGTATTCAATGGATTACACAGAAATATGTTTTTTATTATATAACTATAATTTTACCATAGGCATAATATAATAATGTAATAAAATGTTTCACTGTCTGTTTGAAGAGGGACAATTTTATAGTTATAAAATTACAATCATTGTATTCTCAAGGTACATAAATGAATTCATTACTCAGTACAGATTCAAGCATAGAATACTATTTGAATAATGTAACCCTTAAGAATATACTTAATTATTCCTAAAATAAATTTAACATTGATAGTTCTTGTTTTTATGATTCAAAAATTGGGAAGAACACAAGAAATATAAATACAGAATTAAAATAAACCTAGATATAAGAACATTTGATTGTTGTTAATTGTTGTTTAAATAATTATTTTTCCAGTAGGTGTATTTGTGCGTGTGTGGTGTGTATATGCATGTTGGTGTGTGTGCGCACACATGGATGTGGTGTATGTGTATATACATGTGTATGACAAGTGTCTTCATGAGTGACCATGCACACACACATGTGCAATATGTGTGCACACATATGGCACTACATGCATGTGCATATTTATATGCATACACATGCAGGAATGGCACACGTGTGTACTGTGCAGAGTGTGTGGTATGTGAATGTGTGTGTACGTGTGTACACACGTTTGGTATGTATGCTGTGCATGCATGGCATGTGTGCACATGTGTTCATGTGCTGTGCGTGTGTGCATTTGTGGTGTGGTGCATGCTTTATGCCAGTGCGTGCACATGATGTGTGTGTGTCCTTGTACGTATAGGTGTGTATGTGCGTTGTGAAGCCAGAAACAATATGAGTTTAGGCATCTGCTCTGGCAATTGACTCTGTCTTCCTGGATCTTGCAGTGTTTTGACACTGTCTGAAACAGAAGCTTTATTGCCTGAGGGCTACTAATTGCACTGACTACGTTTTTCTCTCTGGATTTCTCATGACATTGCTGGTGACACACAACATTAATGTTCAGACTCTGAAAAAAATTTTTTTTAATGAGACAAATGTGCATACAGCTGTTTTCAGATACAGATGTTTTCTCATGGTAACCATTGACTTCCAGCAATACATCCTGGAGGGACAAGAGAGGTTGAGAGGAAATGGGACACTAAGGAAACTAGAGGCATTCTCCAGCCAGCCCACCCGCCTGTGTTCCACCCTAGGCCAGTGCATTTCATCTTCATAGTTTGTCTCTTTGGCTTTGCTCATTTTTTCCCTATTTTTTGTCCTTTTACGATCTTAACTTCTCTAATTCCAACTGCCTATTCCTTAAATTCAAGAGTTTTCATAGTCTAAAACCTGCCAAAGCTCCCTCAGTCCACCCTAATCCTAATTTCTCTCTCTATCCCAGTGCCAGGTACTGTAGTAAGCACTCTCCATGTTTTATCTCGTATGATCCTCCCAATAACTCCATGGAGTAAATACTATTATTATCTCAATTCTATTGCTTTAGGAAGTAAAATTCATGTTAAACATTTGCTCAAGATCACACAGATATTATGTGATTGCTGAACCATGTTATGTCTGCTGCCATCACATTACACTGCATACTCACTCTTCTCTGTAGACTTTTAGCATATGTTTTAGTGATGCATATTCAAATTTTTAGTAATAGGTCACTTGCTGTCTGGACCTTGCTTTGTTTCTTGTGACTAGATCCCATTTGTTCAAAGAGATTGTGATCATCCTGTGTCTCTTAACTAGCAAGTTTTCTGTTTATCTTTGGATTTTTTTTTTACCATTTTATTTAGTTTGAGTTTATCCTAATTTTATTATGTTTCATTCATCTCTTTCCTACTTGCTGTCTTTTCATTTCACCTTTTATTGTGTGGAAATTAAATTTTATTTCTGTCATGTATTGGTTTCATTTGAACTTGTTAAATGTAAAGTAAATTAGTGACTTTCTTGCTCCTCTGGAAAAATACAAGGACTTATAACCGAGCTCCATTAACCCCAACATGCCCACATGCTATTGCTGTCCAGTCTTTGAGATTGACTCTATTTTGTAAACCTCAAAAATCAGTTGTTACCAGTTTATTATTTAATTTCTTATGTTTAGCTTTATTCAAATTTACTAATTTGAATTTACCAATTTCTTTGCTGTCCATTGCTTTTTATGTCATAGATTTTCCTTCTTCCTAAAATTCTTCCATTAGAAAATTTTCAGATTCTTTTAAAGTATGAAAATATTTTGACTATTGTTTTGTTCTTAAAAGAGGGCTTTGCTCCTGAAAGATACTTTTGCTTGATATACCATTCTATATGTATGGACAGAAAATGTCACCATTTTGAAGGTATTCCACTCTTCCACTATTGCTGCTGAGAAGTCTACTGTCTGTCTAATTGTCCTTTGGTTGGTGATCTAGATTTTCTTTTTGGGTGCTTCTAAGATCTTAACTCTTCTTAAACTGTTCCTCATTTTGACTAGGTCTTGAAGAATTAATGTTATCTTTTGGTTTATTTGCTTGGAATACTTTTTCTTTCATTTGTGGATTCATGATTTTAATTGATCCTGGAAACTTTTCAGCTATTATCTCTACATAATTCCTCTACTCTATACCTTTACTCTTTTGCTAAGGTTCCAATTCCATGCATGTTAGAGCTTCTCATTCTTTCCTCCACATTTCAACCTCTCACACTTTTTCTTCTTTTTCTCCTCTGTACTGTATGTTAGTAATTTATTCACATTTATATTCCAGCCTAGCTGAGGCACGTGTTTAGTTTTCCAGGGCAATTTTTTCAGTTCTATTTTCTTATTATCTTACTTGTGATTTTCCTCTTACATTTTAACCTCTCAGCTTCACTGGCATGTATGTATGTGTGAAGCTGAGAATGTTGAAATAAACGCAGCTGTTCTTACTTCAATAATCAGGCATGTGAATACTGGCCCAGATTTTCATCCTATGTAACTTTATGGGAACTCTCCCAAGACATGATTCAGATGACTGACCTTAAACAACCACCTCCCTGTTCATCCATCAATCATTCACAAATCCATCTGTTTCTTAGTAGGTTATTGCAATTGCACTGAAATACCTAGCATCTACAGTCTCAGGGGAAATGTGTTGCAATCCTCATCAATGGTAATTTTCTTTAAGGAACTGTTAGTACAGAAAACAAGACTTTCACAATAAATTTTAAGTATGACTGTATTATCTGTATCTACTTCAACAAAACCAGGGACAATGATTATAGTTATTTGGACTGCATAGAGTGGAGCTAGTAGTTTACCAACAAGGAAAGTTTTTCTTGAGGTGAAGAAAAAAGCTCCATATTTCCCATCTGCTCATGCCTTGATCGTAAATGTAGTGTTTTAACATTTGCTTTGCCAAATTAGTGTGCTTTGCGTTAGGTTGCTGAGTTGCCAGATTGTTTTCTTCAGTTGAATCTGTGTATTTTTATTCAGAAGATGTCTTGAATGGACATTTGGAAATGTCCTATAATGTGGGAAGCTTATGTTCAGGTGTGTGCACGTGTGTGTGTGTGCACCTGTGTGTGCACGTGTGTGTATGCCCCTGTGTGTGTGTGTGTGTGTGTGTGTGTGTGTGTATCTGTTGGGTATTGAGGGGCAGAGAAAGACATAGGAAGGAAGAATGAAAAAGATGTGGCTGCTGTCTCCATCTTCATTTTCATAATTATATCACTTCTATTAGGTTTCCATTTTAAAATAAAGTACAGCCACAATCCCAATCACAACACCAACCATCTCTCTCAGGAGCATGAGAAGCCACCATTTCTAAAGGTACTCCTGATTTCTCTTCCTCTTATATATCCTTAACTATGGGATACTTCATAAGCCTTTTCTGTTAGTTTCCAGTGCCTCCCTTTATAATCCACTTCCTTGGGAGAGATCATTCACTTCATAGTTTTCAATAACACCTTTATGCCATTGATTTGTAAATATTGATGTGTTTAGATGATACATTGCAAATTACTTACTGGCCATCTTTGTCTGGATTTCTTTAGTCACTACAAGTTCCACATGTACAAAATCAAAATTATCTTCCTCTACAAACTAATTTCTCTTCTTAATGTCTTCATTTCTTTTAGAGACCTTACTTGGTTCTCTTGTTAAAAATCTTAAAACTTTTGTCTTCCTTCTATCTCCTTAGCTAGAACTGATTTGTCTATTAGGCATAATAAGCACAGTGCCCAGGACCTATGATAGTTTTAGAGGAACATGGAAATGTTTTAATTTCTTTTAAAAGATAAAGAAAACCTGTTTTAATATGTAATAGTGATTGAGATCACTACATATATACATTTTGTGGACGAAAAAGCTCATGAAGCCAAAGTGCCTAGCCCTCAGTGACTATTCAGTCTTCGAGTCTTATTGATACTTTTAATGCACTTATCCCATTCATTTTCATTTTGCTTTATTGTGGTAAATCTAGTTACTACTCCATTGCTTCACATCAAATAATATCTGCTGAATTCTATTGGAACCCTAGGATAACATATGAGAGTGGGTTGGACAGAGGGGAAGTCTTCTATAAAAGCTAAGTGAACCCAACTTTATGCCTCACAAAAGTAAGCAAGAGTAGAAAGAACACTGGCCTTGAAATCATGAAAACTAGTGGCTGGGGTATAAATCTGAGTCTTGATTTCCTTAATTTTAAATTGGTTTAATAATCAGTTTACTTTTCTTATAGTGTGGTGGTGAAGACCAGTAATTCAATGGAATTGAATTAATTGTGTAAACTTTTAATTGTTATATAACTTCCTTGGTGTTGATTCTTGGACCAAGAATAGAAACAGATTACCTGAATTTATCAAATTTAAACCCTGACTGACTTCAAGACTTTTAACTTGGTCCCACTCTCTTTCTTTCACCTAATTTCCTACCAGACTTCTGTGTACTGATCTTTCAATCTTCTGTTTTCCTCACATCCACATGTCTGTAATTAGCAACTCTACCACTAAAATGCTTTTTATGGCTCCCTCTAAGTCAAATGTATTGCTAACCCTGTGTGTATTTTTCCAACCAGTTTCCATACTCCTTTAGGACATATTTTATTCTCTTTGTTTATCCCATAGAGCAGCACCCTGTATCTATTTTATGTTATTACTTGATTCCCATGCCTTTGTATATGCTGTTCCTCCACCCACAGTATGTCCTCCTTCCCAGCCACCTTCTATAGCCCACTTATCTTTCAGAGTCTCACTCAAGGCCTGAATTCTTCATAAAGTGTTTCCACTATTGTGCCCCTGGGACTTCTTTCTTCGCTGAACTTCTGTTGCACTTCCTGAATAGTTTAGCACCTGGTTTCACAGCATGTGCCTTTCTAGAAGTGAAAGAAGAGAATGTGTTTAGGTAAAAGCATTGTCCACATTGTAAAGGGATTAAAAAACATTTTGGATTGGCATGGTTTGAGCCCAAAATATATCTTACATAATTAAAAATGACCAATGTAAGATTATCTTCATTAAGAAATATAACGTAGAGGGGATGTAGGTGACTCAAATGTAGACTAAAATAGTGTTTTTTTGTCATCATTGTTGAGAGAATAGCAGTTCAGGATTTAAAAACTATTAAGGAAATTAAAATGTAGGCATCTGAGGTCCCAATATGGCCTTAAAGAAGCTGACTACAACAATATTTTGTGTAATCCATGTGTGGTAACCTAACTCTGCTCCAGGAACCGTGAGCTGGCTTGACACCTCCCTTCCCTGCTTAATTGCTATGATTAATTTTTGCACTTGTAATATAATACTTGGCTCTGTACTATAACAGGGACCCAAAGGTCTCAAAGCTGTTCAATTCCTGAATAACTAAAGAAATTCATGAGTGAACTGGAGGCACTGAACAGCCTTTATGAATAGCAACTGGCTGTATGGGTTCAATGTGAGATCTTTCTGGATTCCTGATGGTGTAGGTATGGTGTGTGAATTCTTTCTGTGGTATAAGGGAAATATCTAATGACAGCAAATTGCTTACTTTGGACCATTTTGGACCTGGTTTTAACATTAGGGGTAAAAACATACCACATCTGCTAAAGAGTCAGACAAGGCATTTTATTGCAGTCTGGTCCCAGTGAGTGCCTGTGGCCCACCTCAATCAAGCCTTGAGTTCAGAACCTGAGGAAAACTGATGGTTGACTGGTAAGTCAAACTGAATGATTTTTACTGGGGCACATATCTGCATTGGGAATGGAAACTTCAAAACCAGGGGGAGGGAAGGCTTGGGGGAAGGGGTTTTGGGAGGGCTAGAATTGAACAGATCGATGCCTTATTTAACTATAGGTGACTATTGATATACTGCGGTTTGGGGACACTTGAACATTTTAAGTTGTAGGGCAGGATATTTGGGTAAATGGGTGACCTAGAGACATAGAACTTCCACGCCCACAAATACTCTTCTAATAACCAATTTTATCCTCTCTCACTTCCTTTCTGACTTCCTCCCCTTTTCCTCAAACTTTCTGATATATGCACATACCAGAAACCTAGAGAAATTCCTGTCAAATATCTGCTAAAGAGCTTGGACTGAAGAAGAAAAAAATCCAAAATGACAAAATAATAACATTATTCCTGGGTGAAACTATGTCATAAGTCAGAGGGGTGCCTGCCATAACTTAAGGATAAATCCTGCCATTGAAAACTGAGAGGAGCCTCATCAGGTGCACAGGTAGTAAATGAAAATGGACTGACAGGACTTCAGGATGTCCAATTCTTAGGCTTCTCCTGACCTCTGTGAACCACTAGCCTTAGAATCCCAACAGATTTTAAATTTTATTTATTTATTTTTAAATTATTTTATTTTTTGAGAAGACAGAGGAGAGAGAGAGACAGAGCGTGAGCAAAGGAAGGGCAGAGAGAGGGAGACAGAGAATCCCAAGCAGACTCCAGGCTCCAAGCTGTCAGCACAGAGCCCGATGCAGGGCTCAAAACCAGGAACAGTGAGATCATGACCTGAGCCAAAGTCGAACACTTAACTGACTGGGCACCTAAGCGTCCCATTATCCCAACAGTTTTTAAGGCCCCCTTACTTGATCCTGACATGGCTGCCACACAAAATGGAAAACTGGGCATACAGTAGGGCTTTCTTTGGAGATCCATCTATTTAATGAAGACACAAGGCTTCCTGTGGTGGCTATGCTATGCCATGCTCTGGAAGGTGGCGATTACACTTGGATTAGCAGTAGAGTATCTGGGCACCTGGATGACTCAGTTGGTTAAGTGTCTGACTTTGTTTGGCTAAGGTAATGATCTTGTGGGTTCGTGGGTTTGAGCCCCGCATCGGGCTCTGTGCTGATAGCTCAGAGACTGGAACCTGCTTTGAATTCTGTGTCTCTCTCTTTGTCCCTTCTCTGCTCACGTTCTCTTTTTCTCTCTCAAAATAAATAAATAAACATTAAAACAAAAGACAGTAGAGTACCTTCCAAACCATAGCAGAAGACAAAGAAAGAAAAACCAAAACTTCATTCCTCTACCCCTTGCCCCAAACAAAACCATTTTGTACTGACTCAATTTTCTTTTCTTCTACATTGGATCAGAGGTTGCTTTGTGAATTTGGAACACAGCCACATTGATTTTTTGAAGTTCATTTATTTTGAGAGAGACAGAGAGGAAGTGGGGGAGGGGGCAGAGAGAGGAAGAGACAGAATCCCAAGTAGGCTCCATGCTTGCTGTCAGTGCAGAGCCTGTAGCTGGCTTGAATGCACAAACCATGAGATCATGACCTGAGCTGAGATCAAGAGTTGGATGCTTAACCAACTGAGCCACACAGGCACCCCCACAACCAAAATGATTTTTATTTGGCAATACTTAATAACTGGCTTACCCAAATCTCCCTATGAATGGAGACAACATAGAAAGTATGAAGCTATACTCTTTTTGATTAATTTTTGAAGTGGTAATATTTTCCTGAAAAAGGTTGTTATAAGAAACAAGAAAGTCAATGAATGCAGTGAATAAATTGCCAAGTGAAGAAAATAAAATCAGTGAAACAGAAATAAAACTTGAAGAGTGTTTAGAAAACAAAACGGTAAAAGATAGATGAAAATATAAGAGAAAAAAAAATAGTTATGGAAGGTATTTATTAAAGATGGTGTCAATGGATAAGAAGGATATGGATAAGAAGGATAAGGATAATAAGTCAAAGGACAATAAGTATGCTGATAAAATGGAACAAATTTAATATAAGTAATAAGAAAGCATTGAAGAAAATTTTCTTGACCTAAAGAAAGACTTCAATGAAAATATTTAAAATGATCTAGGTAAAATTATTAAAGACCTACTCCTAGATATCATATCAAGAAATTTAAACACTGGAGCCAAAAATTCTATAAGCATTTAGGAAAGAAAGCAATGAGGCCGTGAGGATAACTACAGATACACCTTTAAAACAATGAACATAAAAATTTGGTTCAATATAGAGAACTTTGAAGAGAAATATGCAAACCTGCTGAGGTAGAAACTGATCACCATCCCTGGCATTCATTCTCCATTTCTTTTCAAAACAGAAACCCTTGGTTTTAGCTGGTCACCTGGCTTCCCAGATAGACACTACATTTCACAGCCTTGTTTCTACTAGGGGGTGGTCATATGACAGTGCAGACCAGTAAGATGGGATCAGAATTGGTGTGTTAAGTCATTCTCTTAAAGTTGAGGCTGCTTAGGTTGGGCTCTCTTGTTCCTTCCCTCAAATTGGAATGTCAGCCTGGACCTTTGAGAGGAGATCAGTACCTGGAGGACTTGGTGGGTCCACACACTATGGGAGTCTGGGTTTCTGAGTGACTCTGGAATTGCTGATTGCTCCCTTTGGACTGTGACATGTAAGAGAAGTAGACTTCTTCCTTGTCTGAACAGATAACATTGTTAGGGCAATGTAGCCTGTATGCTAACTGAAATGCCCAAGTGTTGTGCACATAGGCAAGTTGTCAATTATGAATAATGTCAAAGAAAGACTTTCCTATAAAAAAAAGTAATAGCCTTTTAACAAATGTTTCTGTAGCGATTGGATATCTATAAGTAAAATAGCAATCTTGACCTAAAATTTATACCTTATATAAAAATTAACTCAAAATGGACCACAGACCTAAATGTAAAGCATAAAACTATAAAACTTTTAGAGAAAACAAAATGAAATCTTTGGGAGTGAGGTAAAGAGTTTATAGATATAAGAGCAAAAGTGTAATCCATAAAAGGAAAAATTGATAAAATGGGCCTCATCAAAATTGAAAAGTTTTACTCTGTGAAAGCTTATGTGAAGAGAAGGAAAAGATAAACTACATACTGGGTAAAAGTATTCGTAAACCACATATCTAACAAAGGATTAGTGTCCAGAATATGTAAAGAACTCATAAGACTCAAGAGTAAAAAACAAAACAATCCAATTAGAAAATTGGTAAAATACATGAAGAGACATTTCAACAGAGCCTATATACAGATGGAAATCAGTCCATGAAAAGATGTTCAACATCATTAACCTTCAGGGAAATTCAAATTAACACCACAATGAGATATTACTACACATTTATCAAAACAGCTAAAGTTAAAATTTTAAGTGACAATGTCAAAGGTTGGCAAGGCTGTGAAGAAACTGGATCACTCATACATTGTTGGTGGGAATGTAAAATGTTATACTCTGGGAAACAGCTTGGCGGTGTCTTAAAAAACTAAACATGCTATTACCTATGACCTAGCAATTGCGTTCATAGGCAGTTATATCAGAGAAATGTAAATTTATGTTCACACAAAAGCCAGTACACTGATGTTCATAGCAGGTCTACTTTTAATAGCCCCAAACTGGAAGCAGCCATGGTGTCCTTCAATAGACAAATGGTTAAACAAACTGTGGCACATCCAGTCAGCAATAAAAAAGAACAAATTATTAATACACTCAATTAATTATTAAAACAATGACTTGAATTAATCTTTAGGGAATTATAATGAGTGAAAAACCAATCCCTGAAGGTTATATGATTCTATTCATATAACATTTTTGAAATTTGGAAATTTTAGAAATGGAGAGCAGATTAGTGGCTACCAAAGGTTAGGGGCAGGGTGTAGGAGTCAGATAGTGTGATTTAAAACGGCAACTGTAGTGATCCTTGCTATGATGGAGCTGTTCAATATTTTGATGGTGGTGGTGAATACACAAATCTACACAAGTGATAAAATTGTATAGTGTGCACATGTGCACACACAGAGATACAAGTAAAACTGGGGAAATTGGAATAAGATTGGTAGGTTTTATCAATATAAAAATCCTGGTTGTGATATCATTTTGCAAAATATTACAACTGAGGAAACTAGGTAAATGGAATATAGAATTAGTCTGTATTATTTCTTACAACTGCATGCGACCTTACAATTATATCAATAAAAATTTTAATTAAAAAGTGAAGTTATCCAGGAAATATCCAACTACCTTACCTACGTAAACTAGTCAAAAACATTTCCTATAACAATGAAAAATAAACAAAATTAAGAACTTTAGTTGGGGGGGCACCTGGGTGGCTCAGTCAGGTAAGTGCCTGACTGTTGATTTCAGCTCAGGTCATGATCTCATGGTTTGTGAGATCAGGCCCCGCGTCGGGCTCTGTGCTGACAGCACAGAGGACCTCTGTCCCTCCCTCGCTCACTCATGCAATCTCTCTCAAAATAAATAACAAACCATTTTTTTAAAAAAAGAACTTTAGCTGAAAAGAACTGAAAGTTAACTGCAGAACAGTAGCTAATTACAAAAAAGAATTATATATACAAAGATATTTTAAAGAAACAATCTATATTTCATATCATAAAATCACATCATAAAACTGATAAAGTTGTGTTGGATGGTGGAGTGGTACAAAAGTTCCAACTTATATAAACACCAAAAAATGTTGCTTTTATTATATACTGTATTAATAAAACAAAGAGTAGAAATTGTATGATCATCTTAATAAGTGCAGAGAAGCATTTGACAAAATTCAATATCCATTTAATGATTAAAAACTCTTAACAAAGTAGGTATAGAAAGAATATACCTTAACATAATAAATGCTGTATTCAACAAACCCACAGCTAATATTCTGGAGGATGAAAAACAGAAAGCTTTTTTTCTAAGATCAGGGATGAGGCAAGGATGCCCACTTTTGTCTCTTTTATTCAACATAGCATTAGAATTCCTAGACACAGCAATTAGGCAAAAAGACCCCCAAACCAAAAACAAACAATCCCGCCCCCTCCAAATTGGATAGGAAGCAGTAAAACTATCACTATTTTCTGAGGACACAATACTATATATAGGGAACCCTAAAGGCTCCACCAAAAAAATGTTAGAACTAATAAATAAATTCCATAAAGTCACAGGATACAAAATTAATATACAGAAATCAGTTGTGTTTCTATACACTAACTATGAGCTATCAGAAAGAGAAATTAAGAATAATTCCACTTAGAATTACAAAAAGGTAATGAAATACTTAGGAACAAATTTAAGTAAGGAAGTAAAAGTCCTTTTCTCTGAAATCAATGTCATAAGACATTGATAAAAAAATGGAAGATAGTACAATTGAAGAAAAATATGCTGTGTGCAAGGATTGGAAGAATTAATATTGTTAAAATATCTATACTACTCAAAGCAGTCTATAGATTCAATGCAATCCTCATAAAAATGCCAATAGCATTTTTCATGCAACTGTAGCAAAGAATCCTAGAATTTGTATGGAACCACAGAAGACCCTGAATAGCCAAAGCAATCTTAAGAAAGAAGAACAAAGAAGGGAGTATTATACCCCGAGACTTCAAACTATACTACAAAGCTATAGTAATCAAAACAGTATGGTACTGGTATGAAAACAAACACACAGACCAATGGAACAGAACAGAGAGCTCAGAAATAAACCCAAAACTATATTGTCAATTAATCTATGACAAAAGATGCAAGAGTATACAATGGGATAAAGACAGCATCTTCAATAAATGGTGTTTGGAAAACTGTGCAGCAACATGCAAAAGAATGAAACTGAGCCACTTTTTTATATCATACATAAGAATAAACTCAAAATGGATTAAAAACCTAAATGAAATATTTGAAACCATTCAAATCCTAGAAGAAAACATAGTCAGTAAGCTTTTTGACACTGATCTTAGCAATAGTTTTTTTGGGCCAGTCTCCTTGGGCAAAGGCAACAAAAAATAAAATAAACAAATGGCATTACATTAAACTAAAAGCATTTGCCCAGTGAAGGAAAATAATCAACAAAATGAAAGGCAATCTACTGAATGGGAGAAGATATTTGTAAATCATATATCTGATAAGGGGCTAATATCCAAAATATATAAAGAACTTCTACAATATCAAACAAAACAAACAAAAACAAATGGGTAGAGGACTTGAATAGACATTTTTTGCAAACAAGGCATACAGATGGCCAACAGGCACATGAAAAGATTCTGAACATTGCTAATCATCAGGGAATTGCAAATCAAAACCACAATGAGATATCACCTCACCCCTATCAGATTGGCTATTATCATAAAGATAAAAAACAAAGGATGAGGAGAGAAGGAAACCCTTTTACATTGTTGGTGGAAATGTAAACTAGTACAACCACTGTTGAAAACAGTATGTGGCTTCCTCCAAAAATTAAAAATAGAGTTATCATATGATATAGTAATTCCACTTCTGGATATTTATTTGAAGAAAATGAAGACACTAATTCCAAGATGTACATGCACCTGTATGTTCATTGCAGCATTATTTACAATAGCTAATATACAGAAGCAACCTAAGTGTGTCCGTTTATAGATGAATGGATAGAGGAGATGTGGTGTGTGTGTGTGTGTGTGTGTATGTGTGTGTGTGTGTATGTGTATAATGGAATATTAATCATAAAAAAGAATGATATCTTGCCATTTGCAACCACATGGATGGACCTAGATGATATTATGTTAAGTGAAATAAGTCAGAGAAATACAAATACCATATGATTTCACTTATATGTCAAATCTAAAAAACAAAACAAACAAACCAAAAACCAAAACAGCAATAGACTTATAGATACAAGAAACAAACTGTTGGTTACAGAAAGGCAGGGATTGGGGTGGGTGAAATAGGTGAAGGGATTAAGAAGTACAAGCCTCCAATAAGTAAGTCATGAGGATGAAATGTACAGTAGAGTCAATAATATTGTAACAACTTTGCATGATGACAAATAGTAACTAAACTTATCATGGAGATTATTTTGTAATGCATAAAAAATATCAAATCAGTAGGATATACACACAATAGAATATTGCATATCAATTATACTTCAATAAAAATTACTTTGTTATTGCTATTGATAATTAAATGCATATTTAATAATTATTTTGGCAAACTTGGTTGCCATCATAAGAATTAAAAACAGAATTTCTACCTTCTGAATCATTGTAGAAGAAAAGCAACTTGTACAGTCTACAAACACACACACACACACACACACACACACACACACACACCAAACAAAAAAACCCCTAAGAAACACTATTAAAGTAAGTATAAAGTAAGATGATACAAATAAGATCAAATCAAACAATCATAAGAGATCCAAAGTGAGATATATATTTTATTAAAAGATTTGTGGTCTGGAATTAAGTTAAAATAATATTTAATTGTAATATTTAATTGTAAAAGGCCTGGAAGTAAAGGAACTTGTATTAGGATTGGGACACCTTGAAGCCTGATTTTGGGACAGGCTTGGGGATGGCTCAGTCCACATGTTGTAGAGTCAGGAGCTGGTTATAACCCAAGAGATAAAAATCTGGGATAAGAAATTAAAACATAAATGTAGGCGAAGTCCAAACAAAGTGTTATTCTAAGAGGCTAGACAGTGAAGCAGGATGCAGATACAAGTCAACCAGAGAGATATCAAGGTCACTTGACAGCAAGGGGATTCAGCATGAAGGTTATGATATGAAATCTGGAAATATTCCTTAAGTCATTGGGTCATAGCAGGGTTTTAAAAACATCTTTTGTTTTGCTGTAATTGGGAAAGAGCTTTTCAAAGTATAAGGCCAAATCAAAGATATCATCTATGGGAGACACTTCTGAAATAATTGATGGGGAAAAATTATCTCCTAAAAGTAACTAAAGGGTAGGATGCCTGGGTAGCTCACTCAGTTAAGTGTCTGACTCTTGATTTCAATGCATGGTTCAGTCTCATGGTTTGTGGGATAGAGCCCCACATCGGGCTCTGTGGGGACAGTGCAGAACCAGTTTGGGATTTTCTCTCTTTCTCTGCCCCTCCCCTGCTCATGCTCTCTCTCTCTTTCAAAATAAATACATAAATAAACATTAAAAAAATAAAAAAAGGAAAAGTAACTAAAGGGCAAGCAAAAATAACTGCAGGATGGGAGCAGAGTTCTTCTCCTTGAAGTTTGTGTATACCCTTCCCAATTTTCACCTATGTGTTCTCTTGAACACTTTCCAATTAGGCTTCTGCCCCTGCTGCTTTATCAAACTGCTATAACTAAAGTCATTCATGGCTCCGCCGAATGGTATCCACTGGCCACTTTTCAGTCCTCATCTTTACTGACTTAAGCACTGGCTCGGTTGATCACTCTGTGCTGGAACATTGTCTGCCCTTGGCTTCCGGGACACCATTGCCCTGGCCTCCTCCCAACCTCCTGACCTCCCTTTTCAGCCTCCTTTGTTGGATCCTCCTCATCTATTTAACCTCTACTTGCTGGAGTAGCCCAGGACTCAGTTCTTGGACCTCTTAAAACAATTTAAAAAGTGCTATCTATACTCATTTCCCAGGACAACTCATGCAACCTCATGACTTTAAATCCGGTTTATATGTTGATGAAGAAGAAGAGAGAGATTTGGGCTGTCTTTCTAGGAAAGCCAAGGCAGAGTGTGCTTTGAGACCACACTTATTGGTCTCAAAGGCTGGAGGAAAGACATCATATAGGTCAAGGTTTCTCAACATTGGCACTATTGAGCTTTGGGACAAATTCCCTGTTGGGAGGGTTTTCCTTTGTAGAGTAAGGTGGTTAGCAGCATCTTTGGCCTCTACTCTTTAGGTACCAGGAGCAACGCCCCCACCCTCCACTGCCTAAGTTGTGACACCAGCGGCGTCTCTAGACAATGTTAGATATCCCCTGGGGTGCCAAATTACCCTGGTTGAGGGCCACTGGCATAGATCATCAAAGAAGAAGGTTAGAAATAATCCCCATAGAGAAGAAGGAAATGGGTGTGAATACTCAAGAAATTGGGTCAATTTACAAAATAAACATGAAGAACATTAAAGCTAGAGAAACAAGAGGATCCAAGGTAGGGTTGTTAATCTTCTGACTGCAAAGAAACATTTGTGTATAGTTGGTACCAAAGTACCTTTAAGGAATGATAGAAAGTCCCCATGGGCCAAGCTGACTGCTTATTCTGTATAAAGTTTCAGTCTTTATGAAGGGAGGGAATGAGTTAAGTGGTTGGCAAGAGAAATCAAAATTCTAGATGTTCATTTGCTTGATTGCTGACCTTCTTAATAATATTCTTTTTCCATTTAATGTTGCCAAGTGAAACTGAGTATTCCTTATGGACTCATAAATACATAAGCCCAGGACTTGTTTTAGCTCAGTAATGTTTCTCTAGGGCCAATCAACGTGGTCAATCAGATTAGCTATTAATGCATCAATCACAAAATGGTCATTTTAGGTTGACTGTGCAGGATCCAATGAGTCACTTACTGTCATAATAGCTAAGCAAATTAGATTGAGCATTGGAAGTTAACTATAAAGAGTCTCTTAGATTTGGGGTTTTTCCTTTTCTTTCTTTTTCCTTTTCTTTCTTTTTCCCTATCTCCCTTATTTTCAGCTTTCATGAATCTCCCCCCCCCCCCCCCATTTCATAATAATATTCTTTTGTTGGATTCAGAGAAAAAGGTAAGGGGTAGAGTAGAGTAGTTAATTTAGGGAGAGAGTAATATATTTTTGACAGAAGTAGGGAAGGAATTGCAGTATTTTAAACAAACAAAATTCCAAAGTCACCATATACAATTACTCGTCTATTATGAAAATAATTCTTACTGGATTACAAAGAGATGATATATTCACACTGCTCTTAATATTTACCTTTTGTAAATCTTATATTTGTCAGCTTGTGGTTGATTATAGATTTTTTTTTCATGTGCTCAGACCAACTGCTAAAGTAATTTAAATAATGGTGTGATTTATCCAGTTTCTGTGTCTTGTTTTATAGTATTTCCTATAATTGACATCCATAAAATGTCTACATCTTGTAGTTTTTGTTGAACCAGTGATTATTTTTATTTGAACTCACAAATATTAAATTCAATAATATCAACCTGATTTTGCTTTATGTATATTCAGATGGTTTTTAAATAAAAGGCAAGGTGGAAAAATGAATGTAATGCTAAATTTATTATGACGACATTGGAAAAGAATGTCAAAAAGGAAGCAGGAAGTTTGAAAAAGTCTTGATTATGTTTCCATAAATATTTGTTCAGAAGATGCGGCAAATTGTAACGTGCAAAAGCTATTGAAACAAACTTTTTCTTTTTCTTCCCCAGTTTTGCAGCATTTTTAGCAACATTTTTTCTCTCCATTCAGTAGTATAAATTTGCATGTTTTGAGGCTGCATATTTAATAATTATGAGGAAATAGAAAATTAAAGGCAAAATTCTCAGCTTCGGACCACAAGTTTTGTACATATAAAGTTGCTGATGGAATTATAAACACAATGGTATTCATGTGTGAGCCCCATTTACTACATCTTGATGATTTCTGAAGGAAGTGATCCAGACTCACAAATTCTTATGAAAGACAAGGAGAATATATTTCAGTTCATAAGATAAAAATGAACTTTGGTGCAGATTTGCATTTATTTTGCTTAAAAGAACTGGATTGTGTTTTCAAAGGTAGATTGAGAATCTGTTTTACTAAACAAATTCCTAACAAGTGGACCCACTGCAAGACTTTATCCAGAAAAAAGTAAACATTGTTCCAGCAAATTGATCAAAATCCTACTACCTCACTTATCTTTCCCTCAGATAATATCCACTAATTTGAAAATCTCCTGGTGATGACATCTGGGTATTTTTTTTTCTGACTGAGGAATGTCTTTCCAGGAGTGCAAAGTTTATTGTAGTGGGAAGACCCCGAATTGCAGTTCTTGCCAAGGTGCTGTGAAGTCCCCAATTTATTTTGGGGGAAGTCATTGGATCTTTGGTTCCTTATCTGCAAAATAATGGGGTTGAAATAGAAACTTTCCATGGTCCTTCCTGGCATCTCATGCTGACCTGCCCAAGTGAGATGATTATGGCAAATTAGGGGAACTGCTAAGGGCAGTGAGTTGCTTTGGATCTTTTGGCCTAAATCATAGATCAAAAAGATGTATATATATCTTTTTGTTTTAGAGCTTTATTAATTTGGTGAACTTATATTTTTGTTACAAATTAATTTCTTCTTCCATCAAGGTTGCTTTTGAAACAAAAGAAAACCTAAATTTTCTGCTTTTTTTCCTTTAAATATTCTTCATTTTTGAATTTTTCAGAAATCATTATGAGTATTATTTTCTAATTCAACTTTAGATGGAAGTATGAACTAGCTGAATAATAGCAGTTTAGAAGAAAATCTATGTCTTGTTGATATATCTTGTTGCTACATTTTGTTGCTAAAGAGATAAACAGTTTGTGGTAAACCGTAGTGAGAATCAGGATTTTGGCATAAGATAGATTTTATACATTCAGAAAAGAGGTGTTTGTGTCTAGCTCTGAATCCAGACTTCTGATTGAATGGATGAAGGAAAATAAAATTGGCTTTTGTATTTATTCATTATGTTTCATCTCTGAACTTTGTCTGGGTCAGGACATCTTAACTCTTGAGTTACCACCTTCACCTTGATGTGCTTAATTTTTTCTCTGTGTCATTACCCAAACTCCTAAAACTCTACTTATTTCACAAAGCCTTCATCAACAAACTGGATAAAAATTTGTGCATTCCAATACCCTCTACCCTTTTACTCCCCTTCAACCTTTGGTTTTGGTACAGGAATAGAATAAAAGAAGGAATAATATACTCATTTTGCTTTGAAGAATTTTCATTCACTTCAGGGCTTCTGAAAGGTTAAAAACCATTCTTGTGCTTATTCTTCTTGGGATATAGTCTCACCAAAGCTGAGGAAAATGTCCTTGAATGTTTTAATTCAATTTTCAAAATATGTGTTCTCCAAAATAAATTACCTAAACTCCACATTTTTGCCTTATTCAGTTTTAATCTGCATATATCCCAGAGTATGATTTTCATGAAGTTATAAATTAGAGAAATCTGGGTAGGATGTGAATAAATAATAACCATCTCATGTGACTTGTACAGAAAGATGCATGAGAGTCCTTGATAGGTCAGTGCTGCAAAAATTGGAGGACCAGTTTTAGTTTCCAACGTTAAGCAGACAGCAAGTCTTCTCTAGAAAATGATGTTAACCATCCCACATCATGTTCCCCAGCAGGTCTGCTACCCTCTCTGTCTCCTGCCCATTACCACAGGCTGAGTTTGATTTGGTAGTGGATACATCAACATTACATTCCCTGTTAGACAATCAGCTACAGCAATACAGGTTCATGCTCAGAATTTCTCAAAGGTATTAGGGGAGAGCAGAGGCTTCTGTAGAAATCCATTAAGCACATACGGAGCATGAGCATATGCAAAGCCCAAGACCAACCAAGTACCAGGCTCCCTAAATCAAGGAGTAGACATTCCAAAAAGGCCACAGGACATGGAATCAGTCCTTGGCCACCCTAAAGGGATTTCAAGGCTCTTTCCTGAGAGAACTGGAAACAGACATCTGCTGTAAATTCTTTAGGGGATGTTGACTATAACTGACATAGAGTGAGTTTTCTGTTACCCCAATTCCTGAATATGAATTTAGTTATTCTCAACAAATTTGTGTTGCCTCAGGAATCCCTCATAAATGCCCTAGCATTAGATGCTGCGACAAATAACCACCCAAATTTTGGTAACACAACATACTAGAAGTCTGACGCAGGTGCTCCTGGCCAGCAGGGATATTAAGGGATTTAGCTCCTTCCATCTGTGTATCTATCCTGTCCCAAGGTTTCAAACTTTCTCAAGGAAATGCCAGATGGGGAAGCAATGCTTTACCTGTTTTGGTCCTTGTGGGTGACACTTTATCACCAAATACAGCCTCAGAAAATAAATCTGATAAGGTCAGATTCTAGTTCTTGGTTTAGGGAAGGCCTGTGTCTTAGTCTGCTCAAGCTGTTATGACAAAATACAACAGACTGGATGACTTCTTAATGACAGAATTTTATTTCTCACAGTTCTGGAGTCTAGAAGCTGGGTGAGAGCACTCTTCTGAGTCACAGACTTCATGCTGTGCCCTCACATGGTGGAAGGGGCAAGCAAGGGGCCTCTGGGGCCTCTTTTATAAGGCACTAATCCTACCCATGGGGGGAGAGCTCCTAAGGGCCCTACCTCTTAATACCATCACTTGGATGTTAGGATTTAACATATGAAATTTGGGGGAATACAAACATTGAGACCACTGTGGCCTGTGAACCAATATAGAAAAAGATGGCCAAAGATAAGTCTGTTGGAGGACATCTGGGAAAGGTTTTCTTCCCCTTAAAAAAAAGAACAGAGTTGTTTGTTTTTCCTTTTTTTCCTGTAGACTGTTATGTGTGGATAGGATGCCAATAATAATTACCAGTTACAATTACTACTGAGGGTTAAAAAATGAAGAAATATAAAGCAACCAGATACTTGACACTATTGTTAGGCTGCTGAGTCAATCTGGAAGTCAATCTCCTTACTTCTGAACTCTTTTTGTAATATAAAATTTAGCAAAAAAAATTTGTTGTTGGAGCTACTTTGTGTCAGGTTTCTATTTCTCATCAGAGGAATCTTTACATAGGAGCTTCATTTTTGTGGTGATGAGCAGAAGTAAAATTTGATAAATAATTTTTGTTTGTAGTTACTGCATGTAATGCCTGGTGTACATATGAAAAGGCAGAATTATTTGTCCTTAATGACTTACCAACACATTTCAAATGAGCAATGTTGGATGAAAAGTAGCTGAGAGTATGTGTGTTTTCTTTTCTTTTTAAAAAAATTTTATTAATGTTTATTTATTTGTGTGTGTGTGTGTGTGAGAGAGAGAGAGAGAGAGAGAGAGAGAGGGAGAGAGAGAGGCAGAGTGTCAGTGTCAGTGGGGGCAGAGAGAGAGGGAGACAGAATCTGAAGCAAGCTCCAGGCTCTGAGCTGTCAGCACAGAGGCCCACGTGGGGCTCAAACTCATGAACCATGAGATCATGACCTGAGCCTAAGTCAGAAGCTCAACCGACTGAGCCACCCAGGTGTCCAAGGACTTGTGATTTCAGTCCTCTCTGGCACTATTTTCTGTGAGCAACTGTTTTGTATATTCTGATCATTGTATTCAACTTTATCCTTTTGGTGTACTACTGAGCTTTATCTACTTTTTAGGTACTAAAAAGCAGCTGAAATGAGTCCAGGGTGTCAATTTTCAAAACATTATTTATCAGGAATATTTTGGTATTGCATGCAAAAAATGTGTTTGCTATTTTTAATCTCAGAGCAGGTCACATGTTCATGGTGTATGAGGAATGACTTCATTTTTAAAGTAGCTGCTTCAATATAATTTGTAGTCTTGGTCTAGTCATTGGTGAACTTGGACCCTAGGAAACTCCATTTCTTTTGTTGCCTTTCTTTAGAAAAGAACATAAGATGGGCAGTGATTGCATGGCCTCCCTTCTCAGTGAAAAGTTTGCTTTTGGAGTTCATTCAGCATTGACCTATTGCTGCATAACCAACATCAGGCAATTTAATGATAATGGGAAAATGCGCTGTGTTCGTTAATAGCCTTTTGGAAAATTCCCAGGGTAAAACAAACAGTGCTTATAATTATTCACCTATAAAATGACCCTTTTATCATTTAGAAATTGTACAAAACATTATGACTATTCCAGTTCAGAACTTGATGATGGTTCTGCCCTTCTGCAGTAAGAATTTCCTTGTGGAACTCCAACTACATGTTTTTTTTTTTTTTTTTTTTTTTGTTTTGTTTTGTTTTTTGTTTTGCCTGGGCTTTAGTAACATGTAGACCATTTTGTTACAGAAAATGGTCAATTAATTTCGGTTGCAACAGTTTAATATAGTTCATCACTATAACACCATGATGCTAGTTCTAACATGATGCAGAGATTGCTCTGATCCCAGAGATGAGTGCATTCTTTACCTTGTGGTAATCCAGCTCATTGGTATATCTCCTGACTTTGGCAGAAAATTAAAGCATTCGCAAGATTCATTTTCATAGGCATTTTTTTCCTTCTCTTCTGTGTGGGGATTAAATAAATGTCTATTATTTTTGGCTTTGCTATTGATGCTTTTTTTGAGCCAAATATAAAAATAATTTTGTGTCTTAGTTTTCCCTGCTTTTTTTTCACAGGACACTAAAGAATTTCCTAAAAAGTAAAAATTGGCATTGGAGGGTGGGTCTCATTCATTCATTCATTTATTCATTTATATTTATTGAGGACCTATTATATTCCAGACAGTTTACTAGCTTCCAGGGGACACAGAGGCGAGGAAAAGCAAGCATGTTCTTGGTTTATGGAACATTACCAAGTACTTACAGGGAAAAGAATGTTTCTGAAAACCATCAGCCTTATTAATTACGGTTCCCAGGAAACAGAATAAATTATTTAATTAGCTAGGAAAAAAGGTTGCACAGCAATACAGTTAAGGGTAGAATAGTGAAATTCTTACCAATGTATCTTGGGGCTTGTGAAATCTGATGGGACAATGGAGCATATGAGAAGAGGAGATCCCATGATCTGCATGTGCTCCATGGTTCTTACTTGCCTCATTGACATGTACCATTTTTGATTTTCCTAGAGCACAGGATTCTGTCAGACCCACAGTGTGTGGGTGTTCAGTAGAGGTGCTGATATCACTGAGAGGTTGCTCTTTTTATTTAAACTAGAACCTACTTTGAACACAGAAAGAATGCAATGGCGTTCCAAGAAACAGAAATGACCAAGGAGCTCTATCATATCCATTCCTACTTGTGTTAATTCCCATAATTAGCCAAATGCACTATAAAGGAAGGAAAGAAGGAAAGAGAAAGATGGGGGGACCCATAAATCCTTTTCCATTAAGTTTTTACTTATTGGTAAGATAAAGGTAGAGAATGTTGGTCAGACTATCAAGAAGTGAAATAAACAGTAGAATTAATTTTGTGCAGTGTTTCTACTGTTTTGGTAATGCATGTATATGCTGTGTAAACTATGAAATGTCAGTTATGAAATTTATGAAATTTATGACATTGCATGGGAGTTAAATACTCCTATATTTATATTTAAAACTGGCATTGTACAATATACAGATGATGGTAAATGCAATAATTCAGAATTTTAATTTTTCTTTAGTGTGACATTATGAAACCTATCATGCCAAATAAAGAATGACCATACAAAAGAAAAGTTTTCTCTTTTAGAACCTTTACCAGCACCTTGTCCTGTTTTTTTGGACAATGGGCCCACATTTTCATTTTGCACTGAGCATTGCACATTATGCAGCTGGAACAAGGACTCCCAAGTCCAGCATGGAAATGGTGTTTGACACCATGATGCCAAGGAGATTGTACAGATAGACCACAAGGTAAGAAGAGAAGAGACCTAGGAACCCAAACATTTCAAGAGGGAGCAGAGAAGTTGTAAGAAAAGAAGAGGCCTAGGAACCCAAACATTTTAAGAAGGAGCAGAGAAGCAGGACCCTTGAAAGAGATGAAAGGAATAGGGAGAGATTAAGAAAGTCAGGAGAGTGAAGGTGAGATGGAAACAAGGAAGCAGTAACCCCAAGGCAGATAAAACTCACAAAGGGGTCAAGAAAACCAAGACCCAAGAGTCTGGTAAAGAGCAAACCCTCAACCCATCCATTCCATGTGTAGGTTCCAAGTAGTCAGCCCAGAAGTCAATTCACATTACCAAATTTCCAGTTCCCTTTGGGTGCACAAGTAGTACCTGGGCAGGCACTCTCCTCTCCATAGTCTGGTGCTCACTGCCACTGGGCCTGGCTGGTCCTGATAGGCATCCTGTGTTTCCACACCTATGGACCTAACCTCTTGCAGGCTGCTCTTATGTATGGTGGTGGATTGTAGAGCAAGCCTTAGCATCCTCTGGGTATCCCTGACCTAGTTTAGTGCTCAGTTTTACTTTCTAAGAGATTGCAGGACACTTCCAAGTATCTTGTGGATATGGGTAGAGAAACTCCAGTTTTCTGTTTTTGGGTGCAGGTCTGAATATAAAATTTGCAAACTGAATATGCTGGTTTTCTCAGGGGACAGGGAGATTAGTTTCCTCTTCCCATGCCTGCATTCCTAAATTACAGAAGGTGGTTGATCCCCAACTGTGCCACCAAACTGCTAAGGAACTACATCTTCTGCAGTGGGCACACTCATGCCTGGATTGGGGTTGGTAAGAGGTCCCTGCCAAATTCTGCTCCTGACTATGCCAGCATAAGGTGTGGATGGCCACTGATTTGCCTGGCCTTGATATGCACCTGTGAGGCAGGAGTGGAAAGGGGGAGGCTGAAAACTAGTCCCAGAGAGGTAGGGAGTCAGGGAGAGGAAGACCATGCCTCATTGTCTCATGGGGCTTCACTTACAAAATACAAATTCTAAGATTTTAAGGACAATTCTGTAAAGAATTTAAAGACAGAGACAGCAGAGCAATAAGCCCTGAGCTCGGGGCCGTTATACATGAGCAAAGCTCTGTGAGAACCTGCAGATTGGGAGGTGGTGAGGTCAGCTCGTCTGGGGCAATGCAGTTTCCTTACTGACTTTTCTTCAAGTGACGAGTATGGCAACTGTTCACGTGTTAACTTCCCCTGATCAAAGAAGAAACATAGTAGCTGAACACTCTTTTGTTCTTTGTCTCTGTTTTCTTTTACTTGTGGGAGATGCTCATTGGTTCCAAGTGCATGATAGTATATTTGAGAATCATGGGCTGAGATCACATCTTCCTGGTCTCTTTTAATGGGTTGTGAGGAGATTTGAGATTATGAGATTTGATTCTCAGCCTGGGGCAACTTTGACTCCCCAAAGGACATTGGTGATATCTGGAGACATTTTTTGGTTGTCATAACTGGGTGGCACTGGTTGCTACTGGGATGACACTAAATATTCTATAATACACAGCCTTCCATGACAAGGAATCATCTAGGCCAGAATTTCAATAGTGATGAGAAATTCTGTGCAACGTTATGATGTATATTCTCAAGGTTCATTAACTTGCACCTTTGTTTCGAATACTTGAATATTATAAACCAGAACTAACAAATGGAGATACTTCTGTAGGCTAATGGAATTGTATTTAACTTTCCTCATTAAGAATGAATTCTTACATTTTTATGCCAAACCCATAAGAGAAAAGAGGGAGAGGTGGAACTACTCTTGCTTTTCCAGGCAGTTCCTGGGGCACTTTTCTGAAATCCCAGAATTCTGCTCAACACAGTTTGAAAAATGTTCATCTAGTTTAACAGCTCCTCAGTCAATCTGTAAGTAAATGGAAGGTTAGAGAGATTAAGTGATTTTTTTAGGATCATACAGCTGGATGGTGATAGATCAAGGTCTTCCAATTCAGTGCTCATCCAAAATAGAGCAGACACTTATTATTGCCCATTTTTAAAAATCTAGACACATTTCACAGATAAAATATATCTGTATGGCCTATTGAAACATAATAAAATCACATAAATTTGCTAGGGCTGTAACAGTATCTTCTAAAGTTTCTCTCTTTGGCTTATAGATGGCTACCTTCTCCCTGTGTCTTCACATTCCTCTGTACCTGTTTGTGTCCAAATTTCTTCTTCTTTTAAGGATATAGGTGAGAAAGATGGCGGTGTAGGAGGACGCTGGGCTCACCTCGTCCAGCTGATTGCTTAGATTCCACCCACATCAGCCTAAATAACCCAGAAACCCACTGGAAGACTAGCAGAATGGACTCTCCAGAGCCAAGCGTAGACAAGAGGCCCACGGAAGAGGGTAGGAAGGGCAGAGAGGTGGTGCGTGCTACATGGACTGGCAGGAGGGAGCTGGCAGGTGGAGGAGTAGCCTGCCAGGCAAGGCAGAACCCCCAAAGTCTGGCTTGCAAAAGCGGAGGGGCCAGACTGCGTGAGTTCTGACAACCAGTGGGACTTAACATCTGGAATGTTAAAAGTCAACAGCTCTGCTCTCAGAGAGTGGGGAGGGCAAAAGGATGCTGGGAGGGAGAGTTGTTGAGGCCTGGAGGGACAGAGCTTGGCAGGGGAACAAAGGTGCTGGCAAGCGCCATTTCCCTCTCCCATCCCCCAGCTGAAATTCCAAAGGGAACCAGTTCCTGTCACCGAACTTGCTTGCACTGTGCAGCCACCCAACGCTGTGCTTCTGTGGATTGATCCCTCCGACAGGTCTGCCTCCCTCCCGGTGCTGCAGGGCCCCTCCCGCAGGAGACCACTGAGGGCAAAGCTAGCTAAGCCTGCCCCTCCCAGCCCTGTGCACATTGCAGATCCACCCGAGCTAATACACCCTTGGCCAGATCTCACTGAAGCAGCACCACAAGCCTGGCTGGGTGCAGGCATTCCAGACAGGGGCCATACCACTCCACAGTGAGTCCTGCCCTGGGAGAAGGGAAGATAAGGTACACACCAGTCTGACTGTGGCCCCAGCGGTGGGCTGGGGGCAGACATGGGGTCTGACTGCGGCCCCGCCCACCAACACAAGTTTCTCCAGACAGCATAAGGGAAGTGCCCTGTAGTTTGGAGCTACTGCAGGGACTAGCCAAAATGATGAAATGGAAGAATTCTCCTCAGAAGAAACTCCAGGAAGTAGCGACAGCTAATGAATTGATCAAAACCTATTTAAGCAATATAACAGAACAAGAATTTAGAATAATACTCATAAAATTAATCTCTGGGCTTGAAAAAAAGCAGAGAAGACAGCAGGGAATCTATTGCTACAGAGATCAAGGGACTAAAAAATAGTCATGAGGAATTAAAAAATGCTATAAATGAGGTACAAAATAAAATGCAGGTGGACATAGCACAGATTGAAGAGGCAGAGGAAAGAATAGGTGAATTAGAAGATACAATTATGGAAAAAGAGGAAGCTGAGAAAAAGAGAGATAAAAAAATCCAGGAGTATGAGGGGAGAATTAGAGAACTAAGTGATGAAATCAAATGAAACAATATCCGTAGCATAGGAATTCCAGAAGAAGAAGAGAAAGGGGCTGAATGTGTACTTGAACAAATCATAGCTGAGAACTTCCCTGACCTGGGGAAGGAAAAAAAGCGTTGAAATCCAAGAGGCACAGACAACTCACTTCAGATGTAACTTGAATTGATCTTCTGCACAACATATCATAGTGAAACTGGCAAAATACAAGGATAAAGAGAAAATTCTGAAAGCAGGTAGGAATAAACAGGCTCTAACTTACAAAGGTAGACACATAAGAGTAGTGGCAGACCTATCTACTGAAACTTGGCAGGTCAGAAAGGAATGGCAGGAAATCTTCAATGAGATGAACAGAAAAAAATATGCAGCCGAGAATCCAGTAAGTCATTCAGAATAGAGGGAGAGATAAAGGTTTTCCCAAACAAAAACTGAAGGAATTCATCACCACTAAACCAGCCCTACAAGAGATCCTAAGGGGGATGCTGTGAGACAAAGTACCAGAGACATCGCTATAAGCATGAAACCTACGGACATCACAATGACTCTAACCCCATATCTTTCTATAATAACACTGAATGTAAATGGACTAAATGCATCAACCAAAAGACATAGGGTATCAGAATGGATTAAAAAAACAAGACCCACCTGTTTCCTGTCTACAAGAGACTCATTTTACCTGAGGGCACCTTCAGATTGAGAGTGAGGGGATGGAGAACTATCTATCATGCTACTGGAGGTCAAAAGAAAGCTAGAGTAGCCATACTTATATCAGACAAATGAGACTTTAAATTAAAGGTTGTAACAAGAGATGAAGAAGGGCATTATATAATAATCACAGGGTCTATCCATCAGGAGGAACTAACAATTATAAATGTCTATGTGCCAAATACAGGAGCCCACAAATATATAAGACAATTGCTCACAAACATAGCAACCTTATTGATAAGAATGTGGTAATTGCAGGGGACTTTAATACTCCACTTACAGAAATGGATAGATCATCTAGACACACGGTCAATAAAGAAACAAGGGCCCTGAATGATACATTGGATCAGATGGACTTGACAGATATATTTAGAACTCTGCATCCCAAAACAAGAGAATATACTTTCTTCTTGAGTGCACATGGAACATTCTCCAAGATAGATCACATACTGGGTCACAAACAGCCCTTAATAAGTATAAAAGAATTGAGACTATACCATGCACGCTTTCAGACCACAATGCTATGAAACTTGAAATCAAACACAGGAAAATGTCTGGAAAATCTCCAAAAGCATGGAGGTTAAAGAACACCCTCTAAAGAATGAATGGGTCAACCAGGCAATTAGAGAAGAAATTAAAAAATATATGGAAACAAATGAAAATGAAAATACAACAATCCAAATGCTTTGGGATGCAGCAAAGGCAGTCCTGAGAGGAAAATACATTGCAATCCAGGCCTATCTCAAGAAACAAGAAAAATCCCAAATACAAAATCTAACAGCACACCTGAAGGAAAGAGAAGCAGAACAGCAAAGACAGCCTAAACCCAGCAGAAGAAGAGAAATAATAAAGATCAGAGCAGAAATAAACAACATAGAATCTAAAAAAACAATAGAGCAGACCAAGGAAACCAAGAGTTGGTTTTTTGAAAAAATAAACAAAATGGATAAACTTCTAGCCAGGCTTCTCAAAAAGAAAAGGGAGAGGACCCAGGTAGATAAAATCATGAATTGAAATGGAATTATTACAACCAATCCCTCAGAAATACAAGCAATTATCAGGGAATAGTATGAGAAATTATATGCCAAGAAACTGGACAATCTGGAAGAAATGGACAAATTCCTAAGCACCACATACTTCCAAAACTCAAACAGGAAGAAAATAGAAAATAGAAAATTTGAATGAACCCATAACCAGCAAAGAAATTGAATCAGTTATCAAAAATCTCCCAACAAATAAGAGTCCAGGACCAGATGGCTTCCCTAGGGAATTCTACCAGACATTTAAAGCAGAGATAATACCTGTCCTTCTCAAGCTGTTCCAAAAAATAGAAAGGGAAGAAAAACTTCCAGACTCATTCTATGAAGCCAGCATTACTTTGATTCCCCAAATAGACAGAGACCCAGCAAAAAAAAAGAGAACTACAGGCCAATATCCCTGATGATTATGGATGCAAAAATTCTCAACAAGATACTAGCAAATCGAATTCAACAGCATATAAAAAGAATTATTCACCAAGATCAAGTGGGATTCATTCCTGGGCTGCAGGGCTGGTTCAACATTCACATATCAATCAATGTGGTATATTACATTAATAAAAGAAAAGATAAGAACCATATGATCCTGTCAATTGATGCAGAAAAAGCGTGTGACAAAATTCAGCAACATTTCTTAATAAAAATCCTCGAGAAAGTTGGAATAGAAGGAACATACTTAAGCATCAGAAAAGCCATTTATGAAAAGCCCACAGCTAATATCATCCTCAATGGGGAAAAACTGAGGGCTTTCCCCCTGAGATCAGTCCACTCTCACCACTGTTGTTTAACATACTGTTGGAAGTTCCAGCATCAGCAATCAGACAACAAAAGGAAATCAAAGGCATCAAAATTGGCAAAGATGAAGTCAAGCTTTCACTTTTTGCAGATGACATGATATTATACATAGAAAACCTGATAGACTCCACCAAAAGTCTGCTAGAACTGATACATGAATTCAGCAAAGTTGCAGGATACAAAATTAATGTACAGAAATCAGTTTCATTCTTATACACTAATAATGAAGCAACAGAAAGACAAATAAAGAAACTGATCCGATTCACAATTGCACCAAGAAACATAAAATACCTAGGAATAAATGTAACCAAAGATGTAAAAGATCTGTATGCTGAAAACTATAGAAAGCTTATGAAGGAAATTGAAGAAGATATAAAGAAATGGAAAAACATTACATGCTCATGGATTGGAAGAATAAATATTGTTAAAATGTCAATACTACCCAAAGCAATCTATACATTCAATGCAATCCCAGTCAAAATTGTACCAGCATTCTTCTCAAAGCTAGAACAAGCCATCCTAAAATTTGTATGGAACCACAAAAGGCCCCGAATAGCCAAAGTAATTTTGAAGAAGAAGACCAAAGTGGGAGGCATTACAATCCCAGACTTTAGCCTCTACTGCAAAGCTGTAATCATCAAGACAGCATGGTATTGGCACAAAAACAGACACATAGACCAATGGAATAGAATAGAAACCCCAGAACTAGACCCACAAACGTATGGCCAACTCATCTTTGACAAAGCAGGAAAGAATGTCCAATGGAAAAAGGACAGTCTCTTTAACAAATGGCGCTGGCTGAACTGGATAGCAACATGCAGAGGAATGAAACTAGACCATGTTCTTACAGCATTCACAAAAATAAACTCAAAATGGATGAAACACCTGAATGTGAGACAGGAAACCATCAAAACCCTAGAGGAGAAAGCAGGAAAAGACCTCTTTGACCTCAGCTGCAGCAATTTCTTACTTGACCCATCTCCAGAGGCAAGGTAATTAAAAGCAAAAATGAACTACTGGGACCTCATGAAGATAAAAAGCTTCTTCACTGCAAAGGAAACAATCAACAAAACTAAAAGACTACCGATGGAATGGGAAAAGATATTTGCAAATGACATATCGGACAAAGGGCTAGTATCCAAAATCTATAAAGAACTCACCAAACTTCACACCTGAAAAACAAAGAATCCAGCGAAGAAATGGGCAGAAAGCATGAATAGACACTTCTCTAAAGAAGACATCCGGATGGCCAACATGCCATTGAGCATGAAAAGATGCTCAATGTCACTCCTCATCAGGGAAATACAAGTCAAAACCACATTGAGATACCACCTCAAGCCAGTCAGAGTGGCTAAAATGAACAAATCAGGAGACTTTAGATGCTGGAGAGGATGTGGAGAAATGGGAACACTCTTGCACTATTGGTGGGAATGCAAACTGGTGCAGCTGCTCTGGAAAACAGTGTGGAGGTTCCTCAAAAAGTTAAAAATAGATCTACCCTATGACCCAGCAATAGCACTGCTAGGAATTTACTCAAGGGATATAGGAGTGCTGATGCATAGGGGCACTTGTACCCCAATGTTTATAGCAGCACTTTCAACAATAGTCAAATTATGGAAAGAGCCTAAATGTCCATCAACTGATGAATGGATAAAGAAATTGTGGTTTATATGCACAATGGAATACTACTTGGCACTGAGAAAGAATGAAATATGGCCTTTTGTAGCAATGTGGATGGAACTGGAGAGTGTTATGCTAAGTGAAATAAGTCATACAGAGAAAGACAGATACCATATGTTTTCACTCTTATGTAGATCTTGAGAAACTTAACAGAAGCCCATGGGGGAGCCGAAGGGGAAAAAAAAGTTACAGGGAGGGAAGGAGACAAACCGTGAAAGACTGTTAAAAACTGAGAATGAACTGAGGGTTGATGGGAGGTGGGGTGGGAGGGAGGGGAAAATGGGTGATGGGCATTGAGGAGGGCACCTGTTGGGATAAGCACTGGGTGTTGTATGGAAACCAATTTGACAATAAATTTCATATAAAAAAAGGATATCCGTTATATTGGATTAAATCTCCCCTTAACGATCTCATTTTAATTTATTTACCTCTTTGAAGATCCTATATTTAAATACAGTCCATTGTGAGGTATCAGTGGTTAGGACTTCAACATAAGAATTTGGGGGGAACACAATTTAGCCCATAACAATATATAGATATCAATTTTGTATTTCTTGTGTTGACCTTAATAAATGAAAGAGCCAGTTATTTCACAAACAATGTGAGTTTATTTGGGAATATCAGACAATTGCAATTCAGGACAAGCAAACTATGGTGAACCATAGGTAAATCTGGAGAACAGAGTAGAGAGACTTCCTTTTATACAGGAAAGAAGGAAACTGGAAGGGGCTGTTTTGCTGAGTTTTCATTGACTGGGCTATTGTTGGGCAAGGAGCAATTCTTCCTTCCTCTTGTTGGGGTGTGTAAAATAGTCTTCTTTCTGTTTGGGGACTAAGTGGTTGTGTGTGAGAGCTTCCTGAATTCATTTAAAATGTGTCCTTTACAGATATTTCTTGACTTACAATGGGGTTATGTCTCAATAAATCCATCATAAGTTGGAAAAGTTGGAAATACTGTAAGTCAAAATTCACTTAATAAACCTAACCTACTGAACTTCATAGCTTAGCCTAGCCTACGTTAAACACACTCAGGACACCTTCATTAGCCTTTTGTTGGGAAAAATTATCTAAAACAAAGTATATTTTATAATAAAGTATTGAATAGCTCATATAACTTATTGAATAATGTACTGAAAGTGACAATCAGATTGGTTGGATGGGTACAGAATGGTTGTGAGTGTATTATTGATTGTTTATAATTGTGACTATGTGGCTGGGAGCTGTGGCTTGCTACCACTGTCCAGTATCACAAGAGAGAACTGCTCTATGTACTGCAAGCCTGGAAAAAAGATATTAATTCAAAGTAAGTTTTCTACTGAATGCATATTGCTTTTGTGGCATTGCAAAGTCAAAAAATTAGAAATTAGACCATCATAAGTTGGAGACCTTTTGTATTTATTTTCTTATTTTCCCTTTTTAATCAAGATTTTTCTTCAAAGTCATCTCTGGTCAAGAGTCAGGCTTTTTTTTTTCATATTTAAGGATTTCATCCTTCAGTGTCAGGAAGGGCTTTCCTTGGTTTTCATTTCCCATGTATGAAGGAAGGTACATAGACTGGAAATGATTAAGGCCACATTTGAGAAACAAGGAAGGGTAGGAGAAAGAACTCTCAGGCATTTCCTATATGAAGTCTTTATTTCATCAAGGTCAAAAGTGTTGGAGATCATCTTGAAGTGCTGAGCTACCATCACCCTATTGGGCAAGTTGTTTCTACAAAAAGTTTGACAGGCAATAGGTATAAAGCTTAAAAATAATTATACAGAATAAGATGAAGAGCAGACATTCTTCAAAGAACCACCCCAGCCTATAGAGGTCTTCTAGAAGCTTTACAAAGAGGAATTACATTATTTATATTTCCCTTGGGTGCAGGGGAACAGATTATATTTATATAGAGAAGAACAAGGGATTTCTGACATCATAACAGATCAGTTTCTGGTAACAGATCAAACAGTCAGAAAGATTTCCCCTTGTTGCAATAGATTGGGCCAAAAAAAGAAAGGGAGGGAATAAGCTAAGAAGCAACAGTAAGATAAAGGTATACAGGCCTAGTCTAGTCATATTGGCAAAGCTGTTGCCTTCAGCTGTTGTCAGCTTCAATTCCTGAAAATCTTTGTTTTCAGGTCAACAGTTGGTGTGTGGGTCCAGTCAGGGTTTGGTACTTTCTTTAGATGTGACACATGGATCCAAGAGTCTATTCCTTGGAGGAGGAGCCAAAAAGTGTTGGGTAATAATACCTGATATGGGCCCTTCCAACAGGTTGAAGATACTCTTTCTAGAAATATTTTTTTCCAGCAGATAACTCTGGGCTACAAGGTGTGCTTCATCTCCTGGGATCATGCTGTGGAAATACTGTTCTACTAAAGCATGGTTATCCTCAACAGATGCATTTATCAGCTGTGAATCAAAAGAAGCAGGAACCAAGTATAGTAAAACATTGGATTGTGAGTAACTTGTTCTGTGACTGTTCCACAAGATGATCAAACATTTCTAATAGATTTTAACTCAATAAACAAGCAGTATCTTGCAATAAGAGTAGCATGTGATGCAGAATGTCACATGATCACAACTGAGGCAATGGTTCTTCTCTCTCTCTCACTGAGGGATTGTGGGTGGTCATCTCCTATGCTCAGATGCTCAGTCTCAGGTCATGGTGTTTGGCAGAAATCAGTGATTTTTCAGAACGTTGAAAGGTGCCCACAACTGACACTGGTGTATTTTTTGTCACTTCAAGCACCTATAGTCAGTCCTTGCTTTTCCATACAAGAGTAAGCTTAGGAATACTTTGCTTCATTCTAGGTCAGGCTGTCTGCAGATATAGACCCTTTCCTCCACTGCCTTATTGCCAGGGACATTATATACAGTATATGGCAAGAGTTTATTAATACTGTACGGTAGTCAACATCCATGTGAGTGTATACAATGGCTCCCATTCAGAAAAAGATTCCATTGAGGCAACAGATAGCAGTGATTCTGTTAGTAAGAGTGAAAGTTGTCCTATACGATAAACTTCCTCTCTCTTATCTCCCTCACACTAGCCATGAAGGTTTTCAAAGTTAAGTGCAGGTTAATTTGTTTATTTTTCTTTATATTTTGTATTTTCTTTATTATTTTGTATTATATTGTGGTATTGTAATCATTTTTATATGAATATTTTGAGTTGTGGAATGAATTATCTTAGTTTCCATTATTTCTTATGGGGAAATTAGCTTTGATATACAAGCGCTATGGGTTACAAGCATGTTTCTGGAATGAATTATGCTCACAAATCAAGGTTTTACTGTACATTGGGCATATTGTGATTATCTCAGGGTTAGAGTTTATGGATTCCAAAAGGGGCATACCTGAGATTTAACAAAACACTTGACCAGTGAAGTGGGTTCCCTGGTCACTATGAAGTTTGAGATCACTATGAAGTCCCAAGTAGGGATAATCTTTTCTAGTAGGATTGTAGCCACAGAAGTAGCAGTAGCTTACCTACAAGGGAAAGCTTGAGTCCAGTGATAAAACATACAAACCATTACCAACATATATTTATATCCATGAAATGGGGGAGGCTGAATAAAATTCATTTGCCAAAACTTGAATGCTCCATTAGGTGATTTAAAGTGTCCAGGAGCAGTGAAGACAGCTTTTCCTGAATTGTATTTCAGGCAGGTGGGGCTAGTAATGCAGATACTTTTTGCAACGTTATTAATATCTTGCTAATAACTTTTTGGTGTATAAGAGTTATCATTTTATCAGTAGACCAATGATTTAATGCATGTACAATAGTCAGTAATGGGAACTCAAGAGTCTCTGGCAGGACTGGCTTATTATTTGGCCCAAGTCAAGGTTTTTTTTTTTTTTTATTATTGAACCAATAATTCCTTTTCTGCCAATTGTTGTGCATCTTCAATTTTTTCTTGATTATCATTTGGGGATCATCCCTTAGGACCATGACAAAAGTTTGGTTGTTAGTTCCTTTGAAAGCAGCATTCTTTCCAAAATCATGAGCTACTCCAAAGGTATACCTACTATCAGTATAGATATTTGTAGTTTTGCCTTTGGCTAAAATGCAGGCCCAAGCAAGAGTGTACAATTCAGCCTGTTGGGCCAAGGCAGCCAAGGGCAAAGGTGATGCCTTGATGAATTCAAAAGGAATTGCAATAGCACACCCAGCATAATATGTACCATATCCTTTTACCTTAAAAAAAAAACATCAGTAAACCATGAAAAGTAATTGTTACCCAAAAGAGTTTTCTGTAAATCAAGGGAGTCAGGAAGTGACCTGTCAGAATCAGTCAGGAGGAGTATTGCCCTTAAAGGAAGGAAGATGGGTGGCAGAATTAGGATGTGAGAAGTTGAGTGAGAAGTGATTAGCAAGAAGATTTCATAGTTGGTGGGTGAGATAATGGCTGAAAAGTGTTAAGTGTGATAAGCGTTCAGGAGTGATCCAGAGTGCAGAGTTCTACTATACAAGGTACAAAAATGGTCAGAGGGGAGCCCATGACTATCTCTTCAGTGGCTTTGACTTCAGTAGCAGGAATGCCTCTGAGGCAAGCTTGGGGGGTATCCTTGTGCCAAAGGGTCTAGCTATTGGCTATAATACCTTATGAGTGGATGGTAGTTCCTATGTTACTGGGTGAGTATTCCAAGGGCATTCCCTTTCCTTTCACATTCAAAAAGGTAAAAGGGAAGTTTATAATTGAGATGTCCAAGGGCAGGGAGATTTATCAAGATTTCCTTCAGTACTTTCCTTCCTAATCTCCCCAAATAGTAGGGCCAGGGCCTACCCCCCCCCCCCCCATCCATTTTAGTTTTGGGTTTGGGGAAACCTATTTGAATCTAAATGTAGCCCTTGTTCTGAGATCAGGTGTCCCAAATATTAAACCCGACATTGAGCAAATTTGAAATTTTTCTGAGGAGACTCTATATCCCTCTAAATCTAAATCCCTCTAGATCCCACCAGGATCTCTGGGCTCAAAGTTTTAACAGGTGGATGCTATCTTCTTGTGAAGAGGTGTGAGAAGGGGAGCAGAGAAGCAAGTGGTCTACATATTGTAATAAAGTAGAGCCTCCAGGTAACTTTATATCATCTCAATCCACTTTTACGGTGGGGAGAAATAGGAATGACTTTCAGTAAAACCCTGAGGCATTACTATCCAGGTGTATTGCTTTTCTTCCCAAGTAAAGGCAAAATGATATGGGCTGGCCTTCACTTTGGGGCAGGGGATAATGAGGCCTTGAGCCTTATCATCTTCTATTATGGGCTTGATGCCTTACAGCTGATCCCGTAGGGACAGATGGTTAGTATTTCTAACATTAGCTCTAGTGTCAGAGATGGGACAGAAAAATGATGTGGGTCATTTATTTACTCAGTTGGCTATTTTGGTTGCTGCTATCAAATTCTCAAATTATCCCCCACTTTAGGAAGAAAGAAATTCCAGCATAATATTTCTCTAAGAAATCTTGGCCCAGTAAATAAATAGGGACAGAGAAACCAAGAAGCACTATTTTAGTACTGTGAGGCAGGAGCTGCTTAATAACAGTGGTGTTGAGCACTGAGAGTATAGCTCTAATGGTTCATATGTTATGAATGGAGAGTTTCATTTCCAATATGGAGAGCTCTTTCTCCAAGTTAGTTAAAACAGAAGATTGGGGAAAGTCCTTGTAGTTCTTCAGAGCCCCATAATTAGGGAAAGGCTACTTAGAGGGCTGAAGGTGCCTGGGACATTTAGGTTTCTAACAATCTTTTTCTAATGTCCTGGCTTTTTGCAATAATAACATTGACTGGGAGGGGTTTTGTTTTGTTTAAGGGCCTCCATTTGTTGAAATGGAAAATTATGGATTTCAGTGGACTACCTTTCAGTTAAATCTCTAGGGTACAGGCAAGCAGATTTGCTAAATTAACTAAATCTGGAGTGGACATAGTTTCTCATTCCATTCTGGTCTTTTTAACTGAAGGGAAAGATTCTGGTTCAACCTGTTAAAAAACATAGACTTGAGGCTACCTAAATAGATTCAACATCCATAGGAAGGCCAGAATTTTGCTTAAAAACAATATGGAGTTGGTTAATCATGCACAGACTCATTGGGCTTTTGGGTACAAGCATGAATCTTATTTCAATCAAGAGGTTTTGGGAAAGCCATGGGGACCGCCCAGTGAAGTCATTTAGTGATTGTCAAGCATGATCATATAACAAGACAGGGAGTTGTCTTACATTTGCAGTTCTAGACATTTTTCAAGATCATCCCAACTAGCTGTTTTTTTCCATTGTTGGGCTTGGTCTTCCCCAATGAGCCTGTGAACTAGGTGGTACAAACTGGAGAAATCTGGTTGGTAGGTCTGGACCACTATATTAAGTTCCTCAGCAAATCTATGAGGTTCTTCAGTAACTTGAGGAAAATCTTTGACTATAGCTTGTAGTTCAGCCTTAAGTTAGGGGACATAGGAAATTAGGATCTTAGCTTTAAGATCCTCAGAAGGTCTAATTTTAAAGGAGTAGGTTCTAATGGGTTCAGATGAGGAAGAAATAGAGATAGGTTCAGAGAAAAGAGAAGTTTAGTGAGAGAGTTGAAATGAAGAAGTGGAGGGTACAAAAAAAGTTCGGTAGGGGAAGAGGAAGTTTGTGTGCGTGTGTGTGTGTGTGCGGCAGGGTGAAGAGTCTTCTGATTCCTTTTTACCTTTTGTCAATTGTTTATTTGCCTTAGTCAAATTACCATTTAGAAATAGTTTTTGTAAAGAGGCAATTTTAGAGTCCTGAATACATTTGGAAGCCTCAAGATACTAACTTGAATAGACATTTCATTTAGTTTGTTTTATTTTAGAGTCATGTTCTTTTAATTTTGTTCTAAAAAAAAGAAAGTTTGGGGAGATTGAAAGTTCTTCATAATAACCATTAAAGTTCTAAATTGTTTTTGGTTAAGTTGATCCAATTAGTTAAAAATGTGCATCAGGAGAGAGCCTAGTTTTTAAACAAAATTTGCTGGTGTCCCAGAAGGTGTCCTGAAATAATTTGGCAGATAGGGATCCCATTACTTAAAACCCAGAGTTCAGGAAATGGAAGAGTATACTCACCAGAAAGGGCAATGCCTTCATAAAAATAGATCCTGAGTAAAGTCAAACAGCTTATCTAAAAGGAGGGAGCTTGGGTCAGAGAGACTTACCAAGCTGAAAGAAAAAGGACAACTCATGGAAATGGAGAGCTCAAGAGGCTCAGGTGTGTACCTCACATGATTCCAGGGGTCATTAGTTCCTCAGAGTTCATCTCATTTGGATCCCACTTCTGACACCACGTAAGGTTACCTTTAAAAAACAAAAGAGCTATCTATTTCACCCGAAAAATAAATTTATTTGAGAATAACAGACAGCTGCAGCTCAGGACAAGCAAACTATAGCAAACAATAGGCATGTCCAGAGAACAGAGGGGAGGTGTTTGCTTTTATAGGGGAAAAGAGAAAGTTGGGAGGGACTATTTCCCTGAATTCTTATTAGCTGGGAGTTTGATAGGCAAAGAAAAATAGTTCCTGCTCCCTGCTAGGGTGTGTAAAGTAAGCTTCTTTTTTGGGGTATGAGTGGTAGTGTGTGAGAGCTCCTGGTTCAGGGCTTGTTGACTCTATTGTAAATGGGGTTTTTTAATTTATTTTCACAGTTGAAAAGAATCATCATTATCCTCAAATATCTTAGCAGGGCACTGCTCATCTGCTTTATATGAGATTTGCTCTTATTTGTAAAATGGAAATAAAGTTACCTACCCTTTTTTAACCAAGTCACTGTGAGAGTGATCCACAGAAAGTATTATAAAATATCTAATGTTGGAAAGTGATCCAAAGGTACTCAATGTACCGTGAGATCTTTTGATAGAAATCTTTAAATAAATTTTGCACACTGGCAAGTCTGAATTATAATTACATTGCATTATAGTTCTTGCCATGAGCACATTTATGACAAAGTTGGGGGCTCCCCAAGCACTTTCTGCATGCCAGGAATATAGAAAGCAGACTCAAGGAAACAGAGGCAAGGGATTTAGCACTCATTAGCTTTTTGAATTTATCAGAAATATGAGCTTTGAGATTTTATACCTGCCACTTTCTGCCTTCAGAAACCTAGGAGCTTATGTTCAAACTCTATGTTTGAACTTTGGAGAATGAGGTTTCTAGTCTTGTACTTGAACTGTGTAGTTGAGGACTTTCATGTAAAATATCTGTATTCAGTTGTACAGTGTGGGGTTTGTTCAAAGCAAGTGATGCTTTCTAATTTTGGGAGGATGTGCAAATCTAGGTTGAGAGAATTCTCTAAACAGGGGAAGAATATTTAGTGATATTGCTTTATATTTATATCCTAGAAAAAGAAAGACGCTATCAAGTTATGATGTTGATCTGAATCGACAAAAATGGCTCTTTGTGAAGTAATGACTTAGTTGGATCTTCAAAGAGGAGTTTCTATTTCTGAAGTATATTCCCTGTAACTTTCTGTGCCTGTCTTCACTGTCCTAAACTCTGACTGCTGTTCCCTTTTGCTTAGATCACTGCTAATGTCCTAGTCTCTTGTCCACTTACCCAGTCAACAGAAAGATCTTATTTGATTGTTCCCTCTACTCTTCCTAGAAACGTTTGAGTGACTCTCAATTCCTTAGAGACTTAAATTCATCCTCTCCTGGTGTTCAAATTCCTCTTCTCTCTAGGCCTTCTCCTATAGTTGTTACCCTGTTCACCTGTGAACCTTGAGATTTAACCCTGTAGGTCTGCTCACTATTGTCCTGACACCTTTTGGGCCCCTGTTCAAGTTGTCTTCTATTTTTAAAATACCCTCCTTCCCACTTTATAACCTGCCAGATCCACTTATTCAGTTCCAATCTCTGTTCCTCCCTCCCGAAGTCTTCTTAGATCACTTTAGCGGGACTGAACTCCAGACCTGCCATACATCTTGCCATCTACCTTGTACCTGAGCTTTCCTTTATGTGTCAGTTTTCCTAAATAGGCTAAAATCTAAAAGAGTGGAATTGTGTCTCATTCATGGGTCATTTGTTACCCTATGGACCCAAAAGTGCAGTGGATGGGCAGAGAGAAAGGGAGAGAGAGAATCCCAAGCCGGCCCCATGCTGTCAGTGTAGAGCCCAATGCGGGGTCGAACTCATGAACAGTGAGATCATGGCCCGAGATGAAGCCAAGAGTCAGATGCTTAACTGACTGAGCCATCCAGGTGCCCCCACGACATTTTTTAAAGGAATAATTTACATACTATGGAATTCATCCATTGTAAGCATACAAGATTTTTCTGCAAATTTGTAGAGGTGCAGAACCATCACTGCAATGCAGTTTTAGAACACTTCCATTACCCACCAAATTTCCCTCGAGCCCTTTTGCAGTCAGTCTTTGCTCCCACTCTATATCCCCCAAGTCCTAGAAATCCACAGATCTGCTTTCTGTCTCTAAAAACTTGCTTTTTTATGGACATTGCCTATAAAGCACTTATTCTATCTATCTATCTATCTATCTATCTATCTAGTCTTTTTGTTAACTTACCATGATGTTTTGATGTTCATCAATGTTGTAGCATGTGTTGGTATTTTGTTCTTTTTCACTGCTGAATAGTATGGATATGAAACTTTTTAATCTTTTCACGGGTTGATGATTATTTGGGCTGTTTCCAGTCAGTAGCTATTATGACCACTGCTGCTATGAATATTGGAACACAAGTCCTTGTATAGACGTATTTCCTTTCCACTGGGTATGCTCTTAGGAGTGGAATTGCTGAAATACATGGTAATGTTCTATTTAGCTTTTTAACAACTGCCAAACACTTTTCCAAAGTGTATGTATAATTCTACATTCCCATCAGCAATTAATGAGGGTTTAAGTTTCTCTACATCCTCATTAACAGTTGGCATTGTCTGTCTTTTTGAATATTGTTATTCTAGTGGATGTATAGCAGTATTCTCATGATAGTTTTAATGTGTATTTCTGTAATGCTTAATGATGTTGAACATCTTTTCATGTGCTTATTACTTATGTATATGTCTTTTTTTTGGTGAAAAATCTATTCAAGTCTTGCTCATTTAAAAAATTGAGTTGTTTTTCTTCTTATATTGAGTTGTAAGTATTTATGTATTTTAAATTCAAGTCCTTTATCAGATGTATGAGTTAAAAATATCTTCTACTAGTCTGTGGCTCATCTTTTTATTTTCTTGTGTCTTTAGAGGCAAAATATTTTTAACATTAATGAAGTCCAATTCAACACTTTTTCTTATGACTGTACTTTTAGTGTTGTATCCCAACCCTTTTGCCTAAGCCAAGGTCACAAAGATTTTCACATGTTTTCTTTCAGTAGTTTTATAATTTAAAACTTACTTTAGGTTTATGATCCAATTTGTATTATTTTGTGTATACTGCCAGGTAAGAGTCTAAGTTTCTTTTTTTCTTTTTCTTTTCTGCATATTGATACCCAGATGTCCCAGCACCACTTATTGAAAACACTACCAGTTCTGCATTGAATTGTCTTGGTATCTTTGTCAAAAATTAATTGGCCATAAATGTAAGGGTTTGTTTGTGAACTTTTAATTGTGTTCTATTGATCTATGACTATCCTTACACTAACATCTCACAATTTTGATAACTGTAGCTTTATAGTAGGTTTGGAAATTGAGTCAACTTGGAATATGTGGAGACCTTATCAGGGCCCCAATGCCTATTTCACCTCCTGGAACTCTCTGTTAAGTCTCTGAGTAGTCTGCTGGCTAACTGTTTGCTTTTACCATGACTGCTCCTTAGAAAAGTAGAGCTACTATCCCTCTCTCTTGGCCAGGTGTAGCTATATAATTGTCATGTCCTAGTGGGATGAAAATGCAAGGACTCTTGATCAAAAATTATGACTCCTTTAATTTCTGCTGGTTTAGATGGGATAGGCTGTATTACTGTGTTTATTATATTTTAATTATTTATTTATTATATTTTTAAAAGCACACCCTAGATCATACATTTTTCTAATGATATTTACAGTTTTTAGTATTTCTTTCCTACTTTTCAACATGACACTAAACACCACTCCCTAACCCTCCTTTTATGGTTGTTATCTAGGGTTTTGTTTTGATGTGTTTCTTTAATACAAAAAGAGTTAAATTCATTTTTTTCCATTAAATTTTAATTTAATTAACTGGTATGCTTTTATCATATGTTGCACTCAATATTATGTTTTGTATACTGTAAAAACTTTTGTTAAATTAGGGTTTAGGGAGATAAACTCTTAGTTTTTGCATGTCTGGAAGTACCTGTATTTTGCTCTTAATTTTGAGAGAGTGGTGTAAAAAAAATCTAAATTGGGGGTTGCTTTACTTTATTTCTTTTGCATCATTGTCTTCTGAAATCTATTGTTGTTGATGTAAGTCGAATTATTTTTCCTCTGTAGGTAATTGTATTTTCTCTCTGGTGGCTTTTAAAATTTCTATCATTAACATTTCTTATAATGTGCTTATCTTTATAAGCAGTAAGCTCCTTGACATTGGTTTTGGTGATGATTTTTTGGATTGGACACCAAAAGCAAAAATAAACAAGTGGGAATGCATCAAACTAAAAAGCTTCTGCATAGCTAAGGGAAACCATCAACAAAAGGAAAAGAAAATATTGTATAAAAGAAAATATTTGCAAATCATATATCTGATAAGGGGTTAATATCCAAAATATATAAAGAAGACCTACAACTCAATATCAAAAAAAGCCAAATCTGATTTAAAAATGGCATAGGATCTGAATAGACATTTTTTCCAAAGAAGGCATGCAGAGATGGTCAACATGCTCATGAAAAGGTCCTCAATATCACTAATCATCAGAGAAATGCAAATTGAAACTAGAAGGAACTATTACCTCACATTTGTTAGAATGGCTATTTTCAGGCTCATTTTAAATGGTTGGTATTTATTTATTTATTTATTTATTTATTTATTTATTTATATTTGCCTAGTCTTTCTCTGTTCCTACTCCTATTTGTCATTGGTATTTCGATTTTCTCCACCAGGATCTCTGGGCCACAGTCCATACTAGATTTTATAAGGTAATTTTGGGGAAACTTATCTCAAGTCATAGTAAGGATATTGCAGATTCAGTCACTGAGTCAGCAGGTGGCTTGTTTAATTTTTGGCCACGAGGCTGTATCTAAGCCTTCCAATCTTTCTAGGGCTGTAGCTTGTTCAAATCTGGTATTTTAGGGAGCATTCAGTCTTGTTTGCCTATATGCCCAGCACAGAGCACCAAAGTAGCCTCTGGGTTCAAGCTTCACCTTGACTAGTTATGTGACATAAAAAACACCTGGTTTTATCTAACCCACAGGAACTAACCTCTACCTACCACCACCAGCAGGTTTGTGGCTTTAATCAGACTTACTGTTTTACTTCTCTCTTCTGTGGATATTTTTCTCTTATTTTTGAAAGTGGTTCTTGTTTTTTTTTTCATTTTAAGTTCTACATTTTATTTATAATTGCTATGTGTTTGAAAGAGAGAGTATACTTAAAAGTGTGAATCACCATGCTGTTGTGACTAGAAGACTAAAAAAACTTCTAATGCCTATTTATCCCTTTCAATATTCAGTTAAGAGGCACTCCTGATTTAAGCTTCTTTAACACTCTCATTGTCTCTACAGCTTTTTAAAAAAAGATTAATCTGTATTCTGTCTTATGAAGTCTTTTCTGTTATTATCTTGATATCAACTATTTTCATTACAATAATTTTTTTGTCATTTCTTATCTTTCCAACTGGATTATGAGTTTCTTAAGTGCAAGGAGTATATTTTACTTCCATTATTACTCTACAGCGCATAGAATAAAGCTTTGAATTGATGTTCTCTATGATTCTGTGCATTGATTATTCTACATAAAGAGCATGTGTTAATGAGTTCTACTTAGGGAAACCATTTGATCAGGACACAGCCTCTAGATGTGGGGAAATGAACTTTTTTTGGTGTTAGAGGTAAGGTACCCTGGCATTAACTTTCTTTGATCAAATCCTATTGATGAGGTGAATTTACATTGAATTCTGGAACCATGTGGCATTTAACATGGGCTTTATGAGGCTTTTTTCCTGACCCCTCTATCAGTTAGATTGTGTTTGGCTGCTAGAAACTGAAACTCAAAACACAGTAGTTTGAAAAAGTAAGGGTTATTTTTTCTCCCATAAGAAGTGGGAAATAAGGCCAGACATGTACAATGCAGCCAGGGTTGATATGGCAGCTCAAAAGTACTGAGAGAGACTCACATTCTTCAATTGGCCTCCTCCTCAACCTTGGTGGATGTATTCCTTTCAGACTGTGTTAAAGTGGCTGCCATATCTCCTGCCCTTGTTGATGCCTTCAAGATAGAAATGAGAAGGAAGCAAAAAGGACAAAAGGCCTATGTCAAGTTTCCTTTTTGATCAGGAGAGTAAAGCTTTCCAGAAGTGCCACCCAGAGTCTTCTACTTACATATCATTGGCCAGAACAGTCATAGTGAGTCTAGGGAGATGTTTATTTTTAGCTGGACACATAGCTACTGTATAAAAATAAAGAATTTTATTAGTATGAATGAAGGGGAAATCAACAGTATGTAGGCAAATTACAGTGTGTACAACCCCTAACATTTGTTTTATAGATATGGACCCCCCCCCCCCCCCCCCCCCCCCGCCGCCAACCAAGGGATTTTAAAGAGTTTTCCAGTGGATGGTAAGGAGGATAGATTGTAGGTGGGTGAAATGGTGGGCAGATAGACTAGTAAGCTACTGATGCAGGAATCTAAGTGAGAAGTTTGTGGCAATTATGGTTAAGGGGTGGAAGCAGAATTCAGATGATATTTAGGAATTAGAATGGATAGGATTTTGTGACAGTCCTAAAACTAGGAACAATTTTCTTTCACTGTTAGATTTTGATGAGTTAAAAAATTCAAAACCTCTTATTTTTCAGCATTAGGGAAGGATCTGCATTTACATATTTTAAATAGGGGTAGAGGGAATAGGTACAAGCCAGCCTGAAATTTCAGGCATCAATAAACCAAAAAGTTGTCTGGCATTTTAAAATAGGGGATGCTATATAAGGGCTTCAAATGTTGTAAAAATTGAGCTGAAAACATTGTGAGAACAATCTTCCTTTTTAGGAATTTGGAGTCAAAGCAGCACATATTGACTAATTTGAAAAGAACTGAAATGCTATTATAAAATTCACAATTAGTTTTATGTAATAACACTGTTCTTGTTTGGACCAAGTCACTCATCCTGACTCTATATTGGGAATAATGATGGGTGTCATGTCATCTTTTGGCTAAATCAGTAAGAAAAGCTTGAATTTCTAGGTTTAAGAAAGCAGTGGGTTACCTTCTGAAGGCTACTGCTACTGAGCTGTCATTTGAAATGCCAGCACATCTCTCAGCTATAGGTCAATGGGAAGTCTCACATTTTCTTTTGACCATAGAACAAAGCAGCAAATATTAACATGCTTGGGAATGATTATAAGAGCTGAATACTATGAGTTTGACTATTTCAAGAAGGTAAAAGACTGGTAGTCTTAGGGTGTGGATTATATTTCCCCAAATCTTTTTCATTTACAAGGTATGGTCTAAGACAATGGAAATACAGAGTTAAATTCATTAAAGTGCTACATGATAAGATTGTAACTGGTATGAAAAATGAAACCTTAGGAAAATGGAAGATTAGAAGGGGTTTATAGGCCAAGGAGAGGAAGCAAGTTTGATTGAATTTATGTACTGGCTACATGACCCTGAACTTCTGGAGGTTTCCACATATAGTCATTAGTCATGGTAAAAGAAACAGATCATCTGGATGTTTGGCTTATAGTTTTACACCTCACTAGATATTATTGTGTGTTCTTACTGGAACACATATCTGGAATTTCAGCCATTATGGAAGCTTTTTTTTTTTTAATGGTAAAGTAAAAGCCTAAGCAAAATGAGAGCTTTATAATTTATTCTTCAAACATTTTGGAGCTTATGGTAAAGATTTTTACATTACAATGATGTCTATAGAAAAAAAATCAATTCACTTAATTTCTTAAAAGAAATCTTTTAATGATATAGGTCAAAATAAAAATGTGACTTTCTTAGGTATACATTGTTCATCCTGGCATTTGGCTTCAGTTGTGCACATAATATATTTTCTGCTATGATTGGCATCATTCTACCTTGTTAGACTTCATGGAGCTATAGAATGGGAATGTAGTCTTCTATGGTCTGAATATTTGTGTGCCCCCAAAATTCATGAAGTGAAGTCCTAATCCCCCAAAGGTGATGGCATTAAGAGGTGAGGTCTTTGGGACATGTTTAGGTCATCAGGGGGGAGCCTTCATAAATGGGACTAGCATTCTTATAAAAGACACCCCACAGGATTCCCTAGCTCCTTCTACCATGTGAGAACAGTGAGAAAGGGCTGTTTATGAACCAGGGAGAGGACCCTCACAAGAACTTGACCATGCTAGTGCCTTGGATTTCCCAGCTTCTAGGATAGAAATAAATTTCTATTGTTTTTATGCTACCCAGACTGTGGTATTTTACAGCATCCTGAACAGGCAAAGAGTTTGAATGACAAACCTAGCGCAGTGTATATTATTATTTTTCTTCCCAGAAAGTAACATTCCAAAGATGATGGTTTCACTTGATGAATGGATATACAAAGCAAAATCATTATGCCCCTAAATGTAAATAATTTTCTAGGATATACTTCAAAATTTTAAAGTCAAATGGTAAATACAGCTGTCATGTGTGTGATTCTTTAGAGATAAAACTTTTCTATAAACATTAGTAATTGCAATGTTTTGCTGAGAAAGTTAACTTGTGACTCTAATTATTGAAAGCATTAATTACCTTACATAATTCTGTGACCTAGAAGCTAGGGCAGAGTATAATTTTGATTGTCAGTACAGTATAATTCTTTGAGTTGGTCTATTTCTAATGGGGAAAATGACTTAAATGATGCGATTTTTAATTTGTATTTATTTATTTTTATTTTTTTTAGGAGAAGGAAGTTTCTTAATGGTTGTTTAGAACAATTTACTGACTTGAAACTGAAACTCAGAGCATTTGACTTATCCATGGCTTGAACATCTTTTTAGTTTGCCAGGTCTATAGGATTCTACAAAGAATAAAGTATTGCATATAAAGAACATAATTGGGAATAATTTTTAAAGTGTTCTGATATGTGTGGTGATGGCATCTCTATTAAAAATTATTGTTTTTATCTCTTCATCATCTCTTTTCTCTTTCTTATAAAGAAGCCATTTCATGTGGGTGCAGGCTGTGGGGGGGGGGTGGTTGACCTCTCTGCAGGGGGCCAGAGCACATTGGCTTGGCCACTGGGAGTTCTGGATTCTTCAGGCCACATGATGAGTTGAAGAATGGGTACAAGAGAGCCCTCCCAGGCTTGTTGCTAGAGCTACATGAATGCAATACTCTCTGTCCTGTGAAATTGCTAGTTTTGAGCCTAAAACTGCTAATGATCATCTGAAGAGAATGAAGCCAAAACTGAAAGACTGTGTCTTGATGACATTTGAGTGTTTGGATTCCACTGTGCCTGAGGTCAGGTGTTCCTCCAGATGTCTTTCTAATTATGTGAACCAGTAAATTCTCTCTTTATGTTGAAGTTATTTGGAATTGGTCTCTAGTACTTGCAACCAAATCTTGAGTTATATAGTGTCCAGGGAACACAGGGATCTCAAGCATTTCTGTGCACCAACAATGTTCAAATGAATAACACATATTGATTATCTAACAAGAAGGAAGAAAGAAGTAGACCAGGATGTTGGGGTCTGGGCTGCTACCTTGCACAATCCAGAGCCACTATTTATGTAGAAGACAATGTGAATGGCACCCCTGTAGTTGTATAGCAGCTCAACTGGGAATTGTTAGGGTAAAAAAGAGTGTACCATTAAAAAATCCACTGTTTTCACTCAGAGAATTTTTATCAGTTTCATCAATTCTGTGGTGAATTATTGTACCAGAAGATACATTAAGGCAAGGTGGGGAACCCTTGTGTTTCGAAGTAGGTGGAGCAAAGGTGGTGTAGGGCAGAGGTGAAGAACAGGTTCTGTGTGGGCTGACTTCCTGGCCCTCCATCCTGGCTCTTCCCATCCCAGCACTGTGGGCACATACTTCATGGCTCAATCTTCTGTTCTGTGAAACAGAGGTGATGGTGGTATCTATTCATAGCTAAGTGAAGCACTTAGAGCAGTGCTAAGCACATGGTGGTGTGCAATGAATGTTAGCTATATTTTTTTAAAGTTTATTTATTGTTTTTAGAGAGACAGAGATAGCATAAGTGGGGGAGGGGCAGAGAAAGAGAGAGAGAGAGAGAGAGAGAGAGAGAGAGAGAGAGAGGATCACAATCAGGCTCCATGCAGTGTGCAGCGCCTGATGTGGGGCTTGAAACCATGAAACCGTGAAATCATGACCTGAGCTGAAATCAAGAGTTGGACGCTTAACTGACTGAGCCACCCAGGTGCCTGTTAACTATTTTATGTTTTTATTTTTTTTAACAGGTAGATGGAGGGCCACTTCTGTTTCATATTAACTGAGTGCCCTGAGAAAGTTGGCCAGAACACAGACTTAGGCAGGGAACTTTTAGGGATCTGAATTTCATAATCCTTATCCTTAGAAGTTAAGTTCCCTTTAAATTACTGAGATTCTAGTCACTCTCCATCTCTAGACTAACCCACATGCATCCATGAACTCTTGATACTTGTGTGGAATCCCTTTTGTTGTGAATGATTAAGGAGAAGCATGAGCCTGACCATTGATAAAGAGGGGTTAATATCTTAGAAACTAGTCTGAAGAAACAGCTGCTGACTAATAGACCCACTCATATAACACTTGCCTGATGGGAGTCTTCAGTCCAGTTAAGGAGCCAAGATGTAAAATGCATGGAGAGCTAAATGATATTGCAGAGCTCACTACAGAGCAGACTGAAGGAGAATGCCAGCAAGGAGCTGAGAGTCACTGTAGATGGGCTGAGCTGCAGTGAGTGCCGGTGGGAGGATGGGGGCGGGGCGTCAGAGAGAGGTGAGATCACCCTTAGACAGGGAGACAAGGCAGGCTAGGAATCAGTCACTTTAGGTCTTTTGTAAACATTTAAGAGCCTGGGCAGGTGCAAGAAGTATTTATCATTTGAATTAAAGAATGTATTCAAGAGGATGAACCTGACATCTTTTTGAGGCTGGCTGGTCAATACAGAGAGGTAAAATCCTTAAAAAATTTGGCCTCTGTTTTGTGAGCTCTGCAGTGTGTCTCTGAATTCACTCTGTGGGTCTAGATTTGGCGTTTTCAGACCGGTCTCCTCTCTGGTGGAAATGAGGGAAACCTTTCTGAGACATCTTTTGCCCTAAAAGAAATTTCTGCGAGAAAAGCACATGAGAACTACTTGATAGCTTATTGCTCTTGAATTATTAACCAGTATCTGGGGTCCTAAGCTGCCAGTGCACTGATTATTCTCCTTCAGGAGAGTTCTGGCTTTCAGTACAACATTGTTAGCCAAAGCAGGAAGACTATAAATGGAAGGAATTGAACGTTGTTCCTTCTGCACACAACCTTTTCTGGTATCCTGACAATTGTAAATAAGCGTCCGTTAAAAGATGGTGATAGTCTGCCTGCATTTTGCTTCTTAATTAGTTTTCTTGCTGAGGGGAAAGTAATTTATTATATATCATGTATTAGGGAACTGATTTCACATTATCCAAAGCTGAAGTCTAAAATTATTCATTTCAAATATTTGCATCTTCTTTTTTCCTCCAAAATTCTGGTTAGAAGTAGTATATTTATGTTTTCTTATTGGCTTAAAATGGTAATTGAAGTACAAAAGGCACAGACTTGAGCTATTTGTAATTCTACAGTCTGGGTGCTGGTATTTAATATAGCAGCCTGCAACTTCACGTGTCTCTTTAGGCCCTGTGTCAGACTGTGGCCAAATACTTTGTGATGAGTGTGGTTGATTTATACATCTCACACCATTTGGAGGTCCAAAATAAGAAACTAGAGGAGTGTGCTCAAATCCTATTTTGCTGACCAGGACAACCATAGGACAACTAAAATTGATAGAAGGATCAAGATGGCTTTAATAATTAGTCAAGCACTGCATTTTTATGGTTGGCATCAAGATTGTCTTAAGTATTATTTCTGTGGTAGAGCCCCTCACTAAAGAATGTGGTGAAAACCTCAAGACAAGGTTTTCCTGGCTATGTGTGTGTGTGCTGTGCAACCTTCCTCACAACTCTGTAGCATAGACCACCCATTCAGACTGTATGTTACCATATATGGAAGACAAAGGAACAAAAATTGTACAAAAGGCACACCCTCCACCCTTGCTGCACTTGGGGCTCAGTCTGTTGGGTCTTAGTCCACAGAGCCTGTGCTGGCACAAATAAAGCTGCTTCCTGGAAAGAAAGCCTCCGTGTTCCGACTCTCTATGTGTGACTCACCACTACATGACTATAACCAAGTTGTGTAGGACAATATTCCTGTCCTCAGAAAAGTGATGATTTGGTTACAGACTCATCTATGTCGGAACTTAAGGAACAGGTTATGGCAAACATGGAGTCATCACCATATCTGTTGAGTAACTCCCCTGGGCAGCACTTGTAGTGGACACAAAGGAGGCAGTCTTCATCCTCAAAGTGTTTATAAGTAATGTCTTAGGAAGTATATGAAAATGTAAATTACTATATGGGGTACCAGTACTTAATCCCTACTGAGCAGGACAGCCTAGAAGCTACCAGAATTCGAAGGGGAGAGATATTACTCTGACCTAGTACAATTGGTCAAGGTTTCATTGAAAACGTGGCATAGGAACTTGATTATTGAGGTGAGAGTGTAATTTGGAATTAGAATTACAATGAGGCGCAGAGAACATAGTCCCCAGAGAATGACAGGAGGGAGATCCCTGAAGCTGGATTAGAATTCAGAGGCACTAGCATCAACCCCTTTTCTGTGGGTTTCCCCTTTTAGGACAATGGCTAACAAACTGTGATACAGACTAACATGGCTGGTAGTACTTGGTGAGGCAGAAGAAATCCAATGGATTCTAGATAGTACCAGATGATGGGTATTATTTGATTTTTCTCCAAGAAGCCTCTGTTAGTGACCGAGTTGGTCATGTGTGGTCTTTTCTGAAAAATGAAGATTAGGCTGCTTTCAAAATGTCTTAGCAGTCATAGAGTTGGGCAGGTAAACTTCTGACGTGGTCTGTGGAGGATTTTAATACTCAATGTCATGTAAAAGGAACCCCTTTCAGGCAGCACCTTTGTTTCTCAAGCAACAAACAGGGGCCAATTCATTGGTCTGTTTGGAAAGAGTTACTCAATGAGAATAAGAACTTTACCTGAGGTCAGAGTGTCTGCCAAAAGCAGGGGAAAAATGCCCCAGTGGGAGAAGCGGGTTCCGGTGAAACAATGTTGCTCTGGCAGGAAATCCATCATTTGAATTTAGGCGATGCTGCCACAGCATAACAGCCTGTAACCTGGTGACTGGATGGAGCCAAGCGTGGAGTCCTCAGTGATTGGGCAACGCACCCCTCAGCAATTGGGCAAGGCCCCAAATCTGCAGTGACTTGAAGATGCCAACAAGAGCCATTCAGGCCTTAGGTTCTGCCAGTCTGAAGACTGTCTAATCCTCAGTGCCTCAAGCCCACTTTCAAAAAAAAAAACAAAAAAAAAAAAAAAACAAAAAAAACCCTGAGGCTATTTAAATGCCCTCTTTCTGATTTAAACGTATTTTTTTTTTCACTAGAGATGGTAGTGCTGTCAGAATGATTCTCCAGCTAGTAGATTCTTGGGGCAGGATCTATGTTCCTGCATGTGAGCTACTACTAGGGAAACATGAGGACTTCAAAACTTTGAAAGAATTAAATAATTGCTATAATCAATAGGCATATTTATGTATTAAGATTTGAATTCTTTTGGTAATTCAAAGGTTAAGTTGTGCTGACAAATTTTCTTTGTATCTAAAAAGCCTGAAAAGTCAAAAGGAGAAAAATAAATTCTCTCTCCATCTCTCTTCCACTCTCAGCTTGGGGAAGAGAGGGAAAGAGGAGAGAGAGGGGAAGGGAGGTGGAAAGAGAGAAAGAATTTGAATCTCAGTCTTCAAAACATCAAAAGGTAAATGTTATTATAACTTGAGGCTGTAAGTGGAGTCTCAGGCTTCACTAAAAAAAAAAAAAAACAACCAAACCAAACAAACAAAAGACAAAACCACAAAACCAAACGCACGTGTGTGCGCACACACATGTAGAATTGAAATGTCTCGTGTTCTGCCTTTTCCATGGCAAAATGAAGAGGATCTGTTACCCGCATTATTCTGACTCCGTTTTTGCTTTTGTAATCCAGCTTCTGTTCCCTCTGGTTTCTTGATTGAACTTTTCAAGGTTTTCAGTGGCTTCCTTTTCTGCCTTTCTGCAGCCTCATTCTTCCTAATGTCTCTTGGCATTTTACCACTACCTTCATCCTGAAGCGCTGTCTTCCCCTCACTGCTGGGGTTCCGCATAGTCTTGTTATATTTCCAGCTATTCCACCATCCTTGTGAGCCATGTCCCTTCTAGTGTCCTCTAATTTGTGAGGAGTGAGTGAGGTGATGTTTGTAAAGATACTTAGTACAGTATATAGCTATCCAAATGAAAAGTTTTACTACCTTGGTAACAGTCTAACATTTGTCATTTTGTCTTCTCTCAGCAAAAATCAATCCGTTTTTCAACTACCTATTCCCTTTGGATATCTTGCTTTTCCTCACTTCACACTGAAATGACCACATCTTCCTCACGCTGGCCCTTCATTCCACTATTATTGCATGTACTTACTCAACTTGGACAGAGGGTCCAGGAGGATGGTGACTATTGTGTGTGAGTCACAACTTGTCTCAGCTTCTACCAGTGAGGAGAGGAGTTGACATTCCACTAAGAGACCTTCTGCCAACAAGCATAAGGTCCTGTTAGAAGGATGGAGTAACCAATAGCCTTGGTCTCTGACCACCAATAGGCCTCCTAAAATTACTCTTTTTTGGGTTAATTTACCTGTTCATCTTTGTTTCCTCAACCCTTCCAATAATTTTGTAATCAGTTCAGTGTATTCACTCCCTGTGCTGAAAATACCTGGCATTATTTCTGTTTTGCTAATACCCTTTGTCTTTCAGCTCTCCTCAGGACATGCAAGACCCTTTTCCTATAGCATGTTTCTTTGCTCATCACCATAATCTAAATTTTGTCTCCTGAATTCAACACTAGTTAGAAATTTGACAAAGGCTTCATGTGGGGATATACATTGTGTGGGTGGTGGTGGTAGTGTGGTAATACTTTTCATTTTAGCAGTTTGTTATAGTCCTTTTGAAGAATATAAAAACATAAGTAATATTTTTTACTTTGATGCAGACTTTTAAGTATAATGTGACTTTGGGTTGTGTCTGGAGAGAAAGCATACATGAAGTTTTAGCATGAAATCTTAATAATAACCAAGAATGCCTGGTACAGTCCCTTGTGCTCTAGAATTTTATGACTATCTCAGGCCCCAGGGAGCCAGGTAAGATAAAGGTTGTGTAGGCACCAAGGCCTTCAAGTAGGTGAGTTGGGGCTAATATCTGTGCTGCTTTGTGCTCTACACTGTGGATTCTCTATAAATTGATTTAATATGAATTTATATAAATCTATTCTTGTCATACTTACAGTAACCACAGCTGGGATAAAAGTTAATTTAACTTCATTTCATTCAAAATGATTTGAAGAGAGAGGGGCTTTTCTATCATATCCAGGTGCCATATGGGCTGTGGCAAGGTAGAGTGCTTCTTCTTTCAGAAACCAAGGTGAGCCAAACTCCTTGATGGAAAGTCATTAATGACTTCCAGGAAACATCCCCAGTCTATTCTAATTGTTCAGTAACTCCTGAGGGACAAATGGATGATTGTTCTTTGGTAGAGTCTGAATCTGAGCCTCAGTGCTTAAAATGCATGGAATCCAATTCTAATTGAGAAGAATTCCAACTCCCCACCTTGATTTAAGCTCCCCTTACTTTTTTATTAACAACTATACTGAAATGGAAATTAATGCTTAATTCAATCAAGTTTGTCCAAATTGTTAAATGATTCTAAATTGACCTGAGTTCCAGCTTTCTTTGTTCAGATATAATTGGATTGGAACATGTCATAGCATGCTTTTCTTGACATTTAGTTGCTGATAAATGTACAATAAACTCTGTTTAATTCTAAGCTAAGATATTTTTAAAGATGCATCTGTACCCTATCTTTGGATGACATTTCTACAACAGCAAAAATGACCAAGGCATGTGAAACTAAAGGGAAGCCCCATGAAATAACAATACTTTAAAAAATAAAGAGCCCTGAACTCATGGCATATTAAATGAGATTATAAAAGTGAAGTGCTTAGCATAGTGTCTGTTGTACAACATATGCTCAATTAAGGCCAGGGGCTGATACAGAAGTTTTACCAGCAAGGAGGAATGAACATAGAAAAATAGCTAGTCAATGTTAATTGATAGATCTAGGAGATTAGGTATTAAAAAGGTATTTTTTTATGAAATAAATATTACATTGTTTCCACCTTCCTCCATGGCTTGCCCAAATCATTTCACTCTTGATGTCTTGAGACAACACTTAGAAGGATTCTAGGCTGATAAGGCACCTGGGTGGCTTAGTCAGTTGAGTGACTGACTTGATTTCAGTTCAGGTCATAATTCCAGGGTTGTGGGATTCAGCCCCTGTGTTACTTAAGATTTTCTCTTTCCAAGTCATGTGCTATCTCTTAAAAAAAAGAAAAACACAGAAGAAGAATTCCAGATTGCATAGCATACAGGTAACCTGTGAGCTTCAGTTATTTATTCTTAACCTATAAGGCAATAATCATATCTTTGTGACTAGTGATTGTGTCTTTTGTGCCAATAGCCTGAACAACTGTGGGTGGGTCATATGACTATTTCTGTATCTAATGGACTATATGATTTTGACCTGAATATACAGGAAAGGCATCTTAGGAAATGTCAAATTCGAATTAGTGTTTTTTAAGTCATGGCTGACCACAATTGAAACAATCTGAACAACTGAGATCCAGAAGTACAAAAAGTTTTTTAAATTCTTGAGGGAGAGTGACTTTTGTATGACTTCTGTTTATTTAGCTCTAAGATAACAACATAAAACTATGTCGATGAAGACTAGGGCTTAAATTAATTGCTTTTTCCTAGATACTTTATCATAAAGAAGAATTTTTGCTTAATTTTCAAGAATTATTCCCAGACTTAAACCTACTTAAAAAATAGAAAGAATTTTTCAGTCATTTTTTTTCAGACTTAGAGCTTCACAGTTAGAATAAAAGCCAACTTAACCTTACTTAATTGAAATTGATTTCTTTTTTTGTTTCATTTTGGTTTTGGTAGTTTGGAAAACGTTTTTGTCTACTATGTCTATAGAATATTAAGAATGATCTAAAGCTTTGGCAGTATATTTTTTCCCTACTGAGGGTGGTGATAGAAACTTAAGAAGAATTCACTAATTCAAGGTTTGAATATATGGTACCTTCTGTAATTGTCAGTTGACAGAATCATACATATTTACATCTTTCTTTTTTTTAATCACCAGAATCCAAAAAGATAATGCTATAGGCTAGGGTTTATCTCGTAAAAAGAAAAAGTGAGAAGGCATCTATCTAACTTTTTGGATTTAATAGGCATTGTAGAAATACCATAGCCAGGTAGACTGACATAGACATAGCTGACAGCCATGCTATCGGGATGAAATTATGATTTATAACTATGAAAGAATATTTTTGTGATAGCTGAATATAGGAATTTTTGTGTAAATCATATATAGCAATATTTTGCAGTATAGGAAACATAGACAAAACTACAATTCTTTTTATTTATTTATTTTTATTTTTTTAATTTTTTAAAATTTTTATTCATTTTTGAGACACAGAGAGAGAGAATGAGCACGAGTGAGGAAAGTGCTGACAGAGAGAGAGGGAGACACAGAATCTGAAGTAGGCTCCAGGCTGTAAGCTGTCAGCACAGAGCCTGACACGGGGGTTGAACCCACAAACTGTGAGATCATGACCTGAGCCAAAGTCGGCTGCTTAATGGACTGAGCCACCCAGGCGTCCCCTACAATTCTTTTTAAAGGTCAAGAAAATGCTTACAATTCCAGCTCTCAGTTGGAAAGGGAAAATACACAAATTGTTCACAACAGGAAATTTCAACTCACAAACTTCTGGTATTGGAGAAATAAGATTCAAAAAGCCAACAAGAGCACTATAGAAAAGAAAACTCAGGCCAATATCCCTGATGAACGTAGATGCAAAAATCTTTAACAAAATACTACCAAACTAAATTCAACAGCATATTAAAATGATCATACACCATAATCAAGTGGGATTTATCCCTGAGATGCAAGGATTATTCAATATATGCAGAACAATAAATATGATATATCACATTAATAGAATGAAGAATAAAAGTCATATGATAATTTAAATAGATGTAGTAAAAGCATTTGTCAAAATTCAACATGAATCTATGATAAAAACTCTCAACAAATTAGGTATAGAAGGAATGTACTTTATCATAGTACTTTATCATAATAAAGGCCATATATGACAGGCCCACAGCTAATAACTACTTAACAGTAAAAGCTGAAAGCTTTTCCTTTAAGATCAGGAACAAAGCAAGAATGCTGAAATCTTGCCACTTTTATTCAACATAATACTGGAAGTCCTGGCCAGAGGAATGAGGAAAAAAAAAAGACACCCAAATTAGAAAGGAAGAAGTAAAATGTAAAGTAAAATGTACCTGCAGATATGATTGTGTATATAGAAAACCCTAGTGATTCCATCAAACTATTGGAATTAATCAACAAAATTTAATAAAGTTGCAGAAGAAGACATAAATAAATGAAAAAATGTCCCATGTTCATGGACTGGATGAATTAATATTAAAATATCTATAGTGCCCATTTAATACATCCTTATCAAAATTCCAATGTTATTTTTCATATAAGTAGAAAAAAATTCTAAAAATCACAGGGGATCACAAAAGATCATGATAGTCAAAGAGATCTTGAGAAAAAAGAACAAAGCTAATTTCAAATTATATTACCAAGCTATAGTGCTCAGGATTGTAATCAAAACACTATGGCACTAGCAAAAAAACAGACACATGGACCAGTTGAACAAAATAGAGAGCCCAGAAATAAACCCACACATATACAAGCAACTAATCTTCAACAAAGGTGTTGAGAATATTCAATGGGGAAAATGTTCTCTTCAATAAATGATGTTGGAAAAATTGGATATTTACATGCCAAAGACATGTAATTAGACACAAACTATGTGTATATGCTATATAAAAAAAACTCAAAATGGATTAAAGACTTAAATGTAAGACATGAAACCATAAAAATTTTAGAGGAAAACATAGGTAAAAAGTTCCTTGGGGCGCCTGGGTGGCGCAGTCGGTTAAGCGTCCGACTTCAGCCAGGTCACGATCTCGCGGTCTGTGAGTTCGAGCCCCGCGTCAGGCTCTGGGCTGATGGCTCGGAGCCTGGAGCCTGTTTCCGATTCTGTGTCTCCCTCTCTCTCTGCCCCTCCCCCGTTCATGCTCTGTCTCTCTCTGTCCCAAAAATAAATAAAAAAAAAAAAAAAAAAAAAAAAAAGTTCCTTGACGTTGGTGTTGGCAATAATTTTTTTGATATAACATGGAAAGCACAGGAATAAAAGCAAAAGTAACCAAGTGGGACTGTACCAAAATAAAAAGTTTCTGCACAGTACAGGAAAGAAATCAATAAAATCGATGTACAGAATGGAAGAAAATATTTGCAAACCATACATCTGATAGGGGGCTAATATCTAAAATATATAAGAAACTCATATGACTCAATAGCAAAAACAAACAACAAACAAACAAAACCTCAACATCAAAACAAACAACAACAAAGACAAAGAACAGTTAAAAAATGGGCAAAGGAGCTGAAAAGACGTTTTTCCAAAGAAGACATGTAAATGGTCAAGAAGTGTTTAAAAAAGTGCTCAACATCACTAATTTTTTGGGAAATGCAAATCAAAACCACAGTGAAATATAACCTTATACCTGTGCGAATGGCTATTAAGAAGTCAAAAAATAACAAGGGTTGGCAAAGAAGTAGATAAACGGAAACCTTGTGCACTATTGGTAGGATTACTATTTATTGTACATAGAACAATGGAATACTATTTAACCATAAAAAGAAGGAAGTCCTGACATTTTTGGCAACACTGATAAATGTAGAGGACATTATGCTAAATGAATGAAATAAGTCAGACATGGAAAGACAAATACTGTATGATCTCACTTTTCTGTGGAATCTAAAAATGTCAAACTCATAGAAACAAAGAGCAGAATGGTGGTTGCCAGAAACTGAGGGTGAAAGAAATGAAGGGGTATTAGTCAGAGTACAAATTTTCAGTTATAAGATGAATAGGTTCTGGCAATCTAATGAACACCATGATGCCTACAGTTAATAACACTGTATTGTATACTTGAAATTTGCTTTGAGTAGATCTTAAATGTTCTTACCACAGACACAAAAAGGGTAAATATGCAAAGTTTAGTTAACTTGACTGGGGTGTCATTTCACTATATGTGTGTATCAAAATATCAGATTGTACACATTAAATATGTACAAAGATTAATGTGTCAATCAGACCTCAATAAAGCTGAGAAAAATCAAAAAAAGGAAAGAAACAAAATAGAAACGTATCCTATTTTCTGCCCTTGATGGTGAAGTTTTCATTCTATTGCCAAAATTTCAATTCGGGAACTTGCTAGGTAAGAAAAAAATTCTATGAAATATTAATGTTTCCATCTTGAAAGTCTTATAATTTGCTCCCCTCAACTTTGTGGCCAAGAAGCAAAGATCAAAGCTTTGTTAGGATTAACAAATGCATTTATACCAAGAATGAAATATTACTCTGGAAAGGTAATATGAGTGAAAACACTTTGGATGAAAAATACTAAACAAAAATTATAGAGATTTGCTGTTATTTAAAAAAAACTTGGGTCTTTTACTATGAGAATTATGTTTCTTTTTCTTTTTTCTTTTGTCTTTTTTCTTTCTCTTTTTCTTTTTGTTTATTTTTGAGAGAGAGAGCATGAGTTGGAGAGGCACAGAAAAAGAGGGAGGGGAGAGAGAGTATTCCAAGCAGGCTCTGCGTTGTCAGCGCAGAGTCCAATGTGGGGCTCAATCTCATGACCCATGAGATCATGACCTGAGTGGAGATCAAGAGTCAGATGCTTAACCCACTGAACCACCCAGGTGCCTTGTTGTTATAGCTGTTCCCACCCCCCACAATGATTTAATGGCTTTATCTTTACTTTCTGTCACTAAGTTTGAAAATGTAAGTACATTTTTCTCTAATATTCACACCATGAATGAAATAGTAACTACTTATTTCATCCTTATAAGAAGACAAATGTAGAATGAGATAATTCTTCCTTATTAAGCACCCCATTGTCTAGTTGGCTTTGATGACATTTTAATTCTGGATACAGACGATTATTATTTAATTACCTTTACATCATGTAATTATATGACAATATTTTTGACACTTGCTTTTAGTTTTATGACCATTTTATAAACAGTGACTTAGAACTGGTTTTAGGTTTCATTGGCCAAAAGTTTTACTGTATCTTTTCTATTTTGGGGGTAATTATTTTTCCTATAACTTTTACTACAAATTTCCCAATCTTGACTTACTTAATTGTATCTATTTTTTTTTTATTATATCTTTCAGTGATTTCCTCTTTCAGAGTGTAGGTACTACTTTCCCAAACTCCATGTGTGTGTGTGTGTGTGTGTGTGTGTGTGTGTGAGAGAGAGAGAGAGAGAGAGAGAGAGAGAGAGAGAGATATTACATTTATATTTTCCTTGCATTTGAATAATAATTTCAATGACTATATGTTTCTTGGATCCATTATCTTGTGGTATTTAGAGTTGTAGAGAAGTCTGAAGCAACTTTTATGGGCATTTTGTTTTGTTTTATTTTTTGCTAAGTAAGCTGCTCTTCTGCTTGGATACTTATAAGTTTGGTTGTGTATCTTTTTGAATGACCCAAATAAATCTTTGCATCAGCTCCTTGCATCACAATGATCTTGTGCAGTAGATTTCAGGGAAGTAAACTTTTAGTCTTGTATTTCCTTCAGCATTGTCACTTCTTTCTTCAGTGCTGACTGATCACTTAGTCCTCCAATCCCCTGTCTGTCCTTGTGAAGCTCCTACCACTACTTTCATGCCTTAGCAGGATAATGAAGGCCAATTTTTCCTTACTGCTGACTTATTTTTTTTTTCAAAATGTTTATTTATTTATTTTGAGGGCATGAGCAGTGAAGGAGCAGAGACAGAGAGAGGAAGACAGAGGATCTGAATTGACAGCGGGGCTCAAACCCACGAATGTTGAGATCATGACCTGAGCTGAAGTTGGACATTTAACCGACTGAGTACCCAGGTGCCCCTTTACTGCTGATTTCTTAATTCCTCACAAGACTACCTTATAGCTTCTTTTCCACTAAAACTTGAAGGCTAACTAGAGGATATCATAAAATAGTAAAAAACTCTTATAGAGGATTCCATACAGGCTAAGGGAAGACAATAAAACAAAGATAAATATTTTGTTGGAGTTCTTTGCTTCCTGATTCCTGCTTTTCTGCCTTGGGTTTCACCCAGCTCTTTCACTTCCCTGAGAGAGTCCTTCCTTCAATTATTCAGTATCCCTTGCCACATTATTAAGAACATCCCATCCCCAAGCATCAGCAGATAATTTTTAATTGAGGTACAATCTGCAACAATAAACAAATCTTAGGTGTACATCTCCATTAAATTTTCCCTGGGTACCTCATTTCCCACAGGACATTTCAGGGGACCTACTAATCCACAGCCACAGATTTCCCAGAGCATGACCTAGAAATTCTGGCTAACACACAGGACTTAGCACAGTAGACCTTGGTAGGTTTGGGCTTCTGAGTCAAGCAAAATAATCTAGAGTGCACTTTGTACCACACTGGTCAGTCTCCCCAGTGTCTCTATCAGTGTCATATGAGGATGAGCTTCCTTCATCTTCACTGGGATTTTTGGTCCATGAGTAACACTTGGGCAGCACACAACCCTTTGCAAAGACAAACAATAATTTGCAGAGAGGGAGGTCTTCTAAAATCTTTTAAAATGAACTCAGGTAATTGTTTTCCTAAAGGCCAACATGTACAGGGTTTCCCTGCTCCTTGTGAAGATTGTGTTTCACACTGTCAGGATCCTACTCTTACCCTCCTGCCCTCCAGAGCCCCCTGTACATAGAAGCAGTGCGCTGCCGGTGCCTTCCCAATTTGACCACTGTCTGCTCTGGCCATGGCCACTAGATATCTGAGAATGATTTTTTCTTCATTTAAGGACAGTTCAAACTGTGGGCCTGGATCCCTCTCTCCCTCTCCATCTCTCTAAGTGTAATGGGAATAGATGCCTTTATTTCTTTTCTTGCATAGAACAGGACCCAGAGGCATGGCAAGAGTGGTCCCCAGGTTGCACCTGGAGGAATTAAACAGCTCACAGAATCTGTCCGGGGTTATACTCATCTTTCGTGCTTCATGCTGCTTGTTGTGAACTACAGATGTGCAGATTCAGGCCTTTCTTTAGTCTAGGGATTTCTTCCCCTCAACTCTTTAAGTATTTCCTCTGTTTTGTGCTGGTTTCCCCTTCTGCAGTATTGCTCATTGCACTGAATTTTTTGTCTTCATGTTTTTGGCTGTCTGTCATTGACCCTAGCCTGATTTCTTTTGGGGGGAATTGTACTTCTCTCACTGGATACATTCTGAGGGACTGTTTATCTGGGAGTTCTGCCCTCCTCTAGCTGAGGAATGTGAGTCCTTCCCTGTGGAATTTGAATTTTGAACAGAGTGATGAAAAGACCAACCAGGGTTGGAGTTCATTTTCTTTTTTTTTTTTTTTTTTAATTTTTTTTTTTTAACGTTTATTTATTTTTGAGACAGAGAGAGACACAGCATGAACGGGGGAGGGGCAGAGAGAGAGGGAGACACAGAATCGGAAGCAAGCTCCAGGCTCTGAGCCATCAGCCCAGAGCCCGATGCGGGGCTCGAACTCGCGGACAGCGAGATCGTGACCTGAGCTGAAGTCGGACGCCCAACCGACTGAGCCACCCAGGCGCCCCTGGAGTTCATTTTCTTCAGTGATTGTCAGGATGAGACTTTGGAGCAGTCCCTGTCCACCTGACCTGGGCAAGCATTCTGCTTCTGTCCAGCCTAGATCTCTAGCCTTGCCTGGACGACACAGTGAGTTTCTGGCTTTTGAGTTAACCAGAGCTGCTTCTCAACAACTTAAGAAACCAAAGAAATGTAGTTAGTACATGTGTGCATAGAATGCATCTCTTTGAGCTGTCTTTCTTATTTGTTTTATTTTCATGGCTTTATCTTTCTTTCACTGAGTTTGCCTTGCACTTCAATAATTTTTTAGCAGATTCCAAAGTTTTTGTAGATTGCTGTCATGTGTTCATCACAATTTAGTTCCAGTTTATTTCCTTCAGTTTCATTTTCAGCCCTTGCCCTTCCCCACTTCATGTTCCAGCCACAGTAAATGGATTTTCTTCTTGACTTTGTCATTCTTACCCTAACATTCCTGCTAGTGCATGGGACATTTCCTCATCCTAAAATATTCTACAAAATTTTGCTCAAATACCATCTCCTCTTGGAAACGTGTCCTGGATCCCAAAACTCCATTTTTTTTAATGCTTCCTCTATTGGGATCCCTTAGCACTTGCTCTTTTTTTTTTTTTTTTTTTTTTGATCTGTTATTTGAATTGGAATTATTTGCATCATATCTGTCTTTTCCAATAGACTGGGAGCTTCTTGAAGATAGAGTCCATGCTTTACTTACCTCTGTATGTTCAGTATCTAGCATAAGCCCAGCATGTTTTATCTCTTCAGCAAATATTTATTGACTGACTGAAGGAACAAATGAAAGTTACTCACAGAATGCCCATCCCTGGAGTAAAAGGTAGACTCATCAGGAGTTCTTAGCCTGCTGTTGCACATTGAGCACACTTGCTTGTTTAGGTGTGTGACTCTCCTTTGCAGGAATTATGCTACAAGAGTAATATTGATATGTTACCTTTGGATGATTGTTGATTCTGGACATCTTACTTCTGATATTAAAACATATGTTTTCCTTTGGACTGGTCAAATACAAGAAAGCATTCATTCACGTATCCATCCCAGCCACATTTATTAAGTGGCTGCAATGTGCATAGTTTGTCACTACATAAAACACAGAGATGAATCTGATACGATACAACCCTCAAGGGAGACCCAGTAGATTGGCTTAATGTCACAATAACTATGAATCAGGTATAAAGTATCACAAAGGATCTTTGCCTGAGGCCCTTGAGCAGAGACTTGGTGCACAGTCAATGCTTCAATATCAGGAGATGAGAAGGAGGCAATTTTGAAATACTCATTTAAAAGAGGTAGCTTTTCTTTTTTTTGTAAATAATGAAGTGTATATTTCTGGTGTTATAAAGGGCCCATTTGGAGACTTTTTAATTCATAATTTGAACTGATTGTGAATTTCACTTGGAAGTCTTTTATGTTGGAAGCTTTAAAATAGTCTTTAAGGGACTATAAAAACGCTATTACAAAGCCCAAGGAGGTTTAGTTGTCTTAACATTTTAACCAAGTTTTCACAATGAAAGAGACAAATTTATTCAAGCATTTTGAGTTTTTGTCACCTGCCTGACAAAAATTGATGGCCCTTTGTTTCCTCTGAATTGACTTAAAGCTCACACAAAATTGGGTGAAAAGTGATTAGGAAAAGCTGAAGCTACTGTTCCCAGGGGCCGGGTAGTTGTGTTGCAGAGGAGGCTTACACTGAACTCGTGTCTGCATATGGAGATCTCTCACTAAAGGGATGTTAAGGCCTGCCTCCCACAGCTACCAGGCAGGAAGATTCTGATCCCAGGAGAGCCTGCAGCCATGAAGAAGATCACACAGACCCACAACCTCAGTGAGGAGAAGCACCTGAAATCTCAACCAACCACAGCTAGTGTTGAATGGCATCTACAGAATCGTCTGCAGTTGGTAAACTTGGTGAGGATTCTGTACTTACCCTTTCTTAAAGTAAGCACATAAACAAAGTCTAATGCTAATTACACAGGTCCTTGCAAGAAACAATATTCTAGTGCAACAGTTGTGGCATAGGAGAAATGGGGGACCTTCAGAAGATCCAAACAGAGTGATATCTCTAGCTATGCTGGGGAGGATTATCAGTAGTTTCTTAACCAGGAAAAATGGGAACTCATATCAGAACAACCATATATCCTTTATAGTTCATTATATGAAAATATGCCTACTTACTTGTCATGATTCTCACTATACACAGTGTGTTCAGGTATTCTCAACAAAATCTTTTATCATCTTTGGAACATTATGAGCTAAAGAATCCTTCCAGATATTTCTAAATATATATACCATGAGTGAGTGGATCTTACCTGATCATTAGAATCAGTGTCAGGGATAGACAAACAAAACTAGATAAATAGAATTCTGTTTGGATACATTTCAGGTTAAAGATTTTTTTTCTTGGAATTTGTAGATCTAAATTCACTGATTTATGCATGGATATGTATTAATTTACATCCATCTATCCTACAAATTAGGTTGAATTAATTAATATTTATTGAGTACCTGTTATAAGTAAGGAATTGTACTAAACAGTTTTCTGGAAAATTCAAAGCATTATGTCAAAAATAAGTCTGTCTTTAAGAGACTTCCAATTTGAGAAATTAAGACATAAATATGGAAAAAGTTAAATAAAACTCCAAGTGCTAAGAATAGTTCAAAGGGGCCAAGAAAGAGTTCCATATGATATTATAGATTCAGTGTGAATCCAGTCATAATCCAGATCTAGTCACAAGGGGAGCAGGTATCTGCAGGGCTGTGGAGGCAGGAATTAGTTAACAGTTGGAGTGGCTAATGGGGTTTGCCTAGTCCAAAGAACAGGAGGGAAAGTGGTGGAAGTTTCAAGCTTGAGTAAATCCCCAAAGCTGGAAAGTATCAGGAAAGTTTGAGGGTGATGAGTATGCCAGGGATTGTAGAGGGGTGGGGGTGGGAGGTGAGAATGGAAGATACTTTGGGGCCAGACTAGAGAGATATAATTAGATTACCTATCTCTTAAAGGGAAAACTGATACAAAATATAAGATGTTCTTTTAAATTATATAAATATTAATTTTAACTTTAACTAACAAGGAGTAGCTTAGTATAATGGGAAAACCAAATAACCTGGAAATTAGAGGTCTTGGAGTCTGCTGCTACAAGCAGTCTATGGCAAATTCTGCCTCTTCTAGCTTTTAGGTAAAATGCAATCACAAGAACAAATGGCCTTTTAGGTCTTATCCAGTCCTAAGATCTAATTTCCTTTTTGGTCACTGTCAAATATCCTGAGTGATATGGCTTATTAATCCACAAATGGATTAATTTTGAAAAGCAAATGATCTGTAATTTGGAGAAATAAGCAAGTCACTGATTTCTGTTTTTACTTGTGTACAGAAAGGAAGGAAGGAAAGACAGGGAAGAAGGAAAGAAGAAAATAAATAAAGAGAAAAAGAAAGAAAGAAAGAAAGAAAGAAATCCAAGAGAAAATAAAAATCAATTCTCCCAGTTGTTAGTAAATTCTGACATGTACTCCCTCTCATTCCACATACAAATGGTGGCAAAGAACATTTAGACAAAATATTCTGTTCAATAAATGCTCCTTGTCTTAGAGCAGGTTTTGTTGGCACTCTTCAAATTTCACCACCCATAGCAGCAAATTTCACCAATGGCCCGGAGAGCAGAGAGCAGATGGGGAAGGTTATTAAGGTAGGCTCTGGTGAGCTTTATGTTCCAATGTGCTTTGCAGAAAGGACACTGGAGAATTTGAGAATGAAAACAATGAGTAGCTGACACCTTTCTTGAGTAGGCAAGTCATTGCTTTCTCTTAAATAACAAAACATTTTAAGAAGATAGGCCAAACTATCTCAAAAGATTTCTTTAAAATATTCAGGGATGTCTGTCAGAAAGACAAGGAGATCAGGCATTTGTTGGTTTTAGGGTGAGTAAATCATTTGAAAGTTTGTTAAAGGGAATATTCTAATACAAATCTATAGTCTGAATGGCTAGGTGTTTGGAAAGCCTGACATTAAGTAAAAGAATATTTCTACAAGTCAGATGACCATCATTTACCGAGGCTATTTCAGTTTTCCATTGAAGAATGACATGCAGAGCTGAGTGGGTTTCCATTCCATGTGAGTTTTGCAGTTGTCTTTCCCTTTTTGTATGGATTGAATTAATTTCTTCCATGTGTAGGTGGACTGTGAGATCCTGTGCCTCTTACTTGTGGATTATTTCTGTAAGGACACGGTGCTTTACAGGATTGTTTGGGTCATTATATAATGAGCAGAATTCTGGCATCCCCATTAAAAAAAAGGCTATGATTATCATTAATACTATTTTTTTTGTTTTGCACAATTTTTCCAAACAATAATAAAAAAGCAAATAGAAATATAAAATCATGGAAAAATCTCATACCATTAAGAGGTCATTAAACTTGGCAAGAATCACTGTATTCAAGATTTTGGTCTCATTTCTTGGTCTTTGGATTACATTTTAAGAAAATAGAGATTACATAAATTTTAATACAATAAATGATGTTTGGCTAAATCTTACATTTCTTTGGGGAAAAGATAAAATCTTGTGAACTGAAGATGGAGAACCAAAGTTAATTCTTAATGACTCTTCATTATTATTTTGAATCCAGTTTTTAACCACCAGAAATGATCTAAATTTGGGGGAAGTTTGTACGATTTTGGAGGGCCCTCTTCAAATTATGAATATAAAATTAGGTATGAAATTGAATGATAATTTAGAATGAAAAAATAAAACAAAACACAAATTTACCAAAGCTGACAAATACCACAAACTTTACAAATGCAGAAAACAATTTACTTATTACACTAACCCACAACATGCTGCTAAAATGCTTTTTTCACTACATTTCCTTAATTTACAGTTCTACACATCAGATGATTTGAAAATTTTCCCACATCTAGCTTTTGCCTCCATCTGTTTCAAAGATTGTTTCTCAGTTTTTCTCAGTGAGCACCATGGGACTCATTCTTACAACAATGAGACCTCTGGCTTCCGCCCTTAGATCATGATGCCAAGTAAGTCGGCAGGATGGACAGCAGGATTTTTGCTGGAAGCTGTTACTATCCTGTGATGGGTAGCAATAACTACACAGAAGTGACTGAAAATATATAAATATGTCCTTGTAGATCCAAATTAAATGTATCCTCCACTCATCTCTCTTATAAGAAGCCAAAAATGCCCATGGTCATTGCAAGTCTTCTCAACACTTTTGTAATATGACAGAGGGGAAACTGGGGTAGAAAGAGACAGAAACTTCACTTTATCTCTCTTAAAATGTCTCCCCTCTGAAACTTAGAAAAAGCATGTGCTATTGTGAACATACTTCTGGGGCTCCTCCCTGCTTTACCCAGAGGTAAAGTCACCTCTGCTAATGTTTACTTTCCCTAATAACATATTTTTGGGGAGCAAAAGTAATGTCAGAGAACCTTTGTTGGGGAAGATCATCTATGTCCTCTTCTATGTTTCCCTTTTTCGCCACCTGTCAGTTACTTTGAGACATTTGGCATGTAGCTCAGTCTTCCTTTCTCTGCTTTCTTCCCTTCCCCAGATCCTGGTTCAGTCCTGATGACTCCAGAGTCCATATTGGGCCCTCCCTCACCTTGACCACTCAGTATAACCTCCTCAGCAGCAGCTTTTTCCACTCAACCACACTTACTATGTGTTTTCTCAGACCTGGACATCATCTGGAATTGCTCTGTTTCTGATTTCTGCTATCTGACCACAATTTCCTACCTTCCCACCTTTACCCTATTTTAATCCTATGACCTCTGCTCTTTCACACTGTAGAACATTCCACACTCTTGAGTCCTTCCGCTTCTCATTTCTAGCAGTCCTTCCATGACCTCAATCTTTTCTACTATGTAGCATCAACTGCACTGTTCTATCATTTCAAATACTTTGAGTACTTTATCTCTTCCTTTTTAGTCTCCAGATCCAGTTCTCCTTCATAATTTCAGGGATTAATCATTGCCTCCCTCATCCTCCCAGCTCCCCAAACCCTACCTTCTCCACCAGCTCTTTTCATGCCACTTTATATCTATATAAGGGCTCAGGTTTTCTCCAAGTTAATAACAAGCATTTATTTCAACTCTGCTCCTCCTCTAACCTCTGAAATATGGACATTGCTGTGCCACTGCAAAAATTTATTCAGCTGAAATCAACAATGACCTCTTGGGGCACCTGGATGGCTCAGTTGGTTAAGCCTCTGACTTCAACTTTGGCTCAGGTCATGATCTCATGGTTCGTGAGGTCCAGCCCTGAGTTGAGGTCTGTGCAGACAGCTCAGAACCTGGAGCCTGCTTCGGATTCTGTGTCTCCCTCTGTCCCTGCCCCTCCCTAACTTGTACTCTGTGTCTCTCTCTCTCAAAAATAAATAAATAAATATTTAAAAAAATTAAAAATTAAACAATGTCTTTTTTTAAATGTTTACTTATTTTTGAGAGAGAGAGAGAGAGAGACAGAGCTTGAATGGGGGTAGGGCAGAGAGAGAGGGAGACACAGAATCCGAAACAGGCTCCAGGCTCTGAGCTGTCAGCACAGAGCCAGATGCGGGCCTTGAACTCATGAATTGCAAGATTATGACCCGAGCTGAAGTCGGACACTTAACCGACTGAGCCACCCAGGTGCCCTAAACAATGATGTCTTAATTGAAAAATCCCATGGACACTTAATGATGTTTTTAAGTTATGAAGTATATCAAATATTTTGAAAAGTACAGATAATAAAAAGATGCAGTCTCATATGCTCAATACCCAGGTATAACAAATGCTATGTTTAGGATATTTAAAGTTTTTTGTTTGTTTAGCAATAAAACGTTACAGAGATATATTTGAGAAATTTTGTATTTATTCTTCATCCATTTCCTTCTTTCCCTGACAGCTAGATAGTATTATGAAGTTGGCATTTATTCAATATGCAGTGTTATTTTTTGTGTTTTAAAAATTCACATAAATGGTAATGCATTACATACCAAAAGCAAGTCATAGATACTTAATGTATAGTGCATATATAAATCTGTGACTTGCTTTTCTTATTCAAATTATTGTGTTTAATTTTATTATAAATTATAATATTTAATTATATTTAATTTATCTACCATATCTACTATATTTAATTTAATAATATTTAATTATAATAAATTATAAATATATTATGTATATATGTACATATGTACATATGTATATATGTATATATGTAACTGATACAGTTATATCTTGCTTATTTTGATTTATTTCAAGTGATCTAATTTATGAACATACTGCAATTTATTTGTCCTTTTTTCTATTGACAGTCAGATTATTTCTCATTGTTCAATATTCAAGTGATGCAGCAATAAGCAATCTAGTACATGTCTCCTTGTGCATAAGTGGCAGAGTTATACTTTGTAATAGGGTTCACATCCAGTCATCCAATATGTCTATTTTCACTTTTACTAAACCTCATCAAATTATTCTCAAAAATGATATATCAATTTATGCAACCATTAGCAACATGGGAGTTTTCATTTCTTCAAATTCTTGCCAATTCTTGGAATGTTAACACTTTAAAATTTTGCCAAAATTATGGACATGAAATGATATCATATTTCAAGTTTACAATGATCTCCTTATTAGAGACTATGGGAATCTTTCTGTAAATTTTCTGTTTGCATTCTTTATTTCCTTTTTTATTATGTGGGATTCTTTTCACATTATGACTACTGATCTATTGCTTTGGAATATGGTTCTGTACTTCTAATTTTCTCTTAAAAATATTACCTGTGATTATATATATATATATATATATATATATATATGGAACAGAGAGAGTTCAAATCATGGTCTTAAAATGTCATCTTGACTAGAAGTTCTGGATTTGTTTAGTATGCTATGTTTTTAATGACTTTCAAAGTAACATTTATTCACTGTATGAAATATGGGAATTTAAGAAAAACATCAAGAAAAATATTGCCTATTTCTGGGCGATCACTTACAATATTTTGGCATATTCCTGCCTATTTTTTTCAGTTTTTTTTAAGATACATTTTTACATTCTGTTTATTGGCTGACCTTAAGGGACATGTTCTTTTTAAAGTTTTTAAATTTTATTTAAACTTTTTTTAGTGGATTCCTATTTAAATATATTTTATCAGGGACAGAAAGCTTCTTTTGGAAGGCAGACACATAGCAGGATGCATGGTTCATGTTGGTTAGCTCATTCATTCTGTGTGGACCTGCCACAGGGTGGGGCAGTCCTGAGTGTTCACATGACCTAGGCAGTGTGGCTGATCTTTCTCAGTTTGACTGTATATAACTAAACCTCAAATTATTGTTACAGAAAGTGTCGTAGAGTGAGACTAGAGTTTCCTAAAGTGCCTTCTTTGAGTAATTTACTTACTAAGAGAATCTGGCTAAAAAGAGTTCCTTCTTAAAAAAACTCACTCTAGCAGGGCACAAAGGCAGCATTTTAAACACTATCCTTCCCTTCAGATTCAGAGATTTATATTCTAAGAGTAAAAATATATAAAGATATGAGCCAAGAAAAACTGTGTACCTTTGTTTTATCTTCCCAGATATGAATAACATCACTACCCTACCCTCCTGTCAAGCATTCTTGAACTTGTTTAGTTAAGGTGGAATTTTAAAAGACTAGGTAATTCCATTTATTTAAAACCTCAAACTTTATTTCAGTAAGAAAAGTAAGATAGTATTCTTTTTGAAAGATTGTCCCCAAAGTTCTGAATGAATAGACCAAGTCTTAGAGTATGCTCAGGAACACAAAAATCTTCCTTTAGCTATATCTCTCTTCTGTCAAAGACATTGCATTAGTTTGTCACTGTGAGAAATCAGTTCATGAGTTTACTCTTTTGACACATTCTTCTCTTGTCCCAGATACGTGGGTTTCAGGAATACATTGAACTGACTCTGGAGAGGTTTGAAAGCCCTATGCACCCCAGTACTTCTAGCACAAACTTCATTTCAGTCTGTTCTTTCTTTATTTTTTTTTTTCAAAAATTATGGCTGAAACAAGGAACTTGAGCAATTAATTGAAAAGAGAAATATGATTTTTAATCTGTATAGCAGTTGTCATAGTTCAACTTTTTTTGTAAATTATTCGTAAATACCCTATCCCCAGCAGTTATTTGCCCCTTATGATTCTGGGTTTCAGTGCTACTTTCACCTGACTCCTCATTACCATTCTCTAAGCAGTTGTGCTAATTCAAGACAGACATGTTGGAAAGAATATCTAGATGTTGAGTTGTTCTCTCTATCTTACCTTGTCTACTATCATCTCAACTGAAGTTCTACGTGGAAATCAGTAATTGTGTTTCAGAAAATCTGTTCTCTTTGACCTTTTAGATGCATTCAGTTTCCAAAACTCACTTTTCACTGGAATCTGTGGAATCTTGTACCTTTTTTGTGGAGGTCCCTGCTAAATCCCCTTTAGACTTTTTGTTAATGTATGTTATTAATTTTCCCCAGTAAAATTCAGCCTTGGAGCCTGGTGACAGATATGATTCTGTGTAGTTGATGATGAGTATAAATTTAGGTGGCTTCTGTTCTCTGCAGTGAATGCAGAGACATAAGTCATGTTGGTGAGGCCTAGACTTTCACACCAAAAGCCTTTTTGTGTTTTCTTAAGGTTTCAGGAAGTGTGAGTCACTTATTTAGTGTAGCACAGTTAAGAGCAAATTAGATTGGTTTTTCTAAACCTATGACATTTCATGTGTCTACTTATTACTAAGTCACTGAACCATCCTTGGTTCTGATAATGTTGTAATGCACTATGCTGAGGTGAGAAGCTGCACATTCAAGCTTATGGTGTTTTAACCAGGCATGGCTCAATTAACCTCTGACCTTTCTCAAGTTCATCAGGAAATAGCCTTTGGTGCACATTGCTTAATGCTAGGTTTGTGGTTAAAATTACACATAACCCAAAAAAGTCTAGTAACAGGAAATGTGTAAGAACTAATCCATAGAAACAAAAACAAACCTTTGACTTACCTACAATTTTATTGGAATTTCCCTCTTGACTCCATTTCCCTTTAAGTCAATAAAAAACCAGTGTTACTTGTTAAAGCTGCTGGATGGCTTTGTTAGCAGCCACACTGTGGGCCTTCTATTCCATTTCTTCAGGGGACTTTCCTGAGTCTAAATGATCAGTGGAGGACTTTCTCAGGAATGCTTACAATAATCATGGTTGTTGCACATTACCCTGATTAAAACTTCCTAATGTAATGAGTTTTACCTAAATTGTATCCAAGGTACAGAGCTGGATTCATGAACAAATTAAGTAGATCATGTTTTGATAGGGAGGCTTATCTCTGGCCAAGATATATTCTCAATGGTAGATAAAGAACAAATGCTAACACAGAAGCAAATGAATAAAAGTATGGTGTGCATTGTGGAGGGAGGCAAAGGAACATACACTGCCTTCTATAAGAAGTCTTGAGGGGCACCTGGGGAACATGTTTCTATCTGTCCTCTGGCAGTTGATTGCAGACCTAAGGCGATTAATTTTATGTCCCCTTGTGTCTTTGCTTTTTAATTTCTAAAATGGAAATAATAGAACACATACATCCTCTGTATTTCCCAGGATATTTTGATAGTAAGTAAGTAAAATAATAGCTTTTTAAAGAGGTTTATAAACAAAGAATCTCAAAAGCATAGTGGCTATAATCCTAGGCTTTGGAGTTAGACAAATTTGGTTTTATTTAATTCCTACTTCTTCCATTTACTAGCTGTTTGCTCTTGGGCGAGTTACTTTACTTTTCTAAACTTCAGTTCTAATCTGTAGAAGATAGCCAGTCACATTGTCTGTCACCTAGTATGTAAAACATTCAGAATGGTGTCTGGGATGCAGTACTATTATACGATCGTTAGCTACTTTATGTGGATGACATAGATGATTGCATTGTCAATATGGATGAGGCTATTGATGTCAACAGTGTGAAAAGTGTAAGAAACTTACACTTGTTTCATGACTGAGCAGGATCTGTACTCCTGTCCTCAGCTGAGTGAGCCTTTTCTCCAACCTGGTCTTCCTCTGAGTCTTGCTCCTTAGCTCTGTGGGCCAGGATGTTTCTTTCCAGGAAGCTGAAGTCTAGCATTGAGCAAAACATGCTTGATGGTGGGCAAGGCCAGCTGCATCCTGCACCAAGCTGTTACTAGAGCCTCCCTCTGCCCCCATAGCATCTTCCTTCTCCCTTCTGACATCCCTTCTCTCCTCCCCCAGTCCCGGCACCTATCTGGGTCACATTCCTGGCAAGCTCTCACTCTCAGCTGGTTGTCAACTATGGTGTCAGCTGATAACAAAGCTATGAACTGATAAGGCTTAATACCTTCAAGTGGTATTTTAAAAGGCCAGGAAGCCTTCAAGAACTAAAGAAATAATAGAGTAATGACAGGCATTAACTCTGTGTGTGTATGTGTGTTGGGGAGATACTGCTAACTTGGGGCCAGGAGACTTGACTGTCATTAGAATAAACCCTACAGAGACTATCTGTACCACCTCAGTCACAATAAAGCAGTTTCTTTGGTCTAAAACTGAAACTGATCTCACTTAAGAACTAATTGAAGTCACCGGTTTTCTCTTTTAGATTTAATACATTTTACTCTTAGCAGTGGAAGCCTCAGGACAAGCATAATGAAAATACAATTAATTAAAATGTTAAAATATTTATATGACACATTCTCTGTAATTGAATAAGAGAGTAACTCACCCCATGGGCAGAAATAGGATAGTCACAAAGAATAGAATAAAAAGTAAAATAGTCCTTAAGAACAAATTTCTCACTAAGTGTTTCAAGTTGAAGATCCCCAAGTTAAGAGAACAGTAAATATAAGAAGGCAAAAGTTCATAGTATTTCCTTAACAGGAATTTCATTTCTCTCTCTTGCCGTGCATGTGACAAATTAAACCGGAGCAGTAAATTGCTGGCTGCTACAAGCTAAACCATGCTCAGGAGATTTGAAATCCAATAATGTTACAGTACAAGCTGGGAGAAAATATAAACCTCTAGGGAACTCTCTCGTAAGGGATTTACAAATATTCAACTAATTTTGATTGGGCAAGGATTTGTTGATTACAGTGTGGCCACAGGTATGTGTGGATATGACCTCAAGTGTATGTGCATATTGTTTTTTAAATATTTATTACAATAGTGTTCTAAGGGTTACAACTAATAGTATTTTGAGTTTATTTTGAATGATGAAAGAGAGGTGACCCTTAAATCCTCTACTACAATAGAAGGACATTTTCTGTATTTCTAAGAACTTTCTGAAGGTTTCTGAGCCCAGTGGGAACAGCAGAAGTAAGTTACAAGCTATGAGAAGGTTGACATTGCTGGCCGCTTTCAACCACAGAGCAAGCTCCATTCATTTATTCAGCAACTATTTATTGAGTTCCTGTTATATGTGTGGGATTTGACCAGACTTTATGGGCACATGGTGAGCAAAAAAGGCACACAGCCTCTACTTTCATGGACAAACACAGTTTAGAAGAGGTCCACGGAGCTGTATGCATGAGGAAGTCCCCCTGGTCAGGGAGGTCCAGGAAGGCTTCCTTTGTGAAGATAGCAATTGGGCTGATATCTGAGAGATGAATACAGGGTATTCAAGGAAAAGAGGGCAAATGGGTGCCTGGCTGGTTCAGTCAGTGGAGCATGTGACTCTTGATCTCAGGGTTGTAAGTTCGAGTCCCACACTGGGTGTAGAGATTACTTAAAAACAAATAAAATCTTTAAAAAAAATGGGAAAGGAGGCAGAAAAGAGAACTCCATGCAGAGGAGGGAGTATGCTGTGTGTGAGGAACAAAAGGAAGCCAGTGTGGTTGGAGCCCAGAGAGGGAGGGGAGGGCTTCCAGATGAGGAAGAAAGAGAGGACAGATCATTCAGAACCCTGGAGAAAGACCACTGACTGCACCACCTTCTCTACTCCAATAGGAAAAGGGAACCTTATTTAGAAAGAGAAATTGAGAGTCAAAGACTACTATGATTATCATCAAACCATGAGGCAACATGTGTTATGATTAAGAGTGCAGACTAGGTAACAACTACCTGCAAAGGAATCCCTGTGACTGTCTGGTATGGAGTCCTGGCTCTACTGCTTACTAGCTGTGTGACCTTGGAAAAGTGACTTAACCTCCCTGAGTCTTGGTTTCATTATCTGTAGAACACCTTGTAGGGCCATTGTGAGGATTAAATGAATTAATATACAATGAAGGTTTAGAACAGTGCATAGCATGCTGTAAATGCTATATAATCATTTAACATCACCATCACCACTGTCATCATCCCTGTGCTTAATTATTCTCCAAGGATACTACAGCATGGGCCAACAAGTGCTACATTTCACAAACTCACAGAAGGTAGGTACTTGTCATACACTTTATTTAACTTCATAATAACCTCTGGAAATACATATTATTATTTGCATTTTAGAGATGAAAAATTTGAAATTCAGAAGGTTTAAATATCACATCAAACAATTTAGAACTGGTAGAGGCCAGATTCAAAGTAAGAAGTGTCTAAATTCAGTCTGTGCTAACTCCCAGCTAAGATCCATCTGAAGATGAGGCATTAACATTTATGAGCTTTATATGGGGGTGCCTGGGTGGTTTAGTCTGTTGAGCGTTTGACTCTTGATTTCAGCTCAGGTCATCGTCCCAGGATTGTGGGATCAAGCCCTGTGTCGGGCTCTGTGCTGATTATGGAACCTGCTTAATCTCTCTCTCTCTCTGTCTCTCCCTCACTCTGTCCCTCAACCCTGCTAGTGCTCTCTCTCTCAAAAAAAAATTATGAGCTCTATATGGAACCAGCTGATAGTTAAGGGACTACTCCCATAGGCTTTTTAGAGGAGCATTTGATTCTCCCACATGTCTTCTTGTTTTAGGGAATGATGGGGGCAGTGAGAAGGATGCAAAATGCATTTTAAACTTTAGTTACAGTTTTATTCTTCCACTTTCAAGAGATTACCTAATCTCCTGAAAGGTTGAACAAACATTTTTTTTTTTTTTTTGGAAGGATATCTGCTCTTAAAAGCTGAAGTATACAAAACACACAAGGTGTGGTCTAAACTGATTTGAGAACTATATACAGCTCTGAAAGTGGAACACAAGTGTCTGCTGTGCTGCCAATAATTCTTTATCATGGAGACAGAAAATTAGGGAAACATGTCTGTTGTGCTTCCCTAGAAGCTTCTGAGTAATTCTGTTGGTAAGAGTGGCTTCCAGACATGAATAGAATTGTTCTCCAGTTGTTCACACTTCACCCATACTGTAGCCAGATGTAAAATCCTGAAGAGCTCTGTTTCCAAAGTTGGAGATGTAGAGATACAGTGGGCCATTGTGGCCAGAGCAATGAACCACAGTTTTTCCCACTTTGCTATGGAGGGTGCTTCTGAAGGAGTAGATATTGGCTTCAAATCTGGCAGAAGACAAATGGACTCACATTTCCCTGCTGTTTTCTTTCTCTGTGGTCAGTGTAGGAGCTGGGCTGCCAGGTTTTGTTTCCTCTCCTGCACCTTGTCCTGATACTTCAGCCTCAGGAGGCTTCAGGAGCCTGGGCAGTCCACATCTCACACTTCTTGAGTTTGCAGGAATATCTGAGAGGCACCCATTTTACAAATAAGTCATGTGCCATGTAAAATGGAAATGCTTTCCATGGTAGTTATTTCTGCCTTTTTTGTTCACCATGTGCCATTAACAGTTTGGTGTAACGGAAAGGCAGCTGACCTTAGAAGTGGATTGGATCCTGATTGGATTGCAGGAGCGCCTTCTGCCCGTCTAGTGCTGCCACTCTCTGTGGTGTTCACAGCACACTGCACATTGTCCTCAAGGTTCACTCTTACTCTAAAACACCCAGTCCTTTATCCTAATGTCAGTTATAATAATATATTTATCCTAAAGATTAAGTTATATATCACAGTATGGCAGTTGTGGTTAGCATTCATTATTTCAACAGCTGCTTGATTTCAATAATTTTATTTCTTTCATCAACTTTTCGTTTAGCAGTGTTGTTGGCAAGATGTGTGGAATACCAAGGGAAGTTTTACAATGACAAGAAATGTGCTCTTGAAAAGATAACTTTTGTCCCCAAAGAGATTCTGGACAGTGTGGAGATTTGTGGTATACTGTATTTAGCGACTGGTATTTCTGAAAGTTTCTCAACAAATGTTACCCCTTGACCCTGCTGGGGATCTAAAGAATTTGATAATTTAAACTAACTGGGACAGATTCAGGCCAAAATATTAAGTTAAAAAGGACAAAGTTGGAGAATGTGGTGTTAGGTTTGGTAAGCAAGTGGGTTTGCCAGTATGGGACCCAGAGACAGGCTGACCTACCCACCATGTAGCCCTGGCTGGGTGAGGCCTCCTCTGATGGTGAGTCTATTAGTTTGCTGGGGTACCGTAATAAAATGCTACAAGTTGGATGACTTAAAACAACAGAAATTTATTGTCTCACCTTTTTAGACATTTGAAGTCTGAAGACAGGTATCACCAGGCTCCTGCTCCCTATTTGTCTGTGTAAAACAAGGGAAGATAGAATTTTGTTTTTATTTTATTATGTTTATTTATTTTTGAGAGAGACAGAGTGTGAGTGGGAGAGGGGCAGAGAGAGAGGAAGACAAAGAATCTGAAGCAGGCTCCAGGCTCTGAGCTGTCAGTGCAGAGCCCAATACAGGGCACTCATGAACAATGAGATCATGACCTGAGCTGAAATCAGGAGTCGAACACTTAACTGACTGAGCCACTCAGGCACCCCTGGATTACATGTTTTGAACTCAGTGTTCTGTTTCTGGTGTCAGAAGTCCTCCAAAGAATGACTTCTTGGTGGTGTTGCATTCTGACTTTTTCCTGGTCTCCTCAGTCCTCCAACATCTGCTTTCTTCCACTTAGAACCACCTTGATCCAATCTTTCTACATTCAATCGTTTTTCATTCAACTCCCCCTCATAAGCCTTTTTAAAAAACTTACCTCTCTGGAATTGTTCTGAACTTCTAACCCTTAATGCTCCATCATAGATGATGATCTGTTCTGGGGAGAGAAGTTTTGGGTGGCTGCTTCCTACAGAATTCACTTTCATTCATATGGGCTGGAGTCACAAGTCTGATACAGAAAACTATGTCAGTCTTTATCACAGTTCAGTGGGCATCAGTGAGTACAAGAGACATGAAACCATTGCATGCAACCCATGACATGTGCATGGGAGCTTCATATTCTTCTTTGGAGCACACGACCCCACAAAGAGTGTCTCTCTGGGTTACTCAGGGGAGTGTCTTCATCTGTCCTTGGAACAGGGAGAGAGATGGCAAACAACCTCACTTTCATTTGAAAAGTTTGTTTTTCTTTTTGCCAAAATTCCCCCCTATTGGTCCCTTATTCTTCCAGATATATTTAAATCTGGAAATCTCCCTCTCAAAAGAGGCTGATATGAATGATGGCATCCTGAGGATCTTGAGCTCCAACACTTTGGAGGATTTAGGTTTCCAGTTCTTTAGCTTGGTGTCAACTTTAAATGCAGACATATCACATAAAAGAAGTAATGCTAAAAAACTATTATCCATTAATACCTAGGCATGGATTTGTTTCCAAAATTAGACTTATGGACACTAGGGATTGAGAAAAGTGACACAGGATGGGTATGGTTTGAAGAGCCAGCATGGGTCCATGGCAGATCTGTGTGGGGGTCCCTGTTGGTTGATTTGGGACAGTTAGGAGAATTTTGAAAGCTGAAGGAAGAGTGACAAAAAGAAGGAGAGCAAAAGAAAAACACAGAAGTGATACCCCAACCAAATGTGTTCTCCTTTAAAAGATATGCTTGAACAAACCTGTGTGAAAAGATTACATGGTCCTAACTGGGAATGTATATGAATGAAGAATTCTTATGTATTTGAAGAAAAAAGGGGACAGGAAATTCAGCCTTTGTTTCAATTCACTTTTCCTGATCATGGTGGCTTAAAGTGGTACTGGGAATGTTAAGACAGGCTAATCCTTACTTACAGAGATGCCTAAGTTCCCACAATAGTCAATAAAATGTTCTCAATGAAAACTAACTTTTAAATTGCTTTAGAAGAAGTTGCTATTCAAAGAAATGGTGTGGTGACTTTGTTTTCGATAAAACAATCTTTTGTCATTGTTTAAGTGAATAATAACTGCATTTGCTCTGTAAATCTTTATTGCCTTGTTTCAGTTTGCTGAGTGCACTTGCATTGATTCTATCAAGTGCCGGGAACCTGGAACATGCTGTGGACAGTTAGCCAGAGTTCTAGTTCAACAGGTCAGGATAATCTGAACAGCTCTTGAGTTTCTCACACAATCCAAGCTAACTGTTGCCTGACCAAACAGACAAGTGCAGTTGGCTGCATAAATAATTCTCTACATCTGTCTGAATAAACAGTACAATGGCTGATGAAGGCACTGTGTGTTAAGTACCATGTCCAGTACTGATGATTTACATAACCTATTCAGGGAGATTCTCCTGATGAAACTTTCATCTTTGCAGTTCATGCTATGACATTACCAGGAAGTATTGTTTGTGCTTGCAAAATACAGCTACATGCTTATATCCATTTATGTTTATGTATGTGGATGCTTTTAACACCAGGGTAACAGCAGGTCTGCCAGAAGGAGAGGAAATTTTCTACTGAAGATGCACAGTGAATTCTGTGACTTGAAAGAACCTCTGATTCATTCTTGGACTCAACATAGCCAAGAAAGAAGGTTTTTGGGAAAACAATAACTTGAAGACCATAGATAAAGTTAATCCTAAACTTGAGAACATTAAAGCCAGGAAGTGGAGGTGAATTTAAAAATCTTGTTGGCAGTTATTCTGTATTCATAGTTGTAATTACTTCCCCTCCTCTCCATTCTTTTCTTTCTTCCAACAAAGATGATGCCAGTGGAGGATGAGTTGAGAAAAGGTTTAATATAGTGATTCTGAACTCCTTTTTAATACCATATTTTCTTTTTTTTTCTTTTTTTAATGTTTATTTATTTTTGAGAGAGAGACAGACAGACAGAGAGAGAGAGAGAAAGAGAGAGAAACAGAGTGCACGCAGGGGAGGGGCAGAGAGAGAGGGAGACACAGTCTGAAAATGCTCCAACTCTGAGCTGTCAGCACAGAGCCTGACACAGGGCTCCAACTCAGGAACCGCGAGGTCATGACCTGAGTCGAAGTGGAAGTGGGTTAACCAACTAAGTCACCCAGGTGCCCCAGTGATTCTGAATTCTTATCTTTAAAGTGACTTTGCCACCAGGTTTCCTTGGGCATTGAATTCAAATCACTTTTGTTTAAAAAGTTTGGTTTTCTTTTCATTAATTCCCTCCCCCCCTCACCCCATTGCTCCTTTATTCTTCCAGGTATATTTAAATCTGGAAATCTCCCTCCCAAAAGAGCCTGATATGAATAGTGGGAAGTCTTCCATGTTGAGAAATTTCTGAGCTCCACCAAACCATTCCCAGGCAGGTGAACAATGATTCAGCATTCATTACAAAATGACTCATGAGCAATCATGATCATTTTCAGGGACAGAGACAATTATTGATTTCATGGACTCACATGTGATCGTGATTACTTTCAGGGACTTACAATTATCAATTACCCATTCCCTGATTAATTAAGTGCTTAATCTTCCCACCCATATAATGTGAACAATAGTACACTGTTCCAAGCTGCCTATTATATTTCCTCAAGACAAAGACTAAAGTGAGTGGTAATGGAAAACTCAGATCTGTCCCTCTAGATTTCTTGCCTCTGAAGCCAAATACAGTAGGCACTGTTTAGTGTTAACAGACTCTCACATTTGCTCTAAGCTAAGATTATGCCCTTCTTCACAAAGCTAACACTTAACACATTTTGTCTTTTAGCCTCAGAATCATCACTCCTTTAAAAATCTTTGCAAATAGTGAACAAGGCAGCCTGCTGGGCGAGAAAGAATGTCTCAGATAAATAGCACATTTCTTGGTACTATTGTTTCCTTCCAGCTAATGCTTCATTTCCCTGCTGCTTTTTCAAAAAGCAGCTTTTCCTCTGCTACACTTCTCTTGCCGTTGGGCCTCTGTGTGGGCTCAGCCATCACCTCGTTCCTCTGTGCAATGCTACTTCCAGACTCTCCCTTCCCTCACTCCTCTTCCCCAAGAGCCCTGGATGTGAATGTCCTGCCTGCTGCCCTACCCTTTCTGCTGTCATCCTGAACCCCATGGTGGCCCCCCTGGCTCACTGTTGCTCTTTCAACACAACTATTACCCCAGTTCTTGGTGATTTAAATATCCTTGCAGATGACCCTTTCAATGTTCTGTTCTCTTCATTGTCCAAAGACCTCAGTCTAGACACCACCTCCATCCCTTTTTCTGCAGTCATACCGTGCCATAACTAGTCTTCATAACTGATGTTTCAAGCATCCCCAGTCTCCAGCCACCTCCTCCTTCCACTTGCACTCACTTCCTTCCTACCGCATCATCAAGACTGATCCAACAGTTCATTTGCCCTGTTTCCCTTTCATTGTCCCTCATCCCCTTGCTGTCTTCCTTCCCCTTAGTGCCCAGCTTTGATTCCAACTTCATCATTATACTCACTCCCTTGTATCATCCTCCATTTCTGTCCCATCTCTTCTAGGTAGACTTACCTTGAAAACTCTGGACATTGGTTAAATACAGTTTCTACCTACTTTGTGCCTGCACTGAGTCCCTTAAATGTGGCCAGAGAAAAACATATGCTCAGGATGTCAGCGCTAACTTACATTTATGACCACAAGCCTGTGGTGGGCATTAGTGAGTGAGGCAGTCAGATCACATTTCCCTGATCCTCGTGGCCCTTGTCCACAACTCTGCCTCCTCTCTTTCCTCTACTGCCTTCTTCATCTAGCTGATAGTCTTGCTTCCTGTTTAACTGAGAAAGCAGGGGTGGTCAGAAGAGAACTTGCACACACTTTTCATTTTGTCTGCCCACCTACCTGCCTCTGGATCAGTATACCATGCCTTTCCTTCTGTTGCAAAAGGGCAATTGGCCAGGTTCCAAGGGTGAGAGACAGTTGAATGCCTTGAAAAGCCATGTGGGACCAGAGGATGAGACCTGCTCACCAATGCCCCAGCAGAGGTGTGAGGGGGGCAGAAATGTGTCAATCTTCAGACCTTTATCTTCCACCATGAGGAGGTCACTCTCATCCACCCAGACCCTATGCTGGAGAGTTAGAAGACTTAACATTTCCCCAAAAGGATGGGCTTACCTAAAAAGACCATCTGAACCAGTGCTGATAGGGGGTGGAATCTTGGATTGATTACTTAGCTTAAAGACGATATTTAAACTGTAAGAGATTTTTTATTCAAAAGTCTGTTTTCCCTCTTACCCATGTTGCAACTCATGAGTTATAGAAAAAGGGAGATAAGCCACACTTTCCACCCCTCCTTGCTGTCACCTCTGTTGTGGCCTTAGGTAAGCCCCTCCAGCCATCACTTTGGCTGTTGCAGTGTTTTCCTAGCTGTCTCCACTGTGCACACTACTGTCAGCACCTCCTCTTCAAATGCAAGTGGGGCTGTTCTACCCCTTTTCTTACTCCATGTTCAGGGTTAAGGCCCAGATGTCTGGCCTCTCTTACCTGTTACTACTTCACAGTAGGCATTTGATATTCAAGGGTGCATACCTTTGGGTCCTTGAGCGTGTGCTCTGGTCCCCAGCCTTCAGTGCATGTTCTCATGTGTCTCCTTCCATTGGGCTGACTCTCTCTACCCTTGTCTGCCAGGTGAACTCCTACTCATACCTCATACTCTATTTGATGGGCTACCTCTGATGTTATGACTCCATTAATACCTTGGATAGAGCTAACTACTTTCTTTTTTGGGCTGCCATGGTACCTTGTCCATATACTTCTATGATGATGTGTACAACAATTTATTAGAGTTCTTACTTATACGTCTCTCCTCCTCTGAGAGTGGGGACCAGTGCTGACTCATTGTTGAACCATCAGTGTCTAGCAGAGTGTCCTGCACATAGTAAATGCTCAGTGAATATTAGCAGAAGGAAAAAAAAATGAATCAACTAACAGAGTGTTTACTTTTTTCCTAGGCATTGGGCCTAGTCACAGATCAAAGAGGTAATAAATATAGCAATTTTAAAAAGTGAATGGTAAACAAATGAAATGAAATAATAGTGACTTAAATGACATTTTAAAATTAGGTACCCACCTAATTTGAATCCCAAGAATCAGCAATGCTATTTGAGGATAAGTCATGCCGTTTCTCCCTCTCATTTTCAAAGTAGGACTTCTAAACCAAATAATGCTTACCCTTTTTCTTTTTTCAAATAATCCTTACCCTTTAAAAAAATTTTTGTTTTTAGAAATAGTAGAATATGTACAGTGCTTAATCAGGAGTGTTCAATAACTATTGCATGCCAAGGATTCATTTTGCAGCACATTAATAAATAAACAAAATGCAAGAAAGCATCATTTAGACATTGGAACATGCTGATTGAGTTGTTGGAATAATCAGTTTCATCACTTCAGACAGTAACTGTGACCCAGGAGCGTATTATCAGTCTTGCTGTAGTTAAAAGTCTTCACTTTGCTTTGCTGTGAGTTTGTGTACTCCATTTCACTCGTGCTACCAGATGCTTGTTCTGACTGTAGCTGTACCGGGAAGCTGAGCACTGACAGACTCCACAGCTGATAGCAGGCAGTGGACTTTGGTTAAATATGGAGAAACTTTTCTCTATATATTGTAATAAAGCATCTTTGCATTATATTCAACCCAATTCAACCCAATATTACCTTATTTGCCTCATTGACTATAGAATACTTCTACATATGCTCAAGTCTTAAAGAAATTGAATCTAGCAGCAGCTATAAATAATTAAACTTAACCTAGCTGGGACTTGCCAGTATAAAGATATTACAAATTCAGAGCCTTAACAGGGACAGTAGAAGAAGTGATTTATCATTGCTAAGCCTAACAACTATCAGCTGCTGTGTCTGTGTTTCTCCTTGTCTGGCTTGTTGCTGAGTCCTCAGGTCATTGGTGGCCACAGAGCCCTGTGGCAGAGAGACACGAGAGGCCAGAGAAACACTTGCAGTGGTTTCTTATAACTGGTCCTTAAAAATGTGCAGGTTGCAGTGAGATTTCCTTGGCTAACTGCAATTTACGTTTCAGTAAGGTCCTACACATTAGGGTAAGGTGTCAGTCCAGCATTAGTATTAGAAAGCCATGGTTACACCAGCAGGGAAAAGTGGGCCTCTCTCAGGAGCATGGCTCCTGCTTCCAGCAGCAGATACACCTCTTATCTTTCTTGCTTTAAAAACATAACCATTTATCATTAGATAAATTCACTTCAAAATGGGAGCACAGTTGTTACCAGATCAGTCTCAAACTATTCACTTCTGTGACAGTGCTTAATTATGATGTCAGTTTAGGATGAAAGCTTCTGAGGAAGACTTTATATAGTCTCTTATAAACTTGATTACCGATTCCACATGAGAATTCATGTAAGGTACTATTCCTAAAGGTAAAGATTAAATGAACACCAATTGCCTTGAAGATGAAATTATTACCAGAGAGATAAAGAGTGTGTGTTTTCATTTTTCTCAGGTGTGACAAGGGTACTTGGATGCGTTGTGTGTGAGGCGTAAGCTGGGTAAGCATTCTTGTGCTGCTGTCATCACATGGAAGTCAACTTCACAATGACGAAAAGCATCGATTGTCATGTGTTCGTGGTAGGAGCCCCAAATCACAGATAAGGCTGGTTGGTGCTAAAAGATGTCATAGGTGACCACAAGGCCAAAGGGGCTCTGGAAGAGAGGTATTTAGAAGGCAGATAGTATAGCAGATTATTATACTCTAAGTATGTAAACAGAAAAAACTCCTTGTGGGGAAGAATTTGGTGGAAGGAAAGAAGGAGAAAGGTCAGTGAGAAGAGGCTGTGTAGAAAGAGAAGGCTGATGTTTTAAAACAGACTCAAAATACTGTATCTCAATTTTGTCCAGAGACAACCTGCATAATGGCACCAGGCATTGCCTGTAGTTGAGTGTGAAACTCCAGCTCCAAAATTCCATTTTTCCAAGACGCTCCACTGTCTCCAGATGAGAGGCTTGCTGCGTCAGGATTCAGGTACCACTGAATGAATAAGGGGCTTCTTATTTGAACTACCTTTTAAGCCCCGTGGACACCAAGACCTGCTCAATGACTAATCCACTCAGGACAGCTGGTTTCTCCATTCTCTTCTTTGAAAAACCTCTTGAGATGGAGATTCCAAAATATCTCTTAATTTAGTGGTTGAGAACTCAGAATAGAGATATTTTTTTCCTGCTTCAATTGACAATTGTTTCCACTTTTTTTTTGTTCCTCTGCAAGAGAGGGAGCTACTCATCAGCATTGTCTTAAGAAAATTACTCTTACATTTGACCTTATGAAAAAGTCATTGTGTAATCATATCTAAGCAATTCTATTCTCTTTGCATGTTTCCCTAAACTTAAGGAAATTTATATGAAATGAAATGCTGTATAGTAGTAGGTAAATAACATTAAACATGTTTATGCATCTATTTATTAATTTGCCAGCCATTTATTGAGTGCCTACTATGTGCCTACTATTCTCACTCTGGAATCAGTCACAGGGTGCTCTTGCACAAATTACTTATTTGGTCTGGGTCTCCCCAAGTTGTAAACTGGTGATGATCTTTGTGAGAAGCAAATGCTTTGGATGCATGAGATGTCAGCCACATATTAGATGCTTAATTACTTTTAGATTTTAATTCAGGAACTATGGCAGGTTGAAAAGTTTAAAGGAAAAATGATTCAGACCTTGTCCTCAGGAACGCACTGTCTAACAGAGGCTGGGCAGTATGGCAGAGATGTGAGGAAGCTTGGAGGCCAAACCTGCTCAGGACTGATAAAGAAAAGCTTCCCTGGGGGGAGACCTTTAGTCTGGGGAAGGGGGTGTAGGTGAAGGTGCAGTGAAAGGTCTAAAGGTAGAGTTTCCCACTGTAGCTAGACACGGCCATCAAATATCCCTTTTGTGAGGGGGTTGGGAAAATTGTGGGCTGTTGTCACAAAACATTCCTGTGACACCAGACAATTCTCTATTGGTTGGTGGAGGACAGAGCCTGGGGAACAGTACAGTTCTCCTCTCTGGGCCCTCTCCCTGGCCAGCCCAGCCTCCAAAGGCAGGCAGCAGGAAGCAAAACCAGTGGCTTGGAGCTTTCAGTTCAGGGTCCAGGGCTCCTTGGCCTCTGGAAGGTGCCCTGCAGGAAAGCACTCCTGGACACTGCTGAAAGCCTGGGAAGGATTATTTGTAAGTGAATGTCCATTGGATGAATTGACACAGTTCTTAGATTGGTGTAGACTGGTCAGAGGCTCATCTTGGTGGAGGGAGCTGAGTTGGCTCTCAGACTCTGTTTCCAGCTTCATACTCTGTTATCAAAGCCTTGGCCTGGGTTTTTCAGTCAGTCTGCGGCAACTCTGATTCCTGTTGAGGCGAGTTTCATATGCACGTTGTCAGAGAATAAATCCCTGAGAGACCAAAATGAGATACAGCAGGAGAAATCTCTGAACAGCAGGCCCTGACTTGATAGAAAAAACAACGGGGTCCCTGTGAGAATAACACTCCTGGCCGGGTTCCTGCTCCAAAGGCCAGGCAGGTCACTGGAGTAAATGAGGCCAATGCTGGTGCAGCTCCCTGTGCTTGGCTGGGCCCCTCCTGGCTCCTCAGCTCATGTGTGCCCTGTGTGCTGTTCAGCACGAACAGACAATCTGAATGGGTTCACACCACTTCGACTCCTAATCTGTTTTGGACAAGGAAATGTAGTTTACATAATTCCTGTCGTGTGTTCTTTTCTCTGTGCTCTTGTGTTACCATGACTCACCTTCCAGGAAACTGATATGAGGTTGTGGGCTGTGAAGGGTGGAGCAAACAACATTTGAATAGTGGTGGTGGTGGTTGGGGGGTGGTGAGTTTGCCAGACCCATTGGACTTGGGTGGTTTGAATGTCTGCCAGGCTCTGGGTAATATCCTTCAAATCTGAAAGGCTTGGTCATGTCACCACAGAGCATCAGCTGAGGCAGATCCACCATCCTCACTAAAGCCCTTGCACTGCCCTTGCCCCGCCCCCCACCCATCCATCCCTGGTGATCACAGGGATACAGTAATTACCACTGCTCCTTCTTGCAAGCTTACTCTAAGCCCTGTGTGTGCATAATCTCTCAACGTCCATCAGATATGAAAGGTAGCAATCAGAACAGAAAAGAAAGAACAGAAACAGAAAAGGAAACTGAGGTCCAGAGGCTGAGGACACTTGTTTGGATTTGCAAAAGTTTATATGAAAGATTGGAAACCCAGGCCTGTCTTAATGTCAGAAGCTCTGATTTTTCCCATTATTCTATTGCTTTACGTAGTTTTAAAAATTTGAGTCCTATGCATATGTATATGCCTTTGTTGTCTTAGAACTGAAGATCTCAAGAGACATTTGTATCACAGGGGTGACTGTCCCATTGGTCTTATTTGAAAAGGGTTCTTAGCCATTTCCCATGACCCCTTTGCCCAAATCTCTAATTTTCTTTTTATTCTCGAGCCATTTGTCCTGAAGTCTAATCACAGATGAAACAGTTTCTACTCTATTTCCATCATCTCTAACTATACATTTCCCCAAGGTAGTCCCAGCTCCTGCTACCCATTTTTCTTGTTGATGGTGCAGACTTTGCATGAAGCCACCCTCTCCTGCATAGTTGCCTTCCCCGGAGTTTGCTGCTGAAGTAAATTCTCAAAATAAGCCTCCAACATATTGTGGCCTGAAGGAGCAGAGCAGTGGTGAGAACAATATAATTCCTAATAAAGTCAGTACCTCGAAGTTAGGGTATGCATGCCAGTAAAAAGTGTAGAAGTTGCTATAACTCCCTCCTTCCTGCAGAGCTTGCTGCCTTTCTGGGCCTGTGTGACATTGTTTGCTCCCCCTGCTGTCACTTCACACTTTACCGAGTCTCTTTAGAGAACACGTCATGATTTCCCCCTGCAGCAATGATGGAAATATGTCATAGATGTCAAAGGCAATGGTTCTGGCAGAAGAAGGCAGACAGGAATAAAGACACTCTGAGCAAAGTTTGGTGATCCCCCCACAGTACTAGAAGATTTGGTCAGAGAACATTTAGGGTGGACTAAATAGTGTTTTTTTTCCTTTTAATTAAGTAACTGTTTTAGAGAGGAGCCAAATACTTTTGTGATGGATTAAAATAATTTATAATTCTTTAGGAGAAAATATGACATCTTTTTTTTTTTATTGGTATAATACCTAGAAAGGCCATTTTCCCAAATTCTCTTCAAATACATATTGTACAATTATATTTGTCAAATGAAACTTCCTACACATTAATGCAGTAGATTAAATATGTTAAATAACTTCACCAACAGGAGAAATGCAGAAGTTAATATGAGTACAATTTTTGTGAATTTCCATCATTGCATGAAATGTATAAGGCTTCTTATGTTCTCTAATGAGGAGCTTACGTGGCTTGTGGGTGACTTAAGGTTACAGTCAGAATCATAATGTTGTTATTGGCATTGATCTTAGTATCACATTACCAGTGTTTCCCATCAATTGTTTTTCTTATTTCTAAAAAGGAAAATAAAGAAAAGACATGAAATTAAAATTATTCACATAAAATTGCTCTGTGTAGACTGGATGTTTTTAACCTTATATGAATAAAATGATAGAAGAGGGTGTTTACTTTGGTAGTCAAGATTATTCATCTTAACGATCAGTTTACATTTATAAATGTTGAAATGCATGGAGTAAATTATTTTATCATACTTCTAACTAAAACTCTGGACTATTTCCAAAATTAGTAAATTTATGAGATTGAAAGTGACCTTAGACTTTGTACCTCCTCATTTACTGATGAGGAAGAAGAGACCCAATGGACCAAGTTCCCTGAAATCAAATAGCTAATTAGCAGATGGGTCAGAACTAGAACACAAATCCCTGCCCAACAAATTATTGATCCCTCCACAACTGCTAAACAGATTTAGGCTTGTGATCATTTTGGGAAAATCAATGGTTGCTTCCTTCTCTTCTTACTCTATTTTTATTGTTATAATTTTTAAACTCAAGAATATCCAAAATTGTTGACCCATTAAGTTTTCCTGTGTGTCTTTGTTCCTTGGAGGCAACAGGAGGTTCCCAAGTGCCAAGTCTCATGTGCTCCAGAGGATCTGTGGTTTTGCATAGCCACCAGGCTCCATGCATTGGCAGGAGCCTGAAGACTATGGTGTGTACCAACTTGTGGTCAGTAAGTCTCCTTCAGCCCAAGACCATCCTGGAAGAACTGCCACGGGGTCCTGAAACTGCAGCAGGATGCATAAAACCTACATAAAACCTGGACAAAAGAAGGGAAAGATGAGATCAGGAAGGCCTTGCGTGGCATCAGAGTGACTTCAACCAGACCAGAGGCTGGTCAAGAAATCTGATTCATAAATGTTTGTTTCACAGTCAGGCCTGGGCGGGAGCTCCTGAAGAAAGGATTTAAAGAAATTCAAGGAAAATTTATTGGCTCCTGCTTTCAAAAAGCTCATGATCTTTTGGGGAGAAATTCTCACATATCGTACCAAGTATTGTAAAGTAGTTGTAAATTGTATGGAGAGGAAAATTCTAAGTCTTTCCCTCCCTTCCAGTCCCCTTTCCTAATTGTAGCAGTCACTAATCAGAGTCATCCCAAGACTCTGGTTGGCTACTTACATGCTTTAAAGGTCAAAGACCCAAACGCCATGTTCTCTTTGTTGGAGATCCCTAGGCTCTGCCTCTTCTTACACATCCAACTTGCTCTTGCTTGACTATGGGCTTGCGTGTTTGGGAATGTTGCTTGTAGCTGTGGTCAGTTACTTTCTGATTGCAAGATTGGGATTTGAAGGAAAAAGGAAAAGCCCTGCTTGGAGTCTGAACCTAGGGCAGGTGGTCAAGCCTGCATTAGCAAAGGTCAGCTTTGGAGTATCGGTTCCAAGCCCTGATGGCAATAAAAGAGCATCTCAATCTCCTTTATTGACTAGAGTTCCTTGTGAAAGCACTTCTTCGGGAATTTTACCATAAAAGGGTGATTGGCAGGGCAGAATGCCAGCATTTCTCACTCTTAGCTCTAATATTGTCCATCTTCACCATCACCCTTTATGCCAGGTATTAATAAGAAAGATGGAATTATGCAACCAAGAGACTGTTAGTTTGGGAACCATCACAACCAGCAGATGCAATTCTGGACAAAGCATCTTTAGCATTAGCCAAAGGCATGTTAGTATACATAAGCAAAGGCAGGGTGAAAGAACACCAAAAAGTTTCTGCAGTGAATGTTTCCCTTCAACAAGAGATCATGTGTCCCCTAGAAAGCTCTACCAATATGTGCATAATGGGTATCTGGTGGTGAACTGATGTGGTTGGTTTGGGGGCAGAAATGTCACGAGGCCTGACACAGTACAGCTGGCCATGTCTTGGAAATTGTCCCTGAGACAGGCAGCAACGGGATTTAGAATAAATCTGTTTAACTAAAGATTTGCTCTGGGAAAGCAGGATGCAGGACTGCAATGATAAGGACAGAACAAAACCACTTTTGAAAGGGTTGGATTTGTGATGGCTGGCACCTAAGCACCCCTATACCACTAAAGGCTTTCTTTCAATTGAGCTCTTGGACTGGGAGCCATGGTATTGACAGATGACATCTATATGCTTCTACATTGGACCTCTTTTGGGGGTATCGGAGGCTAACATGAAATATGCTAAAGCAGGTTCCTTAAAAAAGCAGAGAATTCTTAAAAACAACATTTGTAGGCCTTTTCCCTAGGCCTTTTCCTCCATGGTAAACTTAGAAGAACTCAAGTTGACATCATTGTGTGAAACTCATCATAAAAAAAAGAAATCCTATTGCCATAATGAAATGATGAGGTCCTTCACAATATGCAGTTGCACTTTTAACAATACCTGTATCTGTGTAAAAACCTGTGCTAGAACGTGCAAAGATAGCATTCTTGAGCACTTTTGCTGTTTCTTTTTTTTTTTTTAACAACTTTGCAATTGATTCATTTGTTTGGTAGGTGAGGTGAGGGGATGCTGAGAAGAATAGGACAGGGATTGAGGGCAGGGGCAGGGAAGAATGATGAGTGAAAGGGAAGTGAGTGGCTGCCTTAACAATTCCTTGTTACACAATGGTGATTGACAGTGATTAATCTAATTTGGTGAATGATGGTGATTGATCTAATATGACCTTTAATGTGGTGAAATAACATAACCAGGATAAATTTGTGTAAGTGACAACTTATTTGAATTACACTGAACACTTGGATCATATATTAAAAAATTGTATCTACTCTTTAATATTGGCTTAAATCTTATCTCCTTAACAAAACCTTTTCTGAGCACCCTAGCCAGAATTTTTTTTTTTTTTTTTTAGTTCTCTTTACATATTTTGGCCATATCATTCACTTGAAACTAATCTCATGGAGCTCTATTTCACATAATTATTTTCATGGGTACACATGTCTCATATCTCCCAATAGACATTTTTCTTAGGGAGGGAGGGACCACACTTCAAACGTTTTCCTCATGTGCTTCTTGCACTGTGTTCTGTGCAGTAGATGCTTAATGAGTATTTGCCGGGAGCCTGATATTTGGAAAGTTTGGCTCATTTTCAAGGCTATGCATTTTAATGGTACTGATAGAAAAACTAAGTCTTTAGACTTCAGTTATGTAATTCATTGTCTTGACTTCATTTTAATAGGACATTGACTTATTGTCCAATATCTTTTCTCTTTTCTAATATGGATAGTAATTAACTCATGAAAATATTTTGAAGAATAATAAATGAATAAAATCTGGCAGCCAAATATAAGTATGAAGATCTATCTTTTTTTTATAATTTTTTTAATGTTTATTTCTGAGACAGAGAGAGACAGAGCATGAGTGGCGGAGGGGCAGAGAGAGAGGGACACAGAATCCGAAGCAGGCTCCACGCTCTGAGCTGTCAGCACAGAGCCGGACAAGGGGCTCGAACTCACAGACCGCGAGATCATGACCTTAGCTGAAGTCGGAAGCTCAACTGACTGAGCCACCCAGGCGCCCCTGAAAATCTATCTTTAAATTAGGTAGTATTAATGAGATTGACAAAATTTACCAGCCAATAATGTGATGAGGTTATGAGTTACAGTTTTGAAGTTCTTTGCATGCATAAATGTTTTTACAAACCAGATTTCTAGTGACTAAATGGAAGATGATTTGGATAAAATAGATGGAATTTTGTGGATAATTCTGAAGTGTATGAGAAATTTAAAAAATCCTGAGGACTTATGATAGGAATATTTAATACCGTAATCCTCTCAGCCTCTTGAAGTCTATTTAAATAGAACAAATACTAACATCGTTTAAAATTTTAATTAGTCAGTTTGATTAGATAGTACATATGTATGGTAAACAAACTCAATGAAACTAAGTCTTTCTTTTACTTCCTGTCTCCTAGACCCTGGTATCCCTTCCTAGAGAAAACTACTCTGTTTCTTGCATTTTCTTCAGGGATATTCTCTGTGGATACAAGCATATTTCTAAATATGCCTTTTCACCTTTCTGACATAAATGCTGGCATACTAAAAAGAAAGTCCTACCCCTTGCTTTTTTCACTTACCAATGTATCTGGGGATTGCTCCATATCAATATATGTGGGTGTACTTCATTCTTTTTAACACTGTAGAGTTCTATGCTAAGGTTAGGTGGGTAATTTTTCAGCTTGGTACTTTCAAGGTTGTTGTAAAATAAGGGTAATTTTTAGTGGGTATGCCTTCTTCAGAGCAGGTTTGTGCTTTTGATGTGCCATAGAAATTATTGCTGAAAATGTATGGCTGTATTCTCTGGAGTTTTGTTCACAAAGTCCACATTATAACCTTCACAATTACATTCCTGGGGCCCCTCACTTTCATGTTTCAATTTAGTCTGGTTGTTATTTTGTACTATTTTATACTGTCATCAGCCCTGAACTTTATTTTTGAAACTCTTCTATTTTTGGATTTCTTATCTTTGTTGTCTTCAGTTGCAATGTTTGGAAGAGTTTGTTAAAGTTAATTTTTTGAGTCCTCAAATATCTGAATATATCTTTATTGTGTAATCACAATAAACTTGATAGTTTGTTTATAGGTATCTAGGCTAAAAATAATTTCCTCTAAAATATTTTAGGCTTAGCCACATTCATTATTTCTATTTAGAATTCTGATTCTTTTTCTTTGAATGTAATACATTGCTTAGATCTAGAAGCCTTTAGGAATCTCCATATCTGGTTTTCCGACCTGTCATTGTAATGTTCACTCTTTTGTTGCTGGACATTTGTTTAGCCCTTTTAATCTGGAGAATTGTATCTTTTAATTCCAGAAAATTTCTTGTATTACTTCTCTGATAATTTCTTTCCATCTCTATCTTCTTTTTTTTTTCCATTTACAGTTTCTGGAATTCATATTTCTTGAGAGTTTGGTCACTTAGATTTAAACATTATTCTTTTCCTCACATATTTTATTTCTTTGTGTGGAATGTAAGTTCTGTGAGGGCAGAGATTTTTGTTCACTTTGTATTCCTACTACCTAGAACAGTGCCTAGAACATGGGAGCTACTCAATATATTTGATATTCTCTTTCTGTTCCAAATCTAATTGATTTCAACTTTATTTTCTGCTCAACTGTTAGAATTTTATGTCTCCTATAATTTTACTTTTCAAGAATTCTTTCTTGTTTTCTGATTTTTCATTGACTATAACGTCTTGCCTACATTTCACTGATGTAATATAATGCTGTATATTTCCCTGAGGATATTGCTATTATTGAAGTATTCTTTTAGCTCTTGCATTCTATTTCATTTGGCTCATTTGTCTTTCTTTATTCTCTTCCTCATGCTGGGCTCTTTTTTTTAATTGGACATCTTCTGTGGACTTGTATGGGGATTTCTGGCTGGAGGACTTCACTTTGGATACCTAGTAGGGAGCTGGGTTTTTCACCAGGTGAATTAAACAGATCAGAACCTGGAGGGTTTTCCTTTGTAGCTACTCAATTTCTTCTGAAATTTCTCAGAAATGAGAGGGCTGTCTCTGTCAGGGGGCCAGGTCTCTGGCCATGCCATGTGCATGTTTTGAATGAATATCCCTGTTATAGACCTGTGATGCACTTCTGCTTTCTATTAAGGCTGGTGCTTCCAGATCCCAAGGTTCCCACATTTAACTTTTACAGGAGGGAAAAAACCTCCATTTTCCTGCCCAGGTGTGGTGGGACACTTACTTGTTGTAAGTGTCCTAGGTAGAGGGTGGAGGAGGAGGCCTAAACACTGCTTTCCCTTGTTTTTGATGCCACTGATACCTGATCTATCTGGGGCTGTGTTGAACAAGGTAACTTGTTTCTAAATGGTGTGGCTAAATGCATGCCCTTTACGTTGTGGCTTTGGCTGCTTGCAAAAGCAGGTTTCACTCTTTTGTTCAGGATGCCATGTAAAATTTGTCAAAAGTTTTCATCCACTGATGTCCCCTCTCATGCTTTACTTTAAGCGTGACCTTTTCATTCTTTTATTTTCATTTTAGCAGAGTTTGCAGAAGTGAGGAATAAGTTTATATAGCTTACGCACTATTTTTTATGTGACGGAAAGCCAATGTCTGTTTTAAACTTTATTTATTTATTTTTTTAAAAAGCTTATTTATTTATTTTGAAAGAGAGAACCAGCAGGGAAAGGGCAGAGAGAGAGGGGGACAGAAGATCCAAAGTGGGCTGTGTGCTGACAGAGAGCCTGATATGGGGCTCAAACTCACGAACCCTGAGATCATAACCTGAGCTGAAGTCGGACGCTTAACCGACTGAGCCACCCAGATGCCCCTTAAACTTTAAATCAGAATGTTTAAGCACACTTATTTGGTTTTGATGGCTATAAAACATGTTTTGTTTCCTCTTGATATGTAGAATGTACAGGTAACAATAGTGCCACAGTGAGCATCCTGTGAAGTGAGGCTTGGCTGTCTAGAGGGCTTTAACTGACAGACCCTTTCAGAACCTTAGAATTACCCTGAGAAAACACCCTCTCACTCTGGCAGTGTTTTGGTAAACATAAAAAGGAATAGCACGGTAAATTGCCTTTGGATAGATGTGTGGCACTTAGCTCTTGCCCACACAGGTAAAATAGAGGAAAATAATGACAAAATGAAAATGTCAACATAGCTTTATTAAAGATAACTCACTTGAAAATTGTAACTTGAAAATACATTGTTAGTACCATATTCAAAGGAAACAACATACCCTTAAACAAACACCTTATATATGGAGAAGTAAAAATATTTTGTAAAAATAGCATATAAAGTTAAGATATTTAAACTAGCTACTAGTTAACCATTTTCAAAACTATCTTTCCCACCTTTTTTTTTTTTGACTTGGTTGGCGTCAATTGATCTGAAAAATCAGACTGTGTTTTTTCCTGGAAAATCTTGGGGAAGTTGATGACTACTGGAATCAAAATTAAAAGTGCAGAGAAATTTTGTTAGTTCAAGGTTATGGAGCAGTATTATCTCCCCCTGAGGAAAATGGGCTGATAGAAAGGGAATGGTACAATTGGTCAGCAGACTCTACTTCTGGTCTGGGCTATGCCTCTGACAGCCCAATGGACTTAAGTCAGGGTAATTGACCTTCCTGAGCTGTGCATGATCATAGAGAGAGACTAATAAAATTGTTCTAGACTACCTTTAAAAAATTGTATGAAGGTCAAATATACAAATACAGTGTAATACAAAAACAAATAAAGTGTAATACAAATACAGTCATAATTTAAATTTAATTGAATATGTAAATGTTTCCCATTTATTTGCCAGAGAAGTAGAGTATAGGGGACTGAGCTTGACCTCTTCTCTTTTACTACATACTGTTTAACCTTGAGTAAGTCATTTGACCTCTCTGTGCCTCAGATTTTTATCTACACAGTAAAAAAGATGATAGTACATGAGGTCATGGGGTTATTGTCAGACTCAAATAATAGAAGCCCTCAGGACAGTGCAAGCACTATCAGCTAGAAGCTTACTATCAGTAGGGATAATTATAAGCTAATAATCATGATTTCAAATTCACTAAGTAAAATTCTATATTTGCATTAAACTGAAGCTGAGTATCCCACATTGATTACAAAGGGGGGAAAGTTTTTAAATCTCATCTTGAGTTACTAACCATATAAAAATCAACAAGTTTGTTTTAATTGTAAGATCATTAATCAGGTCAGTTTTACACTTAAGAACAAAACTCTTCTGATTCAACTGAGCATTGCTCTTGCCCTCATCTCCTTAGCTACTGCCGCGCTTTTTTCCTCTGCTTTAGAGCCCCACCTCTTGATTCAAGTTGCTTCCACATGATGCTGCCACTTTCTCACCTCCTTTTTCTCTTTTACCCACTCCAGTCTAGTGTCCAATTCTTACACTGCACTGCATTGCCACTAGATTTACCAGTAATCTTGCAGTGGACACTTTAAACCATCTTGGTCATTGAGCAACATTTAACACAGCAGACTGCTCCTTCTTCTGGTAACATTCTGCCTTTGTTTCCTTTGGTGTCACTTCCCCCTCCCTTTTTCTTCACTCCTTTTTTCTAGACTTCTCTGGTTGCACTTCTCAGTCTCCCTTTCCAGTTCTATCTTCTCTATCCACTTTAACCGTGCCGGTCAGATTCTCTTGTCATGTTATATTCTCTGTCCCCAGGTGATGCCATCTAAACTAGTGTTGGCTAACTTGTCTATAGATGGCTGAGTAATAAATATTTTAGGCTGTACAGGCAATAAGGTCTCTGTTGCTGCTACTCTACTCTGTCATTGTATTAAGAAAAAAAGCTATAGATGATAGGTGAACAAATATTGTCTATGTTCCAATAAATATTTATTTACAAGAACTATGACTTGTGGGTCATAGTTTGCTGATGTCTGATCTACACTTTCTAGAATTTTCTTCTGTGCTTCAGACTGGTATGTTCAATGACTTGTTGAACATCTTACAGGGACTGCATGTTTAACATCTCCAATGATACACTTGTGACTCTCTTACAGGTCCACTCCATACAGTGTTCCTGACTTAGTGAATAATGCTAGGAAGTAGAAAGTCCCTGTTATGAGGAGCTGTGTGTTTGGAAGTTTATTCTTACGGATTGTGGGGCCAGGCTGCATGGGCTCAACTGTTAGCTCTTTACTACTACTCCTAATGGTAGGTATTATGTTACACTGTGCTTTCTTATGTTTATTATTATTATTTCTTTCACTTTCACTCATTGACGATCAATCAAGGAGTCTTGGGATTTTACTCTTTATTTATTTCTTGCATCTGTACACTTACCCCTATTTTCTCTGCTGACACCATAGTTTGAATTAAGACCTCCTCGAGACAAGTTTTTGTTTTTGATCTCAGAACTTCACAGGGTTCTCCCTGTTTACTCTTGCTGTGGGCCAGTTCATTCTTTGTAGTGTTCCCAGAGGAGTCTTTCAGAAATGCAAATCTATATCATCCACCTTTTAAAAATGCTCCAATGATTTTCCAATGCTCTTGATATAAAACCACCATTCTACAGCTTCAACCTGATTTGGCCCCTGACTATTTCTCCTGCCTCATTGCTTACTTCCTCCTGGTACAGATGGATGCCCCTGCCCCCACTATTCCTGATTTGTGCTTTCTAACCACTGGGGTCTTTCATTGCTTCAGGTGTAAACACTCCTTCGCACCTCAGGATCTTTGCACATGCTGTCCTAGCTGCTTGAAATGCTCTTCCTTGTCCAGCTTTACCTAGTAAATTCCTTCTATACTCATACATGCATGTAACACCTTGCATTTCTCTTCGTGTCACAATATTACATGATTTGTTATGTTTCTTGTTTAAAATTGTCTCTAGCACTAGAATGATACTCTTTGAGTATAGAACCATGTGGTTCTTCTTCATTGCTTTTTTCCCAGCATCTAGCACAGTGGTTTTCCTCAGTAAGTATTTGTTGAATAAATGGCCTAAATACTTTATACCAATAATTTGGCTAAAATCTCAATGCCTCAGCTATGTGTTGACTTAAATATTTTGTATTTGCATAGGGTTTTATAATTTCATAAAACACCTGCACATATATTAAATATGTGAAATACATATATTAAATACATAAAATACTTTCACATATATTAAATAAATAACTAGCATAGAGGATAAGGTGTGACAACTCTGATTACTTTGATTCTATAGATAAGAAAATCCAGTATGGGTCACATAATTAATAAGAGAGGGAACATGGCTTTTGTGATACCCACTCCATGGGTCTCCTCTCTAATGATTCTGCTGTTTTCTTGGATGTCAGGACAAAGTGTTGGTCATGGGCATCTCTGGCTGCTATGAAGAAGAAGCCACTGCTGGATTGAGACCAGCTGAGATTTAATTTTATGGCCTAAGAAATGAGACTTTATTGGCAGAATTGTTCCAGTTGCCACAGGAGCACTGGATTAAGATGAGCAAGAGCCTCAGCTGAGGGGAAATTGATGTGCTGGTGCTCTGAGACCTCAGTGGGATAACTGAGCTAGAGGAACTGCCCATTTAACCAAAAGTGAGTGCCAGCTGCATGTGTTGTCTAGTGTTTGGTGCTGTGGGATTCAAAGGTTGTATGACCTGGTCTCTGCTCTCAAGAATCTTGAAAAATCAAAAGTAAAGCACATGAGAATACATTTAACAATATAAATTATACTTTTACTTTATATGATAAACATGGCACACAATAAAACATGCTATTTATTGATTTTTTTGAAAAATGTAAACTTTAGCAAAGCTTGAACCATCAGAAAGAGATAGGTGGAAGAGACAAATTTGTTCATTGAAAGATGATCTATGGGAACCTACCACGTGTGAACCCTTTCTCTAGGTACAGCAAACAAAGCATTCCCTGTTCCAGCTATTATGGTTAGGTGAGGATAGGGAAATAGCAAGTCATATTCCAGAGACAGTGAATGGATCGATCACTGCCTAGAACTGCACTATGGATATGGTGCAACTAGACACATGCGGTTATTTAAATTTAAATCCCTTAAAATAAAATAAGATAAAATAGCAAAAAGTTCAGTTCCTCAGTCACATTAGCCACATTTCAAGTGTTTAATAGGCATATGTGGCCAGTGGCTACCATATTGGACAGAACAGATATAGGACATTTCTATCATCACAGAAAGTTGTGTTGGACTACACTATCTTAGAATGTAATAATTAGTTGAAAGCAGTCTTTAAAATGAGTAACTTGGTCTTGATGGATAGATTGGATTTTGGGGAGGAGATGCTTGACCTAGGGAAGGGTGTCACCAGGACAGTGACTGTGGGAATGAAAAATCGTCTTGCAGATAGGCAAGGATAGGCAGAATCACATGTGAAGCTGTAGCCAGTGATGAATGACTCTGAGCTTCTAGCCTGAGTGACCAAAGAATGAAGCTACCTTAAACAGGCACTGGGGAGTTAAGAGAGGGAACAGTTTTAAGGACTATATAATGAGAACAGTTTTAGACAGGGTTCAAAACAAACAAGAAAGCAAGTAAGGATGTTTAATGAAGAGTAGATGATAAGAGATTGGAAAGAGAGCATCTGTTTTGTTTGGTATAATTAGCTTTTTATGAGTTAGTCAGCCAAAGTGTTAGACAAGACTGTCCACATCATCTTTGAGCTGATTTGCCTGATTTTCTAGCTCAACTGGTCTTAAACATGTAGGATTTGAAGATCTGGGCTTGGAAAAAAATTGAGCCTCGGTTTTCAAACTTAAAAATAAGGGTTAAAATGATGTTTTTGAGTTCTTATTAAGATGAAATGCATTGTTAAGTGCCCAGCACAATCACTGGCCCTGAGTAGGCAATTCATAACTGGTAGGACTCTCCTTCTCTAGTCTAGGTGCAGACAACACCAAATCTCTGACGATTATGATTCAGTGGGTTTCTGCAGTTACGTGTCTCCTGCAGAGCTGTAGCAAGCCTGTGTGACACTGGGCTCTCCCTCCTGATGGAGTGACAGTGGCTTCCCACCAACCAGAGAAGCCACAGGGGGCAGAGAATGAGCTCTAGGCTGGGGTCAGTCTAGTGGCATGACCTGGCCACTTGACTAGTCTATATCTGTAAAATGACAAGGTTGAACTGGCTGCTTCCTAGGGTCCCTTCTGATCTAGATTCTGTGATCTCAGAGTTCAGACTCAGGAAGAATCTCGTGTTCATTTTCAGAGTATCAACAATCAGATGGGACTTATTTGGATCTGAGATTGAGAAGGCAGATATACCTATGCAACTTGAAATGCTTCTATACAGAGAAAAAAAAAACACATGTATTTAGATGACAGAACAGATGCAGAATAAGAATTGGCCCATTTGACCTTGTGAAGCCATAGCAGTGACCTCTGTTTGTGGAGTTCCTAATGTGGGTACTGAGGATCCCTTTTGAAATTAGAGTATTTAGAATCATTGGAGCCACTATTAACTAAAATGGACTCCTCGATCCCATTGTGAATGACAGAGGTAAAATGATTGTGAGGAAGTAAACGAGGCAGGACACCAGGCAATCACAGTTTAGAATGCTACCTTCCCACACAGAATCTGGACTTTTATCTAAAAGTCCAGGAATCCAAATTATATTGGGGGTATGGTGAGAAAAAAGTGTATTATGATGAAAATCCAATTAAAAGAACAATTAATTGGGCACTTACTACTCACAAAGCACTTTGCTTGATGATTTTAAGGAGACAAGGATGAATCAAATAGGCTTGGTGCCCTGAAGGAATTTATAATATAAGAGAGTGGGGGTGGGTAGGATAGAAGAAAAATAAACAACAAAGGGATGAGTCCATGTTTCCAAAGGAGATTAGCTTGTGATAAATGCGGATAACCTGGAGGTAATATCTGAGTTATGTGCTGCTGGCTAGTACCATAAAAACCTGAAAAGAGGCAGACCAGGGGATGTTTTCTGAATGATACCTCTGCCCCACCCTATCCCCCATGCTTTGCTGCCCAAAAAGAAATTGAAAAACTTTGGTAAATGGTGACTTTGCGTTGTAAATCATATTTAAATGAGACAGCTGTATTTTTGTGCTTCATGCTTAGCCAAATCCTATTTAATTAACCTACTTAGACTTGTTGATTGAGGTTAATTAGACCCTAGGATTGATGTTAATTGCCATTGTAAACGGCCAAAGTTATAGGCAGTACATTTTGAATTTGGTAAAAAAAAAATTGAGGTACAGGTCTATATTTCTTAGCTTGCTTACTTTTTTCTCTTATGCTTCCTCCTTCTTTAGATAAAAGGGCATTCCTCCATCCCTAATTGTATTTTACTTTGTTTTTATTGTGGATGGTGGGTGGATGAGATATTGCAGGAGCTAATTCTGTTTTCATCAACAATTCCTTAGGTATATAGGCAGCCTCATTCTCTTGATTCCTCTTTTTCTGTCTCCCTTCTGATTATGCCCCACCCAACATGTACACATATGTGCACACACATACACACGTGTTCACACACACAAATGCACACATGCACAAAGAAGTGCATACATACACATGTTCACACAGCGCGTGGCACACACACATGCACACACACATGCACACACCACAGTTCACTATTTGTCTCCAAACTTGCATGGATTTTCACAGGTAGCTGCATGCTATTTATCCATGGAGGGGAGTGAATAAAGTCTTATTGGCAATTTGATAGAACACTGAATGGACTACCAAAGAAAATAAGCAGTTTTTTTTTTTTTTGTAAACTGTGTGAATGTGATGGTGTGTGAGGAAGGCAAAAAGGAAGACAAATAGATACAGTGAGAGAGAAAAGAGAAAATGCTACATTTTCAGAGCCAGAATGTGTACTGGGAATGGTGTGTTTCCTATTTATTTCAGACATGAGTTCAAATTAAGAAGGATAAATTCTTGTGCCATTTCCATAACTGACTTCTCCCATCACATCTTCTCCTCAGTTTCTAGGTCTTCTTTATTCTTTACATAAACTCAGTTCAGCTAAAGCTGTCACATTAAAGTGCCTCTCTCTTTAGCACATGCAAGTAGACATTTCTAGATGTGTGAGATGCTGTGTGTATTTATACAAGATATCTAAATATGAAGTTGGACCTTGGTGCTATCTTCAGTGAGCTGCTCTGGGGGACATTTGGACACCACCTATGGTCTTTATGCACATCCAGTTCCTGTCACTGCCTCCTGTTCTCTTGATAAGTGATGGTTCTCTGTCTCTGAGCTCTGACTCTTGTCCTTTAGCAGATAGCTAATAGGCAGTTTCCAGTCTTCACTAATTCCTCAGTTGAGGTGAGCACATTTGACAGACACATCAATAACTAAGTAGTGACTAAGACAGCAGAAGAATCTTCATCTATTTCTCTTATGATGTGGACTTACACTTCTGGAACATTGTAGTTGTAAGGAAAAGGGCAAAATGAACTTTCATAAACAGGAAGAAACAAGAAGGTGTGCTTCTGTGTCTGTGTATTTATGGGTTTGTGTCTATTGAAGCTATTTTTAATTTTATTATTATTTTTTGCAACTTGATGTGTTTGGAGATAAATATACATTTATGAAATCATCACTATGATCTATGCTGTAAATATATCTGTCACTTCTAAAAATTTCTTCCTGCCTTATTTATTGTTGCTATTATTATTGTGATGAGAATACTTAACATAAGAGCTACCTCCTTAACAAATTTCAAAGCGTATAATACAGTGTTGCAAACTATTGGCACTGTGTTATACAGTAGATCTCTAGGACTTCTTCATCTGGCATAACTGAAATTTTGAACGCTTTGACTAATACCTCCCCATTTCCCCCTCCACTTGGACCTGGTAACCACCATTCTACTCTCTGTTTACATGAGTCTGACTATTTTAGATTCCATAAAAAGTTGTATAGTGTAGTATTTGTGCCTGGCTTATTTCACTTAATGTAGTGTCTTCTAGGTTTATCCATGTCACAAATGGCAGGGTTTCCTTTTTTGTTTTTCCCCTAAAGCTGAACCATATTCCATTCTGTGTTTATACCACATTTTCTTTATCCGTTTGTTCATTGGTGGACATTTAGGTTGTTTCCATATCTCGGCTACTGTGACTATCTAATATCAAAAGCTTGGGAAAATAAATAGAATCTTAGCATCTCATCTTCTCATTTTATTAACCATCTCACTCTACCATGGACAATCTGCTCCGTGTATGTGTTTTCTTAATGATCAAAAATTCTTCTGATTTTCTGGTTAATATTAAGGCCACTTGGGTAATTCTGTGTTGGAGCTATACTACATTTGGCTAAGACTATACATGTTGTTACCTTATGTTTTTTACTAATGCAGTTGTGTATAGTGATAGCATCAATTAAAAGTATTTTGAGAGTGTACTACTTAGAATCATGCCAATTCACCTTTTTCAAATAAGATTAAGACTGATGTTTGAACAACATATAAAGAGCTGATTTATTTCAGTGTATACTTTAATAATTTAAGTTTAAAAATCAAATATTTGGTATCTATTTATTATCTTCTTTGCAAAGCTCTTCTTACAAAGAGAGGTGGTGTAAGTATTTTCATATTTATGCCATGAACATTTTTTATGTCATTATTTTATGTCAGGCCTTTTGTTTTAGGTGCTGGGCATTCAGAAGCGAGACACAGTCTCTGATCTCAGGTAGCTCACAGGTCACAGCAGAGAATATGGTTGGGTCATGACAGACAGCTTTGGCTATAGGGTGGAGGCTCCAACTATGGCCAGAGCTCTAGGGAATTGAAAAGCTTCTTGGATATGGTAGTTCCAGAGATGATTCTTGAGAAATAAGTAGGAATTAGTCAAGTTAGGGCTAGGGGTTTGCTTTCAGGAGATACTGAGGATATTTTTGATCCAAATAATGTATACATCGTTCTTATGTTTCCAGGCTCTTATGTTTCTAGGCTCTAACATATATGGTAGAATTATAAGATTTATTTATTTAAAATATTTATATTTTACCTACTTTCCAAAATTGCTTACATCGATGAGGGTGGTGATGATGATGGTGATGATGATGATGGTGTGTGTGTATATTTATATGCACTAAGAATATCTGAATGAAAATTAAATACCATAGACTGAGAAAGGAGGATGGAAGTAAAATTTTAAATTTTTTATAATTCAATACTAAATGTAGCTCTAAATACATGTATGCCAAGGCATAGATTTTATACTTCTGTTTGCCTGATAAAATAAAATGTAATTCATCAGATGAAATAGGCTTTTTCTTGGTACCAGATTCCAAAAGAAAGGTATTGTGTGTATTTAAGAAATGTATTTAAGGGACTGTGAGCAATTCCTTTCTGAAATATTGTTTGTTTCCATGGGCTTTTAGCAACATGGAGCAGAGATTTCAAACCTGTATTCTTTGGCAAGTGCCTGGAGGGCAGAACCTCTGCTGCTGATTGAAGGGACATCCAAATTCATCAGACACCAGACACACAGGTGGCAAAACTGACATTTCTTATGAAGGTTGAGGAGCACCAACTGAATACTTCCTTGTTGGGAAAGCCATTCTTGCCCCAGTGTGGAACAGCTTTGTGGAGCAGCTTTGGATCTGTCTCCTTGGTTAAAACCCTGTTGTTCCATGCATAGATCATGGAAGGGATGAGTGGGGCCTGGAAAATGTCAAAGGGCAGTTATTGCCAGTTGGCTGGCCTGAGCATGGAAGAACTGTGCTATAATCCCTATGGACCACTTGGTCTTAAATACTCCTGCCTGTCTACACTGGGAATTAGCTACACAATATACCAAAAAAGAACTAAACTAGCCTCTTGGGTGGAGTTATTTAGTATCTTTAATTTGAACAGTGAAGATGGTATGGGCCAAGTTGTGGTTTTTGATTCCAGCATTATTTTTACTGAGTTATTCTTTTTGATGGTAATTAGATGTCAGGTCCAATATTTTTCTTGAGACCATTTCATGTTCACATTAGTAAAAACATGTCTCTAATCCATCTAAAAGATGCATCAAATTATTTAAACATAGAGAAGGAAAGGGGCTAGAAAATAGTTTCATTTCACAACATTTGGGATTAAAATTGGATCTGTGAGAAAATTACTTCTGTCCTCTCAAATTGGTAGTAATATATTATGAACCAAGGCTTGAAGGGGCATCAGTAATCTACAATCTATGTGAGGATCACACAGTTTGACACATGAGCAATTTCCATCTATAAAATCAGGAGCTTATGATAGAGTTAGCATGATGAATTAGCTTTCTGGGGTTAAGAGGTGGTGGTGGTGGTGGCAGTAGCAGGTGAAACAGAGGACACACTGAATGTTAGTGGGAACATTTGCTTGCATATCTTATATGTAAGATAAAAATATTAACATATTTCACTCTTGCAAAACACTTATGTTACAAGGGGCTTTCACATACATCAATGGCTTTTGATGTTCACAGCAGTCTTACAGAATACAGACAGCAATAAGATTATCCTTGCTTTATATACGAAGGAACAGAGATGAAACTCTGAGAAGTGATAAATTCATGATCACGTAGGAAATATGCAGCAAATTTGGGATTGAGACATGGGTTTTCTGACTCCAAATCTAACATTCTTTCACCAAATGTAAACTGCAATTCATTTCAGAGAAAGCTAATATAGCATTTGGATAAATTTGAAAGTCATTTAATAGAAATTATGTACCTAAATGTTAAATTATCAAATCATTGTGCAATATTCCAAAATCCTAGAATTAGCACAAGTTTAGACTGAACAAAATGAGGAATGTAATTATTTAAGTGTCTTGCTGTAAAATAAGTATAATTAGAAATTTATCTATTTTGCAATGGGGAAAATATTGTTAAGATGTTCTCAAATCCTTAGAAACAATGAAAGGCTGTAGAGAACCGTTCAGGAATTTTGCTCAATTATGACAGCTGTCCAGTTCTTTCTTCTCCAAAAAACATGGTACCCAATGATGTATTTTCAAGCAATGCATTAACAAGGATGTGATTGCCATAAAAGACATGTAAATAAGTCTCTTTGGTGGGCTTATAGTTTAGGTTCTCTGTACCTTCCATTCCAACAACTCTGGGAATGCTTTGTGATATCATTGAACTTCAACAACCAGCAAAGCTGTGCCCCAAAGGGACAAAGTATGCCCTGTTCCTGAAGACATGTCAAGATATCCCTGTGCAAATGTGTGATGAGTTGACAGAACAAAACCTCCGCCCTATTACCAGAGCCTCCCCTTTCCTTCTTCAGACTTCACTAGTATATTATCTGTGTTCTCAACTGGTGTCAAAAGACCCAGAGCCTTTTTATTTGTCTCTATGGATTGTTGATTCACTCTCAGCATCAGAGAAGAACTTTCTCCCTTGCTCTTCCCTGTTCATCCTCCCTACTCCTGCTAAGAAGAGCTGTCACTATTTCAATAACTAAAAGCAACAGATCATTATATACTTTAATCCATAAATAAACATTTCTTCCTTTGAACTTTATTAAATTTAGATGTGTTTTATTTTGAAACAATCTGGCATCCCTATCATTTAGACATATAAAACTGGCAATTAATTTTGGTCTTTAGGAGTACTGGTGGTCTAGAAACAGTGAGTTTATGCCAACAAAAGCAAATGAAAACCTCAAACATGTAGACATAATGCTCAAATAAGAAAATCACAAAGTGTTAACGCTCAGTAGCTATGCAACTTGTTCCTGATGGTGTCCATCAAAATTCTTGGCTTATTTAAAGAATTTTGAAGATGAGAATTCTATTTTCTTTTTTTTTTTTTTTTTTAATTTTTTTTTTTAACATTTATTTATTTTTGAGACAGAGAGAGAGAGAGAGCATGAACAGGGGAGGGTCAGAGAAAGAGGGAGACACAGAATCTGAAACAGACTCCAGGCTCTGAGCTGTCAGCACAGAGCCCGACGCGGGGCTTGAACCCAAGGACCGCGAGATCATGACCTGAGCCGAAGTCGGACGCTTAACCGACTGAGCCACCCAGGCGCCCCGAGAATTCTATTTTCTGAAACATTATTCATCTGAATAAAATAATTATTCAGTGAAAACCTAAAAATTAAGTCATAATTTGTCTGATTATGAAAATATTGAAAATTATATAATGGCAAATATATTCCTATTAATTATAAATACATTAAAGATTTGAATGTTTACTAGATACAAAGCATTGTGCCAGATTCTACAAGGAAGTTTTGACAGTTTTGTTTTCAAAGAGCATACAAACCAGTGAAGGAGAAGACACCAAAACTGATTGTTTAGTATAATAACCAGCTCTCCTAGACACTGAATGACTTCTGAGGCTGGGTCCTAAAAGGCATTGCAGCTTCTGCCTTGGTCTTTGGATTGCTCATACTGGGGGGAGTCAGACTTATGCTGGGAGACTAGCCCACTGGGAAGGCCCTCTGGAAAGAAGTGAGACCTCTGCCAAGAGCCAGCACTAACTTGCCAGCCAGGTGAGTGAGCCATGTCAGAAGTGGATCCTCCAGCCCTAGGAGACTGCAGATCCCTGTGACTCTGGTCAACACCTGCTGTAACTTCAGAGAAGACCTTGAGCCAGAACGACTAGATGAGCTGCTCCTGAATTCCTGACCCATAGAAACTGTGAGAGGCAATTAGTGATTATTTTTATTCTCAGCAAGCAGTTTTTGGGGGTGATTTGTTACTCAACAACAATACTGAGCCTCTAGCATGTGCCAGGTGCTGTTCTGGGGGTCAAATGCTAATCAAGATGAACAATGTCTGTCATACTCCCAGCTTATAATTTATCAAGGATATAATCAAAGAATAAACATGAGAGAGGCTCTGTAAAGATGGCTGAGTAGGAAGCACCGTGAATCTGTCCCCTGACTTAGTGATTGCACTGGCAGAATCTGATGTAACCATTTTGGAACTCTGGAGTCTGTTGAAGGCTTACAACTTCCAGGGGAGTACTTGGTGGGTAAATTGAAGTTAATTTAGATAAATTTTAGCTTTTAGCACAGTAGCAGCTACCCATCACTCACCCCTAGCCACACAGCAGGCAACTGTGCATGTGTTCCTAGAGAAACTTGCACAGAGCTTATGAGAGCCAGGGTGGAAAAAAACAAAAATCCTCCAAATATCAGTGATCTGTACTCTGATCACTAATTGCTGCTTCTAATTACAGAGGTGCAGACAAAGAGGCTGGCAGCCATTGTTATTGCACCTTCCCCTCACCCCCACCATTGTTGCAAGCCCTCCCTCTCTGGCTGAAGTGAGTTCCAGGGGGATTTAAAGAGCTGGTCATTTTCTCTTTCCCTTTAATTTTTTTGCTTTTTCCCCTTTTAGAAGCATGACATTAAAGACTAGGAAATTAAAAAAACAAAACAACTGTATACAAGGGAAAAATTAGAAAGTGACCGCACTAGCCCAGGGAAAGGCTCAGAAAAGACTTGAGAAAATCTTAAATTTACACCTCAGGCTGATCCTCAGCACAGGGACAACATGAAACAATAAAGCAAAAAGAAAAACAAAGAAACCCAGCAAATTCCAAGGGAAGAGGAGAATCTGATTTCCAGAGTTACCACATTATTAGATTCAAATGTCTAGTGTTCAACAAAAAAATCACAAGGCATACAAAGAAACCAGAAAGTATGGTCCATTCAAAGAAAAAAAATATATCAACAGAAAATGTCCCTGAAAGACTTAATGGCAGATACACTAGACAAAGACTTTATTAATTAATTTATTTTTATTTAAATTTATATGAACACATGGTGGAGTATTGGTTTCAGGAGTAGAATTTAGTGATTCATTGCTTACATATAACATCCAGTGCTCATCCCAGTAAGTGCCCTCCTTAATGCCCATCATCCAATTAGCCCATTCTCCCACTCACCTCCCCTCCAGCAACCCTTAGTTTGTTCTTTATATTTAAGAGTCCCCTATGGTTTGCCTCCTTCTCTGTTTTTATCTTATTTAATTTTTCCTTCCCTTCCCCTATGTTCATCTGTTTTGTTTCTTAAATTCCACATATGAGTGAAATCATATGATATTTATCTTTCTCTGATTGACTTATTTCACTTAGCATACTACAGTCCAGTTCCATCCATGTTGTTGCAAATGGCAAAATTTCATTCTTTTTGATCACTGAGGAATATTCCATTGTATATATATATCCCACATCTTCTTTATCCTTTCATCACTTGATGTATATTTGGACTTTTTCCATAATTTGGCCATTGTTGATAGTGCTGCTATAAATATTGGGGTGCATGTGCCCCTTAAAACCAGCATTTTTGTATCCTTTGGGTAAAAGCCTACTAGTGCAATTGCTGGGTGATAAGGTAGTTCTATTTTTAACTTTTGGAGGAAGCTCCATACTATTTTCCAGAGTGCCTGCACCAGTTTGCATTTCCACCAACAGTGTAAGAGGGTTCCCCTTTATATGCATCCTCACCAACATCTGTTGTTTCTTGTGTTGTTTATTTTAGCCATTCTGACAAGTGTGAGGTGATATCTCATTTTGGTTTTGATTTCTATTTCCATGATGATGAGTGATGTTGAGCATCTTTTCATGTGTCTGTTAGCTATCTGGATAACTAGACAAAGATTTTAAACAACTATCTTCAAAGTGCTCACAGTATTAGAAGATGTGTAGGAAGCCAGGAAAATAATATGTGGCTAGAATGGAAATATTAATGAACAGATAGAAAACATAAAAAGAATTCTGGAGGTGAAAAGTAAAAAAAAAACTAAAATGAAAATTTTACTAGAGGCATTCAAAGGCAAATTTGAGCAGGCAAAAGAAAGAACCAGTGAACTTAAGAAAAAACAATGGAAATTACTGACTCTGAAGACCAGAAAGAAAAAAGGTTGATGAAAAGTGAACAGAACATCAGAGACCTGTGGGACTCCATTCAACAGACAAACATCATGGTTGTATTGTTGTGTGCATCATTCTGGAAGTCCCAGAGACAGAGGAGAGAGAAAAGGACAGATAGAATATTTGGAGAAATAATGGATGAAAATTTCCCAAATTTGATGAAAGATATAGAGATCCAAGAAGCTCAGTGAACTCCAGGTAAGATGAAGTTAAAGAAACCCACATTATAACCAAGATTTCAAAAGCAAAAGCAGAAAACAGCAAGAAGGAAATATTGTCACATACGAGGAATCCATAATAAGATTTCTCATCAGAAACTTTGGAGGTCAGAAGACAGTAAAATGATATACTCAAAGTTCTGAAAGAAAAAAGAAACTGTGGACCAAAAATCCTATATCTAGCAAAACTACCCTTCGAAAGTGTAAGAAATTCAAGACATCCCCAGAAAAACAAAGTTGAGAGTATTTGTGATCACTAGAGTTGTCCTGAAAAAAATGATCAAGGAGGTCCTATAAGGTGAATGGAAGGATATATACAGTAACTTGAAGCCATATGGAGAAATAAAGACCTCAATAAAGGTAAATACATAGATTATTATAAAAACTAGTGTTATTGTAACAATAGTTTATAACTACTTTTCATTTTCTACATGATTTAAGAGACTAATAAACTTAAAGAAAAAAAAACAGTTATTAGTATAAAAGCCAGGATTACTATAACTTTGGTGTGTAACTCCTAATCTTGTTTTCTACATAATGTAAGAGGCTAATGCATTTAGAAGACTTATTAGCTTATGTTTTTAGGCACATGATGCATAAGGATGTAATTCTGGGACATCAACAACTGTAAGGAGTGGAGACAGAAAGAAAGAAGCAGAGTTTTTGCATGTTATTGAAGTTAGACAGTTCTAAAATTAAATTAGATCCTTATAACTTCAGGATGTTAAATGTAATACTCATGGTAACTACAAAGAAAACAGCTATAGAATATACACAAAAGGAAATGAGAAAGGAATTTAAAAATCTGACTATAAAAAATAAAAAATACAGAAGACAATAATGCAGGGAATGAGGAACAAAAAAAGCTTTAAGGTATATAGAAAATGAAAACAATGGCTGAAGTAAGCTACTTACCAGTAACTACTGAAATATAAATATATTAAATACTCTTATCAAAAGACAAAGACTGGCAGAATGGATAAAAATATGTGATCCAACTATATGCTGTCTACACGAGACTCACTCAAGATCCAAAGACATAAACAGTTTAAAAGTAAAAGGATGGAAAAAGATAATCTATGAAAATAGTAAGCAAAAAAAGAGCAGAGTAAAATAGGCTTTAAATACAAAAAACATTACAAGAGACAAAATAGGGTGTTAATACATTAATAAAAGATTCAATACAGCAAGACAATATAACAATTATAACATTATGCACTTAATGACAGAGTATAAAAATATCTGAAGCAAAATCTGACAGGATTGAGGGGAGGAATATAGTTCTATAATAATAGTTGGTGATACCAATATCCGACTCAATAATGGATAGAGCAATTAGACAGATGAAAACTAAGGAAATGGAGAACCTAAAAAACACAATAAACCAACTAAATATAACAGATATATACAGAACATGCTACCCAACAACAAAAGAATAAACATTCTTCTCAGGTGTACATGGGGCATTTTCTAGGCTGATAATATGTTAGGCCGTAATTAAGTCTCAGTAGATTTACAAAGATAGATATATACTGTGGAAATAAGCAACACATTTTTAAACAACCAATGGATAAAATAAAAATAAGGGAAATTAAATAATACTTAGAGATGGAACGAAAACAAAAAACACAACATACCAAAACTTACGCGACACAGCAAAAGCAGTGCCAAGGAGCGAAATTTATAGCTGTAAATACTTACATTAAAAAGCAAGAAAGGGGCACCTGGGTGGCTCAGTTGGTTGAGTGTCTGACTTTGGCTTGGGTCATGATCTCATGGTTTGTGAATTTGAGTCCCACCTTGGGCTCTCTGCTGTCAGCATGGAGCCTGCTTCAGATCCTCTCTCCTCCTCTCTCTCTGCACCTCCTTTGCTCACATTGTGTCTGTCTGAAAAAAAAAAACATTAAAAAAGAAACAAGAACGATCTCTGGGGTGTCTGGGTGGTTCAGTCAGTGAGGGGTCCAAATTTGATTTCGGCTCAGGTCATGATCTCACTGTTTGTGAGATTGAATCCTGTGTCAGTATCTGTGCTGACAGTGTAAAACCTGCTTGAGATTCTCTCTCCCTCTCTCTGTCCTTATCCTACTCGTGCACATGTGCTCTCTCAAAACAAACAAACAAACAAACAAACAAACAAACATTAAAAAAAGGAAGATCTCAAATCAACACTCTAACTTCATAACTTAAGGAACTAGAAAATGAAGAACAAACTAAACCCAAAGCTAGAAGAAGAAAGAAAATGATAAAGATTAGAGCAGAGATAAACAAAATAGAGAATAGAAAACAACAGAGAAAATCAATGAAACCAAAAGTTGGTTCTTTGAAAAGACCAACAAAATTGACAAATACTTGGCTAGATGGACTAAGAAAAAAAGAAGACTCAAATTACTAAAATTGGAAATGAAAGTGGGACTTTCGTACTGATTCTACAGATATAAAAATGATTATAGGAAACTATAATGAGCAATTGTATGATAATCTAGTTGAAAGGGCAAATTCCTAGAAACACAAAACTTACCAAGACTATATCACAAAGAAATAGGAAATCTCAATAGACCTATAACTAGTGAAGAGATTGAATTAGTAATAAAAAATCTCCCAACAAAGATAGCCATGGATCTAATGGCTTCACTGGTGAATTCTACCAAACATTTAAAGAACTAATACCAGCCCTTTTCAAATTTTTCCAAAATTTAGAGGAAGAAACAACTTTCTAACTCATTCTGTGAAGCCAGCATTGGCCTGTTATCAAACCAGAGATGCTACAAAAAGAAAACTACAGACCATGTCCTTTATGAACATTGATGTAAAAATTTTCAACAAAATACTAGTAAACAGAATTCAGCAGCATATTAAAAAGATTATATACCAAGAGAAATACTGTATGATTGCACTTCCATGAGGTACTCAGAATAGTCAAAATCATGACAGAAAGTATAATCCTGGTTGACAGGGGCTGGTTGGGGAGGGGAGAATGGAGAATGAGTGCTTAATGGGGACAGAGTTTAAATTTTATGAGATGAAAAGAGTTATGGGTTGGATGGTGGTGATGGTTGCATAACAATATGAATGTATCTAATAACCAGTGAACTGTGCACTTAGAAATGGTGAAAATGGTAAATTTTATGTTGTGTATATTTTACCACAATTAAAAAAGCAAAAAAAAAAAAAAAAGAGTAAGTATGATGGAACCATATGTAATATTTTGACCAAAAATTAAGACTAAATATGAGACATTTCAAGTGAATTGTAGTTTACAAGGGATAGGAGTCAAGAGTAGATGAAGGTAACTGCCTGACTTGGTGAGGAGGAGAAGAAATCTTGAGAAGAGGTGGGGTTGGCTGGACTAGGAAGGAAGGGGGCGAATGATGTGGATAGGCAGAGTGTAGGAGGAAGGTACTCCAGGAACAGAAGAAAATAAGCAGAGGCAGCAAGGTGGGAACCCATGCCTAGGATGTGGTGAGTGAATCAACGGAGGCAAAATGGAGAATGAGGGGAAGATGTATCAGGCCTCATAAGAGAGACTTGGTTGCCTAGCTGAGAAGGTCAGATCTGATCCCCAAGGCAACAAAATCATTGGAGATTTTTGAGTTGGTACATGGCAGTGTAAGATTTTTTAATTGGCTATTTATAAGAGTATTTTTAAGAGTGTTAATCACCTGGTATATGTCTGCTACTGTGCAGGGAATTTATGGGGACCAAATTAATAACAAACCATCTTTTCCTTCAGGGAATGTATGATCTCATTGGGGATAGAAAATATGCATGCACGTGTGACAGGAGTCATTGTGACAATAAGGCAGCAATACTCATTTAGAGGATCAGTGTAGTCAATAATGATAGCAAAAGCTTATATTGTGCTTACTATGTGCTAAGGACTATTCGAAGGGTTAGCATATATTAATTCAATTAATACAACACCTGCATGAAGTAGGCAACATTAGTATCCCTATTTTACAGATGAGAAAACAGAGACATGGATAATTTAAGTACCACTCTGCTGTCCTCCCCCTCCCAGCCATATCAGAACAGTAAATAGATGAAGGGTTTCAATCTAGAAGCTACTAAAGGCTACCCTATCATGCCTTAAAAGAAGTAAGCTAGATTTACTGAGGCCTGGATTCTACTAACCCTTTCAATCTTCATTAATTTGTTTATGTTGTAGTCAGGGTAAATTGTTATTTGTTATCCAGTTTGGGGGTGTAGACCTAGTATCAACATTACTGAACTCTTGTTTCACTGCATGGTGGGGGTAAAATGCTACAGTAATGGTGTTGGAATACATTAGAAGTTGACTCAAACCTAGGCTACTTCTTTTAGTTACATATGGCACACCTATATTTCTATAATTAATTAAAAACAACAACAACAACAACAACCTAAGTATTGAGATGGTAGTTACAATGTAACAGGTTTTATATGTAGAATACACATGATGTGTCGAAGTGCAGACCCAGGAGTCAGAGCTCTGAGTTCTTGCCACAGTTCTGCTTTTTTTTTGATTGTGTGATCCTGGGAAAGTCGCCTTTCTGACCCTGCTTCTGCATGGCAGAGCTCACATTACCTGCTGTCCTTCGTTCCCAGATGACTGAATAAGATAATGATGTGGAAGCTTTAAGAAAACCAAGAACCTGGGCTTGACACTTAATTCCCTGTAAAAAGGATCCTCTGTGAAAAGGAGAGAATACCTTTTTCACAGGGTTGTTTGGAGGATTCTATAGACATTATGTGTGAAACACAGTGTGCTAAATAAACATTAGCTACACACAGACCATCAAATATTATACAAATGTAAGGTAGTATTATTTTTATTTTTCTTGGTTGTATCTCACAATTTTCTGAAGAACACCAAAATTTCCAGGCTGAACTGGGAAAGCTCTGGAATACCACAGTATGGCTTGTCTAGTGTTTTCTTTCCACCAACTTGTTTTGAAAGCAGAAGTACTGGAAATATTGCATAAAAACCCAGGCTGGCCAGATTTCAAGTCCTATTTCTAGACCAGAGTGGTTTGGATTGGTTTGAATAAGATTCTGAACATTTGGATGTGGAGACAGAACCTAACCTCAGAAAACTGAGAAATGACAAACAAACTGAAAATTTTCAAATTATGGGATGGTTTAGGGGCTATGGGCAAATGTCCATTAGCAACTAGGATGCAATTATCAAGCTTGTTTTTAAGCCATGTCCAAAGAGCCAGTTTTTGTTTTCAGTTGCTCTCTTCTGAAGTGAAATTCTTGCTTGCCTAGGCTCTGGCAGCAGTAGTAATTAGAAGTATAACTTATTTTGGTCAGTTTTCTGTTAAAAGTTTGCTTGAAAGTTATAATGTTGGTAATAACTAATTGGTGCTCACTTTATAGTTTTATATGTTATTCTTATGTATTATTATATACAACTTTAATATTTAATATTATTCGTATAGATTAAAAATGAATAATTATAATGCATAATTATACTAATTACATGTAGTTATTATATGAATTAATAATTATCATAGAATAATTATAATTACCTTGTAAAACTTTCATTGAGTTCTTTTCATATATCAGACCATGTTGAACGCTGAGGATAGAGGTGAACATGGCATAGGCCCTGGGCTTAGGGAGTTTGTCCCTTGTTAGGGGAGGCAGACAAGTTGGCAGCCAGTTGTGTTATAGTGTGATGTGTGTGGTCTAGTGGCCACTGAGTACTGCCCCCATGATGAGGGAGGGCTTTTATTTAACATCAGTGATGTTAACATCAGTGTGACATCAGTGATGCATGTTCAGTGCATGTTCTCCATGCAATTCCCAATTCTTGAAATGTAACTCTTGTTTGTATTTTACAGATGGGGAAACTGAGGCTCAGAGAACTATGTGGCAAAACTGGCATGTGAATCCAGGTGTGTCTGTCTACACCTTTTCCCACTTACCATGTTTCAAATGTGTTCCTGTATATCCGTGGCTTCCTTTTTATCTGGAATCCAAGAAAAAGCTGGTCTGCTTACTTGGAAGACCCATAAAAGGCTTGGAAAGGGGTATCAATTCCTCTTGCATGAAGTGGTGCACTTGGGGGGACAAAGGGGAAAAAGCAGGAGGAGTTTCCATTTATTCCTGCCAAGAGAAATGCTGGTTTCTACAGCTGCTGCTGTGTATGCAGGAGGGACCGCTGGAGCATCGGTGGCCACCTCTGTCCTGCTCAGAGAGCTCACAGGAGAGTAACATGTTACATGGTGCCATGAATTTTTAATGACTTGGGCTTGAAAAGTAGTTTCAGAAGGTGAGCAAAATAGTAAGTTAATTGAGCACTGCTGCTCAGCCTTCCTCTCCCAGTGTAGTTTTCAAGGAAATATGGCTGAAATATCAGCTGTCAGATGATGAATATTTTAAAGAAAATTCTATTATGCACCCAAGGTTCATTCAGCTCGGTAATGAGAGTAATGAGGACAGTTACCTTTAGGGAAAGGAAGTGAGATCACTCTTGCCACTTACTGGGGGCTGGTTTGACAGGCATCTACTCTGAGCATGGGGCTATGTCTGGGGAAATCACAGCTGCTTGTCGTAACCTCACCCGGTAGGAAAAACTCCACCTTACAATGGTTTGGAGCTCTATCTGTGGCAGAGAGCTGGCTGCAAACTATTTTTATTCCCTTGGCTGATCATTGAGGTAGAATCCATCACCTGATGAATATTCAATGAATGAAGTTAAAAAAAAAAAAAATCTCTGCTCTCCTGCAAAGCCCTCTGTGGCCCAAACAGAAAGAAATCACAAAGGCAAGAGAGGAAAAGCCGGGAACATCCCCTTCCTCCTCAATATGAACGCTCTCCACAGACACCAGAAAAGGTATGACCTTGGGAAAGGCAAAGGAAAAAGAATAAGTTTTCAAGTTACTTCAGAGACATAACCAGAGAGAAAAGAATATAGCCTTGAAATTAAGAGAATATGAAAAGTGAGCCGAGCGTATCCCAATTACTTTTGCTACCTCTGATTGAATATAGGCTGTTTGGTTTTTTCCTTGACTTTGGAATGGAGGTTTGGGCTCCAAAGGGTGAAAAAGCACCACTTTATGCTGCTACAAGGAACATAGCTCTGATGGGGCTGCACTGCCTGCAGTTGCTAAATAGCACCCACCACACTTTTACCAAGGAAAAAAATAGAAAATAATTCTTTCTCCAAAGGCTGTGTTATGAAGTCAGTTTTGCTAGTTGTGCAACTATTACTTGCTGAGCCAGAATGGAAATAGTTGGTATTTTTGCCCATGCTGTTCCAGCAGGATTTGATGAATGTTGTGCCTGTGGTGACTCTAACCTATCCCAGACAGGAGGGTAGTTTAGGCATCAGCTGTTTCTCTCATCATCCTGCCTGTGCTCCTTCCCTGCTCCCCACTATGGGAGCTCATCAACCATGTCATGTTCATGGTGCATGCTTCCCTGGGTGTTCCCAAACCATCCCCTGTTGTCCTTGCACTTCCTACACTTCTGAGTTACTAGCCAGTGATGGTTTGCTTGTTGTGAGAACATCATGAAAAGAAACTGAGAAGTCAGACACTCACTGTAGGACATTGTTGTTTTTAATTACTTAAAAAATTTTAATTTCAGTATAGTTAACATACAGTGTTATATTAGTTTCAAGTGTACAATATAGTGACTCAACAATTCTAGAACATTCTTCATAATAACAATTAACACAGGTACTGTGTTGTCTAGATACCTGGTACTTATTAGGCATGGTACAGCTTGTTTCTCTGCAACCCAATGGCATATATATCATTTTCTTAATTTTACAAATAAGGATAAATGGGGCTCAAAGAGCTTAAGTGGTATGACCAAAATAATACAGTTTAAAATGGAGCAGCTAGGGGCGCCTGGGTGGCCCAGTCAGTTAAGCATCCAACTTCGGCTCAGGTTATGATCTATGGTTTGTGAGTTTGATCTCCATGTTGGGCTCTGTGCTGACAGCTCAGAGCCTGGAGCCTGCTTCACAGCCTGCTTCTGTGTCTCTCTCTCTCTCTGTTCCTTCCCAGCTCATACTGTCTCACTCTCTCTCCCAAAAAAATAAAGATTAAAATTTTTTTTTAATGGAGCAGTTGGGGTAACCCAGATGAGTATAACCCCACAATCTGTGCTTCCCTTTTTCTCTCTCTGGAAGGACATGGGATAGAAGAAGGTAGACTGGTTTGGGGGCTGGGGGACTCTTGCCAGGACCCTGTCAACCTTCCCTGAGCAGTTGGGGAGGTTAGAGGAAATCCATTCTATTCTGCCTCTGCTTTGTTGCTTCCTTGTCTTGGGTGGTCATAACCTGGCTGCAGACAACTATTTGAGGAACCTCAGGTAGCCAAGCACACACAGGGAACAGGAAAGGGGTAGTGCATGAGTAAGTCAAGCTGAAATCTATGCCCACCCAGAAACAGGGTTGCAGTGGAGATGGCCAGGAGACTTGGGCAGGTCCTGGTACGTAAAAGCTGGAGCAGGAATGCTGGATGGTGGAAAAAATGCACGCATTTGGTTCCAAACTTTAAGTATGTCAATTTAAAAATAGGAACAGAGATGTTTAGTTTTCACCTAAAATAATACAGTTTTTCCAGCCCTGTAAAAAATTCTGGGTTTGTGTTGCAGTGAAATAATGCCTAATGGAAGGGGTGAGTAACTCAATTGTGGAGAGCAAAGCAGACTTTTTTGCCATTATGATCCTACCCTACCCAGTAGCTGGTGCAGCCTCTAAAAAGTGGAGCGTTCTAGGCCATTTTAGTATACTTACTGGTACTTACTGAGTAGCTGCTACATGCAGGCATTTCATGTGTTTCCTTTCCACTTAAGACATAAAATAATCCTTAAAAAAAGTAATTACTGTTTCCCCCACTTTTACCAGAGGGAACTCAAACTCTAAGATATTGACTGCTTTGCCAAAGACAGCACAGCTAGTAAGCAATGAGACAGAGATTTGAACTCAGACCGGATTGCCAACCCTGAATTTCTGTTAGTTCTGATGTCTTCTCTATGATCAGTGGTGCTGCTGCTTTGTAGCATTCTCTGTCATTTTAACCTATGTGTCAAAGTGGCACCACCACGTCCAACTCATAGGGAAATTCTCCATTGGTTAGATCTGTTTGTACCTTAGGGTTCTCCTTTTATTCTCACATTACCTCACAGAGAGTTCAAGTTTCTATACCCATTCAGGGGACTGACATATGTCAGTTGTCCACAGGTGATTGGGGCTTCCGAGCCTAAAGATGATTTTTCCTTTGGGCTCCTCTACCATGTTTCCTGTTCTTATGCCAGAAGGCTTTCATCAGTGTCACCTGGGGACTCCATGGTTCCTCTTGAGTCCTTACTCCTCCCCCCCAGCCATGTCTTATCTAGTCCTGGAGGGGACATCTGGTTCTGCAGACATGATGCAGAGGATATTGCCTCAAACTTAGGTAACATTATCCCCCTAATCTCATGGGTTGGGGAAGAGAAAACAGCCCTCAGGAACCAACGAAGGGAGAGAGAAGGGGAGAACAAGCAGACTGCTACTTCCAGATAACCTGCCTTGGAACTGACCTAAGCTAACTTAGTCATTCTCCGGTCAGAGGCCTAGCCAAGTATTGTTGAGCCTGAAATGTATTCAATAGGTGACCCTTGTTAAGATAAAGACTACAAAACTGTGACCAGCAAATTAGATACGGAGCCTGAGAAGAGGCCCATACAATGAAGCTTGAAGCCTTGAAGCTGAAGTGTCATTAGCTTCACAGCAGATCTGCCTCTCTGCAGTTTTTAGCTTAAATTTGGTAAAGAGCCACTGAGATGAGATGTTGGAGGTAGTAAGGGATGGCTACTCCTTCATACCCTCTCTATCAGGTTATAATGAACTGACACTTATATACAGACATTTATTAGTCAAATATTCACTCCAAGTAGGCACAAAGCAGTTTATAAAACCTGTTCTTGCAGTGAAGACCCAGCCTCTGGCCTTTTAGTGTTCCCACCACAAAGGGTATGTCAAGGCAAGCCCAACAGCACTCTTGAGGTAGACTCTGTATCTTCTAGTCAGTACCAAGCACTTGACTGCACCTTGTACTGACCTGTGCTAGACTTTGGGTGTATTCCTTAGGGGAACTCCCTACAGGCCCTGTGCCTGGCTCTGACCACTTCATGCAAGAAGGGGAGTGTTCCTAAATAATTTTAGTGAATCCATGTACCCTGGATACTGTTAATATCACCAGTGAAAGACAATTTCTAATATTTATCATGCTACTTACAAGTCATTACTTTGACCACAAAACCCATTTTTGGGTTTGATACCCAGTATGCTCATTCACAAAATGTTAGTTCTTAACAAATATTTAAAAATTTGTTTATTATTATTTAAATTGTGATAAAAAGCACATAACATAAAATTTACCATCTTAACCAGTTTATAGCTCAGTGTCAATAATACATTCACATTGTTGTATAATTGCCATCAACGTCTATCTCCCAGACTCTTCACCTTACAAAACTGAAACTCTGAACCCATTAAACACAATGCACCCTCCCCACCTTCCCTAGCTCCTGGTAATCATCATTCTATTTTCTGTCCTTATGCATTTGACTACTCTAAGTATCTTATATGAGTGGAATCATACTATTTTGTCATTTTGTGACTGTTTTATTTCACTTAGTATATCCTCTAGGTCTATTTATGTTGTAGCAGGGGTAGAATTTTTTTTTCCTTATTAAGCTCAAATAATATTCCACTGTGTGTATACACCACATTTTGTTTATGTATTTGTCTTTCAGTGGCCACTTGGGCTGCTTCTACCTTTTGGATGTTGTGAATAATGTTGAACATGGGTGTACAAATATCACTTCATGACCCTACTTTCATTCTTTTGGGTATATACTCAGAAGTGGGATTGCTGGATCCTATGGTGACTCTATTTTTAATGAGGAATTGCCATACTGCTCTGCAAAATGTCAGTTTTCAATGGAAATAATGATGAAGGAAGAACTCATTGTGTGGCCCTTTGTGGCACTGTGCTGCCGAACTTCTCTGGGCTGGGCCTTCTAACGAGCACCCAGGAACTGACCATTCCCACAATGGAAGTATAAACTCGCTGCCTTTTACATAGCAACACAGTGATTATACTGAAATGTTGCAGCTGGTAACTCACAGACACATGACATTCTGTGTTTCCAAACAGAATGGGAAGCCCTTTGATGATAAAAATCAGGTCTAGTATTTATTTCTTCCTTTGCCTTATGATAGTTACTCATTTAAAGGAGGTGGGGAAGTAAGAAAGAGCACTGACCCGGAGATGAAAAACCCATCTGCTTTCCCAGTTCTAGTAGTTGAGTCTTTTCTTTCTCTAGTAAGGGAATCTTGGGCAAACCCACCATCCTTCATCCTTGAAATGCAAAAGTTCCATACTGTCCTTTCAGTAATGTTGTGTTGTTCCAGTGGAATAACACAACTGAAAGCATGTGCATTTCTCTTATACAAGGATATTGTCATTTACTGGCCAGTGGTTTTCCCAGGGAGGAGAAGATAGGACTTCTTGATCATGATTTGCATCCAGATAATGCTGTCTCCCAGGCACCTGAGATTCCTCCAAGTGAGGCTAAGTGGAGGACAGCCTCTTCCTAAGGCATTTTGAGGCAGATGTCACATCCTTTGTTCTTCTTTTCTCAAGTCTGATCCAGCACTTGGGGATGGGGAGGAAGGAGAGGGGAAGAAAGCAGGAGGTGGCAGGAGGTAGGTGGAGTCTTCTTTTCTCTTTAGATTTTGAGATGACTGATCAAACTGCCACCCAAGCCTATTTCTACCACTTAGCACTTAACTGCTTCATCTTACCTACCAATTAATGGTTCTAATCAGTGACTTAAGCTTGTATCAGATCAAATGACAAAAACCTGAGTTCTGGGCTCTGCTTGGCAGGCTGTAGGCTCACATTGAGGTCTGCTTGCAGGGACTTTGAATGGAATTTGTCTGGAGAGAAAAAATAAGACATCTCCTCTTTGTTTTTAATTAATGCAGTCACCAGTTTTTCATCCCAAAGTGTCACACACAGAAAATCAAAGAAGCCCTTGTATAAATAATAAGAAAAAAGGTTCTGTCTATTAGTAATGGAAAGCATTTTCAAGGAGAGCTTGATAGAGCTCTGATAGGCTTGGCACTTCCTTCAGGTAAAATCTCTCAAAAATCATAACATAAATTATACATTTGTTCAAGTCTTTTTATGATAGAATATTAAGAGTCTCATTTTAATAGTGTCTTAAGGAAAAAGAAAAAAATATATAAGAACCACTTATCTAGGTCATAACACAAATCCTGATTCAACTAAAATGTGAAAAACTTTTAGCTTTTTTTTTTTATTATTATTGGCTTTTGTTTTAGTTTAGTTATAGGCTTGAAAAGGATTCTGTGAAAAAGATTATTCTAGGGATTTGTTTTTGTTCTCTCACCAGTTTCTCTGGAAAACTTGATCAGGAAGGAGTAAAGGATGATTTTGTTTCATTTGACCTGTCAGATCTGAATCCTCAGTTGGAGACAGAATGGAATTGCTGAATATCCTCCAGCAGTTTGCCATATTGAGTATTAACTGTCAGTCATGGGATGGAGAGCTATGAGCTCAGTCCCCTTTGGGGCTGGTTTGTTTCCTTTGGGTTTGTTGTGTTAAACCTACTGAAATGTGCTAGCTGGAGCACGCCATCTTTAACTCCTGTTGTCTCTGTGAAATGTATCTCTAGGACTTGCCAAGAGAATGCAAGCTGATCTTCACTTCAGTAAGCAGAATTGCCTGAGTGCTAGTTGCTATTTACATTTTCATTCTTCCAGAAGAGGTTTCTCTAGATACTCCCCATTCCAGTGCCCCAATCCATCGAGTTTCTCACCTGTGACTCCTCTCTTGCTTTAGAAGATTCTGGAATAGATTTGATGCAAAGAGGGTAGGATGACAGGCAGTCAGGACACAAACCCACTGGGATACATTCTTTACTTGCACTGTTGTCTTCTGATGTACATTATCCCTCTGCTCATCACAGCCACCATATAAAGTTGGCAGGGGGTTGCTCTCCCAGCTATTATGGATTGAATGTTTGTGCCTCCCCCCTTCAATTCATATGTTGAGCCTCCCCACCCCCAACTTTGATGGTATTAGAAGGTGAAGCCTTTGGAAGGTAATTAGGATTAGGTGAGGTCATAAGGGGGGGGGATTAGTGTCCTCATAAAAATCACAAGACAGCTTTCTTTCCATCTGTGCTCTCTACCATGGGAGAATACAATGAGAAGTCAGCAGTCTGCACCATGGAAGACAGCTCTCATGAGAACCAGATCATTCTGGCACTCTAATCTCAGACTTGCAACCTCTGGAACTGTGAGAAATAAATTTCTGTTGTATATAAGCTAGTATTTTGTTATAGCAGCCTGGGCTAAGACACCAAAGTTGCTGAAGGTCACATGGCCAGCATATGACAAGCCAAACTTTGAATAAAGAGAGATTTTTTGAGTCCTGGTCTAGGATTCCTTTCATGATATGATGCCACCTCTTGGAAATTGGTGTTAGAAGATCTGAGGAACAAATGGCTAATGTGAAATTAAAAGACCCAGGTAGAATGCCAATCTGATCCATTACTACTCCTATGACATGAGCATTTAAACACTCTGAATCCTTGTCCCATTTTCTGTCATGTGGTTCTACACCAGTCCTTGTGCATAGGCTTGTAAAGATCCTTCCAACTCTCTGAAACACCTCTTAAGTCTATTAAAAATCTTGAAGTCATCTGCATTTGGCATCTGACAAGTTAATTAATTAGGTCCAAACGATGGGATGGAGAAAGTCTGGGTGTAAGAACTCTGGAAATGCTGTTGCCTTGGTCTTTCTCATTGTAAAAATAACAAAAGAAAAGAACCTTAAAGTGAATTGGAAAACTTCCCATGATATCAGGTAGTTACTTTATTGTAAATGAAGGGGTAGAATAATTAAAGAAAAATCACAACTCCTTTCTTAGAATGTTAATTCACTGACTTACCAACAAATACTTAATGATTATGCAATATATACCAGTCAACTATTCCAGGGGCAAGTTGCAAGCAGGATGGATGAACTCCTTTATTTTCTGGGTCTTACATTCTAGTGAGGAAACAGAGATAATAAAGAAATAATGCAATAGTACACAAGAAATCATCGATGTTATGATGAAAGCAAAATAGTGAGAAGCCAGTAAGAATAACTGGAAGGCTTCTGCAAGGTGAGGGAAGGCTTCTGTGAAGAGGTGTTGTCTGCACTTCATCCTGGATGATCAGGAGCCAGCTACACAAGTAATGGGGAAGAGCATGGAGCTGGAGGAGTCAGACAGGCATGCTGATTATCTGGGCCAGTGGAGAGAAACTCTGAAATGAGCATTCTAAAACTGTGGTTCATTCAAAAGTGATAAATGGTTGTCCTTGAATTTATCATTAGAGGTAAACATCCAGAAGGCAGATGCATTCTCACACATGAGACAGCCACACTTATATCTTAGAAGCTCAGATTTGGTCTACAGTTCCTCATCCTGCTTGGAAAGTAAAGGAGGAGTGTGGATGTCTGCAAATACATACTGTTGTGCACCAGGTACAGTCATAGTCCCTGCTGAGTAAAGACTTGTGAGGTATGATTAGGTGAATCAGGCTTACTGAAAGGAGTAAATTATTCTCTGGGTTTTGAAGTTGGGGACAGAGAGAAGCTGAGAAAGTGGTTTGGGTTAACTGAGGACCCAAGTTGACTGTAGCAACAAGCAAGCAAAATTTGGTGCCAATGAGTTAAGTTTGGCTTGATGCAGGAGTTTTTCCAAGGGACTAGAGAAAGGGAAAAGGATATTGGTGGAAGACATCTGAGGGTAAGCTGAGGCAATTAGATTTCACGGGATAGGCAGTGGAGAGTCTTGGCAGTGCCTAGAAATGGATTTGTTGTAGAGGAGTCACCTACACATGTCTATCTCTCTGGAAAATGATGCCTAGAGTACTTATTCCCTCCCTCTTATCATCATCATGCCATCCATCCCTCCTCCACCAGTCTGCCCAGTCTGGAAGGCTGGGTGCATGCCTCACTTGTCTGGTTAAATATGCTCCTCCTTCCAGATGTAATCAACCCTCCCCTGAGCTCAGAGGTTTATAACATGGAGGTTGCCATGACAACAGCATAGCAGAAATACCCAGAAGAATTTAAACCAGCCATGCCAGAACAAACTAATGTCCATAAATTAGTGGAGATTAGGGACAAACCTCATGCGCAGGTTAGTCTTGAAAGGTAAACAGGAATTCCCATCTGACAGAATACAAAGGATCAGAAGCTCAGCTGGCACTCAGCATATGGTGGACATTGGTCAGGAATTTATTCCTTGTTTGCCTTGTTGATACCTTTACAAAAGTAAAAGTTGCTGTGTGATATTCTTACTTCAAAGCTTTTACTGTCTTCTCATTTCTTCTCATACTGCCCTGCACTTGTATACTCTTCCTCTTTCTTTTTATCAATGTGTTGCCTTGCAATTTTTCCTGGGATGAAATTTAGTCCTACTAAATTTCCATAGCCCCTCAAACCTCATGCAGAGATCAGTAAGGGTTATTGGGCCTTCTAACTCCACCTCTCTATCTGGTCTCCTTTTAGCAAAAATGTAACCAAGCCTCAAACCAAAATTTGGAAAGAAAAAAAATTAGTCTAGCTACAGTTATCATTTTCCAAATACTTTGCAAATCTTCTCTATCCTTCTCTGTCATTCATTCATAAAAATAAATGGTTTGCTTTTAAAATTCTTTTGTCTTGGTGGCTCTTTTTAGGAATTTGGAGGATGGTTCTTAAAGGAGTGAAAAGTGGCCTATTTAAATTCCAATTATTTTGCCCTGAAATGGTAGATGATCCATGATTCTTTAGTAAAGGGGAAGTTGCAATTTATGAAGGTTGCTGCATTTTTTAAAGTAGCTGTTCAGGGGTAAATGCATGCCTACGCCATAAGTCTTACTACTAATACTAGTATTATCTAAATGATTGCAATAAAACAAATTATACTATACAAAATGGCTACCAAAAGGAACATATGCTTGACTTCTGCTAATTTGAAAGAAAAGTAACATCAAGTGAATTATATTCTTTGTGAAAAGCAAGTAAAGATTTCATGTAAGCATTTTGATCTCAGTTAAATCCCTGATAAAGGCAAAATTATAAAATGGGCTAGTAAACCTCTTACTTCTCCGTCTCAAATTTCAGTGCCAAACCTCCTTTTCTGTGCCAATTGCTCTCATACTGCCTAAATCCTGGGCAGAAAATAAATGATTCTGATTATTTTAGTAAACAGTTGAATGCATATTCTAAGCTAGAATCTGATAAGCCAATGCACCTAGAAGTGAGAATCACTAATACATGTCTATCTCTCTGAGAATTATTTGCCTCCTAAAAACAGTATGGCAGCAATAACAAAAGACAGAAAGACAGCAGTACAGAGAGACAGAAAGAAAAAGATATACTGATATGATCAGTCATTGGAGTATTATTTGCAATAGCAAAAGATTGGAAATGTCTCAAATACCCATCAATCCAGGCAGACCTAGATGAAAACTATGACCTAGCACCAAAATAGAGTATTATGTAGCTATAAAAAGAAGTGAGAAATATTTTATATACTGTTAGGAATTAATCTCCAAGATATTTTAAGTGAAGAAGAGTAATTAACTTATCTAAACTTATCTAAAAAGGAGGGATAAGAATACATATATACATATTTGTGTGAGTGTATTCCTTCATCTATCATCTATCTATCTATCTATCTATCTATCCAAATACATGTTTATATAACAAATATACATATTTATATGTAATAAACCAAAACCTAACAAAAATTTACTCAAGGTGGAAAGATGAAACAGAATGGAGAAGACAGAGAGAAGGTAAATTTCTCTGAATATACTTTCTTTTGTAGCTGCAATTTAGAACCATGTAAGTGTGCTATAAAATCAAAAAGTAAACTTAAGTTTAATAAGCAACTCCTAGAAATAAAATAAAAAGAGTACCAAAATGAATTAATAAACCTAACCATATATCAAATTGGTGGCATAACCACACTGAGAATTATTTCAAGTGGCTTTAAACACAATAATTTGTTTATACAGCTCTAGAGAAGTATGCCCTAAGGACAAAACAGCAACAACAAACTGTTGAACAATCTTGAAGTGTTTTTAGTAATCATATTTTTAGGAATAATATTGGTGTCGCCAGTCTAAAGCTATTAGCTACTATCAGATAAGGCAATTGCATAATTTTGTTACTTTTATTAGGAACTAATCTCAATATAAGAGAAACATGTACAAATATAATATTACAGAGATTAAAACCCTGGAATCATAAATTTTAATTGGCAATGCTTATATAAACTCATGAAATATGTTTTCTTTGGAAAAAAGATATACCCTGGTTGAGTCCTAGATGTAGAAATAATGATCAATTCATCATCGATTATTGCCTGTAAGTGCGGATTGTGGTCTCAAATATGACCTTTCATATCTGAGAACAAGCATTTATTAGATAAATGGCTGATTCCAGGTCAGGGGCAGGAAATAGAAAAGGTGACCAAGTAAGCAAGTTATTAAAAGTTATTGTCAAAAGGAACTTTGAGGCAATTTGAAGAGGCTACCACTGGTAAAAGATAGGGTAACCTGAGTATTAGTAGCAGCAATGGACTGTAATATATCAGTCATGTGTAAGTCAGTGGGATCATAGTAAAAGACTCTTTTGAGGGTGCTGGTGAAACAACCGGTAATTTTAGAAACTAGTAAATAGAGGAGAAGACTCAAGAACACTTGGCTCCTCAGAGGCACATTTATCCTGCATCCCTAGGTAACCAGATTGTCGATGAGGGCCAGCTTCTCCACATAGAAGTATTCTACCTATTAGATAAAAGAGAAATGATAGAAGTAAAATATAATTTTTCAATCCTAAATGAATAGATCCTGACAATAATCATCAATGGCAGGTAACATAAAAACATGAGAGACAAGGTGATGTTATGTGTTTCTTGTTGCAAGTGTAAAACACCACCTATGACACATTTTTGCCAATAAACAGAACATGAACCTGATCACATATCTAGACTCAATTACCGGGAAATACAGGGGACAGAGGAATACATTAAATGACACCACGTGGATGCAATCAGCAAAATCCAGAACTTGAGAAACTTTACATAAGACCCAAGTTTTTCAGTGACTACATTGCAAAGAAAAATAAAGAGGAGAAGAAGGAAACATAAAGGTTTAAAAATACTTAGAGACATATCAATCCTTTGTAATGTATAGTCCTTTTTTAAGTTCTAATTCAAAGAGACAACAGAGGAAATTTGAACATTAATTGGATCTTTGAAGATATTGAGGAACTATTCAATGTATTTTTGGTGTGATAGTAGTGTGGTGTGTTTAAAAAAGAAGTCCTTTTAGGGATTCAAACAGAAGTACTACAGATAAAACCATATTATGATGTCTAGGATTTATCCCCTACAAATGCAGTAGAGTGTGCATGGGTAGGGGGAAGGAATAGGGTAGAGATCAATAGAGTAGGGGGAAGGAATAGGTAGAAAATAGGTAGAGTTTGGCTATGAATTAGTAAATGTTGCTATTCAGTATGCATATGTGGGGGTTTGTTTAGTTTACCATTCTCCCTGCTTTTGTATATGTTGGAAATTTCTCATAGTAAAAGAGTTAAAAATAGTATAACATGAAGAAGAAAAACAATTTAACACAGAGAATAGATAGTGGCAATTTCGGGCCTGGAGGCACCAGGGAAGAATGGTTTCCTGGACTCTGCAAATCATACATAGGTGACCATATGGTCTGCCTTTGTTGGGCATCCTTGTTTAGGAATTATATTTAACAGATCTATTTCACTGTGCACTTCAGTCTTAATCTGCTGATTCTCTAAAAACTGGTGTCTGTAACTGCCTTCACAGCCTTGGGCAACCCCACATGCACTGTTAATCAAGTTTGCTAAACTGCCACAAAGTCTAGGGGTCATTGATCCCCCTGGACTCTGCTCAGTGCTATTGATTCCTGCCTGCTGCCCTGTGGTCTTGTGACCTCTCTGAATGCTCTGTGGCCTATGTTTCCTGTCCCTCAAGGAGCACACTTGTCTGCTCTGTGGTTTCCCTCGCAGCAGAGAAAGCAGTGTGATGCCTAATAAAATCTACTGAGCAACAATAGGGTTCAAGGTTGGCTCCTCCTGCAGAGGAGTTAAGTCTTATCTGCTTTCAGCACCACTCTCCCTGTGGTACTCAGCCAGACTTGTTGAAGATTTTCAGAGCAATTGGTTTGCAAGCTGTCACTGCTAACCCTGGATCTAGCCTCAGAGTTGACCTTTCTCCAGGCTGGATTATTTATGTGTATCCTGCAGCCTCACTAGGGAAGTGTGTTTTGGCTCCCAAACAAAGATTACTGTCTCCTATATGACCTCAGAATATTTCCTTGCACATGGCTCTCCACTGGGACACTTTGCTGAAGTTTGCTGACTTTTTATTTTAATTACTTGAGAGTGTTTCATTCTTAAGGTACCAGGGGCATCTCTTTGGGGATCAATTGTACCCAGTACAAATGGGTTAAACAATGTGTGCTATAAACAGTGGGTATAATTTTCAAAGACGAGTTCTAGAAGTCTTTGGAGCAGTGTATAGTAGCACTGACCAAGATAAAGAAGACAGAATATATTTTAGGATTTGGAACCATGACTTAATATTGCTTAGTGGTTAAGATCATGGCCATTGTCAGGCCTGACCTGGCTTTAGATACCATCAGCTCTACCATAGCAGTTTGATTTTGAAAAATTAGCTCCTCAGCTGGGTTATAGTACTTAACTCAAGAGGGGTAAAGAGCAAAAGAGATATTATGTATATGCTTGCCACACAGTGACTGCTCACTACAAAGTAATTATTCAAGTTATTTAAAAAATTAATCACAATACATAATCATAATTCTTATAGTGACAGTTTTATTTTACTTTTTAATTTTTTTAATGTTTATTTTTCAAAGAGAGAAAGAGAGAGAGCTAGCATGAGCAGGGGAGAGGCAGAGAGAGAGAGGGAGACACAGAATCTGAGGGAGGGGTCCAGGTTCTGAGCTATCAGCACAGAGCCCAACACAGGGCCTGAACCCGTGAACCCTGAGATCATGACCCAAGCTGAACTCAGAGGATTAAACAACTGAGCCACTCAGGGGTCCCTATAGTGACAGCTTTTAAAGCTCATAGCACTTCACACATACATCTATTGTAACAGTTAATATCTTATACTGTCATTATTCTATTGAATAGTTGCCTAGCCTACTAAATGTCAAAAACTCTTATTTTTTTCCTTCTTAGTATTTAGTGTTTGCCTTGACATCCAATTGGTATTCAATATTTGTTGATTGAAAGCATGGTTGTGACTATTATCAGCAACAAATGCAACTGTCTTTTTAAAATTAATAAACACAGCATGTATGTGCACACTTGTGTACCTCCACATCTATGATAAAAATAGTGATTGTCCCCAGTCACTGATTCATTATTACTTCTTTCAGAAGTGACTATTGAAGGCAAATTCAGGAAATCCCTCCAGATGCTTGCTCCTCCTTCTTTATACTGGAGAGAGCAGAATGTAGAGCAAGGCCATTGCACGGTGCTTAGAGGAAAATAAGCTTGCTATTTCAGAAAATGACCTTGCTGTTTTTCACATACATAAAGGCTTTTGAACCATGGTCAGAAGGACATTAACTGTGGGTTTTTTGTTTTGTTTCTTTTGTTTTTTCGTGGTATGTGTGGTACCAAATCTTTTTTATTGACCTAGGATTTTCCTGGATTTTTCTTAGGTGCTTCTGACCTTTTTTTTGTTCTTCTGGGCCATCAGATATGGAGCACATGATGTTTGAGGAGTGCCTGTTATGTTAAGGTATAGTGACTATATGCATCATGCTCAGATAACTCAGACGAGTGTCAAAGACATCTTGATTAGGCTTTCTGAACAAAAGTATAGTCCTTTGTTAAAATAATAATATGACCATCAATCTATAATTAACTATAGTTACATTGTTATTCACTTAGAGTGAAGGCACTATTTGAAGCAAGATTTAAAGAAATAAATCTACTCTTTTTTTTCAAATCTACAATTTTCTTTGTGTATATCTGTGTGTGTGTGTGTGAGAGAGAGAGAGAGAGAGCGAGCATGGGGGAGGGGCATAATGGGAGGGAGAGAGAGAATCTCTATGTCCAGTACAGAGCCCAACATGGGGCTCGATCTCACAACCCTAGGATCATGATCTGAGCTGAACTCAAGAGTTGGATGCTTAACCGACTGAGCCACCTGGGCACCCCAAATCTACAATTTTATTAAGGCTTATTCATTTTATTTCTCTAGGGATTTCTTTCTTAGACCATACCTCTCTTCTGGTTAGAAGTCCTTTGCTGACTGATCACACTTCATTGAGCAGAGCTTTGAATGCACCTAGAAGTGCCCTGAGGTGGGTCTGGGTTTAAGTCAAATACTTCTTTCTTCATACTATAAAAATGACAACACTGACAATAAAGAAAACATAGACAATACCTCCATAATCTTTTATTACAGGTACATAAAAAAATATAAAAACATTTTTTTCAACCTCTCTCTTCCAATGTTAGGCATAATACCTTCAAATACTTTAAGGTATCATTCTGGGAAAACTTTAATCTCCCACTGTAGTTTTTCTCACTGTGCATCTATACCTTTAAACACACACACACACACACACACACACACCAACCACTATATAATAATAACAGAATTTCAATCTTTTCTGACATTTTTGAAACTTTTAGTATTCAGATTACCCTTTGAAGGAAGGAGGCATCTCTGAAGGATGCAGAGACTGCTCCAGGACCATTTCTTGCTGATGCAAGCCAGCAATATGTTGGATGAAGACAGATTTTCCTGAAATTCAGAAAGTCAGCTTTAGTAGCTTCCAAGTCCTTCTCTTCTGGAGACCTTATTAGTGTAAGTCACTTCTGTGTTTTCTAAAGGAACACTCCTGGTGTATTTAAAATACACCATTTTAAAAGCAAACAAGAAATAAAGTTCCCATATTGCTGTCTCCTAAGACAGAAAAATATTCTATACATCTTGCCAACTCCATCATGGTAGCATTGATTCTAGTTTTTTCCCAGGAGGATGAAGGAATAGACGAACATGAGCATATAATCATATGATTTAGATACAACCCTTATTGACAAGCCCAAGTGACTATTTCAAGGCATTAAAGGAGAAAGTCCAGGGGCAACATCCTGATTAAACATAGTTAACTAAAGTCAGAGTTCTACATAAATATATTATGTGTCACTGCTGATTTTCTCTTTTAGCACAACTGAAAATAATTTGCTTACATAGTGTCTGTCATCCCACCTTGAGTGGAATTCCCTAGTATACGGAATACCAAAAGTAGGGTTGCCTTGCCCCTGAAAAATGGTGCAGTAGATAAAGTTTGTTTTGCTGCCATCTTACCTTCCTTCTCCTTATGTCCTGATTTCCTGTAGTTATTTCTCAGGCTCTATCCTGTGTCCGATTCCCAAGGGCCTCCTTGCTGTCAGTTAATAATAGCTTTCAATGCTGTTATTCTTCTCAGAGTTTTTGCATTTTAATAGAGCCCCCAGGGATTAAAATGCCTCCAGAACCAAAAGAGTGAATCTCTAATGGTGGAATTTTAGGTATTTGTGACAGGCATTGTGGGAGATTTTATGGGGAGGGTTCTCTCTGAAGACAAACACCCTGACAGCCTTCAACTCCACTGACTTGGTATGGTTGGCCCTACAAAGGAGTATGGGAATGTGAATTAATCAGCAATGAAATATTAAACTTTCCTGAAAAGAAAACCTTAATATTTGCTAATTATAAGTTAATGTTTTAGTCAATTTTCCAATTTGTGAATATGTGGCAACATTGGAGGGGTTTTCTACCAGAGAAAATTATGCAATATATCAGGGAAGTTTTCTTGAGTGGTAGTGCAAGAGAGATCTGAGATTGTTGGGATGCAAATGCTTAGCAATCTATGTTCCAGGTCTTACCCTCTTACTTCAGTAAGCAATCACATTGACACAAAGTAGAATCCCTGGATTAACTCTAGGCACAGGCCTGAAATGCTAATAAACCTCATACTGCACTGTTGTTTCCATATACATTTTGTTCATGGACAAAAAAAGAATAGAAGCCAGGATATTCTTCTCACCATTGTCCAGTACAAGAGGATGTCAGATTCCTGCACTTTATCTGGACCTCTCTATCACCCTTTTTTTCCCTCCCCCTGCTAAGTAAACAGTGGAGCTTCATCCATTATTCAGCTATCAGAGACTGTCAGGATTTTCTGGCTGTGGAACTTGGGAGTTCTTACATTTCTTTAAAAATGTGGAAAAATGTATTTGCAAAACTGCTGGAAAGGGAAATGAAGAAAGATATCAACTCCTACAATATAATTAATCCTTGTGAGCATCTCCCCCAGAGGGCTAGCTTGAGTTTTTCCTTAGTAATGGGAATTTAGTTTTATTTCTTTTTTTTTTTTTTTTTGGTTGTCATTATTCACACTCAACTACCTGTGGCAAGTACTATGGAGGAGAGAGACTATTGTAAACAGATTTGGGGCACAGAGGAAGGAAGGGCTTTGAAACTGTGCCCCGTGAGAAAAAGCACAGAGCAGCTGTGCACGGCTCTACCTTAGAGCTGTAAACACATCGCCCTCCCCACCAACCAAGTGTTACAAATTCTACTTTTATTGCTCTTGGAAGGTGTTCTGCAATGTTTTCCATGCTGAATGCTGCAGTTTGAAGTCTTTTTTGGAAAGATTTTCCAGGTCAAGAGTTACAGTTATAAGAATATTGAAAGGAATGTAAACTCTTGTGCATGTAAATATATATTTTAGGGCTTTTTATCTTTGTAATCAGGTATGGTGACCTCTATACTTGGAAGTAGAGAACAACCTCACAAGGAGGGGAGTGAAACACAAGAGGGATGCAGAGATGATTGCAGGAGCCTCCTGAATACTTAAAATGGACCCTGTCTCCACTTCCAGATGATGGTCTCTATAGGCTGCTAAGAAATCACAGAGCCTGAATTGTCTTGTTTCCTCTTTGTTGTGGTAGGATGCAAGGAGCTCTGGACATACAGACAGAAAATTGAATTTAAATTTAGCAATTCCATTTTCTATGCCTTGTAGAGTTGATATCTTCAATCAGGGGATTCACTGAGTCCCCACATTTTGTGAAAGTTTTCTTTTCTTTTCTTTCTTTCTTTCTTTCTTTTTTTTTTTTTGTAAATTGTGAAGTACCATTAGAGTGCAAGGCATAAGGATGATGGAGAAGTTATTGTGGTGAATTTAATCACAATTTGCATCAATGAAGCTAGAATATATTGTTAAAGGCAGAAAGAGTGCTCAGAATAGAAATGGGTGAGCCAGTGTTTGTACACAAAGGAAAGGAAACAAACCCATTTCCTTTTTTTTTTTTAAAGAAAAGTGATTACTGTTAGAGTAGTGCATTACTATTAACTTGATGTAATAACAATTTTAAAAATCATTGAAAAATTTTCTCATGGTAGGATATAAGTATTCAGGTAGAAATAATGATAATAATGATAGCTGACACTCAGGAAGCACTTGGTATATATGTAGGGAGAAATATTGAAAGGAGTAATCTAGTTAGAGGGATCCATAGCTTGTGAACAACTATACATCAGTCACCAACATTATCTTAAAGAGAAGAGGGTCTCAGGGGAATGTTACAGAGTCTCATATGTTTCAGTACATTTGTCAATGGCAGCATGAAAACAAAGAAGACATCTGTGCAAATCCAGGCAGACTGGACAATAATTGATGAAATGATCAAGATTTAACATAGAATCCAATGAAAACACATATCTGAGCACTCACAAGATACAATTAAGGAGGCTGGTCTATAAAGATAAATATAATGGAGATTTTTATTTATTTAATTTAACAGGAAGATAAAAACAAAAACTAAAATAAGATGCAAAAAATAAGATAAGAAAATATAGGACTTAAATCTGAATTTGAATTCATTTTAATACTAATTTGTGTGATATATATTTGTGAAGTATACTATGTTATATATTACTTATAATATATAAATACTAAGGTACAGGTATCCTGTCCTGGTGGGTACCTGCAAACTCGATTGAGACAATAGTGAATTCTAACATTTGGTTTAAAAAAATGAATTGTGTAAGAAATGACTGAGAAAGTTTGGTCTAACAAATGTTCACATGAAATGAAATTGGAGGTTTTTGTTAACAAGAAAGTTTTGTTTTAACCAGTATTGTAAATTAGTTACTCAAAAAGATAATGGCTGAATTGATGAATTGCTCAGGTCAAAGAAGAGTCCATTAGCACTCTAAAATTGTCAACCCCTATATGAAAGACTATGCTCAGCTCCCCTATATGAAAGACTGTGTCAGATTCTGACATGGATGGGCTAGAGTAGCCTTCAAGTTTTGAGTAAGGTAATGAAGGATAAGAGTGCAGGTCATAAAGGGGAAATTTGGGACAAGATAACATCCTTCAATGGGTTATCTGGTATCTCAATGATTGTACCTGTGGGATATTACATTATAGAGGTGATTAAGTGACAACATAGAAAGGTTAATGCCATTGAAAGAAGATTTACATTACTTATAATCCTTAGATGAGGGGCATGTCATGTCATGCAGGGCCACAAGGGGAAGCACCAGTGTTGGTCAGGAGGCAGAAAAGAGTGAGGAGAAGCATACATTTTATTGTGTTTTCCATGGGAAAGGCAAGGCAGGACAAAGGAATCAGTTTAGGATTGGCTAGTTTGAATAATTCTAGCAGGGTTTAGGATATAGGGGATACTTCCAGTTGTCTGATTTCTGGCTGTAAGTTGATTTAGGGCAGAGGAAATATTGGCTTGGTGTGTGAGAGTTGGATAAGGAAGTGACTGGGGGGTGACTAGAAGTGATTGGGATTTATTGCTTTGTTTTTGGAAAACATGTTCACAGGTGAGTTTAGGAATTAGCCCTGCAAGGAGCAGTCTACTCCTGGTCAGCTAGCCTTACAACCACAAGATGTTGAAATATCATAAAAATATAGAGAATAAAAAATATGATTAATACATCAGGACACAAGCTGTAGTTCTAGAGGAAGAACTAGGAATCAGGGGAAGAAGTTTTGGGAGGCAGATTTTAGGGAAAAAATTTTTCCATGAAATAGAGCCATCTAAAAGTGGAACAGATGTCTTTGTCAAACAGGGAATGCCTGAACCCAGATATATTCTGAGATGGGAGAACCAGGTCATTCATGTTTTAGGTGGGATTCTTTCAACAACTGGGAGGTTGGAATAAGGCCCAAATCATAGATTCTATTATTCTATAGTTAATTGCAGGCCTTGTGTATGAAAAAAAATTATATGGGAACTATTTCTCTTTGTGTTCTTCTCCTTAACTTCTCAGAGATAGAACTAATTTAAAAGGACAACAATTCAGCAATGGGAATAAATGGCATTTTTTTTACATAGTTGTAATAACTGGGGCTCTGACTGGAAGGATTGGAAGCAAGCCACTGGAAAAAGAACCCCTATTTCAGTGCCAGTTAAGGGGAAGCCAAGTAGCCAGACGCCTTAGTTAAAAACAATGGGCTGACCTTGAGTTCTCTTGAGAAACTGGGGATTATAAGATTTGTATTGGCAAAGTCTTTCTATGAAGTCATTCTTCCACTAAAATGTATTGGGCCCTTGCTTTGCCCTGTTCATTGGGGACTTTACTGTGTGTCAATACCATCTTTTGCAATCAGCTAATTTATTAGTTATCATTTTAATGTGCTCCTATTAAATATTAAAAGATTCTAATGAATAGTAAGATTCTCAGTTTCTTCTTCCTTAAAATGAAGAGGATGTACTAGAATGATCTGTAAGTTTCCTTCTGATTCTGAAATTCTTTGCTTCCATGATGTTCTCTAAAAACTCTACTCCTTGGATTAACTCAGTATGCTGTGTGTCTGCCCAGTGGTGTTTTAGGTGCTTTCCTGTGTTAGAAGGTAGGCAAATATTGCTCTTATTTATAGCCAAAGAAGCTGAGACTTGGACAGATTAATATGTCCAAAATCACATACAACAAGAGGAAGGTTAGGAGAAACTAAATTTGCCTGTGTAAATCTTTCTATCTATTATAGAGTTCTATACTATAGTGATGAGCATTAATAGCTTTTAGTGAATTATATTGAGAATGCCATTCTTTGTTTAACAGTAAAATTACTGTTCAGCTTGGAAGTATTGATCATTGTATTGGAGATCTGGGAACAAAATATGGTAACCATGGTCCCGTTTCCTCCCTTCCCATTAAGAGTTTGCTTGTTTTTTCTTTCTGGTAGGGCGTGTGAGGGGGAAAAGCAAAATGGAAAAGAAATCTATTTGAAAAGTTATGGAAGTATTTCGATTTTTCTTCTATTTAATTAAGTCTTTTTCATTGGTTATATTCTGGATGATTTACTTTTCTTCCCTGTGACTTATTTATTTTATAACTGGAAATTTGTACCTCTTAATCCCCTTCACTTATTTCGCCTTTTTAGGTTTTCTTTTCTCCATAAGTTTAATGTCATTTTTTTTGTTTATTCCAACATTACTTAAGGTAAGAAGAAAATTCACTCTCACTTTTAAAGTTCCATTTTTATATGAAAGGACAGGCACCTGCTTTGCTTTCAAAATTCATCTGAGCTCAGGATGCCTTTGAAATTGGGTATTTTATGGCTATGATGGTTGTTTGAGAATTCTGGACATTCAGGATTCAATTAGTGCATTTGAACTCTTATCCAATGTTAGGAAACAGGCTATTTCCATTTGCATGGCTTCTGAATACTCATAGAAATTGTATGAAATTAGATTTCCTTCTCAGACATGGATTGCTATATCTCCATTCATTTTTATCAGCTGTGTGGTCCTCTTAACTGAAAATGCCACTTAACGTGTTTTTGCAATAAAACCCCACAACTCTACTTATTTTAAAATAAACAGACGAACTATGTGGAGTATGGTTCTTTGTAATGCACAAAAAATCAGGAATGTGGGGCTGTCAATGTTATAAATTCTTGATGTTTAGGCTCAAACATCTGTCAGGACTTTGAATTGTCTGAAAATTCTATACTAACCAACATGACTGAAGAGTTTGTGCTGCCATGTGCTCAGAATTAAAACATGGAGGGGGGAACGTTAGATTAGTTATTCTAGAACCTGAGGAATTCAGTATGTAGATCTGCTTTTGCTTCCTTAATTTTTTTCCTTTTGCCTTTATTTTAAAATATTTTAATGAAAGTTTTCCCCACTCGGTTTCCACTATATACTTGTACAAGTGAACTTTGAGGTGTGTGTGTGTGTGTGCATGCGTGTGTGTGTGTGTGGTGTGTTGCATGTGCATGTGACAGTTTTATTGGGAGCAATGTGGGGCAGGTAGGACAGTTAGCAAAGTGGCTAGGCAAATAGGCTTTAAAGTTAGATAATTTTTGGATAGGAATACTTCATTTTTGTCTACTGTAAAATGGAGTAATAAAATTACCTATATCATAATATCTTATGAAGGTTAAGATAATTAATGCATGTAAAGTGCGTAGTATAATGCTTGGAACATAGCAAACACCTATGTTTATATAATTAAATGGAAATGTTAGTGAATCTTCTTTATCAATAGTCATCATCATCATCATCATCATAATAAGCATCAGCATCACCTTTGTTATCTTATTTTAAAATACAAAAGAGCTTTGAAATTCTTCAAATCCTTCAGAAACAAATCTTTCATATTTATTTTCTAATATATATTTATTGCATTAATAATAAATTAAGAAGTGTATGAGTGTGCGTGTGAGTATTAGTGTATGAGAATATTTGAGTATGTTTGTGTGTTTTAGTAGATCCAAGTTTTGAAAACTCTATTTGCTCTTACCAGACTTCACTTAAATTAAATGCTTTATCCATTAAACTAATGCCTGGTATTAACACAGAATAATTCCTGTCTACCCTTTTAAATATACAGATACACTCTTGAATATGTTGTTACAGTGAATATTAAAATAATGACTAATACACAAGGGGCCAATTTACAGGAGCCCTTAATCATGGCTTCCTACAACTGGGCTCCTGTTGGAAATATAGAATTATAGACCAGTAATTGTATCTAATTGAACACTGGAAAACTGAGTGTAGGCTGATAGAAACCAGCCCCCAAGCTCTTTTCAGTATAGATTTTAAGAAATTAACATTATCCTGGGTATAATCTTGCTTTATCTTTGTCTTTTCTCCTCTACTTCTCTTGACTTGCCATCCACAACCAAAAATTCATAATGGCCAAAATGCTCAGTAAACAACTGCTTTCTCCCCACTGGTTGAACTTATATTCAATATCCATTGTCAGGTGTTTCAGAATGGCATCTGTTGGAGGACAGGTTACAAAAACCACACAGTCTTTCTTTTTGTTACAAGGTAATAAGCATATGACTGATTTCTCTTTATTTCATGTGACAGCTAAAAGATAGGAAATGTGAGATTTGTCAAGTAGCAAAATATTAAACACTCACAGTCAGCATACAAACATTTGCTTATGCTATATGTAGAAGTGTTGCTGTGAACACATCATATAATAAACTGAAAACAAACATGGTCAAAACTTATTCTGACACCAAAGTGCTAATTGATAACTTGGTAGAGTGGAAAGAGCTTGCAGATCACCATTGGAGATCTGGATTCTAGGATTGGTTCTAGCAGCCAGGTGATTAACTGTCACCTTCTTGGGAGTCTCATTTCCTTATTTAAAAAGCAAGAGTTTGGTTGCTAGATAATCTCTGCAGTTCTTTAAAAATGCTATAGCTTGCCTGTGGCATTTTTCCAGTATTTATAATTTTATATAAATACGGTGCTTAGTTTGTGATTCCTTCCTTCCTTCTTCCTTCCTTCCTTCCTTTTTTCCTTCCTTCCTTTCCTACTTTCCTTCCTTCCTTCCTTCCTTCCTTCCTTCCTTCCTTCCTTCCTTCCTTTCCTTCCTACCTTCTTTCCTTTCTTCGTCTCTTCCTCCCTCCCTCCCCTCTTTACTTTCTTCTACTCACTTTCTTCAAACACAACAATTGAGCATATACTATGTGTCAAGCCTAGCAAAAGGCTAGGATTTACAGAGTGGACATTTTAAAAATTATATAAATAAAAAATTAGTTTTAGGTTCGTAAGGACAATGGAAATGAAATTCATAGCATGTGAGAGTTTGTAACCGGGAACCTAACTTGCTCTATGGTGGACGGATAAGAATAATGGTTTCAGCAGATGACATTTGAGCTTGACTGTGGAAGAGGAGTTAGCTAAGGGACTGGGATGAAATGCAAGTGTTCTTATTAGAGGGAAATCATATATTATATGAAGGCCCTGAGGCAGGGAAAGTAAGGGTCAGTGGGAAGCCGAAAGAGACTGGAAATAAAAGAGCCAGGAGGAGAGTGGCTGATTAGGTCAAACTAGGAATTCTTATCTTTATACTCAGAACAATGAACAGCAATTGCATGATCTTCAAAAAGTTTGCATTTGAAATATAATATTTCAAACATATTGGAAGTTATAGAATGTAATAAACAAAGATCTATGTATTGACCACAGAATTTTATTAAATTTGGACATTTTGCCCTAATTTTCTTGTTTTAGAGTAATGTAACACTGTAGATGTACTTATAAAACCTTTATGCATACCTTGTTGATTTCACCATCTCCTCAGAGATAATCATTCTATAGCATTTGTATCCACAATTCACTTTCAGGCTTTTACATTGTCACTAAAACTTTACATATAGCCAAAATAATATATAATATGGTTTTGTAAGGTTTGTAAGGTCATTTACTGCTAATGATATTTTAGTGTGTGACAATACCATTAATATACCATTATTTATTTATGCATCTTCCAATTAATAGACATTTAGGAACTTTCCTATTTTTTTTGGCTGATACAGACAATGCTGCTAAGAATATCCTTTTTTAAAAATTTAATTTATTTTTTTAAATTTGTATTCAAATTACTTAGCATATAGTGCAACAATGATTTCAGGAATAGATTCCTTAATGCCCCTTACCCATTTAGCCAATCCCCCCTCCCACAACCCCTCCAGCAACCCTCTGTTTATTCTCCATATTTAAGAGTCTCTTATGTTTTTGTCCCTCCCCCTGTTTTTATATTATTTTTGTTTCCCTTCCCTTATGTTCATCTGTTTTGCATTTTAAAGTCCTTATATGAGTGAAGTCACATGATATTTGTCTTTCTCTAATTTCGCTTACCATAATGCCCTCTAGTTCCATCCATGTAGTTGCAAATGGCAAGATTTCATTCTTTTTGATTGCCGAGTAATACTCCATTTGTGTGTGTGTGTGTGTGTGTGTGTGTGTGTGTGTGTGTATACACGTACATACCACATCTTCTTTATCCATTCATCCATCGATGGACATTTGGGCTCTTTCCATCCTTTGGCTATTGTTGATAGTGCTGCTATAAACATTGGGGTGCATGTGCCCATTCAAAACAGCATACCTGTATCCCTTGGATAAATACCTAGTAGGCAATTGATGGGTTGTAAGGTAGTTCTATTTTTAATTCTTTGAGGAACCTCCATACTATTTTCCAGAGTGACTGCACCAGTTTGCATTCCCACCAGCAGCACAAAAGAGATCCTCTTTCTCTGCATCCTCGCCAACATCTGTTGTTGCCTGAGTTGTTAATATTAGCCATTCTGACAGGTGTCAGGTGGTATCTCATTGTGGTTTTGACTTGTATTTCCCTGATGATGAGTGATGTTGAGCATTTTTTCATGTGTCAGTTCGCCATCTGGATGTTTTCTTTGGAGAAGTTTCTATTCATGTCTTTTGCCCATTTCTTCACTGGATTATTTGATTTTGGGTGTTGAGTTTGATAAGTTCTTTATAGATTTTGGATACTAACCCTTTATCTGATATGTCATTTGCAAGTATCTTCTCCCATTCTGTCGGTTGCCTTTTAGTTTTGCTGATTGTTTCCTTCGTTGCGTAGGAGATTTTTATTTTGATGAGGTCCCAATAGTTCATATGTGCTTTTGTTTCCCTTGCCTCCAGAGACGTGTTGAGTAAGAAGGCTTCCTGCCTTACATTCAGGTCTTTCACCCATTTTGAGTTTACTTTTGTGTATGGTGTAAGAAAGAGGTCCAGGTTCGTTCTTCTGCATGTCGCTGTCTAGTTTTTCCAGCACCATTTGCTGAAGAGACTATCTTTATTGCATTGAATATTCTTTCCTGCTTTGTCAAAGATTAGCTGGCCATATGTTTGTGGGTCCATTTCTGGGTTTTCTATTCTGTTCCATTTATCTGAGTGTCTGTTCTTGTGCCAGTACCATATTGTCTTGATGATTACAGCTTTGTAATACAGCTTGAAGTCTGGGATTGTGATGCCTCCTGCTTTGGTTTTCTTTCTCAAGATTGCTTTGGCTATTTGGGTTTTTTTCTGGTTCCATGCAAATTTTAGGATTGTTTTTATTGTAGGTTTGTGAAGAATGCTGGTGTTATTTTGATAGGTATTTCATTGAATATGGAGATTTCTTTGGGTAGTACTGACATTTTAACAATATTTGTTCTTCCTATCCAGGAGCATGGAACCTTTTTCCATTTTTTTGTGTCTTCTTCAATTTCTTTCATAAGTTTTCTATAGTTTTCAGTGTATATATTTTTCACCTCTTTGGTTAGATTTATTTCTAGGTATTTTATGGTTTTTAGTACCATTGTAAATGGGGTCAATTCCTTGATTTCTCTTTCTCTTGCTTCATTGTTGGTGTATAGGAATGCAACCGATTTCTGTGCATTGATTATATATCCTGACTTTGCTGAATTCATGGATCAATTACAGCAGTTTTTTGGTGGAAACTTTTGGGTTTTCCTATAGAGTATCATGTCATCTGTAAAGAGTGAATGTTTGACCTCTTCCTGGCTGATTTGGATGCCTTTTACTTCTTTGTGTTGTCTGATTGCTTAGGCTAAGACTTCCACTACCATGTTGAATAACAGTGGTGAGAGTGGACATCTCTGTCTTGTTCCTGACCTTAGGGGGAAAGCTCTCAGTTTTTCCTCATTGAGGGTGACATTAGCATTGGGTCTTTCATATATGGCTTTTATGATCTTGAGGTATGATCCTTCTATCCCTGCTTTCTTGAGGGCTTTTATCAAGAACAGATGCTGTATTTTGTCAAATGCTTTCTCTGTATCTATTGAGAGGATCATATGGTTCTTGTCCTTTCTTTTATTGATGTGATGAATCACGTTAATTGTTTTGCAGATATTGAACCAGCCCTGCATCCCAGGTATAAATCCCACTTGGTTGTGATGAATAAATTAATGTGTTGTTGGATCCGGTTGGCTAATATCTTGTTGAGGGTTTTTGCATCCATGTTCATCAGAGAAATTGGTCCATAGTTCTCCTTTTTAGTGGGTCTCTTTCTGGTTTTGGAATCAAGGTAATGCTGGCCTCATAGAAAGAGTTTGAAAGTTTTCCTTCCATTTCTATTTTTTGCAACAGCTTCAAGAGAATAGCTGTTAACTCTTCCTTAAATGTTAGGTAGAATTCTCCTGGAAAGACATCTGGCCCTGAACTCTTGTTTTTGGGAGTTTTGGTAACTAATTCGATTTCTTTACTGGTTATGGGCCTGTTCAAATTTTCTATTTCTTCCTGTTTCAATTTTGGTAGTTTGTGTTTCTAGGAATGTGTCCTTTTCTTCCAGACTGCCCATTTTATTGGCATATAATTGCTCATAATATTCTCTTATTGTTTGTATTTCTGCTGTGTTGGTTGTGATCTCTCCTCTTTCATTCTTGATTTTACTTATTTGAGTCCTTTCCTTTTCTTTTTGATCAAACTGGCTAGGTGTTTATCAATTTTGTTAATTCTTTCAAAGAACCAGCTTCTGGTTTCATTGATCTGTTCTACTGTTTTGTTTTGTTTTGTTTTGTTTTGTTTTGTTTTGTTTTGTTTTGATAGCATTGATTTCTGGTCTAATCTTTATTATTTCCTGTCTTCTGCTGGTTTTGGGCTTTAGTTGCTGTTCTTTTTCCAGATCTTTAAGGTGTAATGTTAGGTTGTGTATCTGAGAACTTTCTTCATTCTGTAGGAAGGCCTGGATTGTTATGTACTTCCCTCCTATAACCACCTTTGCTGTGTCCCAGAGGTTTTGGTCTGTGGTGTTATCCTTTTCATTGGCTTCCATGTACTTTTTAATATCCTCTTTAACTTCTTGGTTATCCCATTCATTCTTTAGTAGGATGTTCTTTAGTCTCCAAGTATTTGTTATCTTTCCAATTTTTTTCTTGTGGTTGACTTCGAGTTTCACAGTGTTGTGGTCCGAAAATATGCATGGTATGATCTCAATCTTTTTGTACTTGTTGAAGGCTGATTTGTGTTCCAGTATGTAATCTATTCTGGAGAACGTTCCACGTGTACTGGAGAAGAATGTATATTCTGCTGCGTTAGGATGAAATGTTCTGAATATATCTGTTAAGTCCATCAGGTCCAGTGTGTCATTCAAAGCCATTGTTTCCTTGATGATTTTCTGTTTAGATGATCTGTCCATTGCTGTATGTGGGGTGTTGAAGTCCCCTACTATTATCATTGTTATCAATGACTTTCTTTACGTTTGTGATTAATTGATTTATATATTTGAGTGGTTCCACATTTGGAGCATAAATGTTTACAATTGTTAGGTTTTCTTGGTGGATAGACCCCTTAATTGTGATATAATGTCTTTCTTCATCTCTTATTACAGTCTTTATTTTAAAATCTAGATTGTCTGATATAAGTATGGCTACTCCAGCTTTCTTTGTCGATCTTTAGCATGATAGATGGTTCTCCACCCTCTTACTTTCAATCTGAAGGTGTCTTTAGATCTAAAGTGGGTCTCTTGTAAACAACATGTAAATGGATCTTGTTTTCTTATCCATTCTGTTACTGTATGTCTTTTGCTTGGCACATTTAGTCCATTGAAATTTAGAGTGAGTACTAAAAGATATTAGTTTATTGCCATTATGTTTCTTGCAGAGTTGGAGTTTCTGGTGGTGTTCTTTGGTCCTTTCTAGTCTTGTTGCTTTTTTTTTTATTTTCATCTTTTCTCCCCTCATAGAGTCCCCCTTAAAATTTCTTTCATGGCTGGTTTAGTGGTCACAAACTCCTTTAATCTTTGTTTGTCTGAGAAACTTTTTATCTCTCCTTCTATTTTGAATGACAGCCTTGCTGAATAAAGAATTCTTGGCTGCATATTTTTCCGATTCAGCACATTGGATATATCCTTATACTCCTTTCTGGTCTGCCAAGTTTCTGTGGATAGGTCTGCTGAAAACCTGCTCTGTCTTCCCTTGTAGGTTAAGGACTTTTTTCCCTTGCTGCTTTCATGATTCTTTCCTTGCCTGAGTATTTTGTGAATTTGACTATGATATGCCTTGTTGATGGTTGGTTTTTGTTGAATCTTATGGGAGTCCTCTGTGCTTCCTGGATTTTGATGTCTGTGTCTTTCCACTGGTTAGTAAAGTTTTCCACAATGATTTGCTCACATAGCCCTTCTACCCTTCTCTCTCTTCCTCTTCTGAGACCACTATGATTCTGATGTTCCTTTTTAATGAGTCACTGGTGTCTCTAATTCTTAAATCATGCTCTCTTCCCTTAGTCTCCCTCTTTCTTTTCTGCTTCATTATTCTCCAGAAGTTTGTCCTTTATACTGCTGATTCACTGCTTTGCCTCATCCATCCTTGTCGCCATGGCATTCATTTGATATTGCAGCTCAGTTATAGCATTTTTTAAATTTCATACTGACTAGCTTTTACTTCTTTTATTTCTGCAGGAAGGGATTCTAATCTATTTTCAACTCCAGCTAGTATTCTAATTATAGTGATTCTAAATTCTGGTTCAGACATTTTGCTTGTATCTGTTAAGTCCCTGGCTGTCATTTCTTTGTGCTCTTTCTTTTGGGGTGAATTTCTGCTGTGTTCTGTGGTTCAGCTTGTGCAGATTGTTGTGTGAATCCTCAAATCAGTTTTCTAGCTGTTAGAATGGTTTAATGTTGAGCTGTACTTCATGGACATGAGATGCAAAAAACTTCCATGCTGTTCTGCCATTTTGGCTCCTCCCCCCAAGAATATTCTTGTACATGGCTTATCATATAAACAGGAGTTTTTTTTAAGGAAATATGCCTAGAAGTAGAATTGTTGAATTGAACAATACATGCTACTTTCAACAAATTACTTTTCATTGTCTGTTTTTCAATCTTGATATATACAATGGTTTAACAGTAAGTCTTGGTATGTTATATAGCATGTACTTGTTCTAGTTCTTTAAATTAATCTTTCATATGAATTAAAAGATCAACTTGTCAATGATTTGCCTTTTCCTGTCCTTTGTTCATGCTTATTACTATGTGTTTTTTTTCTTCTTGAGTTTTCTGCACCTATGGATTCTAATCCTTTATAGATTGTATGCATAGTAAATAACCTCTCCAGTTCAGTGATTTATTTTATTCATTGACTTTTCACTCTTGTTCTTGATGTTTCTTGATATGCAGTAAATTTTAACCTTTAGTTTACTTAAAATGTTGCATAGTTTCATTATGGGTTGTGTTTTTCATTGTCCAAATTAAGGAATAATTTCTCAAGGTGCTGAAAATGAATTTATTATATTATTGTCAAAAGTTTCAAAGTTTGACTTTTCACTTATATCTTTAATAGAGCTAGAATTCATTTTTGTGTGTAGATATAATTCTACTCGATTTCCATATGAATAATTCATTGTTCTAACACCATTAGAGTTTTCCAACTTTTTCCTTACTGACTTCTATTATTGCTTTTGTCATATACTTGGTTTTCAAAATGTGTGGTCCTCTTTTGCACTCTTTGTTGCATTCCATTAGTGTATTTTTGGATCTCACTGCTATACAGTGTATAACAGAACTTTATAAAAATCTTGCATGGTAAGTAATTATTCCAGTTGTTTAAATTTGCTATCCATATGAATCTAAGGATCAGCTTGTCAATGAAAAACACTCTTGGACTGTTAACCACAATTGCTTTGACTTTATAGATTTGTTTTTGGAGATACGATATTTTTAATTTTTTCAGGGATGAATTTTTGCATCCATAAATATTGTTGCTTCCTCATTGATTCCATACCCCTTGTATGTCCACTAAGAATTTTTTTATACAGTTCTTATAAATTTCTTATCAGATTAATACCAAGTACTTATAATTTTCAAGGCATTGTAAGGTTAACCAAAGCAGGAATATAATGGAAGGAAGTTAACAGTTGGAATAAGGCAATAGCCCTAGATGAGTGTCTCATTTTTAGGCAAACTGGGGGGGGGGGGGGCGGGATTCTCTGCCATGTGGGACAGCTAAAATTCAAGAATATCTATAGTATTTCTGACATGAAGAAAGAGAAGACAAATTTTGGCAGCTGAAGTCTATGGAGAGTTAAGGAGGATTTATAGAAAGGAGAGAGCCCACGAGGGAATCCCCAGATTCTCTGTAGAAACTGTCCAAATCTTGCCTGATTTTTGATCCAAATGTACTTGAGACAGAGTTTGAGAAGCTCAGCTAAAGATGAAAGAAATGAACTGAGATTTGAGTTGCCATTTAAGCCACAGAGTTTTCAGCTTCAGTCCAACTGTCTTAATTGCCTTGTAAACAAGTAAAAGTAATCCAAACTCTTAGGAGGACTGTAACAGAATTCAGAGTCTTCATAACATAATATTCACAATGTCCAGGATACAACAATATTATTCAAATTTGAAGACATAGGAAAATGTGAGCCATTTTCTAGGGAAAGAAAATAAACAAATACCAATCTCCAGATTTTGGGATTATCAGGCAAGGCTTATGAGGCAGAAATTATAAAAATCTTCAATGGTGTAAGGGAAAATATGTTAATAATGGACAAAGAGAAAAATCTCAGCAGAAAAGTAAGAACTATGAAATATGAAAATCCTAGACCTACTGAGAAATAAAATATATGAAGTACAAAAAAAATCACTGGATAGGCTTAGCAACTGAATGCAGATGATAGAAGAAATCATTTAGCTTAAAATTGATCAATATAAATTATCTAATATGAAGAACAGAGAGAAAAAAGCTTGGAAAAAATGAACAGAGCCCCAGAGAATATAAAATAATACTACAGATCTAACACATGCATAATTGGAGATCCACAAGTATAGGAGAGAGATAATGGACAGAAAAATTTACTTAAGAAATAATGGCAAAATTTTTTTCCAAATTTCGTGGAAGATAAATTTATACATTCAAGAAGCTCAGTATATCCCAAGTAGAATAAGTAGACAAAAACATGCCAAAGAACATCATAGCCAAACTGAAAAAAAAAAAGAGGAAGGGAAAATATTGAAAACAGAGAAAAATGATACAATATATAATTGGAAGTAGTTATTGAAATGACCATTGACTTCTCATCAAATAATGGAGTTCAGAAGTCAATAAAATAACATATTTAAAGTGCTGAAAGAAAAAGAAGAAAAACGCTGCCAACCCAGAATTCTACACCTAAATAAAATATTCTGAAATAGTAATCATAATACATAAATAAACATTTTCAGATTAAAAAACTAAAAAGTTTATTGCCAGCCAACCTGGCGATGCTTACAAGAAATGCTTCAGTTACAAGAGACGCTGAAGGAAGTTTGTCATGCTTAAGGGAAATGATCCAGTTCTTTAGGAGGAAATTAAGAACACCAGAAATGGTTATAAAACAGTTTCATTTAAAACACTGTATTTTCATTTTAATTTCTTTAAAGTACATATTCTTATTTAAGGCATAAATTATAACAATGTGGTGTTTACAAAAATGTGTGGATATGTATAAAACTATAGCATGAAAGCTAGAGAGGGTGGCAAACCTACCTATACCATTGTAAAATTTTGGTATTATGTATGAGGGCTACAGTATTAGCTATAGTCTTTTGGATTCCCTCTGTGGAAGATCATAGCATCTACAAATAAAGGAAAATTTTGTCTTTTCATCTAATTTTCATATACCTTTTTTCCCCCTGTTCTCTTGATTTGAAGGGAACATTTAGTGTAATGTTGAATACAAATGGTGATAACTGGAAACTTTAAAAAAACTCCATGACTTGAATAAGATTTTTCTAAAGTTTTACCATGAAGTGTAATATTAATATTGTTATTAGTAAGTTATTTAGTTTAATAATTTTCCTAATTCTTTGTAGTTTCAAATACAATTTGATAATGAAAAGGTGTTGAATTTTATCAAATGCCTTTCCTTAATTTATTGACTTGACAATTTTTCTCTTGTAATCTCTATTTTGTATTGTATTGTATTTCTTAAGTTGAAATATCATTTAAATACTTGTATCTCTCTTTGTCTTGGCAATAGTTATATTATTATATCATATAATATTTTCTTAAGCATTTAAATTTGACTTGCTTTGTAAAAATTAATTTAAATTTTTTTAAAAATACCTTTAAAAATGTATTTGCAACATTGCTCCTGTCTCTTTTGACATTGATACTTACCAAATGGGTACCTTTTTATTCTCATCTAACTTTGAAACAGTAAAAGAGAAATTATTTGTTGCATAAAAGTTTGGTAACACTCAACCTCTAGAAGACTATAGGTCTGATAAGTTTTGAGAGAGATTTGATTACTAATTTAATTTTAAAATGAATTATTGATTTATTCAGTTATCTATTTCTTCTAGTTAATATTGGTAATTTTTAATGTTTAAAAAGTTATTTAAGTTTTCAAATTTATTTTTATAAAATAGTTTATTGAATTATCTCAATTTTACATATTTCTATGCCTACAATCATGGCTTCTTTTTATTCTTAATATTATTAATTTGTATTTTCTCTTTTTTCTTAACCAGACTTATGGGTGATTTGTCTATTTTATTATCTTTGTCAAAGAACCAGCTTTCTTTCCTTTCCATTTTCTTTTTTAGATGTATTCTTTCCCACCACATGTCTAGATTGAATATTTAACTCATATATGTTTGATCTTAATTTTTAAAATTAATACAGTTAACACCTTAATTATATAATTAAATATCCTTATGGCTTCATCTCATAAGTTTTTATGCAGTTAATTCACTATTGTTCAGTTCTAAACATTACCGATTTCTATTGTGAATTCTTGTTTCAACTATAAGTTCCTTTTGTGAGCACTTTAAAGTTTCAAATTACACTTTTTTTGGTGTTATGTTTTAATTTTCATTTATAACTTAATTACATTTTGGTAAAAAAAAATGTGGTTTATAGAGTACTAAATCTTTGATTTTCATTGAGACTTCTTTTGTGACCAAAACATCATCATTAGAAAATAATGATGTAAAAAGAATATATGTAGCCATTTCTTTGGATGCAGAATTATATATAGTTCTATTCCTTTCTATCCCACTTCTATGCATCCTTATCCATTTTTCCTTAATTTTTCCCTAGTATTAAAATTGTAATAAGTTTGTTTTTAAATAATGTATTTGCATGCCATATTATTTATTTCTGTATTTTAAACTTACAGTTTCTTTCTTTTCTTTTTCTTTTTTTTTTTTTAGATCATCTCTTGAAAGTAGCATATGGTGGGAGTTATTTTCTTAAGCAAATCAGTTAATCTCTTTTAATGGATGGGTGAATCCTTTTCAATTATTATTATTACTGATATAGTTTTAACAACCTTTTTAAAATTTTTTTAGACTATCACTCCTTATCAGCTTTTTCTACTCCATTAGATTGATAAAGTTTTACAGATTCCCCCTTTTATTTATTTATTTTTAATTTTTTAATGTTTATTTTTATCTTTGAGAGAGCATAAGCTGGGGAGGGGCAGAGAGAGAGAGGGAGACACAGAATCTGAAGCAGGATCCAGGCTCTGAGCTGTCAACACAGAGCCCGACGTGGGGCTTGAACTCACGAACCATGAGATCATGACTTGAGCCTAAGTTGGATACTTAACTGACTGAGCCACCCAGGCACTCCAGATTCTCCCTGTTAAGTCTTTATAGATTTAGAAGCTACACATTTCTTTTAAGTTTTTATTTTACTTTATTATTTTTTCAAATTTATGTTTTGTTTAAATTCCAGTCAGTTAACATTGTATTCTATTAATTTTGGGTGCACAATGGAGTAATTCAACAGGTCCAAACAACACCTGGTGCTGATCACAATCTCACTCCTTAATCCTCATCACCTTTTTCACCCATCCCCACACCCACCTCCCTCTGGTAACCATCAGTTTGTTCTCTATAGTTAAAGTCTGTTTCTTGATTTCTCTCTCTCTCTCTCCTCTTTTTCTCTTTGCTGTTTGTTTTGCTTCTTAAATTATGCATTTGAGTGAAACTATATGGTATTTGTCTTTCTCTGACTTGTTTCACTTAGCATTATACTCTGTAGCTCCATTCATGTCGTTGCAAATGGCAAGATTTCATTCTTTCATTCTTTGTTTTTTATGACTGAATAATATTCTAGTGTGTGTGTGTGTGTGTGTGTGTGTGTGTGTGTGTGTCTTCTTTATCCATTCATCAGTTGATGGACACTTGGGCTGCTTCCATATCTTGGCTATTGTAAATAATGTTGCTATAAACATAGGTGTGTATGCCTCCCTTTGAATTTTGTTTTCTTTTTTCTTTTTGTATTTTGGGGTAAATACCGAGTAGTGTGATTGCTGGATCATAGGGTACTTGGGTAATTCTATTTTTAACTTTCTGAAGAAATTCCGTATTTTTTTCCATAGTAGCTGCACTAGTTTGCATTCCCATCAACAGTGCAAGTGTTCCTTTTTCTCCACATACTCACCAACATCTGTTGTTTTTTGCATTGTTGATTTTAGCCACTCTGACAGGTTCGAGGTAATATCTAATTATAGCTTTAATTTGCATTTCCCTGATGGTAAGTGATGATGAACAGCTTTTCATATGTCTGTTGGTCGCCTATATGTCTTCTTTGGAGAGTTGTCTGTTTATGTCTTCTGCTCATTTTTTAAATTAGATTATTTGATTTTGGGGTGTTGAGTTGTACCAGTTCTTTATATATTTTGGATACTAGCCATTTATTATATATGTTATCTCCAAATAACTTCTCCCATTCCATAGGTTGCCTTTTAGTTTTGTTGGTTGTTTCTCTTGTTGTGAAGATGATTTTATTTTGATGTAGTTCATAGTTCACTTTTGCTTTTGTTTCCACAGCCTCAGGAGACATATCTAGAAAAAAGTTGCTACTGCTAATGTCAATGAGGTTACTGCCTGTGCTCTCTTCTAGGATTTTTATTGTTTAAGGTCTCACATTTAGGTCTTCAATCCATCCTGAATTTGTTTTTGTGTATAGCACAAGAAAGTGGTCCAATTTATTTCTTTTGCATATGGTTGTCCAGTTTTCTTAACACCATTTGTTGAAGAGACAGTCTTTTTTGCATTGGATATTCCTTCCTGCTTTGTTGAAAATTCATTGACCATATAGTCATGGGTTTATTTCTGTGTTTTCTATTCTGTTCCTTGATCTATGCATCTATTTTTGTGCCAGTAGCATTCTATTGATTACTACAGCTTTGTAATACAACTTGAAGTCTGGAACTGTGATTCCTCGAGCTTTACTTTTATTTTTCAAGATTGCTTTGGCTATTTGGGGTCTTTTGTGGTTCCATACAATTTTAGAATTGTTTGTTCTAGCTCTCTGAAAAATGCCGTTGGTATTGTGAGAGGGATTGCATTAAATGTGTATATTCTTCGGGTAGTATAGACATTTAAGAAATATTTGTTCTTTGAATATATGAGTATGGCATGCTTTTCCATTTATTTGTGTCATCTTCAATTTCTTTCATCAGTGTTTTACAGTTTTCAGAGACCAGACCTTTCACATCTTGGGTTACGGTTACTCCTAGGTATCTAATTATTTTTGGTGCAATTGTAAATGAGATTGTTTTCTTAATTTCACTTTCTGCTGCTTCCTTATCAGTGTATAGAAATGCAATGGATTTATGTATATTGATTTTGTATCCTGAGACTTTCCTGAATTTGTTTTCAGTTCTAGTAGGGTTTTTTTGGTGGAGTTTTTCAGGCTTTCTATACATAGTATCATATCATCTGCAAGGAGTGAAAATTTTATTCTCCCTTACTGATTTGGATGCCTTTTGTTTATTTTTATTGTTGTCTGATTGCTATGGCTAGCTTCCAGTACTATGTTGAATAAAAGTGGTGAGAGTGGACATTCTTGTCTTTGTTCCTGACCCTAGGGGAAAAGCTGTCAGTTTTTCCCAATTTAGGATAATGTTTGCTGTGGGTTCTTTCATATATGGCCTTTATTTTGTTGAGGTGTGTTCCCTCTAAACATATTTGGTTGAGGGTTTTTTTTTTTTTTTTATCATGAATGGTTGTTGTACTCTGTCAAATGTCTTTTCTGTGTCTATTGAAGTGATCATATGGTTCTTATCCTTTCTCATCTTGATGTAATGCATCACATCGATTTATTTTTGAATATTGAACCACCATTGCAGCCCAGGAATAAATCCCACTTGATTGTGTTAAATAAATATTTTAATGTATTGTTGAATTCTGTTTGCTAGTATTTTATCGAGGATTTTTGCATCTATGTTCATAAGAGATATTGGCCTGTAGTTCTCTTTTTCTGTTGTATCTATATCTGGTTTTGTTGTCAGAGTGATCCTGGCTTCATATAATGAATCTGAAAGTTTTCCTTCAACTTTTATTTTTTGGAAAAGTTTAAGAAGAGTAGATATTAACTCTTCTCTGAATGTTTGGTAGAATTCACCTGTGAGGCCATCTAGTCTTAAACTTTAGTTTGTTGCTTTTTGATTACTGATTCAACATTTTTTGCTGGTTATCTGTCTCTTCAAAGTTTCTGTTTCTTCCTATATCAGTTTTGGTAGGTCATATGTTTCCAGGAATTTGGTAGGTCATATGTTTCCAGGAATTCCAGGAATTTCCAGAAATTTCCATTTCTTTTAGGTTGTCCACTTCATTGGCATATATTTTTTCATAATGTTCTCTTATAATTGTTTTTATTTCTCCGGTGTTGCCGGTTATTTCTCCTCTCTCATTAGGGATTTGTTTATTTGAGCCCTTTCTCTTTTGTTCTTGATATGTGTGGCTAGAGGTTTATCAATTTTACTGAGTTTTTCAAAGAAACAACTCCTGGTTTCATTGATGTGTTCTATTTTTTGTTTGTTTGTTTCTATGTCATTTATTTTTTTATTATTTTTTTATTTTTTAAATGTTTATTTATTTTTGAGAGAGAGAGACAGAGCGTGAGTTGGGGAAGAGCAGAGAGAGACAGAGACACAGAATTTGAATCAGTCTCCAGGCCCTGACCTGTCAGCACAGAGCCTCGAACTCACAAACCTGAGATCATGACCTGAGCTGAAGCCAGATGCTTAACTGGCTGAGCCACCCAGGCATCCCTCTAGTTTCTATGTCATTTATATATCCTCTAATCTTTATTATTTCCTTCCATCTGCTGGTTTTAGATTTTTTTTTTTTTTTTTTTGCTTTTTTTCTAGCTCCTTTAGGTGTAAATTTAGGTTGTTATTTGAGATTTTTCTTGCTTCTTGAGGTAGTACTGTGTTGCTGTAAACTTCCCTCTTAGAACCACTTTTGCTGAATCCCAAAGGTTTTGGACGGTTGTGTTGTCATTTTCATTTGTTTCCATATACTTTTTAATTTCTTCTTTGATTTCCTGGTTGAACCGTTCATTGTTTTGTAACAAATTATTTAATCTCCATGTATTTGTGGTCTTTCCAGATCTTTTCTTGTGGTTAACTTCTAGTTTCAAAGTGTTGTGGTCAAGGAAAGATTCATGGTATGACTTTGATATTCTTGAATTTGTTGAGGCTTGTTTTGTGGGATAATATATGATCTATTCTGGGTAATGTTTTGTGTGCATTGAATCAATATGTATTCTGCTGTTTTAGGATGGAGTGTTCTGAATATATCTGTTAAATCCATCTAATCCAGTGTGTCATTTGAAGCCATTGTTTCCTTGTTGATTTTCTATTTAGATGATCTCTCTATTGATGTAAGTGGGATGTTACAGTCCCCTAATATCATTGTATTATTATCAATTAGTTCCTTTATGCTTGTTATTAACTGTTTTATATATTTGGGTGTTCTTATGTTGGGTGCATAAATATTTAGAATTTTTATATCTTCTTGTTGGATTATCTCCTTTATTATTATGTAGAGTCCTTCTTTATCTCTTGTTACAGTCTGTTTTAAATTCTATTTTGTCTGATGTAAGTATTGCTATTCTGGTTTTCTTTGACAGCCATTTGCATGATAGATATTTCTTCATCCCCTCACTTTCAAACTATAGGTATCTTTACACCTAAAATGAATTTCTCATAGGCAGCATATAGATGGATTTGGTTTTTTATCCACTCTCTTACCCTATGTCTTTTGATTGGAGAATTTAGTCTATTTATATTCAAAGTAATTATTGATAGAAATGTGTTTGTTGTCATTTTATTATTTGTTTTATGGTTGTTTCTGAACATTTTCTGTGATCCATTCTTATCTTTACCTCTTTCATGGTTTGCTGATTTTCTTTTGTAATATATTTGTGTTTCTTTCCCTTCATTCTTTGTATATTTATTAGTGTTTTTGATATATGGTTACCATTAAGTTTGTATATAACTTCTGCACATAGCAGTCTTTTTTTTTTTTTTTTTTTTTTTTACACATAGCGGTCTATATTAAGTTGATGGTCATTTCAGTTTGAACCCATTCTTTTCTCTTTTCCTCCCCATGTTTTAGCTGTATGTTTTTATATACAATATCATTTTTTATGAATTCCTTGACTGATTTTTGACAGAAGTATTTATTTTTACTGATTTTGTGATTCTCTCTCTCTCTTTTAACTTTTGTCATTTCTACCTTTATACTGTTACATTTGGTCTTTCTTTTCCACTCAAAGAGTTCACTTCAGTATTTCTTGCAGGGCTGGCTTAGTGTCATGATTTCCTTTAATTTTTGTTTATCTGGGAAACTCTTTATCTCTCCTTATATTCTGAATAATAGCCTTGCTGGATAGAATATTCTTGGCTGCAGATTTTTCCCATTCAACACTTTGAATATATCATGACACTCCCTTCTGGCTTGCAAAATTTTTGTTGAAAAATCTCTTATGGGTTTTCCCTTGTAAGTTACTTTATTCTTTGTTTAAAAAAATTTGCATTTATTTATTTTTGAGAGACAGAGAGAGATAGAGCACAAGTCAGGGAGGGACAGAGAGAGAAGGAGACACAGAATCTGAAGCAGGCTGCAGGTTCTGAACTGTCAGGACAGAGTCCAATGCAGGGCTTGAACCCATGAACCATGAGATCATGACCTGAGCTGAAGTTAGACGCTTAACTGACTGAGCCACCCAGGTGCCCCTATTCTTTTGTCTGGTTTTAAAAAATTTGTTTATCACTATAATTTACCAATTTAACTACAGTATGTCTTGGTGTGTGTCTGCTTTTGTTGATCTTGATGGGAGTTCTTTGTGCCTCCAGGATCTGGATATGTGTTTCCTTCCCTAAATTAGGGAAGTTTTCAGCTATTATTTCTTCAAATAAATTTCCTGTCCCCTTTTCTTTATCATTTTGGGTCTCGTATAATAAAAAAGTTATTAGAGTTGATAGAGTCACTGAGTTCCCCATGTCTGTTCTTGTGTTGCATAATCCTTTTCCTCTCTTGTGCTAAGCTTGATTACTTTCCGTTACTTTGTCTCCTAGGTCCATAAGTCATTCCTCTGCTTCTTGCATCCTGATGCTTTTTCTATCAAGCGTGTTTCTCATTTCATTTATCGAGCTCTTTATCTCTTATATATTATTCCTTATCTCTGTTTTAAGAGTCTCAGTCATGCCTTCACTCTTTTCTCAATTTCAGTGAGTATCCTTATGATCATTGCTTTACATTTTTTTTAACCAGGAATGTTACTTATATCTGTTTTGCCTAAATCTCTGGCCATGTCCATGTCCTGTTCTTTCATTTGGGATAAATTTCTGTCTTCATGTTTTGTCTGCTTCTCTGTGTATGTTTCTTTGTGTTGGGAAAGTCAACTATGTCTTCTGCTCTTGAAAGTAGTGAGTTTATGAAGAAGAGGTCCTGGAGTGCGTTGCAGTACAGTGTCCCCTGTTCACCAGAACCTGCCAGTTCAGGAGAGTATCCTGTGTGTGTTGCTTATACCCTGCTGTTGTGTCTGAGTTACTTTTCCTTTCAGTGCAATTGTCTGCACTGACTTTCTGTCTGTTGTGTGCTGTACTTGCTCTCTGTGGTTTTAATAGAACCTATCCAGGCAAGTTTTGGGGTGGTGTGCTCACCAGGAACTTGAAGCAGGTTGGCACTATTAGCAAATTTGTACTGGGCCACTAGTCCTATAACAGATTCTCCAAAGTGATGTGGTGGCTGGGGGATGTGCACCCAAGTGACCAGAGGCATGAGGTTCAGTGTGGTGCAAGGTGATGGCTGAGTGTGGCTGGGACCAGGTGGTTGGTCACCATGCAGAGTCTGATGCAGCACCTGTTGGCAGCTGTGCATCTGATGCCAGGTGGGATGCACAGGCAACTTCAACAAAAATTTTTTTGAGCCCATGGCTAAGACTAGTAGACTTGGAGTGGACAATTCTTCAGGAGAACTCATGGGCATAGTGTGCTGTTAGTAGTTTAGGTACCAAGTGTCTCTGCAGTGCCACGTCCTGCAGTAGCTCTGTGTTTATGTTGGGGGCAGGGGTAGAGGAGGAAAATGGTCCTGCCAGTTCCCTCATTTTCAAGGAAGTTCCCGAACACACTCTGAAATCAGTATGAATATATCTGTCTCCTGTTTGCCCCTCACATTATGCATACTGCCCTTTTTACGTTGCCTTTCTGTGCAGTCTGCTATCTCTTTAGGGGCAGAGACCTGGCTATTGTTTGCCCTCCTGGCTTATTCAGTGCTGAGTCAGCTGACTTTTAAAGCTCCAGGCTCCAAGTCCAACTAGTTTTAAAAACTCACAGAATTCAGCCCCTCTGACTTTTAAAGCCCAGGGGATTAGTCTGCCCTCTGTGAGTTTCCTGGTGTGAGGGCCCATTTCTCTGCCCTATCCAGGTGGACAGCTCCCCCTCTCTTGCAGGAAGCCTCTCCATGCTTTTCTGATCTTCCTAAACTTTTAGATGCAGCTTCTTCTCTATATTTAGTTGTGGAATTTGTTCTGCCACTCTTCGGATCAGTCTCTGGTTTATTGATATAAATGTGGGTTGGAGTGAGGTCAGAGTCTCCTTACTCTGCCCTCTTCCCAAGCTCCATCTTGGAAGCTACACATTTGGTTTCTATTCTTTAGTTATTCTTAACTTGTAAACCAACATCTTTTTAGTTATAAATTTTTCTAACATAGCATTTCTATCCTGCCTCTGAATGTGACGTGGTCCTTAGCACATATAAACTATCTGTAAAATATTCTATCCATCTTGTATTTGTTTCTTGTTTCCTTTAAAAACAAGGTTTTGTTTTTCTGTTTAATATTTGTATTTACCAAAACATTTTATCTTTTTCTCTGGTCACCTTTCAGTTTTCCTTCATTTTGCCACATTTCACTTACCCTTTTTCCCCCTTTTCTTGAATTAATCATTTAATATTTTTTATTAATTAAAAAATATTTTTAAATGAGGGTCTGTGGGTACTTTTAATTTTTCTATGTCTTGAATCTTGAGTTATAGTTTATCTGGGTATGAAATTTGCGGTTGAGATTTACTAATTTTTCTCAAGTTGAAGATATAATTTCATTGTCTCTGTCATCTATTGTTGTTGAGAAGTTCCACTGTAATTTTAAATGTAATTCCTTTATAGATAATCTGTTTTCTCTCTTGTAGCTGTAAACATTTTCTTTTTATTCTTCATGTTCTTCAGAGTTTTACTCTGATGTTTCTGGGAATGGCTTTACCATTATTTACCCTGATTGGTACGTGGAATGTACTTTCCACCTGAATATTAGTCTGATGTCTTTCTTCAAATTTGGACAATTTTAAATTCTGGATAGTGCTTCCACTTCCTTGTCTGAGAACTTCTGTTGGGTATTTAGAGCTGCTCAAGTCATTCTCTGTGTATCTCAATTGCATAAAATCTCTCTGTGGTACATTCCTTGCAATGCACCACTTCTCTATGTCAGGGCTAGAAATATCGCATTTACTGAGTTTTTTTCAACTCAATGCTTTTATATTATTCATTTATTTCTATTCAAAAATTTTTCAGTCTTTTAAAATGGAAGTTATTCATTTATCTTATTGGACAAGTCAAATATCTATTTTAAAGTTTGGCACATGACTCCCACAAACTTAGTTTCCTATGGGACATATTCATGTTCTGAACGTTGATTTTGTTGGCTGTCTACCTCAGTATTAGATTTCTTCCTCTGTTTTGGAATTTTGCTTTGCAGGCTTATTTTGTGTGGGAGGCTTTTGTTTTTGTTTTTCTTTTTTCTGTTTCCTTTTGTGCTTACCCTTCCTAGGCCAGTGGTTTTGTGGTTCCCTTTGCCCAGCTGCTCAGGACTCCCTGCTCTAAACCTGGCTTTAGAGGACTCCTGTCCCACAGTGGTACTGGGGACAGTATCATGGCTTACTTCCTGACTTGACTGGGGACTTCATTTCTATGTTCTGTTTTCTTCCTGGACTTGTAGCTTGCTAAAAATTCTAGCCCCCAGGGGATGGTTAGCTACAAATTTTAGTTTATTTACTTTCTTTTTTGAACCTTATTGGGAGTGGGGGTGGGAGTTATTAAGTAATTCTAGCCTGGATCCCTATTTTTGAGTGGAGGAATTTTATCCTCTTTACCCCACTGGACCCAAACTGTAGGCTGCTATGGCCTCCTTCTAGAATGGGTATCTTACAGGCCCTGGCCTCAGCAGAGCAAGAAAAACTTGTGTTTCTCTTCTGTTTCTGGATAATATAGAGATTTATCCTGTTTTTAGATCCTTATTAATGCCTTTAGTTTTCTATTTTTCTATATTATCTATTTCTTATCTGTGTTTGGATTGAGAGAGGTGTGTCCCATTAATGAGTCTTAATTAGGGAATCAATGGATAGACTTATGTTTTAAAAAGAGCCTTTGGGGCGCCTGGGTGGCGCAGTCGGTTAAGCGTCCGACTTCAGCCAGGTCACGATCTCGCGGTCCGTGAGTTCGAGCCCCGCGTCAGGCTCTGGGCTGATGGCTCGGAGCCTGGAGCCTGTTTCCGATTCTGTGTCTCCCTCTCTCTCTGCCCCTCCCCCGTTCATGCTCTGTCTCTCTCTGTCCCAAAAATAAATAAAAAACGTTGAAAAAAAAAAAAAAAATTAAAAAAAAAAAAAAAAAAAAAAAAAAAAGAAAAAAAAAAAAATAAAAAAAAAATAAAAAGAGCCTTTGGTCATTGTGTAAAACAGTTTGAGGGCCACAGCTGGAAGGCAGGGAGGCAGGTTATATGGCTATTTTATAGTTCAAGTGAGGTGACCTTAACTTGGACTTGGGGCATAGCAGTGGAAACAAGAGAAGGTCATTGATGCAATTTACATATAGCTGCTAGAAACCACAGGCGTTTTTCATCAAATGAAATGGAGTAGTGTCTCCCTCCAGATATTCCTATGTTGGTATTGCAAATTCCCACGAGAGCTTTTCCAGGTGTTACCCCTCTCATTTTGCTCTTATTACATTGTTTTTTAATTCTTCACTTTTTATTTTAAAATATCCCTTCCACATCCTTCCTCTTCACTGTTTTTCTATCCCACATCCCATTCCAGTGCTCACAGTTGCCAGCAGAGTCCAGGGTATGTGTTCAGGAAGAGGACCTGGGCAGGGGTCAGACTGGGGAGGGGCCCTAGGTGGCTGCTGAGTCTCTTCTCCTGGGCTTGGGAGGGTTGTGAGATTCTTCTCAGCCTCCCAGCCCCTCCTCCCATACCACCTCCAAGCTTCCTCTACTGTCTAAAGTCAAGTGGGCTTCTGAGCTGCTGCTGAAGGCAGGGGTGGCTCACAAGCACAGAAGAGAAACTTTCTAGAGGCTCTTCCTCCCTATTCTCAATCTTTCTAAAGGCTCCCTATTTGAATAATGGCGAATTTCTCACTCTTTCAATGTGATCTCAATTTCCTATTCAAGTGTCTTCCTAAATAAATCTATCCTGTATGAACTCTATCCCCATCCAATGGCTTCAAAGCAGCTACAGCTGTTGCATTTGGGGAGGGGTAAAATGTAGAGGTAGGTGAATCCTGTGTAAAATTAAATTGTGGCAACAAAGGACCCAAAACCATTTATATCTGTTTATAGACTCTGAGAAAGGATGAACTAAGTAGGGGGGAAATTTGGTACAAAAAGGTGGCATTACATTGTCCCCTCTAATTTACTACAACATCCCAAGTATTTACCAGGTCTTTCAGATCAATCCCTTGTTTTGGACTGGCTTTGGTAAGTTAAACTAGTAAGCATTTAGTAGAGTGATAGGAGATCTAATTTTTTCTCATGAAATCTGGGGAACTGGTTAGGTAATAAATAATAATAATAATAATGATAATGATAACAAATTCAACCACTGAAACATGGAACAAGAACTACCCTTGTATTTGTGTCTATTGGCACCAACATGAAGAGATTCTGTGAGAAGCTCTCATGGTGCTTTCTGTTCCTTCCTCAACATTTTCATTCAGATAAAATCAGAGTGCCAGGTGAGAATGAAGGGAAAGGAAAATCATAAAGGGCCACAGTGAAGTCTGAGGGACAGAGGAACATGGAGGAAGGGAGTTGATAGACTGACATATTTGCTTGTTTATTCAAAAGACATCCCTTTAATGCTTAGTCCATGCCAGTGTTGTACAAAGTATGAGGATGTGATGTGAGCAGAGAAAGCCCTCTGCTTCCAGGACAGGCCCCAAGACAGATATATATTTGTCTGTGGTGGATACATCTAGGACAGGGAATTAAAAACAACATGTGCCCTCTGAAGGTGAGGAAGGTTTGTGGGCTGGTTGGAACACTGTTTCCCAGGTCAGTGGTTCAGCTGCCTGGGAACACAGACTGTCCCTTCCAGGTGTCTCCTTCCCAAGTGCTTCTCAGCCCGGAATTCAGGGAGGAGGCACATTTTGGTTCTGAGCCAAAAGTGGGGAGCAACATTTCTCAGAATTATGTTTCAGACCTGGCAAAGCTTCCACACTGATGACCAAAATCAACTTCTCTTGGAGGCATTTCTTTTCTGCTTTTCTCTCTTACAGGTAGGAAAAGAATAAGAATGGGGAGGGAGGGCAAAGAAAGTCATGATGCTGAGGCCGACTGGAGGGTAGTTTTCAATGTCAGGCACTGAAAACTTTTTTGAGCCCTAGCCGGTGCCCAGGGTTTTCCTGACATTCATACAGATGACAGGCCTTCTCTAGAAGTTAATGCTAACTGGGCTATAAGAACGCTGACAGAAAAAATATAAAAGCACGAGCAGCATTACAGCAAAATCAGTGCTCAGTCACTCAGGTGACTGAGTCAGAGCAATCACAAGAAGGGCATTGTAGAAATAACTTTTACTGTATCTATGCCTCCCTCCTCAATATCACCCCTTGTGGCTATGAATACCTTTGAGATTTTGTGTGTAATTCTTATAATTTTGGTACAAGGACTTATTAGACTGTGCAGGTCATTTGAAACCGTCAGGTCCCAGTTAATTTGGATACTCTGCTAAACACGATTACTGTCCGTGTGAGTTAGGCTTCCAGGGAGAATATTGAACAATGGGAATGTCGTTTATCTGTAAGTAATGTCAAGCCTGTAATGAGAATGCATTTTATTGGGTGAGGAAAGAGCTCTTGCCCTTGGCTCAACAAGAAGTCATACTAAACTGCAGCCCCCCCTGGGGTCACTGGACAGAAAGGGTCTTTCTTCACTTGGGTGTCCATTGACCAGGGTGCCCATTGCATGTGCAGCTAGGACCCTTCGAACACTGAATGGGCTCATCATCCCCAGGCTTTCACTGGTTTTCTCTTTAGCTGCACACCCCTGCACAGTTCATTACTGAGGTGAGGAGAAAATGCCAGCTTCCATGGAAATTGTGGAAATGCTATCAGACATTAAGGGTTAATGAATGTGAACAGGTGTGCGATTAGATGCAGCTGAGAATAACAAGGCTCAGCTGCTTGGCTCCTTGGTGCTTATTATAGTCTATCTTTAAAGCTGCTAAAAGAAAGCAAGGGATTCTGTTGCTCAGGTGATTTTTCTAAAACAATTTTTTCTTTTTCACTAAGCATTTTCTTTTTTGCCCATGTAGCTAATAATCTCATTTCTTGGTGGCTCTTCCCTCAGAATTGGTTTCATCATTGGCAGCTCCAGAAGGTTGACTTGCTCACACACAAGTCTCTGCATTGTGAATCCAGAGTGTATGGTAATTGGCAACAGTAAAAACTGGCCCTACCAGCCAGAAGTAATTTACAATCTCATGTTTCTAATCAGTGCTTTATAAGGAAAAGCTTGCACAAATGGTAGAAACTTTTCATAAGTCTTGTCTCTTTCAACAGAAGACACTATATTTTAGTCTCAGAACTTTATTGTACTCTTTTTTGAGTGTTGTTGCTAACATTGGAATTCCTTCCAGTCATCCATTGGATGACATTGTCCAATTTCTTTTCATCATGTGCATGACACCAAAAGTAAAGAGTTGAAGGCTCCCAGAGATTGCCCCCTCCCAATAGGGGCCCATCCATGAACAATGTCTGATGGGATATGGAATGTGGAAAAACACAGCTTTTGTTTTTGGGTATATTTAATTAACCAAAGGTGACAAAGTCTATGTCATATACACAGTGCTAAGGATTGATTGGACACATAGGAAACTAATTCTTCTCTCAAAGAAATTGTATTTGGAGGGGGGAGACCAGGCCCTATTATGTAATGAATCCTAAATATTTTTCATCATATTACCCTTGTTTTAAAACTATGGAGTCAGAACAAGATTTGGTTTCCCATTGATGACATACCTGGAGCTCAATCTGGGCTCTGGCTCCATTAGCAGATTTAGACACCTAGTTGGCAGTTTCTGCTGTGGGAATTGTCAGCTCTTGCATCTTGGGTTTGAGCTACTCAAATTCACGCCATAAAGGGAGACCAAAAAACTTGATACTGAATATTCACTTATGGTGAGAAACCAAAGTTCAAAGAAGACTGGGATATTACTTATAACAGCATCACATACAGACATTCCTATAGCTGGGTTCGTTGTGGGAAAAGATGCAAACAGCATGTCTTGCATTTCTCAAAAGGCAAGATGTCTCCTATGGTGTTCAGAACTCTCCTGAACACATTGTAGGTTGAAACCTATATTCAACATTCATGACAGGAGGGGAGAAGTGAGGAGGGGCTCTCAGGGAGCTGAATGTTAGATTCTGGAAAATGTCCCTGACCACAGTGGTAGCTTTCCACAGCTGCAACTGGATGAACTTTTAATTATCCATTTCAGGGAAGCAGGAAGGAGAGGTTCTGGAAGCTCACTCCAAACCCTCTTAACTGCCCATATTTCTCCCAACCTCCTTGGTATGGTAGAAAATCTTCCGAAATTAGACTGAAATTTTAAAATGCAAATACTGGGGGCACCTGGGTGGCTCTGTTAGTTAAGTTTCTGAATTTGGCTCAAGTCATGATCTTGCAGTTTGTGAATTTGAGCCCATGTGGGGCTCTGTGCTGACAGCTCAGAGCCTGGAGCTTGCTTCAGATTCTGTGTCTCCCTCACTCTCTGCTCCTCCCCTATTAGTGCTTTTTCTCTCTTTCTCTAAAAAATAAATAAATGTAACAAAATGTAAACACTGGTTGAGGTGACACACTGAAATTTATCCCCAATAAATTAGGATCACACTACTGGTCAAGTACAAATGAGTGATAACAGACTTGCTTTTTAAACTTTCATCTAGGGAGAGGTAGAGGGAGGGAATTCAGGGTAACTCTGGGAATCTGAATGCAGGGAGAAGGATTACCAAGAGGAGAAGCAGAAGAGAAACCTTATATCTGAAATGATGGTGATAGAAACATCGATTGGTTTACTATGTACTAGGCACATACTAAGTACTCAATTCTGTTCAGTCCTAACAATACTATGAAGTAGGGATTATTCACTCCCATTCTACAGATGAGGAAGCAGAGGTTTCAGAAGCCACACAGTGAAAATCCTCAGATTTCCAGGAGGCTCTGTGGACCTTTGTGGCATAGCTTCAAGAGTTTATAATTTGCTTTTTTGTTTCTTCTCATTCAGGTACTTTGATACAAAGAAAGTTTTGTACTCAAAGCACCATTAGCTGAGATTTTCCTTTGTATTCAAAAAGCCGAGTTCCTAGCAAGAGTTTAGAGCAGTGATGCTAAGTACCCGAAGAGAGTTGCTGGATGGAATGTAGACATCAGGGAGACAGGCCTAGGCCAACATTCCTGGGAAGCTCCCAGAAGGGCCAAGCTGTGGGTAGGGTCTTGGGGAGAAGAAAGAGGACAGAGGCATCCACATTTGGAAAATGGGGAGGATAAATAGGTTGCAAAAATATTAGAAATATAAAAAAAAACATAAAGAAATTCATTGGTCCCTTGATGGGAGTAAAGATGAAAGAAAAGAGGGAATTACAGTGATGGAGATTCTGGTATTGGTCAACTAGAGAATGATTCTACTGTCTCTTCTGACTGGAGTCAGATTTGAGCTCTAACTCTGTCCTTGGATCATTACCACCTGTCTCTCTCACACCCTTGGGTACTCTTTATCCATTACTTGCTCTACTTTTCTCCTCAGCATCATCATGCTATCTGATAGACTTATTTTGTTTTTGTGTCCAAGATTGTAAAGTCCCAGGGTGGGGATATTTGACATCTTGGGTTTTTTTTTGGCTATATCCCTAGAATTTAGAGCAAAAAAGAACTAAGTGTTCTGTTTCTGTCTCTCATATATATAGATATAGATAGATATAGATATAGATAGATGATATAGATATAGATATAGATATAGATATAGATATAGATAGATATAGATAGATATATATCCTTAATGTAGATATGTATATGTAAATATATACACATCTATCTCCAGAGCATTGAATCATATTTTATATTTTATATATTTTTTAATTTTTGAAGAAAGGAGGAAATTTACTACAAGTGGTAAATAGATAGTTTATTGTATTAATCAGAAATATTTCCAAATCAATATTTAGGAATAAGGGGAAATAAAAAGACCCGGAGAATAGAAAGACCTGACAAGTTTGTGTAAGTCTTGCATGTCTGGGGCTGCCTGGGAAGAAGGGAGTCAGGGGATTTCATCAATGTTTCTGGCACAGATGCCTGGGGGCAAGAATCCTAAGGACCCTGGTGACTGGAAGGTGAAGAGCTGGTACTGAATCTTGCAGCTGGTGCCTTGTTGCTAGATAAGGAGTGGGGCGTGGGCAAAATTAGTCATATCACCAAGCCTTGATAGAATGATGGAAAAGAAATACTCTAGGAACATGATTCTGCCAGTCCCTAGAAGAACATAAATTAAGATCTTCGATAAGGAGAAATTAAGAAGGTTTTATGTCTCCTTAAATCTCCTTGTACTGAATTAAAACTACAGAGAAAAGCTTTTAGTGCAAATAAGCCCTACATTTACATGTACTCTTAGTATACTTTGGTGATTTATTTTTTTATCTCTCTTATTTTCTGGTAAATACATTTGGAATTATACATTTCATCTTTAGTATTACATTTGTTTTATCACATGCATATTGACACAAGCATTTTTATTATTCAGTTTTAAGTATTTTCAAATTTCACATAACTTCTTCAAATAAGATATATTTAGTGGTGTTTTTGTTTCTAGACATATGGTCTTAAAATTTTTTTTTAGCTAGCATTTTTTATCAATGATTTCCATTTCTACTTTGTTGTGATAAACAAACATGGTCTATACTGTTTTTTCCTGCAATTTATTGAGGAGTGCTATGTGGTCTGTTACTGGTCAGGTTTTATAAATACCATATGTATGTTTAAAAAATCATTTTTATGTTTGGTAGGTATGATTTTTCATGTCTAATATTTCAAGCTTATTAGTCACACTGTTTAGATATTCTATATGCTAATTTTTGACAGCTTGATTTATCACTATAAGGATTCTGTTCAATCTCTTTGATAAGCTATAATGTCAGATGCATATAAGTTAATGATCCATTTTTATCTCTATATTTCAACCTTTGTATTTATTTAATTATTTATTTAAAAACTTTTTTATTAACATTTATTCATTTTTTGAGAGTGAGAGAGACAGAGCGTGAGCAGGGGAGGGGCAGAGAGAGAAAGGGAGACGCAGAATCTGAAGCAGGCTCCAGGCTCCAAGCTGTCAGCACAGAGCCTGACATGGGGCTCCAACACATGAACTGTGAGATCATGACCTGAACTGAAGTCAGATGCTTAACTGACTGAGCCACCCAGGCACCCCTATCTACTTACTTATTTTTAAGTTATTATTTAAATTCCAAGTAGTTAACATCCAGTGCAATTCTAGTTTGAGGTGTACAATATAGCTGATTCAAAACTTGCACTCCTTAATCCCCTTCATCTGTTTCATTCATCCCACCCTGCTCCCACCCCTCTGATAACCATCAGTTTGTTCTCTATAGTTAAGACTCTGTTTCTTGGTTTGTCTCTCTCTTACTTTCTCTTTTTTTCCTTTGCATATTTATTTTGTTTTTTTAAATTCTACATATAAGTGAAATCATATGGTATTTTTCTTTCTCTGACTTATTTCACTTAGCACAATACTCTCTAGTTCCATCCACATTGTTGCAAATGGTAAGATTTCATTCTTTTTATGGCTGAATAATATTCTGTTGTATATCTATCCCACCTCTTCTTTATCTGCTCATCAGTCAATGGACACTTCGACTGTTTCCATAATTTGGCTCCTTTAGATAATGCTGCTTTAACCATTGGGGGTGCATGTATCCCTTTGAATTAGTATTTTTGTATTCCTTAGGTAAACAGTGAGTAGTACAATTGCTGGATCACAGGGTAGTTCTATTTTTCTTTTTTCTGAGGAAACTTCATAGTGTTTTCCAGTGTGGCTGCACTATTTTCAACCTTTGTATTCTTAAGATTTAAATGGAGAATATAGTTGTCCTCTCTCTTTAACCCAATCTGAGCTACAAGGTTTTAATTGGTGAGCTGATTTCAATGTAATAGCTTATGTATTTTTATATTTATGTATTAATTACAGTAACAAACAATTTTGTAGTGACTACTCATCCCAGTCATGGTTCCAACAACTTCATAGATGTAATACACTTAATCCTCACATTAACCTTATGAAGTAGATGAAATCTTTTTATAAATGAGGAAACTGAGGCACAGTTAGGTTAAGGAAATTACTCAGAGTTACACAACAAGGAAATGATACAGCTAGAAGCCAGGATACAAGCTCAGGGAATCTGGTTCTGGCTTCACATTTCTAACCATTATGCCATGGTGCCTCTGGGTTATAATTAGAGTTTGATTAGGACCTCTCTCTTATTCATGTTTTTTACTTATCTATTATTTTGTTTATTATTTCCTCCTTTAATGCTTTCCAGTCTTTGATCAATTTTGCTTTCTAGTTTGATGGCTGTATATCATATCTACCTGTCTTTAGTACCTTTTGTGTTGAACCTAGGGTAAAAACAGAAGCTATGTTAGTTTGTCAGGTAGGGATCTACAGGGCAACTTGAGCTTGACCTCCTCTTCCATCTAATTTCTGCAACTCTTCAATATCAACCCTCTAGTGTCATTGGTTTTAGTCTCTAGAACCCTCTGCTCCATTTTCCACATGTCTTTTTTGTCTGTTACTTTTTTGTCTCTTGTCACCTGGAATTTCCTCTTCTCTCTTTTTCAATATTCAAATTCTACCCAGTTTTCAAATGCTTAGCTCCGATTTCTTGTTTTCTGTAGTCTTCCTTGACTTTATATGACAGGGTTCTTAGATTCCTTCTAGCTAGTCTAAGCAAGAAGATTTATTCATGTGTATTAAATAGCTTACAGAATCCCCAGGGGGTGTGAAAACCAGGTCTGGATGCTACACTGCTGGTAACCACCCCAGTCAGGAGATGTAAGAAGGTAGTGAAAATTCCACTGCCACAACCTCATGTCTCTTTGCATCTATGATAATAGGGAAGGGACACAAGAACTTCAACCAGTGTTACCACAGAAGCCCACACTTATGCTACTGCATTAGTAAGAATAGCCCAGCTGTATATGTGATTGCCTCTACAGAGGACAGACTTCTTACGTTGGTGCAGCTCTTAGGCAGCACCTAGACTATCTCCAGAGCCCACAGCTCCAAAGTAGTCTGAGAAATGCAGATTGTAGCTTTGGCTTGGTGTTCTAGAAGGCATTTGGAAAGAGTTGGGGAAGTAAACACATATCTGCTATTATTTGACTATTTTGATCCTATATGATTTCTGCCTACTGTGAACTCCCAGAGATCTTATGCTCTGGGAGCATAAGCTTTAATGCATTTTTTTTACCTATGTTTTTTGGTTTCTAGTAAAGCTTACTTGTTGTATTCTTTTAACTAGGCTGTTGAAAAAGTATTTGAGGACTTTTTGAACTTCAGAGTACCCAGAAAAGTATCACATAAACAATAAATCTTTGTTGATTCAATAATGTAATTTCTAGAGACTGAGTTTCTAAAACTGTGCTCTGTTTTAAGAATTTTTTTTGTAGGCAAAAATAGGAATTTATAAATCTGAGCACACATATCAAGAATGTGATTATTTGCTTTACAGGAGAATTCTTCATTTTAACAAAACATTTTAAAAGGTTTAGTGCAGGTTTTATTTTTTAAAATGCATGCTTAGAGGACTTAAGATATAAAATGTGTGGCCATTATTTACAGAAAATCATATTACAGGTGACATATAAGTAATGCTTCCAACACCATGTACCATTTGAATATTTAGTAAAAAATTAGAACCGACAGAAGACCACATGTCTCCAACTCTGACAATAATATATCTGACAAAATTGAAACAGTAATTTAGAATGGCCTGATAACATAAAACCATCTTAAAGATAATTCCTTATATTATCTACAGCATGTTCATGTCTGACCTCTGAAACAAATTTCAACATAGTTTATCTGGGTATTTATTTAATGTGATGATTTCTACACATTGTTTTGGCTTTTATGTGGCTCTGTATTTATCATACATGCAACATACAGAAAAGATATGTACTAAGATTTGTCTCTTTCCCACTCTCCCATTGTCTCTGCCATTGTCCTACTTTAGGCTCTCTCTCTCTCTTTCTTTTTGTCTTTGTTTTTTTTTTTCTTTTTACAATTTGGACAAATGTGATAGTCTCTTATGTCTCTTTGTTTCCAGTCTTTCCCCCCTTTCTCTGTTTGGGAATGCTTTTGACTACAAGCAGTAGAAAAACTTGGCCTAAACGGATTTAAACAAAGGAAAATTTATTATGTCAAATAACTGGGAGTCCAAAGGTAGAACTGGCTCAAGATATAGTATTATCAGTAGGTGAGTGATTGCATGAAGAACCCAGGCTTGCTCTGTCCTCCTACTCTGTCCTCAGAACCAGCTTCACTGTGGTGCTGTCTGTGGTGGCTCCTGGCAATGGGAATTGCGTGTGTGTGTGTGTGTGTGTGTGTGTGTGAGAGAGAGAGAGAGAGAGATAAACAGACACAGACACAGTGAGTTCCCTTAAACATGCAATATGCACCATTCTCTTCAGGCTGATTGGCTAAGACTGAGTCTCTTGAAAATTCCTGGAAAGAACAGTGGTCAAGGGAATGCAATCTATTGACTAGCTTAGACTTACCCTGTGGAAGGGCAAAGACAGCAGTCTCTACAAGAATCAGATGGAACACTTGATTCCAAAAGAATTGAATAAACCAGCAAAATACTGAGGTGGGGGCAGGGTTAAAGGGGCCAGTAAAGAACAGCAAAGCTCCTGGGGGCTAGTAATTTTGGGAATTAGTACCTCCCTTAAGCCTGAGGTGCAAGGGGAGGGAAGAGTGTTCCTGAAACACAAGGATAGTTATAGCTGTGGAGAGTCCAGTAGAGAGGAGCCTTGGTCCAGCTGCTAGGGCCTCCCAAGGCTGATCCCAAACAGAAGCCAAAGGGCAAAGAAGGCCATATGATGCACAGAACAGAGTGAGAAAGAAAGGAATGAGACTAGTTCTGGAGGTACAAATGCAGACTAACTGTTACATCAATGGAATATAATCTGATAGATTTTATATATATATATATATATATATATATATATATATATATATATATATCTGAAAAAGAAGGGGGAAATGGGAATCAGGTGGCAACCTCTGTGTCCATCACGCCCTGGAATAAGGATTTCATTCTATGCAACAGCCTTCATCAACATCCAGAAGAGCACTGGACTGAGGCCTGGTATGTAGGACTTGTTCTACCCTATAGTTGCTGCATGACCTTGAGCAAATCTCTTACTTTAATGAGCCTATTTCCTCACTTATAAAATGGAGACCAAAAAAAAAAAAAATCACTTTTTAGGGATGTTTTAAGCCACAAATGCAATAATTATAAATTTCTCATACCCATTTCCAGGTTCTTAATTCTCCCCATCCAGCCCCTGAATTGCCCCAATCTGGTATCCCAGCTTAGTCTTTTACTGTGGACTGTCTTCACTCATGGCCTGACACCGTGACCATGGCCCATCACCACCAGCCCCTGCGGCCTTTGGAGAGCTCTCCCTCCCCTCACTTGACTTCCAGTGTACACTTTGCCTTCCTTCTCTCAACTGCAACTGTGCTTAGGCTCACACATTGGGGAATGAAGAAATTTGTATAAAACAAAGGGATTTCTTTTTACCAGATGTGAGATGTTACTTTACTTGAACATCAAGTCTAGTTACAACATTTCTGGAACACAAAACAAAATGAATTTCAAGCCAATAAATTTTTAAAAACTAGTAATTGTCACTGCAAAATGCCTACAAAGACTGACACTATTTGATATTTTAGTTTCAATTTGGTATCTTATCTTCACAGTGGCCAAGACCTCGTTGATGTGGTTCTGGCTGGGTCCTGCACTACTAACTCTCCCAAGACCCCAGCCTTCCTCCAGTGGGTGTGCAATCCTCTCCCCTTCTCCATTATTGTCAAATCATGTGCCTGCCTTCTCTGATCTTGCTTGTTGTAGAGAAATAACTCTATTTAGAGACTGTCAGTCTGTATATAATTTTTATAAAACTGGATGGTAGTACAGAACTAAAGTCTCAGTCTTCTGCTTTAGTCTAAGACTTAAAAAATGAAGCAGAAATAAAAGATTCCAAAACTATGAAATATTTGAATAAAGCTCTCTACTCTGACCCCTCTGTCTTCCAACTAAATACCCAGTAAACAGACCAAGTGAACCTTGTCAGACAGCTTGAATATCCCTTATCCCTGCAGTACTGAATCTAAGGAGAGCTGCATAATGCATTTACATAATTGCACAAATTAGAGATACCTCAGAATGAAAGGTTTCCTGGTGATTCTTCTCTGCCCTTTCATTTGCTGGTTACAAAATTACCAGCTCTCCTGCAGAGCCACAACATCTCCTCTCCCTGGGCCGAGTTCAATGAACAATTGCCCTGCTCCCGTCTGGAAATGGCTATCCTGAGACACCTGAATAGGTGACATTTCCTGGGAAAACCCGAGCTCCAGGGGCTGGCGAGGCCAGCCACTAGGCCTGGGCCAGCCACACCTCCCTCCCCTGCCCCAGGCTTCCCCAGCCCAGGTGGCTCCAGGAGCCAGGAGACCAGTGGACAATGCCTGCCGTCCCTCTGTGTGCCTCCCCTACCCCAGCCCTCAACCCCAGAGTCTGCAAAGTGAGAGCCTAAGATTAGGCGGAATCCTGGTGATGCATATTTATTAGATAACTTAGATAGCTTATCTTTCCCACCTTTGATTATAAATTGCCCTTTAAAAGTTCTGAAAGGTTAACTGCACTGGATTTGCTGGAAGCACCTTCTGTAAATTGAACATAGTTAATTTTTGAAAGTTTTAAAGCAGTAATTGAAAAACTAGATTCCATTGTAGTTTAAGAGGAGTTTGTTTCTTCTTTTGGGGGTTCTTCACCAGTCAAAAAGGCAACACACTTGGTTTTAGTTGCTGCCCTGACACTAGCAAACCTTGGTGCCCTAACTTGTTTTCCCATTTGACAAATTGCAAAATACAATGTCTACCCCACCTGTGTCATGTGATTGCTGTTAGAATCAAGTAAAATAACTTTATGTGAGTAATGAAAGAAATGTATAATCACCCAAAAGTATAAAATAGTGTAGTAAAATGAGCATGTATTTTGGAGTTGGAAACCCTGGATTTAAGTGCTGGCCTATCTACCATGTGCTATGTGAGCAAATGCAGGTCAATTCATCAATCTGATCTAATTTCATTTTAATTTGTGAAATGGAGGTGACAATAATAATGCTTGCCTGCCTCATATTGATGCTGTCAGGATCAAACGGGGCAGGGTAAGTACATGTTCTTTGTAAAACTGTAGAGGTAGTAAATTACAGATAAATTCCTGCTAGGTGCCAGCTATTATGTGATATGCACAATGTGTTCTTTAATCCTCACAAGACCCTTTGAAGGAAATAGTACTATTTTCCCACTTTCTGGTTCAGAAAACTGAGGCTTAGAGAAGTGGAACCACATACTAATCAGTGGAGCCAAGACTGGAATCTCTGGCTCCTGAGCTGGAATTTTTTTTTATTTTTACTTTTTAACATTTATTCATCTTTGAGATGACAGAGAGAGACAGAGCATGAGTGGGGAAGGGGCAGAGAGAGGGAGACACAGAATTCGAAGCAGGCTCCAGGCTCCGAGCTGTCAGCACAGAGCTCAATGTGGGGCTCGAACTCACGAACTGCCAGATCATGACCTGAGCCAAAGTCAGACTCTCAACAGACTGAGCCACCCAGGCGCCCCCTGAGTTGGTGTTTTTATTCACTGTCTACACAGCTGTGGATTACTGTTTTGCTGCTTCTAGTGTTTCAGTAAATGACAATTAAAAAAGGCATAGAGGGTGTTATTTTCTTAGAGATGAGAGTTCTTATTGTCGACTTGGTAACACTCCCTTAATGGAGCAACTTTTATATTCCTCAATTATGACTGTACTTAATAAGATGTTAAGTTATAACTCCTTAGGAAACCATGAAAAGAAGGGAGAAGATCCGCTTTGGGTAGAAAAATGAAGAAATGCTCAGCTTAACTTCGAAGATCTACCTGTGAACATTCTGCAGCTATCTCTTTGTTTTCCCTGTAGAATTTGGTAGTTGTATCCAGCACAGGAAATATACTATTGGCTTGAATGAAAGACAGGTAGTCTCCATTTGGGTCTGGTAGTTAATTCTTGACTTTATCCCTAGGGGGGAAAAAAAAAAGAAAAAAAAACAAAGGTTTTCTCAATTTATCAAGTCACTGCAGATTTTTCTCACAGCAAAGTGAAGGCAGTAGAGTTATCAGATTCAGCTGGTTTTTACAAAGATTTCCAGCTAGTAGTTTCCATTTCCTCACCTGATCTAACTTTCAACCTGGGTTGGGTGTGGCCATACTGTTTTCTAAAGCCATGATCAGATGGTCCCTATTATCCCACGATCTGATACCCACTGAGATACAGTGAATGGATGTTGCCTGTGAAGATCCCATAAGTAGGAGTCTGAACTCCCCTCAGTAGTCCCTGGATCCCCACCTCCTTTTACCTGGTATTTTCAGAACCTCTCCAACATTCCTACTTTGCAAGCATCAGAATTAGGGGAAACCTAAGGTACCTCTACTGCAAGAAGAAGGTGCTTTGAACTGCAGGGAGAAGGGGTAAAGGAAAAGAGAATAAAGACCCTAAAGGCATTGGGGCCTCACAGCTCTAGGGTAGGTTACTTGGAGGAAATACATGCTCAGAGCCACAGTCTGCATTTATAATGCAATGCAGGAAAACAACTAATCTTAATTCTTACCCTTTCCATTCCCTCCACTTTTCTTTTTTTCTTTCCTCCCTCTCTTCCTACCTTTTTCATTTGTTAAATGCAATTTGATGTTAACAGGATCTCAGAGAAGAGTACATTTATTTTTCTGATGTATGTTTCATAAAGCAGAGATCTAGTTATATATTTCCATTAGTATTTTCCTTCTCAACACAAACTGACCATCTGTAATGCTGTCATTTATTTATGGATTCATTTGTTCATTTCATTTGTTGAGCATAGACCTTTTTTTCAGTCCTAGTGTTTTTAAGAGTAAAAACAATGAGAACTAATATTTATTGAGTATTTTATATTAGCAGGCCCTGTACTAAGTGTCAACAGACCAAAAAATTCACTAAATGGTCCCAACAGATTATTACTGCCTGTTTTCCATGTGGAAATGGAGGTTTAAAGAATATAAATAACTTATCCCAGATCAGTAGAGCCAGGGCTTGCACACAGTAGTTTGATGATAGACTCCAGCTTTGCTGTATGCTGTCTTCTTTCTAGACTAGTGGTTCTCAAACTTTAGCTGCATCAAAATTGCCTGAAGTACTTTTAAAAGTATGGATTTCCAGATTTCCCTCCTAAAATTTCTGGTTCATGAGTCTGATCATTTGCATTTCTAATGAGTTCCCAGATGATGTTAATGGAGACTCTACTTTGAGAACCACTGCTCTAGCTATATTACCTTTTTGTACCCTCCCTCTGTGATCGAGTTGCTCTAGGAAAGGTGAAATGTATGCTTGCAATTAATTTGCAGCTCAGATTCACAATACCTATAAAAGGAAGAACCAGCTCTCTCAGCTGCCACATCTGTACCTGTGAAGTCCTCTTGGATTCTACTAGGCCTTCAGTGTTTCCTAAGAAATTATTCTGGCTGAGGGAGCCTGGTGGCTCATTTGGTTGAGTGTCCGACTTTGGCTCAGGTCATGATCTTGCAGTTAGTGAGTTAGAGCCCTGCATCGGGCTCTGCGCTGACAGCTCAGAGACTGGAGCCTCCTTCAGATTCTATGTCTCCCTCACTCTCTCTGCCCCTCGCATCTTGTGTGTGCTCTCATTCTCTCTCTCTCTCTCTCTCTCTCTCTCTCTCTCTCTCTCTCTCTCTCAAAAATAAATGAACATTAAAAAAAAGAGAAGTTATTCTGACTGCAGAAGATATTTAGTATGTCCCAACGTGCTGGTGGTGGAAGAATTACAAACAATATATGTATCTAAATAATCCCCAATTTGTGTCTGCTCAATATACTAGGGTCAGAGTCTATCTATCCTGGAACATCATTCTGAATCTTGAAAGCAGATAGTAAAAACAGCAGCTGTACAGAGACTGTTTATTTATTTAATCCCTCATGTAAACACAGTGATGATGACAAATCATCACTTGGCCTGTCAACATGACCGTGCCCCAGCAGGGGCCTTGTCCTCATGTGAGCCTACTGGCCTTTTCCTGTGTCTGAAAACAGTTTCAAAGAGGAAATAGAAGGGAAATACAAGTAAGGAAATGGTGTTGAGTTGCAAAACATGGATAAAACAATTGGCATTGCAATTCTCAGGACAAACAGGACCCCACTGGACCGCGGAGATACAAACTCTAGAGGGGGCGGTTCTGTTCTCTAGCACCGATGGTTTGTACTTTTTGCAGCCTTGGATTCATCCTGCCTCTAAGGAAGCTATTTACAGTTTTGCACAGTGGGACAGTTTTATGAGCCAACCCTCTCATTTTTATGAGGGTCCCCGGGGTAAAGCAGTTATACAATCTTACACCCGCACACCGACTGAAGTACAAACAATATAAAGTAGGCCATCCAGGCCCGTAAAGCAGGCAATGCCAAGCAGTCGTGATTTAAGTTCAGTTCAGCGGTGACCTGGCTTATTACGATAAGATAGAGGAATGAATAGAGCCTACGCAGGGAGAAAGAGCAAGTGAGTGGGAAATAAATAATTCATTGGGCTCCTTCCAGAACCTGTAAGTTGAAGGGACAGAGATCTTGTTATCAAAAAAAGGACCAAAATTCAATTGCTAGATTGATCTCTCAAATTATTTTCCAGATTGGTTTGGTTAAAGGAAATAACATCACTTTCCACCAAATATTTGGTCAGCACTCCATCACAACACAAGAAGGCTTTCGGATCTTAACATGGCTTTCCCTGACACACCAACTTTTCCCCAGTGAAACTGTTGAGAACAAGGTCACTGGGTGTGCTTGTATTTACAAATGAGATTGCTAAGCTTTGACTTTATAAGAAGACAGGGTTAATTATGAACTAGACTATGGATCTTAAATTTATCAGCAGGCTAAGTAGCTGGTGACTGCCCCAATCAGAGTCAGCTTCAAGGAAATGAAATGGGACTTATTTACATTTAGAGTGATGCCCAGCTTCTTAATCACCTCAAAGCATTTAAAAATTAACTTTACTACCAGCAGCTCAAGAGGCATAATGAACCCTGGGAGGGTGTTTGCTACTCTTTCTGCCTCCTCTTCTTAAGCTGCCTATTCATTATTTTAGCCTGTGTTCTTTGCCTGTGTCTTTTTGCTATAAACTCTTGGAAAGGTTTTTTTTTTCTATTTCAGTTTTGCTAAATATCTGTGGTTTATTTGGTGAGTCTCCTGATAAAGCAATTTTCTGCATTGCTAATGATCACCAGGGTAGCTGAGTGTATGTACACAGTAAGAGAAAGGAATCACTCTTGTAAACTTTTTTTGATATGAAATGTTTCAGTTAAATTGGTTAGTTGTCAAAGGGTTGTTACGGGTTATCCATGCTGGACAAGAGGGGTGACCCAAGAGGCTAAGTTATTACTTTCCACATGAACATGTAGTCATTTTAAAATGAACACTAGTAATGATTACATAAATTTTGTATTAGAAGTGCTAGTCAGGGCACCTGGGTGTCTCAATTGGTTAAGCATCTGACTCTTGATTTTGGCTCAAGTCATGACTTCACATTTGTGAGATTGAGCCCTGAGTCAGACTCCATACTGGGTATGTAGCCTCCTAAAGATATTCTCTCTCTCTCCCCACCTCCCCCCAAGTACCCCTCTCAAAAACAAAACAAAACAAAAACCCCAAACAAACAAACAAACAAACAAAATGAAGTTGCTAGTCAGCCAATAAAAATGACCAGAGCAGTTTGGGATAATATGTGCGTGTACAAAATGGCAGTTTCCATCACGTTACTTTAATACAATCTATAATTCTACTTAAAATTCTTATAATTTAGAACTACAGTCTCTATTTAATAGTTTTTAAAATTTAAAAAAAATTTTTTTTAATTTTTCTTTTTTAATGTTTTATTTATTTTTGACAGAGAGAGAGAGACAGAGCATGAGCGGCGGAGGGGCAGAGAGAGAGGGAGACACAGAATCTGAAGCAGGCTCCAGGCTGTGAGCTGTCAGCACAGAGCCCAATTCAGGGCTTGAATGCATGAACTGTGAGATAGTGACCCGAGCGGAAGTCTAATGCTTACTTAACCCACGGAGTCACCCAGGCACTGTATGTATTTCATAGTTTTGAACTCACCAGAGAAAAATATGATTTGCTGGAGTAGTGTGAGTGATAGTGACATCCTCCTTGCCCTACTCAAACAGTTGTAAAGATTCATCAGATTTTTGTCAACTGAAAGGGACTGTGCTATATGTAAGCTATTTTAACATTCCATTCTTTAATATTTTAATGTGTGTACCCATTATTTTAGTTTAAAAATAGTAATTATATAAAAAACCATCCCTTTAAAATCGTTACATTTTTCTTTTTCTCTAATAATTGACAAGGTAAAACTTTATTTTGAAGAAATTTACTATTTTCTAGAAGGGATTAATGGAAAAAAATGGACCTAGGTGAAGTATTATTAAGAGTGCTTTTTTTGGTTATAGAAGAAAGAGGAAATATTTGCATTTAAAGGATTGGGTGCTTTATATTTAGGAATCCTTCATGATATGAATTTGGGTAGAAGGAGGCCCTTCCTCCTTGCTAATTACAGCAGCTGAGAGGCAAAGCTGTGGGTTCTTGAAGTTTCAGCTTTGACACAGAAGCAGGTTTACCTAATGTGGGACAGGAGGGAAACCTGAGTTCTGAGAGGCCATTCTTGAAAAATGAGCAGAAGCCAGTGACTCTGACCCTGTGTCTTTATTCCAAGCAGAACACCCTGTACTTAGTGCTCATATTGTGCCAAGTCGGCTGGAGGAAGATTGGCGGCTACACCTCTTGGGCTTTCCCATAACAAGATGTTCATCTCTTGAGGCTATCCTGGTGAGTCAAGCCGTACATAAATCCATTCTAATTAAATATGCTACTCTCTAGGGGCAGATGCCTTCATTATAGGGACTTATTTCAGGGGAATATAGATATGTGCATATCTATATTTTAGTGATAGACACTAGTGTCTGTTTGCAAGCAAGCGAATATACCCCCCCTTCTCCTCTCATCTTACATCTTGCTATCTAGAGACTCACACAAAACAAATCCCTTGGGATTGAACATACTTTCAAATATGTGAAGCCAAACCCTTCTCAGACACATGCATCTTTCCATTATGAGTACAATGAGAAGCTTCCTATAACTCCAAATTTAATGGTGCCATCTCTAATTGAAGCACCTGGCCCAATTAGGAATTAATGAGTGCTTTCTGATGATAAAGATAATGAGTGCTTTCAGCCACAACTAAGAAGCATTACTTTTTTTTTTTTTTAAATATAGTCCAAAGAAGAAAAACAAATCTACAAGTAGTGGTCAAAATTTTGTCCTTTTCTTGCTTGTTTTTAAAAATCAAGGTTACACAAATGTTACACAACAAGTTATACCCAAACTCCAAACTGACTCATTAACCAGAGTGCTGCAGAAATAGAGGAAGTAAGAGAAGCCGCTAGAAGCACATTACATGCTGGGGAACAGATTTGCTTCTCCCTACTCTTATCGCCCAGAGCCATAGTTAAGCATGGGAAGGTATCATGAGCAACAGGTGGCAGGAATATTCAGGTCAGCTTTGTTTCCTTTCCATGTTTATTATATGATGATTGAAGAAGAGTGAAGTACTGAGTCACCAGACCCTTGGAAAGTAATGTCACCCTCTAATTCAAGGATTTTGTTATTGTGGGACACCAGGTATTTGAAAAGACAGCAAAATGAACCAAGGGGTGGACATTAAATACTTTATACATGTAATCATATTTATAAGACTTTTGAGTTATTCAAAAGCAGACTTTGACTTTGACATGGAGAAGTTTACTTTAAAATTTTTTTAATGTTTATTTATTTTTGAGAGAGAGCGAGAGAGAGCAGGGGAGGGTCAGAGAGAGGGAGACACAGAATCTGAAGCAGGCTCCAGGCTCTGAGCTGTCAGCACAGAGCCCAACGCGGGGCTTGAACCCACAAACCATGAGGTCATGACCTGAGCCAAAGTCGGATGCTTAACCAACTGAGCCACCCAAGTGCCCCTGGAGAAGTTTACTTCTTAAATTTGTGTCTGTTAATTTGTTTTTAAGTTTATTTTATTTTCAGAGAGAGAGAGAGAAAGAGAGAGAGCACATGAGAGGGGCAGAGGGAGAGGGAGAGAGAGAATCCCAAGCAGACTCAACACTGTCAGCGCAGAGCCCAACACAGGGCTTGATCCCACAAACAGTGAGATCATGACCTGAGCCAAAATCAAGAGTTGGACACTTAACCAACTAAGTCATCCAGGTGGCCCTGTCTGTCAATTTTTATGTTTTCAAAATAATTATGAATTACATTAGAGAGACTTACACTACTTAGGTGAAGAAAAAACTATTATTATTATTATTGGTGTAGGTCTGCTGTTATATTTCTAGTATAGTATGCTTATATAGTAGTCTAGTATGCATCTATGTAGATTATAGCAGATTCATTTGCCTTACATTGATGACATTCCTGCTCTTATGTATTCTGATGGTATGCAGTTTCTTTAAATTCTTCCCTGGAGACAGTATCCAGAAACTCATAGTCAAATTGGGCTTTATTCAATATTCTTATGTTGAGATTTCCATGGGTTCAGTAAAGGCCTTCCTTTTGGTTCACAGAAATGATATTTCTGGGTTCTTGACAATGAGGATGCATACTGAAAGTCTATTTCAAACTGGGACAATAATCTTTTAGTACTATATGCATTTTTACTTTACATTTTATGAAATTTGACTTTAACTTTAAGGAGAATATCCTTTGTCCTCAATTAAAATAATGTCTTTTAATAATTCCTATTTCTGAGTGTCCAAAGTAAATCAACACCAAAATAATTCTAATGAAATAACTTCTTTAGTAAATAAGGGGATGAAGCTTTTGATCAAAACACTAGGGGATCATGATTTCTTTTAATTTACTGATGCTGTATTAAAAATGTCAAACCCTACCCTAACATTACAATGGAATGTCTATTCTCTTCAAGATGATATGTGGTACATCAAAGTATATCTTCAGAATCTGTTTTGAATTTTTGGAGGGAACTCTCTATGTGCCTTTGCTGAAATTCTTTGTATTTTAATTGAGGTATAATTGACATATAACATTGCATTAGTTTTAGGTGTACAAAATGATGATTTTGTATATGTATATATACATATACTGAGAAATGACAACCACAATAAATACAGTTAATATCCATTACCACACATAATTACAGTTTTTTTCTTATGATGAGAATTTTTAAGATCTACTCTCTTGTCAACTTTCAAATGTACTATAGCATACTGTTAACTATGGTCACTATTGTAGATATTACATCCCAGGACTTATTTATCTTCTAACTGAATGTTTGTACCTTTTGAACACCTACACCCATTTCACTCACCCCACCCCCTACCTCTGGAAATTACCGGTGTGTTCTCTGTATCTATCAGTTCATTTTATTATTAGATACCACAAAGAAGTGAGATGACAGTATTTGTCTTTGTCTGACTTATTTTCATGCCAAGATGCATTTTAATGCATAATGCCAAGATCCATCCATGTTGGGTGTACACACACACACACACGCGCATGCACGCACACACACACACACACCACATTTCCTTATCCATTCATTCATCAGTGAACACTTAGGTTACTTCCATATCTTGGCTATTGTAAATAATGCTGCTATGAACGCTGAGGTGCAGATACTTTTTAGGTAGTATTTTTGTTTCCTTGGATAAATACCCAGAAGTAGAATTACTGGATCATATGACAGCTCTAATTTTAGTTTTTGAAGAAACTGTCTTCCACAGTGACTGTACCAATTTACATTTCTACCACCAGTACACAAGGGTTCCTGTTTCTCCATATCTTCACCAATACTTCTTGTCTTTTTGATAATAGCCATTCTGACAGGAATGAAGTGATACCTCATTGTGGTTTTTTTTTTTTTTTTAATTTCCCTGATGATTAATGATGTTGAGTACCTTTCATGTCATGTGCCTGTCATCCACCTGCATGCCTTCTTTGGAAAAATGTCTATTCAGATCCTCTGCTCAATTTGTAATTGGAATTTTTCCCTCTAGTGAGTTGTATGAGTTCTTTATATATTTTGGATATTATCCCCTAATGAAATACATAATCTGCAAACATTTTCTCCAGTTTTGTAGGTGGTCTTCTCATTTTGTTGATGGTTTCCAGTTGCTGTGCAGAAGTTTCTTAGTTTGCTACAGTCCCACTTGTTTATTTTTGCTTTTGTTGCCTTTGCTTTTAGTGGCAAATCCAAAAACATCATCCCCAAGATGGATGTCAAGGAGCTCACCCCTTATGTTTTCTTCCAGGATTTTTATGGTTTCAGGTCTTATGGTCAGGTCTTTAATCTATTTTGAGTTGATTTTCATGTATGGTAAAAGTGGTCCAATTTTATTGTTTTGTGTGTGGCTGTCCAGTTTTCTCAGTACCATTTACTGAAGAGACTAACATTTCCCTATTGTATATTCTTGGCTCCTTTGCCATACATTAATTGACCATATTGTGTGGTTTTATTTCTGGTCTCTTCATTCTGTTCCATTAACCTATGTGTTCATTGTTGTGCCAATACCATAGCGTTTTGATTATTATAGCTTTATGATATAGTTTGAAATCAGGAAGTGTGATGCTTGCAGTGTTGCTTTTTTTTTTCTCAACTGATATGGCTACTTGGGGTGTTGTGTTGTTCCACACAAGTTTTAGGATTCTTTGTTCTATTTCTGTGCAAAAATGTTACTGGAATTTTGTAGAGGTTGCAATGAATCTGGAGATTGCTTGCATTAGTTTGACTTTATAACAATATTAACTCTTGCAAACTTTGAGCACAGAATACCTTTCCATTCATTTGTGTCTTTAAAATTCCTTTCCTTTTTTTTTAAATAAAATTTGAGACAGAGAGAGACAGAGCACGAGCAGGACAGGGGCAGAAAGAGGGGAGACATAGGATCTGAGGCAGGCTCCAGGCTCTGAACTGTCAGCACAGAGCCCGATCGGGGGCTTGAACTAATGAACCATGAGATTATGACCTAAGCCAAAGTTGGACGCTCAACCAACTGAGCCACCCAGGTGCCCCATATTTCTTTCCCTTGTTAAAAATGCCTTATGGTTTTCAGCGTAAAGGTCTTTTATTTCCTTGGCTAAATTTATTTTATTTTTTTTTGGTGCAATTGTAAATGGGATTGTTTTCTTAACTTTTATTTCTGATAGTTTGTTACTAATGTATAGAAAAGCAAATGAGTTCTGTATATTGATTTTGTATCCTGCAATTTTACTGAATTTGTTGATTAGTTCTAACAGTTTTTTTGGTGGTGTTTTTTGGATTTTCTCCACATATCATCTGCAAACAAAGGCAATTATACTTTTTCCTTTATTATTTCTTTTTTCTGCTAATGGATCTGGCTTGGGCTTCCAGTAGTTTATTGGATAGCAATGATGGGAGTGTGCACCCTTGTCTTGTTCCCGATCAGGTTTTTATCCTTCAGATTGTTAAAATGGTGTATCACGTTGATTGATTTGCAGATGTTGATTCATCCTTGCATTCCAGGGATAAATCCCACTTACTTGGTCATGGTGTATGATCCTTTTAATATTGTTGAATTTGGTTTGCTGATACTTTGTTGAAGATTTTTGCATCTATGTTTTATGGCCCTTTTTTTGTGGTGTCCTTGTCTGGTTTTGATATCAAGGTAATGCTGGCCTTGTAATATGAGTTTAGAAGTGTTCCCTCCTATTTTCAAGGGAGAGTTTGAAAAGGTTAGTATCTATTCTTTTTTAAATATTTGATAGACTTCATCAGTGAAGCCATCTGGTCCTAAACTTTTGCTTTTTGGGGGAGGTTTTTGATTACTGATTTGGTCTCCTTACTAGAAATGGGTCAGTTCATATTTTCTATTTCTTCATGATTTGGTCTTGGTAGGTGTATGTTCCTAGGAATTATCCATTTTTTTTTAGGTTGTCCAATTTGAGCAGGAAATGAGGGTTTTGGGAGGTGAGTGGGTCATAAATAGCATTAGTGCCCTTATTAAAAAGTCCCTAATGGGTTCTCTGGCCACCTTCTGCCATGAGAGGGTACAATGAGAAGTCTGCAGCCCAGAAGAGGGCCCTCACCTAACCATGCTATCACCCTGATCTCAGGCTTTCAGACTCTAGAACTGTGAGAAATATATTTCTGTTGTTTGTAAGCTACTCAGTCTGTGTTTTATGATAGCAGACCTAAGAGAGTTTTATTTGTGGTTAAGTGGATAAGTGTCATTAGGAATAAACTTTTGTCTCAGGAGTAATACATCCATGGTGAAGCTTCAGCTGATGCAATAGGAAAGTTATATTTTAAAAAATGGAACAAAATTCCAAAGATTGACTTCTAAGCCATGTCCTGCCAGGTTAGGCAGACTTTGTAATCAGGTTGGAGATTATTTTAATGGAGCTAAGTAAGGAAGAACACCATTTTTTAAAAAGTTTATTTATTTATTTTGAAAGAGACAGAGAGTGTGAGTGGGGAAGGGGACGAGAGAGAGGGAGAGAGAGAGAATCACAAGCAGGGTCCACGTGGTCAGTGCACAGAGCCTGATTTGGGGCTCGATCTCACAACCGTGAGATCATGACCTGAGCTGAAATCAAAAGTCCAATGCTTAACCAACTGAGCCAACCCAGGTGCCCCAGAAGAACACCATTTATAAGGAAATATGGTGCTTATCCTTGAGAATCTTAGAGTCTAATGAGGAGATGAAGCAAATAGACTTAAAATGACTCAAGAGTGTGATCAAACAACATGTCAGTAAATAAAAATATTATGTAATGAGAATCTAAGAATTATCCTGATTTTTTTTCCCATAAAAAAGACTGACTTCCGATTCTGGTAGAGAAGGTCCCTGTTCTACAACCACTGTGGCTCTAAAAGGTAGTTTACTTTGAAATAACAGCTAGACAGACTGAGTTCTAATCTTGTCCCCACTGCTTGCTAACTGGATGAACTTGGGAGAAATTTCTTAGAGTTTTTAAGCCTCAAATTTTTTAACTCTAAAATGAAGCCAAAAATAATAGTCTCTCTTTCATAGGTTTTGTAAACATTTATAAACTGTAAGGCTATACTGGGTAGGGCACACATACTTGCCCCTTCTTCAAGGCTAACTGGAGAATGCAGGTTCTGGGCATGAGCTTATTAGAGCTTCTGAAAAGAATCAAGCTTAAATGGCTAGCAGTTGGCACCCACTCCAGGTACAAAGTAGGTGCTGTGGGTTAGCTGGTTAGAGCATTTCTCTTAGGAATCAACTACTTGTCCTTGCAGGGACTCCACATACAGTACATCTAGTCTCAACTTGGAGGTCTACTCAGAGCAGAGGTTTTCAAGGATTCTGGCAGGGCCTGGAGACCCTTAAGGTGGGGGAGGTGGGCCAGAACTGGTCAAGTGAGATAATTCAAGGTAGAAACCAAAGATAATCTGCTTTTCTCTTAGGCGGACACCCTGGGGACAGCTTGCCTCTGTCCTCAGGAATTACTCCTCGAATTCTGCTAAGAAGTTTGTCCATGAGAGTAGGAAACAGCACTGAGTCTTGATGTAGAGCAACTCAAAATTCCTGACTCAATGACTGGGGAGGAATAAACTCCCAGGCTCAGGCCAAAATTCCAACTAAGCTCTGGGAAGGTCTGTCCTGAGGCTTATCCTCAGACATGGGTGTCTGGCTCCACCCTTGTGGGGAAATGCTTTGGACAACACTCTTCTTTGTGGCTTTGGGGCATGGAATACCTGCCAATTCCTCTCAGATCCCCTGCCTTATGCTGATTTTCCATCTCTTTATGACCTTATTTTTGTGAGACTTTGTCTGATATAAACTCTCCTGGCCCTGGCTGATTCTTGGATTTATTTCATAATTGTGGTCAATATTAACTTTAAAATAAGAGTTAATGTAGCTGAAAGTACCAATGTCACCCAATTGCCAATTGAGACGAGAAATTCCAGAAGGTGACATTGGCTTACTTTTGGCTTTAAGGACCCAAGCTATACAAAGTCTGTTTTCATGAAACAGGTGTGATAAATATTTCCCTTGAGTGTATAAAGGATTCTCAAATCTGCCTTCTTTCCTGGTTGAAGGATAGGATGGGGGTGGCAGACCAAAGGGGGTCAGAGGTGTGGGTCAGGGTCGTGGTGGATAAGTGGGGCTGCCTAGAGCAGGACCAGAATCTTGTTTTAGGGGATGTCCCAAATAGAGTGGTAACCTTATTTCAGGAAAGAAAAATTCCGTGAAGCTCCCCACAATAGTCTCCCTCGGAGAAGCAGCTGTCTGTGGGAGGTATCAGAAGGCTGCACAACAAAGACGCCTGGCCCAGTTTTACCATGGTCTAACCTCAGTGTGAGGGTACATCTTCTCCTACTGTTTGTTTCTTCTCTTGCTCACTCTGGTTAAATAAAAAATCAACTTGGCAGGAACATTATGTTTCTATTTATTTGCTAGAGTGCTGGACACACAGAGCATACCTGATCCATGTTAAATGGTAATACTGTGACAACAACAAGGCAAAGACTGTGGACCAGAGGTGGCATTTAGAAAACCAGTGGCAAGTAGGAATCTGAAAATACATACACTTTTGGGCAAAGCACTCACCTTTGCCATTAAGTAGGTTCCAAAATATAGTGCATCCTGTGACAGATTTAAATGGGGGCATTATTCATAAGTGGTAAAGTATGTGCAAATTGTAGTGAAATCAAGCTGTGAGGACAGGAAATAGCATTCAGAGGAGCCCAGTGGTGTGGCAGCCAATGAGCAAACTAATGGAGCGATGGATCCCAGAACAGCTCAGAAGCTGCCAGGGTAATTATCCCGACCTTGTCACCTTAGCCAGTTTGGCACCTGGGCCGAGACTGCAGGTGGAAGATGCAACTGGGAGTGTTGGCTGGAGACTGTCTTTTCAGGGCTGCCCTTTGTTCTTTGTTTGTTCTTATACCAGCTGTGGGATGGTGGCTCTTGTTAACCAAAGCACAAGATAGGAAAGTAATGACTTTTAAAAGAGATCATTCTGATTAGCTGTGAAAGCAGATTTGCTGCCGTAAGAGAAAATGAATCAGTAATTTGAAAATGTATAATGCACAACTTCTAACATCCTCAGTAGAGCAGTTTGGGTCATTTGCCTTTATTTAAAAGGCCACACACTAGGAATAACATGTCTGCAGAAGTTGAGGTGAATTTCTCCCAAGTGCTGGGCAGTGCATTTTCCTCAGACCCTCAACAAGGCAATGACCAGAGTGGCCCACAGCACCTTGGGGACTGCAGCATGGCTCTGCCATAAAACAGAAGAGACAGGAGGGCTGATAAAGTCCCCATGGTGGGGGCTCAGGACACTGGGGCCCTGCAGACTCTGCAAAGGTTGCCCTTTTATCCTACCTTTCTCAGAGAAGAAAGGTTACCTCTGGGTTCCATAGTCCCCAGGACATCTTCTCAGCCTTAGAGGGGCTTCTGGGAGGGATGAAGGGTAGTTTCCCACAGTGCTTGGAACATGACAGGCTTCTTGGTTTAAGAGCTGGATGGGAAGGTTGTGTGGCAGGATATAAATAGTTTGTAGCATGGGGTCTGCCCCAGACTACCCCCAGCCCCCTAAAGGTACTGGGGATCCTGGGTTCCCAGCCTAGCTCTGATTAAGTTCCTCTGGCTGTTGGTCTCTAAGAACTGAGGATCCTCTGTGGCATAAGTGACCTTCTGAGGCCTTTGGAGCTTGGCTCCCTTTAGCCTTTTGCTTATAGTTGCTCCACTTTAGCTCATCCTGCAGTAGATAATAATAATTCCTCACATTTGAAGAGAGAACACTTAAGAATTTTCAAAATCTCCTTGCACCAGTATTTCATCTTCATAGCCACCTTGTATAGTAGATATTATGTCTGTTTTAAAGATAAAAATCCCAAGAGAGAGAGAAGGGGGAGATCTCCCCTCAGTGAGTCTCATGTGGATGAGTCACAGCTTGAATCCAGGCTTGTAGCCACTGGCCTGCTGCTGCTGCACTGGGGCCCTGTCTTCAGGAGGCCCTGGACACTGTAACCTGGACAGTGCAGCATGGTGGCAAGTCTGGGCTCTGCAGTCTGGCTGCCTTGGTAAGAGTCCCAACTCCACTACTGATCAGCTGTGCAACTGAGACAAGTGTGTTCACCTATGTGCATGAGTTTTTCATCTGTAAAATGGGGCTAGAAATAGTGCCCATCTAGTAAGATTGTACTAACACAAACTTGTTAGTATAAGTAAGGTGCGTATAATAATGGCAGCTACATTTGTGCATTAATTCGTTTTATCATCATATGAACACTAGAGGACAAATTCTCATTCCCATTTTAGAGATGAATACACAGAGGCACAGAGAGACAAAGCAAACTCTTAGTTGTAGAAAGACCAGGAACATTGCTATTAACTATGACACCAGACTTCCTTTTAAAACAAAGCTTAGCACTGGTAAGCATTCAAAGAATGTTGGCTGCTACTGTGGTTGCTATAGGCTCAAGGTGGTAAGATAGAAGGGTCCCACCACCCCAGGTACCTCCTCTACAAGTCAGTTTCCTGTGGCCAAAATACCATGGTCAGGACTTCAGTTTGGCTGAATAGGACTTTTACCCTCTGTTAAAATGAAAACCCCCCTGGGACAGCTGACGTTCAACCTCAAATTGCTTTGCATTTCAGTGACTGTGAGGCAGGTTTGATGGGGGACAGGGAGAGAGATCTTGAGGACGTTGCTCAGAGAGGTAATGAGGGACATTGCCGTTGGCGGGGCGTGGTAGAATGAGGTGGAAATTTTGAAAAAAGGGAAGATGAAGATTCACCTATCTTACAATTTTTGCCAGCTGCTAAAATGATCTGTATCGTACAACCTCATTAGAGCTCATTTTCTGAGCGCTCTTCTCATGAATTGTTTTAGTGCCATTATATGATGGCAATCACAGACTAATAGGACTTCTTTGACAGATGAGTATTCAAAGTGCAGAGAGGTCATACTAGACAGTAAAAATCCAGTACTAGCACCCCAGAATCCTACCTCCCTGTGTGAATACAGTCTGCTTCCCTGTGCTCTAATAAACTTTACAAGGAAATATTGCCTATGACCCCAGTAATATATCAAACACCTCAGTGTTGAGTTTCGTCCTTGGCCTCAGCATGGGAGTAAGAGTTAGGGGCTCTTCCGCACCAGTTTTGCCACCATAAGTCAAGTCTGTCTGGTGGAGAATTTGCTATTTAACTTACAGCTTCCAATCTCTTCTCCTGAAACTCAGGTTTAATGATGTCTCCCTGCCTCCCAGGTATGTAATGAGGGTTAATTAGATAATGTTTGCATAAGGCTTTGAAGATGAAAGCGCCATATAATTGTTATTACATATCATCTCTTCCAAAATCCAGGAATGCTTCTACTTCAGGGAACACTTGAACGTGTCTTTACATGTATCACTTGCTTTAGGATAAAACTTGTCAGGCATCGGTGAACTAATGATATTGTGTAGAGCACAGAGGATCAAACGGTCATAACAAATGATAGGCACTAAGAACCCCGTGGATTACCAGGAAGCAGCTGTCAGTGGGCGTGGTGACGGAACAGCCCACCCATTCAGTTGCTAGCTGGCCGCAGTGCCCAGGTAACTGGATCCCAGCACACGGGAACATGCATCAGTAGAGAATGCCATGAGACAATAGTCCAGAAACAGCTGAAACAGACAAGAGGGACAAAAAGTGACATTTTGGAAGAGCTGGGGTGGGGCATGTCATGAGAGGGGGTTTACAATAGAGTGAAAGACCCTTCTTACGATGTTTGAAAACTATTTCAAGAGTTTCCTGATTGGTTTCTTTGCTTCTTGTGCAAATTCCAATATATCAATCCATGTTCCTTCCACTGTCAGGATGTCTTGTATTTTTCATCACAGCATTCTATGTGTTGTAAATCTTCAGTACTATCTACTTGCCCAGAAAGTTAATTTAGTCCTTTTAAACCCTTACTATTACCTTCAAGACCCTCTATCATCTGCCTCCTTCTGATGTTCCTATTCTTTTCCCTCACACATTCCCTGTGTGGGAACCCCCTCCCAAACTACAGCAGGCCACACCACCTCAGGAAAAATGCCTCTCCCCTCCTCCAGCACCTTTATGTATACACAAATCCTGGACATTTAACCCAGTTCCTAATTCCTTTCTGACTCTTTCTCTGTGCAGATTCCAAAAGTTTTGTTTTTTCCAGTCAATTCTGTTTGCTCTTCAAAACTATAGCATCTGTCTTTTTTTCTTATATTGGTACATATCTGTTTATATGAATATTTCCTATGTTGCTATTTGGACTGCAAATTTAGAGATTTACCTTCACACAGAGTGCTTGGTCAGCAAGTTTTAAACTCCATACGAGGAAGATCTCAATACCTTACACAGTACCTCACATACAGTAGCTGCTTATTCCAGTTATCTACTGCTGGGTAACAACCCAAACTTAGTGGTGTAAAATAATAACAATTGTTTATTATTATTATTATGATTTTTATTATTATTACTACTTGTGGTCCTGAGGTTGACTTGGCTCAGGTAGGAGGTTCTTGCTTAGAGTCTCTCATGTGATTGCAGTCAGATGGTGACTGGGTTAGACTGATCTCAAAGGCTTCTTCACTCATGTCTTTGCTTGGGCTGAGAAGACTCAATTGGAGCAGCCAGTGCTTTTTAGGTTTATCTCTCTATCTCTGTTTGGTTTCTCCATGTGGTGTTTCCAACATGTCTGTTTGAGGGCAGCTTGACTTCTTACACAGTGACTCAAGTTTAAAGGCATATACCCCAAGAGAATGTTGCAGAACTGCATGCCCTTTTTCTAACTTATCCTGGGAGTCAAGAAGCATCACTTCCACTGCCTCTGTTGGTTAATGACATCATATACCAGAACATATTCAAGGGGAGGGGAATTAACTTCCTTGGTGGGGAGGAAGTTTCAAAGAATCTATGGAAATGTTTTAAAAACCACCAAAGTACTCAATAAATACTTGTTAAATGATTGATTGAATGAGTAAATGAATGTATGGACATTTTTACTGTTTCCAGTGTGAGGGATAGGAAATATAATAGTGGACTGAAAATTTCTTATTATTTCCTTCAACACACCAAAGATATTTGTTTATTTTTTAACATGTTTACAACTCATGGAAAAATATGATTTTCTTTTGTCCTTCTCATTAGACCATGTTATGGACTCAAATTAATGGTTATGAACTTCATTTCTTTAGATATTATTTTCCTTCTTTTGTTGCCCCAGAAATACCCAATAGCATTAGCTTTAACAAAACGTTTATTTATTTATTTTGAGACAGAGTGAGAGAGAGCAAGGGAGAACAAGCATGAGCACAGGAGGGGCAGAGAAAGAGACAGAAAGAGAATACCAAGTAGGCTCCCCGTGCTCAGTGCAGAGACCCACATGGGTTTGATTCCATGAACTGTGAGATGATGATCTGAACTGAAACCAAGAGTGGGATGCTAATCCAACTGAGCTACCCAGGTGTCCTGTAACAGCATTCACTTCAATAAACCCTCACTGGCATCTGAGAAAACAAGTGTGATAGTCCATCATTGGTGCCTTTTCTTGCTTGTTCATCTCATGCTATTAACCACTTTGCTGGGGCCAATTAAGCAAGGTTTTAGAAACTTCTTCCAAGCTTCTAAATTGCTCTGAGATCTATTTTAGAGTAAAGTGGTCGATAAAAGAACAACAACTTTGATGTTGAGAAGATGCAAAAATATCCTCTTACTCCATACCACCTTAGATCCTCTATGTTTAGGTGCTTATGTGAGTGCCTTAAAACATCTCTTAGCTCCAGATCTTGTTCTTGATGATGAAGAAAAAAGCTTTGGAGGCCCTGAATTATAGGACTCTTTAAATTTCAATGGCTAGAATGGAAGTTTGTGGAACATGAGAATTTCCATCTGATTTTCTGTCTTCCCCGTCTCCAAACCTGAGCTAGCATCCTACTTGTGTGGCTGGAACACCTCAGAGGAAGCCATTCTAGTCAGACTACAACTCTCTGACACTGTTTGGTAATATTGCTTGTTTGCCTACCGTGTGTCAGGATCTAATAGAGCTGGGATACTCTGTAGAGGAGAAAACAATTTTTGACCTGAATTTTGTGGAATAAGATGGCTTCCAGGTCAAGAAGTACTGGAGATTGACTGCTGGGTTGAGGTTGCTACAGGCCAAGGAAGGACCTGGCTGAATTTACGGCACTGTGAACAGGGCCTGAGTCCAAGTGAAGGCAGATCCCTGCAAAGGAGCAGAATGTAAAAGGGGGAAAACAATAATAATTGAGGCCAGAAGGAAATGCTGGGATCTAATTATGAAGGGTCTTGGAAACCTGCTAAGGGCTTCATTCTTTATCCTTTAGGGGGTGGAAAGCTGTGTCAGGCAGGAGGAATTTTAACAGTGACATAATAGAGATTACTCTTGAGATTTGGAATTATAATGCTTGTAGCAATGTGGAGGCATTTCCCTGTTTGAAAGGGAAAGAAAATCGAGCAAGGTTGAGAGAAGTTGAAAATAAATGTGAGTTTTCTGTTTCAAGGCTTTGGGAGGCTGACGACACCACTCACAGACCAAGGCACATGGGGAAAGGAGCAGAATTGGGGGAAATGGAGAGTTCAGGGCCCCCATGGTGGATTTCAAGTACCTCCAGAAAACACATTCCTCCTGAGGCCAGAAGGTATAGAGGTATTTACTTTAACAGTGTCTTCCCCTATCATTTTATCACATTAGAAGACTTTTGGCATTTATCATCCCCTTTAGCTTTTTTTTTTTTTTTCATTATTCCTTTAGACTTGGTTACTCAAAGTGTGGTCAGACCATCAGTTCCAGGAGCTGGTTAGACAATCTCCAGTCCCACCTCAGAACTGCCAATCTGGAATCAGTGTTTCAACAAATCCCTAGCTGGGTCATATGCATGTTACAGTTGGAGAAATGCTGCCTTAGAACTATCTCATCCTCCACCTCCCTCTCTGTTCACATCTTAAGTTACCTTATTAAAACTTCAAACGCAAAATGGTCTTATCTTCAGTTGGGCATTCTGAGTTCCTGTTATGGATCACTACTAAAATGGGAATGGGAAGCCTATTGCTGACTTCCCTTCCTACTGCTGGTGGTCCAGGTGGTTCATGGAGGGGGAAGCTTGTGTTTAAGATGCTGGGGCAGCATGGTCAGTAATCATGACTTCTAATAGGTGCCATGAGCCCCATGGGCAGGAGGCATCGCTCATTTTTAAAGGCAATGTTTTACCCATGAACATGTTTCTCCTAGGTGAAATGTTTTCCTATTAATCCTCATATAATTGGGACAAATGCTGCTGCTAAGAATATCCATTATTTACCTTATGTTTTGTGGCTCCCACAGAATGCCTGTCTTTGTTTCTCTGTATCTCCAGTAACTCATCTCAATGGTGTGGACTGAAATATGTTAGCTTCAGTTTTCAGACAAACTTATTCCTTACTGAATTTAGGTTTTCTATATGCTTCTAGGCTTTTCTTGACTTACATAAATGGATGTGTTGCTTTTTACTAAGGAACTACTTCTTACCTCAGTACTGACCTGCTGGCCAATAGGGTAAATAAAATTATTTTATTGTGACTTTTAGTAGGGACTCAGTTCCTGCAGTGTGTTGGGTGGGGTTAAAAATATTGATTGTCATCCATGAAGGCCAGCTGAGAAGGCATTACATTTCTTCTCTTCTACAATACAGCTGAGAGATGAGCTGTTCTCTTTACAAACACTCACAAAAAAATACCTGGATCTGAGATTCCTTATATGCCAATCAATAGGCTTGATTATTTAGACTAGATTTATTCTATAACATAGCTAGGAGGATACAGGAAACTGAGATTCTGGCTACTTCTTTCACAAATGACGGCAATGGATGTGACAGTTTCTCCCTTGATTAAAAGATCTGGATGTAATAAATGATGCTACTGATTTGCTTGCATAATCCCAACAAATATCTTATCCTGTATCCAGAATTCCTTGTAATGAGTAGAAAATGGCTTCTATGTCACTTTGGAGGTTAAGAATTTTTAATATATAATGACAAATTCTCTGTATAAGTTACATTCCATTTCTTGACAGTGCATCCTATCACATACCCTTTTTGGGTTCTATTTTGAAGAAATTGAGTTGTCTAAAAAATAAAAAAAATATTCTGATTTTCTTAGCATAATTTCATTTATGTTATGTTTTAAATGATTTTTCTTTTTATGACATATCTAGCTATTAGAATTTCATGATTACTTCTTAAAATATTGGCTCAGGATCATTAAAACAAACACCATTAAAAATAGCTTATTAGCTTTAAAAATAGTATAAAAATTTAACTAATCATATTCCCACCACACACACACACACACACACACACACACACACACTCACTCTCACTTTCACACACAAAGTGTAATTCCATGGCAGGCAAATGAGCTGACTGTGTAGTGATTTAGCATACAGTCCTACTTCTTACATCTGTTTGGATTTAGCTCATTTCCCTGGTGCTTAAGCTGTTAGCTCACATGCAAATACCTGCTTGGAGGGGACAGAGGCCTGTGCTGCTTTGGGCCTAAATTGATTGCTGAAGTTACAGGATTGAAATGCCTCAGGTAAAAAAATTCAGTCAAAAGAAAAACATGAAGTCGACAGCTATGTAAAGCATGCTGCCTGACAGCCAGGGGTGCTGCAGGAATGGAGGCATGCTGCAAATAAGGTCAGCAGAATTAACACTCAATTACCCCTTGACTATGAAAGGCTATCAAGGGGGGGATGCCAGTCACCCAAAGAAATTTCTGACTTCAGTGAATTTGTAGGTTAACCCCTTCTTTACATTACCTGTCTGTAAATTAAAGATAGGTAATTTACTTTCTCTGCTCCACCCCATTTTAACTGTTCTCTTTATTATTTGTAACTGTTTTGGCCTCTTAGTGCACAAAATTGTACGAATATGACCAACGCTGCTCCTTTTTTTGTATCCATTAAAATAATTATTCCAGCCTCAGACCTCCTTTTCCTTCCTTTGTCTCCCAACTGCATTACCAGTTGTCTGGCTTCCATAAGGTACTCATTCTCATATTTTTAGTGGACATTCTCCTTCTACATATGAATCTCTGTGAAAAATATATTTTTGCCATGTGCCATGAACTTGACCTAAATATCAGTGTGCTATATACCAGGTTGAACTTTTCTCAACATTGTTTTTCAGCTCTGTCTTTGGTAATTAATCATTTCTTTTGACCTCTGATTAATATGGATGCATAAAACACATTTTAAAAATATTTCCCCCTTATTTTGCTATTATACAATCTTTATAATATCTCTGTGTTTACTGAGTTCTCTGGAGGTACAAATCAAGAAATTCCTGTGCTATAGGGCATCTGCTAACACAATTTTATGACATATTGCTAGATTACCCACCAAAATGCTATAACACGTATTTGCAAAGTCACTAGCACAGGTGAAACTTCCTATTTCCTCTCATGCTTGCTGACATTGGCTATTGTCTGAATATTTATTTTTTGGTCAGTGTAGCTCTAAATCAATGCCTGTGTTTTGAAATTTTCGGGTTATCTACCAGCGAGGACAAACATCTCTTCATATCAGCCATCCCATTTGTATCCTTTTTTTTTTTTTTTCTGTTGGGTTGCCTCTTGTTTTACTGATTTATAGGAGTTTCATAAATATTCTGGGTATTAAACTTTTCTTGGTTATATACATTGGAGATATCTTCTCCCATCTTTCACCAGTCTTTTAACTTTGTCTGTAGTATATTTTGTGGAGTAGAGATATTTAATTTTGATGTAATCAGATCTTCCTATTTTTCTCCTTCCAGGTAGTACCTTTCTGGACATCCTCAAAAAAATCTTCCCTGATCCCAGTATCATAAAGCTATTCTCCCCCAATAGTTTGTTTTATACTAAAGTTTTAAACCCATCTGAATATTCTTGTTTTTAGAATAAGATGGGGATATAACTGCATTTTCATTATGATGAGCTAATTTCCCCAGCACCATTGATTACATAATTCATGTTTTCTCTGTTTATGTGTGATGCCACTTCTATCATAGCTCAATTTTCATATGAGTATGGATCTGTTTTTAAACTCTCCATTTTGTTACAATGCTCAATTTTTAAATCACTGGACCAGAGATATAATCTTTTAATCATTACAGCATGTACAGTGTCTTAATGTCTGGTAGAGTAATTCTACCTACATTGGTCTTGTTTTTTCACAATCCAGCTGGAATTTTGATTAGAACTGCATTAGTGTAATATATAATCCTTTTTTTGCCTTCTACCTCTGCGCATGTGGAATACTGTCTCTAAACAGCACATGAATTCTGCAAAGTTAATTTTGAAAGGTCTAAGTTTCTAGAAAAGGAATGAATTTCTGTGCTAAATCAAGCTTTCAAATTCTTTAGTAGAATACCTATGTGAAGGTTTTGATAAATGCTTCCATCATGAATCCTGATTTATTCATATATGCATGTACCGACTCGCCAAACAATATTGAGCCTCTTCTGTGTATCTAACACATACTAAGTGTTGTCAAGACACATTTCCAAGCTTCTACGTCACTTACCTGTTTTAGGTGAACCAACTACACTTCTTGGTTATAGGGAACTTAACTAGTGCTTAGAAAATGAGACTTTAGAGATCCATATTTTGTATTTAAGAACTATGTTTATGTATTTTAGTAAATAACATTGACACTGCCATAATTAATGCTGTCAGCTTTGGATCCAAATATTGGCAAATATTCCATGGAAATCTGGAATTTGGTCTCTGTTCTGCCACCAACTAATAGGCTAGTTAGGTGATCTGAACCTCTGTTTCCTCCTTTATAAAATTTGAATTTATGATTCTTTGACAAGTGTGGAAGCTTTGATTATACATGCAAAGGTATCTGTGGGTCTTGGTGGTGAAGTGACTGGCATTGAGTGATTGAGTGGAATAACTTCCTGAGGGAGGCAGATATGGAGCAGAGTGCTGAAGAAGAAAAGGGATGTGGGTACTGAAGAATGAATGAGGCAGGGATAGTGGCAAAGAAATGCAACCACACAGGTGGGGGGTGGAAGGTAAGTATTTCTGGTTGAAATATATATGAGCTGAGTTTGAAGGTCAGTGGGAGGTGAGAGTGTCAGTTTTTGGTAGACCTTAAAATAGTTAATATTAATATTATGGTTAAAAATGTGTGCCCTTTGTCTACTTACACTGTATAAAGCGAAGTCATATGTTATCCATTTGATCTTTAGAATCCCATCCTTACATATATTAAGTATTCTTAGCTTTATTTTGCACATGAGGAAACTAAGGCACAGAAGTTCAAACAAACTGACCTTCATCTTGTCAGACTGGGACTGGCACTTAGGCCATATGTTTTCTGACTTCAAAATGCCTGTAATTTCTACTTCATCACAGTGCACAAACCAGAGGTTTAATTTGATGAGAGAAGCATCTAGGAAGGGCCTATAGCTCCTTCTAAGGTTTCTCTGGCTGTCTTAAGCAACCAGTGGTCTGATGGAAGCCCCCTTTAAAAAAAAAAAAACACCTCAGCTAAAGCCAGTTGTTGAGATAGACCCTGCTATCTTCAGGGCTTTCCACACTCTTTGACCACTCCAGATCAGATAGTCAGTGAGGGGCTGAAAACAAACCCTGGATTCCTCTCTTCATATTTGAGTTTCTTCATATTTGTGTTCACATTTGTGTTGCAGCTTCCTGATTTCACAACACAGGAGAGTTCAATAAGTCTATAAATGACGCATATTTGGTTGAATGGCTAAGATGGACTCCTATCCTTAAAACAGCATTATGAAAATGGATGGAAACAGACTTAGAGCCAGGCAAGGCTTCCCAACCATTTGGGAAGCCCCTGTTTCATTAGCGTAAGCTATGCTGGGAGCTGGGGATCAGCACACTTTGTAGTCTTAACCAGGGGCTCAGGGCTTGTCTTGTGATTTACTGTCCAGGATGCACTTGGGAAGCTATGTGTACTTTTTGTTTTCCAGAAAGGTGGTGTTGATAGCACTTTCTTAAAGCTAGCAGGGATTTTGTCTGTGTTCATCAGAACTTTAGATACCTTGAATTTAAATTTTAAGATAAAAATTTTCATTTTTCTGCTCTTCTTTCAAACTCATCATTCTTTTCAAACAACACTAATTTTCAATAACTTAAATAATTTTCCAAGAAAATAAAAGAAGAGGGATTCTATAATTTGATGCTTTATAGCTTTAAAGCATCAAAGTTTCTAAAATTTGTTACGTTGGTATAGTTACTATTTTGCTTATCTTTATATTGCCAGAATAATTGCTGAATCTCCCAAGTCTCTCAAGGGAGAAAGAAAAAGGGAGCATCTTTGTTTTCTACCATGAAAAGAAGACATTTCATGCTGGTGACCAAAGGTGCAATTTTAGTATTTTGTAGTATGAAATTTTTCTGTTGGCAAACTAGACTTTTGGTAGTGTGATAGGCTTTAAAAAATTACTGGTGCCCATTGGCAGAGATTCTTATTTATTGATATCAAAATATACTAGGTGATTTAAATTCGCTACCAGGGTTGAGAGCCACCGATGCGTAGACCATTCCCCACCTGAAGAGACTTATTTTGTTAGGAGCTACATGCAAGAAATAGACCAAGTAGGACATTTTTGTTAAAGACTTATTATGAATCTTATATTTTATTTTATTTTTTATTAATGGGATCATTTTAGATTTACAGAAAAATTGCTAGATAGTATAGGGAATTCACCATACTGAAACCCCCTATACATAGTTTTCCCTATTATTAACACTTACTTGTTAAAATTAATGAACCAATATTGATACATTATTATGAACTAAGAACTATTCAGATTTTTCTAATTTTTGTCCTTTTCTGTCTTAGAATCCCATCCAGGATACTGCATGACAATTATTCAGTCAATGTTCCTCTTAGCTGTGACAGTTTCTGAGACCTTCTTTATTTTTTTTATGATCTTGACAGTTTTGAGGAACACTAGGAACTCTACTCTTGTAGAGTGCCCCTCTATTGGAATTTGTGTGATGTTTTTCTTATGATTAGACTGGGATTATAGGTTTTGAGAAGGAAAATCACACAGGTAAACTGCCATTTTCATCATATCTTATCCAGGGTATATAATATCAGTTGTTGATGTTGACCTTGATCACCTGGCTGAAGTAGCATTTGTCAAATATCCCCACTTTAAACTTATCCTTCCCCCATTTCTTGTACTGTAATATTTGGAAGGAGATCATGAAACAGCCCACATTTAAGGATCAGGGCATTATGCTCCCCTTCCTGTAGGGCAAAGTATCTACATAATTTACTTGGAATTCTTACACAGGACGAGATTTGTATATTCCGTTTCTCCATTTAATAATTTACTCATTTATCAGTATGGGCTTAAGGATATTTATTTTAGACTTTGGATTATAATTCAATGCTACGTAATTTAGTTATCCAAATTGTTATAACTTTGGACATTGGGATTCATTCACTTGGTTCCTGTCCCTTCCTTTTGACATACCCTCATCATTATGGGATGTTTTGTTTTGTTTTGTTTTATTTGAGTACTTTATTTTCTGGCACTACAAGATGCTCCAAGTTCATCTTGCATATCCCTGCCTTCATCCTAGAATCGTATCTCCATAGTATCCTGGTTCCTTTTTTTGGAGAATGGTATTGGAACACAAGATCTGGAAGCTTATAGTTGTCTTTAAGACAATTGGAGTTCCATTGGGAAAAACTCTAACTTAATCACCATGGTTGGCTATTATGTTAATTCTGGTTAACTGAATATTTTTATTACCATTAATTCACTCATGCTATGACATTTTGGAGGAAGAGATTTGCCTTTAATTGCTCTTCAGTTTATTCAGTGTAACTTTTGGTATTTGTGGACGACATGCCCTCAGACATGTTCAGAAAGTGGAAATAGTTAGCTTGGGCCACTTACACTCATGGTTTACTGTATTATTTATTTTCCAGTTTGCTTTTATGTAAATAAAACATATTCTTTTTCTACTTTCCTCCACCCCCAACTATGACTCTTCAACAATGATGACGTTTTGGGACCTTTGACTACAGAGGCCAGAAAATTTGTGGTATTATTTTTGACTCCTACCTTATATTTTAGTAAAAAGTAACTTCATTTTAGTGCAACATGTTGATACTCAATGAGTAAAATCATTTAATTGCTTGGTCATAGCTCTATGAAAATGTATACACAGAACTTGAAGAAAATATACTAAAATGCTGAGTGATATTGGTTTCAAATGACATATGTGACTTTTTTCATTCCATTTTTAATAGAAAAACACTAAACTAATTTTTAAGAGTCTATATATAGGCATCTATGAGACCAGTGTTGGCCTTCTGCTTTACAAAGTTCCATGCAGCTGTCCTGTCAGTTTCCATCAGGGGTTGCTTTTCTGGCAACTTCTGTCTCCCCCTCTGCCTTCATCAACATCATAGAATTCTGCAAGGCTGGAAAATTTATTTTTTATTATTTTTTAATATAATTTATTGTCAAATTGGCTTATGTACAACACCTAGTGCTCATCCCAACAAGTGCCCTCTTCAATGCTTATCACCCATATTCCTCTCTCCCCCACCTCCCCATTAACCCTCAGTTTGTTCTCTGTATTAAGAGTCTCTTATGGTTTGCCTCCCTCCCTATTGTTGACCTCAGTCCTCTCAGTATAATTTTGCATTTTCAAAAAAGAATTCATCAGGTAAATTAATGACTAACTGGTAGAATATATAAAAAGAAACTTATATTTGGGAGTTCATACATGCCCTTTGCCGTTCTCAAACCCACAAGTAGAGGAATTTATGCCAGGCACTATCAATGACTGCCTGTGACGTTGGATAAATTATTTTACCTCTGGGCCCTTATTTCTTCATGTTAAAAAACTAAAAGTTTGAACTTGATATATTGCTAAAGTGATTTACATATCAAGACATGATATAGTCTTAATTATTTATTTTTGGTTTTGTTGCCTTTGCTTTTGGTGTCATATCCTAAAAATCATAGCCAATATAAAAAATAAACAAGTGGGACCATATCCAGTGAAATGTTTCTGCACAGCAAAGGAAACAATAAATAAAATGAAAAGGTAACCTATGGAATGAGAGAAAATATTTGCAAACTGTATATCTGATAAGCAGCTAATATTCAAAATATATAAAGGACTTTTAAAATTCAATAGTGAAGGGGTACTTGGGTGGCCTGTGTCAGGCTCTGTACTGACAGCGTGGAGCCTGGAGCCTGCTTTGGATTCTGTGTCTCCCTCTCTCTCTGCCCCTCCCCTCCTCATGCTCTGTCTCTCTTTCTCTCTCTCTCTCAAAAATAAACAAACATTAAAAAATTATAAAAAAATAAAAACTATAAGTTATAATTCTATTCATTTCCTTAGTAGTATATATTAAACCCTTGAAGACAAACTATGACATAGCTGGGCTGATTATTTTAAAGTAGATTGATCCAATTTGATTAGTCACATAATGGAGTTTTGAAAAATCATCTACACAATAGCTGATTTTATTGTGTTTCTACTTTACCTCAGCCAAAAGGAGAAGGCCCAGGATAGAACATACAGAAGTTTTCTTTTGAAATGTGTGGATATCTGAATGTTCCCTGAGGATTCTTCCTCTGGGCTGGGGTCAGGCAGGGCCAGAGTACATACATTCTCCAGGGTCATCTTCACTGTAGCTTGTGCAGACAGCCATCTGGTGGGTTGAACTGAATGAGGGGCTCTAGGAAGATGCCAGTCCCCAAATATCTTCTTAACTTTCTGTTCTCAGGATGGGATTTGTGCATTGTTCCTTTGTGTAGTCAGTTTTTTTAAAAACAGATCCCAGTACACTAATAGATTCTTTTAAATAAGACTTAATAGATTGATACAATATCTTATGCCCTTACAAGAAAAAAGGAAGTTTGCATCTTACTGAATCATGAGAACTAGCCATTGATATGTGGCAATGGCATGCTAATGGAGTAATTGGGAAGCTAGCAAAATATAAAAATTTCACCTGCTTTCTAAATTTTCCCAATGCTGGTCAGCTAAACCTACACCTAAACCATTTGGGCATTCATATTGATATGATGCCACAGCCATATCATACAATATGCTTACTGCTTTCAGAGAGAGTGTGAAAATATTCTGTATACATGTTTGTTACTGTGGGGCTCACATGAAGCTGTGAGGTCTTGTGGACTCCACTGTAGTTCCAGTGTCCCAAGGTGAGGATCAGAACTTGAGTTCCTTAGTCATGTAGCCATTCATCCCCTAGATGAAAAATCTTATAGCAACTCCAGGGGGCTTCATTTTATGTCACAGTGACAGTTTTCAGAATTCCACACTCTGGTCAAGCTTTTCAGATGACTGCATCACTGCCAAGTTTAATTTAAATGGGGCCACTTATGGACAAAAGAAAGATTGAAAGATGGGATGTCAAATGCTGGCTCTGCTCACATGGTCCGGTTTCAAGCTGTTTATGCAAAATAAGTACATGACCTCTGACATTTCATCTAGGAATATCTTGGGCACTCACTCTTGTTTAAATGATCTAATTGATGATAAAGTCTCAGAGAGGAGGTTCCTGATGTACCAATGATTTGCTGGTGGCCTGTTTTCCATCCAGGTGCTACTGTATATAATGGAACTAGTTTTACAGGCCCAAGTGTTCTGGTTTATCCTTCCAAACTGTTTCAGACTCACAATTGACCTTCTTCGGTTGGTCTGATGTGATTAATACCGAAGTCCTGGTAATAATTTGTGGTGTATGACCTAAAGGGAAAATCTTATTGAGTTAATTTCATAGAAGGAAGTTTTGAGGGAGGAAAAGTGCTCACTCAGGCTACAGGCTAGAGACATCCAGTAAGTCTGGAAAATGTGCATTTGCATGATTAGAGAGGAGACTGGTGAACACTACACAATAAATGTGAATGCTATTATTGGGTTTTGAGTTTTAAATCTAAATATTGAAATGGAGTTAAGAGGCGCCTGGGTGGCTCAGTCAGTTAAGCATCCAATTCTTGGTTTCAGCTCAGGTCATGAATCATCTCACGGTTCATGAGTTCAAGGCCTGTGTTGGGCTTGGAGCCTGCTTGGGATTCTCTCTCTCCTTCTGTCTATGTCCTCCCCCTGCTTGTTGTCTCTCTCTCTCTCTCTCTCTCTCTCTCTCTCTCTCCCTCTCTCTCTCTCTCTCTCTCTCTCAAAATAAATAAATAAATAAAGTTTTTAAAAAAAGTTAAAAAATAATAAATGGAATTAAGGTAGAAATGCATTATCAAATTTTTTAAATCTTTTTTTATCCTTTTTTCCTGTAAGGAAAAAAAAATCTAACTAAAAGAAACAGAAAGCAAACAAGAAAAAAAAATAACCCCATTTCCAGTAAAGGAAATATGCAGCGAGTAGTTACAGAAATGTCTATAATTGTTTTAACTTTTTAAGGTTTATGGCACACATTTCCAGACACATTGCTTAATAATGATTATCTTGGACAGAGTCAGGTTTTTCTTGTCACTGTTGGCTTCTTTCCATGAAGCAAACATCTGGGGGGAACATCTTAAACTGGATCCTCTACTTCCTAAAAATAATAAAACACAGAGTTTTACATCCTTTTTATTTTCTGAGACTAAGTAGATGTATGTTCTTATATTGCATACGTAGTTTAACTAGGGATACATATCTATAAGAAAGTTTCTTTTCAAATGATTATTTGAAAAAAATTTTAAAAATCTGTTAATAAGTATTTGAACTTGTGTAGAGTGGAGAACAAATGCCTAGTTACATACCCCAAATTTTAAACTTTCTCTGGATGCTTGACATTGTGTGTGTGTGTGTGTGTGTGTGTGTGTATGCAATAGATTACAATATTACTGTTGGTTTTTAGCATAAATCAAGCCTACCCCACAAGCAGCACTTATCATATGAGTGAATAAAAGTTTTAAACTTGTCAAAGATTTCTTGAATATGTGGCACTGTAATTATTTAAGCCTACACATTAGAGATTTGGATCAAGTTTTGGGGAAAAATGAACCATTTGGAACAACGAATTTCCAGGTAAAGGAGATGTCATTGCCATGCAATGGATAGAAGTCCCCAGCTGTCTATCTGAAGATGGCGGCAGCTGCCAGCTCTTTGGTCTCTTAGATTTCAGATGGACTGTCATAGACACTCAGATAGACTTGAGATATCTTTTACACAAAAGCAGGTGTTGTATGTAACAAAACCCAAAACCAAGACAAAAACTATGACTTGGACACAATTCATAAACATTGCTTTTATGTTTTGCTAAAATTGCCTTTGTAGTTAGTGCTGGGGGCAGGGTTAAAAGTTCTCTTACACTGATGTTAAATTAACAGTTAAAAAATGCTCAAAAATTGATAAGGGGTTACATTCGTTTTTTAATTTCTTGCTCAATAAATAACTGAAGGATTTTCTAGTTGTCAAAAATGAAGAACTGATCAAGATGCTATTATTGATTAATTTTTAAAATATTTATTTTTGAGGCAGAGAGAGAGAGAAAGAGAGAGAGATAGAGTACAAGCAGGGGAGAGAGAGAGGGAGACACTGAATCTAAAGCAGGCTTCAGGCTCTAAGCTGTCAGCACAGAGCCCAATGCAGGGCTCAAACTCATGAACCATGAGATCATGACCTGAGCCGAAGTTGAACGCTCAACCAACTGAGCCACACGGGTGCCCCAGATGCTATTATTAATTAATAACAGTATTCTTATCAATAAAATTATGATTTTAGTTTGAAAATATTTTATTAATCTTTTGTAAGTCCCTCTGTAATTTACTAAAGCAGATAGTTGAAAAATTAAAGACAATAAAATAATTGCTTTTTCTGCATAATACTCATCATTCCCCCTGAGATAATGGTTGTTTTGAAGGTGTGAATAATGAACTGAAAAAATAAAACAAATGTTTTTAGAGTCCATTATGGGTCAGTCACTTGCAATGCATCCTGTGGGGTATGTAGCATTACTCTCATTTAAAAACAAGAAAGGATAGGTTCAAGTTTGGTTAAATTGTTCACTCAAATTCTCACCACTAACAAGCAGCAGTCCTGGAGGTCTGAACCCACACTTGTCTGACTCTGAAGCCTAACTCTGACATGCCAACCAGACGGAGCATGAGAAATATTTCCTCTATCATCAACACTCTGAAAGAAATTCAACTATTAAAGTCAAACATAAGCTACTGTGCATTACTTTTCTTCCAGGAATCTCAAATTACAGATGAACAATCTGGTGTGATTGTTACTATCTCATGCCTGTTAAATAGAGTCACACAGTCTTTGGGCTAGTCAAGAGAGGAACAAGGCAGAGCCAAGGGACATTCCCATACAGCATTAAAGACATTCTCAGAAGCATGTTGAAAGGAAGATTATGCGGCATCCTCTACTTCCCAGCAGTAAAGGTACAATTTCTAGGCCTAACAATCACCCCTTTCAGACTTTTCTGAAGCTGTGGTCTCTTCCAAAATGTGAAAAATTACATAGTGTAGTGGGGCATAGTTTACTCTTTCTTTATGGACTGTAAAAGTTTCTTTTCAAAGCTTTATAGGGTCTTAGAGGGCAATGCCCAGCTGTCTAATTTCAGCACATGTGAAAGTTTGAAAAGTAACAAGACAAAGTGTTTATAATGTGTAGATTAGACCACAAACAATAGAAAGTTATAGTAAGCTAGTATGACATGTGCAAAGCAAAGTCTTCTCAGTGTATATATGAATCAGGTGCACTGTAAATAAATTCAGTAATCTCAAACTTTTAATTCTTCATCCTTAAACATTTTCATCATCTATTGTTAGCCAGTACTGTGTGTATGTATATGAGTGTGGGTGTGTGTATGTGTATGTAGGTGTATGTAGTGTGTGGGTTTTTTTTGTGTGTGTGTGTATGTGTTTGCGTGTATTTGTGTAGGAGTATGTGTCTCTTTGTGTGCATGTATGTGTGTATATGTATGTGTAATGTATGTGTGAGTATGTGTGTGCTGGATGTAGGTATGTGTTTGTATGTTTGTGTACTCATCCTGCCTTGCTTTACCCAGGCACCCTCTTTGAATTCAGAGGACCTAACAGATCATCTCCCAGACTTTTTCAAACATTTCCTGATTTTTGTTGCATAAGGTCATTACATAGGAAAACTATAGAACCTACTGTTTTCCCATAAATGTTGAAAATTCTATACACAAGGTGGATGGAGCACAGAACTTGGATTCAGAGACCTGACTAGAGCCTCACTTCTGCCACTAACTCATCATGTCAGTCTGACAAGGTTTCCTTTTCCCCAGCCACAATATGGGAGGGTGACAAAGAGGCCAAAGGTCCCACCTAATGTAAGCATCTCACCAAACATCTTTGTGTGTGGTGGGTGGGAGAGAGAGGAAGCTGTAAATTCAGTAGAGTAGTGATTGTGCTAGCTCTATAGCAGCTGCTAGATCACCCTGGTGATCCTCAGTGACTTTATACAACTCAGAGTTAAACTCTAATTTTATGAAACCTTATACATTTACAAAAATGACCCATAACACCTTCTGTGAAAACTGAGATGCTGCTATCATACCCTAAAAATGCACTAAATGATTATATCATTTTCTGTGAATTTAAAGTTTAAAAATAATTAAAAGTATTGAATAAATAATGTTATTAATTATCATTAAACAAGAAAAACTATCAGCAAAATATAGCATATTCCAACTCTTATAAAATATGACCCAGAAATAAGTGAGAGCATTGAGGACCACATGGAGAAGACATTTTGGCTGAAAAGTGTCCACTGGCACAAGTTTTTTCTAGTTTTATAGAAATAGTGGTAGTCTTTGGTAAAATTTCAAATTCTTCACAGGAAAATAAAAATCGTACTGAGATTTGTTTTCTAGCCACAGTTCGTGATGAGCTCATCAGAGGCAATGATCCCCTTTTAGCATATTATGGCTCTGACACACAGGTTAACAAAATAATAGCATTTTACAGAATTTTAAACTTTCAAAATGATCTTGCTATAGCAGGTGCTCAAAAATATTTAAATTTAGATTTAATTTATTTTAGGGTGTTGTCAGTGTTAGACACTGCACTGCTAGTTATATAATAATTTAGGTGTATTTCTTTGTTCCAATTGTACAGATAATTAAATAAATTAAATCTAAGTGATACTGTTTGCTTAGATCACTAAGCACCTTAATACCTAATTTAAATCCCCAACTGGTACTCATAGTACATATGTTTTGTAAATTATTTATTTTGTTCATCTTTTCTTCCATTTTCCTTATTCATGTTATTTTAACCTGTTTAACTACTATAAATCACCTCAGTTTCTTGTTTTTCTTTATTTTCAATTTTGTTTATAAAGGAGGGAAAATAAAACTGATGAAATAAATGATATATAATGGTACTATTTGCCTTAGCTATTGTTCTGTTGCTAATATATGACAGAGCCAGGGCTGGAACCCAGGCTACCTGCTTCCCTTTCTTAAGGGATAGATTCTAAAGGATCTTACACATAGGATCACTCTTTTAAAAACTGCAACTCTACCTTTGAATGATTTACAAACTAGTTGGTGAGAGAGAGAGGAGAAGAAAAATTAGAAAACAAATAAACCCATGGACCAAGAAGCCATTCAGTAGCTTTCAAGGGCAAAGAGGATGTGATGTCAGGTTTGTTCTTTTCTTCCCTTCTTCTGTCAACCCCCTTGAAGTTTGCAGCCTTGAAGTTAGAGACCAGAACATACTTAAATGGAATTAAAAGAGAGAAGGCAAGTCTGGCCATGCAAAGCTCTGAATAAGGGGGAGTTTCTTTCAAATTGGGTAACTTGGTTAGCAAGTGGCACTTTTCTAGACATCAAAAGGCAGACAACAGTAGGAAAAAAAAGTGCCAAATGCATTAACCAACCTAATTGAACATATTTTGTCAACATGCTATGTGAGAGCTTCTGCTGTAGACACCAGCTTGGACTCAGTCAGTGCAGCTATAAACTCAGAATGTGTGAAGTCTGGAGTGTCGAGATACTTCCTTGAACCACACCACAGATCTGGTGTCATCATTTGTGATTGCTCCCTGTAATTTGCACCTATGTGTTTATGCAGCTCTGTGTATATCAGGCAACATGATTTTCAGTTTATTGACATTCTCCAGAGTGAAGAAGAGGGAGAGATAGAGAAAAAAAGAAAGAAAGAAAGAAAGAAGGAAAGAGAAAGAAACTTAGAAGGTGCCTTCCACATAGGTGTTTATAAAGTCTATGCTGAATATATAAATAAGTAAATGAGTGAAAAGTAAATGAAGAAGCAAATAAAGTAGATACTCTTGGTTAAGGGCCTGATCCAGGAATTTTACAATTGTAAATTACGATTGTACAATTTTTGTGAGAGAGAGACGATCCTAATTTGGTCAGAGATATACCTGATCCTTTTAATGCCCCAGTGCTGTATAACAGTTTTAGGGATGTAGCAACTTAGAAAGCTATGTCCTTTGATATTATTTTTACTAAAGACAACCAACATGATATGGACAAGGTATAACATTCCCTTTAAAAAACAGAGATAAATCTGTGGTTTCAATGAATTAGCAAATAGACACATATTGCTGATAAGTATATTCTGGATTAGAAAGAAGTGTAAGACATGAACTCTGCATTCAAGCACAGACCAAGCTGAAACTCACTAGATAATCAGAGGAAAGTACAAAGCAGCAAGCAAGCAGTAAATGAGGAATTCATATTTGTTGAAAGCTATAGAAAGTCAAAAAAGTTGCAGCAATATGGATGGACCTTAAGGGCATTTTGCTAAGTGAAATAAGTCAGATAGAGAAGGACAAGTACTCTATGATCTCAATTATATGTGGAATCTTAAGAAATAAAACAAAACAAAATGAAATGAAAAAACTAAGCTCATATATACAAAGAACACACCGGTAGTTGCCAGGGGTATGGGAGGGAGTGGGTGAGATGGGTGAAGGGGGGCAAAAAGTAAAATCTTGCAGTTATAAATAAGTCTTGTGGATGTAATGCATGATGTAGAGCATGATGACTAAAATTAATGATACTATATGGCATATTTAAAAGTTGCTAAGAGAATAGACCTTAAAAGTTCTTATCAGAAGAAAAAAAATTTGTAACTATATATCAGGATGGATGTTAACTGGACTTACTGTGGTAGCCATTCTGGAATGTAGTCAAGCTTTGAATCATTATGGTTTACATCCTGAAACTCACCTAATGTTGTATGTCAATTATACCTTGAAAAAAAAGTCAGAAAAGAGAGTGTGTAAGTCATTAAATCACCGGTAGCATCTGAGTGGGGCATTAAAAAGGCAAAGGAAGAGAAGGGGTTTCGAGAAAAGCATTTTAGGGTCATGTCAGGGGTAAGCCTAAGGGGGAAGCTCTGTGGGGAAGTAATGTAAACAAAATAATAGAGGAAGCAGAGTAAGACCAAATCATAGTGGCACATGATTCTGTATGTTTTGCTGCAAAAAGACAATTTGTGGACTGGAGACAGCCTTGAAAGACCAAATATCATTAACAGCACCACAGCTAATTCTTTGTTATTTTAGTAACATGAAACTGAAAAAGAAGTGAAGGGATGGAGCAGACCCCAATTCCTGATTTAGTCTCAGATTACACAAAAGTTTTCACCTATCTGACCAAGTTTTTTAAAAACATAATAAAATGGATGGGTTTAATTATTGGCCATATCTCCTTGACAAGGAGACAAAAGAACCCAGGAATTCTAGAGGAGTGGAGGGATCAGAGGAGGGTTAAAGAAGGGGAGTTGATTGTGAATCTGGAGGAATTAGAAGCCAGAAGATGGATTTAAACATTCCTGCAATCCACTATCATCAGTGAGTTTTTCCTTGGCCAGTGTATTTATTTCTTCTGTGGTGCATTTGTTTCTTCTCTCATCTGATATTTATTTTACCTCAACTATGGGAATGCACTGCTCTGGTATTGATTAGGGATATTCCAATGAATAAAAGAAGAACTTTCAAAGGTGCTAGGGACTATGGGGCAATTGAGATAAAGTTTGCTGTATCATAATTGTTTATCAGGTGAAATATAGAGGCATTATTTGGTAGGTGAATTGGCCAGCTGGAGCAGGCATGAAAGTCCCTTATTCAGGGAAAGTTAAATAAACGAATCATGTGTAAAATGTGAGTGATTTGCTTTCTTATAGAGCCAGGAAATTCAGAACTTGCTTCCTTCTCAACTCCCACTGAACTTCCCTTCCCCCGCCAAAAGACAGGGCATTGGTTGGGAGTGGGCAGGGGGGAATCCTACCAACCACCTTTACTTTTGTTGTCTTGGTTATGTTTTGAATTTAGAAGAAAGAGTAATGAAGACTTTGAAGGGTTTATCATAGTGGGCAACAGGAACCACACAATTTAATCTGTTGTCCCTTTCCTTAATTTTAAAATTACAATTCTTCCACTTCAAATGGACTTTGATCTCTTTTCTAACCAGTCTTTGCAGAAATACAGTCTGGATAATTTGTGTCTAGTATATATACTATTGATACAAATGTCAGGTGTACATACACCCACTTATTGGTTTAGCCTAATTTATCATTACTGGATTTTCATGTCTAGCCTAGGGCTGGGTTGTAAGAGAGACAAAGTACTTCCACATTTCCTTCTGCTTGCCAAAAATTTCTCCACGTCATATTAATTTGAGTCTTTGATTTTTTTTTCAAATCTTGCTTACCTTTATTTGTGAACTGAATTCTGTTTGTATGCTTATTTATATTTTTTTCTGAAAGACATTTTATAAGGTATTCCTCATTTTTTTTTTAGGATTTACAAATTATTTAAGGCAGTATTCTTTAATCAACCAGAGTTCAGTGTTTTAAATTGTGTTTTATGAAGACACTTTGCTGTCAAAGCAAAAACCTAATGTAATACTCCATTGTATTTACTAGCAAACTCTAGTCAAACCATCATGCTCTTGAAATAAGTAAAAAACCTACTGAGGGCCCCCCAGTCCATTTTATTGCTGAGGAAACTGATGCATGAGGGCACTGTGTAACTTGCTCTTGGTGGAACTGAGTAGGCTGAATTGGACTCACTTGCCTCTCGCCTACTATGTGAGGCTCTCCCTGTGTCAAGCTCTTTTTGAGGCTCTTCCCCGTTAAGTGACTTCTGAAAGTTCCTTCCTGCTTTTTGTGCTCCAGCAATGCTGGGTCTGTTGGTTCTGTCTTGCTATGTCAGAAATAGGAGCAGTACCTCATGGATGCATGATTATGTTCTGAAAGACTTACGAGGCTTCCTCTGGATTTTTCATATAGCATGGAGATGGTTTTTAAAAATTGTGTCTCAGCTAGTACTCTGTGCTTACCTCTAATGTGGTGCAGTACACATGAACTTCCATTCCTGATGCCTATATACAGTTCTTGCTTGCTCTTCAATTCCCTGCTGATACATATTTGGAGAACGTAAGGAGGTGAGATTCTAGAACCCAGTGAGTAGGCATGTGTGGACATGCTTTTCCCTGAAATTTATTGGCCTCAGGTAAACGGTCAAATGGTTAACTACAAATCTGATTTATATCCTGACTGAGACTGATAATGTTGGGGGTTTTCCAATACTGTGAGTTATGCTTTGTGTGTTTGTTTCCCCAGCAGCACTGACTTTCCTGACTTTATTTTTTGTCTTGACTCTATCTCCACTCATCAAGTGGTGACCTTGCAGTCACCCAGACTCGCCCTTGGTGATGCAAACCTTTCTCTTTTGCTCACCATGGGGAATAGCGTCGCTGTACTCCATCCATCCATGGTGTTGTACACCTTTCTGGCTTAGTTTAAAATTCCTTATTGATTAATTCTACAATTAAATGATTTACTTTATTTTAAAGATTGAGAGGATATGATTTTAATAGAAAGAAATTTTAATAAGCTCTGTGTGTAAAAGCAAAACAAAATATCAGTAACAACTGCTTTTTCTCCCTGATGTGTTCATGGAGTATCTTCTAACCAAATTATGGATGTGGTATAAGCTAGAATTTGCCTTCACAAATACCTATTTTATAATAATTTTGCTCCAATCTTACATGATATTTATTCACTAAGAATTAGTGTAACATGTAACTCCCTATATGTCCTTTTGCAGCTGACCTATTTCTGTAATTTCTATAAGGTTTTTGGTGTGCTAATTTCCTATGATGTAGCACAGGGATGCACTTTCCGTAGCTTACATTTTTCCTCACACTTGCTTGGTGAGAGGTCTCACTGAAAAAATGACATTCTAAGTATAAGATAATGATTCTTTCACAGAGGCAATTCTGGGATTTAACAATGCATGGCAGTTAGTAGGGACTAAAAAAAGATATGTTGAATGAATGTGTGAATATATATTGTACCAGTGCAAGCAGAGGTACAGAGACTGGACATGAGGGCATGTGCAGGGAATGATGAGAGCATTTTAAGGACAGGAGTGAAGAGGAGAAGTGAGACTGGATAATTGTATGCTCATTTCTAGCTTTGCTCTTCCACAGGCACCACCCACAAATACCTCTTCCTCCACTCAAACCCTCCCATTGAGACTCAGGCCCAGATGGTTCTATTAATCCAATGTGTTAGATGATGTCTGCCTTCCATAAAATTCTTGTTCACCCTAGTTCTTTGTCATGTAATTATATATTATGTTGGACAACTTTCATAGTGAATGGTCAAGGGAGAGTGATGCTTATTCTCAACTCTGCTTGTTTCCAGGAAGAAGGATTTTTCCTTAAACACACTGGCCTCTTGCCCTGAGAAGTGAACCTTGGATGAGAAAGAAACTGGGTGCTCATAGCATGGCCCCTTTCTCTGTCATTCTGTCATGGGAGCCAGGTTGCTCAACACATTATTCCTTGCTTTGCTATTTGAGAAGTTTTTTGAGGACAACTTTGACATGAAATCCTGTGTTTTTTCACTGTGTCTATGAGTGGGTGATTTTGTCTAATTCTGGGAGTTTCATATTAGGGGGCCCATTATTGCCATACACCAAGGGCACATTTTCCAACCCAGCCATTCTCAGTAATGAAGGTATTATTTTGATTTTCATTTTCCTGCTACTTGCCTGTTTCCTAATTGATTCAGAACACAGTTATGGTAACCCCAAATAAATATTTTACCTCTGCAATGAGACCACAAACACAAATAAGGATGATAATAGATGCTTTGTCCACTTCTTGGTTCATTTGCTCTTTTATTCTTTCAGCAAATATTTATGGGTTATATATCATGTCCTCTGTTGATAGATGGTTTTTGTTTCCTCCTTAGTATTAGGGCTACATGATAAACATGTTTAAGACTCAAATATTTGTTGATGTTAAAGAATTTGGACTTTATTTCATAGGCAAAGGAAAGTAATCAAAGGTAAATGAGAGAACATCAAAGTCTTCCTTCTCTCATCCCCATCAGAGATGAGGTTTTAAATCTAATGGAAATAGGGGTCACATTGACTTAACTGCACATGCATGTGTAAATAATTGGTCCTTTCCTACATGCAGGTTTTGCTCATATTAGGATAAAGATGCCACAAAGTAAATCTGAGGAATGGAGGAGTGTCGGGTGGATGCAGAAAGAGTAGGTTAGGAATATTTAAGTACATAGGTAAGTAAGTCTCACCAGAGGGTCGTGGCACACTTAACACATAGTAAATGATAAAAAGGCGTTATGTCTGCCCTTTGCCATTTCCTCTTCTCCTTGTGAGGTATCCTAAAAATCATAATGAATAAACAAAAACTCTGTTATTGGTTTTTACACTCCTTTTCTCCTTAAAGACATAGCACTAGTCTTGCCAGGCTGTTCCTCTGGAACAGCCCAGCTCTTTTGATGGATAGTCCCAACTAGATTTAAAGTCTTAAATTTATTATATCAAGATATGGATTGTAACATTTGATACTTCACAGTAAGGCTATAACCTGGAAGTCTCACATCATTGAGTTCATTTACAACAGAGAAATGCAATGTGTCAAATAGTTGCCTTCAAGATAAATGGAGCCAGTGATGAGGGAAGATCATCTTTTTTCTTTTGCATGGGAAAATCTTAGCCCTGCTGGGCTATGTCTGGGAAAAGATTCCCATCCAGGCTCCCTGCTGCTAGGAGGGCTGGCCTAATCCAGGACAGAATTCAGCCCAGAGTATATGGAAATGGAACAGACAGACTCTACAGGCAGAGTCCTTGGGGCTCCACCCAAAATCTGGAGTCAGACATCACATGTCACTGAAAAATAGCTTCTTTTTACCAGAGACATCTCATGTAATCAAAACCAAAGCCTTTGTGGTTCTGTTCAGAATAGTGTGTGACTTGTCACAATGTGTTTGCAAAGTCAGAAGGAGCTTTAATGAACATGTGTGTGTTTTATTCCCCAGCCACATCCACCTCCACAGCAGGGGTTAGCGCTCAGTGTGATATTGGTTTTCACCAGCTGTTTGGAGATCAAGACACATGACAGGTGGGTAAGGCTGGCAGACTCAACAGCTTGCTTTCTGATTGCCAAGAAATAGATTGGCTAGCTACAAATGTTCTGAGAGGTTGGATGCTTTATGCATGGAAGGACATATGGCCACCCTGAGAGGGAAAGACATCAACATATCATAGGTGTGCTTGGGTGGTCCCAATTTCAACCACTGTAGGCACTTTCAGACCATGGGTCAGACCAACCCAACCCTGTTCAACCCCATGTATCAGTATACATGTGTAGGTTGATTAAAAGGCAACAGACAACACCTCTTTCTTCCAAATTGAGCTCGGTTGCCACAGGGTCTAAAATGTCATCATTAGGAATTCAGTATTTAGATCTTGAAGATCTTGAAGTCTTTTGTAAAATTTTTAGGAGTGTCTGTTAAAACAGCTGCTTTTATAAGTTATGAGGTTAGAACTCTTATCTCAGGGTGAGTAGGTATCAGGAGTGGAAGAAAGTCACTTAAATCTTGGTTGATAGGGCAATGGAAGAGAAACTCAATTTTGTTTAAAGTCTAGTCCATGGGTATACCTCATATGGTATCATGCTAATTTATTTGCTGACATCCTTAAAACAAATAGAGTATAAAATTGTTGTTATTGAGATAAAGCAAGATTCTTTTATGTTAAAAACACTGTATATTTTGTTTAAAAACGTTAGATCATATGTGGTGCCAATAGAAAACAGCACTCATTAATCTCTAAAACTCCTTGTAATCAGGATAGTTAATGTTAAGATTTCTGGGTCCTTGATATTAGGAAGAATTGGGAAAGCCTTAGGTACTGGAGGGTATGGAATGACTGATTGGAAAATAAAACAAATGTTGTAAAACTCGATTTCTGCTATTATATCATTTCTGTTTTTTTTTTCTTTACTACAAGGCAAAAATAAACTGCACTAGAGTCAGAGAGAGTTTGAAGAAACCTAACAGGCTTCCTCTTACTCAGTTGCAAGTAATTAGGTATCTCTTATTGGACATACATGATCAAGGGCAAGTGGAAACTCTCTAAAAGGAAAAAAAAGGCACATCTACCATTGGATGTGCTCCTGTTGGAGGAGATAAATTTAGCAGGCTTTAGTTGACTCAAGGCCAGGGAACACCAGGGTAAATGGCCACGAAAATGGAAATGTCAACATCTTTTAGATTAGTAAGAAATCCACATGTTTTCAGTTATGCAAAATGACTAAGTTCTAGAGATCTGCTGTACAACATAGAGCCTACAGTTAACAATACCTAATTGTACACTTAAGTGTTTGTTAAGAGGGTACTTCTCATGTTAACAGTCTTTACCACAATTAAAAAAAAGAAATTTATCTAACTGTACTTACATGTTTGATTTTTGTCTAAATTGTTTCTTAATTAAATATTGAATATTCTTTTTAGGATAATTTTGGTAGTATTGTGTCCTACATTCTCAAATTCAGATAGCTGTGTCTGTGGGAAGAACTATCTAGACCATGAGAAATCATGACTTACCTGTTGACACCTTATGTTGACTGTGGTATGAGGACATTGGAGAAAATTTAAAAGGTCAAAGGGGTTAGATACTAACCCCTTAGTTGTCACCACACCATTGAAATTGCCCTTGCTAATATCTATTGCCTCCTGTTTGCCAGATCAAATAGAATTTAGGTCTTTTGTTGACCTTTCTGTGACATTGACACTGTGGACCAACATGCTCCCCTTAAATTCTTTTCTCTATTTCCTTCTCTGATGGCACTTTCAGCTAGTTCTCCATCCCCTGTGCAGATTGCTTCTTTTCAGGCTTTTCCACAGGCTTCTTTCTTGCTCTCTTTGAATATTGGTGTTCTCTAAGCTTTTACTGCTGTTGAACCTTTTCTCTTTCTAATCCATTGTCCCAAGCAATCCTCCATGTACCCGTGGCTTCTCCTGCCTACTGTTCAAGTCTGCAGCCCCTTCGCCAAGTAAATAGGGCCCTCAGTTTTATGCCATACCTTTTTGTCTGACTTTCAATTTTATTTTTACCATTTAACTCCTTGTGTCCAAAATTACACCACTTTCATGTTATATGCTGTTCTTTGTACAACTCAGGCTGTTCACTGTCGCCATGCCTTGGTTTGTGTGTCCCCACTGCCTGGGGTCATTATCTCCCAGTCTCCCATACTCCCCCCCCCCCCCCCCCGCCCCTTCCTGGCCTTTTCTCCTGGTGAACTCCCACCGAGGAGTTCCTTTGACTTCATTTGACAGAGTTAGTCATTGTTATCTCTCTTTGTCACTCCCTCTCTACCTTATGTTTATCTATAGATTTATGCACTTATGCTGAATGCAATTTTTATGTTTCCTATTAGATTATTACTTGTGCAAGATCAAAGACTAGATCTTATTCATTTTTTTGTAACTCCTGTCTTTTCCAGTGACCATATTGACATACATAAGAAACTTAATAAAGAGTTGTAAACAGAATTTATAAAGCCAATTCTTAATTCTACAAAATGGCTGACTGCATGGATCAGTTTGTCTGACTTTTATTTTTCTCATCTCATACCCTTAAATTTTAAGGATAATATTGTGTTGACCAAGCAGCTAAATATGAAGTCTGAAATGACGTATTTTCAGATGCATTCGGAAATGTTGTCTCTGAGTACCCCCTGTTTATTCTGTAAACTGGATGAAATTAGATCACCCTGGTCTCATCATATCTCATCTGTATGGGTTCCCATTCAACATATCCCATGTGTTCACTTAATCTAAATAAAATTCTCACCCCAACCCCCCGTCTCAGCTGATAACCACACCTTTTACTTTGCTAGGAATATAAATGTCTATTTTCAGAAATAGAGCATCAACTTCCTCTCTGTCCAACATTCCATCTCAAATTTGTTTATAATACATCTTTTTCTCCTTTTCTTAAAATTTTTTTAATGTTTATTTATTTCTGAGAGAGAGACAGAGCATGAGTGGGGGAAAGTCAGAGAAAGGGGGAGACAAACAATCTGAAGCAGGCTTCAGGCTCTGAGCTGGCAGGACAGAGCCCGACATGGGGCTTGAACTCACAGACTGAGAGATAATGACCTGAGCCAAAATTGGACACTTAACTGACTGAGCCACCCAGTCCTCCTCTCTCCAGGAGAGAAGCAGCGGGAGTCCAGCCCCTCTCCTTCTCTTCTGTTGTAGAAAAAGGTGTACCTTTCTCCTCTGATCCCTCCCCTCCTCATCCTTCTTTCTTCTCCCTCTCCATCTCTTTCACTTCTTTCTCTTTCTCCTCCCCCTCTATCTAAACATGTACTTTTACTTCTTTCTATTTTTTTCATTGTCCCTTGCCTTAATTTTTTTTTTAATCTGTCAACATAGCCTTCTTTGCTGGTTCTTTTCTTAGTCTCAAACATATTAAAATCTCCTTTATCCTAAAAATACTTACCCTCAAATATGCCTACCTTTCAAGGTATCAGCCCAAATCCTACTTCACAACTGCCAAAGTCAGTCTTTGACCTAGGACAATCTGCTTTATGCCTCATCACTCTTGCTGCTTGTCTTGTTGGGTCCCTTAGCAATTGCCCTCTTTTTAGGCCTCATCTTTCTTATCTCATTGTGAATCAGATACTGTTGCTTGCCCCTTTCCCTAGTTTTTTGGGCATATGTTCTCTTATTTTCAGTTTTGGCCTTTCTGACATTCAGTTGTAGCTTCTGTATTAGTTAGTTAGGGCTACAAAAACAAAGTAGCACAGACTGGGTGCCTTACACAACAGAAATTAATTTTCTTATAGATCTGGATGCTAAAAGTTGAAGGATCAAGATGTCATCAGAGTTTGCTTCTTCTCTCTCAATGAGAATCTCTCATTGGCTTATAGATGCCCATATTTTCCCTGTGTCTTCACATGGTCTTCCCTCTGTGCATGTCTGTGTGCCATCTCCTCTTATAAGGACACCAGTCATATTAGATTAAGGCCCATGCATATGACCTCATTTTACCTTACTTACCTCTTTAAAGGCCCTATCTTTAAACACAGTCACATTCTGAGGTACTAGGGAAGCTCAGACTTCAACGTATGAATTTCAGGGGTTTACAATTCAATCTACAACAGCTTCCATTGTTGGCTTCTCCCTCTTTGCCTCTTTTATTTGTTAGTGCTCTCAGGAATTGTGTCAGACTTATCTTTATGCTCTTTCTGCAACAGTGTTTCTCAAAATATGGTCCCAGTAATTGCCTGTACTTGTGGTTACAAATAACTTATCCCTTAGCCACATCCCAGACCTCTTGGATCAGAATCTCTAGGGAATGGCCCAAGGACTATGCCTCTTATTGGATGATACTTGCTTCCTTTAAAGTCTGAGAGCTATTATTCTGCATGGTCCCTGGTCAACCCATTTACTGCCCTGGTTTAGTTGCTGCCACTTTTGTTGATATCTTTCAATTTAGGGTTATTTACTACTTTTGAAGATTCAAATACACTTACCAACTATCATATGGACAGATCCACCTTGACGTCTTATTAATATCTCAAATTCCACATGTCTAAGGTCAAATGCTTTATCATTCTCCCTAAAGTTGGTTCTCCAAATATTGGAACTCATCTAATGGCATTTCTATCTACTTATACTTCAGAGCTGGAAATAGTAAAGTTATTTATTTCTCCTTTTGATTTACCTCCCCTTCACCCCACCCCCATAAAACTTGGGTGATTCTTCCACAGAAATATCTTTTCAGTCTGCTGCTTCAGTCTGCTGGGGCAATTTTTTAACAACTCAGACTCCCAGGCTCCAACGCTCTTCTGATTCACTAGGATGGGCAGAGATCCTAGTTATTGGGAGGGTCAACAACTCTGGGAACACCTAGCAGCTGTATTCTAGCCTGCAGGATAAGAAACAAACTTCTCAGTTTAGCTGCTTCTCCATATGACTTAACCTACCTCTTCTGCCTCATCCCCTGTGCTTACCTTCATGTCCACATGAGACAGGACTTACTAGGGTTTTCTAAATATGACAAAACATCTCACCATGACTTTGTAGCTTCTTTTACCTGAAATTTCTTTCTCTATCATCATCAACTAGAAATCTCTTATTCATCCTTTAGAGTCCAATTTAGATATCTCCTCTTTGGTCAAGTTCCCCCAGCCCTTGGTGCCCGTAAGTTTGTCAGTCATATTTCTGTAGCACAATTACTATATTGCAATGCAATTTAGTTACACATATGCATATCTATCTTTAAAAAAGAGCAGAAAATCCTCAAGTATCTAGTACCTAGTGACACATAACAGAAACCTAGTAAACGTTTATTGGATGAATGATTTGGCCCAAAATTTAACATCCTGGTGTCTGATCTTATAAGGATAGGAGCCACAAGAGCTTCTTGCCATGATAAGAGCATGCTTATATTGGAACAACATTGTAGCTATGGTCTAATAGAACACATATGCTCTGAGGAACAGGGGGCAACCAGAACCCAACAGGCTACAGCTCAGTATAGGACTCTAGACCCAATAGAGTAACCAATGTCCATCAGAAAAGGGATTTACTATCATAATTAAAGGATGTGGAAGTTCATGGCACAGGATATTGTAAACATGTTGTGGTGGATTAAAAATATTCACAGATTATTTGAAGTTCTTTCCACTAAGACTTGGAGTCCGTTTCCCCACCACTTGAATCTGGACTGACTTTGTGACTTGCTTCGCTGAATAGAACACTGGATGTTTTATTTCATGGCTTCTGAGCAAGGCCTCAAGAGTCCTTGTAGTTTCTCCTCTTGCCCCTTGGAATGCTTCTACCATAATGAAAAAAAAAAAAAAGAGCCCTGCCTAGCCAACTAGAAGATGAGAAGCCATATGAACGTGTACCAAAGTGCCCTAGCAGACAGCCCCAGGTAGTTGCCAGGTATGTGAGTGAGGTCACCTAAGATGAGGAATCCCCTGCTGATCTGCCAACTGACTGCAAATGCATGAAGGAGCCCAGCCAATAATACATGAGCAGATCACTACCTCAGCCATCCCAGCTATACTCCACTCTCACTCTCAACCCCCAGAGATGTGACCAGATAAATGGTTGGTTATTTTGCACTGCTAAGTTGTGGGATGGTTTGTTATGCAGTAATAGATAATTTATACACAGCTTGATAGACATAGTAGTGGTATTTTGGAACACTAATTACCCAAATAATAAGACATCTTCTAAAATCTGTAGAACATCAGAGCCTGCCCCATCTAGCATGACCATGTTTTCAATGATCATCTAGTGCCTGGATGTGTGTTATGTAGAAATGGAGGTTGTCACTGTCAGATGTGTTAAAATGTACCTGGAATTGTAATGGCCTTTCAAATTTGACCCTTTCCTGAGAATTCTTTAAAAAAGTGATTTTCAGATTTCTCTTTTATTCTTAATTTCTTATGTATTGTTGTTTTAAACAGCTTCCTAATGCCATACAAACCTTGAATCATGTGTGGGAATAATTTATAATCATAGCCTTATCTCTGAATCTTCAGTTCCATGAATCCACAGCCATGATGATGAACTGGTGACTGATGGGTAAACACATTGGCAGGATCTGTAAGGGCTTGGTGATGTCTGGCATGAAGTGCCATATGGTTTTCAGGACCCTGCTCTTGAACAGATGTAGTGTTAACACCCTGCTGTACTTAACCCCTATGATGGCTTTTGTCTGTCATCATATCTCAATGTATTTCAGAATTCAGCTTCTGTTGTAAGTTTTTCACTCCTCTCTTGAAAAGATTTCATTACATTTTCCATGTTTTAATCCAAACAGCCAATGCCAAAAAAAAAAAAAAAAAAAAAAGACAGAGAGAGAGAGAGAGAGAGAGAAGAAAGTACAGCTGTAGTGAGTCATTAAAGTGATTCTTCCAGCTGTTTAACTATTATGTCTGGCCCCATAGCAGCCTCTAAAAGGCTAAGAAAATGTTCTACTTAGACTTTCTAGGGTGAGAGTTTACAGATCACTGATTTTTCTTACATTAATAAACCCTTATTATCACCTCTTGGAGCAATGGAGCAGAGGAACATAGGGAGGAAACGAAGGATAAAAATGTTTTAGTATAGTAATAAAAATCTTGAGTACTGGAGTCAACAGACCTGGGTTTAAATCATGGCTCAGCTGCTGATTAGCTCAGGACACTGTGAAAGCTATTTAACCTCTCTGAGTCTGTGTCTTTATCAGTAATATGAGGATATTATCTAAGTTATAGAGCCAATTTGAAGTTTAAATGAATGGATATAAATTTAAAAATGCACGTAACTGGGGCAGTCAGTGATCCAAACACAGAACTGTGATATTTTGCCAGTCTGGAGGCTTTGCCTACTTCCCCCTTTATTCCTTCGCTGTCAGGCATGGGCTATGCATTGTGCTTTCCCCAGCAGTTGGGGTGTCTAGGACGAGTGCACAGCAGGCTGCAGTGTTGAGCCAGATGGCCCAGGTGTATTGCTTTCATGAAATTTACAACACAGGGGTATTTACACCTGTCACAGCTGTCACTCATTACAGATGGATCAGACGGTGTTCCCTGAGAGGTGAGCGTGGATCTGTCACAATCCAGCTCTGCAGAAAAGCTGGTTTTCTTCCCTGCCGTCTTGCAGTGTTGGGCAGATACTTTCCTGCCTTTCCCAGGCAGCAGCTGTAGCAACCAAGGAGGAAAGCCCTATTTTGTACTCCCCCTCCCTAGCCCCTTGCCATCCTTGGGTACTCAGGGATTGGGAGGAGGGTGTGTCCTTCCTTTAAGAGAATGCTGGGCTGGTAAGAAAATAACCCAGGGGTTGGAAGGCAGGGCACAGTGCTAGGGCTGGTCTGGGACTGGAGCCAGGCAGTTTCAATCTTGCTGCGAGTTAGCAATAGCCCCTTCTGCGAATCACTTAACCTCTCCAAACACTAGTTTCCTTCTGTGATAAGAAAAAATAATAAAAGTTTTGAAAAGAATAACCTCCAAGAAACCCACCAGCACTGTATACCTCTGACTTTATATTAGGAGAACTCACCCTAAGTTGCTAAATTAAGATATCAGAAATAAGAACAACAGCAACAGCAAGAACAAGAAAGCAGGTCTCAGTGACACATTGAGCACTTGGTTTTGCCTCCTATTTATTTTCCGAAGCCATCATTATGGCTGCAACTTAACAACTTTTGGTTTTGAATTGGATTGAGGGAAATCCAAATTAATGGCAATTCTTTTTTTTCTTATTAAGTTTTTAATTTTGATTCCAGAGTAGTTAACAAACACTGTTGTATTAGTTTCAGGCATACAATACAGTGATTCAACAATTCTATACATTGTTCAGTGCTCATCATGATAAATGTACTCTTAATTTCCTTCACCTATTTTACCCCCTTTCCCGTGACCATTAGTTTGTTTTCTATAGTTAAGAGTCTGTTTCTTGGTTTGTTTCTCTCTCTCTTTTTTCCCTTTTGTTTTGTCTCTTAAATTCCATATATGAGTGAAATCATGTGATATTTTTTTTTTCTCTGACTGGCTTATTTTGCTTAGCATAATACTCTCTAGCTCCATCCACACTATTGCAAATGGCAAGATTCCCCTCTTTTTATGGCTGAATAATATTCCATATATATATATATATATATATATATATATATATATGAAATGGCATATATATGTGTGTGTTTATGGATATATATATATATATGTATATATATATATATATATGTGCCATCTTGTTTATCTATTCATCTATCAATGGACACTTGGACTGTTTCCATAATTTGGCTATTGTAAATGATTCTGCAATAAACTGAGGGGTGGATGTATCCTTCTGAACTAGTATTTTTGTATTCTTTGGATAACTGCCCAGTAGTATAGTTACTGGTTTTAGGGTAGTACTAGTTAAAAATTTTTGTGGCACCTTCAAACTATTTTCCACAGTTACATTCCTACCAACACTGCAGAAGTGTTCCTTTTTTTCCACATCCATTCCAACACCTGTTGTTTCTTGTGTTGTTGATTTTAGCCATTCTGACAAGTGTCAGGTGATGTCTCATTGTATCTTTGATTTCCATTTCCTTGTTGATAAGTGATGATGAGCACCTTTTCATGTGTCTGTTGGCCCTTTTGATGTCTTCTTGGAGAAATGTCTGTTTGTGTCTTTTGCCCAGTTTTGAATTGGAATATTTTAGTTTTGGGTGTTGAGTTTTATCAGTTCTTTATATATTTTAGATACTAACACTTTATGACTTTTTATTTTGATGTAGTGTTAGTAGCTTATTTTTGCTTTTATTTCTCTGGCCTCAGGAGACATATCTAGAAAAATTTTGCTATGGCCAATGTCAGAGACATTATTGCTTGTGCTCTCTAATAGGATTTTTATGGTTTCAGGTCTCACATTTAGGTCTTTAATCCATTTTGAGTTCATTTTTGTGTATGGCATAAGAAAGTGGTCAACTTTCATTGGTTTCCAAGTAGCTGTCTAGTTTTCCCAATACCATTTGTTGAATAGACTATCTTTTTTTTGTTTTGAATATAATTTATTGTTAAATTGGTTTCCATACAACACCCAGTACTCATCCCAACAAGTGTCCTCTTCAATGCCCATCACCCACTTTCCCCTCTCCCCCATCCTCCCCATCAACCCTCAGTTTGTTCTCAGTATTTAAGAGTCTCTTATGGTTTGCCTCTCTCTCTCTGTGTAACTTTTTCCCCCTTCTCCTCCCCCATGGTCTTCTGTTAAGTTTCTTAAGATTCACATATGAGTGAAAACATATGGTATCTGTCTTTCTCTGACTTATTTCACTTAGTATAATACCCTCCAGTTCCATCCATGTTGCTGGAAATGGCCAGATTTTATTCTTTCTCATTGCCAAGTAGTATTCCATTGTATATATAAACCACATCTTCTTTATCCATTCGTCAGTGAAGAGACTATCTTTTTCCCATTGCATGTTCTTGCCACTTTTGTTGAAGATTAATTGACCATATAATCGTGGGTTTCTTTCTGGGATTTCTGTCTTGTTCAATTGATCTATGTGTCTATTTTTGTCCCAGTACCATACTATTTTGATTACTACAAATGACAATTCTTAACAGAAGCATTAAATCCTTTTGTCCATAAGTGTGAGAAAACATTTCACATGCTGACAAGAGAGAAATAATTGGTAGTAGCATACATATTCAGAAAAATATTATAAGATCGCTTTACTAGGAGTTAGCTGGAGTTAACAAGAGGGAGAAACATTTATTAATTTGAAAAAGAATAAACTCATTTCTATTTTCTTATCACTAATCATTGATTTATCTCAGAAGAGGATGTATTACAGAAATACATTATAAAAACCCAATGTTCCCTAGAATTATTGACCAATCATAAAGATTTGGAAAAGCCCAAGGAATTATCCACTCATATATTGTTATGTGATTGAGGATTTTGACCACAGGAGAGGAGCTAACTCTAATTATCAATTGGGATGCTATTTAATATTATATTTTATATCACTTTAGGAAAGAAGGTGAAGATAGATCTCAATATTCCTCTATCAGAGGAATATGGCTTCACTCTTCACAGAAGTTGAACTTCTAGTGATTTGTGGTATGAAAGCTTTCTGACCTCAAGAATAGTAAGGTAGTGTGTCCATAAAAATGAACAGAATCCATAAAACTCATGGTTATTGGTATATATGTGAAATGACATTCTCCAGTGCTTTTTAGCCCCTTACTTCCCTCATGTCCAGTAGTGCTAGGACATGATGACAAGTGGCTACGGTCCACCAGACAGGGTGGCTGTAGTCTCATTTAGGAAGCAAACTGGAGGCTTGGCCATGAGGCTGTCATAACTTCACCCCTGCCCTGACAGCAAGCTGAAATATCACAGATTTCTTTTGGGGCCTTTGCTCCTGCATTAGGGATACAATATAACTGAGAGATCTCATAAAACACCCTTTACTTTATCCTAGAGTCATTTTTCATCCAATGCAATGCTAGAAATATCTTAGGAGAACCATCCAGCCTATTCTCATGCCTGCTTCCACTTTAATTTTTGGGTCTACATTAAATAAAATGAATGACATAATATACATTTGATTTGTTTGTATTCTTGTATCCTTAGACTTTCTATCAGTGAAGGAATAAGTTAAACAGGGCATTTGGTCGATGATGATTATTGTGGATTGATGGATTGATACTTATTCCCTTGAATAAGTATATTCATGGTATATATATATATATATATATATATATATATATATATGTATGTATATATATATACACACACATACATATGTGTTTGTTTTAGAGAGAAAGCATGTGCTCAAGTGTGCTTGTGTGCTTGTGTGCATGTGCACACATGAGCAAGGAAGGGGCAGAAGGAGAGGAAGGGAGAGAATCTTAAGCAGACTCCATATTCAGTATGGAGCCCAAGTGGGGCTGGATCTCAGGACTGTGAGATCATAACGTGAGCCAAAATCAAGAATCAGTTGCTTAACCCACTGGGCCACTCAGGTGCCTCTCTCAAGGTTTTTTAAGGTTGGTATTTTATGACTTTGGAGATGAGTTGAAATAACCTAAATTCATAGAAGCAGACAACTTCTGTTTTTCACTAAGCAGTAGATTAACTTGAGACCTTCCTTTGTGAGGACAGTCTATGGTAAAGGGAGCTCTTCTACTTTTCAAAATTTTCATATCCAAATGGAATTTGGTTAATTAGTGACATGATTTAACAATTTAGAGACAATTATTGATTATGGGAAGACTTTCATTGGTTGGGAACCAGCCTCTTTCACATGGGCAAAGCAGCTATTACATATTGTATCCTTACATATGGCTGCTTTCTCAACTGGCACTGATTTTGTTTATCATGGTGATTGTGTACTACACTTTGACTTATTTTTTTAAAACTTTATTCATTTATTTATTTTGAGAGAGAGAGAGAGAGAGAGAAAGAGAGCATGAACAGGGGAGGGGCAGAGAGAGGGAGAGAGAATCTCAGGCAGGCTCCACACTGCCAGCAGGGAGCCCGGCAGGGGCTTGAACTCATAAACCATGAGATCATGACCTGAGCCAAAATCAAGAGTCAGGTGCTTAACCAACTGAGCCACCCAGGCGCCCCACTCTTTGACTTATTTTGATGAACTCACTGATTTTGGATTGGTCATATGCTGTTTCACATGTGTTTATTTGCATACTTACTTAGTTATATTTAGACTTATTTTTTTCATTTTTGATTAAAAAATTAGTGTTTTAGTTACTAATTAAAATATACACACAACTATATATAATTATTAATCTTCTTTATTATTGAAAGTTCTCTAGGAAAAAATAAATTTGATGTCATAGATATGAAACTGTTAGGACCCTAACACATTTCCTTCATTTAAATCAGCATTTCTCAACATTGGTACTGTTGATATTTTTGGCTGAATAATTATGAGGGGCTGTCTTGTGCAAATAGGATATTTAGCATCATTCCTGGTTCCTGTCCACTTGTAGCACACTCCTTTCCCCAGTTGTAACAATCAAAAATATTTCTAGGCATTTCCAAATGGCTTCTGGTAGACAAAATCACCGCCTCGTGAGGAATACTGATTTAAACAATTATATTTATATTATCATTTGATAACATGCAGTTTCTTAGAAATTAAATTCTCAGATTATAACAGTACAGTCTTTGGAATGCTTAGAAACATATTTTAATAACATGTACAACTTTATCATCAGTACTAACATGAAAGTAAGATATTACTTTTAAATATGTATTCAGATTTTGTCGCTGGAACTTAGCACTCTACTGCTCTAAAATTTTAAAAATTAAATCTTCATCAATCAGGAAAATTACGACTCATTATGTCAGATCACTGGGTTTTTTAAGTTTTTTCTTTCTTCATTTAAATATTATTTATTATAATGTCAAAGTCAATTTAATAGCTTATACCATCCCTTCAATTTACTAGTTCAAATCCATGAAGACAGTCTAATTTATTAGAATTCTCTTCAATATAAGCATAAATGACTCTGTGTAAGAGTTTGAGGCACTGTCTTATGAAGGACATGCTAGAGCTTTAGGCAAGCAGCTTTGGGAAAACCACATAACTGCTCAAAAGTCTTTGTAGATCTTGACTATATTTAAAAAAAAATTAATATTTATTTATTTTTGACAGAGAGAGAGAGAGAGAGAGAGAGAGAGTCAGAGTGTGAGCTGGGGAGGGGCAGAGAGAAAGGGAGACACAAAATCTGAAGCAGGCTCCAGGCTCTGATCTGTCAGCACAGAGCCCAACACGGAGCTTGAAGTCACGAACTAGGAGATCATGACCTGAGCCGGGGTCAGAAGCTTAACCGACTGAGCCACCCAAGCACCCCAATCTTGACTATATTTTAAAGAGTTCAGGTTATAATGAACTTTGTGTTCATTGGCTGGCACTCTGAATTTTAGGATGCTCTTGTGAGAACAAATTTTCAATAAACTTCTACTGTTGGTCTATTAACTAATTTTCACAAAGGCATTTATGTTATGGCTGGCTTCCAATGTGATGGCCTGTTCCTCCTCCAGGACCTCCAGAACCTCCAGGTTCTAGGCCCTCTATTTCCTTTAGACCTCACCCTCTTTAATATCTTCTTACTTTTCATAGAATGCTCTCTCTTCTTGGGCTGCCTTTTCCTCCCACTCATATTTCAAAACATCATTTCCTACCTTCCCTGTGGAACCATCTTGAATATCTTCAATGTCAATCTCCTCTTCCCCTGACTGCCTACAACCTCTCAGCTCCCCTCCGCATATAATTTCCTCTGTTTTATTTTGTCTCTGCAAAATCTTTCACCCAGAAGTCTGGGCATTCCTGGAGGGAACTTCATCTTTTTTTAAATTCTGGTAGCTTTGTCACTTAAGAAAAAGTTTTTTAAGTTTATTTATTTAGAAAGAGAGAGAGAGAGAGAGAGAGAGAGAGAGAGAGAGAGAGGGAGAGAGAGAGGAAGCAAACCTGTGAGCAGGGAGGACAGAGAAAGAGGAGAGAGAGAATTCTAAACAGGCTCTGCGTGCTGTAAGCACAAAGCCTGATGTGGGGCTTGTACCGGTGAATTATGAGATCATGACCTGAGCTGAAATCAAGAGTTGGATACTTAACTGACTGAGCCACCCAGGCACCCCAAGGTAGCTCTGTCACTTTATAGAGGCTCCCTATACAGGACTGTCCTGTTATGCACACAACTGTTTTAAACTCCTCACCAGTTTTCCTTGTCTTTGCTATATAGGGCAGAGCAAGTTTCTCATATTAATTCATTTATTTGCTTCTGAATGAAACTCTTCATGTTACACAATTTGCACAATGATTACAATAGTGATCTTTATTGTTTCTGTTTGATTAAAATTGAAGCAAACTTTTTCTCCCTTTCCCTTTTTGGAGTCTATCCTACTGTAGAAGAGATGCTGTGGAGAAATTCCAAAGTGATTGTAAGTACTGCTAACATGGATTAGTCTGAACCAGACCGTCACATTCTGTTAGTCATACTAATGGAAAGAGAAGGGCTTTGATATTCTTGGTGCAACATAAGATGATACCAGACAGAAACTTGCATACAGATGATTGTTTAATTCTTTTTGTAATTTAGTAGAGACAATCTGTCTTTTTTTCCCCTTCTTATTGCCTTGCTTTTTGAAGATAATTGGAGGGAATAGATCTGGAAGAAAATCTAGGCAAAATAAATAAATAAATAAACTAACCTAAAAATAAAAACTACACAATTAACCTTAGCCTTAAAGAAGTTCATTCAAAGAGAAGAATATTGAAACATAGGGAAGAAATGCAGATTTCTGTGTTCATGGAATATGGCGTTATATCTGCTGACCCACAGTCTAAAGGAGAGAGTGACAAATATGGACATATGTGTACCTGAGTTGTTTTCTCAAAGGCTGTATCTTTCTGGTTTTGCTGAAATTTTGTCTTTGGTAACTTTGGCTGATGAATTATAGGAGAGGAGGAAACTCTGTGGATGTTGGAGAGTTGGGTAAAAACTGGTAACTAAGTGGCTTGTGGGCTTGAGGCTTCTCCTTTTTTCTTTTCTCCCTAAAGGGAGTCCTGGAAAAGGAATGTGGTTTGACTAGGGAAACTGAGGCCAGATCTGACCTGCTGCTTCTTGCAGTTTCAAAGAACCCCACTCCCACCCTGGCCCTACCCAAAGGCCAGGATTAGAAATGAAGCTGTCGCAGCACTAGGGAATGGCTGTTTTCTTAACATTCCAACTCAAACACAAAGTGCTAGAATTTCCTCAAGGTGCACGAATACTGGTGAGTGTGATGATTAAGATTAATGACCAAACCCCCTCTTAAATTTCAGAGGTTGGTTAAGCATCAGGAATTTGGGGTTACACTATGACTCATTGCCAAGATTGTGGGATAAATTATTTTGAATGAAAATACAATTATCTTTTGTTTTATTTTTTTCTCATACTTTAGCTCTTTCTTCATCACATCATCCAGCTGAATTGAGCCATCTATGACCTTATGCCTTACATTCATTCTTCTTTGAGAATAGACTTGAAGCAAGCAATCAGTGGAGAAAAAAATGGAATCACTCTTCACTGTGCACCCAACTTCCATTCTTTCCATGTTTGTAGCTCCTCTTCATACAATAATGCAATTCTGGGGAATGCAGTTCCCCAAAAAGTAGCAACTGAAATAAATATAAGTTAAAACCAATTAAGTAAAATTTAAGGAAAGTCTACAAAGAGTAATTAAAGGAAGCTTTTTGAGGGTATATAGTTTATCGCTGAAAAGAATCATGCTTTGCCATAATTTCTTCCATGGCATGGACAGGCTGTCAGACTGAGAGCCCACTCTGAGTTTAGAATAGCCTCATTCTTCCTGAGGTCTTACATCATTTCCTACAGGTTGGGTCTTCAGATTGAGTCATTCTGGGCACAGGAGAGGTCTCCTGGTTCTCCTGGCTTGGAGAAAATTTGATTATACAAGTTGACCGAAGTCCAGGATTTATTTCCCCAGTGCTCTCAGAACATCCTGTGCCTCCTTTACTGTGGTTCACATCACAATTTATTCCAAATGCCTACTCAATTGTTTCTTTCCCTCACCAGACAGTGAGCTCAGTGAGGTACAAACCCAACATTGCTCACATTTAGCTTCTAGACTATTTTTGGCACTAAATAGTTGCTCAACAAAATTTATAAAATAAATATGTCTCACCAGTTTGGATCCAAACTTTCTTGTTTCTTTGGAAGATTGCTTCTAGAGCCATGTCTGGATTTGTATCAGGGCTGAGGGTGTTCTGCTGTCTGGATACCTCTCTAGGTACTATATCCATGCTGGGAACTGTCCTTTAGCTGAACTGGTTGTCATTGCTGTCTTTTGGTAGACATGTTTAAGCTGATATGCTCCAAACTCCAAGTAGCACACTGATATCTATGTTTACAAGAGGTTGGGAGGTTTGACGACATTGGAGACTGAGTGGTGTCCAGGAGGCTGGAGTACAGGGAACTCATACCACCAATTGACCTTTCCTTCATTTCTCTCTTCCAAGCAGTCTACAAACTGAGATCAGAGACACAATCCAGCTGTACTGTGTCCCTTTCACCTAATTATGTCACATATCTATGACTTTCCCCTTCAAAAAATAACTTCCAAGACTTAAAGCACCAAAGAACCATCCCAATGGAAGCTGATGGTAAGACATGGGTATGTTTAGAAATTGCAAGTAATAGTGGCTCTTTTTGAAGTGTTTCAAATGTAAACTGGGATTCAAATGCACAGCGCTCACTGTCTTGAAGGACCTGCTCCCCACTCCCACCCCAAAAGAAGGGAGATTATGAGATGCAATACTTTGCCTTAAAGAAAGAGTGACTGTTGTTCAGTGTATTTCTATTAAGCACATAGTACACATTCACACACACACACACACACACACACACACAAACACAGAGGCTAAGCATGTCCTGAATACTGTCTCTCAACTGTTTGATTCAATGATTGTTATTAAGCAGTAAACCCACACCAACTGTACAGTCATTGTGTTTCTAAAAAACGTAAATGTCACTTTTTTGGTCTTTAAAAATTATTAAGCAGAGAGAAAGATAGCAATTTCCAGTGTTTGCTTGGATGGTAAGATGCAGGAGAATTAGCATTACTCTTGAGAGCTGCCATTGGTTAGCTGGAGGGAAAAAGGATATCAATTATACATAATCTAAGAAGCCTCTGCATAATAATCAGGCCCAGTAGGGGCTTTGGGGCAGCTTCGTTATTCTCTTGTAAACACAAGAGCCCAGATAGACATGTCAGTCAGGAGTAGCGGCAGCAATTCTTCCTTTTTAACACCTTCACATTCTATTGCTTCAATATGCAAACAAGGCTGTTTAGCTGAGGGTAGAGCCGGTGCTAATGAGCTCCCTGCACTAACCCTGAAGTAAAAAGGTTCTGTTTCACAGCTGCTCAGAGACAGCTCCTCTGGGCATGCTCAGGTATTGGAAAATAATGCCTTTTAAACAGAGAAATGCCAATCAGGATTTTGTGCATACTTTCCCTTTTCTCTATGTGCTAATGCAATTACCTCATAACTTGTGAACTTCCAGTGCATTTGTCTGGTGTTTTCTCTCTAAATGATATATTTGGAATGTGGATGTGGAAAGAAAATGCTTGCAAATGCATGCAGTAAGTGTAAAAGTAAGCACTTTTTAATTTCTAGAGGATGCTACTTTGAAGCTAATGCTCACATTTCTGCCTTAAAAGTGGACTGTTCTTTTATCTTCTTTATAAAAATATATAATTATTATTCTTTTTTCCTGGGGTCACTTAATGACACAAATGGACAGTGCAGATCAGGACAGGTTCCTCAAGCTGAGGGTTTATGACCCAGCCTCTGTGATTTGGGAGCTATAGTTGGTCCCGGGCTGTGGGCATCACTGCAGCTAGAAGACTCCATAATTTGCAAAGCAAAGCAAAAGACACACAGGGCCGAGGAGAGGGGGCAGGGAGGGAGAAGGTTTCTCATATCAGTTGACAGTTTCAAATCAAGATACAATACATGATGACTTTTCAATATCCAATTATTCTCATGAATAAAGAAATCTTTTGCACAGAAATATTCACCCAATCCCCACTGGGTTAATTTACCATCTACAGAAACCACTCAGCTTTGCTGGCTAAATGGCATAGTATGTGATTTCTTGTGTAATTATAGGACATCCTTCTTCTCACCATTAATTCAATCTCAGGGCCATGCCTTCTAGGTGCCTGACATAGGAGACAGGGCCTGTCCATTGTGCCCGATAAATGGATGTAATGTACAAGCACAAATATCCTCAACTCTTAACCAGTGTTTTAACTCTTTACTCATAAAAAGAGGTGCTGTATTTCCCATCCCTCTTAGTTAACCAATCAGTGGGCAGGTTCCTAACTACTGTCTCCATTTATGACAGTACAGCCAGGTACTACACAGTCAGCAAGAAAGCCTTTCTACTGGAATATTTCAGCATTTAAATTATTTATTACGTTAGCTTTATGGCATATCACAACCTATTTGAGACAGGTAGAGTGAACTCCCTTCTGCCACAAGGAGGCTCATTAAATGGCCATCATGACTGGTCAGACTTAATTGCTTTACACCAAGTAGTTCTCTGTCATAATTCAAATTCCTAGCAAGGCAGCTGACCCCAATTCTCAGGGTGATTTGATTCACCCCTAACTTGGAAAATGAGAGCAGGCTAAGAGTTCGCTTGCACATTTTAGCATCTGGTTAAAAATGTGCAAGCTGGTGACTTACTGTGTAGGAAAGAAATCATTGGCAATTGCATGTGAAAGCAGTTAATTAAATTTACAATCAATTGTTAATTTTTGTTAATTTGCTTAAATTATCATAAAATTGTTCAAGTTATTTTGAAGGAGACATGTTTATAAAGCTAGCTATGTTATAATGCTTTATAAACTTGTTTATGATTAGAACAGATTAACAATGCTATTGCATTCAAATTCAAGTGCTAAGTCCTGGCTATGACTGCCTGTACATCTAATATTCAAAGGTCATGCCATTTGTTCTGAGTAAGATAAAGATATTAAGCCAGGTGAATTTTAGATTTCTAAATTTTGTGCTATTATGGTATAGTTCTTAAATTTGTCTTCTGCTTTCTTGTGAGAAATAGTATAGTGTATGGATTAGAGTGCAAACTTTTGAGGTAGACTCCTTTTGAGTTCCACCTCTGTGACTATACTGGCTGAGTGATTGTGGTGAGGTTACTCAACCTCTCTGTACCTTGGTTTCCCCATCTACGATATAGGTGTAATGATAGTACCTAGCTCATAGAGTTCTTGAAAAGATTAAATGAATGAGTACATATTAAACCCTTAGAATTCAATTCACACTAACTATTGTTGTTATTGCTCATTGTTTTGGTGCTTTGCCTTAGAGCCATTTATATGGTAAATACATCTAGATATGTTTTCACACATGGTTACCACCATAAAGTAGTATAGACGACAATTTGCTAACCTAATGCTAAGTAAACAGTTTGTCCCTCTGTCAATTTACCCAATCTCTTTAATATTGATAATTAGAAATCTGGACTATACTAAAGTTTGTACTAGGGTGAAGCACCTGCCAACAGATTCATCCATTGCTTTACCAAAAGCTCTTACATGGCTAAATGAACCCCAAGGTATTCCTGTATAGTTCATATTTATATCATTCATATATCTCTTATATTGCTAGGAACTCCCCATAATGCACTACTGGAGTCATTAAGCAAAGAATAATGGTGGGTATTTTCAATAGCTTAATTTTCTCTTGTACTATAAAGTGAATTTATCTTTTGATAATATGTTGTTATTGAAAGAGAATCTTAGCAGAATAGTAATTACAACAATATAAAATATACTCAGATCTGTTCTGAAGGAAGCAAGTAGTTTCTCAAGACAATGCAACCTAAATGAATTGTGGCATTACTCTCCATTTTTGCCATATCCTGGATATGAGTGGAGGAATAGATGAATCTTGAGAAACTAGTATAAATTGTTGTTAAAAAATTGTTTTTGCTTTTCATTAAGCTGCCATTTACTCTATAATTTGAGGGCTTGTTATGCCCAGAGTGAATGTGGCATGTTGAACAACCTTTTCCATAAAGGCGAATCTCTGACAGCCTTATAATTAACTGGATGGTAAAGTAAAGGTGTATTGAGATTAACATACTTTATTTCAAATATCAAAGGGAGAGAGGGAGGGAAAAGAGGGGAAACATTTATGTTTTGCATTTTGATTAGCTCAGGGAGCTCCCCTTTAACTGGAGGATGGATATAGCAGGAGGGTTGAAGAACTTAGAGTACAAATGACTATTTTTGAAAGACATCTTCAAAAATAAGACAAGTTGATTCCTTTGATTTTTTTTTGTCTATCCTCAGATTTTGCCACAAATCTGGTAGGTAAGGGGAAAGACGTTATCTTCTAGTATGATTGCAGTCAGGGCTTGTGTCATGGATGTACAACCTGTGTCCTGTAAAACTCAGAAGATTCCCACGTTTGGTTGAAGCTCTATATCACTGTCTCAAAATTCTTTTTTTTTTTTTAAATTAATGTTTATTTTTGAGAGAGAGAGAGAGAGAGAGAACCCAAGCAGGGTAGGGGCGGAGAGAGAGACAGTGACACAGAATCCAAAGCAGGCTCCAGACTCTGAGCTGTCAGCACAGAGCTCAACACAGGGCTCAAACTCACAAACTGTGAGATCATGACCTGAGCTGAAGTTGGACGCTTAACCAATGGAGCCACCCAGGTGCCCCTTAAAATTATTAATAATATTTTGAAACAGGAGCTCCACATTCATTTCATACTGGGCCCCACAAATTATGTAGCTAGATTAGGTTGCAAACAAGATTTGGACAATATCGATTTTATTGCCAATTTTTTTTCTCTAAGATAACTAGGATGAATGTTTGCATAAGAGAAATGTTATTTTTTGAAATATTCCATGATTTATATTCTCTTACATTTAAGCCAACTTCTCTCTTTGTATCTTTTTCTTCCATTAAGGATGAGCCATAAGACAGGGATTAGGATAGAGAGAGATATGAAACAAGGCAAGGAGAACCAAAGGAAACCCTATCACTTCAATGTGTGGAGAATGGCGGTGAGAATAAAAGTGGTGGTGCTTTTAGAAACATCACATAGGCATGAAGGAGCACTAGAATACCAGGCAAGCAGCCTGCTCCCCTGGACATGGCCTGGGGAAGATTGACAATACCTACGAACACCTCAGACTTTGGGTCAGAACCCATCTAACCCAGTGTGGGGTTAATGAGTGGATATGGCAGCAGGAGGAGGCCAGAACAATGGGCCCATGGCAGCACCCTTGGCTCCCCTTTGCATGTACATGATGTGCAGAGGATTCAAACATTTGTGTGTGCTCTACTGAGGGGATGCTGAGCTGCTGAAGGGTCACTGGATGTTGGAGGCTGGAGGTCAGAATGTAGAGGCTATAATGTATGTGAAGGACTCTGAGACTAAAGGCTCAAAGTTGGGGCAATGCACTCATAGGAGCCAGAATGTCATTCTTCAAGGGGAGACAACAGTAGCCACATGCCTCAGGGTTATATATCAGGGACAAGACCAGAGAAGACACTCTCAGCAAAAGACACCAAGGATCCAGTGGACACATGGATTCCACACCATCTCTTCTCCCATGATGCTGAAGACTACACGAGCCAAGATCTGGACCTTGAAAAAATGACCTTGACAAAGAGATTAGTTACCACAAGGAATTCTTTGCATATTGAATCATTCTGAGTTTGTAAGATTGTCTGTATAGATCTATCTGGTCCCCTGTCTTCTCTCCTCTTTAGCAAGGGGTTTGAAGTGGAAGATTAGGTCTGCTATAGAAAGAAAGGAAAGGAAAGGAAAGAAAGAAAGAAAGAAAGAAAGAAAGAAAGAAAGAAAAAGGAAGTTATATTCTCTTTGTATACTTTGTGAAAAAATGTGCAATACTGAGGTATTTTAATTAATAATAAAATAAGGAGTTCTGGTCTCTACTATGTGTGTTCAGTAAACTTTTTATAATGTGTTACATTATCCCATTTCATTTTTCTCTACCTTCTTTTTCATCCCTCCTCCCATATCCCAAATTCTGGAAATTGCTCTGGATGCAAGAAGAAACCCATAACCTTCATTTGCTCTTCATTTTAAAGGGAAATAGGCTTTGTATTTGTTTGGACTATAGTAGGGGAAAGATTTACATATGTGAGTTTTTTGGTTTCTTCCAAATATATGCCCAGTTATGCCTGCAGTGTTTTCCCCTGTACACCTGGGGCAATATATGTATGATATTACACAAGACCACTGGTTCTCAACTGTGCTGCACATTAGAATCACCTGGGGAGCTCTTAAAAGTACAGATGTCCAGGACTTGTTCCATTTCAATTAAATCAGAACCTGGGGTGGAGAGTTCAGGGGCAGGCACAAGCATCAGGAGTGTTTTAAACTTCCCAAGAGATCCCAATATGTAACTAAGACTGAGAACCAGAGTTCAAGATAGCAGTGCTTTCCAAACTCACTTGATTATAGGAATTACCCATGGTACTTTTTAACTCACAAATTTCCCAGCCTCTTCCATAGCAATTTGGATTCAGCAAGTTTAGCTTTGGACCTAAGATTGTGTATTTTGAATATATAGACAGAAGGAATTAGAAAAAGAAGTTGTTTAGAATGGGTGAGAGAGATTTTGGGGGTTGGTTAAAATTTCTGGAGGTTTTTTGTTGTCATTTTTTGAAAGGGACTAAATAAGAAAATGAAGAAAGAGAATTATAATAAATGTGGCAGTAAGTTATACATTTGGATTCTATTTTTATATTCTAAGAGAAAAATAGTGAAGAATTGTTGTTACTTTACACTTTCTTGTGGAGGACTATGTTTTACTGAATTAGACATCTCTCCAAAACTGGACTACATGGGTCTCTATATTCACCTGGGGTTATAAGAAAAATGGAGGGAAATTTATCTTAGGATAAAGGATATAGTGAAGAAGTTAGGGGCTTGAGGAACACCAGGAAAGTTTGAAGCAGCTCCTGAGGAGAATGGGGGAAGGATCTCACCAAACACATAGAATAAGTTAACTCAGTTGTGTGAGATAATAGGTGAAATGGGATAGCATCAGTTTCTAAAAGCCCCCTATATGATTGGTTTTATGGTTTTATTCAGCATTTCTTAGCCATACAAATGTTAGAGTGAAGGGAGGAGTGAAAGGGCGGGCCTACGCCGGCTGACTCCTCCTCCCCTTGAGTAACCTCCCACTCATCCCTTCAAACTTCCCGATCAAAACACGCCCATTGACCTGTGTAACAGGACTCCGACCCTTCCCCAGCCAATTGGCTGGGGCCACAGCGGTTACCCTCACAACTGCCCCTAGGCCCCAATAAAACCTTTGTCCTTTTGAAACTCGCTTCCCCCCCCCTCCCCTCCACATCTCACCGCTGTGTCGGTGCAGGTAGGGGATTGAGCTCGAGCTAGCTCAAATAAAGGCTCTTTGCTTTTGCATCGGACTCGGCTCCCTAGTGGGCTTTGGGGATCACGAATTCTGGGCATAACAAGGAGAAAGCTAGATTAATGACTAGATGGAATTTTTCAAAAGGGTAATGTAGAGCATACGTGCAAGAGAACTGAGTGTGCTGGAAATATGATTATTTTGCGATGGTTATTGCTTTAGTATTGCTACACTAATGCTATATAACAAACACCCATGATCCTCGACTACATGCATCAGGAAGTTTTATTGCTCATGTGAATAGGATATACTGCTGACCTTGTCTGGGTGGGCTCCTTCATACTTCTGGGATTTGCTGGCTGCTTGTTGACCTTGGGTGTCCTTAGCTAGAATGACATAACCGAAGGATAAGAACAAAACAAAGCTATAGAGCAGAATGTGGACACAATGCAGGTGAAGAATGGGTGCCATTTTTGCAGTCTACTATAGTAGCTGTCAATGAATTTTTAGCATCCTTTGAAATCATACTTATAAGGGAATAAATATTTTGTTAATATAGGATCACATATGGAAAAAATCAATTAGATATTTTTTCTTTAAAATGCTTAATATTACTGTTACCAGTATCTGATCAAAACTCGTTTAATCACCATCAATGTCTCTGAGGAGCTAGACCAAGAAATACTAATTTTTCATCATTCCCTTTTTTTTGTGACCTATATGTGTGCTTATATATTTTAGTGATCTCGACCACAATTCATTAAGCATTTTCAAGACATAAAATGTGAAGGTTAAAATTAAATTCTGCCTTTATAAAATCATTTTTGGTATTGTTTCCCTCAGGACTTTAATTGGTTAAAAATGTGCTAAGACATGCAAAAGAACTCTGTATTTTGTCTTCACTGCGAAAGTGCCTGCAGTGAACTTTTTCTCTACTTAAGCTAAGTAGTTAATTAGTTCAAGGTACACCTGAGATATGATCTTAGAATTTTCTGTTAGCAAATATTTATTACAATGGTAGTCACATTGGTCTTGCTTAGATTTGGGGGGGAGGAGTTACAGTAATTTGAATATGCCATAAAGACCAGTGTTGAAACATATGATGATAGTTGAAGCATTTGGCTACCTAACAAAAAACACCAACACTTCTTTCATAGGATGCTGTCTCATCTTATGACATGTTGTTTTCCACCTCCATATGCACATTTAATTTCTCTACAATCATCACTTTTCTGGGGACCCTATTATATGATCTCATAACATCTTACACTTTTCAGTTATAGAAATTGCTTATAATGTTTAATGTGGTGCTTTGACTCTCCCTGATGCATTGTGAAATTCATATGGGTAGGGCTCTGTGGGTTTTGCTCTCTGTGAACATCTCAGCAGTTAGCACAGACTAGGTACTCAGTGACTACTGTTGCATGAAAAAGTGAATGAGGGGATCCTTTGCAAAGATAAAATAGGTAACTGCCTGTCTTGAGTGATTTGCAGCATTCTGGGGGTATATATTGCTGTCTCTGGTCAGATCCTCACAAAGATTTCTCTAACATTAAGCTCTGGGATCATTTGAAAAAGACTAGCTGCTCACAAATCCTGAAAGAAAGGTGAAACTTTTCCTCAGGCCCCAGGTGCTCAGCTTACTTTTCTTTACTATCTCCTTTGGCTTTGCCAAAATTGAAACTGGAAACCCCATTGAATTCTTGCTCCTGGTTCTCATATCTTAGGGTAGATCTTAACAAAACCTCCTCCCTTTTCAGTTTTAGTCCTGGAGAGCCAATTGGAATAGAACAGCAGTAATTTGCATCTCTAAGGTTTTGTAACTGGGTGCGTGCCATTTTTTGAGACCCTGGCCTCAGGGGTGCAAAGCTCCCCTGCAGGCCTCTCTGAGTCCTTGCCAGTCTTTAGTCTGGATGGTTCTGCTTCCCTGAGCCCTAGGGACTTCCATGTGATCAACACTGCCTGGGATTAGTGATAAAACCCAAAGCACCAGGGCTTTTACTTTGTTTTATTTTTATCCTTCTTTTGCAAAAGGAAGAAAAAAACATTTCCCCATGTGTTTTATCAAACAATGTACATATATATTTTTAGTCAACATATTTAAAGGAAGAGAAGAGAATCACCCCTTCCCATAGCCTCTTAGCTTGTAGAGAGAGCCCTTTTAATATCCATGCTTTTAAAGATATGGGGAAACACAGCTACACTGAAAGTTTTTTCAGTTCTCAGAGATTTCTTTGCTAATCTGCCTCTAGCACTGGCCTAAGCCTTCATGGAACCCTGAGTGAACATTACCTGAATGAAGCCTTAGGAGTCTCTGCCTACATCTGCATTCATACAACTGTCGTTATTCTGCCTCCTTTTAAATCATAAATCAGCCATTGACAGGTTTGCAACATAAAGTCATGGGTAACTCTCCCAGGTATTTAAGCCTGGAAATAAGTAGAAATAAACAAAAGATAGTAGCTTTTGAGGCAAATACTATCTTTAAGCTAAACCAGAGTCCATTTGCGTGAGTGTTTTTCTAGGGACTTCATTAATGATTTGGAGGAGGCCAAATACTTTCAGATCTGTATGTTTTATTTTCTGACATTTATATGCAGAGAATATCCAAATAGGTGAGTCTGTTAAGGAGACTCTCTATGAGCTATAAAAGAGCAAAAGAGATGGGCTAGAAGGTTTTTATTCCTATTCCTCAACTTATTCTTAGTCAGATATCACTGCCTTCCATAAATAAACACCCAGAGAGAAATTTTATCTTCTAGGTGAATAGTTGGAGCAGATAGCCTAGAGGTGGATAGTAGGGTGGTCCAGAGGTGGGGGTGGATAGCTTCTGGCCATCTCTTATCTTATCCAAACTACAACCAAACTATTTTATTTTTATATTTTGGGAGAAAGAGGAGGAAAAGGTTAGTTATTATTTAATTAAATCTGCCTTTTATGGTGATGTAAACAATTGAATTTCAAAAGAATTGTCTATTAGGTACTTTTCCTGAAATGACTTCAATGTGATGAAATCCATGTGTATTATTTTAATATCATACACTAGTAATTATCAGCTGATAAAATAGTTATGTATTTATTATAATATTTGCTAGGTCTTGTAGGAAATATGTAGGTGAAAAAAAATATAATCCCTGCCTTCAAGAAACTTCTAATTTAAGGAAGAGAAGAAATACACATATAAAGAAATAACTTTACTAAGACAATTAGGACCATTGTGTGATCCAGACAGTAAGTATGGTTTAAGGGCAATGCATGGATCTTACAGTTCTGCTGACTGTTTTTTCTATGCTTGTGATCACCGACAGTCTGTGGCCTGGAGCTTCTGTAAAAGTGCTAATCATAAATATCATATTCCTGTTTGTAGCAAAGCTGTGAAATTCTGCACTAGCAAAGTATTTCAAAGTTCCAAATGAAATCCCTTGAGGTACTGTGTGAAAAGGACCCATATTTGCTAAAGCTACTTGGAGTGAAATTCAATGTCTGGCAAAAGATCCCCTCTGGGTGAAGTATGGGAAGTGCTGTCCTGTCTCTCCCTCTCTCTTTTATTCCCATTCCCTTTTTGTCTCACCCTTCCCTCATTTCCCCTGACCCCTTTGCTCACTTTAGTAGATTTCCTAGTCTAATTGGGATCCTCTACAAGAGAGGGTCAGTGAAGGCTGGAGGACAAAGGAGGGATATTTTGAATGAAGGCAGAACTTTATTTGCCATTAAGTGAAATTTTGTATCTAAAAAATACACTACTCTATATCAAATTCGCAGCAATTAAAACTCAACTACATCATCTAACTATACTAAGCTGAGTATAATAACTCTTGGGATATAGTTTTGAGTATTCACATTATAATTGCTAAATCATAAAATGAGTCAATTCACACTGGGTCTGTAGGGCATTAATATCTAACAGTGAAGTTCTACCATGGTGGGAATTCCATTCAGTTCTTCTTCTTCCAAGAAGCAAAACATTTCCATTAACTCTTGAAGAATGAAATACACAGGAACTCAAGTAGTCAGATTCTAGTGGATACTGAAATAATTTGGACAAGGGAATATATGATTAAGATGATTGGGCTGTGCTACTGCATAAGTGGAAGGGGCTGAATCCATCGCAAAAGGACAAGACTGGATGATGGGCATGTGGGTGGATTCATTTCGCTTTTAGGACCTTGAAAAGAACATGGTGGGACAGAAATAAGGGACACAATGGATAGGTATATATCTTCAGGGAGGGTAGGATACCTTTTGGGTACATTTTTAATAGGCAATTATAAAAGCTAGCATTAAGTTTTAGAACTTTGAAATCTAGTAATGAAGCAAAATACGGGAAAATGAAGTATAAAATGTAACTCTTATTCACACCACTGATGCTGCAGATAAAATTTAATCTCTTCTTTGTTGGGGATACTGTTAATATAGATGTTGGTTTTCCTTATGCAACATTTTATTACATTTTTTCATAGTTATAGGATGAGTATGATATTTTTATTTCACAGTATAATTTTGTTGGTGTTAGAATTTTGATATCCTCTGGGGAGGAATTAGGAGTTTGGTCAGTGGGGAAATCATTTTTCATGTTACCAGTCATATTTGTTTCCAGAGCCCTGGGCATGAGGGAAACCATAGGGATCTCAGGACTAGGAATGGTTGACTCTCAACTGAATCATCATCACTGAAGATGTAAAAAGCTTTCCTTTTCTAGTAGAAACTGTATGGTTCACTTGATTGCAAGATTTTCAGGCAAACTAAAGTAGATGAACTATGCAGGCAATATGGAAGAGGTGTGTCGGTTTGGGGTAGGAAAGGCAAAAACAAGTTTGTTTCCCTGAATGGTTTCAGCTTTAATAAGCGTATTGGGTCAGCAACCACCCCTGTTTACCTGAGATGAAATATTTAACACTTGTTTATTATACCCCTCACATCTGGTTTGCCCTCTTGAGTTTATTAATTTTGGGTCTGGGTTAGACACAGGACTAGTGGTCTAGTCTTGTGTCAATCTCTTCCATGAGCTTTGTGTCCAGCTTTGGAGAGAGCCACAGACTCGAGAATCCAGTTAAATGGTATTCTCAGAAATAAGATAAATTCAGAGCTTCCCTTCACTGTTGTTCTAGTCCACGGGGACTTTGCAGAGGAGGACTTACCTGCTAGGTGCTTGACTGTGCAAATCTGGTGATAAAGGTATAACCAGAGACTCTCTTTTGTTCCCACTGAAGTTCCTAAGGTGCAGGTCTACCTGAACTTGACCTCCTGAAGGAAATCTGACATAGACACTCAGGCCTCAGTGTCATTATTACATGTGAAAGAATCTGGATACAGTCCCTGTCATAAAAATATTCCACCAAAAATGGTATGAAACATCTTTAGCATCTAGAGCATGACTCTCAAGGCAATATATTACCCCCAAAGGGACAAAATTTAGTTTTTGGGGGTGGAGCAAAAAACTTAGATATTCAGTGTTGTATGGTCCTCCAAGGGGCTGCAATACATACAGCATATCTGTGGTATTAAAATTTTACGGTGTGGCTGAGATTGTGATTAGGGGAAAAAATGTCTAAAAAAGCTCCTTAAGGGGGCAAGACTGAAAAACAGTTAAGAAACATTGGTCTAGAAGGAGATATGATTTTACAAGCTATAGCATTAAAGTCTATTTCCTAACCCTTCTGCATAGAGCGTTAACATAATCCACTGCTTTTTGAAAGAAAATAGGACCCAGGAAATTTTGATATTAGAAAGAGTTCAGTATCTGAAAGTAACAGTAATAAAAACCTTCAAAAATAGTTTATACCATCTTTGGAGCACAGAAATCTTACTGTCTCCAAAGTTTTGCCTTGAGCACATTTAGAAGGGGACAATATTCATATCTTAGAAGATGGACAAGAACAAGTACCTGTAATTCTCACTGATGTGTTAACCCTGAGGATACAGTGAGACTGTCTTGGTACCCATGGAAAAATATAGATCATCTGACACATGTTTCTCACTGTATGGGTTTCTGAAGTACATAAATCTTGCTGTGGATATAATGCATTTAATCATATATTGGTAAACAATGGCAATTGAGAATGGTGCCTCTGTTTTATGATGTGGTGTAATCCAGGAGATCTGTGACTGACATGTTTATAGGAGTTACTTATTATTATTATTTTTTGATGTTTATTTTTGAGAAAGAGAGAGACAGACCTTGATCAGGGGATGGGCAGAGAGAGGGAGACACAGGATCCGAAGCAGGCTCCAGGCTCTGAGCTGTCAGCACAGAGCCCGATGTGGGGCTCAAACCCACAAACCACGAGATCATGACCTAAGCTGAAGTCAGACACTTAACCAAATGAGCCACCCAGGAGCCCCAGGAGTTATTTTTGATGGTAAGTAAACCCTTTAAAATATTGTCATTTACATTTCCCATAATTATTTTTTTAAAGTTTTTATTTGAGTATAGTTGACATACAATGTTACATTAGTTTTAGGTACACCACATAGTGATTCAACTTCTCTATAGGTTATGCTATGCTCACCACAAGTGTAGCTACTGTCTGTCACCATACAACACTATTATGATGTCATTGACTATATTCCCTATGTTGTGCCCTTTATTCCTTGACATTTTCATTCCAAAACCAGAAGCCTGCATCTCCCACTTCCTTTCACCCATTTTGCCCATCCCCTAACTCCCTCCCTTCTGGGAACTGTCAGTTTGTTCTCTGTATTTATGGGTGTGATTCTGCTTTTTGTTTGTTTACTCACTTTTTTTTTAAGATTACATATGTGAGTGAAATTGTATAGTATTTGTCTTTCTCAGTCTGACTTATTTCACTGAGCATAATACCCTCTAGGTCCATCCATATTGTCACAGCAACCTAAGAATCCATTGACAGATGAGTGGGAGGTGTGTGTGTGTGTGTGTGTGTGTGTGTGTGTGTAGGATTATTTCCAGAATTCTTTTGAATGGTCATCTGTTTTCATTTGGTAGATGAAAACATGGTAGCTGTTGACTAAAATCTAAAAAGTTTATATGATAGGCAACATATAAACTTTTTAGATTTTAGTCAACATCTACCATTTCTCTTACACTTAATAATAGAATTGCATTATTTTTAAACACATTCCTTAGAAATAGTTACATTTCTAGAGGCTATTATGCTAAGTGAGTTGCTGAATTTTATCTTCAGGAGTTCTAACAGGTTCTTACAATGAATATCTGGGAACAATCTCTTCATGCTTCTAGCAGGGAGAAAAGTAACAAAAGTATTTTGAAATACACCATGTCATTCCATTCTTCTTAACAAGGCCTGCCCTCGGGAGAAAATATTTTACCATAGCCTAAACTTTTGGGATTTTGCCAGAGTCTAAGCAAAGTGAGGGAAGATTCTAAGAAAGAATAAAAGAGAAATTCTAGGTATAAAAAACACTGTAACAGAAATGAAGAATGCCTTTGATGGACTTATTAACAAACTGGACATGGCTGAGGGAGAAAAAAAAATCTCTGATCTTGAGGATACGTCAATAGAAGTTTCCAAACTAAATATCAAAGAGAATAAAGATAAAAAATAAGGAACAGAACATCCAATAACTATGAGACAACTATAAAGGTATAACATACACATAATGGGGATATCAGAAAAAGAGAGAAAGGAACAGAAGAAATATTTAAATCAATAATGACAGAGAATTCCTTCAAATTAATGTGAGACACTAAACCACAGATTTAGGAAGCTCAGAGAACACCAATAGGTTAAATGCCGAAACAAAACCAAAAACAACACTTCCCCAAACCCAAACTATATGTAGGCATATCACATCCAAACTGCAGAAAATAAAAGATTTTTTAAAATCTGAAAACTTACAATTCAAAGGCAGAAAACACCTTACCCATATAGAAGCAAAGGTAAGAACTACATCTGACTTCTCAGAAACCATGTGAACAAGAAGAGATGGAAGTGAAATATTTAGTATTGAGAAAAAACAAAAACCCACCAACCTGGAATTCTGTGCCCTGTGAAATAATTCTTAAAAAGTGAAGGGGAAATAAAGACTTTATCAAACAAAAATTGAAGGGGTTTGTTGCCATTAGACCTGACTAACAAAAACTGGTAAAGAAGTTCTTATTAGAGAAGATTGATATCTGTCATTCCAATTTCTATTTTGATCCACAAAAAGAAAAGAAGACCATTAAAGAAAGAATAAGTGAAGGTAAAATAACTTTTATTATTTTTCTTACTTTCAATTGTTCTAGCAGATTGCAGTTTGTTGAAAATAGTAATAGCTACAATGTATTTGATAATTGTAGTTTATGTATATAAGTGAAATAAAGAACAACAATAATACAAGGTACAGGAGGGGGAAAACAATAATACTCATACAGTGGTGTACTGTTCTTTGAAAGTTCTCTTGGATTAGTTGTAACCATATATTGCAAACTATAACCATTAGAAAAATTAAAAAAAAGAGAAAAAGAAAAGAAATACTGATGTGTTAACAAAGGAGAGAAAATAGAATTAAGGAAAGCCATCATTTAAAACCAGAAAGGGGAGAAAATGTGGAAGATAAAGATGGAAACAAAGAACAAGAGCAAGGAGTATAAAAACAGTAACAAATGTTGTAGTTAAACTATCAATAATCCCTTTAAATGTCAATCATCTACATATACCAATCAAAATTCAGAGATTGTTAGTGTGGATCAAAAAACAAGACCCAAGTTATATGTTTCTACAAGAAATGCACTTTAGATATAAAGACACATGTAGACTACAAGTTAAGGGATAGAGAAAGATATGCCATGCTAACACTAACCAAAAAAAAATTGGACTAACTATATTAATTTCAGACTTCAGAGCAAGAAAAATTATCAGGGATGAAGAGGGGCATACATAATGATAAAGGAATCAATTGTCTAAGAAGACATGACAATCCTTAAAATGTATGGAACTAACAGTAGAACATCAAACTATGTGAAGTAAAACATTGTAAAGAGAAATAGATAAATCCACTATTATAGTTGGAGACATCAGCACCCCTTTATTAGAAATGGAATGAGAAGACATAAAATTAATAAGGACATAGTTGACCTTAATAATGCCATCAGTCAGCTAGGCATAATTGACATTTATAGACTGCTTCACCCAGGTACAGCAGAATACACATTTTTCTCAAACCCACATGGGGCATTCACTAATACAGGGTACATTCCGGGCTATAAAACATACCTTAGTATATTTAAAAGAATAGAAATCATACAATGTCTGCTCTCAGATATAATGGAATTGAACTAGAAATCAATAAGTAAAAAATGGATGGAAAATCCAAAAGTATGTGGAGATTAGCAACACACTTTTAAATAACACAAAGGCCAAGGAAGAAGTCTCAATAAAAATTATAAAATATTTTGAACTAAATGAAAATGAAAATATAACTTATTAAAATTTGTGGTATACATTAAGAGAAGTGGATAGAGACAAATTCATTGCATTGAAAACATATGTTAGAAAAGAAGAAAGATCTAAAATCAATAATGTAAGCTTCCACCTTAGGAAACTAGGAAAAGAAGAGAAAATTAAATCCAAAATAAGCAGGAAAAAAAGAAATAATAATAGCAGAAATCATTGAAATTGAAAACAAGAAATCAATAGGGAAAATCAACAACCAGTGTTTAATTTTTTGAAAAGATCAATAAAATAAAAAAGCTTTTAGACTTTCTCTTTTCTTCTAGACTGAGAAAAAAAAGACACAAATTACTAGTATCAGAAATGAAAGAGGAAATATCACTACAGATCCTATAGTCATAAAGAGGATAATAAAGAAATACTATAAACAACCCTATGCCCATATGTTTGATAACCAAGAATAAATCGACCAATTCCTTGCAAGACAGAATCTCCCAAAACTCATACATGAGGAAATAGAGAATCTGAATAGACCTATATTTATTTAAAAAAATGAATCAATAATGCATAACCTTCCAAAACAGAAAATACCAGGCATGAATAGGTTCACTTATGAATTCTATTAAACATTTAAGGAAGAAATGGTACCAATTCTTAACCATCTCTTTCAGAAGATAGAAAAAGAGGGAATACGTCCTAACCCATTCTACAAAGTCAGCATTATCCTAATACCAAACCCAGCCAAATGACTTATAAGACAAGAAAACTACAAATATTTGTCCTGAACATAGATGAAAACTTCTCAATAAAATATTAGAAAATAAAATTCAACAATCTATGAAAAGAATTATGTGCCACAACCAAATGGGGCTTATCCCAGGTATGCAAAAGCTGATCTAACACTCTAAAATCTATTGTTTTTCATCACAGAGACAGGCTAAGAATAAAAATCATGTGATCCTATCAAGATATGCAAAAAAAATATTTGACAAAATCCAATACAAATTTTTGATAAAAACTCAGTAATACAGGAATGCAGGGCAACTCACTCAACTTGATAAAGACTATCTACAAAATCAAAAACAAAAACAAACAAATGAACAAAAAATCCTATAGCTAACATCATACTTAATGGTGAGAAACTTGAAGCTTTCTCACCAAGGTCAGGTACAAGGCAAGGATGCGTCCTCTTATCATTTCTTTTCAACATCATTCTGGATTTCCATCTAATGTTATAAGACAAGAAAAATAAGTAAAAGCTGTATTAACTGGGAAAGAAGACATAAAACTCTCTTTGAAGATGACATGATCATTTATGTAGAATATCTGAAAGAATTGACAAAAGAGTGCTAGAATTAATAAATAATTACAGCAGGGGCGCCTGGGTGGCTCAGTCGGTTAACTGTCTGACTTCAACTCAGGTCACGATCTCGCAGTCCGTGAGTTCAAGCCCTGAGTCAGGCTCTGGGCTGATGGATCAGAGCCTGGAGTCTGCTTCTGATTCTGTGTCTCCCTCTCTCTCTGCCCCTCCCCCATTCATGCTCTGTCTCTCTCTGTCTCAAAAATAAACATTAAAAAAAATTAAAAAAATAGTAATTATAGCAAATTTGCAAGGTACAAGTTAAATGTATAAAAGTTAATATCTTTCTTATATAACATCAACAAACAAATAGAATTTGAAATTACAAACAATACCATTTACATTAGCATTTCTAAAAATACTTAGATGTAAATCCAACAAAATATGTACAAGATCTATATGGAGAAAATTATGTGATGAATTTTCTCAATGTGATGAATAAAATGATGAATAAAATCAAAGGACTTAAATAAGTGGAGAGATATTTTATGTTTAAGGTAGGAAGACTCAACATTGTCAAGATGTCAGTTCTGTCCAACTTGATGTATAGATTCAATACAATCCAAATCAAAATCTCAGCAAGTTATTTGTGGATATCAAAAAAGCAATTCTAAGGTTTATATAGAAAGGCAAAAAACCAAAATAGCCAACTCAATATTGAGAGAACAAAGTTAGAAGACTGACACTACCTGACTTTAAGACTTACTGTCAAGTTATAGTAAATCAAGACCCTGTGGTATTGGTGAATGAATAAATAAACAAATTAATGCAACAGAATAGAGAACCCAGAAATAGACCCACATAAATATAGTCAACTTATCTTGATGAAAGTAAAAGAAATACAATGAGAAATTCTTTTCAAGAAATGCTGCAGGAACAACTGGAAATTCACATGCAAAAAAAAAAAAAAAAAAAGAACCTAGATAATCTAGATACAGACCCTATATCCTTTAGGAGAGGACATTCAAAATGGATCATAGAGATCCACAACTATAAAATTCCTAGAAGAAAACATAGGAAAAATGTAGCTGACGTTGGGTATGGCTATAATTTTTAAAACACAACACCAGAGACAGGATACATGATAGAAATAATTGAACTTTAAAAACTTTTGATCTGTGTAAGACACTGTCAAGAGAATGAGAAAACAGATTGGGAGGAAATATTTGCTGAAGATATATCTAATGAAGGACTTAACCAAAATATGTAAAAGGTATTAAAACTCCACAATAGTAAAAAAAAAAAAAATCTCAGTTAAAAAATTCGGTAAAAGACCTGAAAGACCTCACCAAATAAAACATAGATGGCAAATATACTATGAAAAGATGCTTTACATCATATGTCATTAGGAAAATGTGAATTAAAACAGATACCACTACACACTTATTAAATTGGCCCAATTTCAAAACACTGATAATACCAAATGCTGTTGAGGAGGTGCAGCCATAGGAACTCTCTCATTCATTGCTAGTGGGAATGCAAAATGGTTCAGCCACTTTGGAAGAGTCTGGTAGTTTCTTATGAAAGTAAACATAGTCTTACCATAGTTCCACCAATTATTCTCCCTGGTATTTTCCAAAATGAATTGAAAATTTATGTCCACAAAATACCTGAATATGGATATTTGTAGCAGCTTTATAATTGCTAAAACTTGGAAGCAACAAAGATGTCCTATAGTAGATGAATGAATAAATGAACTGGGGTATGTCTAGACAATAGAATATTTTTTAACAGTAAAAAAAAGTAATTATGAAAAAATACAGAGAAAATTTAACGCATGTTACTAAGCAAAAGAGGCCACTCTGAAAAGGCTACATACTGTATAATTCTACTACATGACATTCTAGAAATAGTAAAACCATGGAGACTAGTAAAACTAGTAAAAGAACTAGTGGTTGCCAGGAATTAGGCAGAAGGAGGCATGAATATGCAGAGCACAGAAGATTGTCAAGACACTGAAATTACTCTGTATGACACTTTAATACTGAGTACATGACTTTATATATTTGTCAAAATCCATAGAATATGCAACACCAAGAGTGAGCCCTGTTGTAAATAGACTTAGGGTGATGATGTATCTATAAAGGTCAACAAATGTACTACGCTGGTGTGGGATGTTGATAGTGGGGGAGGTTGTGTCTGGGTAGGCACAAAGCATATGGAAACTCTGTACTTTCTGCTCAATTTTACTGTGAACCTAAAACTGCTCTGAAACCTAGCCTATTTGAAAATGTAAATTAGATGTCACTCCTCTACTGGAAATCTAATAGAATATATGAACACACAGACTTGTATGCAAATATACATAGCCACTTTAGTCATGATAGACCAAAAATGGTTGGGGAAAAGGATCTTTTGGATCAAAGAACCCAAAGAACCAAGAAGAAAATAATAAAACAATTAGTGTTCAATTTTGGGATATTGGAGATATTCAGCCTAAACCAGAATCATCGCTGAGGATGTTCCTCCACTCATAGGAGGCAAGAGGACCTCTTCAGGCTTGGGCACCATCCAGCTGGCTGCTGAGATTAGTCCTCAGAATGAAAGGTGCAGCCCCATTTGGACAGGGAAATTTGTTGTACTTTCTGTATGTGAGAAGCTGAGCATTGGCATTTTAGGCCGGGGGTGTAGTTTTTTCTCTCTCCACATAGTGCATGATTTGCTTTGCTATATTTTGGTTCTTGTTGGGCTAGGTGGTTGTTAGAAATCCCACCCGTCCCTTACTGGGACTGACAGTAGCTTTTTACAGTAGCTTTTTCAAACTTGGCTTTATCTTTGGCCTCTCTCTTAGTTTTGCCCTTCACAGTTAATCTTTTGTTAAATATTTCCTGACATTTTCTAGTTCATTCTGTCCCTCTTCCTCAGCCACAACCAGCTAAAGCTGAGCCGAATATACCACTATTAACTCTAACTCTTCTCTGCCTTCTAATTTATTTTGCAAGCAGAAGCAAGCATCATATTTTTCCTGTTGGTATTGTTTATGCACCTCTAATTTAAACTTCCTGGAGCACATCCCAATAACCTTTGGAATCAATTCAAACATAAGCATATGACCACTGTCACCTCTTTCTCTTCTCCTCCTTTTCATATTCCCTTCCCTCTTCCACAAAGCTGATTTGACTCTCTTACAGCTAATGTTCTATTATCATGTAGATTCAGTCCTTATTATGCCTTAAGCATACTGCCCATCAAATCTAGTGCACAGCACAGACCATTCTGCATGTCCCTGTAGTGCCCTTTCACACTCCCTAGTTAGTTGGCTGAGAAGGTCACCCTGTAAAAGTTATTGTAGTGGGTTGTCTCTGGAACCTCAGGTTGTGACCTTATTTGGAAACTGTCTTCACAGATGTAATTAGTTAAGATGATGTATTAGCCTATTCAGGCTGCTGTAACAAAATACTGCAAGCTGGGTAGCTTATAAACAACAGAAATTTATTTCTCACTGTTCTGGAGGCTGGAAGTGTGAGATCAAGGTGCCAGTGTGGTTGGATGAGGGTCCTTTTACTGGTTCATAGCTGGTGATTTCTCTCTGCATCTTCATGTTGTGGGAAGGGCTTGGGAGCTCTCTGAGATCCTCTTTGAGAACACCTCCCTCCTAATACTATCACCTCTGGGAGTTTAGATTTCAATATATGAATTTTAAGGGAACACATTCAAACCATACCAGACGAGGTCACACTGAGTTAGCCAATGATTTGTCTCCTTGTAAGAAGAGGAGAGGACACTACAGATACTCAGAAAAGAAAGCCACATGTAGACTGAAGCAGAGGCAAAGTGAGGCCACCACATGTTAGGGAACACCAGGAGTCACCAGAAGCTGGAAGAAGCAAGGAAGGATCTTCCCTTGAATCTTTTAATGGAGTGTGGCCATGCCAACACCTTGATTTCGGACTTCTAACGCCTCCAGAATTATAAGATAATAAATTTATTTTAGACACCAAATCTGTGGTAATTTGTTACAGCAGTCCTGGTCATCAAGGTGTAATGAAGTGAACATGAAATGAATCCTGGAGTAGATTTAGGTTTTAAGGTATACACTCTTATTTACTTTTTAACCTTGTGCAAGTAACCTAACCTCTGAACCTCTCTTCCCTTATTTGTGTAAATAGAGATAACCATATATATGTTACATGGGAAGAGTGAGAATTCAATCATGTAACACGTGGAAAATGCTGTGGGAGATTTCACTTTCCTCTTTTCACATTCCTACTTCAGTCTATCCCAAAGATGTAAGAGGGAACACTGGAAATGATTGTTTTCTCTCAACCTCCGTACTTATTCCTCCTAATTCATTAGTCCTCTACCTAGTCAGCAGTTGACATTCATTCCCCGATGGGCTCAGCACTTGTGTTGAAGGTGAGAGCAGGCTCTCTTGCCTTCTTTCCCACTTCTGTTTCTTTGGGAGTAGTTGGCCTCTCTTTCTCTTGATCTCCTTGGCACCTGGGCATGTGAGACAGGCCTGGGTTCTGCAGCCTACCGCTAAGTCAGACTTCTTGGAGTCTGATAGGTCTTTGTCCTGTCTCTACAGACCTGAACAAGTAGGCTGATTCCAAAATAAAGATTCAAGAAGCTACCTAGCCTAAGCCGTGTTTTCCAATCCAGGTTTACCAGAGATTCCTGCAACTGGAGTTGTGGATTCTTGTAAACGATAATGACTGGGATTTATTTTTGTTTATCTCTATGCTTCCCCAATTAGACTTCCATCAGGGAAAAGACCTGAGTGGTGTTGTAAACCCCAGACAGCCAACAAAGTGCTCAAGGAATGCTAATTCTTTCATATCCTGTGCTGACTTGTTCCCTGGAAGAGTGACTAGAATTTATGAAGGTGTACATGTAAATATATAGATGGTAATGATAACACCTGTTCATTTAACCTAAAAATGTAAAAGGGAAGAGACTTGATGGGAGGCTCACTCATCCTGCAAACTTGGAATTACCAATTTATCTTATTTTCAGTGGACTGGTTTCTCTACCATGCATGTCACAGTGAGACCCTGGATAATGACTAATGGCCTCAGCAGGTGAAAAACGCCTTTATTCATGAACAGAGGTTCATTACACTGCTCCTGCCTACGCTGAAAATTTTGCTGGCTTCAAGTAAAAGATTCTGTGCTGATAAATCCCACTGGTAAGAGAAAAAGTTTGTGTTCTCATAATGTGCTGGAATTTCACAACATGTACATTCCACAGCAGGACTCAGACTCTGAAAAGAAAAAAATAAATTTATGTACCCATAAAGGTAATGTTATAGATTTTGCAAAATAAGTCTGTCTTTTTTACCTTACACTTTTTGCTAGTCCTGCTCCCTGCAGCATGCTCCCTTTTTACTTCCCAGACACCCAGCCTCTTTTCCATTGGTACCCCAAACAGCACACATGAGGTTGTGCCAGGTCACAGCAGCCCTCTCATATCCACAGCAGATGCTGTAGATTCAGCCTCACTGCAGACTCTTGAGGCTACCTCTTGGTCATTTATACACCAACTAATTTAACAGAGCTCATCTTGGTTGCTGCACCAGTTGGGTACTGTACTCTAGATCTTGTTCTTATTTAAGAGTTGGGGTTTTGTCCTGCAAACTCTCTCATGGAGTTACCACACAAGTCATTTTTTCTAGACCTTTCTCTCCTTTCCTCTACCTTCTTTCTCCTCTCTTTCTCTTTCCTCCTTTCTCCTCTCACCTCTCCTCTTCTTCCCTCCTCTCTCCTCTCCTTCTCTTCTTTTCTCCTTCTTCCCTCCCCCCTTTTCTCTCCCTTTTTCTCTCCTTCTCACTCTTCTTTCTTCCATTTTTATTTGGAATGCCTGGAAGGAATGAGGAGGAGCAGGGAAAGGGCAGGCTCAGTAAATTGACAGGGTTTTCAGGAAAAGGGTGGTTTTCTAATCTAACCAGTTAGGCTTCCTGCATGGATGAGGAGTTTTAGGAGTTTGTAAATTAGAAAGTGATGTTACTTGGCAAATGACAAGGGAGAATGAGTGGAAAACACTGGCTGCCAGTCTGACTGGTAAAAGCATTAGGTATGGGGATCAAACATGAGGTGGTGATTTGGATGGGTCTGTGCTTGAAGGAGAGGCAACCCTTCAACAGAGACACCTGAACTCAGGTAAATAGAGGATGTTGTTTGGAAGTGAGAAAACTGAGGAATGACAAAATGGTGTGATTACGTCAAGGTTAAGATGTTCACAGTGATCAAGCTAGAAGAAAGCTCAAGTTCAGGGGTCTGGGTTCAGTCAATATCTTCACTCAGTTCATCTTACCTGTTAATGGAATATGAATTCGTCAAGTCAATAACATTTATTAGACTCCAACTGTGTGTGGAGCGGGTTCTAGGTATTTTGTGTGGAGGTGTGAGTGTGTGATTGTGGGAGAGGTTGGAATAGGGATGAGTCTAAGAAGCTGCAACAGCATCTTTGGGCACTTGGATGCTGGTGTGGAAGTGAGACAAGTAATTAAGAACAAAGAGAATACATGAGTGCTGCCCATAGAGAACAGGGGAAACTTCTGGTTAGGTGAGTTAACTGAGCTTGTATTTACATAAACCATATCTTTCTATATTTACCATATTGGAACTTAAAACAGAAAAATGTCTGAGATGGGAGATGAAGGACATAAGGAACCCTTGTCTAGAAGCCCAGTTACAGCCTCCTTCTCATTGTGCCATGCCAGCCTCACAAACAGAAACAAAGACAAAGCTCTGTTTCTTGGTCACTCTCACCAATTCTCTTACTTTAGGTCCTTGGCTTGCTCTGTCTCTCTCTCTCTCTTCCTTGCCCTCTGTGTTGCCTTCTCTGTCTCATTTCCTCTTTCTCTTTAACTCTCACATGGTTTCTCCTCCCCTCCCCCTTTTCTTTCTCTTCCCACCTTTTCCAGTTCTCTCTCACCATATATGCCTATCTCTATATGGATATTTCATACTGTTCACATGTACAAAGTGTGAATATAAAGTAATAACATTTCATATCTACACACAAAAGTCATGCTCATATATACATATATGTATCCATCGCTTATGTATAATTTATAAGAAATGTATGTCAATACTGTACTCACCAAGTTTAAGAAAGAATAGTACTAGTAACTTTAAAAGTTCCCATGTGTCCCTTTCCAGATACATCCATTTCATTTCTGCAGTCACACTGTCCCTTTTTCATTTCCTATATTGTTTGTGTCTTTCCAAATATTTTCTTTATATTGTTTGCCAAATTTGACCAATATAGTTGTCTTTTCAACAGACCAACTTTGTACCATTAAAAAAATAGATGAAGGGGATTAAGAGGTAAAAACTTCCACTTATAAAATAAATAAGTCGTGGAGATTAATGTACAACATAGGGAATATAGTTAATATTGTAATGTTAAAAATACTTTTTATTGCCTTATTTTCTCTTATTTTTATTCTTTCCTTTTTCTTCTTCTTTTGAGAAGTGTTATTCTAACACAACTTTTTTTAAAGAAAAATGTTTACATGATATACTCAGCTTGTTTATTTTTAATCCTTCTTTTTCAAATGTATGTGTAAGACCATAACCCTATCTATGTAATTTTAAATATATCTTACAGCTTTTAGAAGTAGTATTTTCTATCACCATTCAGTTTTAAGTATTTATATTATTTTTTCTTATTTGACACAAGAGTTATTTTTCCATGTTTTAAAATTTCCTAATATGTGTATGTACATATACACATTTTAATGTTACATTTTTAATTTTTTTAACATGATAAATGTACTCCTTAATCCCACTCCCTATTTGGCCCATCCCCCCACCCACCTCTTCTCCAGTAACCATCAGTTTGCTCTCTATATTTTAGAGTCTATTTCTTGTTTTTTTTTCTGTCTCTCTCTCTCGTTTCCTTTGTTTGTTTTCTTTCTTAAATTCCATGTATGAGACATCATATGGTGTTTGTCTTTCTCTTACTGATTTATTTCACTTAGCATTATACTCTCTATCCATGTTGTTGCAAATGGCAAAATTTTATTTTTTTATGACTGAATAATATTCCAGTGTGTGTGTGTGTGTGTGTGTGTGTGTGTGTGAGTGTGTGTGTGTGTGTGTGTGTGCGTGTGTGAGTGTGAGTGTGTGTGTGTGTGTGTGTGTGTGTGTGTGTGTGTGTTATACCTTTTTTACCCATTCATCTATCAGTGGACATTTGGTCTGCTTCCATAGTTTGGCTATTGTAAATAATGTAAACATCAGGATGCATGTATCCCTTTGAATTAGTGTTTTTGTATCTTGGGGGTAAACACCCAACAGTGCAATTATTGGATCATAAGGTTGTTTTATTTTTAGCTTTTTGAGGAACCTCCATATTGGTTTCCACAATGGCTGTACCAGTTTGCATTCTCACCAACAGTGCAAAAGGATTCTTTTCTCTGCATCCTCATCAACGCTTACTGTTTCTTGTGTTTTTGATTTTAGCCATTCTGGCAGGTGTGAAGTGATATATCATTGTAGTTTTGATTTCATTTCCCTGATGATAAGTGATGTTGAACATCTTTTCATGTGTTCATTTGCCATCTGGATGTTTTCTTTGGAGAGATGTCTGTTCATGTCTTCTGCCCATTTTTTGATGGGATTATTTGTTTTTTGGGTGTTGAGTTGTATCAGTTCTTTATATATTTTAGATATTAACCCTTTATTGGATATGTCACTTGCAAATATCTTTTCCCATTCTGTAGGTTGCCCTTTAGTTTGGTAGATTGTTTCCTTCACTATGCAGAAGGTTTTTACTTTGATGTAGACCCAATAGTTTATTTTTGCTTTTACTTCCCTTGCCTTGGGAGATATATCTAGAAAAATGTTGCAATGGCCAATGTCAGAGAGATTACTACCTATTCTCTCTTTGAGGATTTTTATGGTTTCAGATCTTATATTTAGGTCTTTAATATATTTTGAATTTATTTTGGGGTATGGTGAAAGAAAGTAGTCCAGTTTCATTCTTTTCCATTTGGCTGTCCAGTTTTCCAATACCATTTGTTGAAGAGACTGTCTTTTTCCCATTATGTATTATTCATTCCTACTTTGTTGAAGACTAATTGACCATATAGCTGTGGGTTTCTTTCTGGGTTTTTTGTTCTATTCCATTGATCTATGTGTCTATTTTTATGCTGGTACCATACTATTTTAATTACTACTCTTTGTAAAATAACATGTAATCTGGAACTCTGATACCTCCAGTTTTTTTATTTTTCAAGATTTCTTTGGTTATTCAAGGTCTTTGTGGTTTCATACAAGTTTTAGGATTGTTTGCTCTAGTTCTGTGGAAAATGTTGTTGGGATTTTGATAGGGATTGTATTAAATGTGTAGATTGCTTTGGGTAGTATAGATATTTTAACAATATTGTTCTTCCAACTCTGTGAGCATGGAATGTCTTTCCTTTACTTTACATTGCCTTAAATTTCTTTCATCGATGTTTTAGTTTTCAGAGTACCTCTTTGGTTAGGTTTATTCCTAGATATACTATTACATTTGTGTAATTGTAAACGGGATTGTTTTCTTAACTTCACTTTCTGCTACTTCATTATTAGTGTATAAAGATGCAATATATTTATGTAAATTGATTTTGTTATATTGTGACTTTACTAAATTAATTTATCAGATTTGGTGGGTTTTTTGGTGGAGTCTTTAAGGTTTTATATACATAGTATCATGTCATCTGCAGATAGTGAAAATTTTATTTCTTCCTTACTGATTTGGATACATTTTATTTCTTTTTGTTGTCAAACTATTCCAAAAAATACAAGATGAAGGAAAACTTCCAAATTCCTTCTATGAGGCCAGTATCATCCTGATACCAAAACCAGATAGAGACACCACAAAAGATAAGAATAAGAACTACAGGCAAATATCTCTCATGAATATAGACGCAAAAATGCTCAACAAAATATTAGCAAGCCAAATCCAACAATATATTAAAAAAAAAAGTCATACACCATGATCAAGTGGCATGTTTGCATCATGATGCAAAGGTGGTTTAATATTTGCAAAGCAATCAACATGATACATCACAACAGTAAGAGAAAGAATAAAAACCATATGATCATTTCAATAGATGCAGAAAAATCATTTGACAAAGTACAGCATTTATTTTATCTGGCCTCAGATGATTCTTTTACTTCCCAAAAAGTTAAACATTTTTTATTTTATTTTATGTTTCTTTAAATGTTTCATCCATCATTTATAGGTTCGTTATTAGAGGATTTCTTCACATATCTATCATGATATCTAGGAATGGAAGTCCATTTCTCAATTCTTATTTATTTATTTATTTATTTTTATTTTTTTAAATGTTTATTTATTTATTTATTTTTGAGAGAGAGAGAGAGAGAGAGAGAGAAAGAGAGAGAGAGAGAGACAGATTGACAGCACAAGTCGGGGAGGGGCAGTGAGAGAGGGTGACACAGAATCCGAAGCAGGCTCCAGGCTCTGAGCTGTCAGCACAGAGCCCGACGCAGGGCTCGAACCCACGGACCGCGAGATCATGACCTGAGCTGAAGTCAGAGGCCTAACCAACTGAGCCACCCAGGCACCCCCCCCTTTCCCAACTCTTTATACACATATGATGTGTATCTCTATGACTTCCCTTAATTCCTTTATGTTCTCCTTATTTATGTTACTGTTAGTTAGACATAAAGTATTTAGTGATTATAGAATTTTCATGTTTTATATTTTATTGTAATTCATATGTATTATAGAAAGTTTGAAAACCATAGCAAAGTGAGGAGAAAAAAACTATTCATAATAACTTGTAAGAATCACTGGACATTATGGGAAGGGTACATCAGGTTCATTGAGGTATAATTTATACATAAAGTCTACCTTTTTTTAACTTTACATTTAGGTGAGTTTTGACAAATATTTACAGTAGCATAGCCACCACCACAACCATAGTATATAGATCATTTCTAACACCACTCCCCCCAACTCTTGACCCTGGTAACCACTCATATGCTAGCAATACAGTTTTGTTTGTTCTAGAATTTTATAAAGATGGAATCATATAATATAAAGTCCTTAGTGACTGGCTTTTTTAGCTTATCATAATGCTTTGAGATTCAATATTGTTGCATTGAATCAGTAGTCTGATCTTCATTTTAGATTCTGAATAGTATTCTTTTGCATGGCTATATCAAAATTTGTTTATCCATTTGCCAATTGGTAGACATATGGATTATTTCCAATTTTTGGCTATTGTGAATAAAACTGCTCTGAAGATTCATGTAGTGTGCAAGGCTTTGTTAGACATACCTTTTTATTTCACTTGGGTAAGTACCTAGGATTGGTATTACTGAGTCATATGGTAAATTCCATATGTAACTTTATAAGAAACTGCCAAACTGTTTTCCAAAATGGTTGCTTCATTTAGGATGAAACTAACACCAACATTTGATATTGTAATACTTTTTTAGTTGTAGTCATTTTGGTGTGTATGTAGTGGTGCCTCACTTTGGTTTTAATTTCTATTCCTTTAATGAATATTAATTTTGAACATTTTTTCATGTAGTTATTTGACATCTGCATATTATTTTTGAGAAAGTATCCTTAGCCCATTAAATTTTTTTTATCTTTTTAGTAGAGAGTTATAAGTATTCTTTATACAGTTGACTCTTGAATGACATGGTTTGAATTGTGTGGGTTCCTTTATATGTAGATTTTTTTCAATAAATACAGTATAGTACTATAAATGTATTTTCTCTTATGATTTTCTTAATATTTTTTCCTCTAGCTTACCTTATTGTAAGAATACAATATAATATATATATATATATATATATATATATATATATATATATATATCTCATATAAAATATATGTTTTTAAAAAAATATTTATTTATTTTTAGGAATGTGCAAGTCAGGCAGGAGCAAAGAGAGGGGGGCAGTGATACAAAGTGGACCCTGCACTGACAGCAGCGAGCCCAATGTGGGGCTTGAACTTGTGAACTGCGAGATCATGACCTGAGCTGAAGTCGGATGCTCAACTGACTGAGCCACCCTGGTGTACCACATACAAAATATGTATTAACTAACTGTTTATATTATTGATAAGGCTTTCAGTAAATAGTAGACTATTGGTAGATAAGTTTTTGGGGAATCAAAACTTGTATATGGATTTTTAACTGCATGGGGGTCAGTGCCATAAATTCCTATGTTGTTCAAGGGTCAATTGTATATTCTATATCTCTGTCCTTTACCACATAAACATTATGCAAGCATTTTCTGATTTTTTTCTATTTTCAACGTTTATTTATTTTTGAGACAGAGAGAGCATGAGTTGGGGGAGGGGCAGAGAGAGAGGGAGACACAGAATCTGAAGCAAGCTCCAGGCTCTGAGCCTGATGCGGGGCTTGAATCCATGAACCACGAGATCATGAGCCAAAGTTGGATGCTCAACTGACTGAGCCACCTAGGAATCCTGTACATTTTTTTTAAAGTGTGTGGCTTGCATTTAATTGTCTCAGTCTGTTCTTTGGAAGAGCAAAATATTTTAATATTGAAGCATTCAAATTTACCAATTTTTCTTTCATACTTTGTGGGTTTTGTATCCTCTTAAAAAAAAAAAACACATGCTTGGGCGGTTCAGTTGTTTAAGCATCTGACTTTGGCTCAGGTCATGATCTCATGGTTTGTAAATTTGAGCCCTACATCAGCTCTCTGCTGTCAGTGCAGCTTCAGATCCTCTGTCTCCCATTTTTTCTGCCCCTCCCTGACAAGCATGCACTCTCTCTCTCTCTCTCTCTCTCAAAAATAAACATTTAAAAAGCAAATCAAACAAAAAAACCACATATGCTTAGTCTGAGACGTACTAAGAAAACCTACAGTTTTCTTTTATGTTTGCTATTAAAAATTTTATAGTTTTAGCTTTTACATTTAAGTCTGGGCCACATTTTTCAGTATAATGTGAAGTAAGCAAGAGTAAGAGTCAATATTCTGTTCTTTTCTCCTTCCTTCCTTCCTTCCTTCCTTCCTTCCTTCCTTCCTTCCTCCCTTTCTCTGTCTCTGTCTCTGTCTCTGTCTCTGTCTCTTTACATATAAAAATCCAATTGTGTCTGTACAATTTGTTGAAAAGATTATTTCCCCATTGAATTGCCTTGGCACCTTTGTTGAATAGTAATTAGTCTTACAAGTATGTATCTAGTTCTGGCCTTTACATTCTGTTCAACTGAAAAATAATTATTATGCCAACATCACATTGCCTTATGACAGTGCAGCTTTCTAGTAAATATTAGGTAGTCAAAGCCTCCAATTATGTTCTTTCCTTTCAAAATTGTTTTGGATATTTTTGGTCCTTTGCATACTTACATACATTTTAGGATCACGTTGTCAATTTCTACCAAAATCCTATTGGAATTTTTATTGGAATTACATTGCATATATAGATCAATTTGGGAAGAACTGGTTTCCTAACAATATTGAATTTGACATATCTCTTCATTTATGTGATCTTTAATTCTGGCAATGTTTCGTAGTTTTCAGTGTACAGGTTTTAGCATCTTTTGTTAAATTTCTCAATAAACTTTTCATAATTTTGTAAAAGATACTTTTAAAAAAATTATTTTCTGAATGTGTATTACTAATAAATAGCAATAAATGACTTTTGTATATCAATCTTGTATCCTGTGACATTTTTAGTTTTACTTTTTAAAAATGTTTATTTATTTTGAGAGAGAGAAAAAGAACACTAATGGGGGAGAGAGAGAAAGAAAAACAGCATGAAGCTGGATTTTGGGTTTGATCCCATGAACTGTGAGATTATGACCTGAGCTGAAATCAAGAGTCAGATGCTTAGCCAACTGAACCACCCAGGTGTCCCTCCTGCGACATTTTTAAGGTCACTTATTGGTTCCAGTTTCTTACACCATACACAAAAATAAATTCAAAATGGATGAAAGACCTAAATGTGCAACAGGAAACCATCAATATCCTACAGGAGAAGACAGTCAGCAACCTCTTTGACCTTGGCCACAGCAACTTCTTATTGGACATGTCTCTGGAGGCAAAGAAAATAAAAGCAAAAATGAACTATTGGGACCTTGACAAGGTAAAAAGCTTCTGCACAACAAGGGAAACAACAAAGCTAAAAGGCAACTGATGGAATAGGAGAAAATATTTGCAAATAGTATATTGGATAGAGAGTTAGTATCCAAAATCTATAAAGAACTTACCAAACTCAACACCCAGAAAACAAACAATCCAGTGAAGAAATGGGCAGAAGACATGAATAGACACTTTTCCAAAGAAGACATCCAGATGTCTAACAGACACATGAAAAGATGCTCAACATCACTCATCATCAGAGAAATACAAATCAAAACCACAATGAAGTACCACCTCACACCTGTCAGAATGGCTAAAATTAACAACTCAGGCAACAACAGATGTTGACAAGGATGTGGAGAAAGGGGAATCCTATTGCACTGCTGGTGGGAATGCAAACTGGTGCAGCTACTCTGGAAAAATAGTATGGAGGTTCCTCAAAAAGTTAAAAATAGAACTACCCTACGACCCAGCAATTGCACTTCTAGGAATTTATCTCAAGGATACAAAAGTGCTGATTCAAATGGGCACCTACACCCCAATGTTTACAGCAGTGCTATCAACAACAGCCAACTTATGGAAAGAGCCCAAATATCCACTGACTGATAAATGGGTAAAAAAGATGTGGTATACACACACACACACACACACACACACACACACACACACACACACAAATAATGGAATACTACTCAGCAATGAAAAAGAATTAAATCTTGCCATTTGCAACAATGTGGATGGAACTAGAGGGTATTATGATAGGCAAAATAAGTCAGTCAGAGAAAGACATATATCATATGATTTCACTCATATGTAGAATTTGAGAAACTCAACTGATGACCATAGAGGAAGGGAAGGAAAAATAAGATAAAAACAGAGAGGGAGGCAAACCATAAGAGACTTAAATATGTGAAAAAACTGAGGGTTACTAGAGTAGGGTGGGATGGGTTAAATTGGTGATGGGCATTAAGGAGGGCACTTTTTGGGATGAGCACTGGGTGTCATAAGTGAGAGATGAATTAATGGGTTCTACTCCTGAAGCCAAGACTACTGTATATTAACTAACTTCAATTTAAATAATAAATAAATAAATAAATAAATAAATAAATAAATAAATAAAATTAAAAAAATAAAGTCACTTATTGGTTCTAGAAGATTTTTGATTAATTCTTAAGGATCTTCTAAATAAATCATCAAGTTGTCTCTGCATGAAGTTTTTCCTTTCTGATATATATGCATTTGATTTATTTCCCTCACCTTATTACACTGGTAGGCCTATTACACTCATAGGCCATTCATTATAATGTTGAGTAGAAGTAACAACAACAGACATTCTTATCTTGTTCTCTCCTTTAGGGGAAGAGAATCATTCAGTCCTTCTATTAACACCATTAAATATGATGTTAGCTGCAGGTTTTTGTTTTGTTTTGGTTTAGCTGCAGTTTTTTTTGGTTATATCATTTATTAGGTTGAGGAGATTTTCTTTTATTCCTAATTTGCAGGGTGTTTTTTTTTTTTTATCATGAGAACTGAGTTTTGTCAAGATTTTGTTTAACTGTATTTATTGAGACACTCATGAGTTTTTCTCTTTTAGTTTTTTGATATGGTGAATTAGGTTGATTGCTTTGTTCAAATTGAGCCAATCTTAAATTCCATGTATAAACTCAACTTGGTGGTGACATATAATCCTTTGGTATATTGCTGGACTTTGCTAATAATTTGTTAAGGACTTTGTGTCTGTTCACAAGGCATATTGATCTATGGCTCCTTTCATGAAATATATTTTTCTGATGTGGTATCAAGGAAATGCTGGCCTTATGTAAGGTGGAAATGGGTCCCCTCCACTCCTCTTCTGTTTTCTAGAAAAGTTTAAATACAATTGGCATTATTTCTTTCTTGTTTTGTTGAATTCATCAGTAAACCAATTTGGTCCTAGAATTTGCTATATAAAGAATAATTTTAACTATAAATTTTCTTTTATTTTTATTGTCCTTTAAGATTATGCATTATTACTTTTTGTTTTTGAGTGAGCTTTGGTAGCTTGTAAATATCAAGACATTTATCCATTTTATCAAAGTTGTTGAATTTTTGCTTTTATTGGTCAGTTTCCTTTTAAAGAGATACTACACACGAGAAAAATGCTATTTTTCTTTATCTGCATTAATAATCTCCAGTGGTTTTTATCACATGGGATAGATGTGTACAATTTACCCTTGAACAACATGGGTTTGAACTGCATGGATCCACTTATATGCAGATCTTTTTATAGTACAGCACTGTAAATGTATTTTCTTTTCCTTATGATTTTATTAATAACCTTTTCTTTAGTTACTTCATTGCAAGAATATAGTATGTAATACATATAACATAAAAGTATGTGTTAATTGAATAATGATGTTATCCATAGGGCTTCCAGGCACTAGTAAGCTATTAGTAGTTCAGTTTTGGTGAAGTCCAAAGTTATACATGAATTTTTAACTTCATGGGGTTGGTGCTCCTAATCCCCACATTGTTCAAGGGTCAACTGTATTTCCATCAGGTATTATAGTCCTTTTGCTCGAAGATTTTTTTACACCTTTCTTAAAGCACTGGTCTGCTGGCAATAAATTTATCTGCTTTTGTGTGTCTATCAACATTTTTATTTCATCTTTTGCAAGAAATGTATGCTGGATATAGAATTCTAGGTTGATATTTTTTTCTTTCTTTACTTTAAAGATATATTTCTATTATTTTCTTTCCATATATATTTTCAAAGTCTTTTTAAAGAACAGCTTTAGGTAAATAACAAAGTGTAAAGGGAGATACAGAGATTTTCTTCCACACATACATACCCTTCCTTCCCCATTATCAACATATCAATATCATTCACCAAAATGGCACATTTTTTACCAAGGATGAATCTTTATTGGCACATCATAATCACCCAAATTTTGTGGTTTACCTTAGGATTCACTCTTGATGTTCTATATTCTATAGGTTTGGATAAGTTGTATAAAATCCATTATTACAATGGCATATAGAGTGTTTTCACTGCCCTAAAAATCCTCTGTGCTCTAACTCTCCTTCCCACCTCACCTCTGACAACCACTTTTTACTGTCTCCATCATTTTTCCTTTTAAATGTGTAATATAGTCAGAATCATACAGTAGGTAGCCTTTTCAGATTCCCTTCTTTCACTTAGTAATATGCATTTAAGTTTGCTCCATGACTCTTCATACTCTTCATAGTTCTACAGTCATTTCTTTTTAGTGCTGAATAATATTCTATTGCCTGCATATATCACAGTGTATTTATCCATTAGTTTACTAAAGGACATTTGGTTGCTTCCAGGTTTAATCAATTATGAATTAAGTTGTTATAAACATTGTGTTCAGGTATTTTGTGGACATAAGTTTTCTACTCACTTGGTTTAAGACCAAAGAGTGTTTTTGCTGGATTGTATGGTAGGAGTATTTTTAGTTTTATAAGATGTTCCCAAACTGTCTTCCAAAGTGGCTGAACCATTGTGCATTCTCACCAGCAATGCATGAAAATTCCTGTTTCTCCACCTCCTTTCCAGTGGTATTATTAGTGTTCTGGATTTTAGACATTCTTATAGATATGTAGTTTAAGCCCAATGTTGTTTTAATTTGCACTTCTCTGATAACATATGATGTAGAGCATCTTTTCTGACATTTATTTGCCATCTGTATATCTTCTTTGGTGAGGTGTCTTTTAAAGTGTTTGGCCCATTTTATTATTAGGTTGTTTGCTGTATTATTGTTGAGGTTTTTTTTCTTTTTCTTTTCCTTTATTTATTTTTAAAATTTTTAATGTTTACTTTTGAGACAGAGAGAGAGACACAGAGTGCGAGCAGGGGAGGGGCAGAGAGAGACACACACACAGAATCTGAAGCTGGTTCCAGGCTCTGAGCTATCAGCACAGAACCCCATGTGGAGCTCTAACCCACAAACCATGAGACCATGACCTGAGCTGAAGTCAGACGCTTAACCAACTGAGCCACCTAGGTGTCCCTAATTTTTTTAAGTTTATTTATTTATTTTGAGAGAGAGAGAGAGAGAGCGCGCACTCACACACACGTGCGTGTGCACATGAGTGGGGGAGGGGCAGAGAAAGAGGAAGACAGAATCCCAAGCAGGCCCCATGCTGTTAGCACAGAGCCTAACAGTGAGGCTTCAACTCATGAACCATGAGGTAATGACCTGAGCTGATGTCGGATATTTAACCAACGGAACCACCCAGGCACCCCTATTATTGTTAAGTTTTAAGAGTTCCTTGTATATTTTGGATAATAGTCTTTTAGCAGATGTGTCTTTTGCAAATATTTTCTGCCAGTCTGTGGTTTGTTTTCTATTTATTTTGATATTGCTTTTTGCAGAGCAGTTTTTAATTTTAATAAAGTCCAGTTTATCAATTATTTCTTTCATGGATTGTGTCTTTGGTGTTGTAGCTAAAAAGGCATCACCATATCCAAGGTCATCTAAGTTTTCTAGAGTTGTATTCTAGGCTTATGTAGTTTTGTATTTTATATTTAGGTCTATAATACATTTTGGGTTATTTTTTTCAGGGGGATGTAAAACCTGTGTCTAGATTAATTTCTTTGTATATAGATGTCCAGTGGTTCAAGTAGCATTTGTTGAAAAGACTTTGTTTTCCTCCTTGAATTGTCTTTGCTTCTTTGTCAGAGATCACTGATTATTTTTATGTGGGTCTATTTCTGGTTCTCTATTATGTTCCTTCAATCTATTTATCTATTATTTCACCAATCCCACATTGTCTTGATTACTATAGCTTTATAGTAAGTTTTAAAGTTGGATGGTGTCAGTTCTCCAACTTTGCTATTCTCTTTCAATATTGAGTTGGCTATTCTGGGTCTGTTACTTCTCCTTATAAACTTTAGAATCAGTTTGTTAATATCCACAAAATAACTTAAGACTTTAATTAAAATTACACTAAATTGGGGCACATGTGTGGCTCAGTTTGTTGAGTCCAACTCTTGGTTTTGGCTCAGATCATGCTCCCAGGGTCATGGGAGCCTCATGTCATGCTCTGTGCTGACCGTGGAGCCTACTTAAGATTCTCTCTCTCTCTCTCTCTCTCTCTCTCTCTCCCTCTACCCTCATCCCACACTTGCATGCACTCTCTCTCTCTCAAATTAAAATATAAATAAATAAAATTGACTAAATCTATAGATTAAGTTAGACAGAACTGACAGTTTGACAATACTGAGTCTTCCTAATCATAAACATGGAATATCGCTCCATTATTTAGTTCCTCTGGTTTTGTTTATCAGAGTTTTGTAGTTTTTGTTATACAGATCTTGTATATATTGTGCAAGATTTATTTATACCTAAATATTTCATCTTTGGAGATGCTGATGTAAATGGTATTGTTTTTTAATTTCAAATTCCACCTGTTCATTATTGATATGTAGGAAAGCAATTGAATTTTGTATATTAACCTTGTATCCTGAAATCTTGGTATAATTGCTTATTAGTTCCAGGAGTTTTTTGGTCAATTCTTTCAGATATTCTACATAGACAATCATGTCATCTGCAGAGACTGTTTTCTATCTTCCTTCTGAGTTAATATACCTTTTATTTCCTTTTCTTGTCTTATTGCATTAGGTAGAATTGAAGAATGATGTTGAAAAGGAGTGGTAAGAGGGCACATCCTTGCCTTATACCTGATCTTAATGGAAACACTTTAAGTTTCTCATGATTATGATGTTAGCTGTAGGTTTTTTGTAGATAGTCTTTATCAAGTTGAAAAAGTTACACTGTACTCCTAGCTTCCTGATAGTTTTTATTATGAATGGGTGTTTTTTTTTAGTCTGTTGGTATGATAGGTTACATTAACTGATATTTGAATGTTGAACCAGCATTGCATACCTAGGCTATATTTGCTTTGGGCATATAATTTGTTTTTTGGTATATAATTCTTTTTATATATTGTTGGATTTAACTTGCTAATATTTTGTTAAGGATATTTTCATCTATGTTCACAAGAGGTATTGATCTATAGTTTACTTTTCTTGTAATGTTTCTGGTTGATTTTGTTATTAGGGTAATGTTGGCCTCATAGAATGAGTGAGGAAGTATTCCTTCTGCTTCTATCTTTTAGAAGAAATTATAGAGAACTGGTAAAATTTCTCCCTTACATTTTTGGTAGAATTCACCAGTGAACCCACATGGGACTGGTGCTTTCTTTTTTGGAAGTTTATTAATATAGATTCAATTTTTTTAACAGATATAGGCCTATTCAGATCTTCTTTTATATAGTTTTGGCCAATTGTGTCCTGCAAGAAATTTGTCTATTTCACATTGTCAAATTTGTGGGCATAGCATTGATCATAGTATTCCTTTACTATCCTTTTAATTTCCATGGTGTTTATGGTGATGTCCCCTCTTTCATTTCTGATTTTAGTGATTTGTATCTTATTTTTTTCCTTATATAGCCTAGCTAGAGGCTTTTCAATTTATTTGATATTTCCAAAGAACCAACTTTTGGAAATTTCTTAATTTCATTGATTTCTGCTCTGATTCTTATTTTTTCACTATTATTTTAAACTTTATCTGTATTTAATTAGATTTTTTTCCTTTCACTGATTGCTACTAAGCATTTCTCATTATTGCTGTGCCTTTTGCAATTTGATTATGATGGGAATTGGTATAGTTTTTACTTTTTTTTCACTTTGGGTTTACATTTTTATCAAATTTTGAGGTTACACTTTTTAATCAAATCCTTTAAATTATTTGTCTCTTCACTCTTTCACCTGTCCTCAGGAACCATATATGAGGCCACTTGATGTTGTCCTAAATATCATTACTGCTCTGTTCTTATATTTTCAGATTTTTTGTTAATGTGTTTGATTTTAGATAGTTTTCTTTTTTGCTATCTTCAAAGTCACTGATTTTTTCTTCTTTAGTGTTTAATATGTTGTTACTCCCATCCAATGATTTTTCACTCCAAATATTTTGGTTTTCATCTCTACAAGTTTCATTTGGGTATTATTTATATTATCTATTTTTCTCCTTGCCATGTATGTTTCTCTCTACCTTTTTGAGCATTCAGAATATGTTTTTAATAGCTATGCTAATCCTTTTGTCACATGTATATTTTTCTGGTCTGTTGATTATTGTTATTATTGAAATTATCACTTGAAATTATTATTATGATTAGTTGATTTTTTCACTTTCTGATTATCTTTCTGCTTATTTGCATGCCTGGCAAGTTTTGGTTGGGTTTTGGTAAATGTTGGATATTTTTCTGTATTCCTTTAACTATTTGGGGGCTTTGTTCTGGGACCTGCTTTTGATAGTCGGGAATCAATTTTATTTTTTGAAAAATTGTTTTTAAGCACTTTTAAGGTAAGTCCAGAGTAACCTTTTGTCTGGGACTAATTTGTTGTCTTTATCAAGGCAATACTGTTTTTCAGAATTTACTTGATGGCCCATCTATTATACAGCTTTTCACTATGACTGATACAAATGTAAACCATTCCTGGCTCTATGTGTACTCCAGGTATTATTCTATCTACCTTTTTGGTGCTTTCCTTTATGACTTCAATAATTTCTCTACATGTATGTGTAGATAGTACCAAGCCAATGACTCAAGTGGACCCCTCTCAGATACTTGGAGCTTTCATTTTATGTATCTCTCACCTCTTTGTTACTCTACTATGTAAATTCTGTCTACCTTAGCCTCCCCAAATTCTGAACACTGTTTCCTCCAATTAGTGAGACTGATAGACTTTGTTTTGATTCTCCTCTTTTGCAATGACAGCTGGCAACTCTCCAGGCAGTGAGCTGGGGCATTTCCAAGATTCATCTCATTTGTTTTCTTTCATTCAGGGATCACTGTCCTGCACTCCTCTTGCCCAATGTTTGAAAACTGTTGTTTTATACATTTTTTGTCTAGTTTTCTATTTGGTTAAGGCAGGATAGTAAGTCTGGTCCTGTTATTCCATCATGGCCTTAAGCGAAGTGCTATTACTCCGCATCTTAATGCTCATTCTTCCGTTCTTCCATGCTTCCAGTGCTCTATATGTAAGAAGACACATATTTTTTTTCACATTAGGATAATACTGTATTTTCCATCCACTTAAGAATTATGAGAATTTGTACATGTTATTACTTATTCTTACAGGATTTTTTTTTCGTTCTGATGAACATCTCTTTTGTTGGCTGTGTATCTTAAATTCTCTGGAATATATAGGAGCATCCTGTCCTTTCTGTTAATCCTGCTCTCTCCTTCCTCTCTCACAACACTTATTCTTGTTACATCAAAGAATGTAGATTTAATCAGGGATTTCTGCTAGGCAATACAATGGATATGTTATGCTAACAGTATATCAATAGTGCCCTATATCTTTGTTAGTTTTAGCTCTTTATCAAGATGCTTCCAAATTTTGACTTCAGAACAATAAGGTAGATGCTACTTTCCATAAATTGCAGTTGAGGAGATTAAGATTCAATGAACTTAAGTTGAGAGGCAGTATAGTGGTGTGAGAGTTTGGACTCTGTTGTCTGACTCTTCCTTGCTTTGAATTCCACTTCTGCTACTTATTGGCTTTGCAACTGTCTGCAACTTATTTAACCATTTTGTGCTTTAGTTTTTTGATCTATAAAATGAAGCTAATAATAATGTTTATGTCATAGGTTTTTTTTGTTTTGAGTACTGATGACTTTACACATGTTAAATTATTAGAGCAGTGCCTAAAGCACATTAGCTCCTCAACAAATGCTTATTATTAATTGACTCCTCCAGGGTCAGGCATGGAATAAACATCGTTTTAAGTTCAACCTTATTCTTCTAACTTGAAGTATACACTTTCCCCTTTATATGAAGTTGATGTGACTATATAAATTATGATTATTAAAATCTTGATGAATTTTTAAAATTTCCTTCTTGGTTGCTAAACTCATAAATTCAGTTTAAGCTTCAAGTCAGACTGTATAATTCTGAGTTATACTCTGATGAGAGATTCCTTGTATACCACTCCATTAAAAATTTCTGAAATAATTTGTATTTTTGTTGTCCTAAGGATACCAAATATTTCTTTGAATGTCTTTGATACCAAATTAATTCCATTTTATCTCATCATGGCTGAGAAACTCATTGTATATCACTAGAAATACAACTCTCACACTTCCTTGTAGAAATTAATGTTTAGTGTATAGACTTGGTAAGGGAAATGATGTCAGAACAGGATGAATTTGAGAGTTCTAGTATCTCTGGGTTTTCATGATACCTCTCTCTTTCTTTTATTAAGAACGGGCAAGGGGCGCCTGGGTGGCTCAGTCGGTTAAGCATCTGACTTCAGCTCAGGTCATGATCTCACAGTCTGTGAGTTCAAGCCCCCCATCGGGCTCTGTGCTGACAGCTCAGAGCCTGGAGCCTGCTTTGGATTCTGTGTCTCCCCCTCTCTCTGCCCCTGTCCCACTCATGCTCTGTCTCTCTCTCTGTCTGTCAAAAATAAATAAATATTAAAAAAAAAATAAAAAAAGAACGGGCAAGGCAGTGGAACTGTCCATTATGTGTACTATGTCAAGATAAAAATTGAATTCGTTAAACTATAAATTTAACTTTTTTGAGACTCAAGAATAATTTCCATGGGGTCTTGAATTGGACTGGTTTAGAGCACTAACTGATTACCAAAATTAACAAATCAAATATTGTTTGAAAAATATCTGATAGCAATGTTAGCTTAGATTTCAACTGTTCATATATTTAGAAACTATATTTAGTTATTTTATTATTTTTTTAATTAAGAAAAAGGTGATCAATATCTTCCATCCTGAAGGAAGTGGGAGGTGGGCCAAATAGTCCATATCTATTATCTCTTCTATGATTTTTTCTTCCCCTTCAGAGGTTGCAAATAATTTTTGATTGTGGAAAATACCATTCTTTGCTAATTTCATGGTAACAGAGAATCTTATTAATCCTCTCTTTTCTTTAGAAAACAATTAAAGAGAAATTCTTCTCTTTTTTTTTTTCTGTTTCAGAGTAGGATTTTCATCTGTGGGGATAAGTAGCCCTTGTAAATCTGCTTCTTTAGCTTCTTTCTTATTTAACAATTGTACCAGCATGTGCAGAAAGAGAGTCTCTGATTGCCTTTGTCTGCTCTTCCTCTGTCCTCTCTAGGGCAGTCATATTTTCCCTAAAGACTGAGCTGGAAATTTTTCTGTTTTTTTCCAGTTATACTTCTACAGTGATACAGGGAAGCATTCTTTTACCCTCTAAGTTGTCTTAGTGCAGAAATGGGCATTGCAAGTATGCTGACACTTCTCCAGGATGTGCAATGGTTCCATTCACTCCCTTGATTAGTTCTGTTGGGAGTGGACATTATTGCTTTGGTGCATGTACAGCCTCAGGCATACAAAAGAGCTATGGAGCTATATGGAACTTCAAATACTCAGGTACACCACCTACACTAAGAAAGGGCTCTTTAACCTATACTACACTATTGGTATTATGAGTAGGGTCATAATGACATCATGGGTCAATTCAAATCATCAAAGAATAGATGTAACCCCTAGTTTGAAAACTCATTTGTGAAGATGACTTGGGACAAATCCCTTTGGTGGGATGAATCTCTCAGGGGAAAATCTTCAGTAAACATGGGGTCAGTTCTCTTAGTTCAGGAAACATATGATCTCTTGAAGATTGATTTATTTTTACAAAAGACACAGGCATAGGAAAATAGAAGAAGGCAGAAACCATTCATCAGAACACACTACGTGTTATGTGCCAGGGCCTCCTCAGCATTTTGGGACATGTGAATATAAATAAGACCTGGTCTGTCTTCATGCATTTTGTAGTATAGTAACAGAGAAAAATGTGTATGAGAGTTGGGTTCCTTCCCCTTCATGTGCAGTAGAAGGCCTGATCTGATGTGCTTCTGGGATACTTCTTTCAGTTTATAGAGACTGACTGGGGAGCTCTGAACACCCAACAGGGCTTAACCTGCATTTCTGTCAAATAAATGGTGTGTACAAGTGTTGATTGGTGGGGGCAGTTCTGCTGGGTATGCTCTAGTGCTGTATGCATAGGATTGCAGATATGGGTTGTTTTGGGCTGAGAGGACAACTTATTTAATTTCTTCCCTCCTGATCCAGAAGTTACATGGTGTTGTGTTCATAGAAAGCCCTGAAACCCCCCAAGACACTACCTGGTTTATGCCGGGGGTTTCCAAATGTCCTGTCTTGTACATTTCCGGAAGAACTACATGGAAGAGTGTGTAAAATCCCCCCTTTATCCTTGAGTTTCCTCGTTACCCAAATTATTTGGGGTTAGGTATTTCACCTCTTGACAAAGCTTTAGTATTTTGTGAGCCAAAAATTCAAAATTGAGGTGGAAATATTTTTCTATCATGGGAAATTACTCAGGATGGAATAAAAATGTGTTTTGCTTATGGCAAAATTTGCAAACCTTTGCTCAGTGAAAAATACTTATTTTTGTTCGGTGATGAAGCTGGAAAAAAGTCAATTTTTCCCATTTCTCTCCACGTGGGTAATCTTTGAGGATTGTGCTCCCACTCACTGCATGTGTTCCATTTTCCTCTGGGGCTATAATTAGACCAACAGGGGTGAATATTTTAGTAGAAACATAAAGACCTAGGAAGATAGGTACCTCACAATTGCACAAACCTAAATCTGGAGTCGATTCTTGGTGCACTGACTTCCTTTTCTCTTGTTACATCTTAAAAGTATAAACTTATTGGTAGATTTATACAAACTAACACCTACAGCTCTCTCAACACAGTGTACATGAGCATTTGGGTGAAAGCATGTGGTGTCTAGTGCCAGCTGATCCTTGTCTAAAAGCCATTTGCTATTCCAATTGGTGGGACAGCAAGTAGGTTAAAATATTAATTATACAACTGCCATAACTTATCAGGAGAAATTAGAAGTTTCTTAATTCAAACAGCTGCTAATTAATTTGCCTTTCCCAGTTTTAAGAAATAATAAAGTAAAAGAAAGAATTAGCATAATCTGAAGCAAATCTGACAAAAATTGTTGATATTTCATTTGTATCTTTTGAAATAATGTTACACTGAAAATAGTTTGTATTGTGGAATTAGTTATCTAGCAATAATTAGTAGTTTTAAAGGATGGCTGGCGGGCTATAAAAATTAGACAAAATTTTTTTTTGTCTCATTAACAAGAGAGTCAACATTTAGGAGTACTGAACATTTCAAGATTATTGAGCCCTGTGACATGACATGATAAAATGATCAATATATGTTTTGATAAGTATGTTCTTTTCTTGGTACCTGCTCATTAGGGAGATTTTATTTCCAAATCTATCACTAACTTCAGCAATTGTTCATGTTAGAAATAGAGGAAAATGATACAAATGATGATTTTTTTTAATTGAAGTTAGCCAATATACAATGTTACATTAGTTTCAGGTGTACAACATAGTGACTGGACAACTCTATATGTTATACTATGTTCACTACAAGTGTAACTACCATCTGTCACCATATAATGCTATTACAATACGACTGACTATATTTTCTATGCTGCACCTTTCATTGCCATGACTTATTCACTCTATAACTGGAAGCCTGTATCTCCCACTCTGCTTCACCCATTTTGACCATTCCCTCCTCTCCCAACCCCTCTGGCAACCACCAGTTTGTTCTCTACATGAATGGCTCTGTTTCTGCTTTGTTTTGGTTTTTAGATTTCACAAATAAGTGAAATTGTATGGTATTTGTCTTTGCCTGACTTATTTCACTTAGTATAATGCCCTCTAGGTCCATCCATGTTGTTGCAAATGGCAAGATCACATTCCTTTTTATGGCCAAGTAATCCATTTTATATATGTAAAACATCTTCTTTATCCATTCATCTATTGATAAATACAGGTTGCTTCCATATCTTGTAAATAATTCTACAATAAAAATAGGAATGCATATATCTTTGCAAATTAGTGTTTTCATTTTTAGGGGAATAAATACCCAGAACTGGAATTACTGGGTTGAATTGTATTCTTACTTTTAATTTTTTTGAGAAACCATCATGTTGCTTTAGACAGTAGTTACCCCAATTTACATCTTCTCATCAACAGTGAACAAGGGTTCTCTTTTCTCCACATTTTTGTCAACACTTATTTCTTGTCTTTTGGATACTAGCCATTCTAATTGTTGTGAGGTGATATCTCATTATGTTTTTTATTTGCATTTCCCTGATGATTAGTGATGTTGAGCATCTATTCATGTATCTGTTGGCCATCTGTATTTCTTTTTTTGGAAAAATGTCTATTCAGGTCCTCTGCTCATTTTTAAATTGGATTGTTTGCTTTTGGTGTTGAGTCATATAAGTTGTTCATATATTTTGGGTATCAACCTCTTATCAGATATATCATTTGCAAATATCTTCTCCCATTCAGTAGGGTGCCTTTTTGTTTTATTGATGGTTTCCTTTACTGTGTAAAAGCTTTGTATTTTGTTGTGGTACTAATAGTTTATTTTTGTTTTTGTTTCCCTTGCCTGAGGGGATCTATTTAGAAAAATTTGTTAAGGCCAACGTCAAAGAAATTATGCCTAGATTTTCTTCTAGGAGTATTATGGTTTCAGGTCTCACATTTAGGTCTTTAATCCATTTAGAGTTCATTTTTGTGTATGCTGTAAGAAAGTCATCCAGTTTCATTCTTTTTCATATAGCTGTCTAATTTTCTCAACGTGATTTATGGAAGAGGTTATCTTCTCCCTGTTTATATTCTTGCATCCTGTGTCATAGATTAATTGACTAGATAAGTGTGGGTTTATTTCTGGGATCTCTCTTCTGTTCCATTGATCTCTGTGTCTATTTTTGTGCTAGTACTATACTGCTTTGATTTCTGTATCATTGTAGTATATCTTGTAATCTGGAAGTGTAATACTCTCAGCTTTCTTCTTTTTTGTCAAAATAGCTTTGGTTATTCAAGGTCTTTTATGATTCCATACACATTTTATAATTAATTTTTCTAGTTCTATGAAAAATGGTATTTTGAAAGGTATTGAATTGAATCTGTAGACTGCTTTGGGTGGTATGGACATTTTAGCAATGTTAATTCTTGCAATCCATGGATATGGTATATCTTTTCATTTATTTATATTATCTTTAATTTCTTTCATGAGTGTCTGATAGTTTTCCAAGTTATGTCTTTCACCTCCTTGGTTAAGTTTACTCCTAGGTATTTTAATCTTTTTGACACAATTGTAAATGGAATTGTTTTCTTAATTTCTTTCTGCTCTTTTGTTATTAGTGTATAGAAATGTAACAGATTTATGTGTACTAATTTTTTAACCTGCAACTTTACTGAATTCATTTATTAATTCTAATTTTTTTTGGTGAAGTCTTCAGGGTTTCTAGGTATAGAACAATGTCATTTGCAAATAGTGAGCTTTGCCACTTCCTTACTAATTTGGATGTGTTTTATTTCTTTTTCTTATTTTATTGCTATGGCTACGACTTCTATTTTTATGTTGAATTAAAGTGACAAGAGTGGACATCTTTTTCTTGTGGTAATGTTTAGAATGCTGTGTGTGTGTGAGTGTATATGATGTGTGTGCATGCAAGGTGTGTGTGAGCATGTGTGTATGCAAAATAGATACTGCAACATTCTCTGTGATGATGTGTCTATGGGATTTATGTTTCTGGAAACTGCCACCTTTTTAAGATATTTATGTACTCTCTCCAGTGCTTCTGCCTGGATTTCTTCCTTAAGGAGGAATATCCTTAAAAAGAAAATTTCCTATGGCTGAATCATTTTAGGGGTGTGTGTGTGTGTGTGTGTGTGTGTGTGAAAATTAATATGATGCTGAATCCTTTAAAAAATCTTATATTCAAATTACCTTTTAAGTAAAATGCAAGGTATTTATTTTACCATAAAAGATAAGAGATGCTTGTCTACCTAATTTTATGCCTGCTATTTTTTTATACATTCCTGAGATTCTCATTAGCTTCTGTTTCCAGCCAGCAATGCAAACAAAAATGGTAAGAGTCTTGTCAAAACATAACACCCATTACTTTTCCTTCCATTTCAGCAATTGAGAATTAAGAACAAGGAGAAAGATAAATGTAGGTCTAAAGTCAGCTTCCTTACTGATAAATTCAGTTGGAGAATGTGGCTCTTGATTTGTGGGCAAAGGGTTTGTTCAAACATCCGAAATGGATTAGATATACTTATGCCCTTGTCATTGGTGGGCTTGGGCATCTCCAGGTTGCCACCTGGAGCAGGCTGCAACTGCAAGGTAGAAAGAGAACCAGCATCATATCCTTCGTAGGCAGGCTGGCTTTTAGGAGGCTGAACAGAAAACACTGTCATCACTTTCCTCTACTAACTCATTAGAAAAGTCACTAATAGCTAGATGCAAATGAGCTGGGGGACAAGAAATGGGGTAGGGAGGGCAAGTCCCACTCAAGTGCCTCCTTATGGAATCATGAAGAGTGGGGAATAAATGTTCCTCTCTAAGAGGAAATAGAATTGATTAATTCTTTGAACCATAATATGCAGTAAGACAAGTGATTTATGTAGAGACTTAGTTCTATAGTTGGTATATTTATCTTTGATAAGATATAGTTCTTTTTACCAAGATAGTCTTGTTTGTACCTGTTGACCTGATATAGCTGTTAATAGATCTTTTACTCTCAATCCTGTTTCAGTGTGGATGATAAATTATATGGTCCCATAGCTACTGGGGATGAAGAGGTCAATATATTGAATCTCAGATACCCTGAGAGTAAACTCATACTTGTGTTATTCTTGGAGTTTCAGATTATTTTCCAGGATATTCATTTGGTGGAATTTCATATTAGCGAGAACTGAAACTATTCATCAGTGTGAACAATAACGACAGTGTTTGTAGCAATGTGAAACCACCACTTCCCGTGTGACTTTGGTGAAGACCTTTCCAGACTGCATATAATGTCCTTCTGGACCAGACATTTTTTCATTTCAGAGATGGTGATTTAAAGAGAATTTCCTACTTTTCCATGACCACAGCTGCAGCATTTATTGACAGGTTTTGTCTTTTATGACATAGGGATTATGATGGTATTAAGTCTCCAGAGAGCAAGGCATTCCTGGGGGAAGGGAAACATAAGAAACAAACTGAGGAGTGGGGGATAGAGGTAGAACTTAAGAAGACATTATGAGTTGTTCTGAAGAAGTGATATTTACAGCAGGATATAGAAAATTATTCTGGCCCCATAGCATGGGACGAAATGGCAATGTGACTGGAATCCGAGGCAAACTATTTGCCTGCTCTCTCTGTTAAACTACAAGAGGGCAAATTGTTATCAGCAAGACTGCACATGGTCACATATGTTGCCCCTGGTGTTGAGAGGAAAATTTAAAAATCTCTATTAAAAGTGTTGCAATTCAAGATCAGAATTTGAGTTTCTTCTATTAATTGATGAAAATTTCCTAGGCGCTGTCAGAAACCATTTCTTAATCAAGGCTCCAAACTAAAAGAGGTGTTAACTAGATAGCTGGGCTACTATTCTTAGTCATCTCTATGTTGACCTGCTGTGTTGACATTAATTCCTTACTCAGCATTTGAGAAACATGTTGGCTGCAATTAAAAGCTCTGTAAGTCTGAGGTGTTATATAGAGAACTAAGATAAAAAATTAAGCATTTGTATCCTGCACATTTCTTTAGAATATGTGACATTGAACTAAATTGAGGAAGTAGGAGAAAGTGTTAAGATGTCAAGGAGTATATTTGCATACAATCATAAACTTTAAGAGCTAAAAGGATTCCTAAAGATAATTTGTTCCCAGATTTTGTTTTACTAATGAGGAAACAGAATCAGAGACCCAAAGGAAGATTAGTCACTAGACAAAGGAAGGAATAAGAGTGAAAACCAAGAGGCGAAAGAAGATGTATTAAGAAATAAATATTGTATTCAATATGGTTATAGCATAGAGTGTGATAGAAGGAGGGCGGAGAGAGGTAAATTGGAAGAGATATGCAGGAACCAAATCCAGGAATAGAAGGTCTTAGAAGCCATGCCACAGACTTGGGAATTTGTCCTACAGATGCACTAAAGAGCAGGAGAAAAGGGAGGTAAAAAGTAGTCAAAAAGGGGCTGCATTTGGAGGGCTAAGTGAGGACACATGTTCTCCCCCTCTTGACTCCATTCCCCTTTAAAAATGTAAAATAAGTCTTTAAAAGAATAATGCAAAGAGAAATGGAAGGTTAGAGAGAAAGTTATCTTTGGATAACTTGTGAGGAATCCCTGGAAGCTGGAAAGGGTTGAGGAAGCAAAGCCTAAAACATGCATGGGGGAAAACAGGTGGAAAGGTAAGAGCAGTCAGCTCTCAGACATTTTGGGAAAACAATGCCACGTGACTGCAGACAAGACATACAGCAGTCATCTGTACTCATTAACCCAGCTAACCTGGTTTTTCAGTCATCATGATAAGAAAGGATTATTAGGTGTTTAAGGAAAGCCAATGTGAGGTAGGGGGGTGCTGACTACTTCCAGAGAAAACAGAAATGATTCAGTGAACAGAACTGTGAAAAAAGGGAATTATCAAGTACTTACTATGTGCCAGGCACTCTTCTAAGAACTTCTCATAAATGGACTCATCCCTTAATTCTAAACTGTAAGAGGTAGGGACTATCACTAGCCCATTTTTAAATTTTTTTTAATGTTTATTTTTGAGGCAGAGAGAGACAGAGCAGGAAAGAGGGGGGCCAGAGAGAGGGAGACAGAATATGAAACAGGCTCCAGGATCTAGGCTGTCAGCGCAGAGCCCAACGCAGGGCTCGAACTCATAGACCATGAGATCATGACCTGAGCCGAAGTCAAATGCCTGACTGAGCCACCCAGGTGCCCCACTAGCCCATTTTTTTAAATGAAGGAAATGAGGAGCAGAGAGGTTAGTCAATTTGCCTAAAGCCACAGAGCTAGTAAGTAGTGGAGGAGATTAGAACAGACTGTTTCTAAAGCCTGTGTTCTTAACTGTTTAGGGAAACACTAAAAGATAATTTCCATAAAGGGGAGACCATTCTCAGCCTTAAGAATGAGAGAATATGGCCAGTACTGTGCACAATGAGTAGCAAAAGACCAAAGTGAGAGACCACCTGCAGAAAGCACGGGTTTTCAGGAAAGATGGCAACAACTTACCTACAGAGAAATAAGAATCCCAGTGGTGTCAGAGTTCTCATTAATGAAGACAATAAAGCCCTTTCCAAAAGTGGGTCCACCTGGCTGACTGAGAACATACCCCTTCTTTACCTCCTTCCCTGCCAAAAGAGAGGAAAATATATTCAACCTTGAATGTTTCACATGGTAAGTTCATGAGGAGAAATAAAGACAATTTGAAACATTCAAGAACTCAGTATTTACCATACACTAACCGTCTCTGAAACAAATATTCAATATTCAATAATAGATGGTATTGAAATGAAAAATGAATTTAAGAAATGATGGTGGTCACAGTAGTGATCAAAGAAGTACAGAAAAGATAAAATAACTACTAATGCATAATATAAAGACAGTAAGCAGCAATTCAGAACTAAAATCAATGGTATTTATCAACCCAGGAGTGGTGAGGAAAGGGTGAGTATAACAGCACACTAAGTTTCCTTCTGTTTCTAAAGAGAATAATGAAATAAGCATACTTATCTTAGTGTGTAAAAATTTTAAGAGCAACTATTAATAAAACAGTATTGGACTTTATCACTTCTAGATAACTCGAGGGGAAAATGCAATAAAGAAAAATTGACCAATACAACCAAAAGCAAGAAAGTAAAATAAATAAAAACAAAACTTAAAAAGAAGGGGCAGAAATCAATAAGAATGAATGTTAAATAGAGAAACTGAGATTACAGAATTAAGTTCTAATTAATGTGAATTAAATTCTGCTTCAAAAATTATCACTTTCAGACAAAAACATGTCAAAAACTCTGTAACAGAAAAAATGGTGAAAATAATAATAAAATGTGTTTCTCACAAATTATACTTCAATCTTATGAACAAATCTGATTGCAGTACTCAAGATATTTAATCCTAACTTATTAAAAGAAAAACTGTACTTGATTTTGATGTATTGAATTCAGGAGTACAAGGATGGTTCAACATTAGAAAATATATTATTGTGACTATAAAAAAGAGATAAAAGAAAGCATCACATTCATATAAAATAGTTGTATTCTCTTCAATATAGCACTTTTTTCCTACCTATTTACAGGGGTTATTTATGTATTCGGGATATTAACTGCCCTCTGATATTTACCTTGAAAGTGTTTTTTCTTTTTTCTAATATCCTATATTTTGAATAATTTAGAATGTTACTGCTTGAAGACTAAAAATATTTTATTTTCTGGGTTTTTAGATCTTGTTGAAAATATATTTTCTTTTGCCTAGGATTTCATTTTTACATTCTCTTGTATTTTTCTTCTACTACTTTTATAATTTTGTGTTTCTACATGGCCATTTGTAAAAACAACAAACTGAGAACAAACTAAATGTCATTGGTGAAATCATGGTGCATTCATACAATAGGACACTCAGTATAAGTTCAAATGAATAAGCAGGATTATATGAATGTGTGGAAAATATGAATTGAGAATTATATTAATGTAATCCGGAAAGATCGCTAAGATATGTTAAGTGAAAAAAACACAAGGGAATACTATGTGGCAACGAGAAAGAATGAAATATGGCCTTTTGTAGCAACATGGATGGAACTGGACAGTGTTATGCCAAGTGAAATAAGTCATACAGAGAACGACAGATACCATACGTTTTCACTCTTATGTGGATCCTAAGAAACTTAACAGAAGACCATGGGGGAGGGGAAGGAAAAAAAAAAGGTTAGAGAGGGAGGGAGCCAAAACATGAGACTCTTAAAAACTGAGAACAAACTGAGGGTTGACGGGGGGGGGGGGGGGGGAATGGAGGGAAGGGAGGGTGGGTGAGGGGTATCGAGGAGGGCACCTGTTGGGGTGAGCACTGGGTGTTGTATGGAAACCAATTTGACAATAAATTTCATATTAAAAAAAGAAAAAAGCAAATCATAGAATGAAATGTAATAATTGCATAAATGTGAAAAGATGTCTTTATAGAATACAAAGGCACAGGGAACATCCAAAATGATACCAAAAAGTGGTCACTTGTGGGAAGGTGAATTAAATTTTCACTCTGTTTTGGTATCAAGAACATAGTATTAGAATAAAGAATAAGGAAGAGGGAAAATAAAGATAGGGACAGCTGTCCTATGGGAATCTTAAGAGCTTCTTTTCTGGCAGCATCAGATTGGAACCAGGCCACTGTCCTCTAGTCACATACCTCTCTGAACTTAGCCTGCACAGCCATAAGAGCCCTGGACTGATAGCCAACATGGTGGGAGTACCCAACTCCTCCTCTGTCACATGAAGTTCATGAACTCAGTCGACCCTTGGGGTGGGGAGGAGGGGGTCAGCATAGGGCAGGAACCAGATCAGTGGACAGAGGTACCTTGTTCAAGAGACCTGGGTTCAAAACCTGACTCCACCCTTCCAAATCTCTTTATCCATTTCTAGGAGAGGGACAACAATGTATACCTGATCAGGTGCACGTAGGGTGAATGTGATACATTTCTAGCATAGTGCCTGGTAACTATTTCTTCTTTTAGATTACAAAATGAAAGCTTTTAATGTTCTTTGTGGTTCTAATGTTTCATGGATCTTTTGAAGTCGTGGAAGGTAGTTGGTGGGATAGTTCTTTTTAGTCATTTCCATCAGGTACATGAAGAGCATTTATTATGGTAGTCTCTCACTGAGGCCCACTAGATTAGATTAATTATGTGCTATGGATTAAAATGGATTTTAATTATGGACTCAAATGAGATCCTGGTGTGATTCATCCAAGGCAATGTTAAGACTTTATTTTTTTCTAATGGTTCTGATAGAGCGGAAGGTTATTCTTGGAACATGAAAAAGGCCTAAATAGCCACAGCTGGTTTAATTACAACTAGGAAGAGATCAGAGGGAAGAAAAAAGATGAGGTATATGATTCCATAATATGCTAATTAGAAATTTTCACATATGTTGATTTGCAAAATACTAGTCAATACATATCAGGTATTTTTGCAAAGATCTTGAAGAGGAAAATTACACTATTTTATGAGCCTCTACTTTCTCTGAAGATAGTAACTTTCCAAACCACACTGGTCACGGATGGAAAAACAACCTTCTGCAAATATTCTGCAGTCAGGTCTTTTCAATCTTGGTGAATGAAATGAATGTGCTGATTAAGGGCTCTGTAGGAAAGTGACATGTGCAGAATTATAATAGGAAGGTGGCAGTGATTCAACCGTTGGGTCATTTACTTTGGCAACCATTTAATGCAAGTGACAGTGCTGTGGTAGAGGGAAAAAGAGAGTCATCCCAGTTACATTCTGCAGCATTTCCTTATTTCTCCATTTCCACTCCTTATATAATTTTGCTTTTTACTATAGTTGTTTGCATATTTGTCTCTCCAATAAGGTTCTTAGCTGTATGAGGGCATAAACTCGACCTGTATTCATCTCTTGATCCTGTAGCACTTAGCACAACACATTAGCACTTTGCACTAATAGCTACTTAATAAATGCTTGCGGAGTTGAATTTTTAAAGGTTTGGTGTCCTGTAGATTTATTCCATAGATTCTAGTTTAAACAGGTGGCTATAAACATAGGCAGATATGGGGTTTGGATTTTGTGCTTGGTCTGAGAGAGTTTGAAACTGACCCTTTTTTAAATCTATTGATTCCCAATTTTTATTTGACAGAAGTGCATGAGTGCATTTCTGGTCAGGAGCAGTAGTTGGAGAGCAGCATCTGAGGTAGTCTGATTTTTATTTTTTTATTTTTAACTTTTTTAACATTTAATTACTTTTGAGAGATAGAGCATGAGTGGGGGAGGGGCAGAGAGAGAGGAAGACAGAGAATCCAAAGCAGGCTCCAGGCTCTGAGCTGTCAGTGCAGGGCCCAATGTGGGGCTCAAACCAACAAACCCCAAGATCATGACCTGAGCCAAAGTTGTAAGCTCAGCTGACTGAGCCATGCAGGAACCCCTTTAAATATTTTTTTATTCCTTATTCACTCAAGTATGAACTCATAACAACATAGCTTATTTATTTATTTATTTATTTATTTATTTTAGAGTGTGGGGGGTGCAGCAAAGAGAGAGAGAGGAGACGCAGAATCTGAAGCAGGTTCCAGGCTCTGAGCTGTCAACACAGAGCCCCATGTGGGGCTTGAACTCACACCACAAGATCATGACCTGAGCCGAAGTCAGACACTCAACTGAGTCACCCAGGCGCCCCAGAGCTAATCTGATATTTAAAAAACTCCAAAGAAGAAAGATTAAATCAAAGGAGCTGAAATCATGTCTGGAGCTGACTGATTCTAATTTTGAACACCTCTAGGTATCAGTAAATCCTTCTTTCTGTCTCACTCCAATCTCACAAAATACATTTTAATCCCCTCTTTTCTTCCCTTTTCTCAAGGGAGTGATGGGCTCTGGTCACTTTACTATATTATGTCAAAATAGCATTTATGCTGTTTACTGTGGCAGCAAGATTACCTCTTAGCCCCTGGTAAGGTCTGTTTTTCCCATTAACTGGTGAACTGCAGAGTTAGAATCCATCAAGGTAGATTACAGTTTGAAGCTCTGCCGTCAGTATGTGCCTGATTAATTTCTTTAGCTCTGATATTAGTCCAGAGGCAGAGAGGTTCAGTTGGGTAAAAAACATTAACCGCCTCCTTCATTTGGGGCTGATTGATTGGTAGCTGAACAGAAGGCATTTTTTTTTTTTTTGGCCCAAGATTAATGGAAATTCCACTTCAGATGCTCCCACTGAAAGCATAAGCTTTGTTATACTCATGCAAGGAGGCGGGGGGGGGGGGGGTGTTGGTGAAGATCAGGTTTCTTTTCTTAACTGTTCTTAACAGCTTTTTCAGAATTTTAGTTTTCCCCTTCTCTCAGCTAGCAGAGAGAGCTGGTGACAAGACACTGACTTTGAATTGGGGGATGGGATTAAAGGCTGATCGGCTTCTTCCTCAGTCAATGTATTAATAAACAGTTCAGAAAATAACATGTCAACTCAGATTTCCTCTCTCAGCAGTGAATAACATTTCAGAATACTTTGGAGGTGCTCACAAGTGCAGTGCATTATTTGTGATTGTCCCCACTTCCCTCCTTAGCATGCAAATTCATTTCCTCTTCCTTTTCCTAAGCAGGTTGTAATGTTTCCTGCTTGCCTGAGTATCATTTTCCAAGGGAGGGATCACATCTTTGTCCTGTGTTTTAGCCCTGCAGTATAAATTCTTGATGTAACCATTTAACAGGACTGAAATTTATGTGAACCAGTTAAAACTTGGGACAAAACAATGAGACAATTTAAGCCATTAAAAATATGTTACCTAATAGCTGAATTATCTTCTAATATTAAGTGGCTACTTAAATGTCAAGCAGGGTAAATCTACATCCTGTACTTTCCAGGAAGAATTAAACTTGAAATCTACATTGAGGTCAATGTATAATAATCATAGCTAACATTTATCAAGTGATATCGATAAGGCTCTTGCTACTTATGTGCACTATCTCATGTAATCCCAACAACAATCCTAAGAGGTAGGAGCTATTATTGTTACTATTTTGCAGTTGAGATAACTCTAGTTTGGAGAGTTAAGTAAATTGACCCTGATTATATCACCAGGAAATAGAGAAAGTGGGACTTGAAATGAAAGCTAGTAGCTCCAGGTGAAAATAGTAAGCCACTGTGTTATATTTCCAGATAGACTGCATGGTTGAAACACTCCTGTTGACTGCCAACTGCTTAACAGCAGCATCTAGATATTGTTTTCTCAATAGATGTAGTTGGCATCAGAATTACTCTTCTCATCCTAACATTTTCTTTTATTTAGATTCTAGAGTGTCTGCAAATACATTTCTGCCAATGGGTAGGTAATTGTTTTAGCAGAAGAACACTTAAGTTACCCCATGGACGAGTAGGAACTTCAAATTGGACTTGAAGAGTGGATAGGGTTTGCAAAATTTAAAAGGAGTGATGATGGTAAGTTGAGCTATCTGCTGCCATAAGATACAGCCTAATAGAACTGAGACTTTCAGCATATCTTCAAAAGGCAGAAAATAGTTTTCTTCTTAAGTGAAAGGAAAGCATTATTCATTTAACTCATTGAAATGAATTTTACTGTAATTTTCACTCGTGGCCCTTTCAAATGCTTCAGTTGTATATAGCATTATGTGTGAATATATATCAATTTTTGGCTTTCCAGCATTTGAACACCCTTCTGCTTGGAGGCTCTCCTTCATCATGCAGATCTTGATGGTAGGGAGGGCCAAGATTCCCAACAAAAGCAAAAGGAAGGGACAAATAATCCCTTTTCCCCACTTCTTACCACCGGTGTGACCTGGACTTGGCCAATCAGATCGTCCTGCCCAACACTGTGAGGCTTTCCGTAGAAATTTATAGCAGTGGTGACTGTCCAGGGGAGGCAATACCAGCACTGCGACCATAGCCATACTTTCCGGTGCAGACTTGGCTGGGTTCTGGGCTACTAGGTTTGCTCTGTTTTCTGCCAATATTATTTCCTAAACTTCCCAGAATTTTTTGTGAACTCCCACTACGCAATATTTAATGCATGTAAATCCCCACCAAGTAAGCCACAGTTGTTGTTTTTTATAACAACATTATTGAGGATCGTTCATATACCAAATAATCTTTCACAGTTGGCTTTTGATCTATGTGCTCATAAATCCCAACTGGTAAGAAATGTGTAACTGGATTTTAAATAAACAATAGAACTGTAAAAAAAAAAAAATAATACAAATATCATTAGAGAACATCTGTGAAAAACAGAAAAAATCATCCATAACCACAGCATTGTAATATAATTATTACACATTTGTGGTTTTAAAACTACTTTTTTTTAACCTATACACATTTCCACAATTAATCTCATAGCTTATCCAGCTTTAAAAAGATTCTTAGGGGCGCCTGGGTGGCGCAGTCGGTTAAGCGTCCGACTTCGGCCAGGTCACGATCTCGCGGTCCGTGAGTTCGAGCCCCGCGTCAGGCTCTGGGCTGATGGCTCGGAGCCTGGAGCCTGTTTCCGATTCTGTGTCTCCCTCTCTCTCTGCCCCTCCCCCGTTCATGCTCTGTCTCTCTGTGTCCCAAAAATAAATAAAAAACGTTGAAAAAAGAAAAAATTTAAAAAGATTCTTATTGGGACCATAGCTCTTTCAGCGATTATAATTGGCCATGAGATTCTGGGAGATGTATTTGAAAAGTGTGTAATAATAAAGAGACAGGATCAAATATGCTGTCTCCTCCACTTAGCATTTATTGAGATAAGCATTAGCCAAATATAAGAAAAGTCCTTTTAGCAAATAAAGAACAATGTGTATAGAAGGTTCTTCATTTATACAAAGATAAAAATGTAAGGGCCATGAGAATAGATCAGTTTCTTAGGGGGAAGCTGTGTGGCAAAAGCCACACATGATTTACGCGGATACATACATTCAATTTGTATGATCACATTTAAATTATATTATGTAGATTATGTACCCATGTGCTGGATACGGGAAAATAATTACTGAACAGAGTTTCTCTTCTCAAAGGCTTTACAATCAAGTTGGTGTGATAAGATGTGTAACATTGGACAAGTAAAGAACATATTATGAGGCATAGACATAAAAGCGGTAGGTAAGGGATAGTGTGATGTCATTCTTACGTTATCCAGGAAGGACTCCTTGGACTTAAGCGCACTTCAGATGTGTCTGCTGAAAAATGAGCAGGATTTGGGTGGATGAAGAGAAACAGGGAGAGCAAATTGAAGGGCCAAAATTACAAAGATACTGTAGCAATGGATTGTTACTTTGGTGGGATGTTCTCCCAGACTAGCTTCAGTTGTGTGATAATGATCACTTGGATCAGTAGTTCTCAAACTTTATGATACTGAGATCCCTTTACATTCTTTAAAATTATTGAACATGCCAAAGAATTTTTGTTTATGTGGGTAATTTCTATCAGTTTGTGTTAGATTTGAGAAATCAGAAAAATGAGAAATTTTAAAACATTTATTACTATATTTAAAATAACAATACTAAATCTCTTACAAGTTAAAATAAATAAAATATTTTCATGAAATACAATTACATTTTCTAAAACAAAACATTTTTGTGAAAAGAGTGGCATTGTTTCTGCAAATCTTAAAAGAAGACAGCTGGTTCTTTTATCTGCGTCTGCATTCAATCTGTTGGAATATGTTGTTTTGGTTGAAAAAGCTGAAGGAAATCTGGCCTTACATAGATATGTGGTTAGAAAGGGGAGAAGTATTTTAATAGCATTTTCAAATAATTGCAAATATTCTTCTGTGGTATTATACTAGAATTCGACAAGAAGTCACTTCTTTTTTTTTTAATGTTTATTTTTGAGAGAGATAAAGAGCGAACAGGGGAGAGTAGAGACAGAGGGAGACAGAGGATCAGAAGCGGGGTCTGGGCACACAGAAGAGAACACAATGTGGGGCTTGAACTCCCATGAGATCATGACCTGAGCAGAAATTGGATGCTGAACCAACTGAGCTACCCAGGTACTCTGATAAGAAGTAATTTCTTAAAAGTTAGTTGCAGTCATAGAATCTGAAACCATATTAATAACAACAAAAGCAAAAGGAAGGGACAATTCTGCTACATTATAATCTATTGGTCTATTGTAGACTTAGGATGGATCTTATGCCTGTGTGTAATTTTGTAACTTCATGCACTGGTCACTTGGAAAATATTAGTTTGTATTGATCTTCCATATACTGACATATTCCATTAAACAACATCAAAAGATCACATTTGTTATATCATTCCTCCGTCTCTTTAGAAAAGTCTCTAACTATTGGGAAGCTGTCAAGCTCATGGTGGCAGACACAAGTTTTGCAGCGTTCTCGTTTTCACTTGAAAGCTAGATTCTTATCATTGGCAAGTTCTGTCAGTCCTCTCCCTTGAGCTGACAAGGTCATGTCATTCATTTTAGAGACAATGCCTGACAAATACCCAAATCTGAAGGACTATTGTTTGTCTGTCCATAGTTCCTTCAGGTAAAAATCTATTCCTTGAAAAAGTGACTTGTTCAGTCCACAATTCAAATGAATGCACAAGTACTATCCCAGCTTTGGTATACAGCAAAAGTGATTTGTGCATGCTTCCTGTTTTGTCATGCTAAATATTAAAAAGACATGCATTCTTGTGTTGAGATTGATAAAATTAATCAATTTACTTCTCTATCACACTGAGGACATTCTTAAGTTCTTATGTAGCGTTGACTTTTTTTTTTTTTCTGACTTTGTGGCAGTGAAGGCTAAAATACCCGGCCACTACTGCCTTTTGGAGTCTTGATTTGTGTGAAGGTGTCAGTAGTTCTATCCATCACTGCTTTTTATCATCAGTGCAAATGTCAGCAGAATGAAAAAGGCAAATAATGTCTTTGTGTTATTATGAAAATAGTTTTGACCACATGTCCCCCCTTGAAAGGTCTTAGGACCCTCAGGAGTGTGTGGAATGTACTTTGAGAACCAATGATCCAGAGTTAGAAGGTATGCCTATATACCAGGTATTATGCTGTGATTTAAATGTACTAACTTATTTAGTTCTCAAAGCAACTGTCTTTAGGAGATCATACCACTATCCCTACTTTACCCATGAAGGCACTGAGGCCCAGAGGTTACCTTTCCAAGGTCACACAGGTGGGACACAATAGAGACATAATCTAGCTTTAAGCCAATTGGTATACTTGCCTTGCTTCTGAACCGAGTTGGATAATTGCCATTCGTTCTGAACCCATGGCTGGTTATAGGAAGCTTGAGTCTCACATTCATGGTAGATGGTTCTGGTATCACCAGTGTCCTGATAGGAAAGAGTAACCAATGAGAAAGGCATGGGAATGTAGGAACCTCTTCCAAGTTCTATCTGCTAGATACCTTCCACTGCCTTCAGAATCCACCCCCCACTCTTTCCCTAACCTTGCAGTTGACTTGCAGTCTCTGATAACAAGTGCCAGTGTGCACCTTTATAAGCCTGAACCTGGAGAGGAAAAAAAGGATTGTGAGGAGGAGTTTGTCTGTAGGAACTTTGGTGGAGGGAGGCTGTCAGTCAGCCTATCACCAGCCTAGAAAGGATCCTAGGGAATGTATTCACCAACCTCATGATTCTCCATGCCTTCAATTTTCTGTTCCACCTTACTGAAGGAAGCCAGAAAGCAGGAGTGTTCCCTGATGCAGTGGAAGGTGTTTGATTGGCATATCTTATATTTCAATTTGGTATTAAGTTTTTCATGTTATTCATATAGCTAGAAGATAAACTGGTATTGGTCAACAACTGTGCTGATGACCTACTTTAGATATCACAATGATTCTTACTGGCCTGATGGTGAGTAGAACTTTCTCTATAGGCCTGGTGCTGGCTCCTCATTTACAGGGCTTGCATATGGGAACACACTTTTTCCCCTTTCCTATCTGCCTGGATTGAAACTATTGTGTCAATAGTTTGTGTCAATTGCTCTAGGATGGAGAGCCTTCAGCTCCCTACCTGAAGTAACTAAGTGGGAATGGCAGCTGTTACTTTATTTCTAGATCCTAGCTTCATGTGTCCATTTGATATCTTGTCAGCTCTCTCTCCAACTGATTCCAGGACTTCAATCTCAAATGCTTTTTGCACTGCTTCCCAGAATTCTCCAGCCCTACTGGTGACCATCACTTAGTATCCACACCTGTTCTTTTTGGAGATACAAACATGAACTAATTAGTCTTTAGTCAATAATGTAAATAAAGAAGAATTGGAGGAGTACAGAGTTGAAGCACTTTGCCAGATGGCCAAGGGGCTGAGTCATCTATGCACTGTTCAGATGCATCCATTGAAGGTTACTATGATCATTAATTTTTTGTGTCATCTTGGCTAGGGCATGGTTCCCAGCCATTTGGTCAAATACCAGTCTAGATGTTGCTGTGAGTGTGCTTTTTAGATGTGATTAACATTTAAATAAGTAGACTTTAAATAAAACCAATTACACTACAAAATGTGCATCAGCCTCACCAGTTGAAGGCCTTAAGAGAAAAAACTGATGTCTCTTGAGGAGGAAGGATTTCTGCCTCCAGGCTGCCTTTGGACTTGAATTTCAACATTAACTCTTTCCTGGGTCTCTAACCTGTTGGATTGCCCTGTAAATTTTGGGCTTGACAGACTCCACAATTGCAGGAGACAATTCCTTAAAATAATTCTCTCTATATATACATTCTGTTACTTCTGTTTCTCTGGAGAACCCAGACTTAAATGGACCTTGATTTATGTATTTGGAATCTGAGTATACAGGGAAAGGTATTCAAGAACACAACCTGGTTGGCTAAAAATGTGCAAATCTCTTAAGCAATTATAGTGGTTAGTTCATTATTTTTAGACCTGGCTGCACATTAGAATCAACCACAGAGATTAAAAAAATACTGATGCCCAGGCCTCACTTCAGATCAATGAAGAATCTCTCAGGAGTGACCCTGGCAGTGGGAGTCTAAAAGACTCCAGGGCAATACTAATATGCAGCCCAGGTCAAGACTCAGTAACTGTAGGCAGTCTCTGGGAAGAGTGAAGGCAGTTCTGAGAAAATACAAAGAGAGCCCTTCTTCCTGGGGCATAAAATGCAGCCACCTATAAGGGACAAATTAACCAGGAACAATACTCACGCTGATTACACCTCTTCACCCCTAGCATTCACCGCCAGCTCACTGGAACTTTCAGTTTCAGGAAACTATAATTTATGGAATTTCTTTGAAGATGCCTCTGTGAATAATGCATATCTGTCTACTGTCCATCAAATGATTTTGTCATTCTGAGTGGGTATGACCAATATGAATAGTCAGAATTGAGCTCCTGCTGGACATGAAGGAGGATCACCCTTCTATTCATAATTATCTTATGTCATTGGAAAAGAGCTTTGCCCTGGATTCACAAAAGACTTTGGCTTGACACGCTACCTTACCGTAACCATATGCTACTGTGCAGGCTAAAAAAATAGTGTCTTTGAACACTGACTGGAATTATATTCATTTCCCCCCAAGATAAATAGATTCTATTGAACATATTCATTTTTCAAAGACCACTCAGTATCAAGGAACATGCATCTGATCTTTAGGTGGGTGGTGCTGTCAGAGCCAGATGAAGTCAGTGGAGGCAAATTAGTGAAGGTTGTGCCCCAGGCCTAACCTCTCCTTGGTCTAGGGGCCATCCCATTGTTGCTGTAAGGTTCCCTCTGCTAGAACCTTGGCCTCTAACCCTAATTTATTGAGGTGAAGCTTGAAAGCGGAGCTATTTTTACCTTTTGGGCACAATGATAGCCAGCACGGAGAAGGAGTGTGCTGGGCAGCAAAGTTGCAAGGGATGTGAGTATTTGCCTTTGTTCTTTGTGCATGCATTTGCTCCCAGGAACTTTTCCCACCAGGTGAGGTGCCTGGCCTGGGGAGGTGACTGTGTATATTGTGAGGACTTTGCCAAGCTACTGCCTCCTCCTGCAATGATGCTACTGCCCACCTGCAACAGTGGTACCACTTTGCACACACAGTCACCTTTATGACCTCATGCTGTTCTCATTTTGTTCAGGCAACTATGAATATCACCATTTGCGGGCAAAGAAAATCATAAAGAAATGATGACATCCTGTCGGTGCTTGTTCTTACATGATTAGGGAATGGAAGCCCTAGGGCTAGAACCCTGTCCCAATTCCTATTCTAACACTCTTAAAGCCAATGCTGTATTTATCTGCTTCTCTTTACCAGGAAAGAGGTGTTATTTGTGCATACCTTTGAAAAGAGAAGGAAAGGTCCTTTGGAGAGAGAGGAAAGTTGGGAGCAGCTGCCAGTGCCCCTACTTTGGGTCCCTGTAAGCAGGTGGTGTTCCAGGGGCTCCTCACACACAAGACCCCATGAAAGGTGAAGAGAACATGGCACTGCCCCAGTGCTCACAGGCCCGACTGGGCAGTGGATGAGTGGAGTAGCTCCTGGAGTGCCTGGATCCCTTGTTATCAGGGAAAGGCCCTAGAAGGGCCAGGTCTGGAGAGTCTCCATGGCTGGAAGGGGCCAAGGGGCCAATGAGAGGCTGACATTCACTGCGGCTCTGGAGCACATGGACTGGATGATTGCAGACTGGGGTGGTTGGAGGGAGGGAACCAGGGGGAGGCAAGCCTACCCCAGAGAGATGGTGGCCCTGTCTGGAGGCCTTGTGTAGTGGGTGGCAGAACAGTTTGCCAAGAGTGAAACTGGGTGCACGTTTGTATGGCTCAGAAGTATGGGACAGCGTGTGTTTTCCTATGTAATCTGATCAATGTTTATTATTACAAAAAGTTTATCTTTGACATTAATAAAAGGAGAACAAGTATTCAGATGATAGGAAGTCAGTTCACATTCCCTCAGTCCAGGTCACATTGTTCCAAAGCCTGACCTCAGTGAGTGTGTCAAGGGGGTCTACACTTCTGGCACGCCACAGACTCCATCAGCTACTATCACCCCCCAACAACCAATGTGAACTGTTATTTTGCCTTCCAAACTAGCAATGAAAACATGGTATTACTCAAGGATAGTGAGAAATTTTTTTTTTATGAAAACGAATGTTTAAGGATGCTCACTGCAGTATTATCTATGGTGGCAAAAGCTGAAAACAAGCTAGGTGCTCAAATAGGAGAATAGGTTAACACACAACCCTATAGTGAAGTTTTTAGAAGTGGTGTTTCAATGAATATTGAATGGCATGGAAAATGCTCAAGTTATATGGTAAAAGAAATAAGAAACAATAAATAATATAAGAAATAATATGGGGCACCTGGGTGGCTCAGTCGGTTGAGTGTCCGACTTCAGCTCAGGTCATGATCTCACAGTCCATGAGTTCGAGCCCCACGTCAGGCTCTGTGCTGACAGCTCAGAGTCTGGAGCCTGTTTCAGATTCTGTGTCTCCCTCTCTCTGCCCCTTCCCACTCATGCTCTGTCTCTCTCTGTCTCTCAAAAATGAATAAACGTTAAAAAAAATTTAAAAAAAGAAATAATACATAAATTGATATAATCATTGTTTCCAACATCATAAAATGTACACACACACACACACACACACACATTTATACACATTTATGCATAAAAAACCTTTTAAGGGAAACATCAAAATATTAGTGATTAGCTCTGGAGATTATAGGATTAGTTAATGATGATTTTCTGTTCTAATCTTTTACTTGTCTATATTCTTAAATTATCTACTTTGAACATATTTTTATTACTAGAATAAACGCAAATGTTATTAACATACACAGAAGATCCCCATAAAGTTTGTTCTATTAGTTTTAGTTAGAAGCAAGATGAGGTAGAAGAAAGTCAACATGTTTCTTGCATCTGTCATTCATTCATTTGTTCAGCATTTATTGAGAAACTAGTATGTCCCAAGGTTGTACAGCATTGGGATCCAATGTTGAGTGATGGGAGATGAAAATAGAAAGGTTGATCTCTGATCATGCTAAATGATTAGGGCTTTCTTTTCTAGGTCAGTGTTGTTCGAATTGTGGGTGTCAAAATCCAGTCACAAGTCATGAAATAACTCGGTGGGTTATAGCCTGTGTTAAAATTAAAAAAAAAAAAAGAATACAAAGGACTAGAATAGAAAATATCAGAGTATATCACCTATATTAAGTATTGTTTGTGAAATTTCTTTTTATTAACTTTAAAAACACTTTTTATTCTGAAGCAACTCTAGGTTCATGGGAAGTTGAAAAGAAATGCACGGGGAGGTCCCAGGCACCTCTCTTCCAGCTTCCTCCAATGTTAACATTCTAAACACAGTCCTGCAAAACCAGAAAACTGACATTGGTATAATCAGTAGAGCTTCTTTGGACTTCACCAGTTTTGTACACATTAATTTGAGTGTGCACATAGAGATCCATGTGATTCCATTGCACATGTAGTCTCATGTATTCACCACCATAATCAAGATACAGAACTCTATCATTACCATAGGTCTCCCTTACCCACATCTACCTTCATCCCTTCCCAGCTCCTGCCAACTACCAATCTATTCTTCATGAAATATACTTTTTACTTGTGTGTGTGTTCATACATGTGTGTCAAGACATAAAATGTACTTCTGTGAGTTACAGTAAAAAGAATTGAAAGATACCACTGCATGCTACAGAAGGATTGTAGGCTGGGGTGGGGAAAGCATAGAATAATCATTTTTATTTTAGAGTTCATTCTGACAAGAGTATTGAAGATGAATTGAAAAGAAGAGTGAAGTGTGGGCAAAGGGGCCAGCTCTCTGCCTCACCTGCAATGCGTTATCTAGGAATGATATAGACCAACTTTCCTTCATTTGCTCATTTTTTCTTTCCTTTTCCCTTCTTTAGATCATTAAATATGATCTATATAATATGTCATCTCTGTTGTATAACTTGTTATATGCATAATATAATATATGAAACTATACCCTTTTATGATATAATAATAATAATAATAATAATAATATGACATTCCCTGCTAGTGTTAGCAATTCTGTGCTACACTCCTCAAAATCTTATGTCATATAATGACAGTTATATACCAACTAGTTAATTAGGATGGTGACATGGTTAATTAATTATATTTCACAATAATTAATTAATTATTTCCAATTATTTATTTTTCATGATAATTAACTCCATCCATGTTAGTGATAGTGATATTATGGTTCTGGTTATTGTTATTTGTGTTTGATTTCCTTCACTATTCTTTTATTCTACTCTGTGAATTTTTTAATTCAAAATACTGAGGTTGGTTGATTTAACTCACCATTATCAGTAAAGTTTGTCATTATCATTAAAGGGTAGCAAGCAATTTAAACAGTCATTGTTACTGAGGAAGTTAGGACATGAGCCATTTCACAGACAGCAGTGAATTTCAGTTCTGGTTTATTATATATCTACTCTTAGTACTCTTTTGCATTTTGCATTGGAGGGGATGAATAGAAACATGGGATGTATAAAGGGAGTTTCAAGAGTACTTTGTAGGTGAATGATGTGAATACTTACACACCACATTGGCTTTTTTTTGTTTGTTAGTTTTCAGATTTCATGGTGGGTGAAGCCACATTTGGAGGACAAAGACAAATATGAACAAAATGGACAGGGCCTATCTAGGTTGAAATCACCACTAATTAGATGGTATGCAAAAATCTAAAAATAAAATGCTCAGGACTCAGATTTAGTGCATATACAGGGGTTTTAGCTGACACATTAAGGAAGAAGACATTGGCAGTCTTAGGAAACCATGGTGATCTTTAACAAAGCGGCTAGTGGGAAATATTCTTCAGGAGTCGGTAGTCAGTGGTCAGTATGAGAATCATAATATTTTCTGTGTCACATCATTGTTATGGGTATAAAATCTACCATATAAAAACAAATAAACAAACAAACAAACAAAAAACAAATCTACCATATAAATGCTGTCTTTTGTTACTACCATCAAAATACTGTTGATTTAATAAATACTTCTGCTTTTATTTAAATGAGCATATCAGAGGTAGGGTGGGAGATGACAGTACTAGAAAGGCATTCAGTTCCTTTCCCTTTATAGATAGGGCTCCAGAACTATACTGTGCACGAGCTACATAGACACATTCCAATTCTGTTTCACACCCAACATTGTTTCGACTAATTCTTAAGTTCCAGTCTCTACCAACTCATCTGGTAGATCCCTGCTCTACAAGGGAGCTCTTTGATATTTCTAAAGCCTATTGTCTGTAAAAAGACATTTTTCTTTGCCTTCTTGCCTTTTGACTCTGAATCCATGGTGAAATCTTAAGCATTTTCTCATTAAACAATGACCTGGTCAGAGTGCCAAGATTTGTCTTAAAGATGAAACTTTGCTCAGCCCTAAGATTTTTGGAGCAATGTAACCCTGACTTCCTCACAGTCTGCTGGATGGTCTCAGGAGCCTATTCCTTCTTTGGCAGGAAATGGAGAGAAGGTCATCCAGGAGATCTTCCTGCATTCTGGTCTGGGATTCTCTTTAAGTGTGGATTTGCAAAAGAAAAAAAAAAAAACAGGGTGTCTTGTTTCTATATAGACAGTGCCTTGTTTTTACAGACTGAGCAGCATTATTCCCTTTTTCTTTCCAAGATATTGGGTAATCTTTTAAACATATTAGTTAATAGAAAATGATTGGTCAAGGGGCTGGATCTTTTTGGCAGAATCTGTAGCTGTGCTCTCCAAATGCTGGAGTTATGGTAAATTGGAATTCTTTCATTTGTCCGGAGCAACTGGAGACTATGATTCTGCTATAGGTGAGTGATACCTCATCAGAGCCCTAACCTCCCATGTGGTCAGCTCAAGTGGGAAGCGAGGAAACCAGAGGGCTGGCAATTATCCTGTTTCTGGGAGTTGAGTTGCCAGTTATTTGAAAAGATGGGAGTAAAAATACCAGTGCAAAGCAATAAACACAGGAAAACTGATGATTTGGAAGAATTGTCAGTGTATTTACTTCAGATTAAGCTTTGAAGTCAGATGGTACATTAGGCTCTTTCTTTTTCTTTTTAAAAAATGTTTTCTGGAAGAAATGTCAAAAAATCCTAGTAGGGGAGGATTGTGAAGACAGACCCTGGCTAACAGGTGAAGTTCTTAGGCCTCCTGATCCATTGCAACTGCCAGCCCATCATGGTTGAGGAAACACTGATGTTACTAACAGACTGGGGAGGTGGGAAGTTGCTTATGACACCTGTTAGCCCTGTGCATGCACTGTTCTGCTGTTCTTTATCTTTTAAAAAAACTATTAGCCTGTGATGGCATGAGGAAGGACTATGGGGTGTGTGAAAGGGAAATCATTGACGGTTTTGAGCAGAAATGGGATGACCTCTGTTGTATCAAACTAACAGACACTGAGTATGATGTCTGTGACTGGGTTATATGGTTCACTTTCCAGACAGATGCAAATACCCAGAAATAGTAACTAAACTCTGTGCAGAATTGGTGCATTTCTGGGTGTCCCTGGACTCAGAGCTTGTGATGCTATCTTAATGAACTGTGGAAGTCAGAATAATCAAATCTTTAAGCTGTGTCCAATTTCTCTTAAGAAAAGAGATAGCCTGAGGCAAAATGCCTCAGGTTTCAGGAGGAAGCATCTAAGTATGTAAGGGAGGATCATTATCATCAGGGAAAGGAGAGGTGACACTGAGCCTGTCACTTCCCTTGCCCAAGCAACCTGGGGCTGTATGAGGGAGGGGAAATGAGCTTATTACATTTAAGAAGCTAGGCAAAATTTTTTCCCCCCAAAATATCTTAAAAATGGAGCCAGTGATGAACTGAGGAAAAGAGCAGAGTTTGGGAAGAGAAGCTTATATTAGCTGGATAATTGAACTAAGTTTTACTTTGAAACTTGAGTGTGTGTTTTTATATGTGTGTGTGTCTGCGCATGCATGTATGTGTATTTAATGTTTGGTCAAACAAATGTGCCCCAAATCATTAAACAGTCTCTTAACTACAGAGAACAAACTGAGCTTTGCTGGAGGGAGGTTGGTGGGGGATGGGCTAAATGGGGGATGGGTATTAAGAAGGGCACTTGTGATGAGCACTGAGTATGTAAGTGATGAATCAACTGAATTCTACTCCTGAAACTAATATTACACTATATGTTAAATAACTGGAATTTAAATGAAAACTTGAAATAAAAAAATGTCCCCAAAGTGGTACTAAGAAGGCAATTATGTAAGATTCTTTGTATTCAAAGAACTTTATGTACAAATTTGCTCTTTTAAAGGGTACATCATTTGAATATTGGCTCTAGTGCATTTTTATATTACTTTCCAACTTTTGTGTGCCCAATAAATATTTTTCTCTATAATCAGAATCCATGCATATGTGAAATACTCTCGTATATAAATCACATTCTATTTTAATTTGGGGAAAATATAAAATTTTTATTACAAAATAAACAAACTGTTAAAATGAAAAAATCTGGTAATATAAAGATTCAAGAATTATATCATGGTAAATTTTACCATATGTGAAATAGCCCTCTCTTGGTAAGACTCGGCTTTCCTCATTGGTTTCTATTTTGTACAATGTTATTTATATTATGACATTGTGCTTTTTTGTATTATGATCTAGAAATACCATGCCTCTCCCAGTTGATTTTGAGAGGTAATCTTCTGACCCAGTCTCTAAGATAAGCAAGCTATCTAAAACATGTCCCCAAATATGTTTAAAGTTATAAAATAGAAATAGGTCAAAAAATAGGATGATGGTACATTTCTTTTCTGTGAATGAATATATATCACTAATGCCCATGCCAATGCATGTTTGATTACTCTCTTTAAGTTACTTGATTAATAAAGATATCATTTTCTCCATTAGCCAGGATGGAATGAGGAGTTAGGAAATATTTATATAAAACTTAAAAATTATCATTCCTTCAGATGAAATATGTTAGCATGCCTTGGGTAACACTCATATCATGAAATTGTTCTAAATAAAGCCCAAAGAGAAATCTTTGGAGTGTCTCAACTTAGAGTTTTGAAGACTTTTTAGTTTCAAAGGCATCCAAGTGAAAATGACCTTTCCATTGAATAATCATCCATTTGTCTTCCCACAGCCTCCGAACTTTTTGGTCTTCAGTTCCTTAACATAGACACCCACATCACTAAATAGCCCCTCAGCTCCCAAGCACTTGAGCCTCTTGGGCGCCCCTGTCTCAGCGGTCATTCTTACCATGTAAGAATAGTCTTCCATTTCTCACTCTTTCTTCAATACGAAGGTCAAAATTTAAGGTCCACCCTCTAAAAAAATACTTTCCTGTTTACACATTAACTTAGCTTCTTTTTGATCTCATTCCTACAGAAACTAAATTTGGTCACATTGCTCCTAGCATGTTGTGAGCTTCTAGAGGGGGATTTGCACTATTTTATATTCTGTACCTGTTGAACATGGCAGCTTTTAGAAGTCTGTGATTCATATAGGGCCATTATTAAGAGTGACGATTTTTCTGTCCCTCCCCCCAACCAAATCCCTCATATTTGTGCTCATGTAAAATCAAGAGTCTCACTACATGAACAGTGGAAAGGGGACAGTATGTCTCACATGGGTTGTCTGAAAGACTTCTGGGAAGAGGGGTGTCACCAGTGGGGTTTATCAGTTGATTGTGTGTGTACTTCTATCTCCAGCAAAGCATGACCTCCTTCCTCATGGGCAGACTCTCTGTAAACTCCATGGATAGAGTCACTATCCAGCCACAGGCAAGAGCAAAAGGTTAAAATCCCCTAGGCTGAACTGCCTCTCTCTGCTTCTTATCCTATGGCTGCCTCTGATGACAGTCTGCCACTCAACAGCATTTCTAAAATAGCATTGTATAATTAAAGAATTCACTGTGGAACATTTAATAATTTAGGATATTGTCTCTAAATCTGGAGGGGCTTATATGTTTGGGAAATATTAAATGTTAGCATAATTTGGCAATTCCAAAAAGTGTATGTGGTAAATCAGCAACTTCACTGTCTTCACCAGCATTGCTCTACAGGTGAAATGATGTTGTAAACATGGCACCATAACATGGTGTTTCATGTGGGGTGGAGAGAGAACAAGGTGAGACTGACAGATGCAAATTGTAAAATGGAGTTGTGTTCTTTTAGCCTCTCCATAAGATTGTGTGTTATGAAAAGAATATTTGGTTTGAGGTCAAGAATTGCTTTAACTACTTGTATGATTTGGGGATAGCCATCCAACCTTTCTTTTCCCGTCTCCTTATGTATAAGATGGGGGTGAGAATAGTACCTCTTCAAGTTAAATAGCAGCTAACAGGTTTAAGAGTTTATTATGTGTTAGGCACTTTTCTAATAGCTTAATAATGTTAACTTTTTTCATCCTCAAGCCTACATGGTCAGTATCATTATGATGACCATTTTACAGATATGAGAGGTGAGGTACAGACAACAACCAACTCTTAAGTGGTAGAATTATAATTATTCAGGACATCTCGTCCAGAACCAGGAAGACACACTGATTCTCCAACACACTGGTTCTTCACATCCTGTGAACCATCTACACAGGATGGTTGTTCAGGTCAAATTGCTTCTCATGTAAAACACAAATATTAGATGTTATAGTATTCAGGATGATGTAGGTATAAACATATACCATTCTTTTGCTGGCTAGTGTGTAATTGTGTTTTGAGGAGTTTGATTTGATCCATGTTCTATTCAAATTCACAGAATAATAAACCACATATTAATAGGATTATAGACTTCCTGAAATGTAGGCTGAAAAAGCAAAAGCTATCTGAACATTGGAGATCAAGGTTAAACCTTTTTTATTACTCAGGTTGCATTTTTTTTTTTTTTTTGTATTAGCTAGGGATAGCTTGAGAGGCAGTTGGGGTAGAGTTATTAATAACAGGGCTTTGAACATTGGCTTTGCCACTATTATCTTCAGGATAGTAGGAATATCACTTGGTCTCTGTGCCTTGGGTCTCTTTATAAAATGTGAACAATAGTGTTACCTTCTTTACAGGTTGTGGTGAGGATTACGGTAATATGTGACCAGCATTTGGAAGAGTATTTGGCACACAGTGAGCTCTTCCTATAGAAATTAGCTATTATTATTTAGGCTTTTGCAGAATATACTTTGTTTTCAAAATTACTAGAAATCGCATCTAAAATAGGCAGACAGTGGCAGATTTTTCCCTGATAGTGTGCCTGTGAGGAAGGGAAGTATGGGGAGACAGAGAGTGAGAAAATATGAGAGAATATATACCATACATAAACTAGATAAAAACTCATAGAGACAGACAGTGGTGACTTGGCAGGGAAAAACATGAAAATGCTTTCTGGGGACTATATGAAACTCCCAGTGGGAGATCCATAAAGGAATCCCAGAAGGCAAATAGGCATGCACCTTGGCCTCTCTCACGCCAGCCTGGTCCTCACTCATACATAAGTATGAGCTGGTTTGGAAGGCAGGTGTCTGCCACAGGCTAGAGACTGGGGGAATCTGATTCTAACTCATTCTCTCAGCGCTATGGAGGCTCTATTCTATTGCATTTTTCTTTATGTAAGCCAACATTTTTCAGGACAGATGTTCAGGGCCCTCTAAAATAAGCTTATTTTTCATAGCAGGCATAATCTGAGATGAGCATATCTCCAGATTCAGCAGAATGGCTTCTGTGTACAGCTGGAGCTTACATTTCTTAGCATGTTAACGAGTGTCAGAAGTACTCCTCAAAAGATATTCCTTTATTAGCATCCTTTTTTTAGTAGTTTGGATTCAAGGCATTAAAATATCTTCAATCACACCACATTTAAATAAAAATAAGGAAAACACATTAATAAAGATGCCATATACCATATATCTTTGAGGATGAGGAAGAAAGTCAGCTTGAAATAGTGAACCAGTTGAAAAGCATGTCTTTGCAGAAATTTAGCATTTAATTGTTTCCAGTACCAAAAGAGACAGATTCTCATGAGTTTTACACCATGTGAATCAGTTCTGACTCTTGATTTTGGTTCATGTCATTATCTCATGGTTTTTGAGTTTGAGCCCCGTATTGGGCTCTGTGCTGACAGTGCGGAGCCTGCTTGGGATTCACTCTCTCCCTCTCTCTCTACCTCTCCCCTGCTCTCTCTCTCAAAATAAATAAATAAACTTAAAAAAGACCCACATTAAACCATGTGAGTCTTACTAGACCTGCTTTACTGAAAGTACTGGTTTTTAATTTTGCACAATGTGAAAACGATCACATTTTAAATGCAATCTTATTTATATCATCAACTCATTTAAAAGTTTAAATTATGCATCTTAATCATTATCACAATTCTGGAGAGATTCAAATTAATATGCTTTTATGTTTTTAAGAAAGGTGTCAGTGCTTCAGTGCAGCAGATGTTTTAAAATAAACAGATGAAGCATTATACGTGATTAGTTTTCTGAATTGCCAAGCTTTTCCTTAAGGTTCTGTATGTGGTTGGGAGAAAGAGTGAAGGCCCAGTGGGAGTATAAAATAGAAACCAGTTTGAGATCATACTGACTGGATTCAGAGTCCTAGTTCTATTACTTTATAACCTTGATATCTTAGACAAGTCAGTAAACCTTCTGAGCCTTAGTCTCCTCATCTGTAAGGTACAAGTTTTAAGGTAAAGGTGAGAGAGTGTATATAATAAATATATAAAAGACAGTGTATATAAAAAATAGCAAGCACAGTTCTTGATATCTGTTACTCCAAAGATGGTGATTTTTATTAGTAGTATAGTGGTTTTATAATCTTCCCACAAATTGTTTGATTCATCTCCCTTCAGAAAGTGGAAACTGATTGTCCTCCCTCTGGATGTGGACTGAACTTAGTGACTCATAATTAATAGAATGTGGTTGTAGTGATGATGTGTAATTTCCAAGACTAGGTCCTAAAGAGGAGACTTTTGCTGTCAGCTGGCATGTTGTGATGATGTCTAAGCAGTCTGTGGAGAGGTCTGCATGGAGAAGCCAGCATCGGGGAGAAACTGAGACCTCTTGCCAGCTTTCAGCTCCAAATTGCTGGCTATGTAAGTGTGCTGCCTTAGGAGGGGATCCTCCAAATCAGTCAAGCTTTCAGATGACTGCAGTCCTGGTCAACATCTTATCTGCAGTCTCCTGAGAGACCCTGAGTCAGAACCATCCTGATTCCTGTGAGATGATAAGTGTTTCTTATTGTAAGTCACTATATTTTGAGGTAATTTGCTACACAGCAAAAGACAAATAGTACAGTAAAGATAGCAGCAAAACATCCCAGAATGGGATGAAAATCCTAAATTAGTTAGCAGCCTCTGCCTGTGTCTAGGCAGTTGCAGTTGATGTTAAAATCAAAGGGGTGATTAACCTGCTAATCTATCTATTTGTTTAACAAATGTACTAGGTGCTAGCTTTGAATAAGGCCTTTCATGGGTCCTGGGAACCATGTGAGCTGCAGGAACTAGGATGAGTTACTAGGAAGAGACCAAGGCTCCCAGTGGTCTTTATGCTCCAGATCTAACCAAGGTCTTAATGTTACCTCCTCAGGATCTTCTGTTCATCCACGTCTCTCACTGCCACCTCCCTTATGCACACCACAATTGTCCTTTCCCAGGATCCCTGGCTTCCTGCTTACATTCTCATCCTATTAAATAATGTACATCTATAATTATGAATTATAAGTAGCTAGAATGAACTATGTACATGAAATCAAATTATTTCCCTTCTTAGAACATTATGGTGTCTCTCCATTCACTTTGAAAACAGTCAGACCTTTTCTGGATTATGAGAGCCTATATGATTTGAATCTTGATTACCTTCCTTTTTTAATACATTATCTCCCACCACTCTCTGTTGGTTGATTATGCTTCAGTTACACTAGCCTTCTTTCTGTTCCTCAAACTCACTGTGGGATATTGTCACAGAAAGGGTCCCAATAAGTCACCTTTCCCTGTATTCATGTTCTTCTGTGGCCCTCCAATATTAACTTTGACTTGGTCCTGTGACTTATTTTGACCTATGAGACAAGAACAAAATTGACATAAGAGGAGGCTTGAGAAACACTACACACTGGGAATTTTTTTCTCCTTGGCTGCTTGTGGAAGAAGACTGAATTACCCTGCTGTTTCATGAACAACACATGGCTCAGTTTCCTTCATTATCTCTGCCAACCTTCACTCAATCTCCAGACATGGGGTGAGCCCTATACATGAGTGAGTTCAGTGGTCATGGGATGCAGTGCTATAGCTGAGCCCAGCCAAAACTGCTAACCTACTGTGACAAACACAGGATGTTGTGTTAAGTCACTAAGTCACTAAGCAGTAGATAACTGCTACACACCAACCTTATTCCTATCCCTGGGTCCTAATACTAATTGTCCCCTCTGATTTGTATGTTTTCTTCCTACATCTGCTACAGAGGGCTCTTTTTGGTCAATTAGATCTCAGTTTAAACCTCAGGATGTAAAAGGCCTTGCCTGACCACTCATCCCAAAGGGGTCTTATAGTCACTCTCTGTCATGTCATTATGTTTTTCCTCAAATCATTATCTCCTGTTTTCTTGTTCACCATATTTTATCACATCTAAGACACTGTTGGTTGTAATACATTCCCATTTCAGAAATTTTGAAATGTGGAAAAATGAGTGCTTTGAATTGATGAAATACAATATTTGATTATGTATTACTTCCTGTCTTCCTGAGAATATAGGCTTCATGAGAGTAGAGACCTCCTACTTGGTCTTGCCCCCCTTTAATCATTCTCTACACTAGAGTTAAAATAAATTTTCTAAAACACTTATATAATCACATCACTCTTCTACTTAAAATGGTTAACTGGCCCCTCCTCTTAGGATAAAATCCAAAATGCCTACATGGCTCCCGTACCCTTAACGATTGGACTCTTGATACATTCATCCAGATTCAGACCACCCTCTGCTTTGCTTTTCTCCAGTAGCACCTATCTTCTGTCAGGTCTTAGACCACATAATTCTGGCCTCAAAGCCACTACCATGCTGACTCTCTGCCAGATGTTCTTCACCAGCCTCTCTGCCTGACTGCTTTGTGCCAATCATCCATCCTCAATTGTTACACCCTCTGTGAAGCCTTCTCTGCCCCTCTCAACGGACTTAACTTCCTCTCTCACAAAACCCTACACCAATAACTATTGTAATAATTATAAAATATTTGTACAATAATTTATTTCATACATGTATTGAATACCTACTATGTAGCAGACACAAATTTAGGCACTGAGTTCACAGAAGTAGATGGAAACAACAAAAATATACACCCTAATGGAGTCTATGTTTCACTGAAGGCAAATAGTCAATAAATAAAATGGATATAGAAGAAGTAACATGTTAATTACTGCTTGGAGAAAATTAAGGAAGGAAAAGGGAAATAAGAAATCCTAGTGGTTAAGGGGCTGCAGATTTACATAGAATGTTCATGAAACAGTGAGAGGATGACATTTGAGTAAAAACTTGGAGATAAGTAGCAGATATTTGGGGAAAAACAGTCTGGGATTGAGAATAGCAAGTCCAAAGGTGCTGAGGCAGGATCCTGGTCACTGGTGATGAATTTTAAAAACATTTCATTCCATAATTTTCACAGTGCACTAGTGGAAGAAGTAGAGAAAAAGCAGTTTATTTTTCCTTTAAATACATGAGCCTTTACATGAAGATACAGTCTCACAGAATATGACTAAAGCACAGGCAAGTTGTACTTGTGTCTTGCGAAAGAGGTAAGTCCAAAGAATTGGTTTCTCAACTCTTTATTAGATTCTGTGTATGCAGAGGGAGGAAAGAGTCAGGTGGAGTCATCCTGAAAGGGTCCACATAGAAAGTAGGTCTTGGTTGTCAAAGGAGGAGCAATTCTTCCACCAGTGGGACCCAGCAGAGACAGCAATCTAGGACCTGATGTAGGTCCTGCAGCCTTAAGTGGGCCTTGAGGCACAGTCACTGGGCCTTCTCTCACATAGAGTGAGCTGGATATACTCCTAATTGGGAGAGAATGGCCAAGTATCAGGGATCAAACCAGCCAATATCATCTACAGGAATCACCTAGGTACTTATTGAACTGTTTTCTTCTCATCAGTGGGGTCTAAATACTGATGTTGAGGCTGCACACATGCACAGCCCATAACCTACCAATCCTTTTTGAACACATAACTAAAAGCCAACTCCTCACATCCAGTTCAAACGTAGAATTGATGCATAAAATGATGCATTCTAAGCAAGTTGCATCAGCTAACTGTACATCTTAGGATCATAGACATCACTTTGGAGTCTGATGACTGAAGAACCTGACTACAAAGCAAAAGAAGATTAGCCAACCTAAAACCTCACCAAGACACCTGGGAGGAGAAATAATGAACTGAATTCATGTCAACATATACATAACAGATATCTAATAATTTCCTGAAAGCAGGTTTTGTTAAAAGTGGGAGAGAGAATAGGAGAGTCCTGAGTGTTCAAGTGTGAAACTGACATGGAGGAAAAAGGGAGGATGCAAAACACAACTCTGTCAAGTTCTAAACTTTATTCAAGAACTAGCTTAGTTTGGCTGTTTCTTTTCTCAGTGGAAAGGAGATCTTGGCCCATAATGTTCTTGTCAAGATTTATTATTTACCAAGGATTCAAATTCATTGCTTTTTCTCCAGATAGTATATATGATATTTTTATGATTCTGTTCAATATTTTGTTCATTTATTTTATATGTTTATATTTATCCAACAAATAATGATCATTGCCCTGAAATAAGTTGTATAGAGATGGACATGTGAAGATCTTTTCCTATGTATCAATGGTTTCTAAATTTGTCTGTGTAACAGAAAAGACAATACATAAATTTAATAACTTAACCACTATAATGTTATATAGTTTAAAAATATGAACACCTGTAAGTTAGTATTCTGCTGAACATCCTTCCAGAAACTATTTTATTGCTTTCTCTCTTTCTTTTTCTCATGTTTGTTCATTACCTAGATAGTTTTGAATACATTCCTAATAGGAAGATACAGACTTTCCCATTATAGATATTAAGCATATATATGATTATAAAAAATCAATTAAAAATCCTGAAACCTTGTACGAAGGATGGTTTTGTTAAATTCTTAATGTAGTCAAATAATAGAGGTTTAGATTTTAAATATTTTTGCTGTATTAAACACCATCCTATTTAACATCTTTGTGTATACATTTTCCAGATGTGGAATTATTAAACTATCCTGTGTAAGGGCTGCACTCACCAACACTACACAAATGCCAGCTGTGAGGGAATGCATGTTATGTATATCATGGCATTTTGTGATTCAGGTAAAGTTGATTATTATCATTTTGTTGATTTTGGGTTTCTGTAGATGTGCGATGCAGAAATTGGAGGAGGGGCTAGTTATAGGAATATTTGTTCTGTTAAAGTCTGTTGCTGCTTCTAAAACAACAACCTCATCTGAGTAGACAAAGAAAGAAAAAAAACCATGCCTTATTTTAGGCATAGTCCCATGTTTAATTTTGAGGCAAAGCCCCTAAGAGTGCTGCAAACAGCAATGAATGGTGTGGACCAAAGATCTGTTTCCCTGTATGGTGGAATACCAATTTGTGCTCTATTGGCAAACAAAATGAACATCTAACAGGGTATTGGGCTCAATACTTTACAGTATTTCTCATTTTATGCTCATAGTACTCTAACAGCAACTACCTTGAAGTAGCAGAGAAGTTGAAGTCACTGATTCAAGCAGGATTTGATCTAGAAATATCTTGACTATAATACCTTATAGATATGAAGATGAAAATAAACTTGTAAGGAAATTTTAAACAAAATAAATTTTATTTGAGTAAGATATTAACTCATAGATACCTATATAATACTTTTTTAAATAAGGTTCACATTAATTTGTTATTTATTCAATTATTCAAAAATATTTATGAGTACTTTTTATTTGCCAAGCACTGGGATGTACAGCGGTGACCAAGGGATACATGGACCTTGTCTTCATAAAGAGATTGGACTGTGGAGGGGACAAGCAGGAAAGCTGGCTGCCACAGGCCTGGGGGCTGAAGCCACTCAGGGTGAAGTCCAGCATGCCGTGGGATATAAGGAGAGAACCCAAACTTCAACCTTAGGTCCAAGGTTTATCTTTAAAGCAGATTAAAGGTAAATACAAGTGGTTAACTTTACATGTACTACTTAAAAACAAAATGTAGTCCTGTCTAAGAATTCTGTTGGGAGTATTAGACAGCTATGACATGCAAGGCTCATGGATTGGTTATTTTTTTTTTTCTAACTGGCCTCATGGTATGACCAGAATTTCAGATAAAGCTTAGAAAAACATGTAACTTTTGGAAACTTGGCAGTTTCTTGAGTTTAATGTTTCTCATAATTTATGAATCTCATGGGAAAGTTATTTATCTCTAGTTTCTGGGATTTGCTAGAACTTTATAGAAATTGTCTAACAGGCAGCTTTTGGAGAGAAAAAGATTTCCAAAGTTTTTATTTTGATGTTTTTATTAAAGTCTCTTGACACCAGATTTCCCAGCTGATGAGCCAGATTCATTCAGATGGGCTTCAGTGTGAAAATTGGGTGTGTTCCATGGTGATGCTCATATCCAGCACTGCCTCATCAGAGCACCCTAATGGAGTGGCCTTGTCACTAGGGCACCAGTGATCTTCTTGTGCAAGGGACTATTTCTGTCTTTGCTCCCTATGCATCTTCAGAATGTGCACTGCCTGACACAGAGTAGTCGCTCAATGATTATTTGTTAAATGAGAGAAGTGTATATCTGGGAAAACTTCAAATACAGAAAGATAAGTGGAATGTTATTAGGTTGTCTGCCAAGGCAGTCCCCTTTCCATATTACAAGTCCCTTTAATCTACTTGCCTCATAGATGTGTAGTATCTGGATAAAAGGCCACCTTAGGTGAACATAATATGTTGAAATGGCTATGATTTCCATGATCTATGCTATTCTTCAATGTCAAGTCAGACCTTTCAGTAAATGGCATCACCATTTCTCAGGATATCCTAGAGAAGCATTTGAAACATGTGTTTTGAGGAGATGAGTTTGTTGTTAAAATATAAAGTGTGTTTCTGTATGTTTATTTCAAAGAGGATAACAGAGGAAGGATGGTATGTTATAATTATCTTTAATATTGCACTTCTTCAATTATAATTTATTATAACTGAAAGGAAGAAGCTCTGAAACCTAGATTAGGGGCTTTTCTGATGTGAGCTGCTGGCCTCAGAGGTATACACATGGTACGTGCTGGATCTGAGCAGAGAATGCTTATATCATGTCAGCAGTCCAGGAGATATTATCCACAAAACTGTATGGTATTCACTATCTAATTCCTTTCACTTCTTTTGGTGAAGACACTGGAAAAGCTGATTGTAATCTGAGAATACCTCTTTTAAAGAAACATCAAGAGAGTTAGTGCTACTAGAGAAGCTAAAAGATACTAAAGTATTTGTTACAAGTGAGGAAAGCTTTAAAACAATGTAGAATAGGAATTCTATTTTCTACATGTAACACTTGGTGACCTCTCCCCTACCTCAAAAGATAGTGAAAGAGATCTGATAGGGATGGCAACTGTCACTGCTTATGGATGTTACACTTACTTTCTAATGGTAAGACAACAAAAGGCCACACTCTGTGGGTATTCAATGATCAGACAAAACCATTGAGAAGCATGAGGGTCTTACCTGAACATTGATTCAAAGAAGTGTTCTAGCACTGGAAAACACTTAACAATATGTAGAGAAAGGAAACTTGGATTGATGTTTAGGTTGTCTACTAAAATGATCACAAGAGAGGCATAGATGGAAAACTATTCTGCACACTAATTTTTCCCCCAGCAATTATGGTATTGGTTTTATAGGGTATCTTTCACCTAAATTTTAGGCAGCATCTGTAAAACTATAAATTCTTTCATCAGAATGCCTGGAGTAATTGTAACACTGGTGTATAGATAATTATTTAAGCTTTGTGTGTATGGATATATGTACAATTTTATCACATTAACTTTAATTCAGTCGAATTCAAAATTATACACTAGGAAGGGTGATATGTATGTATATGTGTATTGGTGTGTTATGAAGCTAAATAAATTATTGAACATGATATGTGAAATGTGTTTTATTCAGTATGATGGGTATTGTATTCAGTATGATGGGTATCATTGTAGGAAAGTAGAATAAGGTAAGCTTATATTCCATTTGATTTGAATATTTAAAATTTGTGTAATGTAAGTGATTTTTCTTATTTGCTGTACAAATTATTTTTCTGCTCATACTGTTTCTAGTGGTATGCCAATATATGTGCTATAAGTATTTTTTTAATTGTTTTTTTTACGTTTATTTATTTTTTGAGACAGAGAGAGACAAAGCATGAATGGGGGAGGGACAGAGAGAGAGGGAGACACAGAATTGGAAGCAGGCTCCAGGCTCTGAGCCATCAGCCCAGAGCCCGATGCGGGGCTCGAACTCACGGACCGCGAGATCGTGACCTGAGCTGAAGTCGGACACTTAACCGACTGAGCCACCCAGGCGCCCCAAGATAAGTATTTTTAAGAGATATGCCTCCCTAATGATCTAATAATAGTCATTTCAATAAGTAGATAGACATAATTATGAATAATATGTCTAGAACCTTTATGAGTTGGGGAATATAAAATAGGATGAGGTCCATCAGCTGCAAAAGCAAAAATCCTAGGAAACATAATTATCTACTAACTATGTCTTTTGCTGTGTTATTGATGTATAAGGGAAGGGGACAGTGGAAATGATTCCATGGAATAATTGGAGGAATGAAAAATGTAAGGTAATTGTTAAGGAGTGTGTGTGTGTGTGTGTGTGTGTGTGTGTGTGTATCGAGATATCTATCTATATCTATATCTATATCTATCTATATCTTATCTATATTTATCTATATATATCTCTATCATCTATCTATATCTATAATCTATATATATCTATCTATATCTATATCTATATCTATATCTATATCTATATCTATGTATCTATCTATATCTATCTACCTATATATATAGATGTATGTATATATAGATAGATAGATATGTATGTTTATGTATCTCATATATAAATGTTTACTTCATTTTTCCAATTATAGTTATTTCATACTTTCCCACATGATGATTAATGTAAATCAGCTTTCATTTATTAAATACATTGATCTTGTTTCAAATTAATGTACAAGATTTGTGAGTAATTGTGAATCAGTCTTATTAGATCTGAGTGTATTAATATGATGTAGTGTACTTATTTTATTATTTTATTTTTTAAAAGTTTATTTTTATTTATTTTGAGAGAGAGAGAGCATGAGCAGGGGAGGGGCAGAGAGAGACAGAGGGAGAGAATCCCAAGTAGACTCAGTGCTGTCAATGCAGAGCTTGACATGGAGCCTGATCTCACAAACCATGAGATCATGACCTGAGCCTTAATTGAGAGTCTGATACTTAAATGACTGAGCCACCCAAGTGCCCCTACTTATTTCTATTTTTAAATGTAGTTATACTTTTAATGTACTTTTGGAGTTCCTTCCTAATACCTTTTATTATGGTGCTTTAGTCTGTAGCAAGTCTAAAGTAATTAAGATTTTTTTCCAAGAGGAGAGGAGAGAAGTAACAATAATTCCTTTCCTGAAGAGTTTCTTTAGTTTAAAATGTTTATGTGAGAAAAGAGAATTGAAGAATGTATTTCACATAAGTATTAAACAGCTTTTAATTAATTACTTTATGTCAGAGCATAGAAACATATATTAAATCTATACATTTATAGACATGTTCTTCTCTAGTAGTCTGTCAATTAGATATTTCTTAGTATTTACAATTATAATTAAGAAATCTAATGTTAGTTTGAATGTCTTTCTCATCTAGGTAAGCATTTTTTTTTGTAAAAAATTAGATTCTTTTATTTATAGAATTTTGACAAGAAAATATCTACATACATATTTTATTTTAATTTGATACACTCTTTTCTTTGTGATACTTGGGGTTCACTTTTGTCCTGATACCCCAAGTTCATCGTCAGCTCAGGAGATTTTTTTTGTGACTATTTCTTCTCTATAATTTTCTTCATTCTCTTCTCCTTCTAATAAGTCAATATTATATGTTTTGGATCCATATTTCTTAAGCTCCCTTCTGTAGTTTCTATTTTATTTTCTTTTTAAGTTCTGGAAGAATTGCTCAAGATGAGGTTCCAAATCACCAATTCAGTTTTCTGAAGCAACAGTTATGCAATAATATTCATTTATTGGTTTATAAATTCTATCAAGTACATTTTTAAATCCCAGAAAGACTTTCTGGTTCTCTGATGATTCCTTTGGCACAACAACCTGTTCTTTTGTGAATGTGATAGTCTTTGAAGCCAAGATTCACAGTTCTTGTTTAAAAAATAACTTGACCTATTCCTTAATTTTCTGTTTATTTTTAAAGTTTTAATTTAAATTCCAGTTAGTTAACATATAGTGATATATCAAGGTGTATAGCATAATGATTCAACACTTCCATACATCAGAACAAGTGCATTCCTTAATCCCCATTACCTATTTAAACCATCCCCTCATCCACCTCCCTCTAGCACCATCATTTTGTTGCCTGTAGTTAAGAGTCTGTTTCTTGGTTTGCCTTTCTTTCTTTTTTCTCTTTGCTCATTTTTTTTTTCTTAAATTCCATATATGAATGAAATCATATGGTATTTGTCTTTCTCTGACTGACTTATTTTGCTTAGTATAGTATTCTCTATCCCCATTCATATACTTGAAAATGGAAAGATTTCATTCTTTTTTATGGATGAGCAATATTCCATTGTATGTGTATACACACACACACACACACACACACACACACACACGCACACACACATATATATACATCCCACATCTTCTTTATTCATTCATCAGTCAGTAGAAACATGGGCTGCCTCCATAATTGGCTAATGTAGATAATACTGCTATAAACATCAGGGCACACATTCCCTTTGAATTAATAGTTTTGTATTCTTTGAGTAAATGCCTAGTAGTAAAATCGCTGGATTGAAGGATAGTTCTATTTTTGAACTTTTAAGGAAACTCAACACTGTTTTCCAGAGTGGCTGCACCAGTTTATGTTCCTACAAACGGTGAAAGAGGATTCCTATTTCTTCACATTCTCACCAACACCTGTTGTTTCTTGTGTTGTTGATTTTAGCTATTCTGACAGGTGTGAGGTGATATCTCATTGTAGTTTTGATTTGTATTTCTTGGATGATGAATGATGTCAAGCATCTTTTCATGTGTCTTCTGGCCATTTGCATGTCTTTTTTGGCGAAATGTCTGTTCATGTCTTTTGTCCATTTTTAATTTGATTATTGTTTTTTGGGTGTTGAATTATATCAGTTCTTTATATATTTTGGCTATTACCCTTTTATTGACTATATCACTTGCAAATATCTTTTCCCACTCTGTAGGTTGCCTTTCAGTGTTGTTGATTGTTTCCTTCACTGTGCAGAAGCTCTTTAGATGTAGTTACAATGGTTTATTTTTTTTTTTAATTTTGTTTCCCTTGCCTCAGCAGACATATCTAGAAAGAACTTGGTATGGCCAGTTTTAAAGAGGTTACTTGCCTGTGTTCTCTTCTAGGATTTTTATGGTTTTAAGGCTCACATTTAGGTCTTTAATCTATTCTGAGTTTATTTTTGTACATGGTGTAGGAAAGTGGTCCAGTTTCATTGTTTTGAATGAAACAATGGCTTTTCATTGGCTTGCCAGTTTTCCCAACATGATTTGTTGAAGAGACTGTCTTTTTCCCACTGCGTGTTCTTTTCTCTTTGCCAAAGATTAATTACTATGTAGTTGTGGGTTCATTTCTGGGTTTTCTATTCTGTTCCATTGATCTATTTTTGTGCCAGTACCATACTGTTTTGATCATTACAGCTTTGTAATATAATTTGAAGTCCAGAATTGTGATGCCTCCAGCTTTGCTTTTCTTTTTTAAGGTTGCTTTGGCTATTTGGGGTCTTGCGTGCTTCCATACAAATTTTAGGATTGTTTGTTCTGGTTCTGTGAAAAATGCTGTTGGCATTTTGATAGGGATTGCATTAAATGTGTACACTTCTTTTAGTAGTATAGACATCTTAACAATGTTTATTCTTCTAATCTATGAGCATGGAATGTTTTTCCATTTATCTGTGTCATCTTCAATTCCTTTCATCAATGTTTTATAGTTTTCAGAGTATAGGTCTTTCACCTCTTTGATTAGGCTCATTCCCAGGTATCTTACTGTTTTTTGTGCAATTTTAAAGGGGACTGATTTTTTAATTTCTCTTTCTGCTGTCGCATTATTGGTATATAGAAATTCAACAAATTTCTGTACACTGATTTTCTGTCCTGTGACTTTACTGAATTTGTTTATCAGCTCTAGCAGTTTTTAGGTGGAGTCTTTCAAGTTTTCTACACAGAGCATCATGTCATCTGCAAACGGACAGTTTGACTTCTTCCTTGCTGATTTGTATGCCTTTTATTTATTTTTGTTGCCTGATTGCTATGACTAGCACTTCTAGTACCATGTTAAATAACAGTGGTGAGAGTGAACATCTCTATCTTGTTCTTGACCATAGAGGGAAAGTCGTCAGTTTTTCCCCATTTAGGATGATATTAGCTGTGGGTTTTTAATATATGAACTTTATTATATTGAGGTATGTTCCCTTTACACCTACTTTGTTGAGGGTTTTTATCATGAATGGATGTTGTGTGTTGTCAAATCCTTTTTCTGTGTCTATTGAAATGATCATATTGTTCTAATGTTTTGTTTGTTTACCAGGAGTGTTTTTATTGCTTATTTTGTTTGGTTACCCTCTTTAAGGCTGCTGATTTTTTATAAATGACCAAGTGTCTATTTATTTATATTTATAGATCAATAATTAGGTTGATCAATATTAAGGGCCACCAGGAATTTTGCAGATCACTGTTAAATTTCCCTTTGAATATGGGAGCTGACTTTGGAGATCTTCATTTAATTCATTCAACAGGCATTTCTTGCATATAATAAATTTGTGAGCTATTGTGAGCTAAGCACTGTTCTGGGCACTCGGGAAACAATAATTTTAAAAAAAGCAACAATACCTGGCCATGAGAAACTTATATTGTAGTGGGGAGAGAAAGGCAAGGCAATAAACACAGAAAATACAGATGATGGATGCTATGGGAAAAATAGAGCAGGGTATAGAGGATTGGAAATGCTAACAGGGAAGGGAGGTTGCTGTTGTAAATTGAACAGAGGATTCAGAGTGGGTCTTATGGAAAGGATGACATTTGAGCAAGGACCTGCCTGAAGCAGGTGAAGAAGCAAGCCAAAGATGAATCAAAGAAGGAGTGTTTCATTACAAGGAAACAATGGGTGTGATGAGACCAAAGCTGGGATGTGCCTGGAATGTTCCAAGAACAGCATGGAGGCAACTATGACTGCAGTGTTTGGGTTGAAGGACAAAGAATTGGTGATAAGGTCAAGGAGTGATGTAGAACTGAATAATCTGGGGTTTTGTGAACTTTGGTTTTTAGTCTGATTGAAATTGAGAACCATCAGAGGTTTTGAGTAAAGCAATGACAATTTGATTAATATTAAGAGGATCACATTGGCTGCCATGTTGAGAATAATAGCAACAGGGCAAGAGTGAAAGTAGGATGACCAGTTAGAAAAGGCTATTGCAATTATCCTAGGGGAACAGCAGTGATGCTGGGGCAAGGTAGTAGCAATGCCAGCTGTGAGAGGCAGTAGGATTCTAGGTGAATTTGAAAAACAAAAAAAGGATCTGGTGGCATATTGCACATAGGATATAGGAGAAAGACAGGAGTCAAGGATGACTCCCAGATTTCAGGCCTAAGTGTCGAAAAGGAGGAATAACTATTATTGAGACAAGGTTTTAGGGAGAGATCAGGAGTTTAGTGTTGTACATGCTATATTTGAAATACTTGTTAGATATCTAGATACAGGTAGGCATTTGGATGTGTACATGTGCAGTTCATGGGAGACATCCAGGGTAACGATAGTAGTTTGTGAGTGACAGGTTTAGTGCTGGTATTTAAAGCTATGAATCCACCAACAAAGTAAGTGTAGGAGAAGCAGTCCAAGCACCAAGCTTACAGGCTTTTCTTGGACCTACTGATTGGTGTGTTTCTGTTTAAGGTATGTGGGAGGGGAATATGCTGGTAGGCCACAGACTCCTTCAAGTAAGGAAGGAAGAATTTCCCCTACAGGTGGAGCACATTGGGAGATATTTCTTCCATCTTTGACAGGTTTTTGCTCATTTGGCAACAGTGGTGTGAAAAGGCTAGTTAGGTAGAAGACTGCCTTGTGTGTCTCTAGACTTACTGTCCATGTAAGGGGTCCACTGTGACAGATTTATTTCCTGAGAGGAGCAGTTTTGTTGATAGAAACATGAGAAGTGCTGTAGTTATCCTCTGTGTGCACAGAACATAGCATGAACTCAGCCATCAATGATTTCAATGGGCTTGCGGAGTTCCATGATGTGGAACGTGGAAAAAGTGTTTTTTTTTTTTGTTTTGTTTTGTTTTGTTTGTTTGTTTGTTTATCTGGGGTTTGGTTAAGAAAATGCATTCATTTAACTTATCTAGAGGTCCCCTCCTTGCCCTGAATTGGATCTTAGGCCATTAGTTTATATAATTAGGTGTCTGGTAATATCATCGTTTTGTTTTTATTTTTATAGAAATTATACGGTTTCCAAATCATTAATATAATCTTAATCCATCTATTTTTTCCCAGTGCTATAATGGATGTGTGTGTGTGTGTGTGTGTGTGTGTGTGTGTGTGTGTGTGTTTGCATTTGCATGTGTACTTACATGAGGATGTGAGAGATACCATTCAATAAGATACGGGAAAATTAGAAAGGTGAATATGGATTTGTCTTGAAGTAGAAGCCATTTAAAAAGTTTCATTGTGTTTCAAGGAAAGATATGTTTTAATTACTCTTTAAAATTTTTCTTTAAAGGCACATGAGATTATAAAATAACCAATCATAAGAGATCCAAGTAAATATTTAAAATATAATTTATATTTTATTTTTAGTCCTAGATGTTAAAATGTTAATAAAAAACATCAAGAAGCTTAAAGTCTCTGGAGTCATTATAAAGCTACAACTGTGTAAACAGCTTGCTTCAAATAATATCAAAAGAAGAGTTAACCTTATTAGATGTAGTTCTAACAGCAACAGAGCAAAAGGCATGGCAACAATTGTATCTGAAGATTAAACTAGAGGAATGCTGTCCTTACAAAAGCTACAATTAAATGAAACTTTATTTGGTGAAATTTTCATTTGTAATGCAATATTTCTTCTTACAGTTTACCAATATGGCTTAATTTTGGATCTATAACCAATTTTGCTGCCCGCATTATAAAATGAAAAAGCAATTAAAATGCCAAATTCAGAAAAACAATGCATCAGACCATAGGGACATTTTGTGATTCATCATATTATTTGTGATGTGGCAGATATAATAAAGCTGGAGTGGAAAGGAGACATATAATTTTGTGCATACTAAACAAGAAAATAAGGTGATATAGAAAATCCCTTTCTACTGTGCTTTGATCCCAAATCATAGTACTTAATTTATATTTGAAATAATTTCCATAATTAACAATCCCACTCTTTCAAAATAATATACCACACTTTAGTTGGTTTAGCGAATAAAGTTATTTCCAAAAAAGTTTTGAAGGAGGTTACCAATAAGACAAAAATAGAAGATATACACTATATATGCATTTAACATACAGAATTCCAGAAAATGGATTGTATTCTTAGTATTTCTATGCCGGAGCCACACTGTTAGCCCCCAAATGGAAAGTTTACTGCTGTTTGTAGGTTTGACTAAGACATTTGTTATATAACTAGCAATATCTTTTGGCATTTTAGTAATTAGGTCCCCTTGGAAAAGAGTCAAATCTAGGCTTCTTCCAATATTTTATTTATTTTATAGTACTTTTAATGAGTTATTATCCAGGGATGCTGTTCTGGCTATTTTCCATCGGGCACACCCCCACCTAACCTGTTCTTCTGTGTCTTGCTGCTGTGTACCAGGACGGTTGACCCCAATGGACCATACTACCTGAGTGCCTTTGTCAGTGCCAGGTAGTGAGGTGTAGCCAGTGGGAGAGGTCAGCTAGAGGCTAGAAGGAGAAAGAGAGAGAAGTGGGGGAATTTACCTCTTCCTCCCTGTTTCTGTATTTTATATTTGGAAGTGGCCATGTCACTCCACATAACTGCAGTTTCTTCCCATTCCTCCTCCAGAGTTCCAGCCCTCACAAGGATTTGGTCACATTATCCACTGTCCGTCTGTGCCCCTGCTGCTCAAAAGGTGGTAAGATCTTCCCTCAATTCCTGGGTGTCTCAATCTTTTGCAGTTGCCCTTAACCCTGTGCACACTTCTGCAGTTGTCTTATTAAAATGTCTTCAATTGAGTCATCAGAGTAGAATTCTTCCTCTGCCGTCACCCTGCCTGACACAAGCACAATGATGCTGATATGATCAAGCCTGTAGGCACTTACAGAGATTTGAATCTATTCTGTGATGACTTCTGTGCTGCTCGGTAATAGTGATAGCTTAGTTATGACAATTATAAGATAATGGCTTTATAAGATAAAAACCTGCATTTTGAGACTAAATTGGGTAAGGATGCCAGTGTACAGGCAGTAGCTTTAAGAAAAAGAGGGAGGTGGTGGCCTCTTGACCAATAATCTGACTTCCCCAGTCTGATTGAGCATTCCAGTATTCAGTCCAGACCCCATAAAAGGAATGTCATTGTGTCTATTTCAACCTCTGAATTTTCTTTCCAGGAAAATTTTAATGCATCATTTAGATAGCCAGAGGATGACCATGAAAAAAGGGTTCTTCTTCAGAGGTGAAATCTTGAGGAGACAGCAAAGGTAAATGAACATTCTATGTATCAGTGGAAATACCTTTTGGAAACTATACTGTTTTTACATAAGAGCTAAAAATTGGCAGTTACTTCTGGGTCTTGTGTATTTGGTGCAGGGATACTTCTTGAGATTTCTAGATTCCTTTTTCCTAGTACCTAGTCCATGTTTGCCTCCACAGGTAAATTTCCTCTCCTGGCCTTTTCCTTATGCGTAAGGGAGCTAATTCCTATAGGTTTCATTTCCTGGGCTCCACGGTTGGCAGTTTTCTCTTAGATTTGGCTAATGGGAGACACTTGCTGAAAAGCAAAGACCCAGAGGAAAGAGATAGATCTGGGATGATCTTCCCTATTCTCTCCCTTGTCTGTGTCTGTGCCAGTGTTCCTCAGTAACAGAAGCTCCTGCTGGATGTCTCTGCCCTCCAGATGCTCTCACAGGGCTCTGACAGCACATTGTCATCTCCCTGTCTTTTCAGCCTTCCTGGTATTAATAGTTTCTCACTGCTCTGAGTTTGGGTGTCTCAGTAGTCCTCGCTAGTTACCTTAACCTTTTCCAAGGCTCTTTGTATAACTCCCTTATTAAAGTACTTTTACTTGAAGCATCTGCATTGTATTTATTTCTGTTCTCCTTTACTCTTTCTTTAATTTGTATTATTTTAGTAGTGTTAGCTCTGAGATAATATGCAATTGGCTTTACTGTTGCAATTTTAGAGCAATGCTTATCCTGTCATTTTTAGAATCATGTTAAAATAATGTCATTAGAGCAGAAGCAAGCTTAGTAGCATTTATACATAAAAGTTGACCAGTGGATGCATTTTTTTTGTAATTGGAAAAAAAAAACCCAACAAATAAAGCCAAGAATAATCCCAAGGCAACCCTCTCAGTAGCTGAGAACATGCTTAACAGTTGTGGGTTGAAAAAATCTTTGTAAATGTCCAAAGAGTAGAGAAGTCTACTTTGCAAGCAACAGTGAAGCACATAGTTTTACAAGCTGAATCAAAATTAGCTCTTTTCCTGGTTTATAAAAAGACAAACTATGTGACCCTTTGGATTTATGATCTAATTTTTTTATATCCTTTAGTCTAGGATTTCCTTTTAGTCTATGGTTCTGTTTTAAGATAACACATTTTTTAAAACTACATTGTCATTGCTGAATAGAATTATATAACAATTTAATACAATTATTTAATAAAGATGTTAAAATGTTAATATTTTATTTAAAAACATATGTAAACATTTGTAATGGAGACAGAAACAGAATTGGAAAAATATGGGCAGAGTGCCTTGAAGGATTGACTGAGAAAGGAAAAAAAAAAGAAACAAAAAACCAACCAAAACAAAACCTCAAAGAAAACAGGATGTGAGTCTCTGGCCAGCAAAGCAAAAGGATAAAGAGAACAGAGAATGATTAGGTTTTAGGGTAAGACAATTAACTTATTCTCTTTTCTCAAAAAAATCAGTAGAAGTTTAGTGGTGCTGAACTATGAATTAAAACAAACAAACAAACAAACAAAAAAAACCCCCAAAACAACTAACTAATTTAATGGCCTGAAATGAAAGAATGGGCCACAGATTCTTGGAAGGTGGCAACAAAGCTGTTAACAGATCAAAAAATTTGGAAGATGAATTGATCGCAGCAAAGGGTAATTCCAACAGCAATGGGGGGCATTTTGGCAAAGCCATTTTGAATAATCGGTTTTGACAGAACTACACAAAAATGACCCTATCAAAGAGTAAAGTGTTTTAAAGTTATATCCCTGCCTCTTGCTCCACCCTCGCCCACCAAGTTTATGGGTCTTGTTTATTCATGTTTGCATTGCTTACATTTTTTATAGGCAGTGATCGTTTCTTTTAGTTTAACTATATTTTATTTATTTTAAAGATTTGAAAACTATTTTTATTATTACCAGTACTGAATTATGTAACTTTTATAATTAAAAAAAGCAAAGATATTTTTAGACTTTATATATTTTTAATGATTTATTGAGATATAATTTACATACCATAGCATTCGCTCTTCTAAAGTGTACAATTCAGTGATTTTTAGTGTATTACAGATATGTGCAACTGCCACCTTAGTCCATTTTAGAAAATTTTCAGTACCTCAAAAAGAAATTCCTTATCCTTTAGTTATTTTTTTTCTCTCATTTCACATTCTCCCAAGCCCTGAGCAACCACAAATCTACTTTTGCTCTGTATTTCCATTCTGGAAATTTCCTATGAATGGAATTATATGCTATGTGATATTTTACAACTGGCTTTTTTCACTTAGAATAACATTTGCAAGGGTCATCCATGTTGCAGCATGTATCAGTACTTCATTACTTTTCACTGTCAAACAATATACCATTGTACAGCTCTGCCACACATTTTGTTTATCAATTAATCAGTTGATGGGCATTTGGATTGTTTCCCTCTTTGGTTATCATTAATAATGCTATTAAACATTAGTGTACAAGTTTCTATGTGGATATGTTTTCATTTCTCTTGGGTAAATATGTAGTAGTGGAATTCTAAGTCATGTGATAACTCTAAGTTTAACCATTTGAGGAATTACCGGACTGGTTTTCAAAGTGTCTCCACCATTTTTTATATTCCCACCAGCAGTGTTTGAGTGTAGATGAAATGATATAATATTGTTGTTTTGATTTGCGTTTTCTTGATGACTAATTATCTTGAACATTGTTTCATATGCCTATTGGTTATTTGTATATCTTCTCTGGAGAAATCTATGTTCAGATACTTCACCCATTTTTATCTGAGTCATCTGTCCTTTTATTATTGAGTTGTAAGAGTTTTTATATATCTTGGATGCAAATACCTTGTCAGATACATAGTCTGCAAACATTGTCTTCCATTCTGAAGATTGTGTTTTCACTTTCTTGATAGTGTTCTTTGAAGCACAAACTCACTTTATTTGATAGTGTCATTTAAGGCACAAAAGTTTTTAATTTTGATTAAATATAATTGGTCTAATTTTTTTCTTTTGTTGCTTGCGATTTTTGGTGTCATAGCAAAGAAACTTTTACCAAATCTGTGGTCATAAAGACGTACTTCTATGTTTTCTGCTAAGAGTTTAAAGTTGTAGCTCTTACATTTAGGTCTCTGATCCATTTTGAAGTAATTTTTATATGTGATGTTAGATAAAGCATCTAACTTCATTCTTTTCATGTGGCTATCAAGTTGTCCATCATCATTTGTGAGAAATCCATTCTTTCCCCACTGAGCAATCTTTTACCCTTCTCAATATCACTTGATCACAGATGGATGGGTGTATGTCTGAACTCTCAATTCTATTCAGTTAATCTATATGTCTACTTTTACATCAGTACCACACTGTCTTGATTACTGTTTTTCTGTAGTAATTTCAAAATTAAGATATGTGGGGTACCTGGGTGGCTCAGTCCGTTGATCATCCGACTTTGACCCAGGTCATGGTCTCACGATCTGTGAGTTCAAGCCCTGTGTCTGGCTCTGTACTGACAGCTCAGAGCCTGGAGCCTGCTTCTGATTCTGTGTCTCCCTCTCTCTGACCCTCCCCCACTCACGCTCGTCTCCCTCTGTCTCTCAAAAATAAATCAACATTAAAAAAAATTTTAAAAATTAAGATATGTGAGTCTTCCGACTTTATCCTTTATTTTCAACACAGTTTTGCTTATTCTAAGTCATTTGCAATTCTACATAAATTTTAGTTTTAGCTTGTCAATTTTCAAAGAAGCCAGCTGGGATTCAGATAGGGATTGCACTGAATTGTAAATCAATTTGGGGAATATTGCCATCTTAAATCTTTCAATCTACGAATATGAATAATTACTATTTATTTAGATCTTTTAAAATTTCTTTCACCAGTATTTTATAGTTTTTAGAGTATAAGAGTTGTACCTCCTTGATTAAATTTATTCCTAAGTATAGTATTTTATTTTTTACTGCTATTGTAAATGCAATTGTAAAAAATGTAACTAAAATTTTTTTTTAATATTTATTTTTTTGAGAGAGAGAGATACAGACGCAGTGCGAGCAGGGGAGGGACAGAGAGAGAGGGAGACACAGGATCTGAAGCAGGCTCCAGGCTCTGAGCTTTCAGCACAACACAGAGCCCAACAGGGGCTTGAACACATGAACTGTGAGATTATGACCTGAGCCAAGGTCAGATGCTTAACTGACTGAGCCACCCAGGCACCCTTGGAATTGTACTCTTAATTTCATTTTCAGGTTGTTAATTGCTAATGTATAGAAATGTAATTGACTTTTATATTGACCTTATATCCTGCAAACTTGCTGAACTCTTTTATTAGTTCTAATAGTTTTCAGTGGATTCCTTATAATTGTAGACATACTAGATCATGTTATATGCAGATAAAATAATTTTCTTCTTTCCTTCTGACCTAAATGCATTTTATTTACTTTTTATTCCTAATTGTCCTGACAAGAACCTTACGTACAATGTTAAATAGAAGTGGTGAGAGCAGACACCTTGTCTTGTTCCTGATCATAAGGGGAGAGAACTCAGTCTTTCTTAAATTTTTTTTTTTTTAACATTTATTTATTTTTGAGACAGAGAGAGACAGAGCATGAACGGGGGAGGGGCAGAGAGAGAGGGAGACACAGAATTGGAAGCAGGCTCCAGGCTCTGAGCCATCAGCCCAGAGTCCGACGCGATGCTCGAACTCATGGACCGTGAGATCGTGACCTGAGCTGAAGTCGGACACTTAACCGACTGAGCCACCCAGGCACCCCTAGTCTTTCATCATTAAATGTGATGTTAGTTTTTCATAGATGCCCCTTATTACATTGAAAAGTTTCACTTCTATTTCTAGTTTGTTGACTTTATATTTTTTTAATCAGGAAAGGGTGTTGGATTTTGTCCAGTGTGTTTTCTGCAACTATTGATATAATTATATTATTTTGGTTTCTTTAGTTCATTGATTTGATGCTTTCTCTTAATAGATTTTGAGATGTTAAACCAACCTTATTATTTTTAATAAATCCCACTTTTTTATGGGATATAATTCCTTTTATATATTGCTGGGTTTAATTTGCTAATGTTTTGTAAAGGATTTTTATTTCTGTATATATGAGGGATATTGGTCCATAGTGTGTTTTCTTTGTGATATCTTTGGTTTTGGTATCAGGGTAATACTGGCTTCATAGAATGAGTTAAGTAGTCCCATCTCTTCTATTTTTTGGAAGAGTCTGTGAAGAACAGGTACAAATTCTTTAAATGTTTGGTAGGATTCACCCAGGAAGACATCTGGACCTAGGCTTTTTCTTTGGGTAGTTTCTTTTAATTCTTAATTCAATCTATTGTTATTGACCTATTCAGACTGAGTTAGTTTCTGTAATTTGTGTCTTTATAGGAATTTCTTATTTCATTTATTTTATCTAATTTATTGGCATACAATTGCTTGTAGCATTCCTGTTACATCTGTAGGGTTGTAGTAATGCCCCTTTTTTATTTTTTATTTTAGCAAGTTGACTCTTCTCATGTATTTAATCAATCTAGCTAATAAAAGTTTATCCTATTCAGCTTTTCAAAGAACCAGATTTTGGTCACATCAATTTTCTCTACTGGTTTTTTATTCTCTATTTCATTAATTTCCACTCTATTATTCCCATCCTTATGTTTGCTTTAAGTTTAGCTTCTTTTTCTGGTGCCTTGAGATGGAAAATTAGATTACTGATTTAAGATTGAAAAAAAAATACAGGCATTTACAGCTATAAATTTCCCTCTCAGTACTGCCTTAATTCCATCCCATAAGTAATTGCATGTTCTTTTCATTTTCATTTGTTTCAAAGTGCAGTTAAGCCTTAGATTGTGAGTAACTTATTCTGCAGGAGTTCCACAAGATGAGCAAACATTTCTAATAAATTTTAAGTTGATAAACGAATGATGTCTTGCAATTTGAGTAGTATGTGATGCTGAAGGTCACATGACCACAACTGAGCCAATGGTTCTCTCTCTCTTGCTGCGAGATTGTGGGTGAGCATCTCCCATGCTTGGATGCTCAGTCCCAGGCTGCAGAGTTTGGCAGAAATCAGCAATTTTTCAGAATGTTGGAAGGTGCCCACAACTGGCACTAGTGTATTTTTTGTCACTTCAAAGCATGTATGGACAGTCCTTCGCTTTTCCATACAAAAGTAGGTTTAGGAGTGCTTTGCTTCATTCTAGGTCAGGCTGACTGCAGATAAAGACCTTTTCCTCAGCTGCCTTATTGCCAGTTACATTAAATACAGTATATGACAGGAGTTTATTAATACTATACTGTAGTCAACATTGGTGCAAGTTGGACCCCATGCAGAAAAATGTTAAAAAGAAGGGTGGTAAGGAAAAGGGGATGATTTAGGTAGAAGTAAAGAAGGAAATCATCAAGAAGTTCTAGTGGCTGAAATTGCAAGACTTTATAAGTCTACATCTGCAGAGGAGGAGGAGAAAAAGGCAGAGGAATCCTTCACTTCAAATGAAATTAGGGAGATGTGTAAAATGTGGGAAACAGTGCAAAATTTTGTAGAAAACACCACCTGAATAAGGCTGTAGCAGTGCAAGTGATAAATCCGTTTAATGAGAACGCAATGTCACATTTCTGTGAAATCCTCAAAAGGAGGCAAAAGCAAGTGTCATTGGATAGATTCCTTGTTAAAGTTATACAAAAAGAAAAAGATTCCATTGAGCCAATAGATAGTGATTCCCTTAGTGAAAGTTGTTTTACATAATCACCCTCCTCTCTCTTACCTTGCTCACACCAGCCACACAGGTTTTCAAAGGTAAGTGCAGGTTAATTTATTTTTCTTTATATTTTGTATTTTTATTATTTTATATTAAAGTATTGTAATCATTTTTATATGAATATTTTTGGGCTGTGAAATGAATCATCTGAGTTTCCATTATTTCTTATGGGGAAATTAACTCTGATATACAAGTGTTTTGGATTACAAGCATGTTTCTGGAACCAATTATACTCACAAACCAAGGTTTTACTGTATTTTCTAATTTCTCTTTTGACTTTTCTTAGACCTATAGTTTATTTAAGAATACGTTAATTTCTGGGCACTTGGGTGGCTCAGTCAGTCAAGCATCTGACTTCAGATTTTGGCTCAGGTCATGATCTCACAGATCCTTGAGTTTGGGCTCACATGGAACCCAGTGTTGGAGCCCCACATCAGGTTCTGCACTGATGGTGCAGAGTCTTTGGGTTTCTCTCTCTCTCTCTCTCTCTGCCCCTCCCTCACACTCTCTCAAAATAAATAAACTTAAAAAAAAGATTTTGTTAATTTTCACCTAATTATGGGATTTTCAAAATTTTATGTTGATTTATAATTTCATTCCACTGTGTCAGAAAACATTCTTCTTACTATTTCTCTCCTTTAAAATGTATTGAGGTGTGTTTTATGGCTTAGTATATGGTCTATCCTAGAACAGTATATTCCTCTGTACACTTAAGGATGATGTATGGCCTGCTTCTATTGGGTAGAGTATTTTATAGATGTCTAGTTTGTTCAGATGTCTAGTATTGTATAGATGTCTAGTATTTTATAGATGTCTAGATGTCTAGACCTATTTTATAAGGTCTAGTTTGTTCATTGTGTTGTTCAATGTTCAATGTTCCATCCATTATGGAAAGTGGAGTTTTGAAGTCTCCAATTATTATTGTTGGATTATCTATCTGGTAATATTTATCACTTGTTGCTTCATGTATTTTGGTATATATTTGTTATGTATTTATATGTTTTCAGTTTTATATTTCCTAATGAACTGACCCTTTTATCATTATGAAATATTCCTCTTTATCTCTAGTAACTTTTTGTTTGCTTTAAAGTATATTGTGTCTTAGTATAGCCAGTCCAACTTCCTCGTGCTTGCGTTTGCAGGCTAAGTATTTTTTCATTGTTTTGATCTAATTATATCTTTGAATCTAAAGTGTGTCTTCTGTAGCCAGGATCTTGCTTTTTGTTTGTTTGTTTGTTTTTTTATTCCAGTCTGAGAATCTCTACATTTGATTGGATTGTTTAACCGTTCAAAGTTAATGTCTTTCTTGATATGGTTAGAGTTTCATGTGTCATTTACTTTTTGTTTTCTATATGTCTCTTTTTTGCTCCTCTATCACTCCTTTTCTATTTTCTTTTTCTTTAAGCAAGTAGTCTCTAACATAGCATTTTAATTTCTTTAATGATTTTTTTCTCAGTATTCCTAACAGTTACTTTCTTAGTGGTCACTTTTACAGTTTTCCATAAACATACTAACATATAAGTATCAGGTTCAAATTTGTACTAACTTAATTCCAATGAAATATAGAAATATTAATCCTATAAAGTTTTATTCCCACCTCCCATTCTGTAATAATTTTATTATACATATTACACTATAAAAGTTACAAACCCAACATTATTTTTATAATTATTACCTTATATAGGATTATCTCCTTTAAAGAAGCTAGGAGAAGAAGGCAGAACAAGAATATATTTATAGCCTTAGTTATATTGCCCTTCTTATCACTTCTGGATCTCTTGATTTGTTCTTGTGGATTTGAGTAACCATTTGGAGTGATTGCTTAGGCCACTACAGCTTTGCTCCAACCACATCCTCTGTGCTATTATTTACAAATATATTGCATTTCTGGGGGTCCCTGGATGGCTTAGTTGGTTAAGCATGTGCCTTTGGCTCAGGTCATGATCTCATGGTTCATAAGTTTGAGCCCCTCATTGGGCTCTGTGCTGACAGTTCAGAGCCTGGAGCCTGCTTGGATCTGTTTCTCTTTCTCTGTCCCTCGCCTGCTCACACTCTGTCTCTTTCTCTCTCAAAAATAAATATACATTTAAAAAAATTTTAAAAACCACAAATATATTACATTTCTGTATATTTCAGCTGGAAAATATATGCATTTTGTTTTATAGAATTGCTTCCTCAATTAGTTGACAAAACAAAAGAAAGGCATACACATTTGTATCTCTTTTAAAATTACACAGTTGCCTTCATTGGTGCTCTTTGTTTTTATATATTTTTTTTACCCTCTGGGATCACTTGCTTTAATCCTGAAGAATTTTCTTTAGTATTTTTTGTAATATTACTTTGCAACAAATTGTCTCAGTTTTTGTTTATATGGGAATTTCTTTAACTTCATATTTGAAAAACAGCTTTGTTGGATATAGGGTTATTGGCTGACTGTTGTTATTGCTGCTGCTGCTGTTGTTATTGTTTTGAGACATCTTAATATATACCACTGTCCCTGGCCTTCATTGATTCTGATAAAAGCTCAGCTATTATTCTTATTGGGATTCTCTTGTTAGTGATGAGTCACATTTCCCTTGCTGCTTTAGGATTTTTTTCTTATCTTTGGTTTTGAACATATTTACTGTTTATGAAAGTGAATCACTTTTGTTTATTCTCTTTGGAATTTGTTGAGCTTTCCATATGTGTACATTTATGTTTTTCAATAAATTTGGGGATATTTCAGCCATTATGTCTGAATATTTTTTCTGTTCCTTTCTTCCCCTCTTCTCTTTCTGGTACTCCCATTAAAGGCACATTGTTGCAATTCATGGTGTCTCACATTTTCCTAAGGCCTTCTTCATTCTTTCTTTCTTTTTTTTCTCTGCTTCTCAGATTGTATAATCTCTTTCAATCTATCTTTAAATTTGTTGATTCTTTCTTCTGGTGATTCACATCTACTATTGAGCCCTTCTAGAATATTTTAGCATTTTGGTTATTGTATTTTTTAAGTCCAGAATTTCCATCTGGTTCTTTTAAAATAATTTCCATATCCTTATTGATATTCTTTATTGGAGGCACCATTGTAACCAAACCTTCCTCTACTTTTTTAATCATGTTTTTTCTTAAATTCTTTGAGCATATTTATAATGCTTTGTCAGTTAAATATGATATATGGTCGCTCTCTCAGAGTTTCTATTGCCTACCGCCCCCCCCCCCCACCGCCCCCTCCCCCCCCCCACCGCCGCCCCCGTTTATAGGTAATACTTACCTTTTTTCCTGCATATTTGGACATTTTAGATATTTTAGATATTATAGTCTACCAACTCTCAGTAGTAGTTACCCATACTTCTGAAGTGGGGGCGGGGGAGGGGAGCTTTGGTACCTGTTAGTTTTATTTATCTGGCTGTTTTGCTTGTTTTTTATTTGTTTTGTAACTGCATTATTGTGGTGAGGGCCGTGCCCCACCCCATCCCACAGTGTGAAACTTCTGATGTTGTGCCTTGGGAGTACAGCCTTAGTTCTGTCAAAAGTCATGTTGGGATGACAGTATTTTCACAGGGCTTTCTTTGCCTCTTACCATTGACCTCACCCTGCTATCTGGTCAGTATTTGAGATACATTCTGACCCCCTGAAGGCTCCTCTACACTGTTTCTTTCACCAGTTTGCTCCAGCAAACTACTTAGGCTATAATTTAGCTTCTATTGTCAGTGAATCCACCAACCTCACCCTAATTGCCATCACAGAAACCTCTGCTGTTTTGAGAGTGTCCTTAGGCTTTAACTGCTTTGCTCTCTGTTGCAAATGAAGTCAGTTATTTGGGAAAAGAATAGCTTTTATTGGCTTCCCTTTCTTCCCAGGCAAAAATCTCTGAGCTAAGAATTAGGAGCTGGGGATGAGACAGGACCAAGCTTCTCTCTATGTGACACCACTTCTTTAGGAACTTAGTGCTTAGTTGGGGGAGACAGAGCAACATCCCCAAGTCTTCTTGGCTTGCCTCTTTGAATATAGAACCTCTATCTTTCCAACTGAGACAGGACAGTCAAGACCCATGTGTGTGTGTGTATCTATATAGAAATATATTATATGTAGTATATGTTTAATACAAATTAAATACACACATTATTAATATATCTTTTATAATTTAATATTTTAATAATTAATATATAATTTTGACAAGTTTTTCTGGAGAGTGGGCCTCATGCTATCATGCCAGAAGTGAAATCTCAGTTTTAAAGTGGATTTGCCTCCAGATGAGCTAATGGTCCTAGTCTCCACAGACAAAGATGTTCTATATATGAACTATATTAAAAGAATTGTAATTGCAGATTTCTTGTACAACCTAAATGATGTTTTCACTTTTATATCATTCTAATTATGTATTGTTAAATATAAAGGAGAAATATGAAAAGTTGTGCTATAGAGCTTCCAAAATATAGATGACTTCTCAGAGAAAAAGCAGATAGTTTGCTCAGAGTGGCTGGTTGTCTGTTTTGGGGGTGAGGCGTTATTGTTAAACATGGCTCTGTCAACCCATGGGGGAGGGGAAGGAAAAAAAAAAGAGGTTAGAGTGGGAGAGAGCCAAAGCATAAGAGACTGTTAAAAACTGAGAATAAACTGAGGGTTGATGGGGGGTGGGAGGGAGGGGAGGGTGGGTGATGGGTATTGAGGAGGGCACCTTTTGGGATGAGCACTGGGTGTTGTATGGAAACCAATTTGACAATAAATTTCATATATTAAAAAAAAACACACAAAAAACATGGCTCTGTCTTCTGTAGTTGGTCTGACCAACCTCAGTCTCATCTCTGACTCTGCATTCTTGACCCATATCTCTTTGCTGATGCCCACCTTACAATCTGTAGGTCTGAAATGTGTAAGGCTTTGCACATTAAGTTATGAGTATACAAGCTTATCTTATAGTATCTTATTTTACTTTTTTAAGTTGTATCAAAATGTTGGGGATCAAAATAGGCTGTGACAGTGTCAAAGAGCCCCTGGCGCTGAAATGCCTACAGTGGAGACACCAGGTCAAAAATGTTATAAATATGTTCCACAGAGAAGATATTTTTAGCAACCTCTGGACATTGGTGGCTTGGGTAAGGAAGGGGAGAACTGAGGAATGTATGCCAATGAGGTGTTCAGTGAGCCTTGTGAGGAGGATGAATTTCAAAGTATTCAGAGAAATCTGAGAAAATGAGGAAATGGAGGCATGTGTCACTAATATCGCATAATTCAAGGATCCCATATGGTGAGGCAGTATGACTTTTATTGTAATCTAGGAATACTCAGTGATTCTTTGCAGTTCAGATGAAACATTAGAATATTGTGGTAGCTTGGATATTCTGTTAATAAGACCTTTTATTGAGACTTTTTACAAATTTTCAATATATTCAGGAGGGCTGGAAAAGGAGAATATAACATATGCAATGGCAATATTTCATTGCCACTACTTGCTGTGGAGAATTAATGAAAAAAATAATGGAGTATAGCAAATTACTGTACTTATTGATTGTAAAAAATAAAACACTAGTCATTTGTCTATGCAAAATTAGAATGTCACTAATGTTAACTCTTGAGAATTATCAAATCAAGACAGAGAGCTAAGGCTTTGAGTTTGACATACATTGCTTTTGGTCATTTGTATTTTCTGATTCCACAAATGTCAAGTGCCATTTCTGAAGGAGAAAATGCAGAAATACAAGGATTTTTTCATTCTTGCTCTCATTAAATTCAACTATACTCCCTATCCACTTACATTGGATGCTTCAGCAACATTTTATCAACTTAAGTGTTCACAGTCTCTCAGCTTTCTGGCCTGTAAACAAAGATAAATATTAGAATTAAGTTAGTGTTTTCTTGGAAGTTCTGTTTACAATAAAGGAAATGGATAAATAGTATTCTAATGCCTTAAGTTAGAGATGCATCAATATTAGTTTGGAAAAAATGTTTTTTCTCAAACATAGCCCATAAATTGAAGTAAAAACACTCCCAATTTATTGCTCAATGTATACATACACACATGTACTTGTATGCATACATATACATGTATGTATATAGGTACAGTATGTACTTGTGTGCATACATATACATGTATGTATATAGGTACATGTGTGTGCATGTTTTGTATGTTGGTGATAATCTAACAGTATCTATTAAATGAGTATTAGATAATTTATAAATAAATATCTCCATAGTCTTTTTGTGATGTTTTCTATTCCTTAGTAACCACACAATAGTTACTGTATATGAAAAGGTTATTCGTTACTTTACACTTTGCACTATGACAATGTGAGAATAAAGGAGAGAGCTAAAATGACTGCAATCCATTCAAAATTATTTGTCAAATAGGAATGCCTTAAGTTGGCATGTGGTTCTTTAAAATAATACGATAATTTTATGAATAATTTTAATGATCAATTCACAGTAAAGTATCAAACATTCTCCTACTGATCGTTCCCTCAGTGGTCATTTGTTAATCTGTTTATATTTTAAAATAAAGTATGTGCAGCATATACTCCATTAGGAAGGACATTCAGAGAGTTCTCAGATGAGAATATAGAGAATTCAGGCATTTATTCAGAATGAGACCAGATGTTTTCCCAGGAGTCTTGCATTCCTAACCACAGGCCAATGTCTGCCAGATTTGAGTGTTAGGTCTCAAAAACTAAACACACTAGGCTTAATGCAAATTAAATTAGAATGAGAAAAGTAATTACCCAGGACTTAACAATGGCCAACTAAAGAAATTGAGATGACTGTCCTTCATACAAGGATGTGCTGCTGATCTGCTATTAACAAGGTAAGTTCCTGTGAGATATTTTTCTTGGGTTGTAGTTGTGAGGGGTAGTGCTGAATTAGCTATGTCTTCTCAGGCTTCCTGTCCCCTTATTCCTAAAGGTACAATTGAGAAAACAGCTGGATGGGCTTAAGGAATAACTTCCTTAACAAAAAACTGCATAACAGGAGATATGGTTTAATACATCTACAAAAATAAGCATTGGCCTATGTGCTGAAAATAGTTCTTCTAGGTGGGAGGGCAGGTGGAGGCCATGCTGATAAAATGTAGGGCAATCTTGGTCACACAAATCATGTAGTAGGCCGAAAATATTTTCTGCTTTCCTTTCTCCTCTGACTTTTTTTGTTTGTTTGTTTCCATAGGAATTTGGCAGGGAAGGGAGACTGAGGTGAGGGAAGCTGATGATTTACTGCATTTGCTTAACATTGATTCATTTATTTATCTGACCTAGCACTGATCTCACATCCTGAAGATTTACTGCGCAGTTGAACGGGGTGGAGGAGAATTCAGAGCACTCTGGTGAGAACTCATAATAATGCTGAAACCTGAGGCCAGATCTAATTCCCATGTAAATCCTGCTTGGTCTCAACGTTGTTTTTGTGCTGGGGAAGATGTGATTTTGTTTGGGTTATATCTGAACTACACTGTATCGTCTGTATCAGGATTAACTTCATCTACAAGAAAGCATTAATTCTTAGAGGTATGGAAGTTTAGAGCTGGAAAAGATACCTGGTTTAAGTTCTGATTTTACAAATAGGAAACTAAGGGAGTCACTCAAGGTCACACAGCCCATTAATATCTCTCCCCAGATAACACAACAGCTTTTAGTACATTGGGAGATTACCTTTAACCAGACATAAAAACATCAGTTCTGAAAAAGCTGAGATTTCTCTGGCTACAGTCCTGATTTGCAGTGTCTTTAATGCCTGCCTTGTCTTGAACAATCCCAAATACAACAATAAACTTTCTGCAATCTTTCAGCCATGCATTAGAGTAGGTACATTTGTGGCAACTGAAAATCTCAAAGGATATAGCTACAGGACTCATCTTGTGATAGTGTAAATAGCATGATATAATTTTTAAAAATACTCTGTTTAGCTGCAAACATGGCATACAAGCCGTCAGAGTATGTTGTGGGAGATATATGCTCCTAATGTGAATTTATAAGTGAATAGTTAAGGAGTTGCCAGAAAAGGCAATGACATATGTTTATATTCCTCCTCTGAAATCTTCTGTTTTTTTCTCATGCTCATAATAAATTGGAGTGCAGTAGAATTCAGTGGATACCTCTGCTTCACTTGTTTTATATTAAACAGCTATTTATAGATAGCTTTTTATCTACCTGACACTCATTTTTCCTACATGAAATTTTTTCCCTACAAGAATTTAGGCTGAAATAAGGGGAGTTTATTTTCCAGAATAACAGAATTTTATAGAAAGAATGCATGTTAAAGACTACCTCTACTTCTCTATTTACTATTGGGAAGCTAAGTAACATAGACATAAGAACACTTATACAGGAGGTAGAACTGGGATTAGGTTTTCTAGAGTTAACATAGTCTCCTTCTACCATAACAATGTCTTATTTGTTTTTTTAAGTTTATTTATTTTGAGAGAGACAGAAAGACTACAAATGGGGGAGGGGCAGAGAGAGAGAGAGAGAGGGAGAATCCCAATCAGGCTCCCTGCTGTCAGCACAGAACCAGGCATGGGGCTCTGGGCTCATGAGATCATGACCTGAGCTGAAATCAAGAGTTGGACACTTAACAGACAGACTGAGCCACCCAGGTACCTCAATGTCTTCCTTATTGGTGTCTTCCTAGATGAAACAGTGATTTCATAAGTGAGAATTAAAACAAAAAAACAAACAAACAAACAAAGAAAAACTTTAAGACAAGTTCTACTGACTTGGGCAAAAGGAATTTTGTTCTTGACACAGCTAATAAGTTCACATTCAGATATGACCTATAGACATGTTTTCAAAACTGAAAACCTATCTCATTACTCCTATAAAAGGAAAAATAAATAATTTATACCAATTTGGTATTAGGATAAGATTTTGTAAATATACTTCCCCCCAAAATGGGCAAGTATAGAACCATCAGCATGAGACAGTTTCACTAAGAGTATTACATTTAGACTGGGACTTGCCAGTTGGGCTTGGATGCTAAATGTACATGGAAAAACCTTTCAATATGGATTATGGTTGGGATTTAGGAGTCATCTTGCCTTACCTTAATTTAATAGATGAACAATGAATGCTATGAGAGTTGTGGCTTGTCCAAGAACAAAAGCCATATTAGTGGTTTGGCAGTAAAGCTCATTGATTCAACCTTCTGACCTCCACTTAGTTGTCTGCCCATGTACTATACACTTCCCATGACCAAATATTCCAAGATTCTCAAAAGTATGATCTACTTGAACATGGTCTTGACATAGACATTTTCCTCCTGAACCAAAAGAGCTGTGGTATAGCCATGGTGCTCAAAGGAAGTTTGAAACTTGAAATGTATGGGTGCCTCATTCAAGTTCCAGACCACAGTCCTTTATATACAGTCAGCCTGCCTTCACCCAAACTTTTAAATATATTGAATGTGTTTAATTGCTGTTTAGAGTTAGTCAGATTCCTCCATGGAGTATGTAAATCCCGGCAGGTATCTGGAGCAAACTACAATCTTTGCCTAATCTAAGCTTTCATTTAAAGTTTTTCTATAAAATATGAATTTGTGAATGGGAGTTGATGGCGAGAGGCTGGGGAGTTACAGGATATTGAATGAGCTGTCACATTACCATAACCTGATTTAGATCCCCAGAAGGCAATTGTGCCTGGAATTTTCTGAGCTGAAATGCTGATGGGAGAGTTATACGTAAAGAGGTTATGACAGACTCAGCCTCAGGAGTGACTGTAAGGGCAACGAATTGTGACTGGAGGTGAAATTCATGGGTATGTAAAAGAATGCTTTCAGGGAAGGACATTACTGGGGCAAAGAAGGAAAGTTAAATTTGGAATTTTAAGGGCATAGAAAATTTCAGGATCAGAACAACTTGTAGCAGGTGCATTGAATCATAAATCATGAATTAAAAAAATACCGCCACACATCAGTCATCGCAGTAGAGTAGCTGAAGCATTGATTAACTGATACCGTTTTAGAACTTTTTAATAGCAAAATCTTAAATTTCCAATTCTGTGGGCAATCTTTGTCCTACACTTCACATCTCCAAGCTAAGGGGTGGGCTGACCACTAGTTAGTAGCAGATTTCTTGTAATTGAACGAAGGCAGCAGTTCAGAAAACTCCTTTGTTAATAGGAAAATGCTTGCAGTGAATTTTGTAATCTCCCCAACTCTAATTCTATGCTATGGTCTTGAGAAGTACAATGACAAATGCTTACTCCCCAAGAGGGTCACTAATTCTGCTTGCAGAGCAAGGCCTGGGCTCAGTGCTGACTCACTGTGTCATCTTGAGGGGACAAATGACATCCTGAGAAGCAGAGACTTCACTGAGTCTGAGGTCTCATACATACTGAGGCATGGAGTGAAAAGCTAACATTCGTGGAGGGCTTACTCTATGCCAAGCACTTTTCTAAGAACTTTTACATGTATTAACTAATTTAGGTCTCAGGATTCCTCCCTACAGTGTGGACTAGTATCAGCCTCCACTTCGAAATAAAGGAAGTTTGAGATGACTTGTCCAGGCTGCACAGATAGGATGTGGTGAATGTGGAGTTTGAACTCAAGTAGTTTTATTGCATAGCTCCTGCATCTAGTACTGCCAGGTGTCCTGAAACCTTTCCCCTACATCCAGTTCCTATTTTCTGATAGGGCATCTTTGCCCCTTCCTTCAGGCAAGGGGATCATGGTTCAAACTATATTTGTCTTATTCTCCCATATTTATGTCATGTCCTGGAAATAATGATTCCACTGCAGATATTTCCTTATTAAGTAATTTTTTTTGAGCTGCTGCTTCAGAAAGCTCAATTTACAAAAGATCTATCATTAACTAGTGGTCAATCTTTTCCCCTTAGATTGGACCACAGATTGATCATGGAAATAGAGGGAGATTTATGCTTTTGCTCCTAAAAGGCTCCACAATGGTACTGTTCCATTAATACCTCAGCTACTTAACTCCATGTGGCTATGTTTTTTTTGCTCGTGATTTATGACACAATGTACCTCTACATAAGATTTTGCTCCTGAAATCACCAATGCTCTTAAAATTTCAAGGTTAACTCTTTACTTTTGGTCCAGAATTATTTCATTGTTATCAACTCTATGTTAAAAGAAACTGTTGGATATGAAAATAAAGACTAGGTACACCTGGGTGGCTCAGTTGGTTAGGCCTCTGACTCTTGGTTTTGACTCAGGTCATGATCTCATGGTTTGTGAGTTTGAGCCCCACATTGGGCTCTGTGCTGACAGTGTGGAGCCTTCTTGAGATTCTTCCTCCCTGTTTATCTCTGCTCCTCTCTTGCTCATGCTCTTGTTCTCTCAAAATAAATAAACTTAAAAAATAAAAATAAAGACTAAAAATTACCAAAAAAAGGGAGTAAAAATCCCAGGCCATATTAAAGGTATACATGTCCTAACTGTTCATTCTAAACCACATAAAGGATGCCACCAACAGTTGCTTTTGAACTGTCTTTTGTTGGCAGCCAGAACCAGAGTTAGTCCATGGTTTTCTGTGGTGACTAGTCTAAAACATAACTGCATACAACTATATTATTGAGTAGGCCATTTTGATTAGATTTTATTCATTCACTTTTATTTATTGATTCAATACATTTACTGAATTCCTAGTATGACCAGTGCAGGAAAGTCCCTGTGTGAAGAGTTTATAGTCTACTATGACTATAGTACTGTGTAATAATTGGACAAGATTACAAACAAGGAATTATTTCAACAGTTTTCATCAATGAATTATGTAGTTGGAAAAAAATCAAAAGTGTGTGAATTACTCAACTTGAGAACAATTGTATCCCAACAGCTCATTTATAAGTTAGCTATATGGAGACCAAAACATATTTTCTTCCAGGTTGGATCACAGAAATTGTAACTGAATGACATTTTCCCACTTCATTTAAATGCTGGTAGCAGTGAAGAAGAGCATGGTAAGAAAACAGAAAGGAGGAGGGTAAAAAAGAGAGTAAAAGTGAAGGCAGTGTGAAATGGTGACTAACATGATCTGACCCTGACCCTGGGCAAGTTCCTTTATGTCTATGAGCCTCAGTTTCCTTACCTGTAAAAGAAATAATATCACCTAACTCTCAAGAGCATGCAGCATCTGGCAAACTGGCCAGCACCTCCTTTCTCGGGTATCTACAAACCCTCCACTTTCTCGTGCCCTAATTTCCAGACCTCTAAACTTCTCCATCAATATTAGCCAAAATTAGCACATTCTCTCAAATTATCTTTCACCAAAATTACCTGCCTTTTCTTTCCAGCTGTTCAAAACTCTGATTAACTGAGGATTGTTGATCTCAGCTGGGTGTTAGGAGGAAAACAATGAAATCACACAAATTCATGAAAGGCTTGACGGTCTCTGAAATCTCCTCAAGTTAGTTGCATTAAAAAAAAAAAAAACTGCTTATTATCCAGGAAGCATGTCTCAGTGATGCGATTTCAGTCAGCATGCCAAAGTGAAGTCAAAACTTCAGGCACAGTAGGGGAAAGATATTTTTGGGCTGGTGGAGGTCAGCTCATTCTGCGCACCTGTCCCTGGTCAGCTCCATGCTGCATTTCCTTTTTCACAGTATCTTTCCTTTCTTTACTTCTGAACCTCCAATTTCTCTAAAGCTTTTTTGCCTGCCCAGAATGGCTTTTTGGCAGTAGCACCAGGGGTTCCAGAGGTGAGGAGACAAAGGGAGGAAGGGGCATTTGCACATGCTGTTCATATTCCTGAGTCATTTATAGGTAAGGGTTGTCTCTACTAGCATTTCAGATGCTCTTTACAAGGCTGTGATAATAGCTGTGGGATTGTTTAGATGTGAGTTTGGATCAAAATGTTCATTGGCAGTGAAAGTATAAATTAATAGAAACTCTAAAGATGCTTCAGTGGCCTTACAGACAAGTTTTGTAAGCAAGATTGACTTACAAATATTTTTAACAAACTGCAAACATTTCATGTTTGAATCGGTATGGATCTTGGAGATTTATTTTGTCCTGGTCCCTCATTTTAAATACAAGGAAACCAAATCCTAGAAAGGTAAACATGAATGGCCTCTGTAATTGCTCTTGTTCTCATTTCCTTTGGCTCTTCCACTGAGCTGCGAGAACAGACGTGGCCTGTCAGTGGTGAAGTCTGTCCATATTACTAACTTGAAAGCAGGTTCCTCCCAGACGTGAGGCTTTAAAAAGAAGCTGCTGAGTAAAGGAAAGTAGAGGGCTAATTATGTGGCAACTTCTCTGAAGGGTGAGGCTAGGAATCAGGAAGGGAAACTTCCATATTTGCATGCTCAGAACTGCTAACAAAAGGCCATCTTGATAACATGACTCCTTGCTCACATTAGCAGCGGTGGAAAGATGTAGAAATGATACTAGCGGGATTGTTCGAGGAGCTGGCCTCATTGTATACAGGACTATTATGTAACACCACAACCCCGATGTTTCTTCTTCATACGATAATTAAGGAAAAATTACAGTTTGTCAAAAAGGCTAAAAATACCTCACTTAGTGGATGGAAGTATCAAATAAGGTAATCTATGTAAAATATTTTATAAACCAGAAGTGTACACAAATGCACGATGTTCTCACTCTGCCAACCACTTTATACGTGACATTTTTACTCCATCTTTCCTCCTTCAGAATTGATTAAGTTTTCCTTCAGGCTGGCATAATTCTCATGATGTCAGTCCATGAGTAGAGGTGCAGTTTTTTATGGTTAGGACTTAAATGCATTGCCAGGGGGAGTATGGAGGGTCAGAATCAAAGCTCGGTAGATTTCTAGTTATCACTGCTCTTTCACATTCCTCTGAAAAGTGCAGGTCAGTGGGCAAATGCTCTAGTGCCTGCTGGGGATATCTGACCCTGAAAATAGTGAAAAAATTAAATTAAGATTTTTTATTGTGCCCCCAGCAAAAACAGTTACCGAACCAGTCAAATGTTAGTGTGACTGAAGCCTTTGGTCATAATTGTGATTCTAGGCAAGTTCTTAGAAAATGTGCCTTCCTCTTAATAAAATGTTTTAATTATATTATATAATTTTTGATCTTCCATGGAAAATACCATCATTTATTCTGGTGAATCCTTGAATTTCCACTTCTCTGTAGCTCGGCGTTTTAACTTAATCATTGCAAAGAAATTCAAGAACAAATAATTTTCATTGCTTTGTCCTTCACCAAGTCAGTATTTGACCTGTGCTATCCATATTTCATATATAAACAATGATAATTTCTCCATCATTTAAAAGGTATATGTTAGTGTCAGGCGTTGTGCGGCGTAAAGATAGGAGTTAGAGTCAAAAATAATTTTTGCAGTTTAAGGCTTTATTGGGAACTAAGGTTCCGGGCGAGATTCCGTGACTCAAGGAGAGAGTCAGAGAAGTAGCGCCCAGATATGGTGGGGTAGGGTTTTTAAGCTGTAGCAGTTCTGGGTTTAGGCTCAGGTTTAGGCTCAGGTGGGTCTTTCTCTCCTGCCATGTTGTGCTGTTGCTCGGTAATTGGTTGACCTTCAGTTCCGTTCTGGAGAGCTGCTCAGGGCTCGCCATTGGGTTGTGCTGGCGCTTGGTGATTGGTTGCCCTTCAGTTTCTTCCGGCACGCTGACGAGAGGACCATCCCTTTCCAGGGACATCCTAACAGTATATAGATGTATAACTCAGTTATGGAAGCTATCCAAGAGTATATTCATTTTGAAATTACTCAGTTAAATAACAGAGTGTAATAACTTTATTTTCTAATGTATGTGTTTAAAAACAAATTACAACCATTATATTTGGCTTAAATACACTTCAGGGCTTTATATAAGTTATTCCTAACATCTCTATTGACCTGATGATGCATATTGCCGAAGACTATCATAAATATTTTTAATAACTCACACAACAGGAACCTTCTTGCAGGAAGGTAGGATTTGCCAGTCTGACATAATTGTGGATGGGCAGAAAAAAGTATATAAGATCACAGAGGAGGAAGCAGATTCCGCGGTCCAGAATCCAGGCAAAGACAAGGCAAGGGTGAAGAGTGTACAACAGCCAGGGATTGGGAACATCCAAAGGGTCAGATAGATATCAGATCTAAGAAATCAGCTGTCAGAGAAGAAAAAATAGCCCAGGACCCCTGTGATCACACAACACCAACCACTTGATATCATTGGAGTTGTTTTTAACCCAACATGGGCTACTTTGCAAATTTAATTAATGCTTTAGAGCCTCTCCAAAAACATGTACCCTTTCTTTAAATGAGAACATGGTTCATTGCTGGTAATCCTCTAGGTGTTCGTAGACTCCAACATGAAAACTATTCTCATTTGATGCAAAGCCTTTTTTAGTTAGGAGATGTACATTTTACTGGACGGTCATGGTTGAAGGTTACTTATCATATACTGCATCTACCTGATTTTTAAGATAAATGAGGCCAATTTTAAGTTTCTGTTTGCCCTACTAATAAGGGGTTTTCATAACCCCCTGCTATTTTTTTTATCTATCTGAAAAACCCAAAACAATAACAAAACAAAGCACAATAAACCGGATAGGGAAAATGATTGATCGTTTTCTGAATTTGCCCAACTGCAAACTCTTCTTCATGTACTTCCATTACCAATTTGGAAAATGAATGTCAGGAACATAGTGGCATTTTTACATTTTTTTTAAATTTTTTAATGTTTATTTATTTTTGAGAGAGAGACAGAATGGGAGTCGGGGGGGGGTGGGGACCAGAGATACAGAATCCAAAGCAGGCTCCAGGCTCTGAGCTGTCAGCACAGAACCCGATGCAGGGCTCAAACCAATGGACTGCGAGATTATGACATGAGCTGAAGTCAGACACTTAACCGACTGAGCCACCTAGGTGACCCTAGACTATTTTATATGTGGTTTTACTGAACCTGCTAGGATGCTATTATAGAAACTTTCATATGCATTCAAAGCAGTAGAAAGCAGATCCTTCAGTCACATGAAGTGCACATGTTTCTCTACATTTGGGCTTCAAGGAGGTCATCAGCAAGCCTCACGTAAGTTGTGTTTTGTGAGCAGCGAGTGGCCAGCCCTGAACTGCAGGATGACTCTCAATATGGGGGTGATAGGGCCAATATTTTGGATCTACACTTTGGTCAGAGGTCAATTTTTGCAGATATCTGCTCAATACCCTGTTTTCATTTTCTTTGGGTATATATCCAAAAGTGGGATTGCTGGACATATGGTTGTTCCATTTTAATTTTTTGATGACCCACCATCCTGTTTTTCATAGTGGCTGTACCAGACTACATTCCCACCAACAGTGTCCAAGGGAACACTTTTCTCTATCTTTGCCAATATTTGTTATCTCTCATCCTTTTGATGATAGCCATTATAACTGGTGTGAGGTGATATCCCACTGTTATTTTGATTTGCATTTTCTTGATGAATAGTGATGTCCAGTACCTTTTCATGTACCTGTTGGCCATTTGTGTGTCTTTTTGGAAAAATGTACCTCAGCCCACATTTTAATTAGATTTTTTTTGCTATTGAGTTGTATGAGTTCTTTATATTTTTCAGAAATTAACCCATTATCAGATATATAATTTGCAATTTTTTTCCCTTTTCATACATTGCCTTTTCATTTTGTTGATTGTTTTACTGGGCAGAAGTATTTTAGTTGGATATAGTTCTACCTGTTGTTTATTTTGTTGACTCTTTTTTGATTTATTTTTTGAACCATTGGTTGTTTAGGAATGTGTTGCTTAGTTTCCACATATTAGTGAATTTTCCAGCTTCCCTTCTGTTATTGATTTTTAGTTTCATACCACTGTGGTTGGAAAATCATACTTGGTATGATTTCGATCTTCTTAAATTTTCTAGGCTTTTTTTTTTTTTTTTGGTGACCTATCATATGATTTAACCTGGAGAATGTTCCATGGGTGCTTGAGAAGTATGTGGGTATTTTGTTGCTGTTGGATGGAATATTCTGTATATGTCTGTTAGGTTAATTTTGTCTAAAGTATGGTTCAAGTCCAACAGTTCATTGCTGATTTTTTTGTCTAGATTTAGCCATTGTTGAAAGTGAGGTATGAAGTCCCCTACTGTTATATTTCTTTCTATTTTCCCCTTTATCTGTTAACATTTGTTTAATATATTTAAATGCTATAACATTGGGTAGAATGTTGTATATGTTATAAATTATATATGCATAATTTATAATATATTTATGATTGCCGACCCCCTTATAATTACATAATCACCTTTGTCTCTTGTTCCCCTTCTTGGCTGAAGTCTATTTTGTCTGATATAAATATAGCTACACCTGTCCTTGTTTAGTTTCTATCTACATGGGATGTATTTTTTCATACCTTCACTTTGAATCTGTGTGTCCTTAAAGCTGAAGTGAGTCTCATGTAGACAGCATATAGTTAATTATTGTTTTCTAATCTGTCCAATACCTATGTCTTTTGGTTGGAGAATTCAATCCATTTACCTTTAGAATAATTATTGATAGGTAATGACTTACTAATGGCAACTTGTTAATTGTTTTCTGGCTGTTTCATAGTTCCTTTGTTCCTTTCTTCTTCTTTCCTGCCTTCCTTTGTGAATTAATGATTTTCTGTATTGGCTTTGATTCCTTTCTATTTAAGCTCTTTTGCAAATCTGCTGCAGGATTTTGCTTTGTGATTACTATAAAGCTTATAGAAAACAACATATATCTTATATAGATTTTAGATATATAATGTAATATATATGCTGATATTTATGCTGATACCTTCAGTAATGTACAAAAACTCTTCCCTTTTAATCCCCTCTTATATTTTTGATGTCACAATTTAAATTTTTATATTGAATATTTGTTAAAAATTATTGTAGTTTTAGCTATTTTTATTACTTTCTTCCATTAATCTTTATGCTAGTTAAAATGCTAGTTAAATAGTTAACACATCACTATATTAAAGCATTAGTCTATTCAGAATCTGACTATATACTTATGTTTTCCAGTGAGTTATATATTTCCATATGTTTTAATGTCACTGATGAACATCTTTTCAATTCTGCTTAAAGAACTCCTTCCAGCATTTTTTGTAAGGAGTATTTAGTGGTATGAATTCCCTCATATTTTGTTTATTAGAAAGTCTTTATCTTATCTTTATTTCTAAAAGACAACTTTGCTGCGTGAAGTATTCTTGGTTGCTAGTTCTTTCTTTCAGCACTTTGAATATATCATCCTATTTTCTTCTGGCCTGCAAGGCCTCTGGTAAGAAATCTGCTGAGAGCCTTATGTGGCTTTCTTTTATGAGAGAAAATTTTTTCTCTTGATGTTTTTAAAATCCTCTCTTTTTCCTTGATTTAGGCAGTTTTATTTTGATATATCTGGGAGGAGGTTTTTTAGATTAAAATTTTGGGTTGTCCTATAAACTTCATGAACTTAGATGTTCAAGTCTCTCTCCAGGTTTGGGACATTCTCAGTCATTTTTCCTTTAAATAAGCTGTCTGCCTTTTTCTCCTTCTTTTCTCTTCTGGGACTCCAATGATGAATACATTATTTCTCTTAATAGTATCCTATAAGTCCTATATGCGTTCTTTATTCCTTTTCATTTGTTTTTCTTTTGCTCCTCAGATTAGATACTTTCAATTGATCTTCTCTAGCTCACCGATTCATTCTTCTTGGCCAAGTCTGCTATTGAAATTCTCTATTGAATTATTCAGTTCTGTCTTTGTATTCTTCAGTACCAAAATTTGTTTGGTTCTTTTTTGTGATTTCTGGTCTCTTTGTTGAATTTCTCATTTTGTTCTTGCATTGTTTTCCTGATATTCTTAAATTGTTTTTCTGTGTTCTCTTGTAAGCTAATTATTTTGAATTATTTGTTGAGAAATTCCTGGATCTCCATTTTTTGGAGGCCAGTTATAGGAAATTTACTGTATTTCTTCAGTGGAGTCATATTTCCTTGATACCCTAGCCTTGTGTAGGTGTCTTAACATTTGAAAGAGCATTAACCTCTTCCAGACCTTATGGACCGATTTTGGTAAGGGAAGACTTTCACCTGTGAGTGGGAGCATGCCGGAGTGTGTTGTGATCCCAGGTTCAATGGTGAAAGGTGCCAGGTGTATGGGAGGGGTGCCATCACATCTATGGGAGCATGATGTCCCTTTGGCTTGGACCACTGGGGTCCATAGCATTGACAACTGTTGGTCCTTGTTATATACTGTGGGGGGTCTATTGAGACACTCAGTGGCATCTGTAGGCCTAGCAACAAGGGATCAGGGCACAGAATGGTGGGAGCTAGAGCTGGTGATGAGCACACTAGGCTACAGGGGCTAAGAGTATTTGCATATTTAGTGGCAGGAGCCAGTTGCCGACATACATCTAGTGCTGTGGACCAGGGCAGGCAGCAAGGTTCAGGATCAACTGCAGGCTCACTGACAGTTGCAGGGCCCTGGCTGTTGACATGTTTTCCCATGGTTTCACAATCTCCCCCATAAGCATGTGCACTGCCATGGATTCTGGTGATGAGAATCAGGCCAAGACCATATAGTTGAGTAGCTGGAGGGACTAGCTACAGGCAAACATGGTGGTTCAGGCTAGTGATAGAAGACAGGGTCTTATCTTGCCCATAAGCATTTGCAGGGGCCCTGACCATTGGCTTTTCTTCCTGGTGCTGACCAATCTCCTGTTAGGTGTGTGCAATGTAGTGAAGGTGGGAGATGGACATGAGGCCAGCAGCATACAACTATACAGCCAAAGGGGCTAGCCCTGAGCCCATAAACAGCAGAGGGGATCAGCTGTAGGATCCAGTCTGGCATTTTGCATTTGTGAAACCACAGAGCCTGAGCTGGTTGCTGTTTCCAGGGCTCCAAGATGGTCAGGGGTAGGTAGGAGTGTGGGGTGGAGAGGAATTCCAGTGACAGGTGTCAGTGATTGCAGATATCTGTGAAGCAAAAGTTGGTGAAGTATGCAGTTATTCTCAGGTTTTTTTGTTCCATTGTGTTGCTAAAATTTCTTAAGTGGTCTCCAGAGCTCTTTCAGGCTGTTCATGGATAACTGTATAATTGTTAATATTTGTTGGGGAATGGAGGTTGGAGTCTCTTACATTGCATTTTGATGACACCAGTCTGCAACTCTTAAATGTTTCATAGCAAAACGACGTGTGTGTGTGTGTGTTTGTGTGTGTGTGTGTGTGAGAGAGAGAGCATGTGCAAATGTGATAAAATGTCAACAATTTTTAAATCTCAGTGAATGCTATTTTTCAACTCTGTAAGTTGAATTACTTCAGAATACTATTAGTTGAAATATTTCAACCACACTTTGAAATAGAAAGTAAAAAAAAAAAAAAGATGAGGCAGTATCTCTTTTAGGGAGCACTGGATTTCATCAGACACTGTATGCATTTGATTTTTTTCTTAAATATCTCACTCAGAAAGCGCGATCACTCCAGAATCTAAATCTAAGTCTGTCAAATCCCATAGCCCATGTTCTTTTCATTAATTTTTACTATCAAATAAATTGTCTGTTATGTTCCTTACTTAAAGATTCATGTGCCAAGTTCCAGTCTACTCAGAGCTAGGAAAACGTTTCTTTCTCCTGCTGAGTCACGGTAATTTTACCAGGTGATGCCTTATGTAAAACTTTTCCTTTGGGACCACAGTCCCAAGTACAGCTCTCAGATCAGACCCACTCAGTGGAAGTCCTGCTCTATTTCTTCCTTTCTTTTTTTTTTTTTTTTCCGCATTTATTTATTTTTGAGAGACAGAGAGAACAAGCATGAGCAGGGGAGGGGCAGAGAGAGAGGGAGATACAGAGTCTGAAGCAGGCTTCCTGCTCTGAGCTGTCAGTACAGAGCCCCATGTGGGGCTTGAACCCACAAACCCTGGGATCATTACCTAAACCAAAGTCAGATGCTTAACTGACTGAGCCACCCAGACGCCCCAATCCTGCTCTCTTTGAAATAATGTAAATTACTGAATCCCTTTAAACTCTACTTTCCACATCTGGATTGAATGAGACAATGTATGTAGAGCATTTAATAGATATAAATAACCTAATATTTTAATAACATTTTGTGAATAATTAGTTTATATGCTTTATATCACTGTTAATTTATCCATACTTTCTGGTGAACAATTTTTTTTTCTTTTCAAAATAATCACTAACAGTATTGGTCAGGACAGTCTAAGTTATGTGGTAACAAAACCCCTCAAATTTCCATGGCTTGGCAGAATAAACAAAACCCTGAGCAGATTGGCAAGAACTTTGATCCATTCAGATATTCTGTCCAATGTCCAGAGGAGGTTGTCTCCACCTCTTATTCTTGGGAACACACAGCCTCTTCAGCTGAAGTGGCAGGGAAGAGAGAACCTGGAGAATCACATGTAGAATTCTCATTGCCTCTGCTAGAAAGTGATACATGCCACTTTCCCTCACATTTCTTTGGTCTACACTATACAGTGGGATTGAGAAGAGCATCTTCCACAGGTCTAGGAAGAGACAACTGATATGGTGACAGTTGTAACCTCTCCTCAGAGCCCCTTGCATTACTTATTGCCCATTTCCTTTATCTTAATTTAATGTATCTTTTTTTGTTTGTGTATGTGTCTGTGTTTGTAAATTGTTTCAAGACAAATATTTTTTCATAAAAAGAGTCTGTGGAAAATGACTTCCTGAGATTTTTCCTAGGAAAATTGGATTTGTTTATCATTTTGCTATTTCTACTTCATAATATTGTGTTATTTGAGGATATTTTTTTGTCACTTTGAGAATTTACATCTATTGTGCTTTGTTAGTTTCAGGGCACTTATGCCTAGAGAATTTAGTCATCTTCCAGAACTATTCCACCAAAAACCCATCCTCAAATTACTTATAGTCATTGGTACTGTTTACATTCTTCCTGAATGTTAATACTTTCTGGATGTAACACTTAATGGAAGATTAATCTACAAAGAGCAATGGTGATAATGCACTCTCTCTTAAAACTAACATTATCTTAAAAATTGTATGTTTTTCAAAATCCAACCTATTTTAATTATGGCTAGGCACCATGAAAAACAAACCAGCACAAAGCCTTCAAAAAGAGCTGGTTGTAAAACATGCATTTGAATAATGCCAACAACAACAAATAGGAAATCCTCACTAGTTTATGATTTTGAAAATGGAAATAATGTGGCTCAGTTTGAAAAGGGATTCAGAATGTGAAATGCTTAATCTTTTATTTTTTATTTTAAGAATTTTTCTGTAAACATGATGACTCTCAGCCTGTCTTATTATTTTTGCTTCCATGTGGTCAGAAACAAAAGAGGAATCTTATTTCTTAGGGTATCTTGAAATTTCAGTTTCAGATCCTACTGAGTAACAGACATGGTAGAAACAAATGAAAACAAAGGGCTTATTACTGTGAATTTTTTAAAAACTATTTTCTTTTAGATATAATTTAAATATATAATTCAAATATATATAATTTAAATATAATTCAATTTGAATTTGGGTACTCAGGAGGTCATAATTATTCCAAGGCATTGGGTACTGGAAAAATGGGAATGCTACCGTCACCTCTAGGTGTTAGAATTGCTGCCCACTTTTCCTGTTCCAGAGAGGGGACTATGTAAAGAAAACAGAATCCTTCTGGAGATGTCAGGAATAGTGTGCAATGATATTAGACACTCAAACTATCATGCCAAAAAATATAGTCTATTTACAAATCTGTTGATTCTGCTTCCAAAGTTCCTCTTGAATTGCTCCTGTTCTACTGTCATCAGCCAAGTTCAAGTCACCATCTTGTTTTGCTCATACTGCTGGGCCCTCATGGAAGCCTGATGATCTATTCTAGAAGTTGCCTTGGTGTAGTCTCCATTCTGAGGTCTGAGAGATAGTGTAGAAATGGATTGATGATGCTCCTCCACCACTTTTCTCTTCCTGGACACATTTCGGTGGCTATCTACTGCCCATAAGATGAAGTCTCAATTTCTAACTCAAGTCTGGGAGGCTTGTCCTGATGGTCCACTTATCTCTCTCTTGAGGTTCCTTTGTTGCCACTTGCCCCCTTGTTTTCTTCATCTCAGCTGTGTCTCTCCTCTGCCACATAGCAGGACCCTTCTATTTGGGTTGAAGTCCATCATGGGGGAATAAAGGACAGGAAAGAGGAGGATGAAAGTAAAAACTTAAATAACTATTTGAATAAAGACTGAGTTAGTGGGCCACACACAGTAAAAACTAGAATTAACAAAAATATTCTTCCTCAATCTACACATGTTGCTACAGATCTTCCCTATTCATCTATTATGGTCTGACTGGATAAATCACTTCATCCAGTGTCTATAATCTGGACAGTTTCTGTTCAGAAACACGGCATCTTTATGGAGAGGAACCTTAGTGACTGAAGGGAAAACTTTTGACTAGGTACCTATGTGTGATGTGTTGCTCTAAATTCATGACCTGGTTTCATAAATCTTCCTGTTTGTAGGCACAAGTCTACATTTTTAGTTTCAGGTGGAACCCTCTATATCCTTTTCATTATTTTTAATGCATGCTTTTGCGGGCTAGTGGATATAAGCTCCAAACTGAATTGATTAGTCACTAAACAATTAAATCTTGTCTCTTTAAAAAATGACTATAAACAAGGGTAGGTCAGCATTTTTATTCAGGAACAGGACAATGATATGATTCATTGGTTGGATGTAGAAACTTTGGGACTTGTCTTGAAAGTGCATTTGCATGGCAAGCACACCATTTCTTGTATAGATTTTATGTTTATTTGTGGTAACTCTGCAGGATGCTGAAGGAGATTATAGGGAAACTAAAGCCACAGCCCTCCCAGCCATTGTTACATTTAGCAAAATGGTTAGACATTTCCCCTCTGCACATGCCCTAATATAACAATCACTTGTTTTATCACTTAATTGTACAACATCATGTTTTATTTTCTGAGCCCTGCTTGTCTCAGATCCCTGTGCATGCAACTCCAGGGAGAAACTGTCTTACTCCTGCCTCTTTCTTAGTGTCTGCTACCATATCTTGTATCTAGCTGAATTTCAATAAATGTTTTATGAATAAATTAATGGTGACCTTGTATACGTGTCTGTTTAGCAATAGGAACTGGCTAGTCTTTATGTACCAGACTGAGAATATCATAACCAAATAGAGTGTCCAAAGGGGAATTTAAGTAATAGTTTGTTTCTTGGTTATCTCATTTTTGGAATTTCATTTTAGGCTTAAGGCCTTCTTACAGAGATTGTAGGGTTGGTTTCAAATAATCTTAACAGTTGAGAGTTGGAGGTATGTTAGATAATTAGTGAAGTGTACAGATTTAGAAATGGAGTACCCAAGAGACAGCCTTCATTCCAACTCTCAGAGCTCACTGTTGTCCAGGATATGAAGAACCTGGATCTTTCACTTCCATTCTGGTGTTTTTTTGCATTCTGTGAGAAATTAAAGTTAACATAGCTGAGAGCTGATCACCCTGACTTTAGTCCTGGCCTCCACTATGGCTTTTAACTAGACATTTCTAAAACTATAATTTCAAATTTGCTTATATTTTAAAAGTGTATTAAAACCCTAGCCATATAACAAAGCCTCTGGAGTGGTGGGGACTATTAATATAAGGGTGTGAATTCAAAGGACAGCATTCTAATACTTTATGTGAAACAGCCGATAGGGCCAATCTGCTTCTAAACTATAGGAATTAGGAAAATAATATATCTGAAGAAAATACCTCAGCTTTAAAAATTAATTCTATTTTCCATTATAAAAAGGATGTTATGTATGTAGTATATTTGGCAATTAACTTTGTAATTTCTCTCTTTCTTTCTTTCTTTTTTTTTTTTTACTTATTTCAAAAGCACAACCCTTTACTAAACAGTTTTTACAGGGGTTTCTGGCCTCAGCCTTGACATTCTCCACAAGAATAGACACTTATTTTCTCTATGATAGTTGGTAGACAAAGACACTCCTCCTGTGAAAGGTATCTTTCTTTAGTTCTTAAATTATTTTGGTTATTTTAGTGTGGCAATTATTGGCAAATATGAGGCACATTTAGAACTGATAATTTCTTCCTCTTTAATTTCATCAAGTTTTATTATAGAAAAATGTGGAAATTACCTGAAATAATAGATCAGTACATTGATTCGATAACATTTGGCAACCTTAAAACTAAAATTAAAAAAAATTCTCAGCATGTGCATTTTGCTTTTTACAGATTTGCTTTGCCTAATCTTAGGCTGATTTTAGGTTCCATATTTCCTATAGGTTTTTGCTACTCTATTTAGAGTTCCAAGTTTTAACCTCCCTGCAGGAAATCCACTAGAATTCTTTCTGGGAACATTGTGGAAGGGGGTAAACATTGGCTTTTGTTTCTTCTTTTCTGGGTTTAGTGATTTTTTTTTTTTTTTTTTTTTGCCTGTTGTCACCTCTATGGTGACACTCAAGTTCTGGGCTAAATTTTCATTATTATTCAAAAAGGATTTTTTTAATTGATAAAAGCCTAACTTGCCCTCCACAAAATGAGTTTTGCTAATTAAAAGGCTCTGATTCTTAGTCAGTGTTAACACCTGTCGAATACCAAACATCTTAGTGTTAATCCAGGTGGTGGCATATCAGTTGATTGCAGAAATATTTCATGAGGCACAAAGAAGAAGGCAAAAATTAATTACTACTTATTGAGTTTGGTTAATAATTACTCTAGTTTCCATCAGCTTAAAACTAGAATTATTTTCAATGTCAAACTTTCCAGAAAAGAGTGTCAGTGATTTGGGGGTAATGATTTTGTAAGAGAAAGTAAGAGGATATTTAGTTTCCACATCCATCATTTCTACCCACATTTAAAATGGTGAATATTACTTATTAAAAGCACCAACCTTTATCTTTTCTGAGAGATATCATACAGAGGAATAGCAAAAGAACAGTATTCAGAGTTATAGCAAAAAAGTGGCACCAGAAACCTGATAATATTTTCTATGTCATCACTCTGACATCTTTATGGACATTTCATTCACATATTTGTGTTTATTTTATTTGTCCTATTTATTTATAATATATATATATATATATATATATATATATATATTTATTTATTTGGCAAATATAAATTTGCAAGGGATTTGCTTAAGAATTATTTCAGCATATAATAAAAAATGAAGAAATATGGCATGTGTTTAAGCTTAAAATTTATTAAGGAAGAAAAGTCTATGCTTGTTATTATATTGGGTAAAACCCATCCAGTACTTATGACAACAACTAATTATTAGGCATAACTGCTGAGATGGTTTTAAAATACATATGGAAATTCTTTGAACACCTCCTTTAAAAAGAGGGAGCCTAATTCCTCTCTCTTAATGAGGGCTAGTGACTGGCTTCTAATGATTAGAACATTGTGAAAATGATGCTGGGTGACCCATGGGCTTCTGCTCTCCTGCTCTCTTCCACATACCAGGGAAGCCCTGAGCTGACATGGTAGAAGTTTTACTCCCTTGAAAAGGCCACGAATGAGAGAAATCCCACAGAAAGACACATAGAAATAGAAGGAGATGCTTGAGAAACAAGCCCCCATAGTTTGGGTCATTCCAGCCCTGGCACCAGACAGATGACAGAAGAATCCAGGTGACATCCCAGCCAGAGCCCTCACCTGACTATATTGTCATGAGGGCACCTGAATCAGAATTGAGCAGCCAAGCCACTGCTAAAGTTCTGACCTCTGGAAACTGAGAGGTAGTAAATGATGACTGTTTTTTATTTTTAAAGTTTATTTATGTATTTTGAAAGAGAAAGAGGGAATGGACAGAAAGAGAGAGAGAATGGGAGAGAAAGAATCCCAAGCAGGCTCCGCACTGTCAGTGCAGAGCCTAAAAGGGGGCTCGAACTCATGAACCACGAGATCATGACCTGAACCAATATGAAGAATCAGAAGCTTAACCAACTGAGCCACCCAGGCGCTCCATGATTGTGGTTTTAAGCAACCAAGTTTTGGATGGTTTGTTAAGCAGTTTTGACACCTGGAACAACTACCACTACTGAATTGTAGAGGGTTTTAAAGGCCAAGTCATAAATGCTCATGCCAAGCAAAGGTTAAATCATCAGGAAAATGCCTTTTAAAACCAATAGATTTTTAAATGACCCATTTTCCAGGGCTGGAGAGTAATTTGAAATGTGTCTAGTAGGGCTTCTTTAAAGCTTCTGTCAACAGGTCTTGGCTGGGTCTGTGTCAACCCTAGGCTGATTTAATTTCAGTAAACTGCAGCAACTTACCTGCTATTTTGGGTCCTGACCAACACTTTTCTCTTGATTAGTGGTTCTGTGTGTGTCTCTTGGGTGTGTCTGTGTGTTTTGCATATTTTCTCATTTTATGTGAAAGAATAAATAATAGTATTGTGGTGGTTTTATGTACAAAGTGCCAAGTTACTAGGAAGAAAATATTGTTTATCAACTGAGCTTTAAAATAGATGTTGGAGAACTCTGAGGAAAAGAATGAATAAAACCAAGAGGAAAAAAAAACCTCACCATTTTTCCCCTTTATCCACATGAATTTTAAACTAAGTTAAAAATAACATTAAGTGGTCTAAAGACCTAACTGAAACTTTGAAATAAATTTGTGGGATTGTCACAATTACTTATATAATTACAGTATAAGGTAAGATTGTAATAATTTAAAAAATCTGACAATTATCACCAAATCTTATTTTATTAATGGCAGGGTAGTATGTGTTATGCTACTTAATTTACTCTAAATTGAAAACATAATTCTATACCCAAAAGATAAAATTATTTATAGTATGAGTAAAGATTATTCTATTACCTGAGTTGTATGGGAATTCACTTATAGTTTTTATGCCCTCTGGGAAAAGACATACAGAGCATGATAGAAGAATTCTTTCCTGGTCCAAACCTCCTTTTGTCATCAGGGAATACATGTGTTCAGGCATTGAAGAGAAAGAGAATCTAATCCCGTTGCTGTCCTTAGTTCATGTGAGCAAGAAAATGTACTATGTTAGAGACTATTAAAAGTTAAATATGTTGAATATATTGCTCAAGAAATTACTTCCTAGAGAGTCAAAAAATTATCAATTTTAGATATAAATGTTAATACATTTATTGTAAATCATGTATTTCATAAACATATGGCAGGTTCTTCATAGAACTATAGATATACAATAAATATTTGCCATGGTTGATGATGCTGCCTTAGCAATGGGGATAAGTGAAAGTCACCTCCACAAAAAGCGTGCACGTCCAATGTCGTTGCCAGGTTCTTATGGGATTTCATCCTGAGCTACCTTGCTCTCCATTGCCCTCATTCTGGATGGAGCAGAATTCACATTCCCAATTTTAGTAATGATAAAGCAGAAGTATTTCATGTTGGTCTACAATTTAAATTATAATAATTTTAAAATCAAATATTGGTATATTTTAATGGAGAGTGATAGGTGATCAATAATTGGGTTGAAAGAATATTGCCCTCATTAATCAAAGTGAAAATGCAGAGGTTTGTGATACATTTATATGAAGACTTTTCAAGGTATGAAAGATAATCTTACATTTGTTTCAGAAAAAGTGTTGTTTTAGGCATTGTGCTGGATGAATTTAAAGATGCTTTCAACACAGAACTTCCAAATATTTTGAGGTGGTAAGATTTGCACAGAAAGAGGCTCAGAGAAAATGCTTTGGGCATTTCTATTAATAATAGCTAATATTTATTGACCTGCATGCTGAACACTCACCTGACAACTTTAAGCTTTATTATTTCTTTTGACCTTTACAAAATCCCTAAAGTTTTCATTATGATCTCCATTTTCTAGATGCGGATGCTGAGGTACTGGGAAATGATTTGCTAACTGCCATAGAATTACCTGGGAATCCAAGATTCAAACATAGGCAGTTTGGCCTCAGACATTGTAATTATTGTATATTTCAACCATGGAATAGAGCAGTTTCTTCTGGATGCAGTGGTGGTAGGGTAAGGAGGGGGAGGTGATTGTAACTAAAATAAAACACAAAGAGAGGCTTTCCTCTAGGTAATTTTCAGTCTTTCTTTTATACAGAGTAGGGGAAATTCATCCTGCTTCTTCCTTGGAATTACAGATCCTGAGTATGAAGACATCTTTTATAATCCCAATTTAGCAATGGCCTCAAGCTGTTCCTAACTTCAGAATGTTGCATGATTGACTCAAACTGACAGTGATGAACATATTTTGGCTGACACTCTACCAAAATTTGGGTTTATTTATCTCATTAATATTTTTCTTTAGGCAAAATATATTTGTAATGCCCTTTCTATTTATAAAATGGAAATGTTTCTTTTCTTGAGTCAGATGACCTTCTGTGACAGGCAACTGAGAAGCAGAAGGCAGATGGTTTAGGTGCCCCCTTACCACAGTTTTTAAAATGCAATCTCTTTGTAAAAGGATGTAAGTCTGATTCAGGGTAGCAGTCCCTGTACATCATTTTGGTGTATTTTTTTTAATGTGTTTTGAGCAGAAGCTGCATTCCTAAAGCAGGATTCCTGCCATGCACACCACAGTTCTGAACACAAGTCCTGATAGAAGGGATGTTATTAAGCTGCCATACTGGGTTTCTTTCCACTGATAAGGCTTCTCAAGGTGTGAGATTAAAGCTCCATTCCAGACCTGAAACAAAGATTTGGGCTCCTGATGCTGTAGCTATTTTCTTCTTCTTCTTCTTCTTCTTCTTCTTCTTCTTCTTCTTCTTCTTCTTCTTCTTCTTCTCCTTCTTCTCCTTCTCCTTCTTTTTTTTTTTTATAAATCCCTGCATGTGCTGCATTATTGAGAAGCTTGTAAATAAGCCATATTTATGATATATCCCTTCCATAAAGAAGATTCAAATACACTGAAAATCCAAAAGTGAGCCCTGAATTGATTTTTTAAAATGTATGTATATATTCATACATTTGAGTATTCTCAAAGCAGAATTGTTACTTAGCAACAGGTGCGGGCTTCTGCATCTTGGTTTGAACATGTCCAAGTGTGAGGAAAAAGTTGGGGGAGATTAGGTTTAAAAAAAATAATTATTCTTGAAAAGGAAAATCCCTAAAGAAGAAATTATTTGATAGGTTCTTATGAAAAGTTTTGTTGTCCAGATGTCTCATACAAAAAATGCCAAATGTATCTCAATTACCTAGGTAAGTTAGCCAGAGGCGTTTTGTTGATCTGAAATCATTACTTCAACTTCAAATTGTTACAGAGAAATCTTGATTAACAAGACTTAGAGTACTGCTTTTTCTTAGGAACTTCTTTCCCAATCCACAGCACTGTTAGATGTCTTGTTGCTTATTGTAGTCTTGAAACTCCAGTCCAGTAATTATCATCCTTGGAGATGATGTATTATATAATGCTATATTATATGAGGATCCACTGTATACTTAAAAGGTATGGGTCACATCTTCTGGGGCTTCCTAAGACAACCCAACAGGGGGATGATGAACATTCTCAATTTGTGTATTTGGCCCCCCTCATGGACACATGGTATTATGCCCATATGTCCATACTTATTTCTCTGTTATTAACAATCATGCATAATCACAGTACTGGCTGCACTGGAATTGATGGTATGTCAGTATCTCAGTATATGATGGACCTGGGGGTGAGGGGAGGCCTCACATAGTAAGTGTGAAAGTTGAGGTTGCTCGGGTTTTGTAAGTGAGAGAAGAGGAGGCTTTATTCCATGGCTTGTCAGACAGGGAAGGGAGGAAATGGAGGCTGGAATAGAAGAGAGAGGCTAGGGCCTTTGGCAAGGAGCTCCTAGGTAAGAGTTTCAGGGAACTAAGAAGACTTTCTGAAGAGAGAGAGAGGGAAAGGGATAGCCAAAAGTCAGAACACTTACTACCTTAACTACCAGGTTAGAATTTGGTTTTACAAACTGGTTAAGGGTGTAACACCATTTAGAGCTGAGGATGAGAATGTCAACTTCACTTCTCAAATCTCTTAGGACAGGAGTCCTGTTTATTTAAGATAAATTCCATATAACCAAGCAAATAGAAATTGTCAGAAAAAAAAATTCTCATTTACAAAATTGGAAAAAAAATCTTTCTACTATGGTTACAACGCCTTAACTTTGTAATTTGCAAATTCCCTTTTAAAAAAAGAGCTAGCTATTTTTCTGGATCCTTAGGAGACCTGTGCTAAGTACTTTACATATATTTTCCTTTGTGATCACATAAGTAACCCATTGTGTTTGTGAAAGGGATGAGTTAATCCTATTCATATAGGCCCAAATGACCAAGCCTCCATATGGGAGAGGATCTCCTGCAGAGCCCAGAGGACAATGTCATGTCTCTTTAGGCCTATTTGACAAAAGCAGCAAATTTTCTTCCAAAAGCTATGTGGCTACAGATACTGTGAGCAGCAGGAAAGCCTTTTCACAGTTAAGGAATCTTGCTGCCTGAAATGAGAGCTGCCAGGGATGGCAAAATATCGAGTATTTTCCTCCATTATTACTTTATATTGGAATCAATTTGCCAACCAATCCATTACACTAGTGTCCCAACAAATAGCCTGTATTTTAATATTCACATGGCGGGGATGTTCTTCAAAAAGTTATATTCTATCAGATTTTACATTCCCTTTTGTATCCAAATGCACAAAAGCAAGGTTGAAATTCTAGTTGGAAATATTTTCAGTAAAATTCATTTTTAATGATAAAATTAGATAACCCTATTCTTTTCATAGGCTATTTTTCCTCCAAGATCAAACAAGGGTTTACAAATATATTGTCTTGAATGTTAAGTTTAAGTCTTTGGTGCTGGACTAAAGACATGACTAGCAAATTAGAAACGTGTTCAGATAATAACTGCCCACAAGAAGACAAAAGGATTGGCTTTGAATTGAAAAGGTTAAAGGAACTGTACTCATTTAACCTAAAGAGAAGGGTTATTTGATGACAATCTTTATATACACATGCATGATGGCTATGCAGGAAATAGCCAGTAACTGTTTTCTATCTTTACTTGAAAAAACAATAGGAAGAAATGGTATTAAGCAACAGTATAAAAGATTGAATTCAAACCTAAAAAGGGACCCTGGAAGAGGGATTATTAAATATGTGAAAGAATCTGCATATTTTTTCTGGAAGATAAACAAAAGTGAAGTAGGGTGTCATCTGCTTGCCTATTTTAGATAGGGTCTTGCATGATGGCAACAAGATTAACATAGTAAATTCAAAGATTTACTTAGGCTTCTGATATTTTATTTTATTCCAATTTTGTGTTATTTTGGCATTTACTTTTGTGAAACATAATACTAAAAAGCATTAGAACTTGGGAAATAAATTCAGCCAGAACCATTAAAAAAAATCCATTGTTGTACATGGCTGGTCTGAAATAGCCTCTTCAGTTTATAGGGACAGGGTAACCCTGTGATACTTGGAATTTTCAGATTTTCATTGGAAATTTTTTTTCTTAGTGATCTTCCAAAAACATTGAGAGAAAGGTGAATTAATTAGTCAGTGTGATTAACTCCTTAAAATAAATGATATAAACTTATTTAGAACATAGTGATATTTATAAAATAAATTTCAAAATAGAACTTTGGATAACAGTTTTTTATAATTCAATTCTTGCAATGAAATTTAAAGATAACATGTAACTAGATGATACATTTACCTTTTTTTAAAGAACTGCTTTATATTTGCAGAAAAGTTGTGAGGATAGTACAGAGAGTTCTCATACCCCAGTTTCTTCTACTAATAACATCTTACATTAGTTTGATGCATTTGTTACAATTAATAAATCAATATGAGTTCATACTGATGTTTCTCACTCTGGTCTATCACCATATGGATCAAAGGCACCTCCTTTCCTAGCTTATTTGTAAACTCCAACCTGGCTTCCACCATCCACTGTGCATTTATTCAATTATTCAACTCTAATATACACATATATAGAATCGGATTTAGCCAGGACCCCTGTGGGAAAAAACTGCAACTAGAGTATAATGCATTGCAGTTCTTTCTGCCTTCAGTCCTACAGTCTGTTCAGTTCCAAATTACTGAGGACAGAACCTTCCCATCCCCTTCAGTGATTTGTTCCATACATTTGTGCACAAGTTAGATTTTTCTGAATCTGTATTTTATCCTGATATCTGTCCAACTTCTGAAAAACATTTAAAAATGTGTTGTGCGTTGTTTAACTCTTAGTGCTGTAAACCACGGGTTTTGACAAATACCTCATGTATCCATTATTATATTACCATAAAGAGTAATTTCAATGCCCTAAAAAATCCTATGTGGCTTACCATCTCAATACTCCACCCCATTCCTTAAACTTCTGGCAACGACTTATCTTTAAACTTTTTAAAAATCTTTAAAACTTTTTGCCTTTTCTGGAATACAGTTTAATTGCAATAATACAATATATGGCCTTTTAGAAGCTTATCAATATGCTTATCAATATGTATTTAAGATTCTTCCACGTGTTTTTATGACCTGATCATTTATTGTATGGGTGTACCACATTTAGTTTATCCATTTTCTTTTGAAGAACATTTTAGTTGCTTCCAGTTTTAGTGATTTTGAATAAAGCTGCTGTAAACATTCATGCACAAGTTTTTATGTGGGTACAGATTTTCAAATAAGTTGAGTAAATACCTAAAAGTACAATTGTTGAGTAATATGCTAAAAGTCTTTCAGCTTTGTAAGAAACTGCCAAAATGACTTGCCATTCCAAAAGTGACTATGCCATTTTTATTCCCACCAGCAATGCATGGGAGGTCCTGTTGCTCTACATCCTGGCCATAATTTGGTATTGTCAGGTTTTTTCTTGGATTTTAATCATTCTAATAGCTGTATGTTTTGGACATAAGCTCTTTATCAGATACATGTTTTGGAAATATTTTCTCCTAATGTATGACTTGTCTTTCTATTCTTTTAACAATATTTTTTGCAAAGCAGAAGTTTTTCATTTTAATACAGTCTAAATTAGCATTTTTTCTTTTATGGATCATACTTTTGCTATTATATCAATAAACTCATTGCCAAACCCAAGGTCATATACATTTCCCCTATTAGTTTTTCTATAACTTTTACTGTTTTTCATTGTCTTTCAACACAATTTTCCACGTTGAGTTAATTTTTATGCAAGGGGTAAGATCTGTGTCTGGGTTCATTTCCCCCCCATAATTGCTGCAGCACCATTTATGGAAAAGATTACTATCTCCATCGAATTTCCTTTGCTTCTTTGTCAAAGATCAGGTATTTCATTTTTGATTGAGAAGCTACATCAAGGAATACCAATTATTCTTTCATGGATTATAGACTTATTGATAATGTATAATGAAAGTTATTAGGTATTTAGACCGTTTGCCTGAACATTGATAAAAACAAAAGGGTGAAGAGGAAGAGTAAAGGAGATATTTATAAAGAAATGAAATAAGTCAATGTCATGTCTGGATCTTTATACTTTTAGGTTATAAATATACTTATGTAAGTATTCTTTTAGGTTATAAATAGGTCCATGGAATACAACTTGATCTGTCACAAAATTAAAGAAGTACAAGGAAAGGAAGCATCTAAACATTCTATACATTTATTGTGGATAGGAGCCAGGAGAGGACTAGATGCAGGCTTGAGGTCAGGTTGGCTATGCTGGGGTTTGCCCCTCACATCACATGAACTAACACCTCAGTTGTGACGGTTAATTTTATGTCTCAAACCGACTTGGCCAACTGGTGTCCAGATTGTCAATTAAATACTATTCTGGGTCTTTCTGTGAGGGTGTTTTTTTTTTTTTACAAGATTAACATTAAATAGATAGACTGAGTAAATCAGACTGCCTTCCATAATGTAAGTGGACCTTATCCATTCAGCTGAAGGCCTGAATAGAACAAGAAGGTTGACCCTCCCCTGAGTAAGAGAGAATTCCTCCTGCGTCATGATCTTCAAACTGGGATACTGACTCTTCCTGGGTTCTCAAGCCTGCCAGCCTTCGACTGGAACTACACCATTGGCTCTCCTGGCTTTTCCAACTTTCTGACTCACTCTGCAGATCATTGGACTTGCCAGCTTCCATAATTGTGTGAGCCAATTTCTTATAGTACATCTCTTCATATCCATCTATCATCTATCATCTATCTGTTGTCTATCATCTATTCTACTGGTTTTGTTTGTTACTAATACATCAGATTTCCTTTTTACATTCCTGTTTAGTAAACATACCTTTCTACTTTGTAGAACCCAATTGTCATTTTGTAAGAGATAAGTCATCTTACCAGAAGAATTCTTTATTGTCAATTGGCTGAAGGCTCTAATAAGACTACTTTCCCCTTCAGCATTCTCCTTCCTGATATCCCTGGATAAAAAGCCATAGCCATGCTGGCTGGGGAAGCCTGAGTCACACACCTGAGTCTGTTTGTTTTGTTTTGTTTTTGCTACGATTGTGTTATCTGGGCTATGTTAATTTTGCAGTATTAATTAATTCAGCAAGGTTGTGCTGAATAAGGGTTTCTACACAGCAATGTGTGACTTAAGAAGTAGAACACCACTTTATTCTTTTTCTGCTCTTGAGCAGGGACTTGACTGATTTTAAAAGTGCTACAAGGGTAGCTCACCTCTGCAATTAAACGAGATCCCAGAATTTGAGCCTTAGAAATGAAATTTTCTCAAGGCAAAGTTCCAAGTTTTCATTCTGCTTGAACGGAAGAACAAGATTAAAAGAGAAAAATGGTTGTATTGAGGACAGAAGACAAAACTCCATTTCACGTTGGTCTGTTTTAGCAGTTAATTTCTTCTCAAGAGGGACATTAAGTCTTTTTACCTGGCAGACAGGCTCTAGCTGTTTAAACCCAGTGTGGGCCATGGAATGGAAGGAATGATTAGATTTTTGCATTAGTCATAGAAAGACAAGGTGCATATTATTTTCCCCTGCATTTCATCATGAAATATAGGCTATCCTTCCACTGAATATTTGTTTAACCAGGTCATAAGAATTCTTAATTCAGAAAAAGGAAAAAAATAGCAACTGAGAACTAGGACCAACACACTTTAGAACATTTGCAGGTGTTTCTGGACAACAGGAGCACACTTGGTTACTCACCCTGTACTTCACCAATGTCTTAATCAGTCATTCTGGCCAGTAACTCTCAGCTCAGAAGTGAATTCTGTAACAAAGAAGAAGACTGTACATTTTTATATACTGTAAAAATGCTATTACTTTGTATTTAATAAGCTTCAGACTTATACTAATGCAAATAATGTGTGAAAATAATTGGAAATATTTAACGAATTTTAAGTTTTTATTTATATATAAACTTCTATATCCAACAAACTTCAAAACAAGTAAATTTCTATGAATAACAAACTTCAAAATTCAATAACTTAAAAGTATTAGTGATTCAAGGAATGTCCCATGATGTCCTTAACTCTTATTTCCACACTAAATTTTACATTTGGAAACACATTTTAATGTTTTTGATACATCATTATGACTGCAGAGCCTTTTTGAAGAGTTAATTTTGCCACTCACCTCATTTTGCCAATTATTGTCCATTTATTTTTTGGTTCATAGTTATGCTATATCTGAAATAATAAAATTTACATTCCAGAGAATAAAAATATCTGGTCCCAATCAAGTCTCTCTTTGCATGGAGTCCATATAACCCAGTGTTTAGTTGTAGTTCTTAATGCCTACAAACATACTGGAGCACAGAGAATCATCAGTAAATATTTGTCATATGTACTGTCCCATACCTGACCCAGGCCAGAATGCAGTAGGAAAACTGTAAACACTTTTTCCCTACTGAGAGGAAAGATACTATAGACTAATCAGTCTGGCTCACATTATAGGGGAAGATGCTGAGAAATATTCCAGGAAAACAGTGGTGGTATTTCAGTAAAATGAGAACACATTTTTGGTTATTAGAAATGAAAAAATCAGTTTCAGGGGAAAGCAATATTCTCTCATCATCAGCACCAGTTTGGTAGTTCAAAAATACCTTTCACAAAATTATAATACTATGTTAGTTCCAAGAGGGCTTTTCCTACCTTGGTAAAACTCAGAACTGCTCACACCTTTACCATGTATATAACTAAAAGTGAAAAGAGCCCTTCTTATTTGTAATATTCTTTTAAAAATATCACATAGATTGCATTTTCTGTGTTCACTACTTTTGATGTCAGGAACTGTGAACCATGTGTGACTCTTGTTTCAGTGAGGGAGCTTCCCTGCACCCCATACCATTTGGTTGATTGTTTCCAAATAAAGTTATCAAGAACTGAGAACTTCTATAAGGATCCTTGGCTGAAGAAATGTGTTCATAACACAAAATAAGGAAATAACTCCTTTATGAGTTATATGGGCCCACTTTTAGATTTATAAGCATTAATATCTCTATAAAAATCTACAAAGCATTAATAGACAAAACTATTCTGGGGTAGTAGCTTATTAAGTCACGGTTTCTACATGCCCTCTTGAGATATTTGCAACATAGTCATTCATCTTGCATTAACACATGGCATTTCGCTTAATTACTGCAGTGTACATTCATAGAATCACTGCTTACTCAATACAGTTTGAGACTGAAATGGTTGATGTTTCAGTTAATACATGATCAAATAAATAATATTCTCATGTAACGTGTTTCAGGCTGCCTCCTAATTTCCTTTCCAAATAGGCATCTGGTTTTAAATCTGGCTCCATGTCAGTCTTTGAAGGGCAGTATTTGTAAGTCTTAAATTTGTCCTGGCTGCTGACCTTAGCAAGGGGATGTCAGAGAAGCAGTGCAATGGAGTGCTTGAGGCAGGATCGCTTTTCAGAGCATTATTTAATTTTGGTTGTTGGCTCAGCTCACTCATCAGAGACTGCTATTTCCAGCTGCACTGCAAGCTCTCCCACAGTTTAATTCTTTGCTTATTTTTTTAGAAATCCTCCATCCAAGCACCTCAATAATGTGCCAAATTATGACGATGACTTCACACCTCAGCTAATTCACATCTGCAAGGAGAGAAAACAATTTGCAACTGAATCCAGCCTCACTAAATACCCTCTTAACAAATTCCCTTTGCTTCTCAGCCGCTCTGGAGACTGCTCAGTAAATCCAGATTTGTCAAGAAATGTACATACAATATGATTTGCAAATACAATATGCTACCTATTTATTGATTTGTTTATTGACATTATGTTTATAGTCTTTATATAACTCATGTATTAAATTAAATCTTGTACTCAAAGCACCAAAATAGAAAAATTATGTATACTGAGCAATTATATACTATTATGATATATTCACCTTAGATATGCACAAAATAGAAATACCTTTACCATCTAAATATTTATTAAACACCCTATGTCATTGCTTTCTTAACTTTTCAGGAATCAGAACCAATGTTATTAGTCTTAGCTGATGTTAGTATTTAAAGATGCCCTTAAATAAAGTGCCCTGTCAGAAAATTATAAATATTTATGAAGCACTCCATATAAAACAGGGACCAATCTAGACTTTAAAGATATAGTAGGGAACAAGACAAGCAGAATCTCGGCTTTCATGGAGTTTGGGTTTCTCTTTCCATCTCTGCTCTCTCTCATGTGTGTTTATTTTTTGCAGGGGAGAAAATTAGTAAATAAATAGGTAAAAAGTTATGTTTAAAATTAGATATTGAAAAGTTCTATCCAGAGAATAAAATCAAATTATGTGACAGGGAGTCACAGTGTCTACTTTAGATTGGGTGATTTATGAGAGAAGGAGTTTCTGTGGACACAATTAAGCTCCTTCAGACAAGAAGCCAGGTACCTGACGATCTTGTGGTAGAACAATCTGCGTGGGAAGGACAGCTGTTTTAAAGTCTCAAGGCAGAAATGAACATGGTCTATTCAAAGAACAGATGAAAAGCAGTGGTGGCTAGAGAGTAAGAGATAACAGGAAGAGGAGGAAGAGGAAAATGTGAATATACACATTAATCATGTATACCCTGTGCACTATTTGTCAGGCACTAGGCTAAGCATTTTGGATCTATGAACTCTTCATTTTCAATACAGCCCATGAGCTGAGTGCTAACATTATCTTCATCCTATAGATGAGGAAACTAAAGCACGGAATGTTATAATAGCTTGTCTTAGGTTACACAGTGGTGATCTAGCTCTGTGTTCTCGGTTGTCAGACACTCCACTAAATGAAGAGTTTGGATTCCATTCAAAATGTGAGGAGAGTGTTGTACTGGAAAGTTTTACTAGAAAGGTGATTTGATCTGCCTTACATTTGAAATGGTTCATCATTATGGTTTGGTGATGGATAGTGGATGAGGATGGGGGAAAGACAAGAGTAGCAGCAGAAAGACTGCTTGGGAGGCCATTGTGACAGTCAAGCATGAAGTATTGGTGACTGATCCCAGTATAGGGACATGGTAGTAGTGTATATGTCACTGGATTTGAGATATGTTTTGGAACAGAGCCAATAGGATTTACTCATGGGTTCAGTGTGAAGGGTAAAGGAGAGAATCAAAGATAACTCCTAGCTGTTTTATTTAAGTAATTAAGAAAAATATAATAATGATTAATATGAACATGATAATTGTACATAACATTCATGTAGTGGTTACTGTGTGTACCTGGCATGGTTCTAAGCATTTGTATTGACACCTCATCACAACTCAAGGAAGCTACTATTATCTCCAGTCTTTTAAGGTGAGAAAACTGGGACACCAAGAGAGTAAATAATTTGCCCAAGGTCACAAAAGTAGTTATGTGATGGATTTCAACCTAGGGCACTTGGTTGTGTAATCTGTATACTTAAGTAAGCACTTCTATATGGACCCTCATTTGCTGTTATTTCCTGGGTCTACTAGCATAAGAGCTGGCTTTTCTTCTGGGGAGGAGAAGAAATCAAGAGTCCCACTGATTATGTTATGTTAATGTTGACATGGCTATGTTATGTTGTTAATGTTGACATGTTTTGTTAATGTTGTTAATGTTGACATGGCTACTAGACATCCATATTAAGATTAAATCAGGCATTTGGAAATATGAATTTGCAGTTCTGGGGAGAGATAAGTACTAGGGACCTAGATTTGGAACTCTTGAGCATATATAAATGACATTTAAAGCCATGGATCTGGCTTACATCACCTATAATAATAATAGGTTATATGTGTCAAACACTGACTATGTGTCATACATATGTGTCATACACTGTGTCATACATTGACTAATTTATTTTCACAATTACTTGAGTTAGAAGTATTGTCTAACTACTGTCATTCTCACTTTTTATAGATGTGAAAATTGAAGCACCAAATAGTTTTACCCTACAACCAGGAAGTACGAATTTCATTGTGAGGATGAAAAGAGGTAATTTAAGTTTAATGCTATTGGTAGTAACAGTAGTAGTCTCTATTGTGATTATTTTTGCGTATATCATCTGAGGTTCATATAGTACCCAATAAATAAAGTTTAAAGTATATGAATGTCTCAACTTGGTTAAAGAAAAACAAAAAAAGCAGAGCGCATCATTCACTATGTCTTTGTTGTCAAAAAAGATAAGAAAGTGAATGTTGGGGGAAAAGATCATTCTGGGATGGAAGAAGGAATAATTTGGCAAAAATCATTTAGGACAGATTGCTTTTCATTGCAGCTCACTATATTTACATGCAGATAAATAGGATAAAAAATATTTTCTGTGATTATTTCAGTATGATTCATTTTCTCATCTTCCTCTACATCTCTAATAAATTACTTGGATTTGGGGGTCTTACTGACTTTTCCTTAAATCTGGCTGGTGCCATGGCCACCTTTAATGTAGGTGAAATGGCACAAAATTTAGAATGTGAAAAATATTTTCTCTACAAATTCTGGATTTTTTTTTAATCCTGGGAAATTACATGGTATGCTAGTGTCAGTGAATACTTTTTCAGAAACTTGTTTCCCTGTCTCTCTTTTTTTGTTCCCCAAAGAGTTGTTTCTATTTCTCAGTCCATCTAGCACATCTGTGTGATGCTATCACTGCAGGTGCTGTGTTGCTAATACAGCATAGATTTCCCTGGGTAGTGGGGCTGAGCGACGCCTTTTCTTAAGTCATTCAAAACAAGACTGGCTATATAAACCACTAGAGAATACATATTGTAGGAAACAAGATTACCTAATAATCTGTTGCATCTCTATTTTCTGTTTTTCCACAAATGGCTAGTAACATGAGCTGTCACAGTTATGGATTTTATTTTTTTCTATGTCATATTTACTGTTTGGTTTTGATTTCTCAGGTAGTGAGGATGAGAGTGCTTTTTTAAAAATTTATTTTGATGTTTTGGAATTTTACAATTGAGTTATTTGACAGATAAAATATTAGTTTTTCTGAACAACAGTGGATGATATTAACACAAGCATGCCAGAGAGAAGGGGACTCAAACCATGCCTATTGGCAGGTATAGGTCAGTATTAGGTGTAGCTTCAGTTTAGGTTACAGAGTCTGTTCTGTATGATGTAGATTCTTAATTTATGTTTTTAAATTAAAATTTATTTTTATCAAAATCATATACATATATAGTTTACAACTCAAACATTCTTCCAAAGCTTAGCATTCAAATAGCAGTCATCTATCTGCCCTTTCAAACTCCTGAATCCTGCTTCCCAGAGGCAACTATATTTCTGATTCTTCTTGTACCTTAATATTCCTAAATAAATGGGTTTTGATACTCTCTTTTAGGTTGCCACTATGGGAGAAAATGATTTAGCTTGTCTACACACACTCTTTGCTGTAAAAAATATGTCCATTCCCCATCCTTCCAATAAAAGCATATTAAAAATTTTGATTAAATCACTATTCAGTGTTTAATTATGACTACATAGGTATTGTTCAAGGCTAAATATACCCATGCTTAGATGCTATAATTATATTTCATATCTTTATAATTTTCATCTTAGAATTAAAATGTCTTTGAAAAACCAGCTGATTGTTTTATTTACTTTATATCAATCTGACATACAATGTTACATTAATTTCAGATGTGCCACAAAATGATTCAACATCTCTATATGTTATGCTATGCTTCTCTGTGTAGTTACCATCTGTCACCACACAATACCATTGACTGTATTCCTTATGCTATACCTTGCATCCTCATGACCTATTCATTCCATAACTGGAAGCCTATACCTCCTACTCCCCTTTACAATTTCAGGCATTCAGATATATTCAGGTATTGAAAAGAATATAACAAATATACATGGATACATCACCCCATTTAAGAAGTAAGATTTTATAAATACCACTGAAGCCACTGATAAACTTTTTTTTTTTATAGACTGTTTTTGATCACATTTCCCTTCCTGTCCATTAGAGATAAATACCATAAATCTTTGGTTATTTATTATTCCCATGAAGTATTTATAGTATATATTCCTCAGCAACATATTACATATTTTTAAATTTGTATAATTGCATCATACTGTACATATTCTTATACACCTTACTTTTCTCCATTTATGTATTTTTGAGATTTCTAATGCATTGCAGCTCTAATTCATCTTATTATTATAAATATCCCATCATGTGTCAATACACACAATGTGTTTATTATTTTTTTAAGTTTATTTATTTTTTTTTCAGAGACAGAGTGTGTACAAGCAGTGGAGGGGCAGAGAGAGAGGGAGTGAGATAGAATCCCAAGCAGGCTCCACACTGTCAGTGCAAAGCCCAGAGTGGGGCTTGAACTCACAAACCATTAGATCATCATCTGAGCCAAAATTAAGAGTCAGAAGCTTAACTGACTGAGCCACCCAGGCACCCCTATTCTTCTTATATTTTCATTTGCATTTAGTTTACACTCAAAATGCTATAAAAATATCATCACAAGAATTCTGGTATGTGTCCCCTTGTCCATAAAGTGGAGTTTTTATGGTATTTATACTTGTAAATGGAATTGATGAGTCATGGGACTTGCTCCAATTTTAGTAGATAATGCTGAATATCTCTCCAGAAGATTAAGACAGCTTATAACCTCAATACACTGTAAGTGGTAACTAGTGGTAAGCATTGTAACTATTTTTAAAATAGTTTCTTTTATTTATTTTTCTAGCTTTATTCAAGCATAATTAACATACAGTGTTATATTAGTTTTAGGTGTACGATATGATGATTCAACAATCCCTATACATTTTTCAGTGCTCATCAGAATAAGTATACTTTTTTTAATTTTATTTATTTTTTTAAATTTTATTTATTTATTTTTATTTATTTTTTTAATATATGAAATTTACTGTCAAATTGGTTTCCATACAACACCCAGTGCTCATCCCAAAAGGTGCCCTCCTCAATACCCATCACCCACCCTCCCCTCCCTCCCACCCCCCATCAACCCTCAGTTTGTTCTCAGTTTTTAACAGTCTCTTAGGCTTTGGCTCTCTTCCACTCTAACCTCTTTTTTTTTTTTTTTCCTTTCCCTCCCCCATGGGTTTCTGTTAAGTTTCTCAGGATCCACATAAGAGTGAAATGAAACCATATGGTATCTGTCTTTCTCTGTATACTTTTAATCCTCTTTATCTATTTCACCTATCCCTCCACTAACCTTCCCTCTAGCAACTACCAGTTGGTTCTTTGATTTGAGTCTGCTTTTTTGTTTTTTATTTAAATCTTTGTTTGTTTTGTTTCTTAAATTCCACATAAGTTTGAAATAATATGGTATTTGTCTTTCTCTGACTTATTTCACTTAACATTTTACCCTCTAGGTCTACCCATGTTGTTGCAAATGGCAAGATTTCATTCTTTTTATGGCCAAATAATATTTCATTGTATATGTACACCACATCTTACTCTTTCATCTATCAATGGACACTTGAAAATTCCAGATATCAAGATATACCACAAAGTTATAGTAATTAAAACAGTATGGTACTGACACAAAAACAGACATATTGATCAATAGAACAGAATAGAGAATCCAAAAATGAACCCGCACTTTTATGGTCATTAATCTATGACAAAAGAGACAAGAATATTCAATGGTAAAGAAGATGGTTTCCAATTACTGTTTATCATTATCTATACTTGGTATAATCAAACTTAAATTTTATGCCAATATCTTTAATGTGAATTGTTCTTTTATTTTTCCCTTCCACAATTATTAGTGAGGATTTCTCTTCCTAGATTTATTGGCCATTGCATTTTTCAGCTGTAGATTTATTTGCCCATTTGTAGGTCTTGTTTGCCTTTTACTTATTAATTTTGGGGACTTTTTTTTAATATATTTTGGATTTTAATAATTTCTTACTTTAATTTTTGCAAATGTACTTGATCATGCTATAACTTATTCATTAATTTTAATTATAATGTATTTTGATATTTGATCATTGCTAATTTTAAAATAGTTAAATTTGTCAATCTTTTTTCCTATGTTTGGCATTTTTTCTGTCTTGTGTAAGAATCTTTTCCTACACCAAGCTCATAAACATAGCCATTATTTTCTTCTGATTTTTATGGGTTGTTTTCAAGATCTTTACTCCATCTGAGATTGATTTTCATGTATATTGCAAAGTTAGGTATAATTTTATTGTTCCTATATGGTTAGCCATGTCCTGGCATTGTACTTTCTAGTGTTCATAATTTTCAGGCTGATCTACAAGGCCACCCTATCAAGTCAATTTATTTGTATGTGTGGTATTTTTTACAAATTTAAATAGATTCTGTTCCATTGATTTATCTTTTTATTTCTATGTAATTACCAAATTCTTTTAACTACTGTAGTGTTATAAGAAGTTCTGATATCTGGTATGATGGAATCTTTCTATATAAACTTCTCATCTTATTCCTTCTCTTTTTCCTTCCTTTGTTTCTCTTTTTCTTCTTCTTTTTCTCCTTTTACTCTTATTTTTTTCTTATCTTCTTTATCTTCCTCTCTTTTTAAGTATTTTTCTTTCATAGCATCATATCTCTAAGTATTACTCTCATATTGCTACCTCTTAGTCATTTTTTCTTCCCAAAACTGAAGATGGCCTTTGAACTATTTCCTCCTCCCATCTCTGCCACCTCACATGTGCTTTTCCTATTCTATCTTTCAGGTAGAATTATGTATTAATTTTGGTAAATTAACATTCAGTGTTTATATTATCAAAGCCATGTAGATGCTATTAAATTAATGGTATTCTGCCTTTCCTGAAATTTTTTTTCTCTATCACTAATAATTATCTTGTATTTCTATTTCTTACATTCCTATGAATTCAAGCCACACTGTCTTTCCCAATTATCTTATTCCCCTTGCAAGGCATTCAGATGCATCAGGTACTCTGTATATTTAATTTTGATGAAAGCCTAAAATTTTTTGACTGCCCCAATATAAGCTGTTTCCCTCTGTACCTGGTGTATGGTGGTCATTCTAAAATTAGGGTAAAGCATCAGCCTAGGTATTCCCTCTGTTTTTATTCTACATCCAACATTCTCTGAGTTTACTCCTTATTTTAGTGAGGTACATACTCTAGTAAATTCTTAATAGAAGATGTATAAGTAGTAAATCTGTTGAGGAGTTGCCTGTCTGACAATGTATTTATTCTACTTTTACATGGTTTTAAAAACTTGATTATACATCACATTTTAATTGATAATTTCTTCTCAAAATATGATTGCATAGTCCCGTTGCCTTCTAGCTTCCAGCATTGTGGTTGAGATTTATGATGCTACTTGGTTCCTGAGTATTTAATGTGACTTGGTTGTTTGTTTTTCTCTTAAAGATCTTAGGATTCTTTTTTTTCTTTTTCCCTGTTGTACTGAAATTTCATTGTAATATGTTCTGGTGCATGTCTTCTCCATTCATTTTTGGAAAAAGTCGTTGTTAAACCTGGGTAGTTTTTTCATGATTTTCTGATAATTTCTATCCTTTGTTTTACCTTCTCAGTTGGACATTAGTGTTTTTTGCATTAAAAAAAATGATTTGTTATGATTAAATGATAGCTTTATTCTGGTTATTTCCTTCATTTTACACCCAGGCCCAAACTCATCTTCCATCTAATATGTTTGATGGCAGAGAGAAAGAGAAATATATTATGCGATGCTCTTAAAGTCTCTAGTTGGTCATGGTAAGTCACTGGCCAGATATAAATATATACTTCTTCCACAGGGATCTCTGTAAGTCACATGGGAATAGACACTGATATATAATTCTCCTATACAGAAGAGATGAATACTTAGTAACAGTAATCCAATCTCCCAGAATAGAAAGGGAGATATGTTTAATATATTGGACTTCTTAATACGAATCATTGAAGAATAATTAAAATGATAAGAAAAGTTATATTTGGGATATTTTTTGTACATTTATACAGCTTTGAGAATTTTAAATATATTGATTTTTTCAATATAATCTATCGTCAAGTTGGCTAACATACAGTGTATACAGTGTGCTCTTGGTTTTGGGAGCAGATTCCCGTGATTCATCGCTTACATACAACACACAGTGCTCATCCCAGGTGCCCTTCTCAATGCCCATCACCCATTCTCTCCTCTCCCCCCATCCCCTCCCCATCAGCCCTCAGTTTGTTCTCTGGTTTTAAAAGTCTCTTATAGTTTGCCTCCCTCCCTCTCTGTTTGTAACTATTTTTTCCCCTTTCTCTTCCCCCATGGTCTTCTGTTAAGTTTATCAAGTTCCAAATATGAGTGAAAACATGATATCTGTCTTTCTCTGACTTATTTCACTTAGCATAATGCCCACCAGTTCCATCCACATTGCTGAAAATGGCAAGATTTCATTCTTTCCTGTTGCCAAATAGTATTCCGTTGTGTATATAAACCACATCTTCTTTGTTCATTCATCAGTTGATGGACATTTGGGCTCTCTGCATAATTTGGCTATTGTTGAAAGCACTGCTATAAACCTTGGGGTACATGTGCCCCTGTGAATCAGCACTCCTGTATTCTTTGGATAAATTCCTAGTAGTGCTATTGCTGGGTCATAGGGTAGTAACTTAAGTGTAATGATTGAGGAGAAATACTGGTGATTTAGTATCATAAAATATATTAATTTTTTATTTTTTAATTTTTGTTAACATTTATTCATTTTTGAGAGACAGAGAGACAGAACAAGTGGGGGAGGAGCAGAAAGAGGGAGACACAGAATCTAAAGCAGGGTCCAAGCTCTGAGCTGTCAGCCCAGAGCTGCATGAGAGGCTCAAACTCACAAACCACAAGATCATGACCTAAGCTGAAGTCAGATGCTTAACTGAGCCACCTAGGTGCCCCTTAAAATGTTAAGATATTTTTCAGTGAAATACTCAGAATGATGACTAAATTAGATGAAAAAAAGAACAAAACATGAACAAAACACGAAGTTCAACAGAGATACAAACCATAAAAACCAAAACAAATTCTGGAGCTTAAAAGGACAATGACTTCAATAGAAAATTCAATAGACAGCTTTAATAACAGACAAAATCAAGCAGAGGATAGATTCAGTAAGTTTGAAGACAGGTCACGTGAAATTACCTACTTAGAGGAACAATGACACAAAAAGAATGAATAAGAGTAAAGAAAACATGCAGGGACTATGGGAACACCATCAAGAAAAAAATACATGCATTGTTGAGAGTGTCAAATGAATAAAAGAATGAGAAAGTGGCAGAAAGCTTGAACCTAAAGAGGTCTACCAAGCTATATGATAATTAAATTATCAAAAGTTAAAGACAAGGAGAGAATTTTAAAAGCAGCAACAGAAGGGAATCATCATATTCGAGGGCACCCCCATAAAACTATCAGTGGATTTCCTCAATAGCCATATTGCAGGCCCAGAAAAAGTGAGGTTATATATTCAAAGTGCTTAAAGAAAGTTAAAAACCTGCCAAACAAGAATATTATATTCAATAAAACTGCCCTTTAAAAATAAAAGAGAGATAAGGACTTCCCCAGGCAAACAAAAACTAAGGGAGTTTGTAACACTCCCTTGAGGGGGAGGAGTAAAAGTGAAAGGTTTTTTTTTTTTTTAAAGTTTATGTATTTATTTTGGGAGAGAGAGAATGAGTGGGGTAGGGGTAGAGAGAGAGGGATAAAAAATTCCAAGCACTATCTGCACTGATACAGCGCAGAGCCCAATGTGGGGCCTGAACTCATGAACCATGAGATCATGACCTGAGATGAAACCAAGAGTCAGTTGCTTAACGGAGTAATCCCACACCCAGGTGCCCTGAAAGTGAAGGGTTTTTGTATGCAATTGATGTTAAGTTGTTACAAGCTTCACATAGGCTGTGTATTATTACTGTTGTAAGAGTAAATTTTATATAATCCTCATGCTAACCACAAGAAAGAAAACATTGCAGATATAAAAAAAGATAAAGAGAAAAGAAAGTATATTGCTGCACAAAAACTCATCAAATCACAAAGGAAGTAAGCAAAAGAGGAATAGAACAAAAATATACTATAAAACATACAAAAGAATTAATAAAATGGCAATACTAAGTTCTTACCTGTTGATAATCACTTTAAATGTAATAGAGTAAGTATCCAGTCAAAAGACATAGAGTGGCAAAACAAATATAAAAAGATACAACTGTATGTAGTTAGCAAAAATCCCACTTTAGATTTAAGGCCACACATAAGCTGAAAGTGAAGGAAGAGAAAAGAGAGCAGATGTTACGTACATCAGACAAAATAGACTGTCAAAAACTGTCATGAGACAAAAAAAGTCTGTAGTGATAAAAATGTTAATTCAACAGGAAGATAGAATAATTGTAAGTACATATGTACCCAACACCAGAGCACCTAAATATATAAAGCCAATATTGACAGACTTGGAGAAATAGACAGCAATATACTAATAGTAAGAGACTTTAATATCCCACTTACAATAATGGACAGATCATCTAGACAGAAAATCCATAAGGACTCAGCCAACTTGAACTACACTATAGACCAAATGGACCTGACAGAGATATACAGAACATCCCTTCCAACAGAAGTAGAAGGCACATTTTTCTCAAAGACTTATGGAACATTCTGGAGGATTGATCATGTTAGTTACAAAACAAATCTTAAAAATTTTGAGACTAAAATCATTCAACATACTTGTTTCCTCACAACAATGTAATGAAACTAGGAATCAGTAACAAAGAGAAAATGAAATTTTGGAATTAAACATGGAATTAAGCATGGAATTAAAACAAGATACTCTTGTATCTCATTTGGATCAAAGAAGAATCAAAAGGGAGATTAGAAAATATCTTAAGACAAATGAAAATGAAAACACAACATATCAAACTCATGGTATGTGCCAAAAGTAGTACAAAGAGGGAAGCTTATAGTTTTACTTGGAAAAGAAGAAATTTATAGTTTAAATTGTTCATCTCAAATGAACAACCTAACATTGTGCTTTAAGGAACTAGAAAAAGTGGAAAAAACTAAGTCCAAAGTTAGAATTAAGGAAATAAGATTAGAGGAGAAATAAAGAGGTTGGGGTGGGGGGACAGAGAAAGAGGGAGGCAAGGGAAGGAGAGAGGAAAAATAGAAAAAGTAGACAAAATGAAGAATTTGTTCTTTGAAAAGAAAAACAAAGTTGATAAGTATTCAGATGGACTAAGAAATTAAGAGAGAAGACTCAAATAAATTAAAATCAGAAATGGAAGAAGAGATATTTGAGCCAATGACATAAGAATTTAAAAAGTCATGAGACTATTATAAACTATTTTATTTCAACAAATTGGACATTCTGTGCAAATTGGACAATACAATTTACCAAGACTGAATAAAAAAAGAAATAAAAAGCATAAATAGGCCAATAACAAATAAAGGAATTGAATCCATAATGAAAGTCTTACAATAATAATAAAAAACCATAAGCAAATGCCATCAAAGATGAATTCTACCAAACATTAAAAGAAAAATTAATATCAATTTTCTTAATCTCTTTCAAAAATTAAAAGAGGAAATAACACTTTCAACACTTTTTAGGAGGCCAGTATTACTCTGATACCAAAGACAGACAAAGGCACCACTATAAAAGAAAAGTATAAGCTAATATCCTTCGTAAACATGGATGCAAAAATCCTTAACAAAGTATTAGCAAACTGACTTCAACAGGATATCAAGTATCATACATTGTGATTGAGTAGGAGTTATCCATGGGATGCAAGGATAGTTATATATGTGCAAATTAATCAATGTGATATTAACAAAATAAACAAAAAAATCACATGATAATCTTTAAAGATGCAGGAAAAACATTTGGCACTATTCAGCATGTTCTCATGATAAAAACTCTCAAAATATTAGGTATAGAAGGAACTTACATCAACACAATAAAGGCCACATATGAAAAACCCACAGTTAACATCTAAAAACTTTTCCTTTAAAATCCAATATAAGACAAGCATGCCCACTGTCATCAATTTTATGTAACATAGTACTGAAAATCCCAGGCAGAGTAATAGACAAGAAAAAGAAATGAAAAGCATCCAAATAACAAAGGAAAAGGTAAAATTATATCTTTTTGCAGATGACATGAATGCATGTGTAGAAAACGCTAAAAATTTCACAAAAATATATTAGAACAATGGAATCCAGCAAAGTCACAGAATACAAAATCAATGTACAGAAATCAGTTACATCTCTCCACACTAACAAGTTATCCAAACAGAATTTTAGAGAAACAATGATGTTTATAGCATCAAGAAGAGTAGAACACCTAGAAATAAACTTAGCCAATGTGATGAAAGACTTATACCCCGAAAATTGTGAAACACATGAAAGAGATTAAAGCAGACATAAATAAATGAAAAGATATCCCCTGTTTATGTATAAAAAGAATTCATATTTTTAAAATGTCCATATTGGGACGCCTGGGTGGCGCAGTTGGTTAAGCGTCTGACTTCAGCTCAGGTCACGATCTCACGGATCTCGTGGTCCGTGAGTTCGAGCCCCACGTCGGGCTCTGGGCTGATGGCTTGAAGCCTGGAGCCTGCTTCCGATTCTGTGTCTCCTTCTCTCTCTGCCCCTCCCCCCTTCATGCTCTGTCTCTCTCTGTCTCAAAAATAAATAAAAACGTTAAAAAAAAATTAAAAAATAAAATAAAATAAAATGTCCATACTACCCAAAGTGACCTACAAATTCGATGCAATCTTCATCAAAATCCCAAACAGCATTTTTATAGAAATAAAAAAATCCTAAAATTCATATGGAGCCACAAAAGACTCCAAATAGTCAAATGATTTTAAGCAAGAGAAACAAAGCTGGAGGCATCACTCTTCCTGATTTCAAAATATATTGCAAAATGACAGTAATCAAAACAGTAGTATAGTACTGGCATAAACACAGGCACATAGACCAGTGTTACAGAATAGAGAGCCCAGAATTAAACCTACATATGGACAGTCAACTGACCTTTGACAAGGATGCCAATAATACATAATGGGGGAAGAATAGTCTCTTCATTAAATGGTATTAGGAAAACTGGGCAGCCACATGCAGAAGAATGAAATTTGTCCCTATGTCATACCATACACAAAAATCAACCCAAAGTGGATTAAAGACTTAAACTTAACACCCGAGACCATAAAACTGTCAGAAGAAAATATAGGGTAAAGTCTTCTGGACATTAGTCTTGGCAATTATTTCTTGAATATGACACCAATAACACAACAACAAAAGCAAAAATAGACGAGAGAGAATACATCAAACTATAAAGCTTTTGCACAGCAAAGGAAACAATCAACAACAAGAAGGCAATGGAATGTAATGGAATAAAATTTTTGCAAGCCATATCTGATAAGAGGTTAATATCCAAAACATATAAGAAACTCACATAATTCAATGGTAAAAAATCTAAATGACCTGAGGAGGATCCAAGATGACAGAACAGCATGGAAGTTTTTTGTGTGTCTTGTGTCCATGAAATACATCCATACCAACACTAAACCATCCTACACACATAGAAAACTGATTGGAGTATTAACACAACAATCTGCACAACCTGAATCACAGAATTCAGCAGGAATTCACCATGAAAGGAAGAGCACGAAGAAATGACAGCCAGGGATTTAACCAACACAGATACGAGCAAGATGTCTGAACCAGAATTTAGAATCACAATAATAAGAATACTAGCTGGAGTTGAAAGTAGATTAGAATCCCTTTCTGCAGAGATAAAAGAAGTAAAAAATAGCCAGAATGAAATTAAAAATGCTATAACTGAGCTGCAATCACAGATGGATGCAGTGGCGGCAAGGATGGATGAGGCAGAACAGAGAATCAGTGATACAGAGGACAAATTATTGAGAATAATAAAGCAGAAAAAAGAGGGAGATTAAGGCAAAAGACCACGATTTAAGAATTAGAGAAATTAGTGACTCATTAAAAAGGAACAAAATCAGAATCATAGGGGTCCCAGAAGATGAAGAGAGAAATAGGGGTAGAAAGGTTATGTGAACAAATCATAGCAGAAAACTTTCCTAACCTGGGGAAAGACACAGACATCAAGGAAGCACAGAGGACCCTCATTAGATTCAACAAAAACCAACCATCAACAAGGCATATCATAGTCAAATTCACAAAATACTCAGACAAGGAAAGAATCATAAAAGCAGCAAGGGAAAAAAAGTCCCTAACATACAAGGGATAACAGATCAGGTTTCTAGCAAACCTATCCACAGAAACTTGGCAGGCCAGAAAGGAGTGGAAGGATATATTCAATGTGCTGAATCAGAAAAATATGCAGCCTAGAATTCTTTATCCAACAAGGCTGTCATTCAAATTAGAAGGAGAGATAAGTGTCCCAGACAAACAAAAATTAAAGGAGTTTGTGACCACTGAACCAGCCCTGCAAGAAATTTTAAGGGGGACTTTATAAGAGGATAAAAGTTTTGTGTGTGTATATATACACACATATATGTATATATACACATATAAATGAATATATATATTCATACCAAAAGCAACAAAGATTAGAAAGGACCAGAGAACATCACCAGAAATTCCAACTACACAGGCATTGTAATGGCAATAAATTCATATCTTTCAATACATACTCTAAACATCAATGGACTCAAAGCTCCAATCAAAAGACATAGGGTAATGGAATGGATAATAAAATGAGATCCATCTATATGCTGTTTACAAGAGAGCCACTTTAGACCTAAAGCCACCTTCATATTGAAAATAAGGGGATAGAGAATCATCTATCATGCAAATGGTCAACAAAGGAAAGCCAGAGTAGCCATACTTATATCAGACAAGCTAGACTTTAAAATAAAGACTGTATCAAGAGATGCAGAAGGGCATTATATCATAATCAAGGGGTCTATCAACCAAGAAGACCTAACAATTGTAAACATTTATGTGCCAAATGTGGAACCACCCACATATATAAATCAATTAATCACAAACATAAAGAAACTCATCGACAGTAATACCATAATAGTAGGAGACTTCAACAGCCCACTCACAGCAATAGACAGATCATCTAATCAAAAAAATCAATCAGGAAACAATGGCTTTGAATGACACACTGGACAAGATGGACTTAACAGATATGTTCAAAGCATTTCATCCTAAAGCAGAAGAATATACATTATTCTCCAGGGCACATGGAACGTTCTCTAGAATAGAGCATATACTGGGACACAGATCAGCCCTAAGTAAGTACAAAAAGATCGAGATCATACCATACATATTTTCAGACCACAATGCTATGAAACTCGAAATCAACCACAAGAAAAAATTTGGAAAGGTAACAAATACTTGAAGACTGAAGAACATCCTACTAAGGAATGAATGGGGCTAACCAAGAAGTTAAAGAGGAAATTTAAAAGTATATGGAAATCAATGAAAATGATAACACCACAACCCAAACCCCTGGGACGCAGCAAAGGCAGTCATAAGAGGAAAGTATATAGCAATTCAGGCCTTCCTAAAGAAGGAAGAAAGATCTCAGATACACAACCTAACCTTACGCTTTAAGGAGCTAGAAAAAGAACAGCAAATAAAACCCAAAAGCAGAAGAAGACAGGAAATAATAAAGATTAGAGCAGAAATTAATGCTATTGAAATCAACCAACCAACCAACCAACCAACCAAACAAACAAACAAACAAAGTAGAACATATCAATGAAACCAGAAGCTGGTTCTTTGAAAGAATTAACAAAATTGATAAACCACTAGCCAGTTTTATCAAGAAGAAAAAGGAAAGGACCCAAATAAATAAAATCAAGAATGAAAGAGAAGAAGTCACAACCAACACAGCAGAAATAAAAACAATAATAAGAGAATATTATGAGAAATTATGTCCCAATAAAATGGGCAATCTGGAAGAAATGGAAAAATTCCTAGAAACATACATACTACCAAAACTAAAACAGAAAGAAATATAAAATTTGAGCAGACCCATAACCAGTAAGGAAATCGAATTAGTAATCAAAAATCTGCCAAAAAACAAGAGTCCAGGGCCGATGGCTTTCCAGGAGAATTCTACCAAACATTTAAGGAAGAGTTAACACCTATTCTCTTGAAAGTGTTCCAAAAAATAGAAATGGAAGGAAAACTTCCAAACTCTTTCTATGAAACCAGAATTACCTTGATTCCAAAACCAGAGACCCCACTAAAAAGGAGAACTATAGACTGATATCCCTGAGGAACATGGATGCAAAAATCCTCAACAAGATATCAGCCAACCGGCTCCAACAATACATGAAAAAAATTATTCACCATGACCAAACGGGATTTATACCTGGGATGCAGGGCTGGTTCAATATCTGCAAAACAATTAATGTGATTCATCACATCAATAAAAGAAAGGACAAGAACCATATGATCCTCCTAATAGATGCAGAGAAAGCATTTGACAAAATACAGCATCCTTTCTGGATTAAAACCCTCAAGAAAGTAGGGATAGAAGGATCATACCTCGAGATCATAAAAGCCATATATGAACGACCCAATGCTAATATCATCCTCAATGGGGAAAAACTGACAGCTCTCGCCCTAAGGTCAGGAATAAGACAGGGATGTCCACTCTCGTCACTCATTCAACATAGTATTGGAAGTCTTAGCCTCAGCAATCAGACAACACAAAGAAATAAAAGGCATCCTAATCAGCCAGGAGGAGGTCAAACTTTCACTCTTCGCAGATGACATGATACTCTATATGGAAAACCCAAAAGACTTCACCAAAAAACTGCTAGAATTGATTCATGAATTCAGTAAAGTTGCAGGATATAAAAATCAATGCACAGAAATCAATTGCATTCCTATACACCAACAATAAAGTGACAGAAAGAGAAATCAAGGAATCGATCCCATTTACAGTTGCATCAAAAACTATAAAATACCTAGGAATAAATCTAACTAAAGAGGTGAAAAATCTATACACTGAAAACTATAGAAAGCTTATGAAAGAAATTAAAGAAGACACAAAAAAATGGAAAAAGATTCCATGCTCCTGGATAGGAAGACCAAATATTGTTAAAATTTCAATACTACCCAAAGCAATCTACATATTCAATGTAATGTCTATCAAAATAACACCAGCATTCTTCACAGAGCTAGAACAAATAACCCTAAAATTTGTATGGAAACAGAAAAGACCCTGAATAGCCAAAACGATCTTGAAAAAGAAAACCGAGCAGGAGACATCATAATCCCAGACTTCAAGCTATACTATAAAGCTATAATCATCAAGACAGTATGGTACTGGCACAAGAACAGACACTCAGATCAACGGAACAGAATAGAGAACCCAGAAATGGACCCACATACGTATGGCCAACTAATCTTTGACAAAGCAGGAAAGAATATCCAATGGAATAAAGAAAGTCTCTTTGGCAAGTGGTGCTGGGAAAACTGGACAGCGACATGCAGAAGAATAAACCTGGACCACTTTCTTACACCATACACAAAAATAAACTCACAATTGATGAAAGACTTCAATGTAAGACAGGAAGCCATCAAAATCCTAGAAGAAAAAGCAGGCAAAAACCTCTTTGATCTTGACCGCAACAACGTCTTACTCGTCACGTCTCCAGAGGCAAGGGAAACAAAAGCAAAAATGAACTACTGGGACCTCATTAAAATAAAAAAAACTTCTGCACAGTGAAGGAAACAATCAGCAAAACTAAAAGGCAACCAACAGAATAGGAGAAGATATTTGCAAATGACATATCAAAGGGATAGTTTCCAAAATCTATAAAGAACTTGTCAAACTCAACACCCAAAACACAAATAATTCAGTGAAGAAATGGACAAAAGACATGAATAGACACTTCTTTAAACATGACATCAGATGGACAACTGACACATGAGAAAATGCTCAACAGCACTCATCATCAGGGAAATACAAATCAAAACCACAATGAGATACCACCTTATACCTGTCAGAATGGCTAACATTAACAACTCAGGGAACAACAGGTGTTGGCGAGGGTGTGGAGAAAGATCTCTTTTGCATTGTTGGTGGGAATGCAAGCTGGTGCAGCCACTCTGGAAAACAGTATGGAGGTTCCTCAAAAAACTAAAAATAGAACTCCCCTACAACCCAGCAATTGCACTACTAGGCATTTATCCATAGGATACAGGTGTGTTGTTTCAAAGGGACACATGCACCCCCATGTTTATAGCAGCACTATCAACAATAGCCAAATTATGGAAAGAGCCTAAATGTCCATCAATGGATGAATGGATAAAGAATATATATATATATATATATATATATATATATATATATATATACACAATGCAGTATTCCTTGGCAATCAAAAAGAATGAAATCTTGCCATTTGCAACTACATGGATGGAACTGGAGGGTTTATGCTAAGTGAAATTAGTCATTCAGAGAAAGACAAAAATCATATGACTTCACTCATATGAGGACTTTAAGAGACAAAACAGATGAACATAAGGGAAGGGAAACAACAATAATATAAATACAGAGAGGGGGAAAAAACAGAAGAGACTCATAAATATGGAGAACAAACTGAGGGTTGCTGGAGGGTTTGTGGGAGGGGGAATGGGCTAAATGGGTAAGGGACACTAAGGAATCTACTCCTGAAATCATTGTTTCACTATATGCTAACTAATTTGGATGTAAATTAAAAAAAATAAAAAATAAAACAAGTTAAAATTTAAAAAAATCTGACGGAATTGAAAAATATACAAAGTAACTACATTGTCATTTCTCCAAAGAAGACATATAAAGATGTATATAAAATTGTGCTCCACATTAATCATCAGGGAAATGCAGATTCAAACTACAATGAGATGTCACTTTATCATTCAAAAAAAAAAATAAAGGTAACAAATGTTGATGAGAAAGTAGAAAAAAAAGGAAACCCTGGTACACTATTTGTGGGAATGTAAATTGGTGCAACTGCTATGGAAGACAGTATAGAGATTCCTCAAGAAACTAAAAATAGAACAACTATGTGATCCAGAAATACCGCTTCTGAGTATCTATCCAAAAAGAATTGACGTAAGGATCCATAAGAGATATAGGCACTCCCATGTTCATTAATTATTCACAATAGTCAAGACATGGAGAATCACCTAAAACAACCATCCATGGATGAATGTTGTACACACATACAATGAAACTTATTCAACCTTAGAAGAGAAGAAATCCTAGCATTTCCAACCACATGGATGAACCTGGAGGATATTTTGCTAAGTGAGATAAAAATACTATACAGAAATACAAATGCTATATGATATCACTTATATAATGAATGTAAATTGGTTAAACTCGTGAAAGCCGTGTTCAGAATAGTGGTTGCCAGAGGTTGGCGGGAGGTACTAGTCAAAGAAAATAAAGTTTCATTTACACAAAATGAATATGTCCTAGAGATCTGTATAGCACAGTGTCTTTAGTTAATGATACTGTATTGTATACTTAAAAATTTACTGAGGGTATAACTTATGTGTTCTTATCACAAAATAATAATAATAACAATAATAATATTAATAATACTAAAAGAAGGAGAAGGAGGAAAGTAAAGGAGGTGAAAGAAGTGGAGAAGAGAGGAGAGGAAAGATGGAAGAGGAAGAGGAAGTGGAGGGAGTTAGAGAATAAAAGAGTGTGGGAGGAAATTTTAGGAGGTAAATGGCTGAATGGCCTTCATTGGGGTAATGGTTTCATGGGTGTATACTTATCTCCAAACTCATAAAATTGTGTGTGTGTGTTTATTTTATTAATGTTTATTTATTTTGAGAGAGAGAGAGAGGATACTAAGTGGGCTCTGTTCTGAAAGCAGAGAGCCCAATATGGGGCTCCAACTCACTAACTGTGAGATCATGGCCTGACCTGAAGTAGGATGGTTCACTAACTGAGCTACCCAGATGCCCCATAAAATTGTATATATTAATTATGCACAACTTTTTGGTGAATCAAAATAAGGAAATGGGATTTTTCTTGAAATATGCTGTCCTTTAATAGCATTGTAATTAAGAAAGATATAGATATATAGATATATAGATATCTATAGATGTAGATGTATATATCTACATATATACATATATATATACATATATCTACATCTATAGATATCTATGTAGATATATACATACATATATCTACATATCTATATATATACATATATCTACATCTATAGATATCTATATATCTATATATATATCTATATATATATATCTATATATCTATAGATGTAGATATATAGATAAAGATATATGTTACATACACGTATATACTTATGTGTGAGTGTGTGTTGTATATAATAGGAAATATATTGTGCCAAATCATCTTCCACTTCATTTTGCAGTGTTTCATAGCTTTCTGTTCATTCAAGACAGGAAGTATGAGAAATCTGTTATTTTAATATGTTTAAATATTAGCTGAATTAAGTTTATAATACATAGACAAAAGTATTTGCATGTGGCTGTGTTTTGTAACCTCTGTTTTTCATAAAGATACTGGTCAGTACCATAATCTTTTGGGGACAATATGAAGAACATCTCTTTCAGCCTCCCACCTCCAGACAGAGCCAACAGAGCCCCGCCACCACTCCCGGACAGAGTTCTGCTTCCAACTCCTGGGACAGTCAGCTGCCAAGTCCTCTCTGCCCTGGCATAGGCACAGGGAGGGTGGCATGTGGCCTCCAGGGTGCTCAGGCAGGCTGAGGTGCGCTGGCAGTCAGGGGGCTTAAAAAAAACAAACAAACAGCAAACACCTCTTTTAAAAAACTGATACATAGGGGTGCCTGGGTGGCTCAGTTGGTTGACAGCCCGAGTTAGGCTCAGGTCACGATCTCAGTCAGTCTGTGAGTTTGAGCCCCGTGTCAGGCTCTGTGCTGACAGCTCCGAGCCTGGAGCCTGCTTCCGATTCTCTTTCTCCTTTTCTCTGCCCCTCCCTGCTCGTGCTCTGTCTCTCTCTCTCAAAAATAAATAAACATTAAAAAAATATAAAGCTGATACATTTAGTGGTTCCTGGGTGGCTCAGTCGGTGGGGCAACTAACTTCGGCTCAGTCATGATCTCGTGGTTCGTCGGTTGGAGCCCCGCGTCAGTCTCTGTGCTGACAGCTCAGAGCCTGGAGCCTGCTTCGAATTCTGTGCCTCCCTCTCTTTCTCTGTTCCTCCCCTGCTCATTCTCAGTCTCTCAAAAATGAATAAATGTTAAAAAAATAAAAAGCTGATACATTTGAACACATTTGATATATTTAAACATTTCACAGTCCCACTTATAATCAAAATAAAAAGTGTCAAAAATATAGTGCACAAATAAGGGCTTATTTCTGTGAATAAAACCCCAAAGTCTCCTCCTAGACAATCACCTCTGTTTTACAGCCTTAGGTAGTTAAAATAATTGTGATAACTCTAGATAAGTATCTCTAAGTTTAGATGCTTACTGGAAATGAACCTTCTAATCACAGATTGTTTCTGCTAAAGGAACTTTCCTCCTCCTGTGTCCAGCGCCACTGTCTGCAGCATCCAGAGTCAGAAGTTGGAATACTTGGGGGCACCTCATCAGATTTATTTGAATATATATTTCAGTTTCATAAAAGACATTTAAAATAACTCATTATGAAAAAATTAGATCTGTAGGAAAAAAAAAAAACAATTGATTCTTTCTTGCTCAGTGAATTGCACAGATTTGCCTGCCCTTTGGACTGTTCTGTTTAATCCAAATTAATGATTCTCATGGCCTAAGCCTCTAAGATTTGGTAATAGTGACTGTTCCCTTTCTCTGTAGTGATCTTTAGGCACACCAGTCTAGAATTCCAATAAATACAAAAAAAATGTAAGTAGGAAAAAGATAACTAGTCAGTAAGATTTCAGGACCTCTTACTAAGAAAAAAACTAATAAGGAAAACAGAGAGGAAAGAAATGAAGACATAAATAGATAAATACTATACGCCTTGTGAAGGAAAAGATAAGGCTAGTAAATTTTTTAAAAAGGTACTCCAAGTACATAATGTCGGCAAGAATCGTTAAGAGGAGGTGGATGAATTTTTACAAATATAAAAGGAAAAATATGTACTATGGAGGTATGCTAGCACCGCTCAGCAATTTCAGAGTGCTTTTCATCTTCAAAGAATCTTGCATGTTAACTAATTAATCCTTCCAACACCCTTGTGACGTAGACGTGACAAACAAGGACAGAAATAAGTCTAAAATGACTATTCTACCAAACTCACTGGTTGAGAAAGAATTATGAAAGCATGCCAGTTACTAATGAGGAAGATCCTAGATGGATTTTATACAGGATTTTGTGTGTGTGTGTGTGTGTGTGTGTGTGTGTGTAGACTTTCAAAATTTGTTTATAGAAATAGAGAACAAGTGATGGAATTAAAAAAAGAATTTACCCCTACATGAGCTCAGTTAATGCTAGACTAATATGAAATTCTCAAATAATCCAAACTTAAACCGTAATATTAACAGCAGTTAGGTATTTGCTTTTTATGACATGTAATTGATACATTTAGATGATAAGTACCTAAAACTTTAGTGGGAAAAAGGGAACAACTCTTACTGGAACTTATATTCTGCACAATCCTGTAACATGTAATTTACATTTTCTTTTTTATTTATCCAAATACAAAGACAGGTGTGCAAGACCCAATTAAGTGAGAGATCTGAAAATTTAAGCTCTTAGTCATCAACTACTTATTTTTGAAACTTATAAATGAGGCTGTAGTTAGTTTTTTAAAGATCCAAGTCTGTTTCCTTTTTCTCTGCCTGCCTGTGTAATACCATGACACTTGTTTACTATTAGCCTGTTGTGACAGCAACATATCTTTCCCCAAACTTGTAGAAGAAAATAGCATGAGCTCATGACCACCCTAGAATGATAATAGCGGTGCCATGCTGTTGGCACCCTGAGATGATAGTAGCAGGGAGTCACATTATCCACTTACAGAAACAGCCATTCCATTCCAACTTAATGGGATAACAGCAGTGAGTCTCACTGATTATAAACCTGCTAACATATGCACCATCTTTCATTCCCTTTCTTGATGGTGATTCTCATTGTAGGCATTATTAGCCTTACTGTGGTGCTCTTAAAATTGTTACTATGACCTATGAAACAGTATTGATCCACAAATGACAAATCATTAAATATATCTAGAGGGAAACCTGGCTGCATTTTCTATACCACAGCTACAAAATTTTCCTTTTAATGTATTAGGACTGGAGGTTACCATGGGCTTGAAGCCTCACCCTGTCTTTCTCTGTGTTAGCTCCACAGCATTGTGTTGAGTTTCTATCTCTTCCCTTCCTTCCTTCTTTCCTTCCAAAAAATAAACATGGATTTTCATCTCAGTCCATAATTTCCTTAATACTGCATTCTGATAGCTCAAGTCATATCTATTATTGCCCAATGCTTTCAAATATGGTGCAAAGTTGTAGGCTGTATCCATTTAGCCATTCAATTAACAGATGTTTTTTAAGTACTTACTATATAGCAGTCACCATTTTAGTCGCCAGTGATACAATAGAGAATAAGACAAATTTCCTGCCTTCATGGATGCAGCACTAACTGAGGAGACTGATACTGGAGTGCACATAATGAAGAGCTATTTATTTTTATTTGGTCATAAAATTCAATCATTATACTGTGTTCCAATCACTCAGATACATTTTGTTGCTCTAAATTTTTTCCCACATTTTTATGTTGCTACCTGGGATCATTTTCTCTCCAATTTTTTTTTTCTTTGTTTCAGTCTGTTGGCAATAAATTTCCCATATGTTTCTTTAAATTTTAAAAATACTCCCTTTGTCTCTGATTTTCAGCAGTTTCTTTATGATATGGCTAGTTGTGGGGTCTTTGTGTGTGCATGTGTGATTATCCTGCTTGAGATCCACAGTTTTTCTAAGATCTGTATGCTGATTTTTTGTCAGTTTTTGAAAATCTGTTATCTTTTCAAATATTGTTTCTTCTTTAGTCCCCCTCTCTCTCCTTCTTCTGAGCTTGCAGTTATATATGTTATAATTTTCTCTCTGTCATATATGGATAGAGTTCTTCTCTTTATTATTCTTTCTTTTGGTTTGGTCTATACTTTTATCAGTTTCTCTTCACAAGTTCATTAATTCTTTCTTATGCTGTATCAATTGGCTGTTAAGCCCATCTATCAAAGTCTAAATTTCAGTCTATCACATTTTCAAATCTAGAATTTTATTTTCTTTAATCATTTCAATTCTCTAGTAAAATACTCTATTCTGCCATCTATTTTTTAAAATATTAAATATATCTGTTCTAGAGTCCATCTTTGATAACTTTAATAACTTGGTTAGATGAGAGTTAAAGTTCTCTCTTAGTCATGATTCTTGGTATGCCCAGTAAATTTTTTATTCAACAATGGTCATCGTGTGGGCTCTGAATATTAACTTTTATGTCCAAGAGAGTTTATCCTAGCCTGTACTAGAACCATACAGTAGGGTCAGATGACAATCTGATCAAGAATTGAGTTTACATAAGGCTGTGTCACAGGTTTTTTGGGCTTTTGTATTGATAATTCTATCTCTGGTTGTTCCAACAATTGTAGGGTTTAAACTTCCAGGGTGCCTACTGAGATCTCAAAGTATTTGCTAGCATCTCTCCCCACTGATACTCTCAGACTCTGATTTCTATATCTTTAGCATGGTGCTGTTCAGTCAGTTAGAAAATGAGAGCACACTAAATTTTTTAAATTATTTTCCCCTTAGAATATCATTATCAGAAATATATATGGAGTAGATAAAGGGAACCCAATTAGAAGATTGAGGTAATAGTTGGGTTATGAACTAATGAAGTCTGATGCAGGGAGTTGGCAGTAGGAATGTATATTAAAGGACATAAATGGAAACTTTTGTGAAAGAAGGATGAATGGGTAAACTTGTTGACTATGTAAAGGTTGATGTGTCAAAATTTCTTCACAATTTTTAGCCTAGGAACCTGAGATATATTATATGGACAATTGGAAAGTGAGATTGTTAAATTAAGAGAATTTAGAGGTGGAAATACATATTTGAAGGTAATACACACATAGAAAATTATTAAAGACTTGCTTAAGAACAGACAGAGGAAGAGGAGAAGAGAATGGAGAACAGAATCATAGTGATCACGTACATTTTGGGATGAATCTGGTGACAGATGACTTCTCTTGTCACGTGTCCAGTATGTGCCCCTTAATTTAAAGGCACAATCCCATCAAAGGAAAACATTTGCATTTAAGCACAGTGTTTAGTATTCATAAGGGACTTGAGATGAAGTAAAACATGAAATAATTTTATGGTTTCTATTCTTTATGTCTTTTTGTGCCAGAAAAACTAAAACTTTTATCAGTATGTATATGTAGAGACTATCAATCCTTCATTATTAATGAAAGATTTAACTCTTTTATCCTTTACAGGGCTGAAATTACAAATACAACCTATTGAAAAGTATACATGGAATTCTTAAATCCTGGAGAGTTTAGGATACATGAGTAGAGCAAAGGGAATGTTGTCAGTGTTGAAAGTAAATATACTCTGTGTCAAAATGCACTGTGGAGCCAGTGGTATGTGATAAGATATAGAAGCTTGCTTTGGAACTCTCCTTGTAAGTGCTAGGGTTGGGGTTTTAATAACATAACAATTCTTTGGGCTTTCTGACAAGGAATGCTTGAAAGCATGCAGCACTGCAGCAGGCTTATCAGTCAACTTCCAGGACAAATAAAGCAAGAATTTTTCTTTATTAATCTTCAGGCAATACATTTGCCTCAGCTGTCAGTTACATTTGCTGAGAAAAAGTAACCTTAGTGATCTTTGCAACATTCACTAATTTAAAGAGTACATTGGTATGGAAAGGAACCCATACTTTGAATAAAAAGCAATGAATTTGGTTGGGGCTTTCTGTAATTTTTCAGACTTCTCTGGCTGACATTGTTAGATCACGTTTTTGGAAAGAAATACAATAAAACAATGGGAAAATATGTACTTGAAACATATAATTTGTGACTTCTACCCATGGACTGTAAATGTAAATATATATCTTTATATAGTTTTAATATCTTGATAAGAACATAGATTTATGGATATTAAACTTTATTTAGCATATCCAAAGTTCATAAGGCTGCTATATTTGAAGATCTAGTTTAGACTTCAAAAAAACCTTCTCATCTTTACTATTTCTCACCTGTCCATCTGATTCCCATCACTAGCAGTATATATTCTTATAAATTCCAAAACTGGAAGGAGCAAAACTAACCAAATTTTCTGCTAACCTAAATGCCATTTCAAATGGGAGCATTGTGTGTGTGTATGTATTTGCAGGTTGGTAGATTGGCAAGTTGGTACCATCTAGAGCAGTGATTATCATGATAGCAGCACAATGGTATTACTGAGGAGCTTTAAAATGTACAGATGCCTGGGTCCCACCCAGAGATTCTGGTTTAATTGGTCTGAGTTGCAGCCTGGACACAGGGAGTTTTAAAACTCCCCAGATAGTTATAAAATGCAACCTAGAAGAAAACTCAGGCAATTCAATTCCCTAAAGTAATTCTTATAACTAACTTCTTAGGAAACCCTGCCTGGACTTTTCTCTCATAAATAATACTTAATCTTTAGGGTTCTATACATAGGTATTTGCTATACTTATTCAAATAAAATTAGTGTGCTTTTGGTGGGGGGTATAAAAAAACACATACTCTATTTTATATGTATTATAGGTAAATTTGCCAGATTTAGTAAATACAAAAGGAGAATACACAGTTACATTTGAATTTTAGATAAACAATTAATAATTTTTTTAGTATAAATATGTTGTATGCAATATTTAGGACATGCTTATACTAAAAAATTTTTGTTATCTGAAATTCAAATGTAGCCAGTGTCCTGCATTTTTATTTGGCACCCATAATTACATGACATGCAGAAAATGTTTAGCCATTCCATTTTAGTCAAAACATTTTTGTTGACTTGCAACCAATCACCTATGAAACCATTTTATATAGGTCTAATCAGTTAAGTCACACAGAACAAGCAATGTAGCCAGTGTGGCTGAGCCATTTAACCCAATTCACTAAGCCTCTTGGCCTACTTACTCATTAAATAAAATCACTTTGTCTAAGATATTTATAGAAGAGATCAATTTTAATTTCCTTAACCTCATGAGTACACAGTTTGTAATTCCTCCAACAGAGATTTATCAGCTTTCTAATAGAGTTCTGGGGTAAAACCTGGGTGCCGAAGGGGTTCACTTCTACTCCAACATAAGTTGTCTGAACTGTCTTAATCTGTAGACCAATTTTCTCTACAGCCCCCTAAGGAAGGAACTTGTTGATTTTGGCAGTGTTTACCTTTCCTACAAACAAATTCAACATTTTCCAGACCGGCTGGCTCTTAAAAAATCACATGAGAGCTAGGGAAAAACTGCCTTTAGTCTGCTTCAGAATTACCCCTCCCCACCCCCCATATTCTAGGAAAAGCTTTCTGTTCCTCACAGACACTGGAAGATAATCTATGGAGCCATGATTATTTAGAATCTGTGGAGAAGGCTGTACAGTTCTGAGTTAAGTTCTTTTCTATAGCGTAGTAGAAGAATCTGTCAAATAAGATGAAATGTTCCAGCCTTAATTAATAACAATATAGACTTTTACATGAAGAAAAGGGGAAAGAAACTGATTTTTGTTTTTTCATAAAAGTGAAATGTTTAACAATGACATTTTAAAAATAGAGCAATAACATTTAGCATATCATATGCTTACTTTCACTTACCATTGTTATTCATCTTTGCTTTGGAAAGCTTGAATTGCTATTGAGTCCTGTCTTTGTATCCCATTCATTAGTTAAGATGATCATTTCTTTTCCATCTCCCCAGCCACCTCCAGCCACCATCCCTCCCAGTCTCTTAGACCAAAATGCTTTTAGCATCATGTAGCAGCATCAGTAAGTCTTCTCACCCGAAAGAATCTTCCTTTGCAGGCATTAAGTGGAGGCTGGTGTCACTATTAATCGAGACATCCCAATTTATGTTTTGCAAAAAGAAAGTGTAATGCATTTGCTTATTAGAATTTCCTCACATCTGCTTTTTATTTATAAAAAAATTCAGATTTAATTGAGTATTCTCCTAGTTCTGTGAGTTTATATGCTAGAGATTGCAATTTTGTTTATCAAAATGGTCTTGGTCTGAAAAGCATAATTGACATTTGTTCCCTCTTGATATTTCAGTGTTATTTCTGGTGAATTAAAAACTATTTATCTATTTAACAATTTTTTTCTCCAAGTGATAACCTCATTGTTTTCAATGTTTAGAAAGTAAAGAGTTAATGTCTCAGGCTCTCAGACATCCTTTCTGGTTCTTGCCAGAGCCAGCATCTCCCACCTTCCTCAGAGATCTTTTCCTGTGAGCTTTTACTTCTAGTATATCCTTGGGGAAATGCACATTTTCTCCAATTTGTTTTTTGTCTCTTCCATTTTCTCTTCTTCCATTAATTTTTTTTTTTCAACTTCAGAGTGCTCTACCAACTGTCTTTTACAATTTAGCCTAACTTGGGGTGTGTTAAGATTTTTTTCTCTCTGCTTTCTATTCCTGTTCTTTCTCTCTAATTCTGCACTGAAATGATTTTCCTTTCTCTTCCAAGTGTCTTCTCTATTGGATCACTTCCTTTCTTTTTTCAGTCCCTCTTCCTTCCTCAGAAGAGCTGTTAACAATGAAATTTACTGTGCTAATTCTTTGGCTTATTTTTGTCATTCAAGCCAGGTCCTGGCACTACTTTGCTTCTGTCACCTAGATTAGATTGATTATAGGGGGAGGAAGGTGACTGATTTGTAATTCACTGCTACAGGCATTCTGAAATGTTGGAACCAAACCTGCAACACTTTGATTTAATGCTTCAGAATGAACTTGAATATTAGCCAAACTCACCAATTATTTGGCTTATATGAGTAAACCTGAGCTGCATTTGGGCTTACACTCCTCTTGTCCCATGAGTCCTGGAGCAGAATTCTCTTTGCAGGTGAAATCCAGAGGTCATTTGTGGTTGGGACTCAGTATAGCTACTTTTTATGGTTTGTGGTAAAAACCAAGGAGTGGGAATGGGGGAAAGGAAAGATGTAGATTCTTCTCCTCTCTGCTTTCACAGAATTCATCATTCTGTTTTTCTTTTTAAACAAAGCCTTATCTATACTGAAAATTTTAGTGTTTTAGTTTTTAAATTATTGGTAGTTGAAGTTATACACGCTTAGTTTACTCCTTGTTTTTGACCCTTTTGAAATATAGTGTTTGATACAGCTTTGAGCTTTTGTGCTTGTTTGATAAAATATGCTTCAATGTCACGTAGATCAAAATGAAAGTAATGTTTCCCTTGCATTTCGAGTAATTGGCTCTCCTGATAACTATACCATGGCCCTCTTTTACATGTATTTAGGTAACCTAGAATTTAGAATCAATATTCAGGCCCCATAGCACTGCTATTGTCAAATATTGTCATGTTGTTTTCTATAACAACACTTTTCCCCCCATGAGAAATGTACTGTAATGACCCTAACTGTCAAAGGGGCTCAGAAGGCACATATCAGGTCTGTGCAGACTCAGTGAGTCGGCCCTCTTGTTGGTTCATGTCTGAGGCCATAACAACTACTTACTGCCAAATAAGTCACCAGGGACATTCTGGAAACCTGGAAGTGATTTCTATGTGGGATGATAAGAGCTTCCCAGACACAATTAAATCTGACCAGGAACTATATTAGACAATTCTGCCAAATTTTTATTAATTTTTATTTCTCCCTTCCTCCCACCTTAATTGCCTTTGCTCCAAGGAAATGACATTGATATTGGATATACCAGGTTAATGAGTTGCTTCTTAGTCAAACTAAAAATAATCCTGAGCTAATTTTATAATCCATTGATTTCCAGAACAAGTGTGACAAAACCCATGAATTTCCATAGAGAGACTCAACTTCTCTATGTGGATGCTTTGAACCATATACAGATACTGGCTATTTGTAACAAATAATCTTGTGTTTTGAAGGCTTAAACAACCTGGCTAAATGTGGGGAAAATGTTAAGTATCAATAATAAAAACTGGCTAAAATGTTGAACTCACTTTGTAAAATGTGTATTTTGATTCCAGTGTAAAGAAGCATTTATATATGACATACACAATACACAAAATTCTGAAAAGTTACAGAAGCTATAAGTGATGCACGCAGGCTTCAAAAAACTGATTTATCTGTTAAGAAATGCAAGACTACAGAAAGGTTTATATGATATCTGTTCTAAGGATGGTATGGTAAAGTTGGTGCAGCCATAGGAAGACATGAAAACTAGACTTAGGAGGAAGTTTATCATACTTACAGGTCCCAGAAAGAGAGTCACTGCATGCTATGCAGGGCCACCTGGCCAGGAGAGGTGCCAGGTTTTGGTCAGGTGGCAGAAGATAAGAAAGAAAGGAAAAGTCTAGGGTAGAGATTTTATTGTTTTTTTTTTTCCTTTTTTTGGTGGGAAAAAACAAGGCAAATCAGAATAAAGAGTTTAGGATTAAGTAATTCTTGGGAAATTTGGGCTCCAGGGGTGGTCTGTGGTTGGTGGTACCTGGGTCAGGGATGACTTAGACCTTGGTGTGTGAGAGTTAGATAAGCAAGTGGTTGGGGTGTAGACTTGAACTGATTGGTTTGTTCTTGAAAAGTATACCCTAGGAAATGGTTAGCCCTATCAGGATCTATCTCTCCTTGGCCAGGAAGCTTTTTAAGATGTCAAATCATAAAATACAGAATATTAAAAAATTATCAATATGGCATCTTTAGTAACTTTCACAATAAGTTAGGTGCTATGAATGTTAAAATATATAGAAGACATAGTTTCTGTATTTCACAATCCCATACTGTGTGGAACAAGGGCATTTTTAAGGGAAATGATTATACAAGAGAAAAAATAAAATATCTTAGATTTCTTGGTAAAGTAGGAGTGAGTAGGATCCAAAGCATAAATAAAAGTAAGGGTCTCAAGTCTAAAAAGATGCTGCTCCACTGTTGTACACATTGTTCAATTAAAAAAAAATATTACTAATATTTTTAAAACCTTCTTAGTTGCCATCCTTAATAAATTCTTACCTCTGCTCTCAGAGCTAACTAACTTTTGTGTCTATCTTTCCTTGCTCTTTTTTTTTTCACACTCCAAAGTCTAAATAGTTTTTTTTTAAAGACTTTATTTCATGAAGAAATTTTAGGTTTACAGTGAAATTAAAAAGCTACAGAGATTTCAGTTTTGTTGATTGTTTCCTTCACTGATGTAGTTATTCTGATGTAGTTCCAATAGTTTTGCTTTTATTTCCCTGGCCTTAGGAGACATATATAGAAAAATGTTTCTATGGCCGATGTCAGAGACATTACTACCTATGTTCTCTTCTAGGATTTTTGTGCTTTCAGGTCTTACATTTAGGTATTTAATTAATTTTGAGTTTATTTTTATGTATGGTGTAAGAAAGTGGTCCAGTTTCATTCTGTTGCATGTAGCTGCCCAGTTTTCCCAACACGATTTGTTGAAGAGACTGTCTTTTTCCCATCAGATATTCTTTCATCCTTTGTTGAAGATTAACTGGCCATATAATTGTGTTTATTTCTGGGTATTGTTTTCTGTTCTATTGATCTATGTGTCCATTTTTGTGCCACTACCATACTGTTTTGATTACTACTGCTTTATAATATAATTTTAAGTCTGGAATTGTGTTGCCTCCAGCTTTGCTTTTCTTTTTAAAGATTGTTTTGGCTATTCAGGTCTTTTGTAGTTTCATACAAATTTTATGATTGTTGGTTCAACAAAACTAAAAGGCAACCTACTGAATGGAAGAAGATATTTGCATATTACATGTCTGATAAAGGGTTAGTACTCAAAATATATTAAAGCTTACACAACTCAATACCCAAAGAATAATCCAATTAAAAATGGGCAAAAGACATGAATAGATATTTCTGCAAAGAAGGCATCCAGATGGCCAACAGTCACATTTTTTTCTCAGAGACTCAACATCACTCCTTATCAGGGAAATACAAATCAAGATCACACTCAGATACCACCTCACACCAGTCAGAGTGGCTAAAATGAACAAATCAGGAGAATATAGATGCTGGAGAAGATGTGGAGAAACGGGAACCCTCTTGCACTGTTGGTGGGAATGCAAACTGGTGCAGCCACTCTGGAAAACAGTGTGGAGGTTCCTCAAAAAAAAAAAAAATAGATCTACCCTATGACCCAGCAATAGCACTGCTAGGAATTTACCCAAGGGATACAGGAGTGTTGATGCATAGGGGCACTTGTACCCCAATGTTTATAACAAAGACAGTTTTATGTTTTCCTTTACAATCTGTGTAGTTTTTATTTCCCTTTCTTTTCTCATTGCATTAGCTAGAGCTTTCAGCATGATGTTGAAAGGAGTGATAAGATGGGCCATCTTTACGTTGTTTCTGATCTTAGTGGGAAAGCTTCAGTTTTCTTAAACATTAATGTTAAGTTTTTTGTAGATGTTCTTTACCAAGTTGAGGAAGTTCCTTCCCAGTTGACTGAGAGTTTTTCAATATCATGAATGGGTGTTGGATTTTGTCAAATACTTTTTCTGCATCTATTGATTGGACCATATTTTCTTTTTCAGTCTATTAATGTGGTGGATTACATTCACTGATATTTGAATGCTGAACCAAACGTGCATACATGAGATCAATCTCATGCTGTCATGGTAGATATTTATTTTTATATATTGTTGGATTCAATTCATTAGAATTTTGTTGGGGATTTTTCCATCAATATTTATGAGAGATTTGGGTCTATCATTTTCTTTTCTTATAGTACCTTTATCTGGTTTGCTATTAGGGTAGTTACAGTTTCATAGAAAGAGAATGACTTAGCATGTAGTCCTCTTTCTATTTTTGAAAGAGATTATAGAGAACTGTTATAATTTCTACCTTAAATGTTTGGAAGAATTCATTAGTGAATCCATCTGGTTAATCAATTCAATTTATTTAGCATATGTATGCCTACTAAGATTGTCTATTTCTTTTTGTGTGAATTTTAGAAGATTGTGTCTTATAAGGAATTAGTCCATTTTATCGTGGTTATCAGATTTGTGGGCATAGAGTTGTTCATAATATTCATCATAATCTTTTTTTTTAAATGTTTATTTATTTTTGACAGAGAGAGAGAGAGAGAATGAGTGGGGGAGGGGCAGAGAGAGAGAGAGAGAGAGAGAGAGAGAGGGAGACACAGAATCCAAAGCAGTCTCCAGGCTCTGAGCTGTCAGCACAGAGCCCGATGCGGGGCTCAAACTCACAGACCACCAGATCGTGACCTGAGCCGAAGTCGGACGCTCAACTGACTGAGCCACCCAGGTGCCCCTATCATAATCCTTTTAATGTCTAAATTATCTGTAGAGATGCCCCTCTTTTATTTCCAATATTAACAATTTGTGCTGTCTCTCCTTTTTTCTTCTATTAATTTTATTGATATTTTCAAAGAACCAGCTTTTGGTTTCATTGTTTTTCTCTATTGGTGTCTTGTTTTTAATTTTATTGATTTCTACTTTAATTCTTATTATTTCCTTTCTTCTGCCTACTTTGGATTTAATTTGTTCTGCTTTTATCCTAGCTTAATTTTTATATGCAATTTATTTACTTTTATTTATTATTGAAGTGTAATTGACATACAATGTTGTATTACTTTCCAATGTACAACACTGATTTGACAATTCAATACATTGCTCAATGTTCACCACAGTAAATGTAGTCACATTTGTCACCATACAACATTATTACATTATTATTGACTATATTTCCTATGCTGTACTTTTCATTTCTGCGACTTATTTATTTTATGACTGGAAGTTTGTGACTCTTAATCCCCTTCATCTATTTCATCCATTCCCCCACTCACCTCCCCTCTGGCAACAAGCAGTTGTTTTTTGTTTTTGTTTTTTTTTTTGTATTTAAGAATCTGTTTTTCTCTTCATATATTTTCCCCCCTAGTTACTTAAGGTGAAAGATTAGATGGTTTATTTATTTTTTTTAAGTTTATTCATTTTTGGGAGACAGAGAGACACAGAGCATGAGTGGGGAAGAGGCAAAGAGAGAGAGGGAGACACAGAATCCCAAGCAGGCTCCAGACTCTGAGCTGTCAGCACAGGGCCTGAAGTGGGGCTTGAACCCACCAATTGTGAGATCATGACCTAAGCTGAAGTCAGTCGCTCAACTGGCTGAGCTACCCAGGTGCCCCTAGATGATTTATTTTAGATCTTTCTTGTTTTCTAACATATGCATTGAATACTATAAATTTCCCTTTACTGAATCTCACAAAATTTAAAAAGTTGTATTTTCATTTTCATTTAGTTCAAAATATTTTATTATTTCACTTGATATGTCTTCTTTGACCTATGTGTCATTTAGAAGTCTATTGTTTAATCTCTAAATTTTTAGGGGATTTTCCAGCTTTTTTTTTTTTTTGTTATTGATTTCTAGTTTAATTTCATTGTGGTCTGAGAGTAGGCATTGAATAATCTCTACTTTTTCAATTTGTTGAGGTGTATTTTCTGGTTCAGAAATGGTATATCTTGATGAATGTTCCAGGTGGTCTTGAGAATTATGTGTATTTCTGCTGTTCTCGGATCAAGTAGGCTATATATGCCAATTAAATGTAGTTATTGATAATGTTGTTCAGGTCAGCTCTGCCTTTTGATTTTATATCTGCTGTATGTGTCCATTTCTTTTTCTTTTTTTTTTTAACTATTTATTTTTGAGAGAGAGAGGGAGAGAGAGAGAGAGAGAGAGAGAGAGAGAGAGAGAGAGAGAGAAAGGGCAGAGAGAGGGAGAGAATCCCAAGTAATATCAGTGCTGTCAGTGTGAAGCCCAAAGTGGGACTCAGTCTCTGAACTGTGAGATCATGACCTGAACTCAAATCAAGAATAGGCCACTTAACCAACTGAGCCACCCAGGTGCTCTGGATGTGTCCATTTTTGAGAGAAGCCTCCTTAGTCTCCAGTCATAAAAGTGAATTCATCTATTTCTCTTTTCAGTTCTATCCATTTTTGCTTCTTGCTTTCATTTAAAAGAAAAGTAATTTCACCATTATCAGCATTATTGCTGTCAAACACTAAAAGATACAGGGCAGTAGTTCCCAAACCATTTGCCTTGGAAATCTGGGACACAGAGGAGATGTGGTACTGAGAGATCAAAGAATTTATGTATTTATGTGTGTGTGTGTATGTGTTGTGTATGTGTGCATGTGAATATACATATATATATATATAATATATATATATATTATATATATATATATATATAATATATTTTAGTATCCATTGACCAGAAAAAAATATATGTTATATTATATATATTATATATACATACTTATATATAAACAATTATAATGACATTTTTTAAAGTAAAAAAATAAATGTTCAGCTCCACTAGTGAATTTTGATGGTATTTACTGGCAAACATGAAATAAAATAAAATAAGATAAAACAAAATAAAATGCAGGAAAAACCCACAAAAAATAGAATATGAGAGTTTAAAGTAAAGGAATGGTCAGATCCAAAGCTATAGTATATTTCTCCATCCATTTACTTTTTTTTTTTTGTAGCACAAAAAAGCTTATTTTTATTATGTGTTCTTTTTTGTTAAGAAAAATTTTTTATTTATATAAATAAATTTATTTATTTTTAATTTATTTTTATTATGTGTTGTTTTTGTTTATTTTTAAAATTTTATTTATTTATTTTTCTCCCAAGTTTTTATTTAAATTCAAGCTAGTTAACAGTGTAATATTGGTCTCAGAATTAGAATTTGGTAATTCATCACTTAAATATAATATCCAGTGCTCATCACCACAACTGCCCTCCTTAATGCCCATCATCTATTTAGCCCATCCCCACCACCTCCCTCCAGCAATGCTGTTTGTTCTCTATAGTTAAGAGTCTCTTATGGTTTGCCTCCCTCTCTGTTTTTATCTTATTTTATTTTTCCTTCCCTTCTCTTATGTTCATCACTTTGTTTCTTAAATTCCACATATAAGTGAAAACATATGGTATTTGTCCTTATCTGACTGACTTATTTCACTTAGCATAATACACTCTAGTTCCATCCACATTGTGGCAAATGGCAAGATTTCATTCTTTTTGATGGATAAGTAATACTACATTGTATGTATATACCACATTTTCTTTATCCACTCGTCAGTTGATGGATTTGGGGCTGTTTCCATAATTTGGTTATTGTTTATAGTGCTGCTATAAACATTGGGATGCCTGTGCCCCTTCAAAGCAATATTTTTGTATCCTTTGGATAAATATTGAGTAGTGCAATGCTGGATCATAGGGTAGTTCTATTTTTAGCTTTTTGAGGAACCTCCATACTGTTTTCCAGAGCGGCTGCACCAGTTTGCATTCCCATCAAGTGTATAAGAGGATTTCCCTTTCTCCACATCTTCACCAATATTCGTTCTTCCAATCCATGAACATGAAATGTTTGTTTTTTTTTTCATTTCTTTGTGTCTTCTTCAATTTCTTCCATAAGTGTTCTATAGTTTCCAGAGTAACCATCCATTTACTTTTAATTTATATGTGTCTATATATTTAAAGTGGATTTCTTGTACACACCATAAAGTTGGCTCTTCTTTTTGATCTGTTCTGATAATTTTTGTCTTCTAATTGATGCATTTAGACCATTGATATTCAAAGTGATTATTGAAGTAGTTGGATTAACAATCTATGGTATTTGTTACTGTTTTCTGTTTGTTGACCTTATTCTTTTTTCCTATTCTTATTTTGTCTTTTTCTCCCTTTTGTGATTTTAATTGAGGATTTTATGGGATTCCAACATCTCCTCTTTGGTGGGGTATGAGTTATGCTTTTTTTAAAAAACTTTTTTATTGGTCACACTAAAGATTGAAATAAGCATTTACAACTAATCCAAGACCACTTTTAAATAACACTATACCACTTCACAGGTAATGTAAGTACCTTACAATAACAAATTAATCCTAATTCCTCCTTCCAACTTCTTGAATCATTCCCTTTATTTATTTCACTTATACATGAGCATACATAAGCAAGTATATACACATAATCATTCATAATCAAAGATATTGTAACTATTATTATTTTCAACAAACTCTTATCTGTTAGATCAATCAAAAATAAGAACAAAATTTTATTTTACCTTCATTTTTTTTGATGCTCTTTTCTTCATGTCTGTCTTTCTGACCTATATCACTTTCCCTATCTTTAGAGAATCTATTTTAGGGGCGCCTGGGTGGCTCAGTCGGTTGAGCGTCTGACTTCAGCTCAGGTCGTGATCTCACGGTTCGTGAGTTCGAGCCCCGCGTCAGGCTCTGGGCTGATGGCTCGGAGCCTGGAGCCTGCTTTCGATTCTGTATCTCCCTCTCTCTCTCTGCCCCTCCCCCATTCATGCTCTGTCTCTCTCTGTCTCAAAAATAAATAAACATTGGGGTGCCTGGGTGGCTTGGTCAGTTAAGCGTCCGACTTGGGCTCAGGTCATGATCTCACAGTCCGTGGGTTCGAGCCCCGCGTCGGGCTCTGTGCTGACAGCTCAGAGCCTGGAGCCTGTTTTGGATTCTGTGTCTCCCTCTCTCTCTGCCCCTCCCCTGTTCATGCTCTGTCTCTCTCTGTCTCAAAAATAAATAAACGTTAAAAAAAATTTAAAAAAAACATTAAAAAAATTTAGAGAAACTATTTTAATATTTCTTGCTGGGCAAGTCTATAAACTCCCCCAATTTTTGTTTGTCTGGAGAAATTCTTTATTTCTCCTTCAATTTAGAAAAATAATTCCACTGGGTACAGAATTCTGGTTGATGTTATTTTTTTCTCACAACACTTTAAATAGATCACTCAACTCTCTTTTTACTTGCATGATATCTTAGGAAGACTTGTAATTCTTATTGTTGATTCTCTATAAGTAAGGTGTTTTTATCCTCTAGCTTCTTTTAGGATATTTGATTTTCTTTAGTTTGAAAATAATATGCCTAGGTGTAGGGATTTGTTGTTGTTGTTTTGCATTTGTTCTTGTTGGTGTCTCTGAGTTTCCTAGATCTACGGCTTGGTGTCTGACATTAATCTGGGGAAATTCTGTGTCCTTCTTGTTTTTTAAAAAAATTTTATTGTTTATTTATTTTTGAGAGAGAGAGACAGTGAGCGGGGGAGGGACAGAGAGAGATGGAGACACAGAATCCAAAGCAGGCTCCAGGCTCTGAGCTGTCAGCATGGAGCCCAATGCAGGGCTCACAAACCACAAGATCATGACCTGAGGAAAAGTTGGATACTTAACCAAGTGAGCCATCCAGGTGTCCCTGTGTCCTTACTGCTTAAAATAATTCTTCTGTTTCTTTATTTTTATCTTTTGGTATTCCCACTACATATATTTTATGCCCTTTATATTTACCCCATAGTTTTTGGCTATTCTTTTTCATTCTTCTTAAAGTTCTTTCTCTTTGCTTTTCATTTTGGAGGTTACTATTGAGATAACCTCACACCGAGAGATTTTTTTCCTCATACATGTTCACTCCACTAATAATCTCATCAAAGGCATTGATCTATAGCATTTCTTTTTGTCTCTTAAGATTTCCATTTCTTTGCTTACGTTGCCCATATGTTCTTGCTTGCTGTCTACTCTATCCATTAGAGCCTTTAACATATTAATCATAATTAATTTAAATTTCCAGTCTGATAATTCCAATATCCCTTCCATATCAGAGTCTCATTCTGATGCTTGTTTTGTCTCTTCAAACTGGGTTTTGTTTTTCCTTTTAGTGTATATATTAATTTTTTTCTTGATAGCTGGACATGATATACTAGGTAAAGGATTTTAGGTAAATAGGCCTTTAGTTATGTGATAGTAATGTTTGGGGAGAGGGGAAGTGTTCTATAGTTCTATGAATAGGTCTCAGTCTTTTGGGGAGGTTGAAACTCTGGGCTATGAATATCATACATGTTTCTGGGTTTTTTGCTCTTCATTCCTTTGTTGAGACAGGATGACTTGAGTGGACTGAAGTTGAGTATTTCCTTTTCATCAAAACAGTGAGGCTCTTCTAAACCCCTAGTCATTCAAGCTCTTGCCCTTCTTCTAATCAGAACCATGAGGGGATTTTTCTTTGAAATTCACTGTGAGAACCATTTCAGGCCCTTGGAGTTAACATTCACAAAAATGTGAGGCCCCTCCATGACTAAATGGTTTCCTCTGGAGTTTTTAACTCTCTGAGTTGTCCATACTAATCTTCCAACAATTTATCAAGTACTATTCAGATTTTCCTACTCTGGCCTGGTCTACAGAGATTTCATCTCTTGAGTTTCTACTCTGGTAGGTTGTGATTCTCTGTATTTGCCTGTTGGTCTCCAATTTAAAAAAAAAAATCTTTATTTTTGAGAGAGAGACAGAGAGAGAGAGAGAGAGAGAGAGAAGCTGAAGCAGGCTTCAGGCTCTGAGCTGTCAGCACAGAGCCCGATGCGGGGCTCAAAGTCACAAACTGAAAGATCATGACCTGAGGTGAAGTCGCTTAACCAATAGAGCCACCCAGGAGCCCCAGTGTTGGTCTCCAGTTAAAAGCAACAGTTTGTCCTATAACTTCCCTTCTCCTACAGACCTAAGAAGAGTTGTTGATTTTTCAGTTTGTTCAACTTTTCACTTGTTAGAATGAAATGACAATTCTAAGCTTCATACATGCTGGCCCAAAAAACAATGCTATGTTATTTAGCTTTGCATATTTTTGACCTTTATAGAAAAGGAATAACAAAATACATATTCTTCTGCTATGTGTATTTTCACTAACCATTTTGCCTTAAAATTAATTCATGTTGATGAACATATCAGTGGTTGAATAACTTTCAATGTTCTGGGATATTTGTGTGTGTGTGTGTGTGTGTGTGTGTGTAATTTATCTTTTCTATCAATAAACACTTGAGTGATGTTCAATTTTTTGTTTTATAAACAGCATTTGTATGACAATTTTGTACATTTCCATGTTTTCATACTTATGTAGAAGGTTTTCTTATGGAATATCTTCTATCATCTATTATCTATCTATCTATCTATCTATCTCATCATCATCTAGTTAGCTAGCTATCATCTATCTGTCATCTATAAGATCTATTTATCATCTCTTATTACTATCATCATCATCATCTGTTTATTTTCTCCAGAATGTAATTATTAGACTAAATGTATACACCATCTTAAGCTTTAGTTGGCAATGCTAAAATACATGCCAAATTACTTTCCATGGCTTGAGTAACTCTGGTATGATCAAACTTCTTGATTTTTGATAATTTGATGTGGAGGAAAACAATGCCTTACTGCAATTTTAATTTACATCTTTTTTTATTCCTAGTGAGTTTTGGCTAAATATATTTCCCTTTCAAATGCCTTCTTATGCTATTTGCCATTTTCTTGCTACTCATTAATTTAGAGGAATTGTTTGATTTATAGGATTCTTTTAATTTATACAATTGTAGTGACTAATCATTTGTCAAATGATATGTGTTGCAATTATCATCTTTTAATTTATGTTTTTTTTTAATTAATTGGTGTCTTTGATCAAGAGATTTTAATGTAGTAAAATATATTAAAGCTTTTCCTGGTGCACCTGGGTGCCTCAGTAGGTTAAGCATCTGATGCTTGGTTTCAGTTCAGGTCATGATCTCTCAGTTTTGTGATTTTGAGCCGACATCAAGCTCTGCACTGGCAGCATGGAGCCTGCTTGGGATTTTCTTTCTCTCCCTCTCTCTCTGGCCCTCCCCCACTTGCGCTTTCTCTGCCTCTCTCAAAATAAATAAATGTAAAAAAAATTAAAATTTTTTCTTTATGATTTATTCTCTTCTTTGTTTTTAAGAAATCTTTATCTACCATGAAGTATTAAGGAACACATTTTCTTCTAAATGTCTTAATAATTTGACTTTCACATAAGACTTAATCAATCCAGAACTGATTTTTATATGTTAAGTGATTTTTGTGTGTTTTGTTTTCACGTATATGAGTGTATACCCAAGTACTATTTGTTGAGTAATTTATTCTTTCTCCACTGAACTATATAATGTCACAGATATTCTATGTCAAGTTTTCTTATATGCATGGATTTACTTTCAAGCACTCTTTTCTTCATTGGTCTATTAGTCTACCCCTACATTAATATTATATTAATTACCGTAGCTTAATTGTATTTCTTGATATCTGGGATTCATGGCATCTCCAATTTTTCCTCCTCTTTCTTCTCCCCCTCCATCCCTCCACTTCTCCCTCCACCCTCTCTTTCTTTTCTTTCTCCCACTCCTCCTCCTCCCTCTTCACCTCTTCTTCTTCCTCCTCCTCCTTTGTCTTCTTCATTTTTTTTCTCCCTTTTTCTTTAATTGTCTTGGCTCTTCTTGGCCTTTTTTTCCCAATGCATTTTAGAATCTATCCTCTATCTATCTATCTATCTATCTAGAAATTGCCTTTTAGATTTTTATTCAATCTAAGGATCAAGTTGTCTAAAGTGACATCTTTATGTTAGTAAGCTTTCCCATCCAAAAATCAATCTATTTCCTTTTACTGAGGTCTTCTTTAGTATTTTTTAAATAAAAGTTTGGAATTTCTTCATAAAAATCTTACACAATATTAATTATATTTACTGGCAGGTATATTATTATAGTTTCTGTATAACAAAATATCCCAAAACTAGTGACTTAAAATAATAATTTGTTATCAGCCCTTATAGTTATATGGATTGGGATAGTTCAACTAGGGACTGGTTCTTATTTTGTGTATAACACTGTCATACAGTGTTAATCAGACCATCAGATAGTGATGGTGGTGAAGCTGGTATCACCTGAGGGCTCAACTTTGAAAAATTGTGGACTGTTTGATGTTTATTAAACATGTACATGGCTCTTGAATAGAGACCATCTACTCATCTTTTACTGCCACGTTCATATTTATTGATAATATCATGAGTCATTAGGATAAAGATCTAGGATGCTAGCAACCATCTTTCTCACCACCTGGAAATAGCTTATGTGAGAATAACACAAACATACAGTGAGATGCAGATTCCAGATGTGACAAGATAGCCAGAACCCTTCCAACATCATTTGAGCACCTGGATCCAACAATGCCTGAAGCTATATATCCTATAACCCATTTCAAACTAAGTTGAACAAATGAACAGCAACAAAACAACAACAACAACAAATAAATTCATTGTCTAAACAAACAAAAAAGATGATTTACTTACATTGCTGGCAGGTGATCTTAACAGTTGGCTAGATGCTCAACTAGAGTTACAAAAACACCAGCTTTAGGAACTTTCTATCTGGTCTCTCAATGCAAATTGATCTTTTTTTAGGTTTATTTATTTTGAGAGAAAGAGAGAAAGCAGGAGCAGGGGAGGGGCAGAGAGAGTGAATCCCAAGCAGGCTCCACAATGTCAGCGCAGAGCCTGATGCAGGGCTTGAACTTACAAACTATGAGATCATGACCTTAGTCAAAATCAAGAGTCAGACACTTAACTAACTGAACCACCCAGGTGCCCCACAAATTGATCTTCTTATAGTGTGTTGGCTTTGTTTAAAAGAGATTGCCCCGTAAGCAAATGTAGTAAGAGCAGGTATTCTAAGAGAACAAGGTAAAAGCTATACAAATTTTTGCCATGTAGCCTTGAAAGACACATAGCATCATTTCTGCTACAATGGCAGAAACAGTCACAAACTCTCCTTTGAATGAAAGGAATAGCAATGCATTTTGGAGCCCTATTATAAAACTGCCACACCAGGAAACTTCTTATCTTATTTATTTTTTGTTGCTACAAAGAAGACTAATGATATTTTTAACTACCTGCATTTTCTGTTAAGTGTATAAAAATGCAACTAAATTAAATATTAATTATATATCCAAAAATCTTCCTAAGGTATCTTATTAATTTACGTAATTTATCTGTACGTTCTTTGGAGTTTTTCATGTAGTAATCATATCATCTACAAGTAAGGAATGTTTGTTCCTTCCTTTGCAATCCTTATATTTTAAGGTATTATTATTATTATTATTATGTATTATTGTTGTTATTATTTTATCCAATATGGAAAATTTAGATATACATGATAATGCTCAACAGAAATGGTAATTTTAGGGGCACCTGAGTGGCTCAGTTGGTTAAGCGTCCGACTTCGGCTCAGGTCATGATCTCATAACGGTTGTGGGTTTGAGCCCTGCATCAGGCTCTGTGCTGACAACTCAGAGCCTGGAGCCTGCAGAGCCCTGAGCCTGCTTCAGGTTCTGTCTCTCTCTCTCTCTGCCCCTCCCCCACTCATGCTCTGTCTCTCTCTGTGTCTCAATAATGAATAAAAGTTAAAAAGAAAAGAAAAGAAATGGTGATTTTAGTCTTGCTCCTGAGTTTGAAGGGAATGTTTTCAGATAAAGAAGATTCCTACTATTTGTAATTTAATGTTTTGTCTTATTGTGAATAGGTACTAAATTTTATTCACTATTTACTTTGCATCTGTTGAAGTAATCCTATTTTTTTTTTACTTTATTTTGATAGTGCATTTAATTAATAGGTTTCCTTAAGTTGAACCACTCTTGTGCTCTTGAGGTAAACCCAATGAGGTCATACGGTCTTAATACATTATCTTATATTTGTTTTCTTATATTTTACTTAGATTTCTGCATTTATGTTCTTGAGTGAAATTGGCCTATAATTATTTTTTATCTCATGCTTTTTTTGTCTGGATTTGGTAACAAGATTGTAATGACTTCAACAATAGGGAGGGTTCTGTTTCCCTTACTCTGGTCCCTTTTCCCTTTCTCTGAAAGAATTTTTTTTTCCCGTGAATGTGTAACTGAATGAATCTGTAAAACAACTGATGCTTTCTTGGTAAGGATGTTTTAAAGTGTGATCAATTTTTCAAAACGGATGTAGCAAGTGATGTTTTCTACTTCTTTTTGAGGTAGTTTGGGTAATTTATATTTTTGTAAGGATTTGTCCATTTATCCTAAGATTTTAAATTTATTTGCATAAATATATTCCCAATATTCTTATAGAGACTGTCTCTCCTGTCTGACTAAATATATTCTCTTTTTAGTTCTTAATATTATTTTTACCTTTTTTCTTCAGTCTTGTGATGGGTTTCTCATGTTTATTATTCTTTTTGAAGAACTAATTTTCTTTCTATTTTATTAACTTCTGCTCTTGGTTTATTATTTTCTTACTTCTGCTTGCTTTTTTTGGTGCATTTATTCTGTTTTCTTTTCCTAACTCTTTAAAGAAAATGTTTGACATATTAATGTTATCTTTCCTTCTTTTTTAGTACAAGAATTTTAGCTTTTAAAATTACCATTAGTCTTTTAGCACAATCACACAAATATTTATATTTAATATCTTTACCATGTAGTTCTTTTTTTTTAAGTTTATTTATTTATTTTGAGAGTGAGAGAGAGAGCACAGGAGGGGCAGAGGGAGAGGAGAGAGAGAATCCCAAGCAGGGTCTACACTATCAGCATGGATCCCAATATATATATACATATTATATATAATCTGTGAGCTATTCAAAGTTACATCTCACACACTTCCAATTTACGGGATTCAAAAGTTCTTTTTATAACTTAATTGTGTTGGGATTAGAGAAGGTATTCTTCCTGATACATGATTTTTTGATGTTTATTAGACTTGCTTAATGGTATAGCATGTCTTTAAATGTTTCTGAATTTTCAAGAGTTTTGAAAAATGCTCTTCAACCATTCCATATAATATCCTGTAACTGTCTATTAGGTTCTAAGTTTCTGAATTGTTTTGCTCAAATTTTCTAATCTCTAATAAATTATGACTCTTGGAGAATATTAAAACATTCCACTATGATGGGATTTCCCATTATAATTTTTTCAATTTTTCCATTATATATTTTACAGTTTAATATCATCTTCCTGGTCAATTGAATATTTCACTATTATCTAGAGACTATATATTTTTCTGTAGATATAATTGTTGCTTTAAGTCTGGTAATATGCTTCATCAGCAACTTTGTTTTGGAAGGAGGAAGGAAATACTATTTACCTGGTGTATTTTTTTATGTAATTTCCTTTCAACATTTTGAAACTCAGTTTTCTATAAAAAATAATTTTTATATTTTAAAAGGAGGTTATTTATATTTATTATTATTATATGAATATTTAGGCTTACTGATACCATATTTTTTTATTTCTATTTGTCTCACTTTTTTAGGTTTTACTTTTCTTCACCTCTTTAAAGTACTTGTTTTTTTTATTCTATTTCCCCTATTTTTATATTTTAATTATTACCTGAACAAGTTCAGCATAATAAAGTTAAACAGAACTTAATAATGTCTAAAACTAGGGATGCCTGTATGGCTCAGTCATGTCCAACTTCAGTCCAGGTCATGATCTCATGGTATGCGAGTTTGAGCCCAGCATTGGGCTCTCTGGTCTCAGCACAGAGCCTGCTTTGGATCCTCTGTCTCCTTCTCTCTCTACCCCTCCCTGGCTCATATTCTTTCTCCCTCTTTCTCAAAAATAAATAAACATTTAAAAAATGTCTAAAACTAATCAGTATCTTTACCGTCTTTCTGAAAAATTCAAAATCTCGGGAGGGAGAGAGGGAAGATGGCAGCGTAGGAGGACGCTGGGCTCACCGCGCGTCCTGCTGATCACTTAGATTCCATCTACATCTGCCTAAATAACCCAGTAAACCGCCAGAGGATTAGCAGAACGGAGTCTCTGGAGCCAAGCGCAGACGAGAGGCCCACGGAAGAGGGTAGGAAGGGCGGCGAGGCGGTGCGCGATCCACGGACTGGCGGGAGGGAGCCGGGGCGGAGGGGAGGCTCGCTGGCCAAGCAGAGCCCCCGAGTCTGGCTGGCAAAAGCAGAGGGGCCTGACAGACTGTGTTCCCATAGCAAGCCCGACTTAGCGTCTAGGAGGTCATAAGTTAACAGCTCTGCTCAGACAGCGGGAAGGCTGGAGGACAAAGGGAGGGAGAGCTGCTGAGCCCCCGACAGAGCTCAGTTTGGTGGGGAACAAAGGTGCTCGCCAGCGCCATCTCCCCCGCCCATCCCCCAGCCAGAATCCCACAGGGAACCAGTTCCTGCCAGGGAACTTGCTCGCTCCGCGCAAACACCCAACTCTGTGCTTCTGTGGAGCCAAACCTCTGGCAGCGGATCTGACTCCCTCCCACTGCCACAGGGCCCCTCCTGAAGTGGATCACCTAAGGAGAAGCGAGCTAAGCCTGCCCCTCCTGCCCCCGTGCACCTTGCCTACCCACCCCAGCTAATACGCCAGATCCCCAGCACCACAAGCCTGGCACTGTGCAAGTAACCCAGATGGGCCATGCCACCCCACAGTGAATCCCGCCCCTAGGAGAGGGGAAGAGAAGGCACACACCAGTCTGACTGTGGCCCCAGTGGTGGGCTGGGGGCAGACATCAGGTCGGACTGCGGCCCCGCCCACCAACTCCAGTTATACACCACAGCACAGGGGAAGTGCCCTGCAGGTCCTCACCACTCCAGGGACTATCCAAAGTGACCAAACGGAAGAATTCCCCTCAGAAGAATCTCCAGGAAATAACAACAGCTAATGAACTGATCAAAAAGGATTTAAATAATATAACAGAAAGTGAATTTAGAATAATAGTCATAAAATTAATCACTGGGCTTGAAAACAGTATACAGGACAGCAGAGAATCTCTTGCCACAGAGATCAAGGGACTAAGGACCAGTCACTAGGAGCTGAAAAGCGCTTTAAACGAAATGCAAAACAAAATGGAAATGACGACGGCTCAGATCGAAGAGGCAGAGGAGAGAATAGGTGAACTAGAAGATAAAGTTATGGAAAAAGAGGAAGCTGAGAGAAAGAGAGATAAAAAAATCCAGGAGTATGAGGGGAAAATTAGAGAACTAAGTGATACACTAAAAAGAAATAATATACGCATAATTGGTATCCCAGAGGAGGAAGAGAGAGGGAAAGGTGCTGAAGGGGTACTTGAAGAAATTATGGCTGAGAACTTCCCTGAACTGGGGAAGGAAGAAGGCATTGAAATCCAAGAGGCACAGAGAACTCCCTTCAGACGTAACTTGAATCAATCTTCTGCACGACATATCATAGTGAAACTGGCAAAATACAAGGAGGAAGAGAAAATTCTGAAAGCAGCAAGGGATAAACGTGCCCTCACATATAAAGGGAGACCTATAAGACTCGTGACTGATCTCTCCTTTGAAACTTGGCAGGCCAGAAAGGATTGGCACGATATCTTCAGTGTACTAAACAGAAAAAATATGCAGCCGAGAATCCTTTATCCAGCAAGTCTGTCATTTAGAATAGAAGGAGAGATAAAGGTCTTCCCAAACAAACAAAAACTGAAGGAATTTGTCACCACTAAACCAGCCCTACAAGAGATCCTAAGGGGGATCCTGTGAGACAAAGTACCAGAGACATCGCTACAAGCATAAAACATACAGACATCACAATGACTCTAAACCCGTATCTTTCTATAATAACACTGAATGTAAATGGATTAAATGTGCCAACCAAAAGACATAGGGTATCAGAATGGATAAAAAAACAAGACCCATCTATTTGCTGTCTACAAGAGACTCATTTTAGATCTGAGGACACCTTTAGATTGAGAGTGAGGGGATGGAGAACTATCTATCATGTTACTGGAAGCCAAAAGAAAGCTGGAGTAGCCATACTTATATCAGACAAACTAGACTTTAAATTAAAGTCTGTAACAAGAGATGAAGAAGGGCATTATATAATAATTACAGGGTCTATCCATCAGGAAGAGCTAACAATTATAAATGTCTATGCGCCGAATACCAGAGCCCCCAGATATATAAAACAATTACTCATAAACATAAGCAACCTTATTGATAAGAATGTGGTCATTGCAGGGGACTTTAACACCCCACTTACAGAAATGGATAGATCATCTAGACACACGGTCAATAAAGAAACAAGGGCCCTGAATGATACATTGGATCAGATGGACTTGACAGATATATTTAGAACTCTGCATCCCAAAGCAACAGAATATACTTTCTTCTCCAGTGCACATGGAACATTCTCCAAGATAGATCATATACTGGGTCACAAAACAGCGCTTCATAAGTTTACAAGAATTGAAATTATACCATGCATCCTTTCAGACCACAATGCTATGAAGCTTGAAATCAACCACAGGAAAAAGTCTGGAAAACCTCCAAAAGTGTGGAGGTTAAAGAACACCCTACTAACGAATGAGTGGGTCAACCAGGCAATTAGAGAAGAAATTAAAAAATATATGGAAACAAACGAAAATGAAAATACAACAATCCAAACGCTTTGGGACGCAACGAAGGCAGTCCTGAGAGGAAAATACATTGCAATCGAGGCCTATCTCAAGAAACAAGAAAAATCCCAAATACAAAATCTAACAGCACACCTAAAGGAAAGAGAAGCAGAACAGCAAAGACCACAAACCCAGCAGAAGAAGAGAAATAATAAAGATCAGAACAGAAATGAACAATATAGAATCTAAAAATACTGTAGAGCAGATCAACGAAACCAAGAGTTGGTTTTTTGAAAAAGTAAACAAAATTGACAAACCTCTAGCCAGGCTTCTCAAAAAGAAAAGGGAGATGACCCAAATAGATAAAATCATGAATGAAAATGGAATGATTACAACCAATCCCTCAGAGATACAAACAATTATCAGGGAATACTATGAAAAATTATATGCCAACAAACTGGACAACCTGGAAGAAATGGACACATTCCTAAACACCCACACCCTTCCAAAACTCAATCAGGAGGAAATAGAAAGCTTGAACAGACCCATAACCAGCGAAGAAATTGAATCGGTTATCAAAAATCTCCCAACAAATAAGAGTCCAGGACCAGATGGCTTCCCAGGGGAGTTCTACCAGACGTTTAAAGCAGAGATAATACCTATCCTTCTCAAGCTATTCCAAGAAATAGAAAGGGAAGGAAAACTTCCAGACTCATTCTATGAAGCCAGTATAACTTTGATTCCTAAACCAGACAGAGACCCAGTAAAAAAAGAGAACTACAGGCCAATATCCCTGATGAATATGGATGCAAAAATTCTCAATAAGATACTAGCAAATCGAATTCAACGGCATATAAAAAGAATTATTCACCATGATCAAGTGGGATTCATTCCTGGGCTGCAGGGCTGGTTCAACATTCGCAAATCGATCAACGTGATACATCACATTAACAAAAAAAAGAGAGAAGAACCATATGATCCTGTCAATCGATGCAGAAAAGGCCTTTGACAAAATCCAGCACCTTTTCTTAATAAAAACCCTTGAGAGAGTCGGGATAGAAGGAGCATACTTAAAGATCATAAAAGCCATTTATAAAGAGCCCACAGCTAACATCATCCTCAATGGCGAAAAACTGAGAGCTTTTTCCCTGAGATCAGGAACACGACAGCGAAGCCCACTCTCACTGCTGTTGTTTAACATAGTGCTGGAAGTTCTAGCATCATCAATCAGACAAGAAAAGGAAATCAAAGGCATCAAAATTGGCAAAGATGAAGTCAAGCTTTCGCTTTTTCAGATGACATGATATTATACATGGAAAATCCAATAGACTCCACCAAAAGTCTGCTAGAACTGATACATGAATTCAGCAAAGTTGCAGGATACAAAATCAATGTACAGAAATCAGTTGCATTCTTATACACTAACAATGAAGCAACAGAAAGACAAATAAAGACACTGATCCCATTCACAATTGCACCAAGAAGCATAAAATCCCTAGGAATAAATCTAACCAAAGATGTAAAAGATCTGTATGCTGAAAACTATAGAAAGCTTATGAAGGTAATTGAAGAAGATATAAAGAAATGGAAAGACATTCCCTGGTCATGGATTGGAAGAATAAATATTGTCAAAATGTCAATACTACCCAAAGCTATCTACACATTCAATGCAATCCCAATCAAAATTGCACCAGCATTCTTCTCGAAATTAGAACAAGCAATCCTAAAATTCATATGGAACCACAAAAGGCCCCGAATAGCCAAAGTAATTTTGAGGAAGAAGACCAAAGCAGGAGGCATCACAATCCCAGACTTTAGCCTCTACTACAAAGCTGTCATCATCAAGACAGCATGGTATTGGCACAAAAACAGACACATAGACCAATGGAATAGAATAGAAACCCCAGAACTAGACCTACAAACGTATGGCCAACTCATCTGTGACAAAGCAGGAAAGAACATCCAATGGAAAAAAGACAGTCTCTTTAACAAATGGTGCTGGGAGAACTGGACAGCAACATGCAGAAGATTGAAACTAGACCACTTTCTCACACCATTCACAAAAATAAACTCAAAATGGATAAAGGACCTTAATGTGAGACAGGAAACCATCAAAACCTTAGAAGAGAAAGCAGGAAAAGATCTCTCTGACCTCAGCCGTAGCAATCTCTTACTCGACACATCCCCAAAGGCAAGGGAATTAAAAGCAAAAGTGAATTACTGGGACCTTATGAAGATAAAAAGCTTCTGCACAGCAAAGGAAACAACCAACAAAACTAAAAGGCAACCAACGGAATGGGAAAAGATATTTGCAAATGACATATCGGACAAAGGGCTAGTATCCAAAATCTATAAAGAGCTCACCAAACTCCACACCCAAAAAACAAATAACCCAGTGAAGAAATGGGCAGAAAACATGAATAGACACTTTTCTAAAAAAGACATCCAGATGGCCAACAGGCACATGAAAAGATGTTCAACGTCGCTCCTTATCAGGGAATTACAAATCAAAACCACACTCAGATATCACCTCACGCCAGTCAGAGTGGCCAAAATGAACAAATCAGGAGACTGTAGATGTTGGAGAGGATGTGGAGAAACGGGAACCCTCTTGCACTGTTGGTGGGAATGCAAATTGGTGCAGCCGCTCTGGAAAGCAGTGTGGAGGTTCCTCAGAAAATTAAAAATAGACCTACCCTATGACCCAGCAATAGCACTGCTAGGAATTTATCCAAGGGATACAGGAGTACTGATGCATAGGGGCACTTGTACCCCAATGTTTATAGCAGCACTCTCAACAATAGCCAAATTATGGAAAGAGCCTAAATGTCCGTCAACTGATGAATGGATAAAGAAATTGTGGTTTATATACACAATGGAATACTACGTGGCAATGAGAAAGAATGAAATATGGCCTTTTGTAGCAACGTGGATGGAACTGGAGAGTGTGATGCTAAGTGAAATAAGCCATACAGAGAAAGACAGATACCATATGGTTTCACTCTTATGTGGATCCTGAGAAACTTAACAGAAACCCATGGGGGAGGGGAAGGAAAAAAAAAAAAAGAGGTTAGAGTGGGAGAAGGCCAAAGCATAAGAGACTGTTAAAAACTGAGAACAAACTGAGGGTTGATGGGCGGGTGGGAGGGAGAGGAGGGTGGGTGATGGGTATTGAGGAGGGCACCTTTTGGGATTAGCACTGGGTGTTGTATGGAAACCAATTTGACAATAAATTTCATATATTAAAAAAAAATTCAAAATCTCATGCTTATGATCACTTTCTTTCCACTTTGTATACTTTAATGCAAATATTTTAAGCTCTATTTTAAACTCTATTTTATTAAATTCTATAAAATGTATTATTATTTCCATTGTTGTCTGTATAACCGTCGTTTGACTAGATTTCCAGACATATTACTTTCTCTTTCTTTCTAGAGAATAGCCTTTAGAGTTTCCTATAGAGAAAGTCTGCGTTTTAGAAAATCTGTCAGTATTTGTCTAAAAAGTGTTATTATTTTCTCTTTGAAAGATTTTCCTTCTTTAATTATAAAATTATTTGTCTTACCTTTTGGTTTATTCATTCAAAACTTTTAATTTATTGAATGTTCTCCAACTTTTGCTCTTTAAACAATCTACTGAGTTAAAGAAGTGGCAAAAGGTTTTATTACAGGATTCATTTACATTGTATTTAATGTTTCATATCATTTATCTTCAAAAGACAAATTAAAACAAAACTAAATTCACTTATTGGCTAATGGATCAACAATGGCTGATTTGAGTTAAAATTCATTTTAAATGCCATTGTTTAAGAGACAATGCATTTTGATGCAAATTTCACTTGCAATTTCAAAAAATCATACTCATTACATAAAGCTAATTTTGAGTGACAAGATCAATGCTCAGACCAATTGGTCCCATTTTGACATCACATGTTTTAAGGGTCCTGACTCACATAATAGCTCTACAAAATGGCACTTTCTGATATGAAGTAAAGTCAGAATAATGACTGAGAAGAGATACTTAAAATTATGCCAGAAAAGGGACATATTAGAGTACAGGGGTCACATACTAGTGACCTGAGAATAAAATTTGGACCCTTCCCCAAGAAAGTAAAATAACTGCCTTTAGCAGATATTCTCTCTTACTTCCTCAGGCTCACTAATTTATGTTGCCGTTAGGGCATTTGAGGTTTGTGCTTCTTGGTGTTTCAAGCTATTGCGGAAGAAATTCATTAACTGTATCTCTTAGGTCACTTTGTTATATATAACAATATATACTATGAGGGTCTCTGATACATTGATCAGATTGTATTACCATGACTGCAAAATACTCATTCACACTCTTTTAGATAATGGTAGATGGTTTTAGATTATCTTACCATAGATACTTTGACACCAGCAAATCAAGAGTCCAATGATTCATAATCTCCAATGTCAAATTTCTTCATCCAATTTACCTTCCTTATAGCAATCTTCATAGGCAATTGAAACATGTAGCTTTGCCTTGACTTAAGGTATTCAGCCTTAAGAATATATCTGGTAAACAAGTTAACTCTAGGTCAACAAACATTTTGCAGGATTTTAGCCTTTTAAAAAATGTGTTACCTTCTCTATATTTCACAAATAAAAATAATAATTAAATGTGAGTATAAAAATGCTGTCCATCATCTACCCCTGAGTGTACCAGAATAGATCTATGTAGTAGAGCAAACTTCCAAAGTTCATTTCCATTTTAATTCAGATTTTCTAAAGAACGAATATTCAAACCAGTATTTTTATTGTTTTAAGAACATTTAACATTCTTACCATCAATGAATAAAGTAAACAATATCATAAATAAAACTATTTGAGACAGGTGTTCTTGCTGAGTGATTCAGTAATTACTGGCAAAAATGGGGTTTTGATGGCCTCGATGTAAGTGATGACTCATATAGTTTTAACCACTTGTAAATTGTTCCCTATCCACACAGGCACATGTGTATTCTTCAAGTGAAAAGTGCTAGATTGACAAATAACTCATATAAATATCTTTATTGTTAAAATTTTAAATTCAAAAAATTAAAAAGAAAAAAACTATAAACATTTTCAATAAACATATCTTCATAGATAAAATCAGTATAAATATAGTGAAAAAATCTAAAATATAATGTGAACTAATTGCCCAAGAACCTAAAGTCTGTTAACCAATTCAATTTGGATTTTTGGTCACTTAAAAGTGTGTTATTGGGCAATATGTGTGAATGAAGTAATTTTTTTTCTTTAGCTTTGCTGTCTTTATCAAAAGGAGATATTTTTCATATCTGAAGAATAGAAATTTACCTTATTTTCTTATTTCATAAACATCATCTTTCAAAGTGATTCTGAAATTGGTTATCAAACCTGAAAGACTAAAATTTTTTAGTTTGATTTGTGCTGTTTTTTTAAAAAAAAATTTAATGTAATTTCTGTTTACTTGTAATAATCTGTTGAGTTTCCTTTGAGATGTGCATGATTTGTTTTAAATTTACTTCAAGAACAACAATTTGATAGTTATTACTCTGGGTAGTTTTGTTTGTTTCTTTGTTTCTTTGTTGCACGAGAGACATCACGGTTTCTACTCATTTTCATCCTTACAGTAATATTAATCATATTGTACATAAGCTTGGATGAATAGTGCATGCCTTGTTTTTTTGACTGCCATTGTGGCCTGAATCGTGGTCCTACCTTCTCTGCTACAAGCGTATTAGTATTGTGACTACTCAGGAACCATACCATCTATCTCACTTGGCCCATACTGGTCTTTCTCAGTATCAATAATATACTTAAGACTTGTAATTTTTATCTACCAATCTTGTCCTCATTTGAAACTATATTTTAAAAATTATATCACTTTGGGTATGCCTGAGTGGCTCAGTCGGTTGAACAACTGACTCTTGATTTTGTTGCAGGTCATGATCCTGGGTAGTAGGATCTAGCCCATTTTGGGCTCTGCATTGAGCATGGAGCCAGCTTGGGATTCTCTCTCTCTCTATTTCCCTGTGCTCCTCTCCCCAGCTCATTCTCTCTCTCTCAAAGGACAGAGAGAGAAAGAAGTGAAGAATGATGCAAAAAAATCACAAACCTTGGAATTTCAGTACTTTTAAGTTATTAAGGATAATCCCTTGGTGAGTAGTGATACTAAACATAGTCAATACATATTTTGGCGATCATTTATGAAGTTGAAATTTTAAAAAAGGCATTAAAATTAAGAATTTATTTTAAAGTCCAATTTGTGATCTTCCACCCACTTTCTAAGAAATCTGCAGTGTCAACAAGTCTACTTTGGTATTAGCTATGTAAATCAGTCACCAACTTTTCAAAACTCCTACTACATATAAGTATTTCTTTCCCTAGCTATCAAATAAATAAACAAATAAATATTCATACTGGCAGGAGTGGAAAAGTGGAAGTGGAGATTTTTGCAGAAGTACATTTAACATAATATTTCTAAGTTTCAAACACTTAAATTGTTGTTTCTCTATACCTACAGTAAAATGTTGGGAAGCTGCATCATTTTTACCTATTGTTTGAAATGCACCCTAGCCTCTGAACAGATGCCTCTGGGAAATATGTGCCCCATATTGAGAGAATGAACATTAGGGGAGAATATGACTTTTAGAATCAAGAAGAAAAGTTTGCATTCTGGCTATGCCACTTTTTTCTTATGTGATTGTAGGTAGCATACTTCAGCCCTCTGAGCCTAACGTTCATATTTTTTTAAGGACTGAATGAGGGATGCCTGGGTGCCTCAGTCAATTAAGCATCCAGCTTTGGCTCACATCAGGACATCATGGTCAGTGATTTGAGCCCCCCATCTGTCTCTGCACTGTAGCTTGGAGCCCGTTTCAGATTCTCTGTCTCAGTCTCTCTTCCCCTCTCCTGCTCGTGCATGCACAGGCACTCACAGATGCTCTCTCTCTCTCTCTCTCAAAAATAAATAAAACATTAAAAAAATAAAAGAACTGAATGAGACAACATATAAGGGATACAAAGCAATTTCCCTGGCATATAAGGAATGTTCAATAAATATAAAAAGTTATTACTAAGCAAATTATGTATTGTGGAAGAATCCCCTTTTTAGTACCCTGCTGATTACTCCATACGTTTTATTGTTTACTTTTTTTTTTTTTTTGGCAGGGAGTGTGGGGAGAGAGGAGAAGAGGGAAAGAGAGAATCCTAAACAGGCTTCAAGCTCAGCACAGACCCCCAGAGGGAGTTCCATCTCACAACCCTGAGATCATGACCACAGAAGAAATCAAGAGTGGGACACTTAACTGACTGAACCACCCAGGCACCCCTGTTTACTCTTTATGTAAGCAAATTATTTGGAATTAGTTATACTTTGAAAAATTAAGTTTAGTTGCTATGTTCTAGCATAACCCACGAAATGCTAGGTAGGTGTAACTACTTGGAAACCCAATTGTGTCAGGTTTGGATTTGTGTTGGTGACTTTCTTTTTCGGGGATTCTAGCAGCTTCTAAGTTACACCCACCCATTCCATTTACCCATTTGCGGAGAAGTAGAATCATTCTCTTGCAAGAAGTTGAGTTTTGCAGCTTGTGAAATTCCCTGGTTAAAACTGCTGACAGTTTGGGCAAAGAAAAACCCTATCTGAAAAGGCGGCTGTTTGATTTGACCATGGCATCTTCCCTTCTGGAAGTGTCACTGCCGACAAATGATGGTATATCTGCTCTCAGTTTCTGTTGTATTCTGTCTTACAACTGACATAAAATGACATCTCTAATCCTTGTGCACTTTGGGTTACAGCCCCATATGTCAAAATAAAAGCCAGCAGGGGAGGCTGAGAAGTCTTACTAAACATTCTCTCTCTCTATCCACCCTCCCTCCAGACTGCCCAGTCCACGCCTGTGGCAGCTATATTCTGAGAGGTGAGAGCAGTTGGTTACAGCACATGTAAGCCCAGCTTGGGTTTGTATGGATTGTTAATGAGCTGTCAAGAGTCACAAGAACATTTCAGGAAAAAAGAAATACATGTGAATGCCATATATTTCAAGAATCTTAATACTATAGTAACATATGGCAATTTTGGGGGGGGGGATTTCATTAGCAATTGGGGGAAAAGGTTTTTTTTTTCGTGTGCTTTTTATTATTCATACAACCAAAGGGAGGAACATGGAGATAATTCCAAATAAAAAATAATGCCATTGTTATTTTCATTTGGCACTGAAATGCTGTTTGTGATTTTCTTTGGGCCACAGATTTTTTTTTCAGGTAAAATTTTGTTTTAATGCTTACATTTTCTGAGCTCATCAACTGCCCTGGGTTGGAAGTACCATAGTAGCAAACCAGTCTGCTCAAAAAGACCTAATCTACATGTAAATCACCACCTCCTAATGAGAGTGATAATTGCGATGATGCCAGCAACTAAAGTTTATTGATTACTCATTATGTGCCTGGCACTTTTATGAGTTTCTCAGTTTTGTCATCTGTAAAATGAGAAAATAGTATTTACCTCAAAGGTTTGCTGTAGAAATTAATATGCATAGAACACATGGAATAGTGCTGGACACATAAAAATATGTTATTAATGTTGTACATGGGATCATTTAATCTTCATTACATCTTTGTAAGTCAGTGCTACCATTGATGCCATCTTACAGATAAGGAAATTGAAGGGCAAATGAAGTGAACTTGCCTAAAGTCTCAACAGTAAGTGTCAGAGCCAGCATTGGAACCCAGGTGGTCTGACTCTTGACTAAACCTACTCATATTGTTTGAGCTTATCTATTTTCCTGGGAAAGCCTTGTCATCCAAGGGTGAATGATTTAGAATTATTTATAATGCATATGATTAAAGCTCATGGGGATCTATGATTGTTCGAATTTGGTGAAGTAACTGTATAACCTTGTATTTTAATCCCCAGAAGAAAAATAAGGGAGATGAACTAAATGATCTCTAAGGATCTTCCCAACACTATGAATGGTCTGTAAAGCTATGAAGTTTATACTTTTTCTCAGGCAATTCACCTGGTTTTACTTGACCTCCAGACAAAGGGATATTGGTTTAAATTGTACCAGAAAGATTTTTTTTAAAGAATGCTTTCCTAGTAATAAAGTAGTAAAACACTGAAAAAAAGAAACTTTTAAAGCTTCTTACCTAAAGCTCTATAAGAAGAATGTGGGCACTACTACTTGGAATTGTCAGTTGACTCTTACTGCCTAGAGGCTGAGCACAAACTAGGTTATAGATTTCTTCAGCTAAATGGTTCTATTTTTCCAATGATGTTAACTCCACAGTAACTGTTAGGATTTACGATCCTAGTCAAATAATTAGCCTTAGCATCAAGCTGTGAGATTAGTGTAGGTAAAGGGAAGCAGGCAAAGGCTGCACTCATAATCCCCCACTTGCCTGAGAAGAAGCAGGTATATAAATTAAAGGGTACTTTGTGGGCTGCAGGAAGGAAGGACTTCAGCAGGATCAGCTTTGGCCCATGACGAAATTGTGAAGTAGACTAGGTTTTCTTTGGGCTCTTCCAGCCACTTTGTGCTCTGCTCTTCCCTTCGGGAATGTGTGTGTCATGATTCAAGAATTCCTCCAACACCCAATGCTAGTTTTTCCTTCCTTTCTTCCCATATCCATTCCCATAGGTCCAATACTTTGGCAAGAAAGGGCCCATGATGGTTTAATAGGTAATACCTTTTAGCTAACCTTTCTGCTTTCATAGCTGCCTGAAATATTCAGGCTAAAATTTAACATTAAGGGATAATTTTAGACAAAGAAGTAAGATGTTTGTATGTGAAATGTCTTGTTATGTAAAAAAGGAGATGGCTTCTCACCCTACTTATGGGCAAGGGCAGACTTACCTGGAAGTGGGAGGATTAGAAATACAAAGTGAACATCTATTTTTAAAATGTGAGAATGTAAATCAACAAAGTGGAATGAAATTTTGAATATATTTGGTTATTAAAAATTTTCTAAGAAATTATTAAGACATCATGTTCAGTTTATTTTCCATGGTTTCTACAAGTTATTTAAATTAATCACAGTAGTGACAGTGGTAGAATAAAGCAGAAGGGAGTTAACATAATCAAGAACAATAACATTTTAGTTGTCATGATTAAAACCTAGAAAGAGTCTTTTATAGTAGGTGTGTTCATTAACACACTAAATACTGAGATAATGAGACAATTTCATTTAAAATAATAAAACAAAATTTGGGACACCTGGATGGCTCAGTTGGTTAAGTGTCCAACTTTGGCTCAGATCATGATCTCATAGCTCATGAGTTTGAGCCCTGTGTCGGGTCTGTGCTGACAGCTCAGAGCCTGGAGTCTGCTTTGAATTCTGTGTGTCCCTCTCTCTCTGTCCCTCCCCTGCTTGTGCTCTCTCTCTCTCTCTCTCTCTCTCTCTCAAAAATAAGCATTAAAAAAAACTAAAAAAATAATAAAATTTAACCAAATATTTATATTTCCATTTTTTTTGAAAAATAGGCCCACATATGTATATAATTTCTCTTGCTAATTTCAGTTATTTATGGTAAGATAAATCCATATTATTACAAAGCTGAATTTTCTCTTATTTAAAAGATCCTCTGTTTAAGCTCCGGGCAGGTTGCAATTAACTTCAAAGAAATTATTATTTTCTTAGACATCTACAAATATTTTGAATAAACTCATAAAAGTCTTTTCTGACATATAACTTGCCCAGTTATAATATCCCTCCCCATTATGTGAAGGCATATTGGTGGGACATTCTTAATTATCTACTATTTCTTGGGCAATATGTCATACATTATCCTATTTAATCTTTACTGAAAGTTAACTATCATCATTTCTGCTTTTCAGATGAAGAAATTGTAGCTCAAGAAATAAAATGAGTTACCCATGATGCCATAGCATGGGTATGCTTTCCATCATGGGAAGGGATTTAAGGCATGGCACACCCAACATTAGTCGATGAGAAAAATGCACTTTAAAATCTCTCTTATTTCCATATGACTTAATTTCTGAAGCTAGCAAGGCCTACTGTTTTCTTTATGCATCAGAACTGCTAAATCATGGTCCAACGATGTCCTGTGGACTAAATACTTTCTCCTTTGGATAGATAATAAAGCAGACAAATTTGTTTACAGTTGTTTTCTAGGAATGCTTTACAACTATCATGTAAATGTTTACAATTCACCTTGGATATGACATTTAGTTGGATGTTTAATGTTAAGATTCATTAGGGGTAAAGAAGTCTGGGTGAAATTATATTTCACTAACTGAAACCTATGCTGTATTTCCAACCTACTCTATAGGTATTCTAAAATCTCTTAGCTTCTGGAATGAATATCTGAATAATATGAATATTTTGGATCCACTCAATTCTAGAACCAAATCCCATGAATGTTTTTCTCAGAGCAGATATAATCTTTGGATGTGGCCTAGGATTATTCTTAGCTCCTTAGAAGCTCCTTAGAACTCCTCCCAGCCTTCATAATAGCAGTTTTCTTGAGTCTCTTGATATTGTTAGGATGTATTAGCAACTTCCCCCACATCTTTCTCCCCTTTCTGTTCCCAAATACTAACTGGTCTCCCATGAAGTAAGCCAGAACTCAGTGGATCCTTAATATAAAATGTAGTTTTATTGGCCATTTACATTTCTAAATTGTTGTGATAAAGATGCCATAACTATTATTTATGAACTCATTTATTTATCTCCAAAATACCATTGATACCATCACTATAAATCTTATTAGGTTATATTAGAATTGGCAAATCTAGATAATTTTATAGCATCTGAAAATATTGTTATTAAATGTCAACTATATGTAATCATCTAAAACTTAAGACTTAAACTTTCTGGTGTCATGTGTAGATATTTTGATGATATCATGGTTTTTTTTGATTATTATTTCATGAAAGTCATGGTATCCTAGCTTACTGATTCTGAAATAGTTTGTTTGGGTAGTTGTAGAGTGGGTATTAAATCATATGGTTGTTTGCCTTCATTATGGCTATGTCTTTAATATTTTATATATGTCTCATTTCACAGAAAAAACCTGCAAAATTTTCGTATTTACCTCTCCAAAGATACCCATGTCTTTCTGAAGTATACAATAAGGATTCCAGGAGAGAAAAGTGTTGAGAATGACATCTATGGCAATAAAACAAACATGCAAACAAACAAAAAACAAAAATTTACTTCAGGAAGTTAGATTTATTCAATTGAAGTAGCTGATGTATAATAAGTAAGCCCAAATAAATTACCTGTGGCAAACCCATGAGAATGTCACCCTATCCACTACTACAGGGTTTTGATTCTTAGGCAAGGTAGAAAGCCTTCAGCCACCTGTTTCCATGGAATGGATGGCAAGAATTGAGGTGCCATGAACAGTGTTCATGTTATAAAGGGCCACCATAAACAGTCTGTAGAGATTGTTTTTATAGGCAGTATTTAATATTTAGGAGTTTATGAACATCTTTTCATTTTCCTCTACAATATTTTCATAACCTTATATTTATTAATTTACTGATCCATTTTCCAATTCCTTCTAAACCAAAATTCATAACTGATATGTGTTTATCCACAGACCTCAGCTCTAGAAAGTATATTTAATACAGCTTGGATTCAAAGCCATGATATTTCCATTGAAAAGCTCATATGTCTAAACATTCATTTAATTCAGTTCAAAAGGAAGCTAATAGTAAAGCTCTATGTCATCTTGGAACACATAGAAAACACATAAGACACATTATGGAAATAAATTTCTTGAAACAAACCAGTCAATAAGCTTCCTTTTGGTTTATAGAAAGCTGTTATTTGGTGCTATTGGAGCATTGTTTAGTTCTGGCATAGCAAACTTGTATCACACTGGTTATTTTCGTAGATAGCAACTCTTTAGAAGTACTAGATGGTGCATATAAACACAGGCTTGCATTATATTCTTATGTGTTTAAGGGTGTTGATGTTTGATTAAAATAAGACATTTATAAATCTTTATAAAATCTAAATAAAAGCATTTGAGATTGTTTTCTTTCTCTCTTTCTCCATTCAATGCTGACCATATGCTCTGTGTGGTTATTCACAGGCATTTACTTCCCTGACCAGCACCAGTCCTAGAAATTATGCCTTCTTTACATAAACTCTTTAAGAAATAGGAAAAATATAAGAATCATGAAAAAATAATTTTCTTTCCTTATGAGAGAAGCAAAAGAAAAAAGTAGCAACCCCCCTTCTTCATTATTATATCCCCATTTTGTTGTTTTTTAAATCATTGCAGCTGATTGCCCTAAGTCCTTTTGCTCAAAGGCCTTCCCAAGGTCAAGACCATGAGATCGCCCAGGCAACCAACCTTTAGAAAAGAGAAACTCAAGAGGCAATTTGCTAATGGAGCAGAAACTAGTGATGGTTACAGGAGGAATAGCAGAAAGTGAGTAATAGCTCCTGATTCACTGGCTGGATAGGTAAAAATGAAGAGAAAATTAATTAGCAGTAAATCTAGCAGGAGATTGAACCGGGTACTGGAGTAATTAGCCTTTTGCTCTAAATCCACTTTCTGCCTCACAGTGGCTGTGTTGCACTGCCTAGCTAATGAATTCTCCTGACCTTCTGCCAGATTTCTGTTTCATTCCCAACAGACTAAGGAGCACCTTGCTATATTTGCAGAGTTTCCAAGACTCTTGGGTTTTCCTGAGCTGCTGTGACTTTGACCTATCTGGGCAAATAGATGAGGACTGAGGTGGACATTTTAGTGTTAACAGGCAGCGAAGCCTTTGTAGAGATCCTCCAGAGAGAATTGCCCCAAATCTGAGGACACATGAGAAGTTAACCAGCACCGGGAGAAAATCACAAAGATATCTGGTCTTGTTTCCTACCCTTTGGGAATCATTATAATTTATGTTTGTTTAAAAATTATTTCTAGTGCCCTAAAAGTACTGATTATATGATTTAACAAAACCTAGTTCTTTCAAGAATTCGGTGATTTAATTTGAGATGAATAGACACTCTGAGGTGTCCATAGGAAAATGGCACTCTATCTGCATTGGAGAGAAGAAGAAGGAGAAGGAGAAAAACATAATTCTGAGATCAATCAGTCATTTTGAGAACAAATTGGGCATATTGTATACTTGAATAGTTTATATTCAGAAATGATTGCTTTAGTAATGCATCTAGTTAGAAAAAAACTGAGGCCCTTCATTCAGTGATCCTAAAAAGATAATTTCATTGTGTCATTTATAAATCTTTCCAGTTGTCTAAAAATATTTTACTAAAAAGTAAGATTTATATTAGATATAAAGCAGGGCATGTCCAATAAATTTGTTCAACAAACACATTTATTCATTAAGAAGTCATTAAATTCTTAACCATTTATGGAGGACAGGAAAAGTGGGTATCCCAAATTTAAAGCTAATTATAGACAAAAGATCAAGTTCACTTATGCCAGGCACTTTTACCACTTCATTCCTCTCTGTTCTCTCTCCGGGAAGAATTCTAAAAAATGCATTGGCTTAATGAATCTATTTAGTTTGGTTAGTTCCAGAACTTGGTTTGGATACTAAAAATGTGCATATTTTCATCAGGAAGGGAGCAGACAGACGAAAAGGGATGCAGAATCACTGATTGCCACACACTTGGCTGTCAGTAATTTTGTTTTGCCATGTGATGTTCAATGGAGTCATGGGCCATGCTGCTGTTGATGCTTATGAAGTACAATATAGTACCTAGTGTTGGCTCAGATCTCACAGCTATGTATAAGATTAGAGAGCTTCCCTTAATTTTCTAGAACTTTGGCTGGGTCTGAATATCAATTTATTGAAATAGAGGAATATAATCCATGGTGAGTACATGGGAGTTAGAAGACAATTGCAGAAGTAGTATACTATTGGGTAAAATATGGGAGTTTTTTAAATATAGAAATGGTCTTGTTTAGAATTTATTGTCATGTTGAAAAAATAATTTGATTTATAAATATATTATTATTTGCTAGAAGATAAGTAAAAATTATACATGATCTTTCTATGTTATAATTCTAGAATTGGAAAACTACATCCTGCATGCATAATATGGCCAACTAAATGTTTTTGTAAATAAAGTTTTATTGGAATACAGTCCCACTCATTTATTAATATATCACCTATGGGCGCACCTGGGAGGCTCAGTCAGTTAAGCATCTGACTCTTGGTTTCTGCTAAGGTCATGTTCTCATGCTTCATGAGCTTGAGCCCCACATCAGGCTCCATGCTGTCAGTGCAGAGCCTTCTTGGGATTCTCTCTCTCCCTCTCTCTCTGGCTCTCCCCTGCTTGTTCTCTCTCTCTCTCAAAAAAAAAAAAAACTTAAAAAAAAAACTACCATCTACAGCTTTTGTGCTGCAATGACAGAATAGGTGTGACAGAGTCCATATAGCCCACAAAACCCAAAATATTTGCCATCTGGCCCTTTACAATAGAAGTTTGCTCTCACCTGTTTTGAAGGAAATATATTAGGCTGATTAGCTTCTCATAAAATTCAAAATTCAGTGTTATTTGTTAATTGAATCCAAATGTCTTTAAAATTTCAAACAATAGAAGTAAGAACTATGACTTTCTGAAAACAAAACTTTTCCCCTCTGTGTTTGGTAAAATCCTCCTTATGCTTATTTTTATGAGAGAATATGTTATTGAGAGTTTAAAGCCTTTGATGATGGGAATGGTTTCAGTAGCATTCCATTCTCTACTTTCATTTGGTTGCCAAATAAACACAAATTAAAACTAGACTTGGTTGTATCAGAAGTAGTTTCTGCAGCTTTTAACTATGGAATTCCCTGGTGGTATGATATATCTTTAGCTATTCTCTGGATAGAGATAATCTTTTGTATAGCAAACTTGACCATATAGTATCACTAGATTTAAGAAGATGCTGCCATATTAAGTCCATAAAATAGTTGGTGAGCACTTGCAGAGTACCAGTCAAATGCTTTCCTGCCCTTTCAGGTTCCCATGTCATGTAGAGTGTGGCATCTGGCTGGTCATGCTTTATTCCTATTACCCTGGTATGGCATTGTGTGGTTAGAGCAGCACTCTCAAAACTGAGTGCCTGAGTTCCAGTGGCCTCCTGGGTAGGCCTTTATCATATTTCTTAAACTCCTGTGTTTCACTTTCTTTGTATACACTTTGTAGGGTGTATTGAATGCTAAGAATTTAGAACAGTGTGTAAGTGTGAAGTGTTATTATTATTATCCTCTAAATGGATAGTAATGTAAGAAGCAGGTAAGGATCTTTGCAAAACAGTAAAATAATTATTTTTTGAAAAACAAATGTTCCACATTTCTATAGTGATTCTAATTAATTAAGCAGGATATTCTTAGAGAAAGTACTCAAATACAATACCTCTTCTTCAGATGGCAGAACATTTGTCTCTTGCTTACTCTCTCATTTTTCAGTGTTTAGGAAATAAAAAAGTCACACATGTAGTTTAGGTTTTACACACACTGTCTTGGCTTAGGCACCACCTGCCACATTTCCACCAAGTCCACGAAAGAGACTGATTTCCTGACAGAAACAAGAAGTCTAGCAAGTCAAAACATTGACTCAATAGCTTGGTTGAGGTTATCCTGTTGTCAGACATGCATGTTTTCACCTGTACCATCTCTCTAAAGTGTGCAGGGTAATACATTTAACCATGGTTTTGGAAAACAGAAGCAGCTTAGCCAAACAGATGAAAAGAACAGCTACTGCAGTATGCAGTGTGAACCAGTTTTTGTTTTTAATGTTTCATCTTCCCTAGTATAACACATAACATTTTTATTGTGAAAACAGAAAGGCAAGTGTTAAAAGGGCCAACGTGTGGCACCTAGAGAGAATGCCAAACATAACAAGTTATCGTGTCAGGGCCTGCACAGAGCCACACCTTTAAGCATCACTCAGAGACTGGCCTCTCAATGAGTTTTATTTCTCCCAAAGAATAGTTTTGATCTGCTAATGTAAATTCTGCAGGAAGCATCAAAACCTTAAAGCTGCAGTAGAACTTTAAATTGACCCACAATTTAAATGCACAATGATGAAGCTCCTAGCTAGGAAAATGAATAGTAGAATGAAAACCCGGTTTAAGGATCAGTTTTGAAGGAAATGCCAAAAAATGTTTTTAAAGATATACTTCCTGCAGCTTTTGTCTTTCCTTTATATTACAGCGAATTTCTTTTCTCACAGTGGGATTTTAAATTAATTTATAATTATACACACTTGCAGGGGATGAGAGAGAAATGACCTAATTATAGACCAAATGGATACCCTCTGGCTATCCTGCAATTAGAGCTACTGGGGTAATAGATGTGCTTTATCCTGCCTTGAGTGGACTCAGTGGTTAACCTGGCAGTGAGTGTTGAAAGTGGTTCATGGAGTCCGCAGCGAAATGTCAAAATCTGTGCAAATTATTTGGAAGAAAAAATAAACAGATAAAACTAAACTTGAAAAGTGATTGTAGAACTGAAACTTCCCCTGCCCTGAACAGATATAAGCACAAACTGTGACCATCAAGGGAGAAAAAATAAGCAAAGAGTTTTAATGCTGTCTCTGTATGTAACTAGATTCTAATTAGTTACAATTATGCTGCCAGGGAATAACAGCTACAGTGACACTGAAGAAGAAAATGCCCAGTTCTAACATAATTCCCACCATTTCTTTAGATTTCTCTTTTTTGCTGAGATTTAGTTAGAAATGATGGAGGAAGCAAAAGGTCTTAACAGGTATCTAACAGGGTCACTGAAGCAGCAAATTCCTTTTTAGTAATTCTTTGGCCTTCTTACTTTTCTCTCTGTATACTCTACAGCAAAGGGAATAATTGCTTTTATAATGTGTACTCAATTCTTTTCCCTTCTTCCAGCCAAGAGGGCATTTCTCTGCCTGTTCTTTCTGTACCCACCCCAAACAGGATACTTAACCTGCAATTTGAAAAGAGCCATGTTCTTTGTCTAGTTAACAAAAATATTCTAGCTATAGAGTTCCTAAAACCCATATGAAACACTTAGCAAATAATGACATGTCATTGAGAAGGAGAAAAAGAGCCAATAATGTACTTTACATGCATTGGGAAAAAATCAACAGAAGAGAATATTGTCACGGTGTATACAATGGCTACACAGAGTATCTCCATGAGGTGAGGAGATTGTGGCCTCGTATATGTGTACTGATGTGGATTGTGGTGGCGTGTGATTGCTGACTGCAGAGGCAATTCTTGCATTTTAATTACTTGGTACTCCTTTCCATTTTCTTATATATAAATCAGATTTTCTAAAGCTATGGAATAGTAAATACTTAAGGGAAAAATATTTTATAGCATCATTGATACATTTATGTGGTTCTGTTTAAACAAAACTAACTCACATTCTTTTAATGAAATTACACATATTTTAGTGAGAGCTATTGGTTAAAAATAGCTTGTCTAGATTTTCTGTTGATTCTTTTTCAATAACGACAAAAAATTTCAAATATTTACTCAAATCATATAAAGTGAAATCATGAGATATTCTATTCTCAGATCCATATATATGGGATATATTCTAAAAAGAGGACTCATTCAAGTGAATCAGAAACATAGTTCTTCCTAAAGAGAATGGGAAAAATATTGAGATTCAAGTGACAGTTTTAACTTTATCAAAATGGACTGATGTGAAAATATATAGAGTAATGGAAGATGGCGAACATTTAAGAAGTAACTCAATGGAAGCAATGAAGAACAAATTGGATATCTCACAAAACCAAATAGGTAAATATGGATGGCTATTCATCTATGCAATATTCACAAGTATTTATTGTGTGCCAGGTGGGTGGTGGAAAAGACTGAGTATGGAGTTTAGAGTCTACAGGGTGGTGAACTGGACCCAGACTCTTAGGAGAAAATATAGTGATGAAAATTTTAAGAGAATAAACACAAATTTGGTTCCATTTTCATGTTGCTAAATATAAGTGAAAATACACTTAAAGATGGAATAACCAGTGGAATGAAAATAGAAAAAAAAAATTCCAAATCAGAGAGCTCTGGAGTCAGACTATCCGGCTCCATTTCCTGACTCCACCACTTACAGAACTCCCTACCTTGAGTAGTCTCTGAATATATATGTGTGTATATATACATACACACACACACACACACACACACACACATATATATATATATTTGTATATATAAGTATATATATATATACATATATATGTGTGTATATATATATATATATATATATATATATATATATATAATGTTTATTTATCTTGAAAGAGAGAGAGAGCAAGTATCCCAAGCAGGCTCCATACCACCAGTGCAGAGCCCAATGAGGGACTTGAATTCATGAACCGAGAGATCATGACCTGAGCCAAAGTCCGATGCTTAACCAATTGAGCCACCCAGGCACCCCTTGAATTTTTTTTACATCACTTTTTTCCTCTTTGGAATGGGTATAACAATGGTACCAACTTACCTGCTGTAAGTATTAAATCTGTTAATGTAGCTTGAAATTTGGAGACTGTATCTATTTTATGGAAACCTTTAATAAATTTTGACTATTTCTATTACAGTTATAATTAGGGGAAGGACAAATTAACTGGGCAATGATATTTGGCACACAGGTGCTTAATAAATATCTTGAATGATCTAATGAATTAATATGGAAAAAATACAAAAAAATAAAGACATTTTAAAAAAGAAGACATGAGAAGACTGAAATAAGAATACAATGATTAAAACAAATGTAAGTAAAATATATTACTCTTGAAAAACAAGGACTTTAATAGAAAAAAGTTCATTTTTATTCTATCTTTAAGGCATCACTCTTCAACAAAAATGAGAGTAATGTTGAAAATATAGGGTATATCAAGCTAATGAAAACCAACAGAAAGCAGATAAGCAATATCAACATCAGACAAAGAAGAATTCAAAATAAACACATATTAAATGGGAGAAAAGAATGTTATCTTGAGATAGAATATATGATTTAGAATAAAGATGAGCAAAAATGTATCACTATGAACCTGAAGTATTATACCATATTAAAAGAAATAACCCATATAAACATAAGGAGAAACTATAAGATCTCAAAGTAAGAAGGTATAACATATCTGTCTTATACTTTACCAGTTAAGTAGCCAAAAATAATTAAGTAGTCATTCTCATGGTTTAAAAAAAACAATTCTCCCTTTTTATAAACATAAAAATTTCATACTCTCCTTAAGTGTTCTCTAAAATTTCAAAATAAATTGCAGTATTAGCAAAATAAAATTAATGGTAAGTATAAATTTTTGAAATTATAGACACTGTGCAATTTTATATAGCAAGCAGGAGTTTGTGGCTAGAAGTTGAAAAGCCCCTGTTATACAGCATCCGAATAATATGGTTAATTAAATTAATTGGGGGGGTTATTTTTTTTATTTTTTATTTTTTTAAAATTTACATCCAAGTTAGTTAGCATATAGTGAAACAATGATTTCAGGAGTATATTCCTTAATGCCCCTTACCCATTTAGTCCTCCTCCCACAATCCCTCCAACAACCCTCTGTTTATTCTCCATATTTATGAGTCTCTTCTGTTTTGTCCGCCTCCCTGTTTTTATATTATTTTTGCCTCCTTTCCCTATGTTCATCTGTTCTGTGTCTTAAAGTCCTCATATGAGTGAAGTCATATGATATTTGTCTTTCTCTGACTAGTTTAACTTAGCATGATATCCTCTAGTTCCATCCACGTAGTTGCAAATGGCAAGATTTCATTCTTTTTGATTGCTGAGTAATACTCCATTGTTGTGTGTGTGTGTGTGTGTGTGTGTGTGTGTGTGTATACACACACACCACATCTTCTTTATCCATTCATCCATCGATGGACATTTGGGCTCTTTCCATACTTTGGCTGTTGTTGATAGTGCTGCTATAAACATTGGGGTGCATGTGTCCCTTCAAAACAGCATACCTGTATCCCTTGGATAAATACCTAATAGTGCAGTTGCTGGGTCGTAGGGTAGTTCCATTTTTAATTTTTTGAGGAACCTCCATACTGTTTTCCAGAGTGGCTGCACCAGTTTGCATTCCCACTAGCAATGCAAAAGAAACTCTCTTTCTCCACATCCTCACCAACATCTGTTGTTGCCTGAGATGTTAATGTTAGCTATTCTGACAGGTGTGAAGTGGTATCTCACTGTGGTTTTGATCTGCATTTCCCTGATGATGAGTGATGTTGAGCATTTTTTAATAAACATGCAGGTTATATATTTCACAAAGAAAACACATTTTTTTATTTTTTTATTTTTTAGTTTTTAGAGAAAGAGAGAGAACACATGAGTAGGGAAAGGGGCAGAAGGGGAGAGAGAGAAGTCTTAAGCAAGCTCCACACTCAGCATGGAGCCCAACATGGGGCGCAATCCCACAACTCTGGGATCATGGTCTGATCTGAAATCAAGAGTCAGGTGTTCAACTGACTGAGCCACCCAGGCGCCCCCAAAACAATGTTATTTTTAAGTATTTATGAGGTATTTATAAAAATTGGTAATAAGGAAAACATGAATACATTCCCCAAAGTGTTGTTTGAAACATACAAAACTACTGTTTTCACAAGCCACAAAGCAATCTCACACAGACTAACCTAGTCAGAATTGCAGTCTGTTTAACAGACTGTAGAGTGCAACAAAGCTATAGAAACACAGCTAAAAGCTAAAACACAGTTTCCTTGGAAAATAATTTTTAAACACCCTTTAAATGCATGTTGACAGGTTCAATGAGAAAACAAAAACCAACATTTCATGTCATTTAAAAATTCACAGCAATGAAAACAGTATATACTATAATCTTTAGCATTTGTTATCAGTCTCTCTTGTCTGTGTGATTCTAGATCTCCATTTTGTTTATACCAGCAAAATTCTACCTTTTTTTTTTCTCTTGAGTTAAAGTTTTTGATAATAATTTGAATAAAGGGCCTTACTGCTAAGGATCAACTCCAGAACCAAGAGAGAACAGTTTGCTAAAAAGGAATAAAACAATAAAAACAAGATATTTAATCAATTAAAAAGGAGACTGGGTGACCTGGATGACACAGTGGTTGTGCGTCTGATTCTTGATTTCAGCTCAGCTCATGATTTGCGGTTCATTGGCTCAAGCCCCGAGTCAGGCTCTATGCTGACATTGTGGAGCCTGCTTGGGCTTCTCCCTCCCTCTCTCTCTGTCCCTACCCCACTTGCATTCTCTGTCTCTCTCTCAAAACAAATAAATAAATATTAAAAAAATTTTTTGACATTACAGCAACCTTTATTACTTTCAATCTATAGGATCTCCTTGCCTAAAACAAACAAATAAACAAACAAAGAAACAAAAAGCGTCTTTTTTTTTTTAAAGAAGACTGTCATAAAATTGACAATTCAATTGCAGGGTGAGAAAACCTAACAAAAAAGCCAAATGAAATTCATGTTCAGACATTAGGAATTAGACTACATAGACATCATTAATGAAAAACAAATATTAATTTGAATTTTGGTCTAACGTATTTGTGTGTGTGTGTGTGTGTGTGCTATGTATGAAATATGAATCACTAAAAGTGAAGCAATAAGAGTTAAAAGGAAAACCCCCAAACAAGACAAACCATAACAAAGTAAAGTACTTCTTACAATAGAAACTATAAAGAATGAGACAAGTCACAAAAGAATTTATTCCCTAACCTTTGGTTTTAAAAATGAGCTCTACCAGGAATTCAAGGAACAGATAAATTTTATATTAGGATAATATTGAAAGCTTTTCAATTTCCTGAGGCTTGATACTTTTAAACATCGCTACAAAAACGTAGAAAAGAACAGTATAAACTATATTCCCATATGAATATAGATAAAACATCTCTAAAAAATCATTAGCATGTTCAACCAGATAGTGTGCTTGAAGAACGTAGTACATAATGTAATTCAAGACACTGGTTGGCTTGATAGGACAGACAGGGCACTGATATATAAGACATTGAAAATGTTCTTATTCCTAGCCTGGGTGGAAATTTCTTGAGAGTGTTTTTAGAAGTTATGTTTTGGGGCGCCTGGGTGGCTTGGTCGGTTAAGCGTCCGACTTTGGCTCAGGTCACGATCTCATGGTCCGTGAGTTCCAGCCCCGCGTCGGGCTCTGTGCTGACAGCTCAGAGCCTGGAGCCTGTTTCAGATTCTGTGTCTCCCTCTCTCTGACCCTCCCCCGTTCATGTTCTGTCTCTCTCTGTCTCAAAAATAAATAAACGTTAAAAAAAAAATTAAAAAAAAAAAAAAGAAGAAGTTATGTTTTATAACTTATGCATATGTTGCTTATGTTTGTTTACATGTATCAAATATTGTCTTAATTAAAAATAACAGAAGACAAAAGAAAAGAAGATTATGCATAATAATTTTTACTTAGTCCAAGAATGTAAGTCTTATTAGATACTGGCAAATACAGTAATGTGATTCCTCATATTAGTAGAAAAATTCATGGCCATCATGACCAATTAACAAACAAACAAACATTAGTTATAATTCAGCATCCATTTTTTAAAAAATATAACACACTAGTCATTTAATGATGATTATACTGACCATTTCCATTGGTTAGCAAAAGGCTTTTCTGAAAACTAAAGTTTCCCATGGTTTCCACTGTATCATTTTTTTTTGCCAGATCGAGTTCTTTTTCAGCCTGAAGAATCAGGTGGCCACCCTGAAGCTGGTCTTCTAATTTCTTAACAATTGTTTCCATTTTGGGGCGCCTGGGTGGCTCAGTCGTTAAGCGTCAGACTTCAGCTCAGGTCACGATCTCGCGGTCTGTGAGTTCGAGCCCCGTGTTTGGCTCTGGGGTGATGGCTCAGAGCCTGGAGCCTGCTTCCGATTCTGTGTCTCCCTCTCTCTCTGCCCCTCCCCCATTCATGCTCTGTCTCTCTCTGTCTCAAAAATAAATAAACGTTAACAAAAAAAAAAACACAAAAAAACCAATTGTTTCCATTTTAACCATACTAGGCTTCTCATTTGTAATCTGTTATGTATACTTTCTATATGCTACATTTTTAGGAATTTGCTCAAGAACCTCAAGAACCTTTGTGTATAATATTCTTAGCCTCTTGTGTGGACTCATAAAAAACCAATCCTATAAGGCTGGTGGTTTTCTTCAGGAAACTTGCCATGACAACCATTTAGAATCCATTCCCATAAAATTTTTTAAAAACCAAATCTATGGTAAACTAGGTATAGTTAAGATGTTTTATCTGAACCAAGAGCAGATGTCATGCTGAATGAAGGTACACTAAAAGGATGTTCTGTTAATGACAAGAACTACCAATGCCTGCTCTTGCCTCTACAACCAACAGTGTTCTGGAAGTCCTAACAAGTATAAAAAGAAAATAAAAAGAAATAAGAATCCATTCACTTTGGAATGAACTTGCCATTAGTTACTATTTTTTGATACTGTAGAAAACATAAGATAATCAATTACAAAATCATCTGAACTAATAAAAATTTGAATAGGTAATCATTTATTTAGTAAAGATACCAAGACATAATAGCTTTCCTATATACATTAGAAAATACAATTGAAAAATAAACATATCCACAATAGCAAATAATCTATAAATTATTCAAGAATAAATTTAATAAAAGACATATAAGACATGTAATTATGAAACTCTATTGGGTGTCATAGAATAAAAGCTGAATAAAAGAAGTGGCATTCTGTTTTCCTGGATGATGAGAGTAAATAATTTAAATGTTTAAATCTTTAAAAATTAAACTCTTGGTATGATTTAATTTTGATAAAATAATTCTTAAATTAATCTTAAAGAATACATATGAAAGAATATGGTTAGGAAAGTTTTGAAAAAATAATAATTTATCCTTTCACATATTAAAACATATTATGAAGTTATAATAAATAGACAACATTTTTCTAGTAGATTAGATTAGAACCAGACTATAATGGTAAGGTAAATCAAGACAAGTATAGATAAAAATATAGTATATGAACCATCAGTCTATATGTATTATAGTATTAAAATATTGTATTATAGGGGCACCTGGGTGGCTCAGTTGGGTAAGCGTCCTACTCTTGATCTCAGCTCAGGTCATGGTGTCACTGTCATGGGTTCAAGCCCATTGTCGGGCTCTGCACTAACAATGTGAGCCTACTTGAGATTCTCTCTTTCCCTCTCCTTCTGTCCCTCCCCAACTCGTGCTCACCCTCCCTCTCTCTCTCTCTCAAAAATAAATAAATTAACTTAAAATATACATATAGTATTATGTCATAGTATTATGACACATCAAATCATTAAGTAAAAAGTGAACTATTTATTTAACAAAATGAGCTAACCATATTTTATGGGCAATATTACATTGTTATGTCATACTTTAACTGTAACTAAATTGAAAACTACCAAAACAGATCCATAAAATACTTGATGCAAATTGGTGAATATACAAACAATTTTCCCGTGGGGTCAGGCCTTTCTATGCACGGCCAACTGTAAAACCATAGGGAAATGTTCATAGATTGACAACAAAAACCTTAAATAAAAACAGGAGATAAAAAAAATTTATAATGTCAGAAAAACACTATAAAACAATAATAGAAAGCTAACCATGAATCTGAAAAAAAAATCTAGTTTCTATAGGCAAATGACTAATTCTGATATGTGAACGTTTCTTTCAAGTTGATAAGGAAAAAAGGAACATCCTAATGGAATATTGAGCAAAAGATATAGCATGGAATTAAAAAATTAATAAATTAAAATGGACAATAAACAAAAAAAGATGCTTGGATTCAATAGTAAGCAAATAATTGCAAATAAAACAAAACCAAGGTAATATTTTCCACCTATCTTATTTTCAAAGATGAAAATAAACACTAATAGTATAATCAGGATGTTGGAAAGTACTCAAACTTCTTTTGAAAATTAATCAAAACTTTCTAAAGAGTTATTTAAAAATATGTATTATGGGGCACTTGGATGGCTCAGTCGGTTGAACATCCGACTTCATCTCAGGTTGTGATCTCATAGTTCTTGAGTTTGAGCCCCACATCGGGCTTGCTGCTGTCAGCCTGTCAATGCAGAACACACTTCAGATCCTCTGTCCTCCTATCTCTCTGCCCGTCCCCCGCTTATGATTTCTTTCAAAAAATAAATAAAAACATTAAAAAAAAATAAGTATCATGTGCATATCCTTTAATCCAGCAATTCCATTTACAGTCATTTCTCCTAAAGAAACAACCCCTTCAAAAGTCCAAATGAACGTACATGTAGGTTTAATATAAAGTTTAGATAGATAGATAATTTATATGTATTAAGTAATCATAAACAATCTAAGTGTTGAATAATAGCAATTTAGTAAATTGATTTAAATTTAAATTCAACGAATAACCTATTACATAGTCATATTAATTATATATGACAAAAATATATCAATGGATAATGAACAAGCACATTATAAATTAGGATGCCTAACAGGGTTTCATTTGATATGAAAATAGAAATCTCCCTCTTTCTTTCTGTATGTACATACTTATGTATGTATGTTTTAGGCAGAACTGTGTCCCCTCAAAATTCATATTTTGAAGTTCTAATCCCCCAAACCTCAGAATGTGAATATATTTGGGGATAGGACCTTAAAAGACATGATTACATTAAAATGAGATCATTAGGGTAATCCAATCTGACTGACATATAAGAAGAGGAAATTTGCGCGGATAAAGCAACACCAAGGAAGCAGGTATGCACAGAGAAGACTATGTGAGGACACAGTGAGAAAGAAACCATTTACAAGCCAAAAGAGAGAATTCAGAAAAAAATAAACCTGCCCACACCTTAATCTTGGACTTCTAGCCTCCAGAATTTAGAGAAAATAAATCCCCATTGTTTAAGTCACCCAGTTGTGATATTTTGTTATGGTAGCCCTAACAAACTAATGCTATATGTTTCAGTGTGTACATGAGTGTATGCATGTATAAATAAATATTACATATAAATTATAAGTATATAAGCATATCCTTTTATAATATACACGTTTATATAGAGACACATATATAACATTTTCATGTTTATATATTTGAGAGACTAGAATAATATATCCCACGATGTTAATAGTGGTTTTTTCTAGACAGTATTTACAGTTTTTGGCATATTTTTTCTAGATATTTACAATTAGTATCTGTTTTTAGAAGAACAAAAATAAATCCATTTTAATTCACAAAAAAAAGATCAGTACTCAGTTGATTCTTGTTTTTCTTTTACATCTAGCATAGTGCTTTATGTATGGAAAGGGCATAATAAAAATTGTATTGATTAAAACAAATAAAGACTAGATTGTATGAATTGGAAGGTTTTTGTTAAAATGACTTTCAAAAGCACAATAAGCCTTCATGGAAACACAGTATTGCTAGATTCTATTTATTTTCAGTTCTCTTTTCATGGTGCTCTCTCTCCTACACTCTCCAGGAGGCAGATGTTTAGGACTAATATTTGATTCTTAAGTATGTTTACTTCAGTTTTTCTTTTGAGAAGTTTAAGTTCTTTACTAATTACAGATTCCATTTTTAGGCTTGATTGGCATCCTTTTAATTTTTTTTTCTGACATTTGATTTGTCTCTTTTTTTTCTGACATTGCATTTTGGTTAGGTTATGTAGGGAGTTGGTGAAATGGTTCCCTGACTTTCAGGTTTCTCTTCGTGTGGCCCATCATCTCCCTGTTTCCAGCTCTGAAGCTATCATGGCATATTGACAAGTGAGAATGGATAGAGCCCCAGTGTCTGACATAGATAAAGCTATCAAAAAACACCCTGCAGGGGCAAGCCCCAGGTCCAAATAGGTCTTGTTAGATCTGTATAGACACTTTAGAGTTCCTCTTTCTGAACATACATTTAATCATTGTACAGATGCAAGCCATTTTCCCTTTGACCCTAAACTCTGGATCCTGAGATCACAAATCTGTACCTCCTGCAGGCATGTATCTTTTATTAATGGAAACATCAAAATTCTAGTGCAGCTTTGGCAACTCAGTTTGCAGAGAATTATTAAGCTATTTTGAGTGCTCCAGAAAAGTAACATGCATATCTGGCATTAAAAAATATCATGCAGAGATGGAAATATAATCAATCATATTTTAGATGAAGGAATAAATGGCCTTTGTGATTTATGTTATTAGTGTAAGTAGTTAATAGAAGCAAATTAGGTTTATGTGTGACAGAGACATTATCAATTAATAGCTCTTGGGTTTTCAGTACTTTGTATCTAAAAATAAAATAAGTAAAAGAAAATAATAAAATAAAATAAAATAAAATAAAATAATCCTTGTCTTTGGACCTAGAATCATAAGTGTCACCAGGCAGAAATTTATTTCCTCCCTTTTTGGCTCAATCATTTAAGATTTCTCAAAGGCACAGTAGATAAGTTAATGAAAGCAAGGCTGGTCATGGAAAGGGGAAAATCTTAAGTTTCTGTGACAGTGGAAAAAAGAGAGTACAACTAATGTCATATATCTAGTAATAACCATCACTGAAATTTGTGGATTCAGAGTTGCTACAGCTAGAAAATTGAAATAGAAAGACCTCATGTTGGGAATATGTGTTGCCTTTCATAGCCAAGCTTCTCAGGGATTTGAGCTCAGGACATCATCAAAGGAAGGAAGCTTTGAATGTAATATATGAGATTGCAGGTATCATTGTTCTAAAAAGCATATTTTCTGAAATATGATCTTAATTTAATTTTCTATAGCCTTTCTGGGGATGGTTTTCCTAAGGTCACCATTTCTGTAGCTTCATGGTGCAGCATTTGTGGGGTTTGGGTTCAATGACTTTGCTCAGGCAGATCCTGCTGCACTGAACTTGCCCCCATGTTGGCCAAACTGAAGAAAAATAGGTATTTCCAATTTTCTGTTATGTAACAAAGTAGGATGATGGAGATTAAAAATTAAACTACTTTTATAGAGAACCTGAGAGATGTGAAGTGGAAGGTTTCAGTTTGAAGTAAAGAGGGATTTTCTAAATGGGAACAATATTGATGAAAATCTGTTGGAAATATCCTAGGAAAGATATACTTAGGAAATTTAAACTGGATCATTTTATTCATTCTCATTAATATTGAGGCTTTAAAGGCAAAACACTAAATGCTTACTATATGCCTAAGACTAATTACCTGACATCACACAGTTAATTAGTGATGGAACCAGGTTTAAACTCATTTAGCCTGAATCCAGAGCTTTGTTAACTACCAAGTTGTATGTTTCTCTTTTATTATGAAGTGATGAGAGACAGAACGCTACTCAAGGCAGTGAATCATAAAAATACCCTCTGGTCTAGTAGAATCTCCTTTAGATCTCAGAGTGTCTTATAAAATAATATTTTGATCAAATATAAAAAATATGTAATTATCACAGTCTGGTGTTGATGGTACAGAAATTAGTTAAGAGGAAGAAATTTTAAAAATTTTAGAAAGATAACTATAATTCATCCCTCATTTCCTCCCTCCCTCCTTCACTCTCTTCCTTCCTTCCTTCCTTCCTTCCTTCTTTCCTTCCTTCGTTCCTTCCTTCCTTCTCCTTATATTTGATATTTATTCACTTGCTATAAAAATTGAATTGTCTTTTTCATCCAGACTTTCTAATTTTCTTTTTAAAAATTATTAGATTTTATTTTTTTAAGATGTATCAGGTTTACAAAAAAATGAACAAACAGTACAGCAAGTTTCCATATAACCTCTTGCCTTTGTCTCAGTTCTCCCCCATTTAACCAGTATTGATACATTATTATTAACTAAAGTACATTATCTCCCTTCTCCTTGGTTGTGGAATGGATGTAGTAATTCACTTCTAAAGACTGGAGTATGGTGGAAGTAATGGTATGTGACTTCCAAGACTGGGTTATAAAAGACATTATAGCTTTTTCCATGCTTATTCTCTTGCTCTGGAGGAAGCCAATTGCCAATGTCACAACAATACCCTGTCAAGCAGCCCTATGGAGAGATTCACATTGTAAGGAACTGAGGCCACCTGCCAATAGCCATGTGAGTGAGCTATTTTGAAAGTAGGCCCTCCAACCCCAGATAAGCCCTCTGATGACACCAGCCCTGGCCAGCATTTTGATAGCATCCTTATGAAAAAAGCCAAGCCAGGCCATTTAGCTAAGCTGCTCCCAAATTCATGACTGACAGAAACTATATAACATAGTAAATGTCCATTGTTATGTAATCTTTTGTTTTCAGCATAATTTATCTCACTGTAATAGATAACTGATACCCAAGGAGAGTTGACTTGTCAGAAAATTTCCTTCTAACTCTTGAAGTAGTAAAGGGGGAAAGATTGGAAGAAAACAAGGAAGTAAGGTCTACAGCATATTGAAACATGGAAAGAAATGGAACAATGGAAACAGGAACCCTGGCTCAAACTGAAACCATGTACAAAGATCTTTAAGGAGTAGTACATTGATATTCTAGGAAAAATATTGTCATATTAGGATATAATATTGTAAGAATTTAAGAATCATCTTCTTTGCAAATACTTATGGTATTTAGGTTACCTAGTGAATCCATCCATCCATCGAATTTCCCAAGATAGAAATTTGAAGTCTAGCAGATTCTGTTCTTTAACTCTTTGCTAACTGGAAACAAAGTGCTGTTGATTTCAAAACTTAATTTAAAAAATCTGTCTCTCTTTCCTCACTTCTGCCACTGCTTTATTACCAGCACTCACTGCTTACAGCTTAGAATTCTGCAGTTATTTCCTAACAACCTCAATGTATTCTTCATAATGATATCAAAATAATCTTCCTAGAATACAAATACAATCTTGTCACTCATCTCCCTCGATGAAGTTCAAAGTCATAAACTCAACATAGAGAATCCATGATTTGGTTTCAGACTATGTCTTAAATTTCCTGATCTTCTCACATTCTTTCCTAATACAATGTTGTTTCACACCTCTCTACCTCCCTATAGGTGTAAACCTGAGCTCTGCTATTTACTTGTGTGAGTGTGTGGGCTTTTTCCTTCCTTCTCTAAGTGTCAGAAACCTCATGTATAAAAAAAAAAAGAGCAGTCATAGGATATGATCAAAAGAGTTGTTTTGATGATTATGTTATAATACATGTAAAGTACTTGGGTGAGTGTCTGATGCATAATAAATGCTTAACAAATGACTATTATCTCCATAAGTTCTCTCTACCTCCATCCTCTCTTCTTTGCCTGACCCACTCCTACTCTCTTAAGATTTAATTAAGATGTTAACACCTTGGGAAGTTTTCATTCAGCCAGGTTGACTTTGATTCCTTCTTTTTGTGTTTCTACAGACCCATTGCCATGGTAATAATCTAACTTTGTTTTTATTGTTGCTTTATTTGTCAAGCTCAATCTCTCTAAACTTAGCTCTTTATTATATATTTACTGCCTGGCGTCTGCCCATAGTATATTTAGGAAAAATATTTATGAAATAAATGAATGTACTTAGAATGACTAAAACTGGAAGCTGTCTACACCAGTAGCTTAATTTAATTATACTTTTGTGTTCTCAAAGTAGATGAATATCAGTGAATACTCAGCAAAATTTATAAAATGTCTAATGTAACATAAGTCTTCAGAGAAACTATTATTAATTCGCCCCGAATGAGATATTTCATTTCACAAATCCATCAAACAAATAAACAGGCAATCCAGGATATCAGAAGTTCCAACTTGAAAGAAATTAACTGATAGACAAACAAGTATAGAGTATTTACCGATATATATATAACCATAATATTAGACAATGTGGTATGTCTAATGAAATGACATTATCAATATTTTATAATGTACATCAAAACTATGGATAAAACCTTAGAGTTTGATTGTATATAGTATGATTACACTTGTTATATTTTTGGAAATAATATATTTAAAATTGGGGCGCCTGGGTGGCTCAGTCGGTTGAGCGGCCGACTTCAGCTCAGGTCATGATCTCGCGGTCCGTTAGATCAATCCCTGCGTTGGGCTCTGTGCTGACAGCTCAGAGCCTGGATCCTGTTTCAGATTCTGTGTCTCCCTCTCTCTGACCCTCCCCCATTCATGCTCTGTCTCTCTCTGTCTCAAAAATAAGTAAACATTAAAAAAGAAATAATATATTTAAAATTGACAAAATTAAATAATCTTCAACAAGCAAGCAATCTGTTATATATAAGTCCCTATCATCTATGCTATTCAGATCTACCTATTCCATAAATGCCTATACCTGTTAGTATCCAAATATATTTCAGAATTAAAAGACTCATTCCCTTAGCTATCAGATCTTTCTAGGAATTGCCCTTGACAGAAAAAAATCACCTTTCTCAAGGTCATGCCCACTCCCAGGGGGCAATCTGCATTCAGTGACTGGTCAAGTTGGAAGTTTAATGTCTCAGTCCCCTCCTTTCAACTCAAGTCAATTCTGAAGAATCATTCCAGCTTTAGAGCAACCAGAGGGGTCTACTGAGGCCTTTGTTTGTGACTACAGTGAAACCCAGTTCTGCTGAATCTCCTGTGCAATCCCTCCCTTCCCCCACAGTTATTAATCCCTAAAGTTCTTCCTAATAAACTTTCTGCATGCTAATCTCTGTATGGGTATTGTTTTTGTGAGCAGTCTTCCAGATAGCACGTATTAAATTTTCAAATCATTCTTATGATTGAATTTCCATAACAGTATATTTGACTTTTTTTTTAATTTTTTTAACGTTTATTTATTTATTTATTTAAAAAATTTTTTTAACATTTATTTATTTTTGAGACAGAGAGAGACACAGCATGAACGGGGGAGGGGCAGAGAGAGAGGGAGACACAGAATCGGAAGCAGGCTCCAGGCTCTGAGCCATCAGCCCAGAGCCCGACGCGGGGCTCGAACTCACGGACCGTGAGATCGTGACCCCGCTGAAGTCGGACGCTTAACTGACTGAGCCACCCAGGCGCCCCAGTATATTTGACTTTTAATATCACACTTGCACTTATTTAAGCACACATTCCATTACTCATGCACTCATTCACTAATTCGTCTAATTTATTAATTCTTTAATTCATCTCTTCTTTTGTGGAATTGTTAAAAGTATTTAGAAAAGCAAGTAGTACTACTTGGTTGGTAAAAGTCAGAACTGCCCTATTTCATTCATTCTGAGATGAATTTTTTTTTCTTTTGCATTGTACCATCTCTGTGACATCTTGATAGAGTGGACAGTTAGCCAGATATGAGGAAGGAACAAATGCTTTCTGACTATTAAAAAGGGCATTCTGCCCAAGTTCCAAACAGCCTGAAAAGACCCTGGGGGGATATGCATGTGTTCTTCCCTATGATTGCTGTCCTACAGTAATCTATAGCTTTATTATAATATATTTACACTGAGGGCTTTTTTTGACAGATTTTATTATTTATTTTGGAGAGACAGAGTGCAAGTGGGGAAGGGGCAGAGAGACAGAGAAGGAGACACAGAATCCAAAGGGGGCTCCAGGCTTTGAGCTGTCAGCACAGAGTCCAACAGGGGGCTCGAATTCATAGACCTGAGCTGAAGTCCAACCAACTGAGCCACCCAGGTGCCCCTACATTGAGGTTCTGATCCCACCCTGTGCAGAGGAGGGATGCCATGACAGTTCCAACAAGGACCATATAGGGCCAAAAACTTCCCTTCCCGAACTACGGGAGGAATCCCCAAGATGATTGGAAGGAACTTCAATTAGCGACCACCCTAGGTATGACTCATAACCCATGCAAGTATAAAAAACAAGACAAACCTACCCCCTGGTATAGTTGCTGCCTTTGGGTCTGTTCACTCTCCCATCTTGAGAGTATACTTTCTTTTAAATTGCTATTAAACTCTTTCTTACTTGAAAGTTTGGCTCTGAATTCTTTCTTAACTGAACTCAAGAACCAAGGTTGGTGCTGAGGCAGGGGAGGGACCTATTATGAATACCTTACCTGTTGTCCAGACAAATCCATATATATGGTACTTGCCATTGCCTATGAAAATACAAACTTGGTTACTATTGTTAATGGCTGACAGAACAATTAGAACATCTTATTAATTTAGTTGATGTATCATTTAGAGACTATTGGAAGTTATGTGAATCCAAATTGTTGAATATATACCTTCGTTGATATTTTTGGATTAGATTAAGATGCAACCTGTATCAAAACTTGCAGAATGGTTTCTAACTTCTAAAATAATGATTGATTTATACAGACGATATTAATGAATATTAAAAATGTTATGTAATAGATTGCTGAGGGAATGGGATATTGAAAATGTCTTGGAGTATTTCTCAATAGATACTTATTAATTTTTAAGGGAAATGTTACCTTTATAATGAGATTATAGTAGCCATCAGATTAATCAAGTAATTAAGTTTAGCAATACCAATAGTGGAACAAACTGATATCATTTGGCTCCTGATGTGATATAATTAGACATATATAACATCACTTATGTAACATTTTATCAAAAATGTTTAACGTGAACATAATCATGAGGAAACTATTAGGAAAATCTATAATGTGAGACATTCAACAAGATAGCCTGGACTTTCCAACAAAGTTAATTCCACAATACAAACCACATTCAGATGCACACACGCACACACACACACACACATATAATATAGGAAACTATACCATAATAGAATAAACTTACAGATGTAATAACCAACTTGATTGAACCTTGGATCAGGGGAAAAACAGCTACAAAAGACCATTTTGGGACAGTTATGGAAGCTTAAATATGGATTGACTGTATTACTGATTTAATGTAAATTTTCTTTAATAGGATGCTGATATTATGGCTATGTTGGATAATGTTCTTTTCATAGGAGATGCACACTAAAATATTTAAGAGTGACATGTCATGATGTCAAAGCTTATTTTCAGATGGCTTGTCAAAGTCCAAATAGGGAAAGATAAGGCAACTGTGTAATATGTATAATATATCAGGGTTTACAAGTATTCATCATACATTTTTTCAACTTTCCTACAGGTTTGATAATTTTCAAAATAAAAAGCTTAGACAAATAATACTATATATGTAGAATTTACACATATATGCACACATACAAACTTACAGAATAGGTGTCAGTGGCTCGGAAAAAATTTCTGGAGACAAGAATGGAGCACTCCCAAGAAATACTGCATCATCAATGCTCTTCATTGTATGGAGGTTGATACTGTGTGCAAAGTTATAGACTTTAGCACCTCCTAATCAGAGTAGGAAGTAAATAATTCTTACTAATTTATTTTGTTTATATTCTCATTTTTATGTATGCTTAAGTGTTGTATGATAATCTTGATGTCTAAATAATTCTAGAAGAGTTTTTACTAAAATAAAAGTAAAAAACTAAAATGAAATAAATTATAAAGGGATGAGAGATGATTTTCAATAATTTAATTGTCAGGGTTCATCTTCCATAATATAACACTGTGTCTTATATTTTGTTGATGACATTTGACAGCACAGAGCCCAGCACAGGGCTTGAATTCATGACCCTGAGATCAAGACCTAAGCTGAGATCAAGAGTCAGATGCTTAACCGAATGAGCCATCCAGGCACTCTATGATTCCCTGAATGAGGAAAAACAATTACCGAAAGCAAAACAACAAAAAAGAAAATCAAAATAACAGCATAGCCTTCCATTTATTATATTTAACATTTCACTATGAACATTGTAAAACGTGCACATTTGTGGAAAGAATAGAACAATTAAACCCCAAATACATCATCCAGACTCAACAATCACTACTATTTGCTCAATGTCCACCATCTCTTTTGAAATGACCCAAGAAAACGATTTATTTATAGACAGGGTCCAAAGACTTCTCAAAGTTTCTCTTGGATCTATGCCTTTTAAGTCTGTTGCCTTAGGGGACATTTGAATGGATATACATTCACAGTATGTATAAAAATACATATGTCTATGTGTATATACACCTATATAGATATATAGATGAATACATATACACATCTATATGTAAATATATAGGTATAAACACATAATTGCCACTACATATATATGTATGTTTGCATTTATGTTCTGTGAATTCTATTTTATTGTGAGAAGCTGAAGGATGGAGGTGATTTGCTCCAGGGGATTAAGGTTACTTAAACTAGATTTCGAATTATGACCATTGAAAACTTTCATCCTTGAACTTCCTGAAATAAAGGGCAGTGAAGATAACTCAGAGATATCTTACAGCAAATAAGAAAATGATTAAAATAAACATAAATTAAAAATGGAAGCTTTTGTCAAGAACTAGTTTGAAAATATGAAATAAGCATAGGTTATTTATTATTCCTTGCTTGAAAACTTAAAACCCTGCTGAATTAAGTCACCATACATCTGAGAACATTTTACTCTGAGCTGATTTACCAGGTTTCACCTATCACCCACATTCCTGATACTTATACTTTCTTCTTACTCCAATTACAAATATTCTATAAATTAAACTCTGGTTATCTAGATGTTTAAATCCTTGCCCCATTAAAAAATACATATATAAATGGCCAAGAATGAATATACACACACACACACACACACACACACACACACACACACACACACACATATTCACCTTTGCTTTGCATTCCATGCTCTATTTGGTGAATATGCACTCTTTTGTGTCTAAGGAATTATTGATTTTGATGTAGCTGGATCTCTCCAATATGAGTCAGTTTGAAAATGCTATTTTTATTCAGATTAAAGAATTTGGAATTCAACAAGTCAATAGCATATGGAGGATGTCAGGCTGATTCACTCCCTAAGTAGTCTTTTCAGATACCCTGGAGTATGGATAAACTACATATGGATTATTCAGTTCTGACTGTACAGCATTCTATTTTAATTCCATTTTACGTTAATAGCTATGCAGAATGTCTAAGGGCAGCAAATCAATTGAACTACAAGGGATGTATTGAATCATTGATTCAAACACAGCATAGTCCTAGCAAAATATAAAATATTGATTAAAACAAACTAAAGCAGTTCTTTTCTACTTTCTTCATTTAAAGTTATTTAACATTTTGATTTCACTAGTTAGATGTAGTTATGCAAAAATTATGAGATATATATGAGACTATGTCAAGACTCTTTCAATGCTCATCATTGAGAACCTTTGAGACTTTTATTAATATTCCAAAATGACATTTTCTAAATATTTAACTTTTACTGATTAGTTGCTGCAGACATAATTTACCTATTGATATTTATTTGGCTCTGAGTCTTGGCATAGAGTGGGGTTCTTTTAAAATTATGCTAAAAAACAAGTTTTTAAAGACTCATGTAGAATTATTTATAAATGACAATTTTCTTGATAGTTTCACAATGTGATGAAAGAGACTGATTATTAACAATCTTACATAATAATGGACATGCACATCTATAAAATGCAGTTTTAAAATTAAATTTAAATCTTGAAAATAAACAGACACTATCAAAATAATTTCAAGTGTTCTAGAGAAGGTGAACAAAGGTTAAGTCCCCCCAAAACATTTCAGAAATGATGGTTTCCTCTTGGTCCAATTAGAGAACCTGAATGTCATTATGTTGTTGTGGTTCTCAGGAGCCTAATTGCACATAAAAATCTCCCTTCAAATCATAACACATGTGCTATTTCTAAGTCTTTTTCCATCCTAAACAAAAGACGAATTATTAAAATGTGGTGAGATTTCATGTAGAATTGGCAGTAAGTTTAGAGGGCAATAACTTAACACTTGCACCGTGAAATTAAAATTTAACTCCACTCAATGTATTTCCACCGACCAGCAGCAGACAGTTGTATTTTTATTTTATTTTACTTTTATGAGAGCAGAGAGATTTAATTACTTCAGTTTAAACAGAATGGCCTACCACTGCCTGTTGACAGGGTCTCTGGTGCAGGCAAATTATGGCAGATAATGTTACTGTTCCAAGGAGCTTCCTTAGGGGTGCCTTGTCTCTCTGCTCTGAGCTGAGCTGAATAGAAGGCCCCAGAGGCAGTGGCTCAGGATCCCCTGCCAAAAAGGTACCTTTTTGCTAAAAAGAAAGATGCTTTGAGGATCAGATTTGCTGCTCAACTCTGCTGCCCCTGTAATCTCATGCTTTTTACTTTTGTAAATTCTTGTTTTTGAAGACAAAAATTTGTCCCTTTTCTTTTAGGTACAGTATAACAAGAGAAAAGAATAATTTCCTTTTAAATAAGAAATGTGGGCAGTAAAATATACATTTTTTGTTATAAGAAACAAATCATAGCTTACCTTTATTTAGGGTAGGAATGGTCAAACTCTCTCTCCTCAAACAAACAAACAGATTTATAACAGTGTATTTTAAATAAACGTTCTCTCCCAGTGTCTAATCCTGGAGCAGTGAATATAATTTCCAGCTAAACAACGAGTTCAGATTTTGTTCCTGTCAAATTGATGTAAAATTCAGATTACTATGTCTGAGCAGAAAAATATGGAAAGAATTATACTGACTGTAAGCATTTGCTATACAACCACGCATTTTTTTAAAAAAAGCTTAAAAATGTATAGAATGTGTATCATTGTATATTTATATTTTAAAAGCACAATGTTGTTATAGAAAAATACAGATGAGGGACATTGTTTCTCTCTATCTGTAGCAATGACATCTCACTCTTCTTAACTAGTCAGCTATTTTTAAAAGGTAGCCTTAGGCCTAGCTTCAAGCATGAGTGGCCTGTGCAGTTAACAGGGCTAGGCAATTTAGCAGGCCCTCATACTTGGTTTAATGCCCTGCTGTCCCTGTCTTGAAATTCATAATTTTTTAACAAGGGGCCCTTCATTTTCACTTTGCACTGGGGCTTGCAAACACTGTGGCTGGGCCTGGATATCCCTAATTGTGAATAAGCTGCTGCTGTACTCCACAGGCTTAATTTTTTCCTTCTCCTTCTTCCAAGTATGTTGTATGGTTCTTGTCTGGGTTATGGGGTTTAGCCTATTTTTACCTTTCTGCACTGCTTCTTATGTTCCATTTTCATGGTGTTTAGATTATAGCAGACACGAACTTCCTGTGTCTCAGCACCAGCCATGAATCAGGCTGGGAGCTGGGACTGCAAGGCTGTCAGGGGAGCTGCCTGGTTCCAGCTTTAAAATAACAAGTGCTTGACAGCTTAGTTTACATAACTGGAAAATTGTGGCTATATTCTAAAACGCAGTTACCTGTGACATAATAACTAGGGACTTAATTTATTTAGACTTTTTCCTCACAATATAATTTCCAATAAATAAATCTCCCAGGGGCAGGAAGACATGGCAGTTCACAATGCTCACATTTTCCTCCCTGAGTTTAGACCTGCTTTCCTTTCTCGGTAGTTAACAAAACGAACACTACACCTCATAATTTTACTTTTACCCTGCTAGCAACAGCTGATGTGCAAGGCACATGAGAATGTATGGAGTGCTCATGGACTGTGTTAAAAAAAGTTTCATTTCATTTTTAATGTTTTTTTTCCCCCAATATTTTTTTTTGTGAGTAGTGTTTTTCTTTAAGGCACTATAATAGTGTGCAGAAATTAGGTTTCATTTGTATATACATTGTTTGGTTATTTTTAAAAATAAAGGTTTCAGTTAAAATGTTTAAATGATAAGTGAGGAAGGTGAAAGTAAGTACTGGAAAACATCCCCTTCCCTCCAGGGGAAAGAACAGTCATTGTCTTGTTATTATTTAATATTTATACAAGGGCAGAGACATCTAGGGCCAAGCACAATGGATGAAATTGTGCCAAAGATGAACACAATCCCTGCCTTGAGGTGCTTTCTGCCCAGGGTTGGGTCAAGAGTGCATTCAAGGGAAGGAAGCAAGCTGAAGCATCTAGAATTCCACTGTGTGGTGAGTGCCAAGCCAGCTGTGGGATTTGAACAATGGCTTTGGTTGGGAAATGGAGAATTTCTTCTGAAATGTAGAAAAGCACATGGTAAGACTTGAAGGTTAACAGTTGTCATGAGTGCCTATGAACAAGTGGACATGGATTAATTTATTGTTAATGTTTGATAAGTGCCGATTATTAAAGTAGGAAGTTCTTAGAACATTAAAAGAAAATTCTGTGAATAGCCATTAAGATCTTGAGCAGAGGAGCACCTGGGTGGCTTAGTCCTTTAAGTGACTAACTCTGGGTTCCTTCTTAGGTCATGATGTCATGGTTTGTGAGTTCAACCCCCACATCAGGCTCCATGATGATAGTGCAGATCCTGCTTGGGATTCTCTCTCTGACTCTCCCCCGCTCACTCTCTCTGTCTCTTTCAAAAATAAGTAAATAAACTTAGAAAAAAAATATCTTTGGCAGAAACCTAACCATGGCTGACTTCAGCCAATCAGACTGCAGTTTCCAGTCTAGGTGGTCAGTCAGAAAATTCATCAATGAATTCTCTCAGAGCCAGAAATTCTCTGTGAAAGGGAACTCTGAAGAGTTCAGTCTTCGTCTCAAATTATAGCCTTGAAGATTCTATGTAAAGTTAAATGAATTGTGTTAGACTGAATAGCATTTGTCCCTCATTATCTCCATATTTATAACTTCTTAACTTACGTAGTGAATGAAAGTTTTGGTGGTGAGAAAAGGAATAAAGGCATAGAGGGATAGTTTAAATGTTTTGTGTAGCTCCTTCCATGTGTATTTTGTTTTCATTGGAGATACTCATAATCAATCAGTGTAACATGCTTTATAATACAAAATGATATAGTAAGTTAATGGTAAAAAGAGAAAGACAAAATAATTGGATGGATGATTGTGTGTGAAAGAAAATTAAAACATAATATAGGAAGAACAATAAATTCCATTCTTCAGTCCAAGGATTGGATACTTGGCAGCTCTCAGTAGATTCTTAAAAAATCATCTTAGGAATCCCTTCTCTACTGTTTCAAATCCACTAATCCTATTTTGGGTATTCTACCCTGCAAGGAGTAACAGACACCCTTTTCTTATGACTTCAGTAAGTTTGCATCTTTTCAAGGTTCTCCTCCATCATTTTTCCTCCACTTGATTTTCTCTCTTGCATAGTGCATAGTACCAGTATATGTAGTTTCTGGGTACATAGGAGATGGTAAAAAAAATAGAGAGTCCAGAAATAAATTGTCACATATATGGTCAAATAATTTTCAATGAGGGTGCCAAGACCATTTAATGAGGAAAGGCCAGTCTTTTCAGTAAATGGTACTGGGAAAATGAAAGATGCATTCAAGAGAATGAAGTTGGACTTTTACCTTACATTATATAGGCATTAATTCAAAATGAATAAAAAATTTTAACTATAAGAAAAAAAAATATAAAACTCTTAGAAGAAATCATAGGAGAAAATCTTTATGACACTGGATTTGACCGTGATTTCTTATATATGACACCAAAAACATAGGAAATAAAAGAAAAAATAGTTAAGTTGGACTTCAAAATTAAAAATTTTGTGCATCAGAGGCCACTGTCAATAAGTTGAAAAGACATCCACAACATGAGAAAAATATTTGCAAATCACATGTCTGATATGGTATAAATATCTTAGAATTTAGAAAGTACTCCTCCAGCTTAAGAACAAGAAAAAAATAAAAGCAAATAACCCAACTAAAAAACGAGCAAAAGTTCTTGATAAAGAGAGTTTTCCAAAGATGATATACAAATGGTCAATAAGTACATGAAAATTTACTCAACACTTATAGCCATAAGGAAAATGCAAATCAAAACCAGAAAGAGACCACTTCATATCCATAAAAGTGATTTTTATAAAATAAAATAAAATAAAATAAAATAAAATAAAATAAAATAAAATGGGGTGCCTGGGTGGCTCAGTCAATCATCAGACTTTGTTTGGCTTAGGTCATGATCTAATGGTTCGTGAGTTTAGGTCCCGTATGGGGTTCTGTGCTGACAGCTTGAAACCTGGAGCCTGTTTTGGATTCTGTGTCTCCGTCTCTCTCTGCCCCTCCCCTGTTCACGCTTTGTCTCTCTCTCTCAAAAATAAAATAAAATAAAATAAAATATTAAAAATTAAAAAAAAAAGAATTGTATAAGTGTTAGCAAGGATGGAGATTAGAATATTTGTGTATAGCTGTAGGAATGTAAAAAGGTATAGCCACTGTTGGAAACAGTATAACATTTCCTCAAAAAGTTAAACGTAGAATTACCATAACACTAGCAATTCCACTCCTAAGTATATACTCAAAATAATTAAAAGCAGGAACTCTAAAATAATTTAGTATACTGATATTCATAGCAACTTTATTTACAATAGTCAAAAAGTAGAAACAATGCAAATGTCCATCCACAGATGAATGAGTAAACAAAATGTGGCATATTCATACAATAGAATATTATTCAGCCATAGAGAAGAATGAATTTTGATACATGATACAACATGAATGAAACTTGAAGACACATGGTAAGTTAAATAAACCAGATACAAAAGGACAAATACTGTATGATCTGACCTACTTGAAATACCTAGCATAGGCAGATTCATAGAAACAAACCAACGTAGTGGTTTCCAGGGGCTAGAGGAATAGAAAATTATTGTTTAATAAGTAAAGAGTTTCAGTTTAGGATGATAGAAAACTTCTGGAGAATAGTGGTGATGATCACACAACATTGTGAATGTACTTAATATCACCAGATTGCATACTTATGTTAATAAAAATTGTATGTAAAAATGGTTAAAATGGTATTAAAAAGGCAAAAAAAAAAAGAATACTCAGGAAATTTTCATGGATATACATTTCTTTCTTTTGCTCTGGCAGGTAATGTTTATCTATCCACTTTTTATTGTTGTGAAGAGGCAATTGGAGCTGCATGTTTACCATGAGACTGTGCTATGTGCTGTAACCATATTGACTTTACTGAGTAACTTGCCAGTCAATAACCTACATTAAAAATAAAGTGAGTTCAGTTAAATAATTAATTTGTACATTTAGACATAGTGTGCTGATCCTGACTGCAGTTTTAGGACCAATTAAATCTAAATACTCCTAAAACTTAACAATATGCTACCAGTATCTCCTTATCAACATTGGTGAAACAATAAAATTCTAGGCAATATGTCATGTAAACATGAAGATACTGAAGATATATATATATATGAAGCTATCTGATTTTACACATATACATGTCATATCTTCCATTTGGACTGTAACATTCCTGAGAGGGCATATGGAAAGGTTTTGGATCCCTTACAAAGCTCAGCACAAAGCTTTGAATTATTAAATATTCCATTAATCTTCCCACCTTTTACCAAATAATTTTTCTGTTTGAGGTATTGGGTGAGGGCTAGAGTAACAAAAATGGAAAAACAGAAAACCAAAATCTGTTGTTTTGTGGGCAGAGACAATTACAGTCTTACTGGTGGGGGATGAGCAACATGTGCTACAGGGGAGCCCAGTTCAATTCAGAATATTTCAATAATAGTTTTCTTGGGGGGGGGGGGATAATATCCACACAAGGACAGTTAGAGTAGCCAGACAAGTGAACAAAATAAAATGGAGTCACAGAAAAGTTATGGTTACTCAGACCCATGGGAGAAGACAGCTTAAAAGCTGGAGCTAAAAACCTTGCCTCCAGATTTCTGTTTTCTACTATTAGGATTCATCAAAAGTAAGTTTTGAAATAATACACTTTTTATAGAGACAAAGTAGAATGATGGGTCTTAAAGACTCATTCATGTTGACAGTCCTTTCTCTGCTTTCTCCAGTCCATAAAGTATCCACTGATCCTATTCTGGGTATTCTACCTACTTTATTAGGTTTCATCTAGTGATGAAACATAACTACTAAACACATATTACATATAAAAGGTGTTATAAAACTTACCATCAAATTAATTAAACTTGACAACAGAGTATGCCCTTTACCTTTCCTATGCCCTATTTAATTCCTACTTTATATGTATCTTTTATGTTCTACAGTTCTAGCTGGTTGCATGTGACAGTGTGCAAATAAGGGATGTAAAGGCAAACAATTAAGGATGAACTGACGAGTCAGAAGGTTGGCGAGTTGTATGTGATTTGTAATTATGACATTTTCCCCCCATGGCTTTAATGACTTAGGCTATGTTTCTTCTTTACTAATTATTTTATCACTAAATATTTACAAAATGACTCCAGAGAGGAAAAGGACAGTTCTAACTGTAAATAAATCAGTGTTTGCCTGGACATGAGTGAAGTCCTCATTTAACAACACACAATTACATTCACACTTTGTTTCAAATGTTAGATATTATGGCATAAATTTCTTATATAAGTAACTTAAGACAATTTAAAGGATGAATGAGTTCTGATGAAAGTTTTAGATTGTGATGTATTTATAAGTGCAAGATTCCAAGGTGAATGTGGAATTTAGATGTCATTAGTCTGAAAAAGCTAGGTTTGAAAAGAAATCGGAAAGTGATTTCCTATATGAATAAAATAAGGACACCAAATATGGTTTTTGAGCTTCTGGCATAAAGCATTATGGATCTTTTTTAAAAATTCACTTATTTAATTACTATTAACTGAGTAGTATGCTATTGCCGAGGTCACAAATTAGAATAAGATATACTCTGGATTCTTACAGTATAGTTTGGGAAGAGACACTGATACAAATATGCATATCACAGTATGGTATTAGTGAAATGAACAAAGTACTTAAGAGAAGACAAAGCTAATTTGGCAGGTAACCCAAAGATTTCTCCAAGGATGTGACATTTGGGCTGGGCCTGAAAATATTTCCAAGGGAGGAAGAGAGGGAAGCATTATTACGGTTAGAGGGGAGGAGGATCTTAGAGTTACCATTAAGAAACCATAGTAGTTTATGCCTAGATGATGATGATGATGATGATGATGATGATGGTAACTATGATTGTTAATATTAGTACTGGCTATTTCCTGCATATCAGCACAACCCCAAGCACTTATATCTTTTTTAATCCTCACAATACTTCTGTGAAGTAGATTCTTGTATCAATTTTGTATTGTGTTCTACACCAAGACTTGGTGGCTTAAAACAATAAATATTTGTTTAGCTCATGATTCTCTGTGGGTTGGCTATTTAAGCTACAGCCCATTGGGTGATTATTCTGGTCTTGCTGGGCTCCCTTGTGAATCTGTGGTCAGCTGTTGGGTTATCAGGAGGCAGGTTGGTCTAGAATGGGCTGAGCTGTATTGTTTTTATAGCCCCATATAGTATCTGGCTTTCAGCATTCTGGCCTAAGCTTCTTCATGTAGCAGCTGGGAAGGTTTCTAAGAGAAGGAGTAGACAGAAGATTCCTGGAGTCTATGTCCAGAACAAGCACATTATCATTTCTGCTCCTTTTCTGTTGCCCAAGAAAGTCACAAGCCACAAGACCAGCGCTAATTCAAGGGGAGGAACATAGACTCTGCCTCTTGATGGGAAGAGTTATAAAGTCACTTTACAATGGGACATAGCTTTAGAAGTAAAATGAGGACTGTTCTTACAAAGAATCTTCCATAGTACTATTACTGTTTCCAATTTACAGATGAGGAAACGGAGGTTAGCCTGAGAAACTATTAAGAAGGTGAGCCATGATTTATGCTTTGAGCTGCCTAATGCCACAAACTGGACTCTGCTATGAACTGAATTTAAAAAATAATATGGGGTGATGGACTGACAAAGGGATGAACAAATGGATTGAAATGTGATAAATCAAATACTGTATAATGTTAACTACAGAATCTAGGTGTTTAGTATCCCATCTAAAATTCTTTCCACTTATTTACATTTGTCATAGTAATGGTTTTGAAATAGGGTTTTGAAAATAGGATATGAAATTAGGCTCTGGGTTTAAACTTAGGTTCTGTTACTTGTTATCTTGAGAAATATCCAGAAAATTAAGAAAGCCTCAGTTCCTCCATCTGTCAGCTGGGGGAGATGTTGACATAAGTGTCCAATAAATATGAAGGTGCAAAGAACTAAGCACCTCACATGTAAGCACTCCAATATATAATGTCTTCAATAAATAATAACTATCATGTAATAACACAAAACATGCTTGAAATCCTTTCAGTTGTAAAAGTTTTCTCCCAAAATATCTATAATAAATCTTACCTGATTCATTCCTTTAAAAAAACCTGACCCTATTGAACAAATAATCATGTATATTTTTACTGAACACTTAGTTCTTTGTTGATAGATTTCAGAAAGAGGTTTGTTACTTGATACATTATTTTTATAGAAAAATTTAGCAAGATATAGAAAATTTTAGAATATTAAGAATTTAAAATCAATGTATTTTTGAAGCATCCTAATATCAATGCAGATCAGAATTTCATTTTAAGTCATTTAATGACTTAAATGAAAAAAAAAACAATTCAAATCTAGATACTTAAAAAGTCTTTTATTCAGTCATTAAAAGGAATGGAATATTGATACACACCATAACAAGGATAAACCTTGAAAACATTAAGCTAAGTACAAGAAGCAAGTCATAAAAACAACGCATATTACCTGATTCCGTTTATGTGAAATTTCCAGAATAGGCAAATCTATAAAGACAGAATATAGATTCGTGGCTGCTTAGAACTGAGGATGGAAATAGGGGGAGGGAGATAAGGAGGCTATAGCTAACATATGGAGTTTCTTTTTAAGGTAATGAAAATATTGTAAATTTGGCTGTGATGATGATTGTACATATACACATATAACAAAAACTATTAAATTGTACAGTTTTAAATTGTTGAACTGTGTGATATGTGCCATATCTCAATAAAACTGTTACCAAAACACTTGACCAAGAGTACACAGTAGTGAACACTACAACATGTAAATGCTCACACTTTTTTTAGTTCACATATTTTGTCTCAAAAATATATTCTTACTAATACAATATTTCTTTGTAAGATTCACATTTAAATTAAATTAAATTAAAATTGACAATTTCCAATCATAATTTTAAATATACAAACATAATACAATTTTTATGTATAAACTTATCAATTGTGTAGGTTTGCAATGTATTTTTTGATTTAAAGTAAAATAAACCTAAAATTTAGTTTCTTTGCTTTTCCACATCAACAAAAATATTAAACAAAGATAACAAAATTCTGAGAAGGCAGAAAAACTGGAGAAAAGATAAAACAAAACATGGTTGAATTATTAACTTATTCCTGAATAAACTAGAAACCTAGGAGAGAAGGAGAGAATGGAGATTTCTGCAAAATTCATCAGCATTAAGCAAGTCTACAAATATCACAGGATCAGTACCCCAGACGGTCAGCTTGGCTTCCAATCTTTCCCCTGGTAAAACTTTTCCAAGGTTTGCTGAGTGATGTCAATGCAAAGTTTTCCCAAACTTCCTGGAAATTTTACAAGCAATTCACTGGAGATACAAAAAATATCTGGGGCCTTAGCCAAGAGCATTCCTCTATGAATACAGGCTCTCATTTTGCTTTTTATTTTTCTTAATTGGGGTTATGCAATGTTAAAGATTTACAGTTAAGGAGAGAAGCAAAATATAAAACTTAAAGAAGAAGTAACAAATATGAAAATGATAATCCTTTTTAACCCTATTATGGACATGATTGTTTTTTCATTCTTATGTAAAAATAGGCTGGATTTTTCTACACAAGCATCCTTTTAATTAACTCTGCTATATGATAAATTCCCAGTTTAAATCTTCTTGCATCCTATTGAATGTTTTAATCTAATGGCTTTGTTAGTAAAGTGTAATTTATGTCATTTGAGGAAAAAGGCACATTTCCTCAACTGGTAAAAAAAAAAAAAAAGGCAAAAGAAAAAGAATCATGTCTTATTTTTCTCCAAAAATTTTTTTTAAACATTGGCATTTTATTCATTGGTTTTCCTTTTTGTGTCTCTAATTCCATTGTCTGGACATGTCTCAGTGTGAGTACTAAATATGAGATCGACTAGGCATTTGCTGCACCTCAGACAAAATCTTATTCTGGGTTATTAGACAGTGTCTGATGATGCCGACTTCTTCTCACGGGTTTAGCAAGCACAGTCTCCGGGAGAGGCTTTTTTTGGGGAAAGATCGCTCAGGAAAAATGCGTGTCCTTGACGAGTCGTTCCAGGTTGGGTGTCCCTGAAAGTATATGGGGGTGGTGTCCCTTTAAGCACAAGGAAAGGGCAGGTCCCGCTGTTATCCTTGACCCTCTGACAAAATAGTCAGGCGCTGTTTGTAAAAGAGCCAAGTAATTAAAAGTATCCCAGGGTTATGGTGAAATAGGGCAAGTAAAATACGCTCCTGGATACCAGCTCTCTTTCAGGACCAGTTCTTTTGTATTTTCTCTCTATTTTGTTTTCTTCTTTATTTCAATTTTTCATGGCACAGTTTCCCTCTCCTACATTGTTCTTCCCTGCCTGTCAGTTGGTAAAATGATAAGTACCATTATTACTGCTTATCTAGCTTGAGTTCTTTCTGGAACTGTTTGCTTTCAACCCCCAAGTCACCCCCAAACTCCTGAACTATATTTTTTACTCTTAGTTTCAGAACAAATTATTAATTATTATGTGTAATAGGGAAGGGTATGGAGTGATTCAGTTGCACAGGGAGAGGATGAGACAATTCTCATCAATTCATTTGTATTTTTCTTTATGTTGATGTCTCTAACAGAGAGATCCAGGACGTGCACTTTGGCTACCTTTAGATTGACCGTATATCCCAATTATCATAGAACAGTTGGGTCTATGCTTATTGTGATGGCTTAATTATTAATAGTATGTCATTTCACTCTCAAAAGTGTTCTGAATTAGCTAATAGATGATGTAGTCATTCTAGTTACTTTGTTTGTTGAATTGTTGGGTCACTACTCAATAAATAGAGAAATTAGTTCTAATTTTGTGTGTAGAAAGCTATTCTCCGGGTAATCACCTGTACTTTGTTATGAAACAGCTATTTGTATCATTAGAAATGGAAAACATTCGTTACTGTTCAGATATTCATTCCTTGTATCTCTAAATTGTATTAGGAAGCAGTAGATGCATGGATGATGTGTCAGGTAGGATGAGTATGAATTGGTTATGTCACTCAAAAGCTATATAACCTTGGACAGATATTTAACTCCTCTGAGCTGTATCTTCCTTTTCTGTAATATACACATAATAATTTTTGCTCTGGATTATCATGAGCATTAAATAATAGGTAGTTATATAATTATATTAATTTATATATCCACTCATCCATTTATCATCCGTCCATTAGTCCATTTGTCCATCCATCCGTGTGGATATTTTATCTTTATTAAGCACAATGCCTGGCACTACAACTCAAAGTGATTTAAACTAATAAGAATGCATTATGTTGCTACACAAAACTCTAAACTTAAATAATGAAGACTAATTCATTTCCTAAATTGAGTATATTCTAAGGCTGGTTCCTAAGGATTGCATTCTAGCTACAGCAGTTCCAGGCATCACATCCACAGCTAAACAACTTCCACAGGCAGAAGAAAGTGTTGCCTCTCTCTTGAGTCCCTATCTTCTGAGGAAACTGTGCCCAAAAGCACCTCACTACACCTCCTCTCTTTTTCTACAATGCGTGCCAGCGCACTTGTCTATTATTGGTAATGGAAATGTGATCCTCAAAGTGAGTTGGCCAAGATGGCTCTTCCCGCTTGGAGAAAAGTCAATGACTAATTAAATCAGGGATCTGTGTGCTAGCAGCAATCTGTGTGCATGTGCCCAGGGTGAATGTAATGTAGTCATCAGGATATCTGAATTCCAGCCAAGGATGTAACATCAGATATCTCCAAACTTGAAATTTTCTTTCCTATTCAGGCTTCCATTTATCTGTGCATAAAATGTGTTGACTTCCTAGTAGTAAAAGGTCCCTTCAACCATTAACATTGTTTGGTTTACTTAAAAACAATAGTCCTAAATTCACATGCACACCATTCCTCTCATAATCTCAGATTCACCCACAATTTTCAGATACTGGGTAAACTGAAAGGATAATAGTATAAGAGTTAGAAGACCTGGTTTCAAACCCAAATTCACTGCTTAATAATGCTATGACTACAATTAATGAAAGAAAAAGCTCTTTGGAAGCTATAAAGAACTTTGTGTAAAGCACTATACAAATCCCAATGATGATTAGAGTGCATTTGACAAACGACTATGATTATTAAAAAACACTTTCTTTCTTAAAAATTCAGGGTCCCTTTGGAGCTTAGTTTGCATAACTAGTTGGGGATAGTAAAACAATTAGGACTGTAGCTTGAACTGTTTCCACATCTGCTTTTTGTTTCTTCTGGAGCAGGGTTTGTATATAAAAAGAAAAATGAGGCTTTTGCTAAATCCAGTATTCCCAACACATTCACTATTCACAAATTATTTTCATATACCATGCTTAAGTTTAGAACATGAGGATGTTTGCATGACTTACATAAAAGTATAAAATTAATAAGTAGTAATAATATAAACTGCTGTTGCCAAGTACCATGCTCTTTCCACCATTCCTTTGTCTTAGTCCCCACATTTAGTCACGGCCTTCATGAAGTGACAAAGAGCACATTTCCTTGGAAGACTTCCTGTGGCACGTGTGCAGATGTTGTTTCTGCATAATAAGAAGAAAGTGGAAGCAAGGAGTATGATGCTGTGCAGCACTATGGGTCTTCCCTAGTGTAACTCCTTTGAATGATCAAGCTGCATCTCAAAGAGCTCCTTTAATTACCATCCTTAGGAGATACAGAGGGTGGAATGAACGCTGAGGGACTAGTACACTGATTTAAGCTGCTTTATATCTCTGGACCTTGGTTTTCTTATGAAAAAAGTGTGTGTGTGGGGTGTGTGTGGGTGGGTATGGGTATGTGAAAGAGAGGGAGAGAAAGAGAGAGAGAGAGTGTTGGGTATTGACAGGGGTGGGATTGAGATATGAGAAATAAATGGGTCTCTGGCCTTTTCCAGGGCTAGCTTTCGAAAGAGCCACTCTGTGGGGGTGGAGATGAGAGAATTTCACTATGCAGAATTACAGCTTCAGAATGTGTGTGACCAGATGACAGGGTGAAAGGACAGGTGCTTAGAGAATTAGTAACTGCTATCAGAAGGTGCGACCACATAAGAGTGGCATGGGTGAGAGCTGTACTAACTGCGGGGAGATTTCACTGGTGACCACACACCCACGGATAGGTGCTGGTGGGTGCTACTGATAGGAGCTTCCTTCAAGGCTGTAACTGGGACTGTCACAGAGGACAAAAGATTAGGCTCATGCCAGGAAATGCTTATGACTTAGAGGTTTTCAATCCTTTACTATCTGTTGTCTTTCTAGAAAGACCCAGATTTCTTTTTACACTTCATCTTTCTTTCTTCTGATTTTTGAATGCCTGAAACCATTTTAATAAATGATCTTGTTTTACTTCTTTTTTACTATTCTTGTGGGGAAGGGTCTTGAAAAATAAACCTTGTTAAAAAATTAAACCACATATATTTATTCAAGAAGCTCCCTGAACAGGTCAACAAGTAGCAGTCAGTTCTCAGCTGTCACATTCTTCGTTATCATCCTAGTACTTTGTTTTTATCCTCTTTCCTGTCTTCTGGTCATTTTTCTGCTCATTAGATATTTGAGCTTAGGGTGGGCAAGAAATGAGATGGAATTTTAAACCTGTCAATTTGAAATCTGGTTAACAGCCATGCAGAGGTGCAATGGGCGGAGAGGAGGAAATGAATTCTATTATTTTGTAGCAAAAGTAGCTGCTGTAGAAAATTAGCCTTAACTTTTCTTTCCCTGATATTAGTTGCTGACTGTGACACAGTCTTCAATATCTCCTACGGGTGAGCCTTTTCGAAATTAGGTTTAAAGAATTATTGGTACAATAGTTCCAAGAGGGCTTTCCTATCTATCAAACCTCTTAATTTATAGATGAGAAAATTACTATCTAAAGATATAAAGAGACTTACTCTTAGTGAATAGAATAGTCACCATTTATTAAATGTTAGAGAGGTTTGAGGACAAGGTCCAAAACCCTAATTTGACAGCTTTTCCATCATGCTACCTTGATTTGCCAAATGTCATAGTGCTTATGACAAACAAAGATCCAACTGGAGCACATTTATTAAAGAACATTGAAAGTAAATCTGTTGTGAAGACTTTTGTAAGTTTATAATACCCCTTAGCATAACACAGGTATCTTTAATCTCTGTATTTCCAGAGCCAACCATAGTTTATGATATGAAGTAGATTTTGATTAACTGCTTGGTTAATTAAATGAATATTTTATGTCTTCTTGAATTAAAGATTTTTTTAACTATGTATCAAGATTTCATAATTAAATGCACTTAGAAGTAGAAATATTTATATTTTTAATATTCAAAAAATCAAGCTGTTGGTTTGAGTTTCCTTTTTGATTATGCAATTTTGTTGTTATGAATGAAGCTGTGTGTCCTTGGTCCTTTCTGGTTTATTTGTGGTGGCACCAACACTGCTAATGCTGTGCTTTCTCTGCACAAAGCAGATTCACAACAAATATTATTAATTTTTAAAGTATTTTTTGCTTTCTTTCACTTTTATACCCAATACTGAAAAGATAATTATTGAATATATGGCTGCCCATGACCCTACAACAAGCTTTTCTTTGGGTTATGTCACTGCTGTGATTTTAGTATTTAAATGGCATAACTCAGTGAAATAGTAATCTTAATTTTTGACATCATTTTGTATGCTACCATAAGAGCATCATAACAAGCTAGAAATTGCACAGACTTTGAACTCAAAACACACTTGGCTTCAGTTTTCTGTTCTGTCACATAATAGCTATGTGGCTGGAAAAGCCTCAGGTGAAAATGGGGGCTAGAATCATCCTTGCCTCAAGACTAGAATATAGTGTTAATAAAACAAACACATTAAGTATTAGAAACATACCATGAGGCACACTTCCTAGCACATGGCAAATGCCTAATAAATTTCTGATGCTCAATAAATGCTATTTCTCTCAATTTGGTTTCAGCCGAACCAGCCAGATAAAGTGCCATCTTCTTATTTCCTTCTTTTGTTCCTTCTGCTACTATCCAGGCACATGAGTGATCTCTCTTCTGTCAGAAATACTAGGAGGGAATACAAATGGGAAACACATTCTTCATTTAGCTCTCAGCCTATTTGAGCTGAGCTGGGTGAAAATGCAGCCTGGCTTCTGGGATTTTTGCTCTTTTGTCATACCCTTGAGGAAAGAGATGAGTTTTACATCTGTTGCTGGATGTGGTAATATTCGGCTGAAGAGGTACATCTCCGCTGGAAGACATTTAGACCTTCTGGCTCTCAATCAAAACAGCTCTTCCTCTCGATGCTCAGTTTCGCCCCGGAGACTCCCAGTTGAGATGGTTATTGCAGATGTGAGAGTAAAAGCAGCTGATAGAAGCAGGATGCAGAAACTCAAGACCTCACATCCCCAAATACACTCTAATTGTGTGATTTAAAAGAAAAAAAGAAAGGAAAAAAAGGATGGCTGAGCTTAATAGATGTAACATGTAATTCCTCACTGCCTGGCAGAGGCTCTCCTACCAGTTGGGCAGCACCAGGCACAGAAAAGCCAAGAAACTGGCTTATGCTTCAAGCAAAAACAAGCAACAACAAACCCCTGGTAGCTCCCCCAAAGCCTGTGTGGATTTTTAATGGGGATCTCTTGGGATTTTAGTCAAATGCAGTCAGAGTGGTTGAACGTCTAATCTGCCTTTCAGAAAGAGTATCCTGAACATAATGGAAAGAAGAAAAGTGAAAATAAAGCCACCTGAATCTAAATAAAAAGGCTTGCATAGCAGGGGTTTTCAGTGGGTTTCCAGATTTGAAGTATGAGCCAGAGGACCGAGCTGAGCACTGCCTGGGGCAGTGCAGAGGTAATTTGAAGAGGCAGCCTTGGCTGTTGTTGACATTACCTTCTGTTGTATAAATCCCAGCCCCCACTGAAAGGGTCCAGCTACACAGAGAGAAATAACGATGAGAATTGTTCATGAAAAGCCTGGGCAGTTGGGTGTTTGGCCTTCTGTGGAACTACTCCACTGAAATTGACAGCTCCAGCATTTCCAGTGTGTTGTGGTTGGATTAGACATTTTTCTCCAAGCCAAGATTGCTTCTAACAGCTGGCGTAAGAACCCCTCCCCACCTCCCCACCTCTGTTCCATTTCTTTCTTGAGACCATCTGAAAGAGGAGTTTAAAATTGCTAAATGTCTTTTGGGTAAAGAGCTTTTACTTTTCCAGACTGAACTGCCAAAGACCTTAAGGGAATTAAAGAAAGAAAGAAAAAGTGAGCTGCTATGTCTGGTAAATGACATATCTCTAATTTGGTGGCTGTATGGTTATTAAGGTAGAGTTGTTGGATACTCTGAAGTGTTATTTATTTACCTTGGCACACATACTTAGAACGCTGAACAGTAGAGTGGAAATATGGTGACAGGATAAGGGTAATGAGGGGAAGCAAATCCATTGTGAGATAGCTGGGTTCTGAAAATCTTATAGAATTTGTTTCCCCAGAAGAGAGAAACAGGAATATTACTTCACTGAAAAACAGTTATTAAAACATAATTGGTTGCTTCACAGATGACAACAGCTCACAGTTAACCATGTCTAATTTCACTTTCAGTGAATATTAAAGTAAAAATCAATACCCTGATGCAAAACAATAACACAAATCAAGGAACAATACCAGAAAGCTTTTCTGGGAGATTTAGAATATGCTTTAATTAAAAGAAAAAAGAAAAAAAAGAATCCTTACTCTTGCTTTTCACAGAGTATGTTCTTGGGAAAATATAGCTGGAAAAGAGACTTGCTAAACAGAAGGTCTTGGAGACAGACAGAGGAGGTGGAATATTTGTGAGCCACAATATCCTGGCTCTCTTTCCCTCCTTCTTGCAGATTCTACATCCCCATTCAGCTGTATTAAACTAGAGTAACATGGAGGCAGCATTATTCTATCTCTTCCATACCTACACACTTAATTTCATACCTTTTCAAACGTATATCAAAGAAAAAATTAAAAATATTTTTCTAGTAAATATTTGTTAAGCACATATTAGGTTCAGAGTTAACATTAGTGGATATACTGTGGGACTTGAATGGATTGACAAAGTAATTATTCTACCAGCCATAGAGGATTAGCTAATTTGAAACTATTTTGTACTTAGTTTTCCATGATCCTGCCCCATATTTTCAGCTAACTGGTTCATCCCTTTAGTCATTAATTTAATCATTTAGTGAATATTTATCAAATGCCTGCAATGTGCCAGGCTCTGCACTAGAGGAAAGGCAGTCCTTATCTTACAGGGATCTGTAGATGATAGGGAAGGGAATTATCATATCATGTGGGATATAATGAAAGAGGCTTGTGCAGGACCTTATGGGAGAACATAAGAGGACATTTACTTTTCAAGTCATTGGGACCTAGGAGACATACATGGCAGGATGTAAGACCTTGGGCCCAACTGGTTTGAATTAATATCCTCACAAGAAGCTAGAGTCTCTGAAGGGTTAAAATGCCTGTCAAGGAATACACTGAGAAAAATTCTTCCTGGGATATAAGGTAAAAAGGAAAAAAGAAACAAAAAGAAAGAAGGTCATCTTATTCTGTGTAGTAAGTGGGGAGAAAAAAACTCTTTTTGAGAGTTTATAGCTATTGCCTTTTTCTCCTACAGCTTTTGGTTCCAACCGATATACTCCTCACTATCTTGGAAGCTCAAAGCTGAGAAATAACTCAAACATGGTCCTAGGTCAGTAATAAGTCTTGAAGTTAAAAGTAAACCTTACTTCTTCAAATTAGTCCAAAATAAAAATTCCATAGATGAAATGCCACTGTAGATGGACTGTTATGAGAAATATGAGTAGGTAATATATCAGGAGCAAGAGTCAGCAAATAGGTAAACAGCTGAACTGTACCTCAAAGAATTTCAAATAATAAATCTATGTGAAGCTATAAATAAACATGTTTAAAATGACTGAAGATATCAAAGAAAGAATAGGAATATGAAAAAATAACAATATACTATGTAGTTAAAATAGGTATGTTTAAAAATAACCAAATATAATATATAAAAATAAAAAATATAATCATTGAAATTGAAAAAAAAATTGTAGCTACATAAATAACAGATTAGATATAACTGAAGAGAGAATTCTTGCAATGGAAGACTGAACTAACAAGGATGAGAAATTGGGAACAGGGAGTGCAGAGTGAATGTTTGTATTTTTGTGTGTGAAGTATTAGTTAAGAGAGACTAAAGATATAGAAAAGGAAGATACCTAAGCCAAGGAACATTCCAGACCCAAAAGAGGCTGGAAGTTTGGGATCCAGTTACAGGTAGAAGGATTAAACTGAGTTAGAAGGCTAACATTATCCATTATATAAGAATAAAGGAAGTGTGAGTAAGCATGATACAGATCATTTATAGGTAGAAATTTAGGAATTCTTATCCAAAGGCTTCACTTTTCTCTGTTAAGTAATAATAGTTTATTAAGCACATACTATGTGTCATACAATTTTCTAGATGCTTATTTTATATTTTTACATTTACTATTTGTTCCTAATAGCAGAGATAGGTATTGCTGTTATTTCCATTTAATAAATGAGGAAACTAAAACCTGGCCAGGTAAAGTAAGTTGCTTTACTGTAAGCAACTTACAGTTGCTTAGATCCCACAACATAGTGGGAAAAAAAAAGATTCAAATCTAGTCGTTCTCTTATGTGGGAAAAATGTTTCAGGCTACATGCTGAGTGAGGAGAGAAGTGGCAGGGTAGAAAAGAGAGAGTGACGGTATAAAAAGAAACCCAAAGGAGTGCAGGAGAGAAATGGCTAAGCTTGTTGTACTTGAACAGCCCAGCTGAGGTTTAAAACAAAACCATGTGTTTTCTTTGGAATTCTTTCTTTAGTGATGCTAATAGACATTGTTCTTGGGAGGTTAAGTTTGATATAAGCTCCTTTAGAACAATTTTTCAATACCCAATAAAGTTGAAGATGCAGGGACAACACAGCTGATGCTAGCAACCTTTTCTATCCAAGAGGAAAATTCCTCATAGTACAAGATGTCTACAAGAAACTATATGTATTTGAATTGATTTTGTCCACCTGGCAAATGTTCTTTCTAAGTACTCATTGATCCATAACTGAGTCTCAAATCACATGGTAAAAATGCAGTTCACAATTGCACAGTTCTCTTTCACATTCCACATCTTCAACAACATCCATTTCAACCAGGTGGTCATGCTATACCAAAATTCATTTTTTTTAATTTTTTTTTTCAACGTTTTTTATTTATTTTTGGGACAGAGAGAGACAGAGCATGAACGGGGGAGGGTCAGAGAGAGAGGGAGACACAGAATCGGAAACAGGCTCCAGGCTCCGAGCCATCAGCCCAGAGCCTGACGCGGGGCTCGAACTCACGGACCGCGAGATCGTGACCTGGCTGAAGTCGGACGCTTAACCGACTGCGCCACCCAGGCGCCCCCAAAATTCATTTTTAATCTGTGTGCTTTTCTTCATTTCTTGCTATCAAATTGTACAAATTATCATAATTTCTTGCCTGAACACAAAAAATAGCCTCCTTTCTGGTCTGTTTCCACACTTTCCCCATTTAAATCCACAAAGAAGTTAGTATGAGTTTTTAAGATCTCAGCCCTTCTTAAAACTCTCATAATTTCATATTATTCATAAAATAAAATAAAAATTACTTTTTCTTGTCAGTAAACCCATACTCAATCTGGCTCATGCCTACCCTTCAGCAACAATTTAACATTGTCCAGACATACTGTCTTTTTTTCTGTTCCTCAATGCCACAAACTTATTCTTACCTATGGTTGGAACTGAGGGAGACTACTGAGGCACTAGGGCACACAATTTAAAAAGGCACTCGCTCTCAGGAGCTGACTCCGCACTTGCACAGAGACACTCAGTGCTGCTTATAAATGAGGTGCCAAGGCCACAAAATATAAGGCAATGCTCACTCTCAGGCCTGTATAGGTCAAAAAGCAGACCCTGAGATTGAGTATCTCCTTACATTCTGCATCCTAAGTGCCTTGCCTCCTTCACTTAGTCCTGGCCTTGTTCCTACCCCAGGGCCTTTTTACCATAAGTATTCTCAGCTGGGTCACAGCTCCTTTCTCACTGCCACTTCCCTGCTTATCTTCTTATGATTGGCTCTTTAACTTTCACATCTTAGTTCAAATCCTAAATGTCATAATTACTGACAGGACTTACCTGATACACTCACATGTTAAACAGCATCATTCATGTTGTTTGCTTTTTTTTTTTTTTCTTTTTCTCTTTCAAATAGCTATCACCATCTGGAATTATTACTGCTACTACTATTATTATTATTATTTATTTTGTTTAGGTGTTTATTGTTGGTCTTCTAAAAATAGAGAAGAAGGGATGGGCTAAACATTGAAAGTTCAGCTTCAGGAAAACTAAGTAGAAAACTGATCTTTCTGAAAGCGATTATTTTAATTCCTCTCCTGATGGAGGATGTGGTATCCAGAACCCAATCTAGATTTGGGGACTGAAAAGCACATAAGCAATCTCTTTAAAATCTCTCCTACCTGTATTTTGATATAGAGTATATTCCCTGGATCTGGGCTGAGATCAGGGGATACTACTAAAAAGGGAGACATGGGCCTGCTTTGAAAAGAGGAGGTCAAGAACAAACTTAATCTTTATCCTACTCTAGAGAATTTGGGTGGGGGAATCAGGATTAGGGAGTTGGAACTAAATTTCAAAAAAATGCCCTCAGAAGTAATAAAATAAAATAAGATAATAAAATAAGTAAAATAAAATAAAATAAAATAAAATATAAAATAAAATAAAAGAGTGCTGAATATCTGAGGCCTTTCAGAGCAAGGAAGTGATCAATGTAACCTGTGCCTGAGAAGGACACCAGCATTTAAATTTTTTTTTTAACGTTTATTTATTTTTGAGACAGAGAGAGACAGAGCGTGAACAGGGGAGGGGCAGAGAGAGAGGGAGACACAGAATCTGAAACAGGCTCCAGGCTCTGAGCTGTCAGCACAGAGCCTGACGCGGGGCTCAAACTCACAGACCGTGAGATCATGACCTGAGCCAAAGTCGGACGCTTAACCGACTGAGCCACCCAGGCGCCCCAGGACACCAGCATTTAATACACAGGAGTCCAGCATGGTACATCATCTGTCTTGTACTACAAATTCTCAGAGTTTAGGGAGTATGTGTGTGTGTGTGTGTGTGTGTGTGTGTATTTTCTTCAGAAAATTACCTAGACAGTGTAGAGCTTTATTTGGACCTTCAGAGAGCCCTAAGTCCTAGAAGAATTGTGGTGTTTTCAACATATATACCCCAAAATTAAAATGATACTAAACTGTAAGAAGTAATCCTAAAATGTTCTCATGATGATTTATTAAAAGTTAAACATTTTTTTTTAAATAGAATTGAAAACTCACATGCAGTTGTAAAATAGAGAGATACTGTGTACTTTTACCCATTTTCTCCAATGGTTATACCCTAAGAAACTATAATGTAATATCACAACCAGGAAATTGACATTAATACAGCCCATTGATCTTATTCAGATTTCCCCAGTTTTATTTGTATTCATTTTGTATGTTTATTCAGTTCTATGCAATTTTATCACATCTAGTTTTATGCATCTGCTGCCACAGTCAAGATACAAAATAGTTCTATTACCACAAGGATTCTTAATGTTTCTATTTTATAACTACACTGGGGGGTTTGAGGGATTTGAGGGTTGATTAAAGAAAAAGGTATGACCATGAGGCACTAACCCACACAAGCTTTGTTGGGTGATGCTCGGATAGATTTAGATGTCTGGGAGGGAAACTGTCAGGAATTCCTGTATTGGGGTCATTATTCAGAAGGGGGAGGAGGGCAAGGGAGCTCCAGAGGATAAAGGAATTGGCTTATATGTCTCTGTGATGTCATTTAGCACCACGGAGGGGAAGTCTCAGTCATACAGCTCTGACAGGCAGTACTGGTGTTGGGTATTTATAGGGCAAGGGCTTATCTATGACTAGCAGATGTTAGGTGCCATATTGTGGGGTATGAAAAGGAAGCAAACTCTAAATGGTTAAAAATCTACTTACTTGAGCTATGTTTAAAATTATTGGACGTGTGAAAACTTAAATTTGGTGCCAGTAGGCTTTTGTACTAATGGGTCTTAACCTTCTCTGAAGAAATAAAGGACTTAGGGGGCAAAAGAGGTTTTACTGGTGCACATGTTTTCAAGCACTTTGGGTAAATATCAGGAGTGGAATTGCTGGATTGCATGGTAAGATTATTTTTAGTTTTGTAATAAACTACCAAACTGTCTTCCAAAGTGGCTGTACCATTTTTTCGTTCCTATTAGCAATGAATCAGAGTTCCTTTTGCTCCACATCCTCACAGCATTTGGTGTTGTCAGTGTTCTGGATGTCGAGCACGCTAATAGGTATGTGGTAGTAGCTCCTTGTTTTACTTTGCATTTCCTTGATGAAATATGATGTGGAGCATCTTTTCATATATTTACCTGCCATCTGTTTGTCTTTTTTAGTGATATGCCTGTTCAGGTCTTTGGTCCATTTTTTAATCAGGTTGTTTTCTTTGTTGAATTTTAAATTTTATATCTTGATAGCAGTGCTTCATCTGATGTCTTTTGTAAATATTTTCAACCAGTCTGTGGCTTGTTGTTTCATTGTCTTAGAAATTGTTAATTTTTTAAGTTTAACGAAGTACAGTTTATCAAGTATTTCTTTCATGGACCATGACTTTGGTGTTATATCTAAAAAGTAATCACTATACTCCAGATTTTCTCTTATGTTATTTACTAGGAGTTTGGTATTTTTACACTTTACATTTAAGTCCATGATTCACTTTGAGTTAATCTTCATGAAGGGTGTAAGGTCTGTGTTTAGATTTTCTTCTTTTTACATGTGGATGTAAAGTTATTCCAGGACCATTTGTTGACAATATTGAGTCTTCCCATTCATAAAAATGAAATAGCTTTCCACTTTTTAGTTCCTTAATTTCACTTATCAGAATTTTATGCTTTTCCTCATAGAGGTATTATATATATTTTGTTAGATTTATTCCTACATGTCTCATTTTCTGAATGTTAATGTAAATAATATTACATTTTAGTTTCAAATTCCACTTCTTCATTGCTGATATATAGGAAAGTGATTTACTGTTGTATATTAACCTCATATCCTGCAATATTGCTATAATTGCCTATTGGTTCCAGGATTTGTTTTTTGTTTGTTTGTTTATTTGTTAATTCTTTCAGATTTTCAACACAGATCATTATGTCATCTGAAAACAAAGACAGTACTGTTTCTTACTTCCCAATAGCTTTTTTGTTGTTGTTGTTTTATTGAATTAGTAATTCCAGAATGACACTAAAAAGAAATGGTGAAATGGGACATTCTTGTTTGTTCCTTACCTTAGTAGGAAAACTTCTATTTCTTCACAATTATGATGTTAGCTGTAGGTTTTTGTATATGCTTTTTATCAAGTTTAGGAAGTTTTCCTTTATGCCTAGTTGGCTGAGAGTTTTTTTTTTTTTTTTAATCATAAATGGATGTTGGATTTAGTCAAATACTTTTTCTGCATCAGTTGATATGATCATATGATTTTTCTCTTTCAGCCTCTCAATGTGATTGAGTCCGTAAATTGTTTTCAAATAATGAACCAGCTTTGCACACTTGGGATGAATGCCACCTGGTAATTTTATAAGACTATTTCTATATATTACTGTAATTCAATTTGCTAGTATTTCATTAAAGGTTTTTGCATCTGTAATCATAAGAAACATTGGTCTATAATTTTCTCCTCTTTTAAAGTATTTGGTCTTTGTATTAGGTTAATGCTAGTTTCATACAATGAGTTAGGAAATATTTCATCTGCTTATATCTTCTGAAATAGAAGATAATAGGAATAATTGCACCCTTAAATGTTTTGTAGAATTCACCAGTGAACCCACCTGTACCTGCTTTTCTGGAAGGTTAGTAATTATTCATTAAATTTCTTTAAAGATATAGGCCTATTCAGATTTTCTACTTCTTGTGCAAATATTCATTTTTTAAAACTTTTTTGAGGTATAATCAACAAATAAATTATAAAATATTTAAAATATACAGTGTGATGATTTCATATATGTATACAATGTGAAAGGATTTCCTTCAAGGTAATTAACATTTAAATTCTACTACTTAGCAAATTTCAATTTTATAATACAGCATTATCAACTATCATGTTTTGTTTTTGTTTTTGTTTTGTTTTGTTTTGTTTTGTTTTGTTTTGTTTTGTTTTACAGTCACCATGTATACATTAGTTCCTCAGACCTTATTCATTTTGTAACTGAATGTTTGTACCTTTTAATTAATTTTCACTATTTCTCATTTCCATTCCCTCATAACCACTGTTCTATTCTCTATTTCTATAAGTTCACCTCGTTTTAAAAATTATTTTCTACATAAGTTATACCATGTAGTATTTGTCTGTCACTGGCTTATTTCACTTAGTAAAGTGAATAATGCCAAAAAAAGAATATAATGCCAACATGGTTTATCCATGCTGCAGCAAATGGTAAGATTTCCTAAATTTTTATTTTTTCCGATCCATTCATTTAATAAGTCATTGACAGACATTTAGGTTATTTCCATAATTTGGCTATTGTGAAAAATGCTCCACTGATCATGGCAGTACATATATGCTTTGAGATAATGGTTTTATTTCCTTTCCATATACACCCATAAGTAGAATTAATTAATGAATCATACTGTTCTATTTTTACTTTTTTTGAGGAACCTCCATTGGGGTTTTACCATTTAACATTCCTACCAATAGCATACAAGAGATTTTTGTTCTCCATATCCGCTCCAGCATTTGTTATACCTTATCTTTTTGATAATAGCCATTGTAACAAGTGTATGGTGATATCTCATTTCATTTTCGACTTACATTTCCCTGATGATTAGTGATGTTGAACACTTTTTCATGTACCTGTTGGCCATTTGCATTTTTTTTTTTTTTTTTTTGGAAAAAGTACTTATTCAGGTCATTTGGTCACTTAAAAAATTGGGTTATTTTTATTTATTTATTTATTCATTTTATTTTTTTCTATCACATTGTATGAATTCTGTGCATATTTTGAATAATAATTGCTTATCAGATATGTGGTTTGCAAATATCTACTCCCATTTGGTAGGTTGCTTTTTCATTTTTTTTATGATTTCCTTTGCTTTGCAGAAGCATTTTAGTTTGATGTAGTCACACTTGTGGTATAAAATAGGGGTCTACTATCACTCTTTGCATATCACTCTCCAGTTTTCCCAACACTTTTTATTGAAGAGACTGTCCTCCCACTGTATATCGTTGGCTCCTTTGTTGAAAATTAATTCATCATATGCATACGTTTATTTCTGAGATCTTTGTTATATTTCATTAAAATGTGTTTCTGTTTTTATGTCATTACTATAATATTTTAATTACTATGGCTATGAAATATTAGGAAATGTAATGCCTTCAGCTTTGATCTTTCTCAAGATTGCTTTGGCTATTTGGGTTTCCATACAAGTCCTTGTGGTTCCATACAAATTTTAGGATTTTTTTCTGTATCTGTGAAAAATGCATTTGGAATTTTGATAAGGATTGCATTGAATCTGCAGATTGCTTTGGGTAGAATCTACATTTTAACAATATCAATTCTTCTGATCCATGATCATGGTGCATCTTTCTATTCATTCATGTCTTCTTCAGTTTTTGTCATCAATATCTTTTGGTTTTCAGTATACATATCTTTCACCTCCTTGGTTAAATTTATTCCTAGGTATTTTATTTTTTGCTACAGTTGTAAATTGGATTTTGATATTCTGTTGTTCAACTCATACACATTAAAGAGTTTCTGTTTTCTTGGAGACTTGAGTTCCTTATTATCATGTAATGTTCCTCTTTAACTTTGATAACTTTCCTTGCTCTCAAGTATGTTCTGTTTGAAATTAATACATTTATACATAAACATGTGAATATATGTTTATTATTATGTATACACACACAAGAATACATTGCTACTCTTATTATTTTGAATAGTTATCCATTAGATCAATTAAGAATGAAGAAAATGGATTTTTTTCTTATTACCTTCACTTGTTCATTCTCTAGTGCTCTTTATGTATGTATTTATGAGTTTCTGACCTTATAATTTTCTCTGTAAAGAACTTCTTTAAACATTTCTTGCAAAAAAGGTCTATTGGAAATAAGTACTTCAATTTTTATTTGTCTGAGAATGTTTTTATTTCTCCTTCATTTTTGAAGGATAATTTTACAGAACATAGGATTCAAAGTGTTGTTGTCGTTTTGTATTAACACTTTAAATAATATTTCAGTCCACTTTTCCTTGCACAGTTTCTGAGAAGTAAGATGTAATTTTAATCTTTGTTGTTTTATAGATAAGGTGTTTTTTTCCTTTGGCTTCTTTTGGGATCCCTTTTTTATCTTTGAATTTTTATGATTTGAATATGATATGCTTATGTGTAGGGTTTGTTTTATGTTTTAGCTTGTGTCCTGCTTTGTGTGTCTGGGTTTCTTGCATCTGTGGTTTATTTTTGACACTTGATTTGGAGAATCCTCAGGCCTTGTTTTTCTAATATTTCTCCCCATTATTATTTTCTTTACACATATTTTCCATTTTTCCATTACACATATTTTTACACCTTTTATAGTTGTCCCATAGTTCTTGGACATTCTGTTCCTTTTTTATTTTTCAGCCATTTTCTCCTTGCTTTTCAGTTTGGGAGGTTTCTACTGACATCTCTTCAACTCAGAGACTCAGCCATGGTCAGTCTCATAATGAGCATATCAAAGAGCTTCTCTCACAGAGATTCTGATCTCTGGCATTTCAAATTGTTCCTTAGAATTTCCACCTCTCTGCATAAGCTACTCATCTATTCTTGGATATTGTATACTTTTTTTTTTCCATTAGAGCACTTAACATATCAATCATAGTTCTTTTAAATTCACAATCTGTAATTCCATGACTCATACCTTATCTGGGTCTGATTTTGATAATCTGTGTCTTCAAACTATGTTTTCTACCTTTCATTTTCATATGTCTTAACAATTTTTTTTTTGTTGTTGTTGACAGGTGATTATAATGTAGTGGGTAAAAGAAACTTTGGTAAAAAGATCTTTAGTAGTATAGCAGTATAGTGTGGGACTTGGGGAAGCTTTCTAAACTTCTACGATTTGTCCTCAGTCCTTCACTCTGTGGCAATGTTGTGTGAAATTTGAGAGTGCTTCTCAGTATTTCTATCCTCCCTTTAGTTGTCAAAAAATAGAAGAGACTAGATTTGGGTGTTTCCCTTCCCCCAGGTCATTTAAGTTCTGATAAAACTCGAATAAATCAGGCTCTGGTAAAATAGTTTCTCAAGAGGACAGGCCTTCTTGATAAAAAAGTATGCTCTAGAATATTTTTAAATGGATACTTTTGGAAAAGAAATGAAGGCTAGAAAGATGGCAGAGTAGGAGGATTCTAGGCTCACATCATCACATGGATACAACTAGATAACACTCACATTGGTTTAAATAACCCAGAAAATGACCCACAGACTGGCAGAGCAAAGTCCACAAGTAAATGTAGAGAAGAGGTCATATCAAAGAGGGTAGGAAGGGTGGACATTCAGTCTGGAGATAAATGGACATATGGGTCTGTCTGAGGGAGGGAAGGACATCATGGGCACAGAGTAGGGAGAGAAACAGACTATTACACCAGGAAGCCTGCACAGGGAAGATAAATCCCCATAGCATTTGGCATTAAAAACCAGAGGCCAAGTTGCATGAGTTTTTATAATCAGTGGGACATAAAACCTTGAATTTCAAAAATCAGTAGGCTCATCTCTGGGAGATCCAGGAGGGCTAGAGGAAGATGAATCCTTGCCTTTAAAGAGACAGCCCATGGAGGTACAGCCTAGCAGCAGCAGTTTGAAAAATGCCTGGGGCATACTGGAGGGAGAGTTATTTACTAATCTCAGATCATGTCCCCAAGGGACAGAGATCACTGGGGAGCCTCTCTAAGAACAAAGGAATTGGCAGGAGACATTTTCCTCTCCTCTTCCCAGAATAAATACAGGAATACCTGTGGAAACCAGCATAGCACCAACACCTTACCTAATTTGTTTATACCATGCCCAGCCTGCCTATACTTTGGTGGACCCACCCCTTCCAGCCAGGTATGAGTACATCTTATCAATAGTAGCTGGTCCCCTCTTGCAGAGGACCTGAACTCAGACCCTGTTGAAACTCTGTGTCTCTCACGCACATTACAGATCCACCCCCTCCAATAAACTCTTGTCCAGTGCCCATCCAAAGTGGTACCACAAACCTGGCAGTGTGTTAACAGACGCCAGCACCACTGCAAAGTGACTTCTGCCCTGGGGAAATGGAAAGATAATCACACACACCAGTCATACTGTGGGTAGAGCAGTGGGCTGGAGCAGAGAGCTGGTCTGATTGTGGGACTTGTCTGCCAATGGACAACACAAGGAAAGCACCTGGTGGTTTCATGGCATTGCATTGCAGGCAAACACCTGGGCTGACTCGACTCAAGACCAAGGAAGCCCCAGACTGCCCCAATAAAACCACAGGAACAAAACGTCCAAAACAGGCAACGAGAGCCACTGTAGGCATCTGGTCTGAAGGAAAAAGTGGCTCAGGCACAACAGCAAGGCATATGTAATACACATAGGACCTCTTCTTCATAAGTTCTCTATGTTCAAGAGCAGGAGATGTAGCTGACTTTCCAAACACGGAGAAACAAACACAGATTCAGACAAAATGGGACAAAGGAATATGTCTCAATGAAAGAACAGGATAAAAACCACAGCATGAGACTTTAGTGAAAAAGAGATAATATGTAATATGCTTGATAAAGAATTTAAATTAATTGGGGCACCTGGGTGGCTCAGTTGGTTAAGCATCTGACTCTTGGTTTAGGCTCAGGTCACGATCTCACGGTTCGTGAGGTCAAACCCCGCATTGGGTTCCATGCTAATAGTGTAGAGCCTGCTTTTGATTCTCCCTCTCTCTCTCTCTCTCTCTCTCTGCCTCTCCCCTGCTCGTGCTGTCTCTCTCAAAATAAATAAATAAACTGAAAAAAAATTAAAAAAAATTTAAATTAATGACCATAAAGATACTCACTGGACTTGAGAAAAGAATGGAAGACATTAGGAGGCCCTTAACAAGAGATTAAAAAAAAAAAGCCAATCAAAGATAAAGAACACAATAAGTGAAATTAAAAATGCACTAGATGGAATAGAAAAGGATAGAAAAGGCAGGGGAATGAATCAGTTACCTGGGAGACAGAGTAATAGAAAGTACAGTAAAGCTTTGGATTGTGAGTAACTTGTTCTGCAAGTATCTGCAAGACCAGCAAACATTTCTAATAAATTTTAACTTGATAAATGAGCGATGTCTTGCAATATGAGTAGTACATGATGCTGAACATCACATGATCACAACTGAACCAATGGTTCTTCCCTCTCTCTCTTTTTTTCTCACTGTGAGACTGTGAGTGATTGTCTCCCATGCTTAGATACTTGGTCGCAGGCCATGGTGTTTGGCAGAAATCAGTGATTTTTCAGAATGTTGTAAGATGACCACAACTGGCACTAGTGTATTTTTTGCCATTTCAAAGCAAATATGGACAGTTCTTTGCTTTTCCATATAAGAGTAAGCTTAGGAATACTTTGTTTCATTCTAGGTCATTGGATAGATTCCTTGTTAAAGTTGAACAAAAAGAAAAAGATTCCACTGAGCCAAGAAATAGCAGTAATTCTGTTAGTGATAGTGAAAGTTACCCTACACAATAACTTTCCTCTATCTCCCTCACACCAGCCACAAAGGTCTTCAAAGGTAAGTGCAGGTTAATTTTTTTTCTTTATTTTTGTATTTTCTTTATTATTTTGTATTATATTACAGTATTGCAATCATTTAATATGAATATTTTGGGTTGTGGAATGAATCATCTGAGTTTCCATTATTTCTTATGGAGAAATTTGCTTTGATATATAAGTGCTTTAGATTACAAGCATATTTCTGGAACAAATGATGCTCACAATCCAAGGTTTTACTGTAATCAAGTTGAGCAGGTATGAGAAAAAAATTATGCAAAATGAGAATAGACTTAGGAAGTTAGCAATACCATCAAGTATAATAACATTCACATTACAAAGAGTGCAGAAGGGGAAGATATAGGAAAGGAAATGGAAAATTTATTTGAATAAATAATAGATGAAAACTTTCCAAATCTGGGAAGGAAACAGAAATTCAAATCCAGAAGACACATAGATTGCCCAACACAATCAACCCAAGAAGGTCCACACCAACTACCCAGTAATTAGATAGCAAAAAGTAATGCTAAAAAGAGAATTTTAAATGCTGTAAGAGTAAAAGAAAACTGTTACATACGAGGGAAACTACATAAAGCTATCAATGGATTTTTCAACAGAAAGAAACTTTGAAGGCCAGAAGGGAGTGGCATGATATATTACAATGCTGAAAGGAAAAAATCTGTAGCCAACAATACTCTATCCAGCAAGGATATCATTCAGAATAGAAGAGATAAAGAATTTCCCATACAAATAAGTTAAAAGAATTCATGACCACTAAACTAACTCTATAAGAAATCTTAAAGGGGAATCTTTGAGTGTAAAAGAAAGAGAAAAATAGATTCAGGAAATAAATAAGTACAAAGTCAGTAAAATAAGTATATCTGTGAAAAGAAGTCAAGGAAAACACAAAATAAAAGTATATAAAGTATCATACCATATACCAAATATATTTGCAGGAGCTGAGTAAAGAATGAATTCAAATTTAAGCAACCATCTACTTAATATAGACTGTCATATGCAACACATTATGTATAATCCTAATAGTAACCATATACAAAACCCAGTAAGAGACAGTCAAAGAAAAAGGAATCCAATATACCATGAAAGAAAGCCTTCTTATCATGAGAGAAGAGAGCAATGGAAGAAAGGGACAGAAAAACTACAAAAACAACCATAAAACAGGTAACAAAATGTCAATAAATACATATTAATAATCACTTTGACTGTAAATGAACTAAATGTTTGAATGAAAAGGCACAGGATGACGGAATGAATAATAATAAAAAATCCCATCTATATGCTCCCTACAAGAGACTCATTTCAGACCAAAAGAAACAAGTAGATTATAAGTGGGAAGATGGAGAAACATTTATCATGTAAATGGATGTGAAAACAAAGCCAGCATAGCAATACTTAATTGGACAAAACAGACTTTGAAACATAGACTATAGAGAAAAAAGAAGGACACTATATAATCATTAAGGGGACAATGTAACAATTGTAAATATTTGGGCACCCAACCAAATACATAAAACAGTTAATAACATGCATGGAAGAAGTAATTGATTATAATACAATAATAGTAGGGGACATTGATATCCCACTTACATCAACGGGCAGATTATTGAAACAGTTGAACAAGGAAACAGTGGCTTTGAATGACATATTGGACCAAATGGATTTAATGTATATTCAGAACACTCTAACTGAAAACAGCAGAATACACATTCTTTCAAATGCACAAAGAACATTCTTCACAATAGTTCACATATTAGACCACAAAATTAGTCCCAACAAATTAAAAAAGATCAAAGTCATACTATGCATTTTTCTGAACACAATGCTATGAAACTAGAAATCAACCACAAGAAAAAATCTGGAAAGAGCCGAAAATCATGAAGATTAAATAATATGTCATTAAACAATGAATGGGCCAACCAAGTTATCAAAGAGGAAATCAAAAGATATATCAAGAAAAATGAAAATAAAACCACAATGGTCCAAAAATCATTGGGATGTAGCAAAAGCTGCCTTAAGAGGGAAGTATATACCAGTACAGGTCCACCTCAAGAAGCAAGAAAAATCCCCAATAAATAACCTAACCTCACACCTAAAAGAGTTATAAAAAGAAGAAGAATAATGACAACAAACCCCCAAAACCAGTAGAAAGAAGGAAATAATAAAGATTAGATCAGAAATAAATGAAATGGAAACTAGAAACTAACAACAACAGCAACAGCAACAACAACAACAACAACAACAACAACAACACAGTAGAACAGGTTAATGAGACCAGGAGCTGATTCTTTGGAAAATCAGAAAAGTTGATAAGTCTTTACCCAGACAATCAAAAAAAGAGAGGACTCAAATAAACAAAATCACAAATGAAAGAGGAGAAATAACTGACACCACAGAAATACAAAACACTATATAAGAATAAATTAAAAATTCATCTATTTATATTATTTTTATATTTTATATTATATATAATATTTTATTGTAGTATTATATATTATATAAATATATGATTTATATTATATATTTGATATTATTTATTTGTTATATAAGAATAAAGAAAACATTATAAAAGATTATTATAAAAGATTACAGGCCAACAAACCAGACATCCCAAGAGAAATGGGCACATTTTTGGAAACATAAAGCCTACCAAACATAATCAGGAAGAAATAAAAGATTTGAACAGACTAATTATTAGCAAATAAATTGAATCACTATCAAAAAATTCCCAGCAAACAAAAGTCCAGGACCAGAGAGCTGAACAAGTGAATTCCACTAAAATTGAAAAAAGGGCTAAAACACATTCTCCTCAAACATTTCCAAAAAATAGAATGACGAAAACTTCCAAATTCATTCTATAAGGCCAGTATCATCCTGATCCCAAAACCAAATAAAGGCACCACATAAAAAGAGAACTAACTTGATGCACACAGATGAAAAATCACTCAACAAAAAACTAGAAAACAAAATCCAACAATACATTAAAAAAAATCATTCACTACAATCAAGTAGGATTTATTCCTGGTTTGTAATGGTGCTTCAATATTCACAAATCAATCATCATGGTGCATCACATCAATAAAAGTGTAAGAACTATATGATAATTTCAATAGATGCAGAAAAAGCATTTGAGAAGTTACAACATCCATTCATGATAAAAACCCACAACAAAGTACGTTTAGAGGAAACATACCTCAACACAATAAAGATCTTACATGAAAAATCCACAGCTAACATCATACTCAAAGGTTAAAAACAGAGATTTTTCTCTAAGGTCAGGAACAAGATAAGGATGTCCACTCTCAGCACCTTTATTCCACATAGTATTGGAAGTCTGAGCCACAGAAATCAGAAAACAAAAGGAGTTAAAGGCATCCAAATTGGTAAGATAAGGAGTAAAACTTCCACTTTTTGAAGGTAACATGACACTATTTAGAGAAAACCCTAAGGACTCCACCAAAAAACTAATTGAAACTGACAAATAATTTTATAAGATTAAAGGATATAAAATCAATGTACAGAAATCCTTTTCATTTCTATACATTAATAATGAAGCACCAGAAAGAGAATTTAAGAAAACAATCCTATTTACAATTACACCAAAAATAACATTTCTAGGCATAAACCTAACCAAAGAGGTGAAAGACGTGTACTCTAAAAACTATAAAACACCAATGAAAGAAATTGGAGACTATGCAAATGGAAGGACATTCCATGCTCATGATTTTGAAGAAAAATTGTTGTAAAATGCCTATACTAACCAAAGCAATCTACAGATTTAAGGCAATCATTATCAAAATGTCAATAGCATTTTTCATAGAACTGGAACAAACAATCCTAAATTTTGTATGGAACCATAAAAGACTGCAAATAACCAAAGCAATCTTAAAAATGACAACAACAACAACAACAAAAACAGAACTGGAGTTATCAGGATTTCAGACCTTCAAGTTATATTAGAAAGCTCTATTAGTCAAAACAGTCCATACTAGTAGAAAATATACACACAGTTCAATGGAACATAATAGAAAACCCAGAAATAAACACAGAATTATATGGTCAATTAATCTTCAACAAAGGAGGCAAGAATATGCAATGGGAAAGACAATCTTTTCAATAAATGGTGTTGTGAAACTGGACAGCCAAATGCAAAATAGTGAAAGTGGATCACTTTCTTACACCATACACAGAAATAAATTCAGAATGGGTTAATTACCTAAATGTGAGACCTGAAACCATAAAAATCCTACAAGAGAGCACAGGCAGTAATGGCTCTGATCAGTCATAACAGAAATTTTCTAGGTATATCTCCTGAGGCAAGGGAAACAAATGCAAAAATAAACTATTAGGACTGCACCAAAATGAAAAGCTTCTGCCCAGCTAAGGAAACAAAATTGAAAGGCAACCTACTGAGTGGAAGACGATTTTTACAGGTAAAATATCCAATAAAGAGTTAGTATTCACAATATATAAAAAACTTATATTCACAATACATAAAATAAACCAAAGAATACAACTTATATTCACAATATATAACCCCCCCCCCCCAAAGAATACAATTAATAATGGGCAGAAGATGAGAATTTCTTGCAAGAAGACATACAGCTGAATAGCAGACATTAAAAGAGGCCAAACATCACTGATCATCAGGAGAACATAAATCACAACTACAACAAGATATCATCTCACACTTGTCAGAATGGCTAAAATAAAAAGCACAAGAAATGACAAGAATTGGCAAGGATGTGGAGAAAAAAACTCTCCTGCACCATTTGTAGAAATGCAAATTAGCACAACCACTGTAGAAATCAATCTGGAGGTTCCTCAAAAAATGAAAAATAGCACTACCCTATGATCCAGTAATTGAATTACAGTGTATTTACCCCCCAAAAAGCAAAATAATAATAATAATAATAATTAATAATAATAATTCAAAGGGATACATGCACTCCTGTTTATTGTGGAATTGTTTACAATAGAAAATTATGGAAGCAGCCCAAGTATCCATCAACAGATGAATAGATAAATAAGTGAATATATATATATATATATATATATATATATATATCACTGTATATACTGAATTTTTATGTCATAAAAATTGAGTGAAATCTCGCCGTTTACAACAACATGGATACATGTAGAGAGTATAATGCTAAGTGAGATAAATCATTCAGAAAAAACAAATATTCCTTTCATATGTGGATTTTAAGAAACAAAGGGGAAAAAAGAAGACAAATCAAAAAACAGATATTTAACTGTAGAGAACAAACAAGTGGTTACCAGAAGGGAGGTGGGTGGGTGGATGGGTGAAATAGGTAAAAGAAAATAAGAGCACATATATTGGGTTGGGAGATGGTGGCAGAGAGAAGGACCCTAGTCTCACTTCATCCCAAGAATACAACTAGATAACTATCAAATCAACCTAAATACACCAGAAATTGACCTGAAGAGTGGCTGAACATACCATACAACTAAAGATAAGGAAGAAACCACATCAAAGAAGGTAGGAAGTGTGGATACAAGATTTGGATGAGAAATGAGTCATGGCTGCTCCAGTTGGGAGGGAACCACAGGTTCCTCCTTCTCTAGAGAGAGGCAAGTGACAGACTAGCATACAGAAAAGCACGCAGTGAAAATAAATCCCCATAGAAATTGGCTTGGAAAGCAAGGAGGGCTGAATTTTGTGAGTTCTGGTGACCAGCAAGGCTTAAAATCTGGAGTTTATGGGCTTGGCTAGGATAGAGCACAGAGGGCATTGTGCTGTTCTTGGAGAGAAGACAGGCAAACAAAATACAGACATATAGCTTGGAAACACTGAACTGAAGAGATCCCAGGGTACACACTGAAGAGATTTTTTGCTCATTTTGTAGTGAATCCCAGAGAGGCAGCATTCACGGAAAGACACCACTGTGAGCAAAGCAACTGGCTTGTGCCATTTCCCTCCCTGCCACTCAGGATAAGCATAGGGTCACCTGAAGGAAACAGCACAGTCCCAACACATGCTACCTAATTTGCTGACACAAATTCCCACTCCCCATGGTCTGAACTGCCCATCCCAGTCTCTACTGCCTCAGTCCCAGCATGGCAGACCCCCACCCTGCTGAAGATCAGCCCAAACCCCTGGTCACACCTTATCAACAAGTTCAGGAGTTTTGTGGAGCCTGGATTCCAGTGGTGGCGGTGATAGGTCACATTTTGCAATCAGACCAGAGCATACTTAAGTTAAAAGGTACCACATTCAGGCCAGGGACCAAACACTGCCCAAAACAAGCAGAGAGACTGGTCAGGATAAAGCAGTCCAGACAAAACTGCAGAACACACACAGAATTAGAGAGCCAGGCCCTGGGAAACAGGAAGCACTACAGGTAGGGCATAACAGGATATCTACTTTATAAGGGCATTACCCTTAAGAATAGGAGACATAGCTGACTTTCCTAACACATAGAAAAAGGCACAGCCAAAATGAGAAAAAACAGAAATTACTCCAAATTGAAGAACAGAACAAGGCCACAACCAAAGATCTAAGTGAAATAGATATAAGTAACATGCTTGATAAAGAATTTAGAGCAATGATCATAAGGATAACCACTGTACTTAAGAAAATAATGGAAGACATGAGTGAGACCTTTAACACAGAGACAAAGAATAACATAGCAGAGACAATTAGTCAATAAACCAAATGAGAAACATGCCTGAGGAAATGAATAGCAGGACAGGAGAAGTGGAGGAAAAAATTAGTGACCTAGAAGAGTAATGGAAAGTAATCAAGCTGAACAAAAGAGAGAAAAAAGAATTATGAAAAATGAGAATAGTCTCAAGGAAATCAGTTATTATATCAAGTATAATAACATTCACATTATAGAAGTCCCAGAAGAAGACAAAGGAAGAGGGATAGACAATTTTTTCAAAGAAATAATAGCTGAAAACTTCCTGAATCTAGGGAAGGAAAAGATATCCAGATCCAGGAGGTACAGAAAACCCACAACAAAAACAAGAAAAGAAGGTCCACAACAATAAATATTATAATTAAATAGGCAAATATAATGATAAAGAAAACATTTTAAAAGCAACAAAAGAAGACAGTAACTTACAAGGGAAACCCCATAAGGCTAGCTGGAGATTTTTCAACATAAACTTTCCAAGCCAGAAGGGAGTGGCATGATATATTTAACATGCTGAATGGGAAAAATCTGCAGGCAAGAATACTTTATCCATCAAGGCTATCATTCAGAATAGGATAGATAAAAAGATTCCTAGACAAAAACTAAAGGAGCTCAAGACTGCTAAACCAGCCCTACAAGAAATACTAAAGGGGACTCTTTGAGCGGAAAGGAGAGACCAAGTGACAGTATCAAGGTAGGAAACATAAAAGGAGTAAAAATGAATAGTTATGTAAAAAATCAGTCAAAGAACTCACAAGACTGCTGTATGCAGAAGAGGTTATATACAAACCTAATGGTCACTGCATATCAAAACCACTAATAAATCTGTGAAGAATAAAGAGAAAGATCCAAAAATATCACTAAAGAAATCAGCAAACCTGGAAGAGATTAAGACAAGAAAGGATCAGAGAAAATCTTCAGAAACAACCACAAAACAAATAGTAAAATGATAACAAATACATATCTATCAATATCTTTGAATGTAAGTGAAACAAATGCTCCAATTAAAAGACATACGGTGACAGAATGGATAAAAAAACAAGACCCAGGAGAGCCTGGGTGGCTCAGTTGATTAAACGTCTGACTTCAGCTCAGGTCATGATCTCACGGTTTGTGAGTTCAAGCCCCACGTTGGGCTCTCTGCTGACAGCTCGGAGCCTGGAGCCTGCTTCTGATTCTGTCTCCATCTCTCTCTGCCCCTTCCCCACTCATGCTCTGTCTCTCTCTGAAATATAAACTAAAAAAAAATAAAACAAGACCTATTTATATGTTGCCTTCAAGAAACTCATTCCAGACCTAAAGACACTTGCAGGTTGAAAATGAGGGATGGAAAAACGTCTATCATGCAAAAGAAAGCCTGAGGAGCAATACTTACATCTGACAAAATAGACTTTAAAACACAGGTTGTCACAAGAGACAAAGAAGGATGCTATATAATAATAAAGGAAACAATACAAAAAAAAGATACAACAAATGAAAATATTTATGCATCCAAGAAAGAAACACCCAAATATGTAAAACAGTTAGTAGCAATCATAAAAAACTTAATCAATAATAATATGATAATAGTAAGGGACTTTAATACCCCACTTACATCAATGGACAGATCTTCAAAACAGAAAATCACCAAGGAAGCAATGGCCTTGAATGAAACAGTGGAACAGATGGATTTAACAGCTATATTCAGAACGTTCCATCCTACAACAGTGGAATATCCATTATTTTCAAGTGCACATGGAACATTTTCCAGAGTAGGTCACATATTAGCCTAAAAAATATCCTCAACAAATTCAAGAAGTTCAAAGTCATATTATGCACCTTTTCTCACCCCAACACTATGAAACTAGAAGTGAAACAAGAAAAAATCTGGAAAGACCACTATTAAACGGAGGCTAAATAACATGGTATTAAACAATGAATGGGCCAACCAGGAAATGAAAGAAGAAATTAAAAACTACATGGAAACAAATAAGAATGAAAACAGTGGTCAAAAGCCTTTTGGATGTAGCAAAAGTAGTTCTTTTTTTTTTTTTTTTTTTTTTAGTATATGAAATTTACTGTCAAATTGGTTTCCATACAACACCCAGTGCTCATCCCAAAAGGTGCCCTCCTCAATACCCATCACCCACCCTGCCCTCCCTCCCACCCCCCATCAACCCTCAGTTTGTTCTCAGTTTTTAACAGTCTCTTATGCTTTGGCTCTCTCCCACTCTAACCTCTTTTTTTTTTTTTTTTTTTTTTCCTTCCCCTCCCCCATGGGTTTCTGTTAAGTTTCTCAGGATCCACATAAGAGTGAAACCATATGGTATCTGTCTTTCTCTGTATGGCTTATTTCACTTAGCATCACACTCTCCAGTTCCATCCACGTTGCTACAAAAGGCCATATTTCATTTTTTCTCATTGCCACGTAGTATTCCATTGTGTGTATAAACCACAATTTCTTTATCCATTCATCAGTTGATGGACATTTAGGCTCTTTCCATAATTTGGCTATTGTTGAGAGTGCCGCTATAAACATTGGGGTACAGGTGCCCCTATGCATCAGTACTCCTGTATCCCTTGGATAAATTCCTAGCAGTGCTATTGCTGGGTCATAGGGTAGGTCTATTTTTAATTTTCTGAGGAACCTCCACACTGCTTTCCAGAGCGGCTGCACCAATTTGCATTCCCACCAACAGTGCAAGAGGGTTCCTGTTTCTCCACATCCTCTCCAGCATCTATAGTCTCCTGATTTCTTCATTTTGGCCACTCTGACTGGCGTGAGGTGGTATCCGAGTGTGGTTTTGATTTGTATTTCCCTGATAAGGAGCGACGTTGAACATCTTTTCATGTGCCTGTTGGCCATCCGGATGTCTTCTTTAGAGAAGTGTCTATTCATGTTTTCTGCCCATTTCTTCACTGGGTTATTTGTTTTTCGGGTGTGGAGTTTGATGAGCTCTTTATAGATTTTGGATACTAGCCCTTTGTCCGATGTGTCATTTGCAAATATCTTTTCCCATTCCGTTGGTTGCCTTTTAGTTTTGTTGGTTGTTTCCTTTGCTGTGCAGAAGCTTTTTATCTTCATAAGGTCCCAGTAATTCACTTTTGCTTTTAATTCCCTTGCCTTTGGGGATGTGCCGAGTAAGAGATTGCTACGGCTGAGGTCAGAGAGGTCTTTTCCTGCTTTCTCCTCTAAGGTTTTGATGGTTTCCTGTCTCACATTCAGGTCCTTTATCCATTTTGAGTTTATTTTTGTGAATGGTGTGAGAAAGTGGTCTAGTTTCAACCTTCTGCATGTTGCTGTCCAGTTCTCCCAGCACCATTTGTTAAAGAGACTGTCTTTTTTCCATTGGATGTTCTTTCCTGTTTTGTCAAAGATGAGTTGGCCATATGTTTGTGGGTCTAGTTCTGGGGTTTCTATTCTATTCCATTGGTCTATGTGTCTGTTTTTATGCCAATACCATGCTGTCTTGATGATGACAGCTTTGTAGTAGAGGCTAAAGTCTGGGATTGTGATGCCTCCTGCTTTGGTCTTCTTCAAAATTACTTTGGCTATTCGGGGCCTTTTGTGGTTCCATATGAATTTTAGGATTGCTTGTTCTAGTTTCGAGAAGAATGCTGGTGCAATTTTGATTGGGATTGCATTGAATGTGTAGATAGCTTTGGGTAGTATTGACATTTTGACAATATTTATTCTTCCAATCCATGAGCAGGGAATGTCTTTCCATTTCTTTATATCTTCTTCAATTACCTGCATAAGCTTTCTATAGTTTTCAGCATACAGATCTTTTACATCTTTGGTTAGATTTATTCCTAGGGATTTTATGCTTCTTGGTGCAATTGTGAATGGGATCAGTTTCTTCATTTGTCTTTCTGTTGCTTCATTGTTAGTGTATAAGAATGCAACTGATTTCTGCACATTGATTTTGTATCCTGCAACTTTGCTGAATTCATGTATCAGTTCTAGCAGACTTTTGGTGGAGTCTATCGGGTTTTCCATGTATAGTATCATGTCATCTGCAAAAAGCGAAAGCTTGACTTCATCTTTGCCAATTTTGATGCCTTTGATTTCCTTTTGTTGTCTGATTGCTGATGCTAGAACTTCCAGCACTATATTAAACAACAGCGGTGACAGTGGGCATCCCTGTCGTGTTCCTGATCTCAGGGAAAAAGCTCTCAGTTTTTCCCCGTTGAGGATGATGTTAGCTGTGGGCTTTTCATAAATGGCCTTTATGATCTTTAAGTATGTTCCTTCTATCCCGACTTTCTCAAGGGTTTTTATTAAGAAAGGGTGCTGGATTTTGTCAAAGGCCTTTTCTGCATCGATTGACAGGATCATATGGTTCTTCTCTTTTTTTTTGTTAATGTGATGTATCACGTTGATCGATTTGCGAATGTTGAACCAGCCCTGCATCCCAGGAATGAATCCCACTTGATCATGGTGAAGAATTCTTTTTATATGCTGTTGAATTCGATTTGCTAGTATCTTATTAAGAATTTTTGCATCCATATTCATCAGGGATATTGGCCTGTAGTTCTCTTTTTTTACTGGGTCTCTGTCTGGTTTAGGAATCAAAGTAATACTGGCTTCATAGAATGAGTCTGGAAGTTTTCCTTCCCTTTCTATTTCTTGGAATAGCTTGAGAAGGATAGGTATTATCTCTGCTTTAAATGTCTGGTAGAACTCCCCTGGGAAGCCATCTGGTCCTGGACTCTTATTTGTTGGGAGATTTTTGATAACCGATTCGATTTCTTCGCTGGTTATGGGTCTGTTCAAGCTTTCTATTTCCTCCTGATTGAGTTTTGGAAGAGTGTGGGTGTTTAGAAATTTGTCCATTTCTTCCAGGTTGTCCAATTTGCTGGCATATAATTTTTCATAGTATTCCCTGATAATTGTTTGTATCTCTGAGGGATTGGTTGTAATCATTCCATTTTCATTCATGATTTTATCTATTTGGGTCATCTCCCTTTTCTTTTTGAGAAGCCTGGCTAGAGGTTTGTCAATTTGGTTTATTTTTTCAAAAAACCAACTCTTGGTTTCGTTGATCTGCTCTACAGTTTTTTTAGATTCTATATTGTTTATTTCTGCCCTGATCTTTATTATTTCTCTTCTTCTGCTGGGTTTAGGCTGCCTTTGCTGTTCTGCTTCTATTTCCTTTAGGTGTGCTGTTAGATTTTGTATTTGGAATTTTTCTTGTTTCTTGAGATAGGCCTGGATTGCAATGTATTTTCCTCTCAGGACTGCCTTCGCTGCATCCCAAAGCGTTTGGATTGTTGTATTTTCATTTTCGTTTGTTTCCATGTATATTTTAATTTCTTCTCTAATTGCCTGGTTGACCCACTCATTCGTTAGTAGGGTGTTCTTTAACCTCCATGCTTTTGGAGGTTTTCCAGACTTTTTCCTGTGGTTGATTTCAAGCTTCATAGCATTGTGGTCTGAAAGTATGCATGGTATAATTTCAATTCTTGTAAACTTATGAAGGGCTGTTTTGTGACCCAGTATATGATCTATCTTGGAGAATGTTCCATGTGCACTCGAGAAGAAAGTATATTCTGTTGCTTTGGGATGCAGAGTTCTAAATATATCTGTCAAGTCCATCTGATCCAATGTATCATTCAGGGCCCTTGTTTCTTTATTGACTGTGTGTCTAGATGATCTATCCATTTCTGTAAGTGGGGTGTTAAAGTCCCCTGCAATGACCACATTCTTATCAATAAGGTTGCTTATGTTTATGAGTAATTGTTTTATATATCTGGGGGCTCGGGTATTTGGCGCATAGACATTTATAATAGTTAGCTCTTCCTGGTGGATAGACCCTGTGATTATTATATAATGCCCTTCTTCATCTCTTGTTACAGCCTTTAATTTAAAGTCTAGTTTGTCTGATATAAGTATGGCTACTCCAGCTTTCTTTTGGCTTCCAGTAGCATGAGAAATAGTTCTCCATCCCCTCACTCTCAATCTAAAGGTGTCCTCAGATCTAAAATGAGTCTCTTGTAGACAGCAAATAGATGGGTCTTGTTTTTTTATCCATTCTGATACCCTATGTCTTTTAGTTGGCGCATTTAATCCATTTACATTCAGTGTTATTATAGAAAGATATGGGTTTAGAATCATTGTGATGTCTGTATGTTTTATGCTTGTAGTGATGTCTCTGGTACTTTGTCTCACAGGATCCCCCTTAGGATCTCTTGTAGGGCTGGTTTCATGGTGACAAATTCCTTCAGTTTTTGTTTGTTTGGGAAGACCTTTATCTCTCCTTCTATTCTAAATGACAGACTTGCTGGATAAAGGATTCTCGGCTGCATATTTTTTCTGTTTAGCACACTGTAGATATCGTGCCAAGCCTTTCTGGCCTGCCAAGTTTCAAAGGAGAGATCAGTCACGAGTCTTATAGGTCTCCCTTTATATGTGAGGGCACGTTTATCCCTTGCTGCTTTCAGAATTTTCTCTTTATCCTTGTATTTTGCCAGTTTCACTATGATATGTCGTGCAGAAGATCGATTCAAGTTACGTCTGAAGGGAGTTCTCTGTGCCTCTTGGATTTCAATGCCTTTTTCCTTCCCCAGTTCAGGGAAGTTCTCAGCTATAATTTGTTCAAGTACCCCTTCAGCACCCTTCCCTCTCTCTTCCTCCTCTGGGATACCAATTATGCGTATATTATTTTTTTTTAGTGTATCACTTAGTTCTCTAATTTTCCCCTCATACTCCTGGATTTTTTTATCTCTCTTTCTTTCAGCTTCCTCTTTCTCCATAACTTTATCTTCTAGTTCACCTATTCTCTCCTCTGCCTCTTCAAGCCGAGCCGTCGTGGATTCCATTTTGTTTTGCATTTCGTTTAAAGCGTTTTTCAACTCCTCGTGACTGTTCCTTAGTCCCTCAATCTTTGTGGCAAGAGATTCTCTGCTGTCCTGTATACTGTTTTCAAGCCCAGCGATTAATTTTATGACTATTATTCTAAATTCACTTTCTGTTATATTATTTAAATCCTTTTTGATCAGTTCATTAGCTGTTGTTATTTCCTGGAGATTCTTCTGAGGGGAATTCTTCCGTTTGGTCATTTTGGAGAGTCCCTTGCGTGGTGAGGACCTGCAGTGCACTTCCCCTATGCTGTGGTGTATAACTGGAGTTAGTGGGCGGGGCCGCAGTCCGACCCGATGTCTGCCCCCAGCCCACTGCTGGGGCCACAGTCAGACTGGTGTGTGCCTTCTCTTCCCCTCTCCTAGGGGCGGGATTCACTGTGGGGTGGCGTGTCCCGTCTGGGCTACTTGCACACTGCCAGGCTTGTGGTGCTGGGGATCTGGCGTATTAGCTGGGGTGGGTAGGCAAGGTGCACGGGGGGTGGAGGGGCAGGCTTAGCTCGCTTCTCCTTAGGTGATCCACTTCAGGAGGAGCCCTGTGGTAGCGGGAGGGAGTCAGATCAGCTGCCGGAGGTTTGGCTCCGCAGAAGCACAGAGTTGGGTGTTTGCACGGAGCGAGCAAGTTCCCTGGCAGGAACTGGTTCCCTTTGGGATTTTGGCTGGGGGATGGGCGGGGGAGATGGCGCTGGCGCCTTTGTTCCCCGCCAAGCTGAGCTCTGCCGTCCGGGGGCTCAGCAGCTCTCCCTCCCTTTGTCCTCCAGCCTTCCCGCTTTCCGAGCAGAGCTGTTAACTTCTGACCTCCCAGACGCTAAGTCGCGCTTGCTGTCGGAACACAGTCCGTCCGGCCCCTCCGCTTTTGCCAGCCAGACTCGGGGGCTCTGCTTGGCCGGCGAGCCGCCCCTCCGCCCCGGCTCCCTCCCGCCAGTCCGTGGAGCGCGCACCGCCTCGCCGCCCTTCCTACCCTCTTCCGTGGGCGTCTAGTCTGCGCTTGACTCCGGAGACTCCCTTCTGCTAATCCTCTGGCGGTTTTCTGGGTTCTTTAGGCAGGTGTAGGTGGAATCTAAGTGATCGGCAGGACGCGCTGTGAGCCCCGCGTCCTCCTACGCCGCCATCTTCCGGAACCTCCGCAAAAGTAGTTCTAAAAGGGATGTTTATAGTAATGCAGGCCTACCTCAAGAAGGAAGAAAAATCTGAAATTACTTATACCTAAAAGAGCTAAAACAGGGCAACAAACAAAGCCCAGTGCCATCAGAAAGAAGAAAACAATAAAGATTAGAAGAGGAAAAAAGTGATAAGGGAGCTAAGAAAATAATAGAAAAGATCAATGAAAGCATGATCTGATTCTCTGAAAAATTTAATAAAATTGATAAACCTCTAGTCAGAATTAGCAAAGAAAAAAAAAAAAAGAACTAAACCAAATAAATAAAATCACAAAATGAAGGAAGAGAAATAACAACCAACACCACAGAATGCAAACAATTATAAGAGAATATTACAAAAAAACTATATGCCAAGAAATTGGGCAGCCTGCAAGAAATTGATAAATTCCTAGGCATATATAACTTACCAAAACTGAAACAGAAAGAAATAGAAAATTTGAACAGACATAACCTGCTAAGAAATTGAATCGATAATCAAAAAAAATCCCAGCAAATGAAAGTCCAGGATCAGATGTCTTTACAGATAATTCTACCAAATATTTAAAAAGGAGTTAATACCTATTCTTATCAAACCTTTCCAAAATATGGAAAAGGAAGGAAAACTTTCAAAATCATTCTATGTGGCCAGAATTACCCTGATACCAAAACCAGATAGAGACACCACTAAAAAAGAGAACTACAGGTCAATATCCCTAATGAAGATAGGTGTAAAAATCCTCCACAAAATACTAGTAAACCAAATCTAATAGTACATTTAAAAAAATCATTCAACACGATCATATGGGATTTATTCTTGGGTTGCAAGGGTGCTTCATTATTCGCAAATCAACCAATTCCATACCTCATATCAATTAGAGAAAATATGAGAACTGTATGATCATTTCAAAATGCAGGAAAAGCATTTGACAAACTGCAAGGATTCATGACAAAAACCCTCAACAATTTAAGTTTAGAGGTTGCATACATTAGCATGATAAAGACCACATATGGAAAACCCACAGCTACTATTCTCCTCAATGGGGAGAAACTGAGAACTCTTTTTCTTCAGTCAGGACCAGAAAGGATGTCCATTCTCACCACTATTATTTAACACAGTACTAGAAATTCTAGCTACAACAATCAGACAATAAAAAGAAATAAAATGCATCTAAATTGGTGAAGAACAAGTAAAACTTTTACTATTTGCAGATGGCATGATACTATATACAAAAAACCCAAAAGAATACCAAAAATTGCTAGAATTTATAAACTAATTCAGTAAAGTTGTGGGATATAAAATCAATGTACAGAAATCTGTTACATGAACTAAAAATGAAGCACCAGAAAGAGAAATTAAGAAAAAATCTCATTTACAAACGCACCAAAAATAATATTTCTAAGCATAATCCTAACCAAAGAGGTGAAAGACTGTACTTTCAAAACTATAAAAGACTGATGGAAGAAACCTAAGATGACACAAGGAAATGGAAAAAAAAATACATGCTCATTGTTTGGAAGAACAAATGTTAGAATGTCTATACTAAATGAAGCTATCTATGTATTTAATGCAATCTGTATCAAAATACCAACAACATTTTTTACAAAATCAGAACAAGCAATCCTAAAATGTGTATGGAACAACAAAAGACCCCAAGTAGCCAAAACAATCTTGAAAAAGAAATACAAACTGGAGGTATCACATTCTGAACTTCAAGTTAAAATATAAAGCTGTATTAATCAAAACAGTATGGTACTGACACAAAAATAGACACCTGGATAAATAGAACAAAAATAGAATATGCAGAAATAAACCCACAAATATAAGGTCAATGTTAATTGACCAATATTTGACAAAGCAAGAAAGAATATCCAATGGAAAAAGACAGTCTCTTCAATAAATAGTATAGAGAAAACTGGGCAGGAACATGCAAAATATAAAAACTTCACCACTTTCTTATACCATACACAAAATTAAATTCAAAATGGGTTAAAGATCTAAATGTAAGACCTGAAACCATAAAAACCCTAGGAGAAAACATAGGCAGTAAGTTCTGACTTTGGATGTAGCACCTTTCTAAAGATATGTCTCCTGAGACAAGGGAAAGGAAAGCAAAAATCAACTATTGGGACTGCATCAAAATAAAAAGCTTCTGCACAGTGAAAGAAACAACCAACAAAAATAAAAGGCAAACTATAAAATGGGAAAAGATATTGTAAATGATAAAGTGTTAGTACCAAAATATATAAAGAACTTCTACAATTCAACACCCAAAAAACAAATAGTCCAATTTAAATAGGCAGAAGACATGAACAGACATTTCTCCAAAGACATACAGATGGCCAACAGACACATCAGGTGTTCATCATCATTTACCATCAAGGAAATAAAAATCAAAACTGCAAGGAGATATCACCTCACACCTGTCAGAATGGCTAAAATCAATAACACAAAAATCAACAAGTTTGGTGTGGATGTGGAAAAAACGGAACACTTGTACATTGTTGGTAGGCATGCATAGTGGTGCTTCCAATGTGTAAAACGATATTGAGGTTCCTCAAAAAAATTAAAAATAGGATTACCCCAAGATCCAGTAATTGCACTACTTGGTATTTACACAAAGAATACAAAAACACTTATCCAAAGGGACATATGCACACTTATGATTATGGCAGCATTTTTAAAAATAGCCAAGATATGGAAGAAGCCCAAATGCCCATTGATTGTAGTGTGGATAAACAAAAAGTAGTATATTTATTAAGTGGCATATTATGCTGACATAAAAAATGAACTCTTGCCATTTGCAAGACATGGATAAAGCTAGAGAGTGTAATGTTAAGCAAACTAAGTCATTCAGGGAAAGATTATGGTTTCATTCATATGTGGAAATTAAGAAACAAAACAAAAAAAGCAAAAAAAAAAAAAAAAAAAAGAGAGAGAGAGAAAAAAAAAAAAGTGAGACAAATCCAGAAACAGACTCTTAATTTTAGAGAACAAATTGATGGTTTCCAGAGGGAACATGTTAAATAGGTGAAGTGATTATGGAGTACACTTGTGATGGGCACCAGGTGATGTATGGAATTACTGAATCACTGTATTGTACACCTGAAACTAATAAAACATTGTATGTTAACAAAAATAAAAAAGAATACACTTATCTTTATGAGCCCTGAGTAATATATGGAATTGTTGAATCACTATATTGAACTTTTGAAATGGATATAACACTGTATAGTAACTAGGCTGGAATTAAAATTAAACGGAAATAAAAATTAAGAAAAATAAAACAGAAGAGTAAAAAAAAAATTAATGGTTAGTTTTCCCTCCCTCTACCCCAATTCCGAGGGGAATTTTCTCTGATCTTAACTGTAAGAATCTGGTAGAGCTCCTAGAGGTTAAAAATCACCAAAGTGTGGGGCCCTCTTATAATGGATACCTTTGGGAGTTTTTAACTCTATAGCTTATCCACACTGATCCCCTGGAAATTTGTCAATTATGGTTCAAGTTTTGCTACCCCAGTATGGGTTCCCAAGCAGGTTTCTGCCCATGGATTTCTGCTCTGATAAATTGTGATTCTATGTTTTCACTAGTATCTGAAATTTTTCAGGAAGTAATTTGCCCTGTGACTTCACTTCTCTGACAGATCTACATAGACTTATTGATTTTTTCAGTTATTTCAGCTTCTTACTTTTTGTTATGATGGAGTGTGAATTTCTAAGCTCCTTACATTCTGGAGCAGTAGTCACAAGTCCCTTCATTGTTGCTTTAATTTGCATTTCACTACTGAGTAATAAAGTTGAATATATTTTCATGTTCCTATTTGCAATCTATATATCCTCATTGGCATGATGCTCTTTATTTTTCTTTACTTATTTTCTAAGTGAATTAAAAAAAACTATTGAGTTTTAAGAGTTCTCTAAATAGTCTTGATAATTCTTTGTCGGAGTTGGTTTGCAAACATTTTCTCCCAGTCTGTGGTTTTTCTTTTCAACATCCTAATACAGTCTTTCACACAGAAAAATACTTTAATATTTATGAGATCCAAATTGTCAATGTTTCCTTTTTTTATCATGGTTTTAGTGTCAAGTCTAAGAGCTCTTTACTTAGCTGTAGATCCCATGGATTTTCTCCTATCCTTTTTTTTAGATTTTATAGTTCTATCATTTACATTTAAGTTCCTAATCTTTTTTAAGTTCATTTTGTATAAGGTGTGAAGTTTAGGTCAATGCTTATTTTATTTGCCTGTGGATGCCCCATTATTCAAATACCTTTGCTTAATATTATTTATTTAATTATTCTTCCAAGATTTTATTTAAATTTAAGTTAGTTAACATATAGTGTAATATTGGTTTCAGAGGTAGAATTTAGTTATTTAAAATTTACACATAACACCCAGTACTCATGCCAACAAGCACCTTCCTTAATGCCCATCGCCCATTTAGTCCATTATCCACCCACCTCTCCTTCAGCAGCACTCAGTTTGCTCTCTGTATTTAAGAATCTCTCATGGTTTGTCTCCCTGTTTTTATCTAATTTTATTTTTCCTTCCCTTCCCCTATGTTCATCATTTTGTTTCTTAAATTCCACATATGAGTGAAATTATCTGTCTTTCTCAGACTGACTTATTTTGCTTTTATAATAAACTCTATTTCCATCTACATTGTTTCAAATGTCAAGATTTCATTCTTTTTGATGGCCGAGTAATATTCCATTGTATATGTATGTGTGTATATACGTACATACATACATATATATATTCCATTGTATATGTATGTGTGTATATATGTATACACACCATATCTTCTTTATCCATCAGTCGATGGACATTTTGGCTCTTTCCATAATTTGGCTATTGTTGATAGCACTGCTATAAACATTGGGGTGCATGTATCCCTTTGAATCAGTATTTTTGTAACCTTTGGATAAATACCTAGTAGTGAAATTGCTGGATCATAGCATAGTTCTATTTTTAATTTTTTGAGAAAACTCCATACTATTTTCCAGAGTTGATGGACCAGTTTGCATTCCCACCATCAGTGCAAGAGGGTTCCTCTTTCTCTATATCCTCACCAGCATCTGTTTTTTCTTGTGTTATTAATTTTAGCCATTTTGACAGGTGTGGTATCTCATTGTAGTTTTGATTTGTATTTCTCTGATGATGAGTGATGTTGAGCAGTTTTTCACGTATCTGTTAGCCATTTGTAATTCTTCTTTGCAGAAATGTCTGTTCATGTCTTCTGCCCATTTCTTAACTGGATTTTTTTTTTATTTGGGGGTGTTGAGTTTCAAAAGTTCTTTACAGATTTGGACACAAGCCCTTTATCCAATATGTTATATGTAAATATTTCTCCCCATTCCATATGTTGCCTTTTAGTTTTGTTGATTGTTTCCCTTGATGTGCAGAAGCTTTTCATTTTGATGAAGTCCCAATAGTTCATTTTTGCTTTTGTTTCCCTTGCCTCCAGAGACATGTATAGTAAGATGTTGGTATGGCTGAGCTCAAACACGTTACTGCCTGTGTTCTCCTCTAGGATTTTGATGGTTTCCTATCTCACACTTAGGTCTTTCATCCATTTTGAATTTATTTTTGTATTTGGTGTAAGAATGTGGTCCAGTTTCATTCATGTCACTGTCCAGTTTTCCCCGCACCAGTTGTTGAAGAGACTTTTTCTTTTCATTGGATATTCTTTCCTGCTTTGTTAAAAGATTAGTTGACCATGTAGTTGTGGCTGTATATCTGGGTTGTCTATTATGATCTATGTGTCTGTTGATCTGCCACTATTGATCTATGTGTCTGTTTTTATGCCAAACATCTTTTGTTTTAAAGGCTCCCCTTCTTCCATTGAACTGTTTTGCTTCTCTATCAAAAATCAAGTGGGCTTATTTGTGTTTGTCTATTTCTGAGCTATCAATTCTGTGGCACTGATCCATGTATCTATCCCTCTAGCAATATTGCACAATTTTTATTACTGGGAATATATGTTGTCTTGCTGATTCCTTCCACTTTATTTCTCTTTTTCAGATAGCTTTAGCTCTTCTAGGGCTTATGCCTACCATGTAGATTTTGGAAAATTTTAAATCTACATACAAAATGACTAAAACTTTAATAGAAATTATACTAACCTCATATGTTAATTTGGAAGAATTGACATCTTTACAGTATTGCACCTTTGAATCCATGAATGAGGTCTCTTTCTCAATTTGGGGATTCTTTGATTTATTTGATTAGTATTTTGTAATATTCAGCAAACAGACCCTCTACATTTTTGTTGTTTCATGTTCTTTGGGGTAATTATAAGTGATATTGTGTTTTTCATTTTGGTTTCCACATGTTGATTGTTAGTATATAGAAGTGCAATGAATTTTTGTTGACATTGATGAACTCGTATTATTTGTAAGAGTTTTTGTTTTTGTTTTTTAGATTTTTGGGCATTTTCTTCATAGAAACTCATATCAATGCAAATGGATTAAATTTTATTTCTTCCCCTCAAATATGCATTTACCTTATTTCTTTTTCTTGCCTTATTTTGGTGACTTACTTAAATTACATAATACTTTGTAGATTAAGAGTGATGGGAGTGGACATTTTTGCCTTGTTTGTAATCTAGAGGGAAAGAATTCTGTCTTTTATCATTAGGTATATTAACTATAGGATTTTGAAGGTGCTCTTTATCAATGTGAAGCAATTCTCCTTTACTCCTAACTTGCTGACTGATCATGAATAGATTCTGGATTTTATCAAACGCTTTTTTTGCAACAATTGATATAATTATATGATTTTTCTTCTTTCATTGGTTTATACGGTGAATTGTATTGATTGCTTTATAAATGTTAAAACAATCTTTCATTCCTGGAATAAATCCTACTTGGTCATGTTGGATATTTTTAAAAATACATTGTTGGATTAGATTTGCTGTAATCTTGAAGTTTTCTTTTCTTTTGTTTGTTTGTTTGTTTCTTTTTTTTTTTTTTTTTTTTTTTTTTTTGGTCTATGTTCATGAGAGATTTTGGTCTTTAACTTTTATTACTGCCTTTGTCTAGTTTTGGTAATACTGATCTCACAAAGTCAATTGTCATTTGTTTCTTCCTCTTCTGGGAGAGATTGTGTAAAATTGGTGTTGATTCTTCTTTAAATGTTTGGTAGAATTTCCTTGTGAAGCTACCTGGGCCTGAGGATTTTCTTTTTCAGAAACTTTTCAATTACAGATTCAATTCCTTTAATGGCTATAGGGCTACTTAGGTTGGCTATTTCATTTTCTTGCATCTTGGTAGATTTTAATTTTTGAATAATTGATTAATTTTTCCAAGTTTCCTAATTTATTAATGTAAAGTTGTTTGTAAGATTTTTTGTCATTATTTTAATGACTGGATGATCTGTAGTGATATCCCCTATTTCATTCTTGACATGGGTGACTCCTATCTTCTCTCTTTATCATTATCAGTCTTGCTAGCTGGTCATCAATTTTATTGATATTTTTTAAAGAACAAGCTTTGGGGCGCCTGGGTGGCTCAGTCGTTAAGTGGCCGACTTCGGCTCAGGTCATGATCTCACGGTCCGTGAGTTCGAGCCCCGCGTAGGGCTCTGTGCTGACAGCTCAGAGCCTGGAGCCTGTTTCAGATTCTGTGTCTCCCTCTCTCTGACCCTCCCCCGTTCATGCTCTGTCTCTCTCTGTCTCAAAAATAAATAAACGTTAAAATTTTTTTTTTTTTAAATAAAGAACAAGCTTTGGTTTCTTTGTTTCCTCTATTATTTCACAACAAACATATGAAACCAAAATAAAAAAAACTACAATTGATTTTAGCCTCATTGATTTCTGCTTTTATCTTTATTATTTCATACTTAATGTTTTGTTTTTGGTTTATTTTATTCTTTTTTATCTCATTTCTTGAGATTGGAACTTAAGTTATTAATTTGTAACCTTTCCTCATTTATAATATTAAGTATTGAGTACTATATACTTCTTTCTCAATACTACTTTAGTAGCATCACACAAATTTTGATATATTGTATTTTCATATTCATCTACTTCTGTGTATATTTGTGTTTCTATGGTACTTCTTTTTTGACTATTTTTTTAGAGTGTGTTGTTTAATTTTCAAGTGTTTGATGATTTTTTTTACCGTATTTTTCTTTTATTGATTTCTAGTTTGATTTTAGTATGGTTGGAGAGCATACTCTATATGATCTCAATTATTTTACATTTATTGAGTTTATTTTGATTCAGGATGGTCTCCCTTGGTGACTATCCACGTCCTTGGGGACGTGGAGATAATATATATTCTGATATTGTTGGGTGCACCCTGGTCTATAAATATCAACCACTTTTTGTCGGTTGATAATCTTATTCCAGTTTTTTATATCATTGCTGTTTTGTCTGGTAGTTCTATTAATACTGATGGTAGAATGATGAAGTCCCCAATCATAATTTTTTTTTAATTTGTACATTTCATATAAAATCAAAATTTATTGTGTTTGGAATTTTGTGAGTAATTATATACATGCTTGTTGGGCTATTAGATAATCAAGCCCTGATCATGGTTATAAAGCCATACTGAAGACTCTCAATTTAGATAATTGATTAATGCCTATAAAGGACTTCTTGGTTTTAACAAAATTAAAAAAAATGTTTTGCTTAAATAGCAGTGAATCTTATTTCTTATTTCCAATTATTTGTAAGATATCTAAGTTTTTTGGAGTCTTTGAATGTCAAATTATTTTTAACTTTTAAACTTTAAATTATATTTTATCATTTGATTCTCCTTATGATTATTGATATTATATTCATAAGCCCTCTGACTAGAGCTGAGATTAATTTTTGGGCCACAGAAAATCTCAATGCCAATTTGTATTTATCTGTCATATTTTGTGCATCATCTTTATTTTCCAAACTTAATCTGAACACCAAAATTAGTCCTTATGAAAATCATTTTCATTGTTATTAGAATGTACTCTAGACAACAAACCCGGTAAGTCATGTACTGTCATCAAACTCTCAGGATTGCTTTAAAAGTTTACTAACTACATCAGGCATATCAAATCCAATGACTTTATTACATTGTCATGTATCCTTCTGTCAAAACTTGTAGCTATAAGTCAACTAGAAGACAAATATTTATTAAGAATATATCATGCTACAGTACCTTAGCTATTATTAAGCGAGATGCAGAGGACCACTGTCACCAAGATGGTGGTATAAGCTGTTCCTGACTTTGCTTTCTCTCGCAAGAAGAGAATACCAACTATTGAAGAAAAAGACACCACTGAGAGAATTTTAGGGGTGAGACTGAAGGACCTGCATCACAGAGACCATGAAAGACTGCATTAGAAGGGCATGAGAAGCAGGCACACACTGATCACATTTCCCCTTCCCCAGACCAGCCAGCACCATGGGGAGAGGTCTCCCCTGGACCTTCAGTTCTTCCACTGGGAAAAGAGAACACAGGTGGAACAACAAGCTTCTCCTCCAAGCCTTGTGGGTTGCTTTGAAGGATATCTTTCTCTGATCTGGCACCATAGAAATTGCAGGGGAATCTCTAGAGCTCAACCACTGGGAATCTGACTGTGAAGGAGAATGGAGAGGGGTTTGCAACAACCAGCACATGGATCTTGGCAGACCAAGACCAAGTTCATGCCTGCAGTGCCCAAGTGGTAATACCAATCAGAAATTTTGCTCATCTGCAGAACAAAGTCACTCTGACTGGGGAACTTGGCAGGGTGCAGATCTGTTTGATTCAGATCCTCAAACAAGGACTTTTGCTCTACAACTTGGTTTGCCTGCCCAGGTAAGGAACTGAAACACACCTCCATCTGCTATGGAGAGTCTCTTCTAGTATCATCTGACCAGAAGGGCTATTGACAACTCTTGGAAGTTGTGTGGCCACGTGTACCATCTAGAGTGTCTTCTGGCCCCATTTGATTAGAAGGACTGGGAACAATTTTTGGAAGCTGTACAGCTCAGTGGTACTTGAGCCAAGAGGTTCCAAACTTCTGTTTTTATTCTGGTAGTACCCTAATTTTCTTATATTCTTTTCTCCCTCTTTTTCTAGACCCTTCCTCCACCTTTTTCCAACACTCCACTTTTTTTTTCCTAATTTTTTCCTTCTCATTTCCTGGGTTCCTCTCCCCCCAATTAACATTATTTTATTTTAGAAAGCACATATTTTTCAGCTAATGTAATTCTAAAGTAATAGATTATCTTTTGTATTTGGTTACTTGACAATTAATCTACATATTACTGCAAATTACTGACCCAGTGCCTCCTTAATATATATGTTTTTATCTGATTAGTTTGATTTTTAGCAAACACTTGTATACCTACTTTTAAATTTTCCTTTAAATGTTAACTTTGTGAAAAAGAAAAAAAGTATCCAAAGGAAAGTAACTCCTCTTGCATAAAAACATTTATGTCAGTAATTAGTCAGATATTGTACAATTGCCAGGTGATAGAGATAATCCTTGTTATTTTGTGTTAGGTAAATTTTCCAGTGCAGAAATTAATAAAATGATCAGAAAGCTTTTCCCTGTGTTTATCTTTTTTTGTGTATGAAAGTCTGCCTTCCATTACCACTGGGAAATGTGGATAATGTGCTGCTTTTCATGGCTTTGATACACTAAGTGGTAGTAGTTGCAAATGTATGATATGATGTGAAGGAGTTCACTATCCCTCTACTTCTAAATAATTCTTCTGGAGATGCTTGAAGTCTCCTCATAAAAGATTGATTATCTTTTCAGAAGATCCTGGTTTGTTGTACTGGGTAATATGTATGGTATAAGGACAATGGTGTCAGACTGCCTAAGTTCAATTTCTGGCATAAGCTGTTACTAGCTGTACAAACTTGGGTAAGTACTAAACCTTCCTAAGCATTAGTGCTATCATCTTTAAGTGGGGATAATAATTATATCCAAATTTATAGAATTATTATAAGAATTAAGTGAATTAAATAATAATTAAAGGAGTGCAACATGTGGTACATAGTAATTGTTCAATAATCTTCAGTTATTATTTATAAATAACTGTTTTCTAACTATATTGTATTTAAAATCTCTAGCTCTGTTATGTAGGTTTATTATTCTTTTCATAGAAAACTGAGTCAAAAGACACCTGGGTGGCTCAGTTGGGTGAGTGTCTGACTTTGGCTCAGGTCATGATCTTGTGGTTCCTGAGTTTGAGCCCCATGTCAGGCTCTGTGTTGACAGCTCAGAGTCTGGAGCCTGCTTCAGATTCTGTGTCTTTCTTTCTGCCTCTTGCCTACTCATACTCTATCTGTCTTTCTCTCAAAAGTAAATAAACATTTAAAAAATAAGAAAAAAACCACGAAAACTGAGTCAAAGTGACATTTTGTAATTTTTCTATGGTCAAACACACAGTAAAAGGCGGATTTAAGAACTGAACCCAGTTCAGCTTCATTCTGTAGTTAATATTTTCCATTAGCCTTTCAAATGCCCACAGATGCACAGAACACTAAGTCCAAATGTTTTGCTGTGAATAATCTTATTAGATGACTTTAAAACAAGTGCACATGATAAATTTTGGCTTCATAAAATGCACTATTATTTTGTAATAATTACCATTACTTAAATCTACTTAAAAGTCTATAGCAAGTGTCTCTTTTCCATTTTTACTTAGTGTTTTTTTCTTTATCAAGATGTTTTGAATGCCTCAAATATAGCTATTTTTATATCTCTCTGGTGTAAAGAGACCCATGATATCTCCAATGTTGCATTCAATATTGTTGAAAGGTATTTATTTACCCAGTGAAAGTCTAATAAATTATTTGATATAACAATGTATCAGCAATATTTTATTTTAATGAATCGACTTATCTACCTCATTTAAGGTTTAGTCTCTTTCTATCAATAACTACATAAATAAACATTCAAGGGACAAATGAAATAATAAATCTTAATATTTCACCTAGCTGAAGCTAAAAATCAAGACATTTAAATGCTTGGGGTGTCTGGGTGGCTCAGTCAGTTGAGCATCCAACTCTATTTTTGCTTAGGTCATGATTTCACAGTTCTTGAGATTGAACCTCACTGTCAGGCTCTGTGCTGTCAGTGGGATTCTCTCTCTCTCTCTCAAAATAAACATTTTTATAGAAGATATTTAAATGATTCTGGGAAACTGTATGTTTATGAAATGGTTTCATTTTTTTTTTTTTTTTAGCGATGTGGCAAGCATGGGTGCTTTTTCAAAAGGTATAGTGGGAATGATGATTTTATATGGATGCCTTGAAGAAAATTAAATCTTGCTAAGGTATCTTCTTAAGGTCACTGCAAAGTGAAATGACAATAGTGACTGAGAGTGTTACACTATGCTACCTAATGCAAATCAAGAGAGTGAACACCAGTAACTTCTCTAGGGCTTGCCTATATCAGTTCTCACAAGACCAATGGGAGAGCATTGCATTTCAGACTCTCCCCACTCCCACAGAGTCCTAGAGCTATTTCAGTTAATTTTATAATCTTTGGCAAGTCACTTAATCTCCAAGTGTCTTAACTTTTTAATCTTTATTTCTGTGGCGGCGGTAGAGTGATGGTGGTTCAGGTAAATAACCATTAAAGACAGTTTTAAACTGTAGCTTATATAACCCTATGGCATATTCCACAAATTAATTTCTGTGAAATTGCTTCTATAAATGGTTATAAATTTTAGAGACCCTTATTTGAAAGAGTCTTAAATGCTGTTTCTGTAAAGTAATGATGCAAAAAAGCAGACTAGAAAAATGACTGTCATTGGAAAGCCCTGAACATCTCCTCTTGGTGCAAGAGTGTGCTGTATCACAATTTGTTCTGCCAAAATTTAAAATTTGAATCTTGGTTGAAGAGAAGATCAGAGTGAAGGAAAACTGATATATTCCTCATCAAAGTGAATTTCATTTGTGTTTTACAGAAAGAATTATAAGATAGGCAATCATTTTTACTTTAGAAAGCCGAAAACATTTTGCCTATTGATGTTGTAGGGGCTGAAGTCAGGCTGCTCCAAAGTAGGTCACTTGGGCATGAAGATGAGAGTTAAAAGCAATCAAAATAAAACAGGTTCAGAAAAAGTTCTTTTCCTCCCACTCAACTTCTTTCTTATATTAGGAAGAGAGCTATTAACAGAGACTGCTCTTTACCTAAAAATTTATTACTTATGTAGTAAACAAAGGGCAACCTTTGTTTTCCAAACAACTCCTTTTACCTTTTTGCAAATGGTCTTTCTTCCCTTTGCATCCTTAGATCACTTCCCCTCTCCTTAGCTCATATAAGTATCCTGTTGCCTATCTTTGGAATTTCCATGTCTGTGTGGTTTCCCTGTAATTATACTATTAAATTTAATTTTGTCCTGTTAATCTGTCTCATCTCAATTCTTAGTCCAGATAGAAGGATCTTGAAAGGCAGAGGAAGCTCTTCTTCCCTAATAATGTTTCTTAGGGAATCAAAATAGTTTGGTATAGCTTCTGATAAAAAGATGTTTATTATCTTTATATAAAAAAGAAACAGAAGTCTTAGATATTCAAATGCTGGCAAAATAAAATTCGACAACTCTAATTTGCACATATGTACTTAACCATTAAATGCCATCTTCAATTTTTTTCAACCTTTTCATCTCCTTTATTGTCTTTTTTGTTTTTAATGGGGTAGAGTTTTATGTACATGTATATAGGAGAGTTGAAATATATTGGCAAATTCAGCCTACCTCATGTTTCATATGGTCTATAAGCCAGGAATGTTTTTTAAATGTTTTTTAATGGTCAAAATAAGTTAAAAACATAATATTTCATGGAATATGAAAATTATATGAAATTTAAATTTTAGCATCTACAAATACAATTTTATCAGAACACAACTCATATATTTACATCAGAGTTGAGTAGTTGTAACAAAAACTCAGAGTCTAACGTGTTTACTAGCCAGTTATTTACAGGTAAAGTTTGCTGGCCTCTGATTGTTTCTGTCTTTCATCTTGTTTTCTCTCCTACAAATTGTTAAAAAACAAAAATGTTAGCATTAATTTGCAAAATAATTTGCTTTATTTACTATACTCAAAGACTAGTATGCTGGTATCCTGGCAATAGAACTGGAAAAGGGCAAGATAGTAATGCTGGTTAATATAAACCATACTAAAGAGAGATGGTTTCCAAGCCTATGGAACTCCTTATGTTATGCTATTTTATAAAACACTGTATCCATCTCCCTTAGAAATGTCATATAAGTGCTATTTTGTTACCTGATTAAAATACAGCATGTAATTGAAATAAATAATGCAATATGTTTTTAAAATATTCCATAATTTGTATTTCCAACTCATTCAAACTGTACATTCTTCCTAACAATTAGTGTGAATTAATTAGTCTGTGATACATTGGTTTTACATGGTTTTCTGCCTTCTCTAAATATAGGCAAGCCATTTTTATTCATCAGTGTTCTGAAAAAAAGAAATTAAAAAAATAAAGCAATTACATCAAATTATAATAAAGTTACAATTTATGTAACCCTTAATTAACTCTACAAAGATTATTTATTATATGTTAGAAATAAAACACGGAGAAGATAAAAGATACAGTTTCAGTTCTTGAGAATTAATATCTTTGTTAAGGACATAAAAAATTATATTAAAAACACAAAGGTGAAACAAACAAAAACAGAAAAAGGATGCCAATTGTCTGAGTTGATCACAGCAATAGAAAATTCCAAGTCTTTAGAGTCTTTTCCTTACTTATTATTATATGGTCATAGTGGAAAATATTTCACTACTTGGTTGAGTTAAATAAGGATTCCAATTAGTGTTGGGTTTAGAAATATTGATTAGATATCCCAACATTAGTTATGGTGGGGTTGGGAGTTTCAGGATATGATGGTTCATATCTAAACATTTGCAAGTCAAAGATGCAGACATGACCTACTCATGCCATTTGTGTCAAAATATGCATGGTTTTCATAGATGAGACTTCCATGTTTTAACAAATGGATTTGGCTGTAGTGTTAGGAGTATGAATGTTTTTGCATAATGCTCAATTGAAAAAGCAGCTTTCTAAATTATCATACTTTCAGGGAACAATTCAGTTATTAATAAACATTCACTCCAACGTTTGCACGAAACAGAGTAACAACCATGCTTTTTCAGATAAATAATTTCATCTAAGTATTAGGGCAACATAATGTATTTTTTGATATTTTAAGTTACTCATGCTTTCAGTTCATTTAAGCTCTAAAACTTAGAGGTATAAATCTTTTATCTCTAATCCCCCAAGTTACCCAACCCCAATAAAATAATTTTAGATTTCTGTTTCCTAAGGCTTTTTAATGATTTGCACTCATAGTTGCCTCTATCTAGATCATTCCTTGGGCACTATTTTATTTTATAGAGTACAATCATAGCCCTGTTTGTGCTGCAACAGAGATTTGACAGTGTGTGGACTATGTCTGCTATTTATTTGTAACACAGTAAGATATATTGTCAGCCCCTGGGTGAAAGTTATTAGTTTAGTGCCAGAACATATGTGTTTGCCTGTGCTAGGAGTAAGATAAGAAAAAATCAGGGCCTTGCATGCTTTTACTTAGTTTTTATTTTTTGTCCACTAATGAAGTAGATTTGTATTATCTCATGTTTTAAGAAAAGAACTGTTTATTTTTCCATAGAATTTAGAGTGCCAGTCTTGTCACTCAGTCTGAAGCAAATGTCTTTTCACTCTTAAAGGAGCATCCAATGGATTAGTCTGAGTCTACAAGTCAGGAAAGGAAAAAGATGCTATTGATTTTGAGATCATCCAAGTAGAATAAGTTACATCTTCTGGTTATTTTCTGCGAGGTAGAATGAGGAAACTACTTGACAAGACAGTGGTATTAATTCTGGTAATCAGCCATGTAGATTAAAGGTACTTGGTCAACATAATTATATAGACTAGAAGGAGTTCTGCCTTAGCAAGACTTGTAAGGCTACCCAACATTGTCTGAATTATCACTTCATACTATTTTAATCTGTTTCTCCCCCATTCTTTTTTTCTTCTGTTTTTGTTTGTTTGTTTGTTTTGTTTTGTTTTGTTTGTTTTTGCAAGCTAATTTTGGCTTCCACCATTATTGTGATAATAAAATATTATCTATGTTGGACTCTGAAAAAGTTCCTTTTCAAACTGGTTTCTTGATATTATGATTGATCAGTAGCACAAATTAATCCCTAAATTTTGCCAATTTTACCTTCTAAAGTGTCTTAGCATCTGTCCATTATCCCATTTATCTCCACTATACCTTGACCATAAATCTGCCACTTTGGCACTTGTCTGGACTCAGGTAGAGCCTTCAAAAGACTCAAAACCTATGCACCCTGGCCCCTTTCTAATTTTTACTCCACAATGAACCAGAGTAATATTTGATAAAAGCAAATTTGGTCATATCAACTGTGTTCCCTTCTGAGAACTCCTTAATCACTTCCAATTGCTATTAGGATAAAAGACATCCCCCATTAATCAATTACTCAAGTTCTACATGGTCTCCCACGTATTTGATGGATATTTATGGAGTGGTATTCTAGGCAAGATCTTTGTGCTCTCTTGGACCTCACATTGAATGATCTGGGATTTACTGTCCATGTCTCCAGCCTGACCATGAGTTCCCCTTGCTCAGTATAAAGAGATTTCTTTTTTTTTTTTAATTTATTCTTTTGGGGCGCCTGGGTGGCTCAGTCAGTTGAGCGTCCGACTTCAGCTCAGGTCATGATCTCACAGTTTGTGAGTTTGAGCCCGCGTCGGGTCTGTGCTGACAGTTCAGAGCCTGGAGCCTGCTTTGGATTCTGTGTCTCCTTGCCTCTCTGCCCCTCTGATGCTCATGCTCTGTCTCCCTCTGTCTCTCAATAATAAATGAACATTAAATTTTTTTAAAAGAAAATTTATTTTTATTTATTTTTGATGAGAGATAGAGAGCAAGTAGGGAAAAGGCATAGAGAGAGAGGGAGACAGAATCCCTTCTCTGAGTGCAGAGCCTGATGTAGGGCTTGAACTCATGAATGATGAAATCATGGCCTAAGCTGAAATCGAGTTGGTCACTTAACTGACTGAGCCACCCAGGAGCCCCAGTATGCAGAGATTTCTTTCAGTTCCTTTCTTTTGCCTTGTTCTTCCTTTGTTACATGCACATTCTTAATCTTTCTACTCTTTCATTGGACCTCAGTTCCAGTGTTCATCCTACAAAAAAGCACTCCTTGACTTTCTTAACAAGGTACCCTTGCAACTATATGATGTCTTAGCCAGTTGTACTTTTCTATAACATTTTTACATTTGCTTATGATTATTTAATACTCTACCATTTTGAAGGTAAGTTTCTTGAGGTCATAAAATGCCATCTTTGCCAAGCACTTTATTTGTGGTGCTTATTACAGGACTTGGTGTACAAGAACCATCAATAAACTATGTTGAATGAGTGATTCCTACCCCTTAGGTAATAACCCATAAACATTCAGACTTTTGTTTCCAATGACTTGCTACATCTCACTTTTAACATATATTTATGACATACACTTATGACATATTATGATATATATTATTTGCTAGTGATTTAATATTCTCTCAAGTAAAAAGAAAAACTGCTAAGAAAAATTAAATCTATCTATCTATTGTCTATCTATCTATCTATCATCTATCTATCATCTATCATCTATCCTCACTGGTTATAAATAACTATACAAGAGAAGCAATCAACATGGCAGAGAAGTAGGTGGACTCAAAGTTTCCTTGTCCCTCAAACACAGCAGTATTGAGGCCAGAAGACTTGGAATTCCAGGAAACTGGGCTACAGAGACAGAAACATCTCCAGGGGCCCACGGTGACAACATGACAGGTCATAGGTGCAAGATTGTGAACTGGGAGAGATAAAATGGGCAGCTTGGGAACAGAGGGGAAGGATCCCCTTCTGTGGAGAGACAAGAGGAAGAGCAAGAGAGGCTGTGGAAGTGTAGGGTTGTATTTAGATAAGAGAAAAACCATGGATAAGGGTATGGGAAAAATAAGAAAGAACCAATTTCTAACTGTGGGGCTATCTCCACACTGTTCGAGTGCCTATGGAGGAGGAGAGCCAGCCCCAGCCTCCATAGCTAGCTTCCAGGAGTGGTTGGAGACAGCAATCTTCTCCTTGAATGCTGTGGGAAGAAGACAAATAGCCATTCCAAGGGCAAAAGACCCTGCAGGTCCTCCGCCACCCAGAGGCCCTCTGTGACAGTACCTTGGAGTGACAGTACCCAGGAACCGGGGCACACGGATTAGGATCCTTTAAGATATTGGGGTTTGAATTCCAGCCAAGTGCCAGGGAGGTGTGGGAGACAGTGGAGTGGGACATAGTGGCCTGCTTACACCCACTTGGCACTGTGAGGAGCCAGAGACCCTTAGTTGGCAGGCTGAACAGAGCGACACTTCCCTGGAACAAGTTGTGCATGGAGCAGGATCCTTTAAGACATTGGGGTTTGAATTCCAGCCAAACACCTGGGAGGCACAGGAGACTGTAGAACAAAACAAAACTGGCCTTCTCCTGCCATATGACACTGTGAGGACAGCCTGAACAGAGGGTTTGGGAACCATGGTCTGGGGAGGAGACACTGGGTTATTGCCATTTTTCTCCCCATCACCAACAAGGTGGGGTTTCAAGGGAATGGACAGCTGGCACACAGTGGAGGTGGGACCCTCCTATGACAAATCATGCCCTCCGTCCCTAGTAAACGCTTATCTAACAGAGCAAAATTGACACTAACCAAACCAGACAGTCCGTCCTCCAGACCAGCACAGGGACCGGTTCTAAGGTGCCATCAGATATTGGTCCAGTGGTTTTTCATTCTTTGATTTGATTCCTGGTCAATTCTTATTTTATGTATCATATATATATATATGTGTATACATATATACACATATATATATATATATGTATATATACACACACAATATGTATATATAGTATATATATAATATATATACATACATTATATACATATATATATATATATATATATATATATATATATATTCCTTCCTTTTATTCTTCTTAATTTTTTCCCTTCTCTAGTCTAGTTATTCTGGTTGTAGGCTTGTTTAAGCAAACATTTTTAATATAATCTTTTTACCCTTCTTCTGTATCTGCTTTTTATTTTCCTCTCTCTCTGTCTGGACTAAGTTGTATAGTTTCTCTGATTCTCTGCCTGGTCAAATTTTTTTTCTTTTTCTTTTCCTCAAGCCTGTCATTTCTCTCTCTGTATGGGATAAGACATTTTTCACCACCCCCTTTTAAAAAATTTTTCTAGGGATACTTCAACGAACAAATAAAAGCCCATGTGGTGGAAGATCCCAACCACCACTACAAGTAGGGAGATAAAGCAACCAGAGTCCCAGAGTCTCAGCAGAGAACATGAGTCATGCTTCAAAACACCTCCTGAAGAGCCAGGCCCTGGACATCATTATGACCCCTTTTAAAAATAGTAGTGCTCACAGAAGCAGGACTTATAACAAGCTATTAAAACACATAAGGGACTGGGGTGCCTGGGTGGCTCACTCAGTTGAGCAGCCAACTTCAACTCAGATCATGATCTGATGGTTCACAAGTTCCAGACCTGTGTTGGGCTCTGTGCAGACAGGTCAGAGCCTGGACCCTGCTTCAAATTCTGTATTTCTGTGTCTCTCTTCCCCTCTTCTGCTCTCTCTCTCTCTCTCTCTCTCTCTGTGTGTGTGTCTCACACACACACACACACACACACACACACACACACACGAGGGACAGAAAACTAGCCAATATGATTAAATGGAAGAATTCTCCTCAAAAGAAATTCCAGGAGGAAGTGGCAGCTAGAGAATTGCCCAAAACATATATAAACAACATAACTGAACAAGAATTTAGAATAATAGTCATAAGATTAATAGCTCAGCTTGCAAAAAAAAAACAGAGGACAGCAGAGAATGTATTGCTGCAGAGGTCGAGAAACTAAGATATACTCATGATGAAATAAGAAATGTTGTAAATGAGATGCAAATAACCTAGATGCAATGACAGCAAGGATGGAGGAGACAGGGGAGAAACAGTGAAATAGAAGATAAAATTATGGAAAATGGTGAAGCCAAAAAAAAAAAAAAAAAAAAAGAGCGGTAAAAAAATACTAGACCACGAAGGGAGAATTAGAAAACTAAATGATTCAATGAAACATAATAATATCTGTGTCATAGGAATTCCAGAAGAAGAGAGAAAGGGGCAGAAGGTTTACTTGAACAAATTATAGCTGAGAACTTACCTAATCTGGGGAAGGAAACGGACATCCAAACCCAGGAAGCACAGAGAACTCCCTTAAGATTTAACAAGAAGAGTTCTTTTCCATTGCAAATCATAGTAAAACTGACAAAATACAAAGACAAAGAGAGAATTCTGAAAGCAGCCAGGGATAAACAGGCCTTAACCTACAAGGGTAGACACATAAGGGTAGTAGCAGACCTATCCACTGAAACTAGGCAGGCCAGAAGGGAGTGACAGGAAATATTCAATGTGCTGAATAGGAAAAATATGAAGCCAAGAATCCTTTATCAGCAAGCTTGTCATTCAGAATAGAAAGAGAGATAAAGGTTTTCCCAGACAAACAAAAACTGAAGGAATTCATTTAATGGTGACTAAACCACCCCTACCAGAGATCCTAAAGGGGACTCTGTGAATGGAATGTTACAAAGGCCACAAAGGACCAGAGACATCACTACAAGCATGAAACCTACAGATAAGACAATGACTGTGAATCCATATCTTTCAATAATAATACAGTGCAAATAGACTAAATGCTCTAATCAAAAGATATAGGGTCCCAGAATGGACAAAAAGAAAAAACACCAAGACCCATCTATTTGCTGTCTATAAGAGGTCCATTTTAGACCCGAGGAAACTTTCACATTGAAAGTGAGGGGCTGGAGAACGATCTATCATGCTACTGGAAGTCAAAAGAAAGCTGGAATAGCTGTACTTACATCAGAGAAACTATATTTTAAACAAAAGGCTGTAACAAGAGATGAAGAAGGGCATTATATCATACTTATGGGTCTATCCATCAAGAAGAGCTAACAATTAGAAATGTTTATGCACCCAATTTGATGACACCCAAATATATAAATCAATTAATCACAAACATAAGCAATCTTATTGAAAAGAATAAGGTAATTGCAGGTGACTTTACTTACTTACTTACTTACTTACTTACTTACTGCAATGCACAGATCATCTAGGCAGAGAATCAAAAAAGAAACAATGGCTGTGAATGATACACTGCACCAAATGGGCTTGACAGATATATTCAGAACTTTGCAACCAAAAGCAGCAGAATACACATTCTTTTTGAGTGCACACAAAACCTTCTCCAAGATAGATCACATAGTGGGTCACAAAATAGTCCTTACTAAATATAAAAGAATTGACATCATACTATGCATATTTTCTGATCACAATTCTATGAAACGTGAAATCAACCACAAAAATAATTTGGGAAACCTCCAAATACATGGAGGTTAAAGAACAACCTACTAAAGAATGAATGGGTCAACCAGGCAATTAGAGAAGAAATTTAAAAATATATGTAAACAAATAAAATTTAAAACCCAACATTCCAAACCCTCTGGGATGTAGCAAAGGCAGTCTTAAGAGGAAAATACATTGCAATCCAGGCCTATCTCAAGAAACAAGAAAAATACCAAATACAAAATCTAACAGCACACCTTAAGGAATTAGAAGCAGAATAGCCAAGAAATCCCAAAGCGAGTGGAAGATAAATAATAAAGATTAGAGCAGAAATAAACAGTATAGAATCCAGAAAGAAAAACAGTACAACTCATCAATTAATCTAAAAGGTGGTTTTTTGAAAAAGTAAACAAAATTGATAAACCCCTAGCCAGACTTCTCAAAAAGACAAGCCAGGACCCAACTAGATAAAATCATGAATGAAAGGGGACAGATCACAATCAACATCACAGAAATACAAACAATTATCAGAAAATACTATGAAAAATTATATGCCAACAAACTGGACAACCTGGAAGAAATGGACAAATTCCTACATACCCACACACTAACAAAACTTAAATGGGAAGAAATAGAAAATTTGAAAAGACCAAGAACCAGTGAAGAAATTGAATCAGTTATCAAAAATCTCCCAACAAAAAGAGTCCTGGGCCAGATGGCTTCCCCGGAGAATTCTACCAGACATTTAAAGCAGAGTTAATACCTATCCTTCTCAAGCTGTTCAAAAAAAGAAATGGAAGGAGAGCTTCTGGACTCATTCTATGAAGCCAGCATTACCTTAATTCCCAAACTAGACAGAGACTCCGCTAAAAAGGAGAATTACAGGGCGAATATCCCTGATAAAATTAGATGCAAAAATTCTCAACAAGATACCAGCAAATCGAATTCAATAGTATATCAAAAGAATTATCCACCCTGATCAAGTGGGATTAATTCCTGGGTTGCAGGGCTGGTTCAATATTCACAAATCAATCAATGTGATACATTATGTTGATAGAAGAGAGGGTAGGAACCATATGATCCTATCAATAGATACCAAAAAAGGATTTGACAAAATACAGCATCCTTTCTTAATAAAAACCCTCAAGAAAGTAGGGATAGAAGGAACATACCTTAACATCATAAAAGCCTTATATGAAATGCTAATATCATCCTCAATGGGGAAAAACAGAGCTTTCCCCTTGAGATCAGGAACACGGCAGGGATGTCCACTCTCACCACTGTTGCTTAACATAGTGTGGGATGTCCTAGCGTCAGCAGAGACCAAAATGAAATAGAAAGCATCCAAATTGGCAAAGAAGAAGTCAAACTTTCACTTTTTGCAGATGATATGAAACATTACATGAAAACCTGAAAAATTCCAACAAAAAGCTGCTAGAACTAATGCATGAATTTAGGAAAGTTGCAGGGTACAAAATCAATGTACAGAAATCAGTTGCATTTTTATACACCAATAATGTAGCAACAGAAAGAGAAATCGAGAAATCAATCCCATTATAATTGCACCAAGAACCATAAAATACCTATGAATAGACCTAACCAAAGATATAAAAGATCTGTATGAAGAAAACTATAGAAAACTTATGAAGGAAATTAAAGAAGATACAAAGAAATGGAAAAACATTCCATGCTCATGGATTAGAAGAACGAATATTGTTAAAATGTCAATACTATCCAAAGCAATCTACACATTCAGTGCAATCCCAATAAAAATTGCACCAACATCCTTCTCAAAACTAGAACAAACAATCCTAAAATCCTATGGAACCATAAAAGACCCCAAATAGTCAAAGTTGTGTTGAAAAAGAAAACCCAGGTGGGAGGCATCACAATCCAGACTTTAGCCTCTACTACAAGACTATAATCATTAATAGAGTATGGTACTGGCACAAGAACAGAACATAGACCAAAGGAATAGAATAGAGAACCCAGAATTGCACCCACAAATGTATGGCCAACTAATCTTTGACAAAGCAGGAAAGAGTATCCAATGGAAAAAAGACAAGTCTCTTTAGCAAATGGTGCTGGGAGAACTGGACAGCAACATGCAGAAGAATGAAACTGGACCACTTTCTTACACCATACACAAAATAAGCTCAAAATGGATGAAAGACCTAAATGTGAGACAAGAAGTCATCAAAAGTGTAGAGAAAACAGGCAACAACCTCTTTGACCTCAATCGCAGCAATTTCTTGCTTGACACGTCTCCAAAGGCAAGAGAAATAAAAGCAAAAATGAATAATTGGGGTCTCATCAAGATAAAAAGCTTCTGTACTGCAAAGGAAACAATAAACAAACTAAACTGACAGAATGGGAGAAGATACGTGTAAATGACATATCGGATAAAAGGTTAATATCCACAATCTTTAATGAACTTACCAAACTCAACACCTGAAAAACAAATAATCCAGTGAAGAAATAGACAGAAGATGTGAATAGACACTTTTCCAAAGAAGACATCTAAATGGCCAACAGACACATGAAAAGATGCTCAATATCACTCATCATCAGGGAAATACAAATCAAAACCACAATGAGATACGACCTCATACCAGTCAGAGTGGCTAAAATTAACAACTCAGGAAATAACAGATGTTGGTGAGGATGTGGAAAAATGGGAACCCTCATGCTCTGTTGGTAGGAGTGCAAACTGGTAGACCCACTCTGGAAAACAGTGGGGAGGTTTCTCCAAAAATTAAAAATAGAACTACCCTATGACCCAGGAATAGCACTACTAGGAATTTACCCAAAGGATACAAGAGTGCTGATTCATAGAGGCACATGTACCCCAATGTTTATAGCAGTGCTTTCAACAATAGCCAAATTATGGAAAGATCCCAAATGTTTATCAACTGATGAATGGATAAAGAAGATATGGTTTATATATACAATGGAATACGACTTGACAATGAGAAAGAATGAAATCCTGCCATTTTCAATAACGTGGGTGGAATTGGAGGGTATTATGCTAAGTGAAATAAGTCAGTCAGAGAAAGACAGATATCATATGTTTTCACTCATATGTGGAAACTGAGATACGTAACAGAAGACCATGGGGGAAGGGAAGGGGAAAAATAGTTTGAAACAGAGAAGGAGGCAAACCATAAGAGACTCTTAAATACAGAGAACAAACTGAGGGTTGAAGGGAGGGTAGTGGAGGGGGGAAATGGGTGATGAGCAGGTAGGAAAGCACTTGTTGTGGTGAGCACTGGGTGTTGTGTGTAAGTGATGAATCATGGGAATCTACCCCCAAAACCAAGAGCACACTGTATATACATTGTATGTTAGCTAACTTGATAATTAATTATAAGTTAATAATAACTAAATAAATAGCATATAAAATAAATAAATAAACAAACAAACATAATTAAAGCTTTTATTTTCATATTGAATTCACTTTTCCCTCCCATTTTCTTTCTTCTAAATTAATAATTGTTTTTTCAACTATTCTCAAAATTTATTATTATACATAATCATTAGAGACCCTATCCTTTTATTTACTTTTGTACATAGCACTTTCATCATATGATATAAACCCTAGAATTCTGAATCCCCCGTTGTTAGAACAATGCTGAGTGCATAGTAGATATTCAATAAATATTAAATAAATCAATTAATAAATAAATCTATATCAATAAATGTTAAAAAAAATAAAGTCCTCTTTATCTTAATTTTTATATAATTAACTTAAAAATTGTATCTCATGTGGGATGTGGCTGTTGTTCTATTTTTATAACAAAGAGTATAACATATTATATGTATATAATAATATATTATGAAATATAATGAAAGTATACCCTATAAACTCATCACCCAATTTAAGAAATGGATCACTGGAGGGAACACCTCGATGGCTTAGTGTTTAAGCATCTGACTTCATCTCAAGTCATGACCTCATGGTCCATGAGTTGGAGCCCCGCATCAGGCTCTGTGCTGACAGCTCAGAACCTGGAGCCTGCTTCAGATTCTGGGTCTCCTTGTCTCTCTGCCCCTCCCCCACTCATCTGTCTGTCCCTGCCCCTCAAAAATGAGTAAATGTTAAAAAAAATAAAAGAAGAAATGGATCACTTGGGCGCCTGGGTGGCTCAATCAGTTAAGCATCTGACTTTGGCTTAAGTCATGATCTCAAGGTTCGTGGGTCTGAACCCCATGTCAAGCTCTGTGCTGACAGCCTGCTTTGGATTCTGTGTCTCCCTCTCTCTCTGCTCCACCCCCCACTCTGTTTGCACTCTCTCTTTCTGTCTCCAAAGTAAATAAACATTAAAAAAAAAGATATGGATCACTGACATTGAAAGTCCATATGTATGTCTCATTTCATTCCCCTGCCCCTGGTCTTGATGTAAGTCCTTCTGAAGTGATATTAAAAAAAAAAAAATTGCTTGGAATGTCTGTATAGTTTTATTCCTTATGTTGTTAGGCAATATGGATTGTTTCCTTCTATGCTTTTAAATTTGTAAGGATGGTATCATACTGCAAATGTTCATTGGCTACTGCTCTCTAAGAGTCATTCATGTTGAGATGCTGTATCAGTCAGTAATCTGGCAGAAACAAAATTTATTTACTTGCTGTCTGGACAAAGTTGAGAAGACAAAATGAGTGTATTAAGGCAGCATAGTTTATTGCATAAGAGTGGAGATACATTCAGACTGCTTGTGTTCAAACCTTGGTTTCATTCCTTACTAACTGAACAGCAGGCACATCATATATATTTTCTAGTGCTCTTCATTCTCATTTGTAAAATGGAGATATAATCATATTCATCTCATACACTGTGAGAATTACATGAGCAAATCCATATAAATTACATGGACCAGTGCTTGGTATAGAATGCACATTACCTAAATGTTAGCTGATTCTATTCTAATCATCTTTATCATCATCATCATCATCATCATCACCATCATCTCCATCTTCATCTTCATCAAATAATACTATCTTACTCTCTGCTGTGTGTATAACTTTTCTTAGACTTATACCTAAGTATTTCACATTTTTGTGCTATTGAAGATGGTACTCTTTTAAAAATATTTTTATTTTATTTATTTATATATTTATTTATTATATATATTATATATATATTTATAATATTTATTTATATATTATTTATATAATAATTGTTTATTGTTTGTATATAATAATATAGATAATTTTTGTATATTAACCCTGTATCCTGTGATTTTGGTAAATTCAGTTATGAGTTCTAGTGGTTTTCTAGTAGATTCTTTGGGCCTTTCCACCTAGGCAATCATATCCTCTGAATATGGAGAAAGATTTCTTTCTTCTTTTCTAATCTATGGTTTTGTTGCATTTTTACACCTGTTATGACTTTCAGTATGATGTTAAACAAGAATGTGAGAATTGATACCTTTGTTTTGTTCTTGATTTATGAAATCAATTGTAGGTTTTTTGTAGAAGTCCTTGATATTGTTAAGGACACTCACTCCAGCTTTTACTTAAATGGAAATGTTCATCATAAGTGGATATTGAATTTTGTCAAACTTTTTTAGTTTTTTCTTCTTTAGTTTGTTAATATTAAACTAAAATTTTTTGAAAGAGAGAGAGGGAGAGAGAGAGTGAGAGTGAGTGTGCATGATTGGGGAAGGGCAGAGGGAGAGGGAGAGAGAGAATTTTAAGCAACTCAGAGCCTGACATGAGACTTGATCTTACCACTGCAAGATCATCACCTGAGACAAAATTGAGTCAGATGCTTAACCCACTGAACCACCCAGATGCCCTGTAAACTCCATTGATTTTTATGTGTTAAACTAGCCTTGGATTTCCAAGATAAATTCAATTTAGTCCTGATGCATACTCTTTGTTATATGTTGTGGATTTTGATTTGCTAATGATGGTTCAAGACTTTTGTGTCTGTGTTCATGTGGAATATTTATCTGAAGTTTTCTCGTAGTGTCTTTGGTGGATTTTGGTATTAGGATAATGCTGACATTATAAAATAAGTTGGGAATTTTCATTTTCTTGTCTAATTTCTAGAAATGATTGTGTAGAATTTATATTATTTTTTCCCTAAATGTTTTGTAAAATTCACCAGTGATACTACTTAACGCTGGATTTGTTTTTGTTTTCTTGTTTCTTAGTGAGAAAAGTTTTAACTAATATTTCAATTTATTTAATAAGTCTATTCACATTATCTGTTTCTTCTTAATTAATTTTGGTGTTTCATATCTTTGAAGGAACTCATCTATTTCATCTAAGTTATCTAAATGTGTAAGTTCCAGGCATGGAGTTGTTCTTAGCATTCTCTTATTACTCTTTTGTCTCTAGTATCTATAATGATATTAATTATTTCATTTTTGGTATTGATAATTTGTATCTCCTTTCTTTATTTCTTGAATATCTGGTTAGAATATTATTATTTATATTGATATTTTTAAACATCCTGATTTTGGTTGCATTTTAAAAATATTTTTCTATTTTATTAATTTATGCTCTATTATATATTATTTTCTTACTTTTGCTTGCTTTGGATTTGTTTTACTTTTATTTTTCTACTTTCTTAAAATGAAAGCCTGTTTTATTCATTTGAGACTTTTCTTTTTTCTATTGTAATAATTTAATGCTACAGATCTTTCTCTATGCACTTCTTTAGCTACATTACATGTCTTTCTTTGTTGATGTTGAGATATTGAATTCTTTATTTTGAAAATTAGGCCAGGGATAACCCATTTTGGAATCGAGGGTTATAAATTTTCAATAAAAAATCAAAAGATTTTTTAAAAAAAGATATGTCACACTGGTCTTTTATTGAATATATATTACATTGTAGTTAGCATTCACTCTCTAGCCTAGAAGCATATTACTCATAACAGAGAAATTCACTTGCCAATTTTGGTTGTGTATTGAAATAAATTTTCATATCTTCAGTGTAAGACATTTTACCACCTATACTTCCATGATGGCACTATGGGATGGCACAGCAGAATCTTGCCCCAGTCAGAATCTTGATGGTTTCTTTCTGAGACCTTTCGTAGAAATATAGGGATGATCTGTTAGTGCAATGTCAGCACTACTTGCAGCATTTTCTTGAGGGTGAATCCAATGTATTGTAATTAGGCCAGGAAACTGTGCGAAACCATTCCATGTATTTCCCTTGGCTTTTAGTGGTTGCTAACAATCCTTGACATTTCTTGGTTTGCAGGTGCATCTCTCCAATCTTTACCTCCATTTTCACATCACCTTCTCCCTCTGTGCCTCCATGTCAAATTTTGACACGTTGTACTTTCATTTTTATTTGGCTCAAAATATTTTCTAATTTTCACATATTTAGGATATTTATCTGATACATTTTTGTAATCAGTTTCTAGTTTATTTCTGTTATGGTATTTGAATAATTTTTATGTTTATAATGTTAATATTTAATATTATATTTTTATTTTGAATTTTATGTACTTGTCCCTTTTTATCCATATTCGCTTTCCCGTCTTTATTTGCTTAGGATTTGTTATTTTTTTCTTAAGTTTGTGTTTCCACTATTGTTTGGACAATATAATTTCTTTCAATTGTTTTGATCATTGCCATTGAAATTGTAATATGCATACTTTATAATGTCTAAAATTAATAATTTTTTTACTCTTTCCTTGAACAATACAAGAACCTTCAGATACTTTAATTCCAGTTACCATCCTCTTCTAGTTCTACATAGTGATGTTATCCAGACTTAAACTCTGGAGATTTTTTTTAAATGACATCAATTAAACATTAGTATAACTAAATTACATAGCCACTATTTGTTTACTCTTAATCACATTTTAAGTAATTTAATTTATTCACAATTCCTTCTAGAATCCAAGGGTTTCCTTCTGGGGTTGTTTTTCTTCTTTGTGTTTATCCCTTACATATTCTTTTATTGACTTTCTGTAGGTGAGTGTTGGAATTTTCGAAGGATCCCTAGTAAGTTGTGCACTTTTTCCCTTTCCATGTTCTGACAGTTGAGAAAGACATTTGGATAGATATAAAGGGACACAATATCTTCTTCACTAGCTAGAGAAGCTATAGAACAGTGGGCAGAGTTGATGTCCTTAGAGGAGCTAAACAGAAGATATGCTTTCTGTGGGTAACTCACTCTCAAGTAATAAAAGAGAATCACTCCGTAAACATATTTCTCTTAAATTTTCCTGAATTTTCTTGATTGAAGGAAAGATGAAGGTCTAGATTTGCAGTAATTTGTATCTCTTTAGAGGAAGCTATTATGAATGACATGTTATGAGAGAGCAAATAGTGTTTCCCATTAGTAATAATAAACTCTCTCAGTTTTTGTTTAGTTTCTTTTTAGTTTTAGAATAATTGTATTTTGGGAACACAACTCCAGACTGATAGTTGTTTTCTCTGAATATGAGGAAGATATTTTACCGTTATCTTTGTCTTTTATTACTGCTGTTGAGAAGTAAGTAATCAATTTTTTCAGTTCATTGTAAGTAAACTGTATTTTTCCTCTAGATACTTAAAATTTTTTCTTTTTATCTTTCATAGTTTTCACTTAGAGTAAAATACCTAATGTATACTTCCTTCTATGTATCCTTTTATTAATACTTTGGATATTTTATGTCCTTCTATGTATCCTGTTATTAATACTTTGGATATTTTAATGGAGAATATATGTCTTTCTTAAATTCTGGATAAGTTTCAGCAATTACTCAATATATATGTCTGATTCATCATCACAAAGCTCCATTTTCCTTTACAGTTCCTTTTGTTTTCTATCGTTTCTTGCTTTTGTGTTACATTTGATGCAAGTTTCCAGTTTTTAACTTATTTATCAAGTCTCTCTTTAATTGTGTCTAATCAGCTAGTTAAATTTTATTTTAGTTTTAAATTTCACTGTGCATGTATATACACTCACACACACACATATGTATATATATATATAATTTCTAGACCTTCTATTTGTTTTGATGTTTCTAGTAATTTATATATGTTCTGTCTTTTTCTTATGTATCTTCAGTTTGAGCAGGACTCAGTAGGGATATCTCATCTCCATTCCACCTGACATTGGCTGGGCCAATTCAACTATGGTGGCAGTATCTTTTTTTTTTTTTCCTGGCTGTTGATTTTTCTCTGCATAGGTGTCTCCGTAGGGCAGCCTGGCTTCCTCCGAGTGTTATGTCTGGTTTCCAAGAAATAATGTGCCAAGGAGCTCCCAAGGTGTCTCAGTTGGTTAAATGTCTGACTCCTGATTTTGGCTCAGGTCATAATCTCATGGTTTGTGTGATTGAGACCCGCAAACAGGCTCTGCACTGACAGCAAGGTGCCTGCTTGGGGTTGTCTCTCTCCCTCCCTCTCTGCTCCTCACCACTCCTGTGCTCTCTCTCACTTTCAAAATAAATAAATAAGCTTAAAAAAAGACAATGCCAAGACATAGAAAGTGAGAGTTCCTAGTTTTGCAACACCTAGGCCCAGACACTGTCACAGCATCACCACCACTGATCAAACAATCAGAGCTCAAATTCTAGGAGAGGACTTTAACCCACCTCTCAAAAAGAAAAGTCAAAGAACTTTGAGGACATGTTTCAAGTTTCCACAGATGTACTGAAAAGGTATTATTCTTTCTGGACTTTGAAAATCAAAGAAATATAGAATAATGGAAGCTTTTTTAGAAACTTCAAGTGGACAATTAGAATTGCTAAAAATAGCACTGTTTTTTGACATAATGGCCCCCTGGTGGCTCACTTTGGGTTACATAAATAATGATTGATGTTTTTAACTCTATTTAGCATTATCTCTGCCAGAATACCACTCTCCCCTTTTGTGTCCTATGTGATAGTTTACTGCTTTTGAACATAACAAGTGATTATTTACATGTATAAAAATATTTTACTTTTGCTTCTTCAAGAACATTTCAGCATTCCTAGGAACTCAGTGAATGTTTGCTGATTGGTTGAAGAAACATCAGCACAGACAGTATAACACAACCTTTCAAAAAAGAGATCTATTGTTGAATGAGAGGAAAGTAGCAATAAATAAATACAATTTGACAATAAAGTTCATTTTTGTTATGAAATACTTATAAAATTTTCTGTGGACTTGCCACTAGAACTATTTGATAGTTAAGAGTACTCTTAAAAATTTTTAAGAGGTACAGTTTCTCTCTGGCAGCCATTTTAAGGTCTTAGGAATGAATGGTTTTATGTCCAGATGAAATTTCCTAATTTCATTCTAGTCTGCTTTCTTTTACAATACAATCTCTTGAGTTGGAATTCAAGGGCTAAATTTCATCTTGGGCTTCATGTTTTCACTAAATTTAAAGATGGCTTTACAGTTGTCCTGCTGACAAGTCTTCAGAGACACAATTATAAAAAGGCAGTCAGTTGGTTGCATGATCAGGGAAAGGAAAACAGGGCTTTAGTGCAATTTAAAGCTGAGTATCCTGAAAAAAGCTCTCTGGAAATGACTCATAAATAGTTTCCAACAGGGCTCCAGTCAAATGATGACAAAAATCTTTTAAGTCCCAAATATGTGCAAATGAATCCCAATTTGGCTTTGAATTATGCTTTCCCTTTTGATTCATTTTGAAAGTCAGCATAGTGTCATCATTGTTTCTTTCAGAAGTAGCAAATACATCTAAACTTGGACATATGGAATTATTGTGCTTCTGGTGGATGAATTAATCCCCCCAAAGCTTGAAAACTAAAAGCCAAACTTTTGGCATATTTTCAGCTAGACTCTGAGGCATCAGACTAAGTGGATCTTAATTTAAATGCTTGGATATAAATCTAATAGAGAAGGCTACTTATGCATATTATAAATTATTGGTGAGCAGTGCATGAAATGCAGTCTGAATTGTCCATTGAAAATCCACATTCAGGTAGTCAGAGTGAAATACTATGACTTGTTATGTATTCACTGCCTAAGCATTCTTTTTCCATGGGAGAAGAAACACACATTTCCATATGCTGATCTAACCAAGTAGAAAATTATTTTGCAGACATGTTGACAGATGAAATCGGTTTTCCATGCACAAATAACACCACTGTTCAAGTACTGTTTTGTTTGAATTTTATTTAGCCTCTTTCACCCTGGTTCTCTTACATAATTCTTTGCTAATCTAATAACTTGGACAAATCATGTTTAAGATAAAATTAGTTTCTTCCATTTCTCAACCTTACTAAAGTTAGAACACTTAGAGACTGCCTTTGACTTTTCTTTCTCTCTCTATTTTCACCTATGCATCTCAAATCCTTTTGACTTTGCCTCCTAAGTGTTTTAAATTTAATCATTCAATATCAATTTCTTCTGTCACTGACCTAGTTCAGTCTGTTCTCGTCTTTTGCTTAGATCAATGCAACAGTCTTCTAGCATGTCTCCTGGCTTCCAGATTCCCCTTAGTTTTCTAAAATATATCCTTGCCACCTTGGTGAGAAGTTACCTTTTAAAAATATAAATCTACTCATGTCACACACTCATTTATAAAGGCATTGGAATTTCCTATTAGATACTATAGAATAAAATCCAAGCTTCCTAGGCTAGCTCCAATCTTTCCAGTACTACTTGCTGCCACTTTCAACTATACACCATCCCATGGAGACTATTTGCAGTTTGCCACACATGAGTGATTTGGCTAATGTTTTTTCTTCTGTATTTTACCTCAGTTCTGCCCTGTTTGCCAGTATCCTATTATCTCTCAAGTTTAAGTTTCAATAGTATCTTATTTTGAAGTCTTCTTGGTAGTAAAACACGCTATTCCAATTTTAGCTTTTCTTCCTTTCCCTGCTCTTAGTGTTTTTGTGTATGATGAATAATATTGTCTAGTACTATTAAGCACTTCCTAGTTAACTACCAATGTCTTAGTCAGTTCAGGCTGCTATAACAAAATACCACAGACTTGGTGTTGTACAACATAAATTTATTTCTCACAGGTCTGGAGACTGAGGAGTCTAAGATGAAGGTGGCATGAAGGTAAGTTTTATTTAGTATCAGAGCTCTTCTTTTGGTTTGTAAGTGTCCATTCTTTTACCATATGCTCACATGACCTCTTCTTTGTGAACTCAAAGGGAGAGCTAGCTCTTTCATGTCTCTTCTCATAAAGCACTAATCTTAAACCATAACAGTGAGGATTAGAAAATCAACGTATGCATCTTATGGAGGGGCACAAATGTTCAGTCCATTGTATACAGCAACTTTATTCTGTAGGTGAGGAAACTGAGGTTCAAGGAGTTTGTGCATTGTCACACAACTAGTAAGTGGCAAGTCTGAATCTAGACCTTTGTAACTTCTTTGGAGTATCTTGTCTTCTTTTTCTACTCATCTTTGTATCCTGATGTCTAACACATATGAGATAATTGTCTTAGTCCAGATTCCTGGGCAAAAGAAAGATAAAGAATTGTATGCAGGAGGTTATTGGGGACTGCTTTAGTGAACAATATGTATAAGGGAAAGAAGGAGGCAAGCTTAAACAAAGTGGGAAATTGAACTGCTATGCATTTGCAGTCCTATAAGGAGGAAGCTCTGGAGCTAAGATGGCTCTTAAGATTCATCTCATCTTGAAGCAAGTGAGTTGGAGATTTATATTTCTGCTCTGACCAGTTACTGGATATGGCTTTCACCAGAGAAAGTGTACAAACGTGTGCAAGATATCTCTCTTCAAGGATGGGCCATCAACAACCAACACTTTTGGTATCTGAGGGAATCAATACTTCCATCCTGAAAGGGGTTTTGGGGATTCACCAGAACACCCATGCATAGTTATTCTTGCAATCTGTGTCTTCTTTTATATTCTCTGATGGTTTGATTATGTTTTCCTTTTCTACTTTATGTCTCACTGATACTTGAGAGTTATGCATTCAGTATTTTTGATGGATACTTTTACATTTTTAATATGTACACTTATTTGTGTTTGAAGTTAATAACTCCCAAGTCACACAAGGACCTCAGAATACTTTGTTCACTTCCTAAAGTTCAGCACTTTACTTCCATTGTGTTTCTTTACATTTTCATTGGTCATTATGATTGCTGTTGAATTGGGTAGCTACTCTAATATGCTTAGTATTCATCAGTTCTTGTATTTCACTCTTTTGGGGGTTTGAATTTTTATTTTCTTGATACATCTCCTTTAACAGTTCTTTTAGTGAGGATCAATTAACTATAAGTACTCTCAGTCTTCCTTTGTTTGAACTTCCTTGGTTTGCCCCACCTTTGAATCATCATTTAGCAGATTGTAGATTTTTAAACTGATATTTACTTTCAGCTCTTGAGCATATTATTCTATTTCTTCTGGTTTCTACTGCTGTCTTTGAGAAGTCTTCAGTTGAAATCAGTTCCTCAAGAGGAACTCATTATAAACCTTCAGCCCTAACATTCTAAACAGTTGGCAGGGGCAGGGAGAGGGGATTAATGCCTCAATTCTGCAGTGAGGATCTTGATGGCATATAATATCATCCATTAGAGTAAGGAATCTATTGTAAGGAGTAAAGTAGGTAAAAAGGAAGAGATGGAGAGAGACTCCAGCTAGTTGTTTTATATTAAAGTTAGAGCTTGGGTCATTCTGAAAAGGCTCTTTTGCCAGGAATCTTTAGTTCAGTGACAAAATATACTAATTTTTTAAATTCTTTCACTTTGTGAAGAGTGTAATATTATTTTCTCTCTCATCTCTAGTGCCTCAGCCAGCCATTGAAACAGCATAAGGATTAGTTATTTATATTCTTATTTAACAGAGGGTATATTTTATTTTCATATTAGCTCAAAAGGGAAGGCTTATGATAACACTTGTAACCCCATTAAACTGAAAGGTTTAGACTTTAAGGAGAAGACAAGTTCCTCATTAGTGAAGCCTGGATAACCTCAGCAAACTCAGCTTATTTAATTATTCCATTCAGTCCAGGAAATTTCCTTGGAAGAAATTCTAATACTGGATTCTCATTATTTCTGTGAAGCAGAATGGGAAGAAATAATTTCTTGAATAGACAGTGCAGTGGATGGCCACAGCAAAGTAACATGACCAAAATTTGTCATATTCTTTCTTATTCTGGTTTGACACTGCATATTCTATGATCACTAATCATGAATATTTATTGAATGTTGCAGTATGTAGAATTTATCTTATAATTTATACCTTCTTTTGTAAAGGATTTGAGGCAATTTATACAAACACGTGATTTTTAAAAATTAAAACTTTAATGAGAATCAATTAGTGTGAAATTTAATACACAAAATGCATACCTCACAGCTCGACGTAGTTAATAAAGGTAGATCTCATCACAGCTCTAGGCTTCCTGATGACTTATGATAAGAGAAAATCTAATAGGTATGAAATTATGTTTATGCTTTAGATAAGGACATAGGAAAATAGTTTCCTGGAACAGAGGTTTGGGGGAAAAAACAACTTATGGATCTCCATTTCCAAATAGCACCTCAAAACCAAAAAAGGGATGGAGAGAGATTAACTTTAAAAAATTTTTCAATGTTTATTTATTTTTGAGAGAGAGAGAGGCAGAGACAGAGCATGAGCAAGGGAGGGGCAGAGAGAGAGGGAAACATGAATCTGAAGCAGGCTCCAGGCTCTGAGCTGTCAGTACAGAGCTCAGTGACAGGCTGGAACTCGAACTGTGAGATCATGACCTCAGCTGATGTCAGACGCTTAACCGACTAAACCATCCAGGTGCCCGAGAGAGATTTATATCTTACATTATCTAAGATGCTATGCTATAAGTATGAATTTATATAAAACATTTTTGCCCATAAAATAGGAACTTAAAATCTGGTCAGGCAAGCAAGTAGAAAAGATAAGAAAAACATAAATGGTGACTTTCCTGTTAAAATGCCAAATGGATAACAACAAATAATTTTCTTCACAAACCTCATGAAGGTGACAAAATGCAAAATTATAAAAGCACTACAAAAGTTGAAAAAATATCATAGAGTAAATGTGGCTGTACTTCAAAAAATTACTGTGGCTAAGCAGGTCTTCCAGTTTTATAACTCAAGGTAGAATGAAGAGTAAAATTGGAATTTTTTTTATCCATTGTCACTTTACATATATCCCACTTTATTATTTTTTAAGTTTATTTCTTTTTGAGAGAGAGAGAGCGAGAAAGAGAGAGGGAAAGAGAGAGCCCCAAGCAGGATCCATGCTGTCATTGCTAAGCCTGATGTAGGGCTTGATCTCATATGAATTGTGAGATCATGACCTGAGCCGAAATTGAGTGTCAGACTTAACAGACTGACCCACCCAGGTGCCACTATATTCCACTTTAGAAATGCATTGCCTAAATCAAGAGAACCTGACTGCTACTCATCTATTTCCTTTTACCTTTCTCAAAATATCTATCCCTCTCTTGCCATACTCACTTGTCCTTAGGTTATGAATTAATCTGATTTTACTGTGCTCGTCTTTGGAAAGATGTCCTTGTTACTTGTTTTATTGTATCTTTTATGCAGCTGCAGAATGACGATTTCAAAGGCCTCAGGCCACACTTCACATCAAATTGAAAGTCAACATGGTAACCTAACTGTATATTCTGTGCCTGTTTTTCTAACCTCATCATCAAGATCATTCTTTTGCAGCTTGTGCTGTAGTTTTCACGAAAAATGTCACATTTCTGGGTTATTGCATATTCTATTTTCTCTATCTGGATGTTCACTCTTGTCTATATGACTATTTCCTACTTGTTCTTCAACTTGTATTAGAGTGTTCCTTCCAAGAAGACTTTGTGATACCCCCATCTACATTAGTGTTCTGCACTGCATGCATTGGCACTCTATACATATCTCTAACAGTTAATACTCTCATGGTTAATAAGTATGTCCATTACACCAAGACTTTCTAGTTTTTTTTAAACTCTACTCCACAGAGTTTGCTAAACCCATGTTAGAAAGAACAACTAAATTCAGATTAATATTTTAGCTCTAATAAATGGTTGGTGGGAAAGGGAGTCAAACTGACCAAAACAAGATTTAGGATTGATTCTAGATTTGATTATTCCAAGTATTCTATGATTACTTTTATTATGAGTAGTTGAAGGTAAATGTATTCTCTAATGGATAAACTCTATTCTTTTCATGCAATTCTTTCAGATTCTCTTCTTAGCTGTATTAACTTCTTGTAAAAACTTAGGCAAGTCAAAAAAATTCCCTGATTATTCAGCATTAAGTGAAAAAGGCCATGTTAGAGATGTCTTCTGTAGGTCTTTTTTCCCCTCCAAGCTCTAACATTTCCCCTCCAAGCAAGTAAGCTTCTGTAACATTAACATATCAGGTTATGCCCTTTTCTAAAAGAATTTCCATATACTGCCTTTTAAAATTTTCCCTCACTCTCATTATATCTTAAGCATAGGTTTAGTTTGATAAAGCCTCATCTATTTACTAGGTTTTGTCCACCTACATTCCAGGAAAGCATTATGCAGACTTCTGAGGAATCCATGCTGCTTTCACAATGCCCTCATTGTTACATGAGGTACAACTGGCAGCAGACATGTTGGCAAGGTCAATACTGACAGGGGCTGGGTCTTAGCACTTTGGAATAACTAAGGCTAAATAATATTTGGTTTTCCTTGATTGCCATAGAAATACACTGAGATTTGGTAATTTGTATCATGATTTCTGATTGACCCAAACCAGACTAAATAATTAACCCCCCCCCCCCACCCTTTTTTTGGTTTTGGTGAAAATATCTTACAAGTATAGCAAGAATTACTGCAGATGGGATGGGTCATACTTTCTCTAAAGCACTTCTAACTTCTGTTTTGGCATATGTCATGCTGGCCTTCCAAGAAGAGGAGAATTTTCTTTATTTCCTTCCTTATTTTCATCCCTTTTCTTTTCGTTACTTCTGCTACTTTTCACATGGGCTTGGAAAGGAAATTCTTATTTTGGATTAACCAGTCTATTAGGATGTGAGATAAAATGTTATTTTTTCATTAGTCATGCTGAATCAGGATCATATAACTGTGTTTTTACCTAAAGAAATATCAGTAAGAGTACTTTAAAAATTGCCTGTGTCTAAATATATATACCAGTTTAAACAAGAAGATTCTTTAAGAGAAAAAAATAACCCTTTCAAATACCCATTTATTTTATTTTGTCATCTCAAAATAAACTAGAAAATAAAATAATAAATTGTGTGTAAGGGTAGTAAAAAAAATCTAGGTTTGCAAATTAAATACATAGAATAGCACTACCAATTAAATGGTGATTCACTGGGGTGCCTTGGTGGCTCAGTTAGGCGTCTGAATTCGGCTCAGGTTCTGATCTCATGGTTTGTGAGTTCAAGCCCCACATCGGGGTCTCTGCTGTTAACACAAAGCCTGCTTCAGAATCTCTGTCCTTCTCTCTATCTCTGTCCCTCCGCCACTTACATTATACCTCTTTCTCTTAAAAAAAAACATTAAAAAAATTAAATGATGATTCATGATAGTTCATGTATTTTCTAATTTGGGATAAATATTTCCTGAAAAAAAAATGGAGTATTGAATACACATGTGCATGAGGTAAATGAGATGGTCATTTGTTGAGCATTTGATACTTGTCAATCACTGCTATAAGTTCAAATTTAATATTTGCAATACTCGATAAGTGGTATTTTTAGGCACATGGTATAATAGAGACACTGAATAAAAAGTAGAAGTCTCCTTCTCTGACTTTCTAATATTTTTCACTAAAATTTATCACAGTTAACAATTTTGTGTCTATCATTAGGGAAAAATAATATTTTTTGCATAAACCTATGTAAGTAATGTTCTTTTTATATTCTCAAATGAAGTCACACTATTTGTCCCATAAAGCACCTGATTTCTCAAATACTAAATAATGAATTAAAAACTTTTTAAATATCAGCATATACAGACCTATCTCATTTTTTAGAATACAAAGCAGCATTTTATTTTATGAAAAGAACATATTTATTCAACAAATTCCATACTTATGGACATTTAGGTTATTGCATATTTTTTCCTACTCTAAATTATGCTATATAGTATCTTGAGATGCTTTTGTAAGTATATACCTAAAACCAAATGCTAAAAGTACAGTGGATACCTCAAAGGATATCCGCATTCAAAAATGTGATGGGCATTGCTATTTGCTTTTCAGAATCTATATATCAATTTTATGCTTCCCAACACCATTACTTATATGCTAAATATATGCTTATATTCAAATTCTATACTCCCTTAAGTTTTTTTGAAGATCAGTGATCTAAGTAACTTGGTTCATGGTAAGAATCTAGCTCAGCCTGACACAAAACTTCTGTACACATCAAAAGGTACCTCAGTTTACTTTAGATAAATAGGATTTGAAACAAAGAAAAATGAAAGGGCACAACATTAGGCAATAGGATCAAGGTGCTGAATAAACTAACTAAATAGTGTTTGTAAATTTTATACCAGATTTTTAAAATTTCTTGAATACATAAAAAAAATATACAGCAGGATGAATACTAACTGGGAATTTTTTCTCCTGGGAGAATGGAGAAGAAATTGAATGGAGAAATAAGGAAAAATAATAAACAAAAATGTATTATTTTATTTGCATTTGATTTTAACCAAATACTTGGTGAGTTGCTCTTACAATGAGACATTATGCCAAACATAGAAATTACAACAAACTAAAAGAAGACTGTGATTCTCTAGAAGTTTACAGTTAAACTGTCAAAAAGTAGTTTAAGAAAATACCAAAAAGACCCTGCTAAATCAGTATGATTGTCAAATAAATATTACCATAAATGAATGCCTAGGAATTTGGGAAGGAGAGATGGCTTAGACAAGGGAAGACTTTATGGAGATAACATATTTGAATGGGTCTTGCAGAGCCTCTGGACTTTGAAGAGGCCAGGTGGGCAGGGAGAGTATTCCTGGGATAAAGCAAACTCAGTTACTTAATTGGAGTATTCATAACAGTATTGTTTAATAGGTTAGATCCTTCAGAACTGAGTTGCTTGCAGAGGAAAGTTTGCTTACTTTCTTTTATTTTTTGGTGCAAATACAAATTTGTGGAATATCTTTGTAGAAGAAAACTGGCAGAATCTAATAAAAACTTCAACCATATTGTTATCACAACAGCATTATATTATGCTATGCTACCATTTGTTTTTGTATATCCCACAGTCTAAAAACGTTCTTTAAATGGTTGGAAAAAATTAAAAGAATAATATTTTGTGATACAAAAAAATTTTGTGAAATTCAAACGTTAGTGTCTATACATAAAGTTTTGAAACTCACCACAGCAGCAGAGTTGAGTATTTGCAACAAAAACCGTATGACCCACAAAGTATACAATATTTCCTACCTGGCCCTTACAGACAAAAAAACCTGTTGACCCCACCAGGTTGGAGAATGGATTTAGAAGGTCACAGTTAAAAGTACTATCTGGGTTAGGTACCAAGACAGAGAAACAAGGACCACATTACCATCCACACTAATAGTTTCCTAAATTTGTGTAGAAGAGGTACCTGTGATAAACATCAGGTTTCACCAGTTTATCATATCAGTTGAAAGTCAAAAATATTGGAACCAATTTCCAATCAGCTCAGAATTCTTACTCTCTTATTCTCTGTTTCAGGACTGGGCCCTTATCTGATCAAAATCTTCCAACTTACCATATTTATTCTGGGACCTTCCTTAACTGTGTCCCTTCCTGGCAAAGTCTCTGTCCTACAAATTTCTTTACCTTGAATATGATGAGAAAGGTTAAAGTATGAAAACCCTAGACCAGAGGTTCTTTAGGCCTTGTCCATGAAACCATGGGAGTCTCTGTAAATGTTTCAAGGCATTGCAAGATCACACTACTTGCATGGTAATACTAAGATACTATTTGCTTTTCCACTGTGCAGCTTTGCTGTGATGGTATGAAAGCAATGATGGGCAAAACTGTAGGTGCCTGAATTAGCACAGTGACATTGAATTGTCTTAGCAGTCTCTATTCTTCATCACCATCCATTCTCATTAGGAAGAAAAACCCACTTTCTCTTATGAATTTCCTGGATGAAGTAGTAAAAAGTATTAATTTTATTAAATATCAACTCTTGAGACCATGCCTCTTTAATGTTCTATGTGATTAAATGGGCTATACACATAAAGCTGTATATCAGAATATAATGGGTGTCTCCAGGCAAGCACTGGTGTAATTATTGAAATTATGGGATTATAGGTCCCTTTGTACATGTATACATTTTTACTTGAAAGAATACCTGACAGACTAATTGTGGTTATTTATACACAAATATTGGGAAGATATTTTCTCAAAAATAAACAAAATGAGACTAACACTTCAAGGAAAACAAATGATAATGTTTGTTGCCTGTGATAAAATTTGAACTTTCAAAGTGGAAATTAGGATTTTGAAAAACTTGTATCTGCTACCGTGATCTTGGCAGCTTTCCAATACTTCAAGATTTTTCTAACAAGCTCCATGATGATATTAGTACATGTGATTTTTGATATTACATAATTAAATGTGTTAATGTTCAGAAGAGATTCACAACCTAGTGACCAGTACTACAAATCATGCATGGGTAAACTATTATTTTAAAGTGTAAGACCAATGGATTTTGATGTAACATATTTCATCTAACTTTTAAGAAACTACTATTTTTCAAGATTTGCTGTATTGCTTCAATTTCCAGCTGTGTATCTTTGTGAGACCATGGTTTGATATGTTTCAACCAAAAGTATATACCACAACACATTGAATGCAGAAGCAGAGAGAATTCAACTGTTTTCTATGAAGCCAGACATTAAAGAAAGTTGTAAAAATGTAAAACAATGTGATTTTCACTCTTTTTAAAAGGAAAATGTAGCTATATTTAGAATGTTATTTATACAAATATATTTATTATTGGGGGTTTTCTGTTATTACAAGTAATACAATGGCACTATATTCATATCTATCCAATATCACTCTGAATGTAAATGGACAAAATGTTCCATCAAAAGATATGGGGTATCAGAATGGACAAAAAAAACCCAAAACTGATCTATATGTTGCATACAAGAGACTCATTGTAGACTTAAACATACCTCCGGATTGAAAGTGAGGGGATGGAGAACCATTTATCATATTAATGAACATCAAAAGAGAGCCAGAGTAGCCATACTTATATCAGACAAACTAGATTTAAAACAAAAGACTGTAACAAGAGATGAAGAAGGGCACTATATAATAATAAGCATTTACCCATTGATAAAATCTAACAATAGTAAATATTTATACCCCCACATTGAGAGCATCCAAATGTATAAATAAATGAATAACCAACATAAGGAGGCATTGATGACAAAATAATAATAGTAGGGAGCTTTAAAATCCCACTGAAATGGAAAGATCATCTAAGCAGAAAATCAACAAGTAAACAAGGGCTTTGAATAACACACTGGACCGGATGTACTTAACAGATATATTCAGAACATTTTGTCCTGAAGCAACAGAATACACATTCTTTTCAAGTGCACATGGAACATTCTCCAGAATAGATCACATGCTGGGTCACAAATCAAGCATCAACAATTACAAAATGATTGAGATCATACCATGCATATTTTTAAAACACAATGCTATAAAACCTGAGTTATGCCACAGACACACACACACACACACAAATTGGTAATACGTGGAGGTTAAAGAACCTCCTACTAAAGAAGGGATGAGTTAAACAGGAAATTAAAAAAGAAATAGGGGCGCTTGGGTGGCTCAGTTGGTTAAGCATGTGACTCTTGGTTTCAGCTCAGGTCATCATCTCACGTTTTATGAGTTCAAGGCCTGCATTAGGCTCTGCACTAGTGCAGACCCTGTTTGGGATTCTCTCTCACCCTCTCTCTTTTCCCCTCCCTTGCTCATGCTGTCTCTGTCTCTCTCAAAATAGACAAATAAGCTTTAAAAAATAAAATTAAAACAGAAAGTTTTTAAAAATACATTGGAGAAAATGAAAATAAAAACATGGTAGTCCACAACCTTTGAGGTGCAGCAAACTGATCACAAGAGGAAAGTATATATCAATACAGGCTTACACAAGAAGGAAAAAAAGTCTTAATATACAACATAACATTACACCTAATTAAGCTAGAAAAGGAAGAGCAAATAAAGCCTACAGCTAGCAGAAGAAGGGAAATAAATATTAGAGCAGAAATAAGTGTTATGAAAAAAAAGATAAAACATATCAATGAAATTAGGAGATGGTTCTCTGAAAGACTTAATAAAATTAATAAATCCCTAGCCAGACTTATCAAAAAGAAAAGAGAAATGAACCAAATAAATAAATTCATGACAGAGAGAGATCACAATGAATGCCACAAAAATAAAAACATTTATAAGAGAAAATTATAAAAAATTATATGCCCCAAAATTGGAAATCTGGAAAAAATAGATAAATTCCTAGAAGTATAAAAATAACCAAAACTGAAAGAAGTAGAATATTTGAACAGATCCTTAACCAGGAAAGAAATTTAATCAATAATTAAAACTCCCAACAAACAAAAGAGTAGGGCCAGATGCTTCCAAGGGGAATTCTACCAAACATTTAAAGACAGTTAATACTTATTCTCCTCAAACTGTTCCAAAAAATACAAATGGAAGGAAAACTTCCAAACTCTTTCTGCAAGATATTACCTTGTTTCCAAAACCATACAAAGACCAGACAAATGTCCCTGATGAACATGGATGCAAAAATTATCAACAAGATACTAGCAAATCAAATTTAACAGTACATTAAAAAAATTACTCAACATAATCAAATGGGATTTATTCCTGGCTTGCAGGAGTAATCCAATATTCACATATCAATCAACATGATACAGCATATTAATACAAAAAAGAGGATAAAAAACACATATGATTCTCTCAATAGATGCATAAAAAGTTTTAACAAAATACAGCATCCATTCTTGATAAAAACTCGTAACAATTCCACTAAAAAGAGAACTACAGACCAATTTCCCTGATGAACATGGATGCAAAAATTCTCAACAAGATACTAGTAAACTGGATCCAACAATACATTAAAAGAATTATCTACCACACTCAAGTGTAATTTATTCCTGGGATGCAGGGCTGGTTCAATATCCACAAATCAATCAATGTGATACATCACATTAATAATAATAAAAAAAAGGATAAGAACCACATGTTCCTCTCAATAGATGCAGAAAAAGCATTTGAAAAAATACAGCATCCTTTCTTGATAAAAACCCCCAAGAAAGTAGGGATAGAAGAATTGTACCTCAAGATCATAAAGGCCATATTTGAATGACCCACGACTAATATATCCTCAATGGGGAAAAACTGAGAACTTCCTCCATAAGATAGGGAACACAACAAGGGTGTCCTCTCTCACCACTGTTATTCAACATAATGTTGGAAGTCCTAGCCTCAGCAATCAGACAACACAAAGAAATAAAAGGCATCCAACTGGCAAAGAGCAAGTCAAATTTTCACTCTTCACATATGACATGATACTCGATATGGAAAACTCAAAAGACTCCACCAAAAAACAGCTAGAGCTGATACATGAATCCAGCCAAATTACAGGATATAAAATCAATGCAACTGATTTCTGTACACAAATGATGAAGCACCACAAGAAGAAATGAAGGAATCAATCCCATTTATAATTGCACCAAAAACCATGAAATATTTACGAATAAACCTAATCAAAGAGATGAAAGATCTATACACTGAAAAGTATAGAAAGTTCATGAAAGAAATTGAAGAAGACAGGGACAAAATGGAAAAACATTCCATGCTCATGAATTAGAAGAACAAATATTTTAAAATGTTAGTACTACTTAAAGCAATCTACATATTTAATGGAATTCCTACCAATAACACAAGCATCCTTCACAGAGTTAAAACAAACAATCCTAAAATTTGTATGGAACCAGAAAAGACCCAAATAGCCAGAGTAATCCTGAGAAAAAAAATGGACTTCAAGCTGTATAAGACACATAGATCAATGAACAGAATACAGAACCCAGAAGTGGACCCCCATATGTATGGTCAACTCATCTTTGACAAAGCAGGAAAGAATATCCAATAGAACAAAAGACAGTTTCTTCAGCAAATGGTGTTGGGAAAGCTGGACAGTGACATGGAGAAGAATGAACCTTGACCACTTTCTTATACCATACACAAAAATAAACTAAAAATGGATGAAAGAACTAAACATAAGATAAGAAGCCATCAAAATCCTAGAGAAGAAAATAGGTAACAACCTCTTTGACCTCAATCACAGCAACTTCTTATTAGACATGTCCCAGAGACAAGGGAAACAAAGGCAAAAATGCACTATTGTGACCTCATTAAGACAAAAACTTGTGCACATAAAAGGTAACAATCAGCAAAACTAAAAGGCAACTGATGGAATAGGAGAAGATATTTGCAAATGACATATCAGATACAGGGTTAGTATCCAAAATCTATAAAGAACTTATCAAACTCAACACCCAAAAAATAAATAATCCAGTGAAGAAATAGGCAAAAGACATGAATAGACACTTTTCCAAAGACTTCCAGATGGCTAACAGACATGAAACAATGCTTAACATCACTCATCACCAGGGAAATACAAATCAAAACCACAGTGGGATATTACTTCACACCTGTAAGAATGGCTGAAATTAACCACGCAGGTGACAACAGATGTTGGCGAGATTTTCTCCTTGGAGACAGGGGAACCCTTTTGGGTTGCTGGTGGGAAGGCAAACTGTGCAGCCACTCTGGAAAACAGTATGGAAGTTTTTCAAAAACGCTAAAAGTAGAACTACTCTACAACCCAGCAATTGCACTACTAAGTTTTTATCCAAAGGATACAGGAGTGTTGATTTATCCAAAGGATACATGCACTTCAATATGTATAGCAGCACTATTGACAATAGCCAAAGTATGGAAAGAGCCCAAATGTCCATCTAATGATGAATGAATAAAGAATATGTGTTATGTATGTATATATAGTTGAATGAAAAATAATGAACTCTTTCCATTTGCAACAGCATGGATGGAAATAGAGTGTATTATGCTAAGTGAACTAAGTCCATCAGATAAAGACAAATATCATATGATTTCACTCTTCTGTGGAATTTAAGGTACAAAACAGGTTAACATAAGGGAAGGGAAGCAAAAATAATATAAAACTGAGAACAAGACAAACCATAAGAGACTCTTAAATACAGAGAACAAACTGAGGGTTGCTGGGTCAGGGGGAGGGTTAGAAGGGTGAGGGGCATTAAGGAGGACAATTGTTGGGATGAGCACCAAGTTTTGTATGTGGATGATGAATCACTGAATTCTATTCTTGAAATTATTATTACACTACATCTTAACTAACTTGGATTTAAATTTTAAAAAAGTAATAATAAGTAATAATAAAGAGGGAAGAGTCCCACATGTCGGTTTCAGGCTGTATCCTAACCATGAGCCAACACAGAGAAAGAAAGAGCCCTCAGGAAAACAACTGTACCCTAACTCATACTCAGCTTCTGCAGTCCATAGAAGGGAACAGAAAAGGTAAGCTCTTTGTCATATAGTTGTGCTTCTTGCAATTGGTGTGTAGCTCTGCAGCCAAGCCAGATGGCTGTTTGGGCAAAATTGTGGCTCCACTCTGGGGGTGGTGGGTAGTGTGCCATCATGAAGGAGGGAAACTAAAGGATTCCACTTTAGAAAGGCTCCATCTCTGCTGTTTTTCTGCTAGGCCCCATTTACTCATGATCCATATTTTGCCTTTGAATAAACTAAAGAAGCCATTTTCCCATTTCAAAAGGAAGCAAGAAAGTTAATTATCCTCTGAATTTTGTCCTAGGCCTCAAACACCTGATAACACCCAACAGCCAGATCTCAAACATGTTCCAGGACATGAACTTCAACGAAACCTTCCCCTACCATCCATAATTTATAGAATAATACCTGTTCACCTGACGCTCACTTTTGATTGGATCTTACCTTGGATTCCTGGAGGAACACATACTCTAGACTCTTTTCTAATGTAAATCTCTAACCCCAAGCAATTATGAGACTTATTCTCCTTTCCTTTCTGAGTCTTCCAGATACTCTGTCTGCTATTCTGTCACTTACCCTATTCAATAAACTGTTTCCATAAAACAAAAACAAAAACAAACAAACAAACAAAAACCACTTCTAACAAAGGATAGAGGGAACATACCTCAACATTATAAAGGACATATACAAAAGACACACAGCTAATATCATCTTCAATTGGGAAAAACAGAGATTTTCCTCTACATTCAGGAACAAGACAAAGATGTCCACATTCACCACAGTTATTTAGCATAGTACTGGAAGTCCTCAGCAGACAACAAAAAGAAATAAAAGGCATCAAAATCAGAAAGTAAGATGTCAAAATTTCACTATTCACAGATGACATGATACTCTATACAGGAAATAAAAAAGGACTCCACCAAAAAATTGCTAGAATTAATAGATAAATTTAGAAAAGTCACAGAATATAAAGTCAACTTACAGAAATCTGTCTCATATCTATACACCAATAATGAAGCAGCAAAAAGAGAAATAAGGGAATCAATCTCATTTACAATTGTACCAAAAACCATAAGATACATAGGAATAAATCTAACCAAAGAAGTAAAAGATCTTTACTCTGAAAATTATAGAAGACTTATGAAAGAAATTGAAGAGGGCTCAAGAAATAGAAAAACATTCCTTGCTTGAGTTTGAAGACGAAATATTGGTAAAATGTTTATATAACCCAAAGCAATCTATACATTAAAGCAATCTATATAAAACCACAAGCATTTTTCACAGAACTAAAAAAACAATCCTAAAATTTGTATGGAACCATCAAAGACCCTGAATAACCAAAACTATCTTGAAAGATAAAAGCAAATTGGAGGCATCACAATTCCAAATGCCAAACTGTATTACAAAGCTGTAGTCATCAATACAGTATGGTACTGGCACAAAATCAGATGCATAGATCAGTGGAACATAATAAAAACCCAGAAATGGACCTACAACTATATGGGCAACAAATTTGGGCAGAGAAGGACAGAATACCCATTGGAAAGACTGTCTCTTCAAAAAAATGGTGTTAGAAAACATGCAGAAGAATGAAAGTGGACCTCTTGCTTACACCATACACAAACACAAATTCAAAATGGATGAAAGACATAAATGAGAGACAGGAAACCATCAAAAGCCTAAAGGAGAAAACAGGAAGCAACCACTTTGTTCTTAGCCATAGCAGCTTCTTACTAGACACGGCTCCAGAGACAAGGGAAAAAAAGCAAAAATGAACTATTGGGAATTCATCAAGAAAAAAAAAAGCTTCTGTACATCAAAGAAAACAATCAACAAAACTAAAAGGCAATGTACAAAATGGGAGAAGATATTTGCAAATGAAATATCAGATAAAGGGTTAGTATCCAAAATATATAAAGAACTTGTCCAACTCAACACTCCACAAACAATAAACCAGTGAAGAAATGGGCAGAAGTCATGGATAGACACTTTTCCAAAGAAGACATCCAGATGGCTAATAAACACATGAAAAGATGCTGAACATCATTCATCATCAGGGCAATACAAATCAAAACCAGAATGAGGGGCACCTGGATGGCTCAACCATTGGGGCATCTGACTCTTGATTTCAGCTCAGGTCATGATTTCACTGTTTGTAAGATAACCCCACATTGGGGTTGCACGGACAGTACAAAGCCTGCTTAGGATTCTCTCGCTCTCTCTCTGCTCCTCCCCTGCTCTCTCTTTCTCTCTTAAAATAAAGAAATAAAATTTTAAAAAAAATACCACAATGAGATACCACTTCACACCTGTCAGGGTAGCTAAAATGAACAACTCATAAAACAACAGATGTTCAAAGGATGTGGAGAAAGGGGAACAGTCTAACACTGTAGGTGGGTATGCAAAGTGGTGCAGCCACTCTGGAAAATAGTATGGAGGTTCCTCAAAAAGTTAAAAATAGAACTACTCAAGACCCAGCAATTACTCTACTAGGTATTTATCCAAAGGATTCAAAAATACTGATTTAAAGGGGCACATGCACCCTGATGTTTACAGCAGGATTAGCAGCAATAGCCAAATTATGGAGAGAACCCATAAGCAAAATAAATCAGTCAAAGACAAATACTGTATGATTCACTCATATGTGATATTAAGAAACAAAACAGATGAACAGGGGAAGGGAAAAACAGAGAAGGAAGCAAACCTTAAGAGACTCTTAATTATAGAGAACAAACTAAGGGTTGGTGGAGGAAAGTGGGTGGGGGATGAGCTAAGTGGGTGATGGGTAGTAAGGAGCACACTTGTGATGAGTACTGTGTGTTATATGTAAGTGATGAAGCACTAAATTCCACTTTTCTTTTTTTAAAAATGTTTTTAACGTTTTTATTTATTATTGAGAGACAGAGAGACACAGAGTATGGGCAGGGGAGGGTTAGAGAGAGGGGGAGACACAGAATCTGAAGTAGGCTCCAGGCTCTGAGCTGTCAGCACAGAGCCCAATGCGGGGCTCGAACTCACCAACCATGAGATCATGACCTGAGCCAAAGTCAGTCGCTTACCGGACTGAGACACCCAGATGCCCCTAAATTCCTCTTTTCATTGGAGCATTTAGTCCATTTACATTGAAAGTAATTATTGATAGGTATGTACTTATTGCCATTTTGTTATTTGTTTTATGGTTGTTTTGTAGTTTTTTTTTCTATTCCTTTATTCTCTTGTTCTCTTCTGTCATGATTAGTTGGCTTTCTTTAGTGATATATTTGGATTCTTTTCTGTTTATATTTTATATAACTATTACTGGTTTTGATTTGTGGTTACCATTCAGTTTGTATATATCTTTCACGTTAAGCAGAGTACATTAAGCTGGTGGTCACTTAAGTGTGAACCAATTCTTTACCCAGCTCTCCTACATTTTAGGTATATGATGTGATAATTTACATCTTTTTTTGTGTGTTTTTCTTGACTGATTTTGACATATATATTTACTTTTACTGCTTTTTTGCTTACTATTTTTCTTACTCTTGCTTATTCTCCTTTCCACTGAAAGTGTCCCCTTTAACATTTCTTGTAGGGCTGATTTAATGGTCATGAACTCCCTTAGGTTTTGTTGGTTTGTTTGTTTGTTTTTTGGTCTGGGAAAGTCTTTATCTGTCTTTTCATTCTGAATGATATACTTGCTGAATAGAGTATTATTGGTTGCATAATCTTCTGATTCACCACTTCGAATATGTCATTCTATTCTCTTCTGGTTTGCAAAATTTCTGCTGAAAAATCTGCTGACAGCCTAACGGGGCTTCCCTTGTATATAATTATTTTCTTTTCTCTTGCTGCTTTTAAAGTATCACTACTTTCCCCCATTTTAATTACTATGTGTATTGGTGGCAATCTGTTTATTTTTTTAAAAAAATTTAATGTTTCTTTTTGAGAGAGAGAGAGAGAGACAGAGCAGGGGAGGGACAGAGAGAGAGATGGAAACACAGAATCCAAAGCAGGCTCTAGGCTCTGAGCTTTTAGCACAGAGCCCGATGTGAGCCATGAAATCATGACCTGAGCCAAAGTCAGACACTCAGGCACCCTGGTGGGGATCTCTTTGGGTTGATTTTGTTTTGAGGAATCTATGTGACTTCTGAATCTGAATTTGTTTCCTTTCCCAGATTAGTAAGTTTTAGCTTACCTAAAGTAATTTTTAGCTTACCTTCAAATAATTTTCTGCCTCCTTTTTCTTTCTCTTCTCCTCCTGGTAAACCTGTAATGCAAATGTGATTATGCTGATGGTGTCACTGAGTTTCCAAAGTCTATTTTTATTTTGCATATTTTTTTCTCTCACCTGCTCAGCTTGATTACTTTCCATTACTCTGTCCTCCACGTTGTTGATTCAGTCTTCTGCTTCATCTAGTCTACTATTTATTCAATCTAGTATTTTTTTAATGTTATTTATTGTGTTCTTTATCTCTGATTCTTTTTTTAAAAATCTCTTTGGTAAGGGTCCTACTGATGCCCTCTACTCTTTTCTTCAGCCCAGTGAGTATATTTATAATCATTACTTTGAATTCTCTATCAGGTATATTATTTATCTCTGTTTTACTTAGGTTTCTTGCTTTGACTTTGTCCTATACTTTCTGGGATATATTCTTCTGTCTCCTCATTTTGCCTAACTCTTTGTGTCTGTTTCTCTGTGCTAGGAAAGACAGTTATGTCTCCTGTACTTGGAAGTAATAGCCTTAATAAGAAAAGGTCCTCTAGGGGTGCCTGGGTGGCTCAGTCAGTTAAGCGTTTGACTTTGGCTCCGGTCATGATCTCATGGTCCATGGGTTTGAGCACCATGTCAGACTCTGTGCTGACAACTCAGAGCCTGGAGCCTGCTTTGGATTATGTGTCTTCCTCTCTCTTTGCCCCTCCCTTGCTCATACTCCCTCTCTCTCTCTCAAAAATAAAATAAAAACATTAAAAAAATTAATAAAAAAAAGAAAAGGTCCTGTAGTGTCCTGCCATGCAGTGTCCCCTCTTCACCAGAACCTAGAGCTTCAGAGATCTGCTATGAGTGACATATGTGCCCTGTTGTTGTGGCTGAGCTACTTTTTTCTTCAGTCCATTTGTCTTCAATGACTGGCTCTGCCTATTATAGGCAATATTTGGTTCCTTTGGTGTAAGTGGGCATGTCTAGGCATGAACTTGGGTTGAGTCATGTCAGACATTTTCCAGAGTTGTAGTAGCACCAAACTGCTAGTTTTGGAGAGGACATTTTCTGTGTGGTAACCACTGGGACACTTCTGTTGGTGGTTGGGGACTGCAGTCAGATTCATTTCTCTGCCTGCAGCCCACTGCTGATGCCTCACCATGATTGGGGTGTGCGGTTTTTTTCCTATATCTGGGGCAAGAGTCACTTGGAATGGTTCTGGCCCATGTAGGGCCTGCTTGCACACTGCCAGTACTGTGTCCCTGCTTTGGATGGGCTCTGGCAGACAGAGTACTGAGAAGGACAGATCAGTGGAAGCACAGTGCTGGGAGCAAGATGCAGCAGGGGGCAGTGCTAGCAAGCTTTGTGTGCCTGCAGTAGTCTTTGGGAAAGGCCCTGAAGTTCTGGGACAGAAGCAGCCTGTATGGCTCCCCAGAAGCACAGCATGGGGGTGGAAGTTCTAAGCAAGATTTGCATGCTGCTGTTCCCTGTGGGAGGAATTTTGTAGTACCTGGACTAAGGCAGGCTGTCCAGAGAGGTAGATTGGCAGAAACACAGTTTAGGGGGTCAGGGCAACGCAAGTTACGTAGCAAGTCCTATGGGTGGCCATGTGTTTATGCTGGGGAGCAGAAGAGGGAAATGGTGCCTGCCAGGTCTTTCACTCCTGGAGGAGTTTCCCAGCTTTTTTTTTTTCCTCTCGGACATAGACATGCTCTGAGATCAGTAAATAACTCTCCTTCCCATATGCCCAAGCACCTTTAAAATTGCTACTTGTATGCTGTATATCTGTGAGTTGTTTGTTATGCTGTCTCTTTAAGAGCATGGACTCAGTTTCCTCTCACCCTCCAGACTTTTCCAGAACTAAGCCCGCCCTTTTTTTTTTTAATTCCAGATTTTAAGTCCCACTGATTGTAAGAGCTCATGAAATTCAGACTCTCTGGTTCCCAAAGCCAAATGTTATGGGGGGTGAGATATGTGTTCCCCAAGCAGGGTCCCTGTTGTGGGAGTCCGTTTCTCTCCCTTCTCCATGCCTGCAGTGTCCTTCCCTCCCACAGGCAGTGTGTCCATTTAGTTTCTAACCACATCTCTGCCCTTCTTACCTTTTTCAATGTGGCCTCTTCTCTACATTTAGTTGTGGAGTTTCTTCTGCCAGTTATCAGGTCATTTTCTGGGTTATTTACACTGATGTGAGTATTATCTTATTGTATCCATGGGGCAAGGTAAGCCTAAGGTCTTCTTACTCTGCCATCTTCCCAGGAAGTCTTCCCCTTCATTCTTTTTCTAATTTATTTTTTTATTTTATTATTTTATTATTTAAAATTGATCCTCAAGTCAGCTAACATACAGTGTAGTCTTGGGTTCAGGAGTAGATTCCCCTCATTCATTACTTACATACAACACTCAGTGCTCATCCCAGCAAGTGCCCTCCTCAATGCCCATCGCCCATTTTTCCCACCTCCCCAACCCCTCCACCCCCAACAACCCTCAGTTTGTTCTCTGTATTTAAGAGTTTCTTATGGTTTGCCTCCCTCCCTGTTTGGGGCTTATTTTTCCTTCCCTTCCCCTGTTATCTGTTAACTTTCACAATTTGCACATGTGAGTGAAATCATATATCTTTCTCTGACTGCCTATTTCCCTGAGCATAATACCCTTCAGTTCCATCCACGTTGAAAATGTCAAGATTTAGGGGCGCCTGGGTGGCGCAGTCGGTTAAGCGTCCGACTTCAGCCAGGTCACGATCTCGCGGTCCGTGAGTTCGAGCCCCGCGTCAGGCTCTGGGCTGATGGCTCGGAGCCTGGAGCCTGTTTCCGATTCTGTGTCTCCCTCTCTCTCTGCCCCTCCCCCGTTCATGCTCTGTCTCTCTCTGTCCCAAAAATAAATAAAAAACGTTGAAAAAATAAATAAATAAAAAAAACCAAAATGTCAAGATTTTATTCTTTTTCATCACCAACTAGTATTTCATTGTGTATGTGTGTGTGTGTGTGTGTGTGTGTGTGTGTATGTATGTATGTGTGTATATATATATATATATATATATATATATATATATATATATCTCATCTTCTTTATCCATTCATCAGTCCATGGACATTTGGGCTCTTTCCATAATTTGGCTATTGTTAATAGTACTGCTATAAACATTGGGCACATGTGCCCCTTTGAATCAGCACTCCTGTATCCTTTGGATAAATTCCTAATAGTGCAGTTGCTGGGGTGTAGGGCAATTCCATATTGGTTTTTTTCAGGAACCTCCACTCTGTTTTCCACAGTGGCTGCACCACTAGCAGGGCAAAAGGGTTTCCCTTTCTCCACCTCCTTGCCAACATCTTTTGTTTCAGAGTTGTTAATTTTAGCAACTCTGATTGGTGTGAGGTGGTATCTCAGTTTGGTTTTGATTTGTATTTCCCTGAGGATGAGTCATGCTGAACATCTTTTCATGTGTCTGTTAACCATCTGGATGTCTTCTTTGCAAAAATGTCTATTTATGGCTTCTGCCCATTTCTTCACTGGATTATTTGTTTTTTGGGTGTTTAGTTTGGTAAATTTTTAATAGATTTTATGATATGTCATTTGTAAATATCTTCTCCCATTCTGTCAGTTGCCCTTTAGTTTTGTTGATTGTTTCCTTTGCAGTGCAGAAGCTTTTTATTTTGATGAAGTCCCAATAGTTCATTTTTGCTTTTATTTCCCTTGCCTTTGGAGACATGTCAAGAAAGAAGTTGCTGCAGCCAAGGTCAAAGAGGTTGCTACCTGTTTTCTCCTATAGGATTTTGATGGTTCACTGTCTCACATTTAGGTCTTTCATACATCTTGAATTTATTTTTGTGCATCATGTAAGAAAGTGGTCCGGTTTCGTTCTTCCCCTTTGTTTTATATCACATCTTCTTTACACATTCATCCCACTATGGACACTTAGGTAACTTCCATGTCATGACTATTATAAATAATTTTGTAATGAACATGGGGCACATACATCTTTTTGAGTTTAGTGTTTTTATTTTCTCCAGATAAATACCTGGAAGTGGAATTGCTGGAACATATGATAGTTCTATTTTTAATTTTTTGAGGCACCCACATACTGTTTCCCATAGTGGCCATACCAATTTACATTTCCACCAACACTACCCAAAGCTTCTCTTTTCTCCACATCCTTGCCAACACTTGTTATTTCTTGTGTTTTTTGATAACAGCCATTCTAACAAACTGACTGTACCAGTTTGTATTCCCACCAACAGTGCGAGAGAGTTCCCCTTTCTCTGCATCCTTGCCAATATCTGTTGTTTCTTGTACTGTTAATTTTAGCTATTCTGACAGATGTGAAGTATTAGCTCATTGTGATTTTGATTTGCATTTCCTTGATGCTTAGTGATGTTGAGTACCTTTTCATGTACCTGTTGACCATTTGTATGTTCTTTGGAAAATTGCATCCTCAGATCCTCTGTCCATATATTTTTTTAATTGGATTGTTTGTTGTTTGGTGTTGAGTACTATAATGCTTATATATTTTGGATATTAATCCCTTGTCAGATATTTGCAAATATTTTCTCCTATTCCATAGGTTGCCTTTCCATTTGTTGATGGTTCCCTTTTCTGTGCAGAAACTTTTAAATTTGATGTAGTCCCACTTGTTTATTATTGCTTTTGTTACCTGTGTGAGTGGTCCGGTGTCTTTTTTTTGCAAGCGGATGTCCAGTTTTTCCCAGTACCATTTATTGAAGAGACTATCCTTTCCTTATTGTATATTCTTGGTTTCTCTGTCATGATTCATTGACCTATGTGTGTGGGGTTATTTCTGGGTTCTCTATTCTGTTCCATTATCTCTGTGTCTTTTTTTATGACAATACCGTAATGTTTTGATTACTATTGCTGTGTAATATACTTTGATGCATAATGCCTCAAGCTATGCTCTTCTTTCTCAAGATTGCTTTGGATATTTGGAGTCTTGTGATTCCATGTAAATTTTAGGATTGGTTTTTCTATTAGAAAAATGAATAGGGGTTGTATTGAATCTGTAGATTGTTTTTGGTACTATGAACATTTTAACAATGTTAATTCTCATAAGCACAGACTATCTTTCCATTTACATATGTCTTCTTCAATTTCTTTCATAAATATTTTCTAGTTTTTAGTGTGCATATCTTCGACCTCCTTAGTTAAATCTATTAAGGGCATTTTATTCTTTTTGATATAATTGTAAATGAGATTGTTTTCTTAAATTTTTATCCAATTTAATAATTTTTATTATTAGTATATAGAAATGCAACAGATGTTTGTAAACTGATAATTGTATATTCTAGATTGATTATTGTAAATTGATATCCTGCAACTTTACTGAATTCAATTATTAGTTCTAATGTTTTTTCATTAAAGTCTTTCTGGTTTTCTATGTATAATATCATGTCAACTGCATCATGTCATCTTCATCATATCATACTTCTTCCTTTCCAATTTGGATGCCTTCTATTTATTTGTTTTTCTTGCTTACATTTTTTTCAGAGTACCTCTGGGCAGGTGGTTTTGGAAAATAGCATTTGCAGTCTCTCCAACCTTCTGATGTAGAGGAATCAAGTTTTTAGAAAATAATCAGAGCCCTTTTTTCCTCTATCCCCCAGCTACTATAACGTGGTGAGTATACTCATCTTCAATGTGACTCTAAAGCAATGAAAACCTCAGGTAGATCTTGCTTGCCCTTAACTTTAACTCTACAACTTTGTTCATGTCTAAAATATAAATAATATCATTTTATGATTAGAAATAAAAAAGTTCAAATCACATATATGATCAGTAATTCTTGATTTCCATTATCTTTCTTTCTTTTCCCTCTTTTCCTTGTATTCCTACTCTTGTGTTCTAGGTAAATATCTTTGTATGTTGTGTCAATTCCTTTCATGGAATGAGGTAGGCTACAAATAAAGTCAGCAATGTGAGAAGTAACATTTTGTACATGAATTTAATTTAAACTGTGATTTTAGATTGTATCTTTTCTATTTCCTATTTTTGTCATACATTGTGCATTTTCTTCCTTTGATGTTGGAAATATTATAGCTTGACATTTTTTTCCAATAGTAAAAAAAATATGATGACAAAAATATTGAAAAAGAAAAAGGTAGAAGCAGAAGACCTTTTACATGAAAGTAATTAATTTTGGTTAACAGGAGAACACTCTATTACTAATTGTTAACTATTTATAAGTTAGCCTTTATGATGTGAATTTTTGAAATAAAACAATTTGGTAATGTACTCAAATTGTGCTGCATATGAGGTTTGGCAAGGGAAAGATGGTAAAGGTACAAGCTCATCAGGCCATTCAGAGAAGTAAGATTGGGTAATAATAGCCAACAAAAATATAAGTGTCTGCTTTTCTCATTTTCTTCATATATTTCTCTCTTTCCCATTTAGGGGATGATCAAGGAGAAAGTGATGCAACAAGTCAATGTATGAAACTTATGGAGAAGTAGAAAAGGCATGAGCCATTGAGGGATTTTGCATTTCTTTTAGGAAAAGGATCAGAAGATCACAATAAAATCATCGCCCTAGATAAGTCACAAACCTGTCACGTACAAATGGTTTGTGTCTACCTAATGCCAACACAACCATAAAGTGAAAAATTGGACCAAATCATTGATTTATTGTTTATTGAATTTGACTTCTTCCCTTCACAACTTTCATTTACTTTCACTCTTCCCTTACTCAGTGAAATAGGTTTAAATACCCAGTTTATGTTTTGGACTTCTTATTACCCAGAACATTGGTGACATATTTTTCACTTTAAAAAATTTAAGAACATAATTTGATTGACTTTATTTTTGTACTTTATATACCTTAAAATATTTTTAAATGGATGTACACCAAGACCGATTGATTTATATTCTTGAGGGTTTCTACATAGGACTTCTTCCTAAAATTCAAGTAACATTTTTATGATTTCTGATGTGCAACAAAAACTAAATATGTTGCATTTGCATCTGTGTAGTCCTCCAGTGTTTATGAATGGAGTCTTGTCCTATGGAGGTGGGAGATGGAAAGTTTACACTCAGGATTACTAATGAATGACTGGCAAGCCCTTGTGAGGTAACATATATCTAAGCAGATTGAAAAGCTGCTTAAAAAATAAAGTTTAAAATCTATTATCATTTTTAAATATTTTAATATATTTAAGCAGTAAAAACATGCAGAATTGAATCTGAAATCTATATATCCCAATTAAACTGTGATTTTTTTTTTCACTTAGCCTACTCTAAGTGCTTGGTTGCCTTTTACTCTATTAAAGTTTTGGAACCAAGTTTTATGGAAAAAACTAGCCTAGTTTTTAATCATTAAAATGCTCTTTGAGGTGCCTGGGTGGCTAAACTGGTTAAGCATCTGACTCGGCTCAGATCCTGATCCCACTGTATGTGAGTTCGAGGCCCGCTTCTGGCTGTGTACTGACAACTCAGAGCCTGGAGTCTGCTTTGGATTCTGTGTCTCCCTCTCTCTCTGCCCCTCCCCACTTGCGATCTCTCTCTGTCTCTCTCTGTCTCTCTCTCTCTCAAAAATAAATAAACATTAAAAAAATGCCTCTAAATCATGTCTAGTACTGAAGTTAAATAATTGACAAATAACTTTAAAATATTATAATTGGTTTACTATCTTAAAGAAAGCTTCAATATTTTAATATAAAAATATTCACAAATGGTGATGTCTTTTTGAATGCGAAATAATTCAACCCAGTATAGTTGAAATAAGGTTCATAGTTTTTATGTGACCAAAGAGTTTACTGAAATTGTTGACTTCTAAGTAGGTGGTTTTGATATTATTTAGAGGCAAACTAAGATACATTCAACCTCAGGATCTTAATATCTAGAGGATTCTATTATATCCAAATATGAAAGTAGCCAAAAATTTAGTTGACTTGGAGTCATGTGACATGGAATTATTTATACATTTTGAATTTAAAATTTATTGTTCTTTTTCTCTTTCTTCTTTTTTTAACATTCAAATACACCTTTCGAGCAAATGAATGGTTTTCATGGGTAGTCATCAAAATAGTAAGGTCATCTTTTTATAATGAAAACATCTAACTTTAATCCTGAAATATTTCCTTTCAATATAATGAAATATTTAACCAAAATTAACTTAAGAAACTGAGTTCCTAGTTCTATATAGGTATTGAGCATAATTAACTAATTATTTATTCACTTTACTAAAATTAAAGAGTTATTTGAAGGTGCCTCAATGTCATGTTACATATCATAATATAACATTTTTGTTGTTTAATTAATTCTCTTACATTAAAAATGATTAAATACATAGATATTAATTACATACAATGTTTAAAATAGAACAAATACAACTGATAATGCCTTGAGTAGAGAATATGAATAACAGAATATTACTGTTGACATCATTAAGATAACTAGTTAAGACTGTTCTTAAAGCTTTTTCTTTCCTCTTTCTTTTCTTTTTTTCTTTCTCTCTTTCCCTCTTTCTCTCACTCCCTTTCTTTTCTTTCTTTTTCTTTCTTTCTTTCTTTCTTTCACTCTTTTTCTTCCTTCCTTTCTTCCTCCCTCCCTCCCTCCCTCTCCTCCTCCTCCTGATTCTGCTGCTGCTTTTGTTCCTTCTTCTTCTTCTTCACTTTCTGTTTCCAGTTTGGTTTAGTTAATATCTCAAACTTAAAAAAAAAATTTTCACAGAATAAAATCAATTTATATTACCCCAAACCAAATCCTCTTATCTTTATAATAATTTATCAAAACATTTTTAATTGGGTCACCTGAATGGCTTAGTCAATTAAGCATCCGACTTAGGTCCAGCTCAGGTCATGATCTTACAGTTTGTGAGTTTGAGCTCTGCATCAGGCTCTCTCCCTCTCTCTCAAAAATAAACGTTAAAAAAGCATTTTTAGTTAATAAGTTTTTAAAATACTTGGTTTTTAGGAAGACATGTAGAAGAAGTTATATTTTATTAATTTATTTAATTATATTAGAAAAAATTAAGCTTTGGCTAGTATTATCAACATTAACATAAAAAATTAATATATAGTTGATCTTCAAATGTTATTGTAGCCTGAATCCTGACCATCATTCTTTTATGCTTATTTTTAAATTTGTTTTTATGTAAATCTTTGCTCCATAGGTCAAAATGGAAAGGTTTTGCAAGAATTTGAAACAATAGCTACAAATATGTTGTTCAATTTATAACAATGAGAAACATATGGATAGACCTTTTTGATTACTGGAGATCCACCATTCAGAGCAAAAAGGTGAGGATGGACATTTGGGAATTTATTGCTAAATTCATCACTCTTTAGAGACTAAGGGTGCTAAAATCAAAATATGTCAATTTTTCTTGGAATAAAATTTATTACAGAGAAAAAACTGTGTTTTTTGTGTTATGTGTGTTGTCTTGCAAGATACTAAACTACTTACATTTTTGCTATTAGTTTTCACATTTCTACTTATGTCCTTCCCTTTGTGTGTAATTGTTTAACAAATTGCTTCCATGGTACATAAGGCCTGAATGTAGTTTTTCTCAGCTAGTACTATTTTGAGATTTAAGAAGGCTCAGCAAATATAACCTCTTTTTCCCCACCTTTAGTTACAAATTTAAAGAGAGAGAGCAGAGAGAGAGAGAGAGAGAGAGAGAGAGAGAGAGAGAAGCCAGTGAAGTTAGGTGAATGGAATTTAAATTTTCAACTGATAAAAGCTGAAATTAGAAGATAAAGGTCTATCTATTGCAACAAACACCTCCCTACCCTTGGAACACCAAAACTGAACTTGCTTATCTAGGACAGGCTGCACTGAATGGTCAAAACCTCTCTGTTTACTATTTAGGGCACTAGAAGAACAGATGACTGAGAGCTTTCTACTGACTCAAGATGGAGAAGCAGAAGAGGCAAAGCTGTTGAGTACCAATCCTTCCTCCCAGCTCACTGCTCTGGTAACCCACTCTGTTTCCCTGGAGGTCTAAGGGTGGAGCAAGAAGCCAGGAGTATCCAGGGAAACCCCTGTTCATGTAACCTCTGGTTACAGAGGTGTAAGAGACAAAATCCTAAGAGTCCACTTCAACTATTTCCTCTATGTGTGTTCCATGTTATCAAATAATTGTTTATGCCAAAGGAACTTAATTTATTAGCTAGTAAATATAATTTCCAATTTTATCAGGCACATAATACTACTTTCCTATTGGAAGGGATGATCAACAGAGAACCCCCTGAAAATTTCTTTCAGGGCTGGTTTAGGGGTCACAAACTCCTTTAATTTTTATTTGCCTGAGAAACTTTTAATCTCTCCTTCTATTTTGAATGACAGCCTTGCTGTATAAAGAATTCTTGGCTGCATATGGTTCTGATTCAGCACATTGAATATATCCTGCCACTCCTTTCTGGCCTGCCTATTTTCTGTGGATAGATCTGCTGCAAATCTGATCTGTCTTCCCTTGTAGGTTAAGGACTTTTTTTTCCCTTGCTGTTTTCATGATTCTTTCCTTTCCTGAGTATTTTGTGAATTTGACTATGATATGCCTTGTTGATGGTCGGCTTTTGTTGAATCTAATGGGGGTCCTCTGTGCTTCCTGGATTTTGATGACTGTGTCTTTTCCCAGGTTAGGAAAGTTTTCTGCTATGATTCGCTCACATAGCCCTTCTACCCTTATTTCTCTCTCTTCCTCTTCTGGGACCCCTATGATTCTGATGTTGTTCCTTTTTAATGAATTACTGATTTCTCTAATTCTTAAATCATGCTCTTTTGCCTTAATCTCCCTCTTTTTTTCTGCTTCATTATTCTCCATAAGTTTGTCCTCTATATCATTGATTCTCTGCTCTGCCTCATCCACCCTTGCCTCCGTGGAATCCATTTGAGATTTCAGCTGTTATAGCATTTTTTATTTCATCCTGACTAGCTTTTACTTCTTTTACTTCTGCAGAAATGGATTCTAATCTATTTTTGACTCCAGCTAGTATTCTTATTATTGTGATTCTAAATTTCTGGTTCAGACATCTTGCTTCTATCTGTGTTGGTTAAGTCCCTGGCTGTCGTTTCTTCCTGCTCTTTTATTGGGGGGGGGGGGTGAGTTTCTTTGTTTCATCATTTTGAAGGGATAAAAGGAAGTAATGAGGTATAACAAAAATTAAAATTAAAAAATTAAAATTAAAAAAATATTAAAATAAAAAAATTAAACTCACACACACAAATCGAATAAATGATACCAAATCCTAGGTGTGTTTTGGTCTGGGTGTTGAAAGGGGCTTGAAAGATTAGAGAAAAAAGGGGAAAGAGAAAAAGAAAATAAATCATTTGAAAATTTTAAAAAAATGAATACACTGAAGTAGAATAAAATGAAATGATGGAAGTAAAATAGAATTTGAAAAAAATTACATAAAATTAAAAAGCATAGTAGAAAAAATTAAGGAAAATATTTTTAATAAAAATAGAAAATAATATTTTTCTATTTCTGTATTTAAGAAAAAGAAAAGAAATCAAATGAGAAAAAAGAAAAGAAAGAAAAATTGAATAGATGGACTACAATTATACCGAAACCCATAAAATACCTAGGAATAAATCTTACCAAAGGGGTGAAAAATCTATACACTGAAAACTATAGAAAGCTTATGAACGAAATTGAAGAAGACACACAAAAAAATGGAAAAAGATTCTATGCTCCTGGATAGGAAGAACAAATATTGTTAAAATGTCGATACTACACAAAACAATCTACATATTCAAAGCCATCTCTATCAAAATAACACCAGCATTCTTCACAGAGCTAGAACAAATAATCCTAAAATTTGTATGGAACCAGAAAAGACCCCAAACAACCAAAGCAATCTTGAAAAAGAAAACCAAAGCAGGAGGCATCACAATCCCGGACATCAAGCTATATTCCAAAGCTGTAATCATCAAGACAGTATGGTACTAGCCCAAGAACAGACACTCAGATCAATGGAACAAAATTGAGAATCCAGAAATGGACCCACAAACGTATGGCCAACTAATCTTTGACAAAGCAGGAAAAAATATCCAATGGAATAAAGACAGTCTCTTCAGCATGTGGTGCTGGGAAAATTAGCGACATGCAGAAGAATGAACCTGGACCACTTTCTTACACCATACACAAAAATAACTCAAAATGGATAAAAGACCTCCATGTAAGACAGGAAGCCATCAAAACCATCGAGAAGAAAGCAGGCAAAAACCTCTTTGATCTTGGCCACAGCAACTTCTTACTCAACATGTCTCCAGAGGCAAGGGAAACAAAAGCAAAAATGAACTACTGGGACCTCATCAAAATAAAAAGCTTCTGCACAGTGAAAGGAATAATCTGCAAAACTAAAAGGCAACCGATGGAATGGGAGAAGATATTTGCAAATGACATATCAGATAAAGGGTTAGTATCCAAAATCAAAGAACTTATCAAACTCAACACCCAAAAACCAAATAATCCATTGAAGAAATGGGCAATAGACGTGAATAGACACTTCTTCAGATGCCCAACCGACACATGGAAACATGTTCAACATCATCAGGGAAATACAAATTGAAACCACAGTTAGTTACCACCTCACACCAGTCAGAATGGCTAACATTAACAACTCAGGCAATAGTAGATGTTGGCAAGGATGCAGAGAAAGAGTATCTCTTTTGCACTGCTGGTGAGAATGCAAACTGGTGCAGCCTGTCTGGAAAACAGTGTGGAGGTTCCTCAAAAAATTAAAAATAGAACTACCCTTTGACCCAGCAATTGCACTACTAGGTATTTATCCAAGGGATACAGGTATGCCATTTTGAAGGGGCACATACACCCCAATGTTTATAACAGCACCACCAACAATAGCCAAAATACGGAAAGAGCCCAAACGTCCATCAATGGATGAATGGATAAAGAAGATGTGGTATGTATATATATATATATATATATATATATATATATATATATATATACACACACAATGGAGTATTACTCTGCAATCAAAAAGAATGAAATCTTGCCATTTGCAACTACATGGATAGAACTGGAGGGTATTATGCTAAGTGAAATTAATCAGTCAGAGAAAGACAAAAATCATATGACTTTACTCATATGAGGACTTTAAGACACAGAACAGATGACCATAAGGGAAGGGAAGCAAAAATAATGTAAAAACAGGGTGGGGGACAAAGCATAAGAGACTCTTAAATATGGAGAACAGAGGGTTACTGGAGGGTTTGTGGGAGGGGAGATGGGCTAAACGGGTAAGGGGCATTATCCTGAAATCATTGTTGCCGTATATGCTAACTAATTTGGATGTGAATTTAAAAAACAAAATAAAAAAAAAGATAGATAACCAATGCTCTCACAGATGAGGTAACAATATTTCAAACAAAAACTGAGAAATTTGGCATATTATGTACCTTCCATTAAAGTGTTACTTAAAGTTTTGAAATATTTCATTTATGTCTGTGGTAACAATTACTACTTTGGGCGCTCTCCAAAGGTCAATGTATTATGGATTCTCACTTCATCCTCTGAAACAGTAAATAACTTTTTGTTCCTTGTATTCAGGCTGTTAGTTACATTAAATGTCTGCAAAACAGGAAACCTTCCCATATTGTAACTTTCGTAACACAGCCACATCTCTGGTAATAAGTCGTCATCAACCATATCACATGATGAGTTCTTGTTTCAAAATATTTTATAAATAATAACAGCAGTACTAATAAATATTCATTGAAAGCCTAGTATGTAGAAAATACTGTTTGGGGCTCTTAATATTCACTCTAATTTATTTTCCAACTAAGGTTCAGAGAGCTTACGTAAATATCCCATGAACATAGAGCTTATAAGTAATAGACCTTGGATTTAAATCCTAGTTTGTTTTATTCCAAAACAAGTGCTGCTTTCACTCTACCACTTCAAGGTTAGGAAAGAGTGTTACTTCTGAACTTGCATAGGTAGAAACTTCTGTGCCCATTTGTTGCATATATGAAAAAAGAAAGGTAGAGCAATATTTTATGCTTTGAAAGATTAAGAATTTCAATTTACTATAGGTAAACTTTTTCCCATCTCTTCTTGCTCACTCTTCCTCCTAATTTTATTAATATTCTATTTTAGTACACCTGCTTGTGATAAGTTTTGTAATATTAAATATTACTTTTAAACTTATTTTTCTTGATCTATTGATTTAACTTTCTTGATGCCACTTTATATTTGTGTAATGATTTCCTAAACAGATTTTTGTTTTTCCTGGTATTTCTGATTGTCTTTTTTTCCCCTTAGTGATAAAGTCTATGACTTCACTCTACTACTAAAATCATTCAAATTTTTAATTATAGTATTTGTTCAAGTAATTATTCTTGTAGACATTCTACTTGGATTTAAGTTAACTGACCAGTGCAGAAAGCATGGAAAAATAAACTTTCTAAGTCCTTGTGCTCATAAAAATACCTTGATTTTTTCTTAGTTTCATGGGATATAGAATTTTAGATTCAGAATTTTTGCCATTAGGAATTTGAAGGCATTTACCCTTTAAAATATTTTTTAAATATTTCTTCTATTTTTGAGAGAGAGAGTGAGCAGGGGAGGGGCAGAGAGAGAGAGAGGGAGACACAGAATCTGAAGCAGACTCCAGGCTCTGAGCCATCAGTACAGTGCCCAACATGGGGCTTGAACCCACAAACTGTGAGATCATGACCTGAGGGAAGTCAGATGCTTAACTGACTTAGCCACACAGCTACCCATTTCCCCCCTACCTTGTTTTTGTAACCTGTAGTGTTGCTGATGAGAAATCTGATAACAATTTGATTCATTTCATTATTTGTAACTTGTTCTATCTACCAGCTTATAGATTGTTAATTATTTCTCTGTGTCTCAGTTATTGATAAAGAGTCTTACCATCAGTTTCTTTGTTGAATGTCCTGATACTATTTGGACTTTCCCATTCACAAGAAGTGCCTTTGTAGCACATCCTATCCTCTCTGCTACAGACTTTCACCTGTTTATTCTGCCTTGTGACTTTTTAAACTCTGGTTTATCCATCAGCTCCTCAATTTGAAATTCAAATCAAAGGAACCAAAATCTAGGTTTCCTTATGATTTCCAATTTCACTCTCAGGACTATAGGAAACATTTTTCTTTTGTAAATATTATTATTATTTTAGTGGGAAATTGTAAAAGAAGATAGGTAATCAGGTGTGCCTGGTCAGCCTTCTTAAATTTGCTTAGGTAGGATTTTAGTAATATCCCATATATAATTTCCAATATAATATCTAATATATAACATAATTTGGTAATATAATATTACCAAAATATTATTTTGGTGATAAAATAAAGTGAGAATATCACAATTGTATCATCAACACCATCCAGCAATCCTTGTAGATTTCCCAAATCAGTTAGTTTTCCTATTTGTCACATTTATACTTTTAAGCCTTCCTCAATTCCTCAGACTTCTCTGACTTACACCCCCCCCCCCAGCATTCTAAGCCTTCTCCAGAGAGAAAATAAAATTAATTAAAAGCAGTTTCTTTAACTTTTCATCACTATATCTGTACCTTGCCTGAATACATGCCCCCCTTTTTTTCCTTCCATATATTACATTTGGAAAAGATATCTTTCCTGTTCCCCTGTGCTTTGGATTTCATCCCCTTCTACCTCTTCATGGTCTACTTCTACCATCATCTATTTGCAACTTTTTCTCCCAACTGCCTCCTTGGTATTAACATTGGAATATGCTCATCTCTAATCTCAAACAACCCACCCTTGATTTTGTATTATCCAACAGCAATTACCCATATATTTCATTTTACTTTGATAGTCATTTTCAAAGGAATAATATATAAACTATTTCTATTTTTACCATTCCTATTTCATAAATGTAATATAACATGTAAGCATGGTAGTCTACTCTACATGAAGTGTTATAGCTTGCTTCCTTCACCTATCATTGAGGCAATATTAAAAGAAAAACATTTTTAACAGCTATAATATATTCTGTTGTATGGTTGTCATATAATTTATCTAACTAGTTCTTTATTGTCTGCAATTTATGTTGTTTTGAGTCTTATATTATGCAAAACATTGATGTAAAATATCATTATCCATGTATCATTTTGTGTGTGTGCCTATATGAAGAGTATACTACTGAAAAGTAAAATTGGGTTGAATGATATTCTTTATGTATATTCTGAATATGGACAGAGACAGACAAATTTTTCACCTTAGGCATTATTTCAGCATCATTTCCCACTAGCAGTGTGTGAGGGAACCTGTTTCTCTGAAACTTCCGGTGGTGACTCACCACTATCCTTAGTGGTGACTTTCCCCTTTCTCTCTTTCTTTCTTTCTTTCTTTCTTTCTTTCTTTCTTTCTTTCTTTCTTTCTTCAATCTCCTTTGCAAGCCTCTCCTTCTTTCATTACATATTGATATTTCTCAATCTCTTATCTGGAACATATGTTCCTCTTCCTCTACATGCATTCCCTGTGAAATGTCATCTTCTTTCTTGGCTTTATTTCTGATTTATATATTGAAGATTCCTAAGTCTTTCTCCAGCCAGAATACTCTTGTAAGCCATATGTTAAATTGTATCTTAAATGTTTTCACTAAGGTATTTTTTGGTCATTTCAAACTTAATGAGTCTAAAACTAAAGTCACCTTTCCTCTAGAGCTGTTTTCCTTTCAGTATTTCCTAGCTCAGTGAAAGTTTCTTCTATGCCTCATTGAACCTCTAGACCTGAAGGGAATCCTTGAATTCTGCTTTCCCTTTTTAGCCCATTCCCTGCATTTCCCCTTTACAATATTCAGTAAAATTCTATGTTCAGCTAGGTCTATTTTCCAAATTTTTGCCAAATCACTGTTTCTCTACACTCTTTTCTACTACCCTCATCAAACTCACAATTAATGCTTGTGAAATATTTTTATGATGCCCTAACTTATATCTGCCCCTAGTGTTCTCCTCTCATTCAATCTCCAAACTTTAATTAGAACTTTTTTTTTTTAATGTGAATCTAGTAATCTCACATCTTTGCCTAAAACCCATGACACTATCCTCAACATGGCTAGGTAAGGAGACCAATATGAATACACAACTAAACGTTTTTTTCAGCTTTATTGAGGTGTAATTGACATATTCTGCTATAAATTTTTAATTGGTGCAATATATGTAAAATTTGGTGACTATATGCATAAATTCGTTACTATGTAGGGGATTGATAAATGATTTTTGACAATTGTTATTGGTGGAGTAGATTGGCCAATTCTAATAAACAGCATAAAAAGGTTCAAGAATTCCTGATACCAACTATTTAAGTGAGTTAATCTTATTTCTTCTGTACTCTATGGTGCCTATAAAAAATCTGGATACTTGGCACTTATTGGGTAAGCAGCATTTCATTTTTACACAAACGTTGACAATAATTAAGTCTTCCAACATCTGGGATGTAGGTAACTGTTCTGCTAGTTTTGCAGAGAAGGAAATGAAATCACAGTGGTCTGGCAGATTGCCAGGGTCACTGAACAAGGCAGTGTCAGGACTGGGAGTACTACTCAGGAATTTTTGGCTGTGACTCTTCTGTTCACTAAACTACATTCATAAGGGAAAAGCACATTGGACATATATTTCTGGTTTTGTTTCCTATCAAACCTGGAAGGCTCAGTAATCTCATAAGAATTCCTGTTTCTAGTCTTAATTTTATGACTAAACACACCATAGTAAGCATCACACAGGCATTTCCAATGTCATACATTCATATGAATCAGAATTTTGGAAAATATTTTTACTTCCATTCCTTTTTTTCTCTTCTTTTATTCTCATTTTCTTTTTGCTTTTTAAAAACTTATTTCAACCTATGGAACCCAACCCTTTCCAAAAAAAATAATTGTGATGATAAAGTAAAGGATATCTAAGTAAATGTTATACTATTGATTTCTAAAGCCATTTTGTAGTATGCGCTATTTCAATCATATTGTGTAAATCAAAAATATAAGACAATGTTTACACATCTTTGAAAAAAAAATTGCACAATTGCTTAAAAGTTTACAGTGTTAAGACCTAGGCAATATTAAGTAAAGTCAAATGTAAAACAGATCTACCCCTTTTCCCCATTGTTCCTTCTGATTCAGTTAAGTTTATTGTGGACAGAGATAAATTGTCATGAACAGTTTATGGCATGTTTATGAACTCTGGTGTAGGGTTACCTGGGCTCCAATTCTATATCTGCCACCAACATGCTAAGTGACCTTGAACAAAGCTTTTGTCTTTCTGCTTTAATATCGTCATCTGTAAAATGGGAATACCAACAGTACCCACTTCAAGGGTTATTATAAGGATTAAATGTTGTAGTCTATGAGAAACATTTATAAAATCATTTATATTTAATAAATGTAACACATTTAGAAAGATGCCTGGCATACATTTATGCTTTTAAACTATCAGTTATTAATATTGTTTGAGATATAATTAATATATTTTCTATTTCTAAAATTAGTTTTTGATGAATGTTTTATATGCTAAGAACACATTGATGCTGAAGGGGAAAAGAAATTATGTTAGAGCAGGAGAGAGAGATGTAGTTTGGCAGGAGGCCAAGTTTCCATTTGTAGCTTATTTCTGTAACATTTCCATAAACTTCCTTTGAATACAATGAAAAACTGTGTAAAGCCATACTCTTGGCTTTGAATGAACACAAAAAGCACAAGGGAATTTTCACAGTAAAATTGAAGAAGCTGGATAAGAATGTTCAGCTACTTTTCCCTCAAAAGAATGAATACAAGAAAATGTAGGCATATCATTTTAGCATATTTTAAAATTGCCTTCAGACAGTGGCCAATTTTGATAAACATTTGCTAAGGGAATGGCAAACATGCCCATGCCTTATATTTTATTGGGCTTCATAGAGGCCTGGTATTTGAGGAGGAACAGCCTTTATTCTATCATTTTGGAGACAGAGATAGAGGAGGAAAGGTGCTTAATGATAAATAAATTGTTTGTAGGGTACACGCCTTAAAACTATAGCTAGATGCACCAAAGCAGAATTTAAGGGGAAAAGTTGCATATTTTTTTTTTATTTAGTAATTATCTGTATGCTTAAGAGTTAAAAATACAGTTCCAAATTTTGGTCGCTAATAAATTTTAAATAGCATTTGAAGAAAGGGCTGTAAAATAAACCGGAAATCAGAGTATTCAATATGCTGGGATATGTTACAAGTGTAAAGAATCATATAAAAATACACTTATAAAAATTCTAGAGTATATAATTAAATTTATAGCATTGTACAACTTTAGAGAAATCTAAATTTAGAGACGTCTGTATTAATCTCAGAGACAGATTAGGTGTCTCCTTGAGTTTACATTACCACATAAAAGTTTTGAAAACATGGATTTTAGTGAGGTAAAACACAGTAAAGTTGGTGTTCATTTCAAAGTAAAATGAAATTGGTCATTGTGACATAAGCCTTATTAAATCATGATATGATCAAATCATGATATGATTAACTTGGGGTGGTTTTGCAGTGCCCCCCCCCCCAAAAAAAATGGAAATAACTATGTCTTATTCAGCATTCATTTTAGGATTGTAAAATTGCCAACAAAAATTTCTCTAGGCATGGATATTTAAATGAAGTAGGAATGCATTGCATGATCCCATGCTATCTTCTCTGGGGTTTTGTTGCCAAACTCACCTCCCAGATGGAAAACCTTATTTATGAAATTTCTGGTTAATGGATCTATGCTTTCAAAAAGCAGTTCAGGAACTACAGTTTTGTCAATATGGCAAAGGAAAAATATTCCCTATTGATTGCATGCAATTTTTAGGAAGAAAATACAAGTTCAGTGTTTTAAGCACCTTTCACAATTTTAGTCAGTTTGTAATTCAATAAGTTGAATAAATGCAGTTGAGTATGAGTCAAAAGTAAATCTTATCTCTTCATGTAATTCAAGAAAAGACTTTTTTCTGGGTGTCCCTTTGTTAGTCATTAGATAATGATACTGTATGGCCTAAAAAGTAAAGTTCCTTTCCGATTTTTCCACATTTAGCCAGACTTCTTTTCAATAATTACATCAAATCAGGTAATTATCCATAGAAAATACAATTTGTAGTCAAAAAACCTGACCCCTGTTTATAGTTTTCTCTGTTATCTTATGTGCAAACACTGGATTGGAACTGGGTCTCTTTTGAGACATCTTATTTTAAGTTCATATAATAGGTTAGTGATCCATGCTTCTGAACTGTTAACATCACATCTTGGTAATTCAGGATCTTGGGCCCACTCTTGATTTTTTTGAATCAGAATATGTTCTAACAATATCCCTACTAAAGTTTGAGAATTGCTACTCTAAAGATGTTTTATCATGAATGAAGTGGGATACCTTCATATAGTCTGAGACCAAAAGTCATTTTCTAATAATTCTGAGAGAAAAGATAGAAGGAAAGAACCCTAGAGGGGTTTTAAGAGATATCTCTAAATAGAATTTTTATCTTGGTAGCTGCACAAATGACAAACTTTGACACTTTTTTAGCATGTTTTTTTTTTTCCTTCTAGGGTGGTGATAAAGTCTTAAAATAGATTACTTGATGATAATCAGTGCAATAAATGAATATTAATATATTGTGTTGGCCTGTAATTTAAAAATGACTCTCTCAAATCTTCTTTAGAAAAGTAAAACTATTCCTGTGGGAAGAAGCTGCAGGGACTAATCCTAGCTACTCTCCTTGGACACATAGCTGAACTAGGCATGCAGTCCAGTGGTGGAGCAGCACATAACCAACTAGCCACTAGGAACGTCAAAGCCATGGCTGAGGCCTCTTTAGCACAAGGCTTCAAGTAGCTTGACTCTCTGTGGTGTATGCTAGAAAAGAGTTTTCTCTACTTAACAGAGGCCAGTATGAAAAATGAAGGATGTAAAACAATACTCACAGTGAAACACTGTTGCAAGCACCACTATCTTTTATGGTTAGCCTATGTCTGAAGACAATAGAATCAGTCAGTGATTCTCCGGAGACATCGTAAATTCACCAACTTGCTACTTATGGCATGATAACATGCTTGTGATTAAGGAAATTTCTTGATTCTGTATGACTAAGATAAAGTCTGTTTTTGCATGGTGAAAGTTTTTTCAAAAATTTTCTTTATCATAATAATCTTATTTAATCATATGCTAAATGCCTTGTTTAAAAATATAGGCTCGTGGGATGCATTGTTTCAGCATCCTACACTTGACTTTGGCTCAGGTCATGATCCCAGGTCATGGGATCCAACCCCACATAGAATTCTGTGCTGAGCGTGGAGCCTGCTTAAGATTCTATGTTCTTCTACCCCCTTCCCCTCTTGTGCTCTCTCTGTCTCTCTTAAAAAAGAGAGAGAGCACAGAGCATATATATATATATATATATATATATATATATATATATATGGCTCTTGTAGGAATCTGATAAAGTAATTATATTATTGTACTCTATCTTCTCTTAAACTGGAAACCGAATGTATCTAAATATTTATAGGGGTGCCTGGGTGGCTCAGTCAGTGAAATGTCTGACTCTTGATTTTGGCTCAGGTCATGATTTCATGGTTCATGAGATCGAACCCGGGGTCAGGTTCTTCACTGACAGCATGGGTTCTCTCTCTCCCCTTTCTCTGTCCCTCCCCTGCTCATGTACACACACTCTGTCTCTTAGTAAGATAAATAAATAAACATTTAAAAAAATATTTACAGAGAAAAAATAAAGTTGTCTTTTTTGGAAATTAAACAAAACAAAACATACACATAACATATAGCCTGGATGCCATCATTGTGTAGCTGTTACACAAAATAAAGTTTTGCATTTTGAATTTGAGTCTCTAAATAAATGCTTGGGTATAGCTTTTCTTTAATTGGTGCCTATGTGCATCCCTGGGTTACATTTCTTGTTAGTGGTGCACGTTTTCACAATCACCCCTTCAACACAAAGTTTCCCCCAGCCCAGGATCAAGTTTCTGGAGAAAGGTCTTAGTGGCAATCACTAGGTTCATTCAAGTCATTATGCCACACATTTCCTCAGCTCCTTTTATGCATCATTTCAGTTAGCACTCACAATGTCTTTATATTTTTATAAAATAGAAAACTAAAGATTAGTGAGGAAGGTAATGTGTGCAAAGCTCTCCAGCTCTCAGGTGGCAGAGCTGAAGATGATACATTCAGTCTCTCTGACTTTAAAATCTCTGTCCCAACTTCTTTATGTTATTGCTCTTTCACAGAATCTCCACAAACCAAAGCTATCCCTCTCTATTCCAGTGGTTAAGGTGGTTTTAGGTTCATTTGTAACCATTCCTGCAATGGTGAGAAAATAAAACCCTACTTGGTGAATATTTTGCTTGGTCCAAAGCTAGTTCCATTGATTTTAGAAGGGAATAATCAATACCATTCATCTGCATAGCTGTTGTTGACGACATGCTGTACTCCAGGCCTGGCTTAGGTTCATAAAAAGCTACAAAGGAGAATCAAACAGCCTAATGGGGAAATATATATGTTTATTAATATGGTGATGGGTACTATGATTTTAAAATACAAAGCAATGGCTATGGAAACATAGTGGAAGGAGTGACTAACTTTGCCCAGGTCATCCTGGAATATTTTAGGGTGAAGGTAAAATCAGAACTGTGCCTTGAATGGGAATTTCCAGAGAGGGTAAATGAGGGGGACAGGTTGAGAGAGTAGCATGCGCAAGATGTGAAGGTCTAAACAGGTGGTAAATTGGAAGAACTATAAGTAGCTTAATCCTAGGAGTGTCTATGTGGCTCAGTTCGTTGAGCAGCCTACTCTTGATTACAACTCATGTCATGATCCCAGGGCTGTGGGATCCTGGGCTCCTTGCTGAGCATGTAGCCTTCTTAAGATTCTCTCTCTCTCTCTCTCTCTCTCTCTCTCTCTCTGTCTGTCTCTCTCTCTCCCTCTGCCCCTCTCCCTCATTTGCACTCTTTCAAACAAAACAAAACAAAACAAAACAAAACAAAAACAAACAAAAAACTTAATCCTAAGAGGGTTAAGCTTTATTCCAACTTTCAGATATTTTATAGATAATTTAGCCGATCAGTCTAGGCCTGGTAAATTTGAACAGAAGAAAGGACACACTTTGATTTTGGGGGTAGGTCTGATTGAAGAAAGATTAATACTTGGATAGTGGATAGGAGTTCCTGATAGGAGAGAAAGCTATTGGGAAGAAACTCCTAGCTTGTTTTGCAAATTGCATATAGAGAGAGTACTAGCTGGAACCAATTCCTGAATTGCAATTGATAATCTTCTCTCTTTCAGTTTGTTGCCCCCTGAATTTTCCCTGTTTACGTAAACTTCAGAATTCAGCCTCACACCTATCTTAATAAAAGGTCTCTAAGGAGAAAGGCGAAGAATTTAAGGAATCTGAGAAAAGGAAACCTTCCAGTTTATTTTTCCCATATGACTTAATAAATACTGTTTGATTATGTAATGATGATATTAATTATACTCAAAATGATTGTAGGATGCTAAATTATACTCACCAATAATTGTGGGATGCTAACAATATTTAGGTTAAGCCATATATTGTATCATTTCATTTTGTTCACTATCCTATAACATAGAACTAAGTTTATTTCCCATTTTGTAGGAAACTGAGTCCAGGAGAGGTTAAGAAACATACGCAGATTATGGAGTTTGTCAGTAGCAGAGCTGAGATTTGACCTGAAGCCTGACTGGGAGTCCAGAGAAAATGCATTTTCATATCTTTCATGAAGTTGACTTTCATTTATTTCCAATTACTTGAGAGAACAATAACAATTATTAAGTACAATTAAATAAATGCTAAAGTTATCTACTAATTTTTTTATTATACTGAACTTGTTTCACACAGTTATCACTTTCATACAGTTTTGCTTACTCAGCAGAGTCAAATGTATAGAATTTAAATAAATTGAATACAAAAAAAACATGGTCTACAGGGGACAATTTGTGACTTTATCCAGGTTTCTATAGCTTAAAAACTAAAAGCAGCCCTGTACTCCCTCAGAAACCCTTTTGATGTGTGAAAAGAGTATACATAAAATACTATTACTTGTGTCCCTTTAGCGTTGTCTGATCATAAGTGAAAATAATCACTGATGCAACAGTGTGTTTAAGGAGCAGGATAGGATACTTTGGAGTACAAAGTTAACCCTGCGGACATGTAGCTCTTCCACAAAACTCTTGTGCATTTGCTGGCTTAAATATAGATTAATGGTGCAAGTTTCTTAAATTTCCATCATTAAGTTTCTGGAAACTAATTTCTATAAAATAAGAACATTTTCATGTATTTTCCAAGAACGTAAAAATTAGATATTAAATATATAAATGACTCATGTTTATATTTGTTTTAAAAGTTATTGTTCCATTAATTTTTATTTTATTTTATTTCTTATTTTTTAAAATTTACATCCAAATTAGCATATAGTGCAGCAATGGTTTCAGGAGTAGATTCCTTAATGCCCCTTACCCATTTAGCCCGTCCCCCCTCCCACAACCCCTCCAGCAACCCTCAGTTTGTTCTCCATATTTATGAGTTTATGTTTTGTCCCACTCCCTGTTTTTATATTATTTTTATTTCCTTTCCCTTATGTTCATCTGTTTTGTCTCTTAAAGTCCTCATATGAGTGAAGTCATATGATTTTTGTCTTTCTCTGACTGACTAATTTCACTTAGCATAATACCCTCCAGTTCCATCCACGTAGTTTCATTCTTTTTGAATGCTGAGTAATACTCCATTGTGTGTGTGTATATATATATATATATATATATATATACACCACATCTTCTTTATCCATTCATCCATCGATGGACATTTGGGCTCTTTCCATACTTTGGCTATTGTTGATAGTGCTGCTATAAACATGGGGGTGCATGTGTCCCTTCAAAAGAGCACACCTGTATCCCTTGGATAAATACCTAGCAGTGCAATTTCTGGATTGTAAGGTAGTTCTATTTTTAATTTTTTTTAAATTTTTTTTTTTTTCAACGTTTTTTATTTATTTTTGGGACAGAGAGAGACAGAGCATGAACGGGGGAGGGGCAGAGAGAGAGGGAGACACAGAATCGGAAACAGGCTCCAGGCTCCGAGCCATCAGCCCAGAGCCTGACGCGGGGCTCGAACTCACAGACCGCGAGATCGTGACCTGGCTGAAGTCGGACGCTTAACCGACTGCGCCACCCAGGCGCCCCTATTTTTAATTTTTTGAGGAACCTCCATACTGTTTTCCAGAGTGGCTGCACCAGCTTGCATTCCCACCAACAATGCAAAAGAGATCCTCTTTCTCCACATCCTCTCCAACATCTATTGTTGCCTGAGTCATTAATGTTAGCCATTCTGACAGGTATAAGGTGATATCTCATGGTGGTTTTGATTTGTATTTCCCTGATGATGAGGGATGTTGAGCATTTTTTCATGTGTGGGTTGGCCATCTGGATGTCTTACTTGGAGAAGTGTCTATTCATGTCTTTTGCCCATTTCTTCACTGGATTATTTATTTTTTGGGTGTTGAGTTTGAGAAGTTCTTTATAGATTTTGGATACGAACCCTTTATCTGATATGTCATTTGCAAATATCTTCTCCCATTCCATCAGTTGGCTTTTAGTTTTGCTAATTGTTTCTTTCACTGTGCAGAAGCTTTTTATTTTGATGAGGTTCCAAGAGTTCATTTTTGCTTATGTTTCCCTTGCCTCCAGAAACCTGTTGAGTAAGAAGTTGCTGCGGCCAAGATCAAAGAGATTTTTGCTTGTTTTCTTCTTGAGGATTTTGATGGCTTCCTGTCTTACATTGAGGTCCTTCTTCCATTTTGAGTTTATTTTTGTGTATGGTGTAACACAGGTACTTGATCAAAATTTAATAGATTTTATGATGCAGAATACTTGGAAGTAGAAAGTACAAACACTGGACGAGAGTTTTCAGTATTTTTTTATTTAATAAAAGATTTTTAAATGTTTATTTATTTTTGAGAGCAAAAGAGAGAGAAGGAGAGGGGGGAAGGCAGAAAGAAAGGGAGACACAGAATCTGAAACAGTTCCAGGCTAGCTGTTAGCACAGAGCCGGACCTGGGACTTGAACTCATGAACTGTGAGATCATGACCAGAGCTGAAGTTGGACACTCAACCGACTGAGCTACCAAGGTGCTCCAGAATTTGCTTATTTTGACTGGCATATGCTGTTTTGATTTTTAAAAATTATGAAAGTAGTAAAAGAAAAGAAATGTCCTATAATTATGAACTTTATGAATACCTGAAGAAAATTTTCAGAAAAGGCTACCTCCTTCTTTATACAAAAGCACAGCTGCTAGGTTACGTGGACTTTAAGCATCAGCTTGACAGAAAATCTTAAAGAAAACCTACCATTCTCTTACTGCCTAGGGCCACTTAAACTGTAAGAACTGAAAAAGGAGTATTTGCACAACAGCCTCATAATCTGATCTGAGATTGAACTGATCTGATCTGAGAGAGGCTAACACTTCAAAACAGCCATGCATGACATATTTCAATATTAAAATCAAACTTTTGTGTATCTGTTTATATATATATGTGTATATATATGTGTGTGTGTATATATATATATATATATATATATATATATATATAAGTTTAAAAAATAAACTTTAAGTTTTATCTTATCTTGCCACAATCTCTAAGACAATGATCTGGGAGAGTAACTCAATTTTTCTCCATCATTCACTATGGTTTACAGATAATTTTCAATTATCTGAACTGGTGATTATTTGTCCTGAGAAGGAGTCCTAGTTTTTTTAAAGATATATCTTAGATGTTTATTTATCTCTGAATTTTACCCTATATTTTAATTGGATTCCTTTTGGAAATCTGCTTTAAATATTACTAATATCAAAATACCTTGTTGTGGGGTAAACGTTGCTTTTGTAACAAAATCAGTGGATTTGATTCCTTATTGTGTTTCCTTACTGAAAGATGTGGGCCTGTTTTAATGAAAAGAATGTACCTAATATCTGTTTTGGCGCATAGAGTAGAACCCTTTATATTTTAACAAAAGGACAGTGAATAGCTCAGTTAATCTAGGGTTTGTTCTATAGTCCTAAATCTATGAACTCTGCCAATTTTGAACATCATAAGTAAATAAATGACTGAAGACACTCTAATTCTTAAACAGTCTGAAGCCAAGGAAAAGAACACAAGGGAAAAGGAGCCAAATGCAAACATAATTATATATCTAGTGTTCTCTATGTTTTTGGTTTGGAATGAAGTTACTGAATAATCCACTCAGGGAAGCTTTACAACTTGAAGTCCATCCTTAGCACCGTTTCCTATTTCTATGCTCTGACAGCCTACCATTTTCAGCTTAACTGGTAGAGAGAAGTGAGTTTCCTAACAACTTAATTTTTAGGCTATATTTATCATCTATGAATCAGAAACTGACAGCAATGACAAAAATTTCCTCAGCTATCTGCATTTTTATTCATGTCTTTTAAGAATGGCTTTGCCACACTTAAACATTTTCAGCAGTGTTGAGATACACAACATACACATCTATCAATCTATCTGCGACCTATCATCCAACATCTAGATAATTGAGATAATACATTTGAAATCAGAAATTGATGAAAAAAACACATATTTTACACACTGAATTTATATAAAGAAAATTTTATGCTTAACATTCATGAACATAGATATCCAGTTTATACATATCTCTTATTTAAAGTTCATCTTCATTAATTGCAGCACTAATACACCTGGATATTGCATTCTCTTGAGAGGTTAACTAAGTTAACATCATAATATTGTGAAACTCTAAACCAGTTCATATTCAAACAAAGAGTCCTGATTAACCATGGAATATTGACATGTGTCAGTCTTTTCTTCCTACGGAAACCCAAATAAAATGACAGCAAAGGAATTTTTCAAAACCATCTATTAACCCATAAAGACAATGAGGAGATTTCAGCTGGTAAAACATTTATACTGATTTTAGGAAAAAAAAAGAGAGGAGTGATGTGTGATTTGGCAAAGTAGGAGGCATTATAAAAATTACAACTTGAGAGTCTTCAGAGATTAATTTGCTCCACAGAACCTCTGAGAGGGTCACCATTCAGAGGTGTGAGCCCTACAAGAGGCAGCTGGGAACTGGGCATTGACAGAAATCTGTCTCCAAGTCCTTTCTTCTACCCTTCCCAGACAGGGATTGGCCTTACCCTGTTTCTTGTTGGATACCACAGCCTCATTCTCTGCAAGAAACCAAGCTACAGAGGCTCCAGTCATAAGGGAAGGCAGAAATGTTGTGTGAAACTAAAAATAGGAGAAGAGAAGTCCCCTTTTCTCACCCAGACTTAAAATACCTCCCTCCTAGATAAAGCCTGGAAAATTCTACCCTGGACAAACTGAATGGTTAAACAAACAAGCAAACAAACTCTTAACAAATCTGACATTCTCTCCAGAAAAAGACAACTGATTGCCCTATAGTAACTCCCATCCAATAATTTCATAAGAAATTATTGCTCACTCAGGACTTCTGAGCAGTCTTGCTGCTTCATCCTTAAATCTAAAATGACTAAAATATGAAATATTAAAGGAAGCTTCAAACTGTAAGGAGTAAAACCTGAACAAAATAAGAAAATGAGGGAAGAAGAAAGGAAGGACAGAAGGAAGGAAAGAAAGAAGAAACAGGTTACAGGGGGATCAGAGAAATAAACCTAATAAAAAAAACTATCAAAAACATTTTAAAACAGACATCTTTAAATAAGAAGAAATCATAGCTAAGTAAGTATTTTTTTAAATGAGAACTGTAAAAGGATCGGAAGATAAAGCCGATAATATTTCCCAGGATATAAGTACAAAAATGACAAAAACAATGGCAAATTGTTTGGAATAGTTAACAAAATTTGAAATTGAGCTAGGAAGATCCAAAATTAAATTAACAGATAATTCACAAAGAAGAAATAGAAAAGAATTAGAGGGAAAAAATAAAAAAATAGATTAAAAAAACTCTCAGAATTGACTGCCATGAATCTCACCTTAATGAAAGACACTGAGTCCTGGCACCACAAATGTAAAACACACACATGAAGGAAGCTTATTGTAAAAGAAAGATCCTACTCACATTCAGCAGGAAAAACTAGTTCATATATAAAATAATAAAAATAAAAATGGCATTAGACCTTTCTACCTACTGCAATATTGAAAGCTCCTAGGAAACAGTAAAACAATGACGTCAACATTCAGAGGAAAAGTTCTTTCCAATCCATAATTCTTTTTCCAGAAAAAAAAGTTAGTCAATGGTGAGGATAGACTAAACACATATTTACAACATGAAAACCTTAAAAAAAAAAAGACATACCTAATGTGGTCTTCTTATCCTTTTTTAGGAAGCTACTAGAGGACATGTTTAAAGAAAATGAAAATAGGAGTTTCAGCATAGGAGACAAGCAAGGAGCAATATCATGCTACACTGAGCACCAGGGTAGAGAGATGGAAGCCACCAAGAAGAATATGATGGGTTATTTGCTGTATGTAGACATTTGATAGATGTATTAGATCATTAAGGAAAAATAGTTTTGTGCAAACAAATTAAAGCAAATGAAAAATAGTGGAACAATTATTAAATATAGTGTGGAGAATGTTAGAATGGAAACAATTAGAATATGGAACGTGAGAAGTTGCTCGAAGTATTGAAAATGTCTGCTTCTAGAAGGCTGGATTAGTGAATGGAAGGTATAAGGTGGATTAGATAAGATTGGATAAGAATTGTCCCTTTGTGATACAAGCTATTTTGACAGTTTGATTCTATTTTTCTACCTATGCCAATTTATTTGACAAATAAAATTAAAACTCATCATACAAATAAAATATAAGTCAGTTATCAAATAAATTTTGAAAGTAAATATAATTGTTTTGCTCATCAATTCCTTCTCATTGTTAATTGCCCTGAGATTTTTGTAAGGGAAACAATTATTTATTCTAAAATCCATTTTAAGCATTAGTATCTAAATGCTATATATAAAGAACTGACATATATATAAAGAACTGACATAACTAACACCCCAAAACAATAATTTAATTTAAAAAAGGACAGAAAACATGAATAGATATTTCTCCAAAGAAGACATAGATGGCCTACAGACATAAAAGATGCTTAACATCACTCATCATTTGGGAAATGCAAATCAAAACTACAATATCACCTCACACCTGTAAGAATGGCTAAAATAAAAAAAAAAACAAACAAGAAATTTGGCGAGTATGTAAAAAAAAAAAAAAAAAGGAACACTCATGCACTGTTGGTAGAAATGCAAACTGATATAACCACTGTGGAAAACAGTATGGAGGTTCTTCAAAAAGTTAAAAATAGAACAACCTTACATTCCAGTTCTTGAACTACTGGCTAGTTACAAAAAAAAAAAATCAAAAACATTAATTCAAATGGATACATACACCCCTCTGTTCATTGCAGCATTATTTACAATAGACAAATTATGAAAGCAGCCCAAGTGTCCATCAATGGGTGAATCAATACAGCAGAAGTGGAATAATGGAATATTATTCAGCCATAAGAAAGAATGAAATCTTGCCATTCACAATGACATGCATGGATCAGAGAAAAGAAACACCAAAGAAAATAAAGATCAGAGAAAGAAAAATAGCATATGATTTCACTCATATGTGGATTTTAAGAAACAACACAAATGAGTACAAGAAAAAACAAAGAGAGACAAACCAAGAAAAAAACTCTTAATTATAGAGAACAAACTGATGGTTACCAGAGGGGCGGAAGTGGAAAATGGGTTAAATAGGTGATGGGGATTAAGAAATGCACTTGTGGGGCCCCTGGGTGGCTCAGTCTGTTAAGCATCCGACTTCGGCTCAGCTCATGATCTTACATTAGTGAGTTCAAGCCCTGCATCGGGCTCTGTACCAACAGCTCAGAGCCTGGAGCCTGCTTTGGATTCTGTGTCTTCCTCTCTCTCTGCCCCTCCCCAACTTGTGCTCTGTTTCTCTCTCAAACATAAATAAACATTAAAAAAATTTAAAGGATAACAGTAGAAATATGAATATTTTTTGTCCCCTGAGTCACTGTTAATGGATAGGGCAAAAACCCCACAAAACCAAATATTATTTTGCCAAAACAGTTTTTTAATCTAAATATATTGACTTAAAAAAATATGTACTCTAATAATCCATCATTTAGGATATCTCTTGACCATGAGAAAAATGTTTTCTTCTAAAATTTGATATAATTGTTGCCACTAAAGTCTGAATCTAGATTTAGTAAAATAATTAGAAAATAGTATTTACCATAATTTCATTAAAAATGATAAACAGTCATTTAAAAATTAGAAAATTGTAGTGACGGTTACAAAACAACGTAAATGTACTTAATATCACTGAAATGTACACATAAAAATTGTTAAAATGGGAAATTTTGCTATATAAATATGTTATCACAATAAAAATAATATAGTGAATATAAAAAATTATAAAGAAGAAAAAATCAACTTAATGGTATCACAAAAGAGTAACACTTTATATTTCCCTCCAGACAAAAATATCATTTATACTTGATAAATATGTGTACACATGGCATTATATTATATGAAAATCAGTACTTTGCTAATTTGTTCATTATTCTATATACTCTATTTTATATATATATTTATATATATTATATATATTTATATATTATTCTATATATTCTATTTTCTTATGTTGAGTATTCTTCAAAATAATTTTTATTTTATTATTCAGTAATAGAGATGTGCCACAGTTTATTTAATCTTCTTCTTAGTGGTGCACATTTAGCTACATGTAATTTGCAATGTTTTGTTAGTATAGGTAGTACTGAAAATATTCTTACAGAAACTTTTTGTCAATATCTTTATTTCCTAATTGTATTCCTAAAGCATATTCTTGGAATTGGGATTATTTACCTAGTACTATTAATAAGTAAATTCAGGGGCGCCTGGGTGGCGCAGTCGGTTAAGCGTCCGACTTCAGCCAGGTCACGATCTCGCGGTCCGTGAGTTCGAGCCCCGCGTCAGGCTCTGGGCTGATGGCTCGGAGCCTGGAGCCTGTTTCCGATTCTGTGTCTCCCTCTCTCTCTGCCCCTCCCCTGTTCATGCTCGGTCTCTCTCTGTCCCAAAAATAAATAAAAAACGTTGAAAAAAAAATTAAAAAAAAAAAAATTAAATTCAGCCAAATGGGAGGATAAAGTGTCAATAAATAAAAATAAATTGTATTTCTAAATACTAGAATACTCTAATAGAACAAAAATTAATGTCATTTTCAACATCCTTAGAAAGCATAAAATGCTTAATGTATTTAACAAAAGTAGCGCATGACCTCCACAATAAAAAGTATAAAACCTTGATGAGATAAAATAAAGAATACCTTAAAAAGTACACAAACTGTCTTTGTGTGTGGTGATGGATTAATGGCAGGCCCTTCTCTGTGGGCCTCATAGTATACCAGTGCCAGAGGAGCAGGCAGCCTTGAACCCCCTGTCTGTTGGGCTGTGAGCACTGAAGGGAGTAATACAGTGTGAAAAACAAACAAACAAACAAATCAAATAAATAAACCATCTTCAACTGTTGGAAGATTCAATATTGTTAATATGCCAATTCTTCCTAAATTTACTTATAGATTTAATGAAATACCAATCAAAACCCTAGAGTTAATTTTATAGAAATAGGCAAATTGAGTTTAAAATTTATACAGAAACCAAGGACTTAGAATAGTCAAAGGAGTCTAGAAAATTAAACAAGTTTGGAAGACAAAATGCCTGACTTTAAGACTTACTATAAAGCTACAGTAATTAAGACAGGGTGGTACTTGGGTAAGAATAATCAAATAGTTTAAATGGGACAGAAATAGCTAGCCCCTAAGTATATTTACACATATAGGGTTAATTACTTTTCAGCAAAGCCAGCAGAATAAATCCTAAGTTCTTTTAATAAATGATGCTGAAACACCTGGCTATATATACATACACACAAACATACATATATACATATTTTGCGTGTGTGTGTGTGTGTGTATGTGTACACACACACACATACACATACATACATTGGGTACACATACCTCCTACAAATGATGCTAGAGCTATAGCCTGTACCTGTACTACAAACAAAATTACTTTGAAATGGACTATAGGCCAAAGTATAAATGCTGAAATTATAAATTTTCTAGAATAAATTATAAAAGACTATGTTTGTGACTTTAATGTAGGCAACTATTGTATAGAACACAAACACTAGTAACCAACAAAAGAAAAAAATTCATAAACTAGATTACATCAAACTATAAACTTCATCAAAAGACATCATTAAGTAAGAGAAAAATAAAGCCATTAACTAGAAAATAATATTCTCAAAACATAATCAGACAAAAAAAAAAACAACAAACATCCAAAACATATTCAGCATAGATAATGAATTCCTGTAACCCAATAACAAAAAAACGAACAATAAAAAAATAGGCAAAGATTAGAATAGGCACTTTGCAAAAGGAGATATATGAGTATCCATTAAGCTCATGAAAATGTGTTCAGCATTAGTAATTAAGGAAATTCAAATTAAAGTCATGGTAAGTTACTAGTATGCATCCACTAGATGGCTGAAATTAAGAAGAAAAATGACTGGCCACAAATGTGGGTGAAAATACATTTCTGATGGTTGTGTAAAATGTTAAATTACTACAGAATACGGTTTTGCAGTTTCATATATAGTTAAATATACACCTACTCTGTGACTCTGAAAATTACTTTTCTAGATATTTATTCTGAAAAAATAAAAATATATGATCACAAAAGGACTTGTAAAGAATAATCATAGCATCATTACTCATAAATAATCTCACACTGGAAAGATTTCAAATGTCCATTAACAGGAGAATGGATTAAAAAATTGTTGTAGTCAGTGGAATATTGCTTGGTGCTAAAAAGAAAAAAAAAAGAGAAAAAACTGATATATGCAAGATAGATAAGATATATGAAATATATCATGAAGCTGAAATAAAAAAGAAATTGTAGTAAATAAAGACTGAATTATTACATTTACATTAAATTTTAGAAGAAGCAAAATTAATGAAGTTTCAACATATCAGAAGTAATTTATTGAGGAAGGCAGTAGGTTGAAATTGATTGGAAGGTGCATGAGAAAACTTTTTGGAGTGATAGGAATGCTCTATATCTTTTTTTTTTTTTTTTTTTTTGTGAGAGAGAGAGAGAGAAAGAGAGAGAGAGAGGGAACAGGTGGAGGAGAGACAGAGAGAGAAGGAGAAAGAGAATCTTAAGCAGGTTCCAGCCCAGTGTGGAGCCTACCAAAGGACTCAATCTCATGACTGTGAGACCATGATCTGAGCTGAAATCAAGAGTCTGGCACTTAACAGACTGACCCACCCAGGTGCCTCAGGAATGCACTACATCTTGATAAGTGTTTGCTGCTTGTGCTTTCTAAGAATGGCCACAGGAATATTTCCTGTTCCATATGCTCTTTTAGAACATTTCTACCCTCTCAAGAACAGACCTAGAAGGTTTTATGCTAAGTAAACTAAGACTGAGAAAGACAAATACCATATGATTTCACTCATATGTGGTATCTAAATAAAAGTAAATAAACAAACAAACATAACTCAGAATCAGATCTGTAAATACAGAGAACAAACTGATGGTTGCCAGAGGAGGGAGGATGAGAAGATGGGCAAAATGGATAAAGTGGAGTGGGAGATACAGGTTTCCAGTTATGGAATGAATAAGTCATGGGGGAAAAAGACAAAGCATAAGGAATGTAGTCAATGATATTGTACTAGCATTGTATGGTGACATATGGCAGCTACACTTGTGATGAGCATAGCATAATGTATAAACTTGTCTTATTGTTACACTGTACAGCTTAAACTAATGTAATATTTTGTGTCAACTACATTCAAATTAAAAAGAAAAAAAGAAACACACCTGAGGAATATACTTCCATTAAACCTGGGTGGGCTTGTGACTTTCAAGACTAGGTCATTAAATTAAAGATAAAGATTGATGGTCCTCTCTCTCTTGGGATGCTTCCCTTGAGGACTCAACCATCATACTGCAAGGAAGCCCATGTGGACAGACTTCAACAAGCAACATCCTCTGCCAGGTAGGTAAGTAAGCCTAAAGATTATTCTGGTCTCTTGTCTTCAAATCTACAAAGTTAAGACCCTTGACATCATGGATCAAGATAAGTCATACATGTTATGTCCTGTCTGAATTCCTTACTCTCAAAAACTGCAAACATAATAAATAATTGTTTTATGTCATGGAGTTTTTGGGTAATTTGTTACACAGCGATAATAACTTTAATAATCATGCTACAAAATCAACTGTGAATCTTCCCTTCCACACATAAAATTTTTCACTTGGCTATCCTAAGTTATAAATTTGACATACATATTTGGCATCTATTTTGCATTCTGAACGTAAACCAATCCAAATGCAATAAAACAACATTATCTGTATGTTGGTCCATACCATTCCATGCAAAACCATGAGAACAACACAATTTAATTTTTTAAAATACCAAAATAGTTTGTCAATTTTCTGGACATTTTACCTTTTATCTTGGGTGACAAATGGTTTATAAGATAATTGTTCTTAAAGTTGTATCATGCTACATGCATACCATACGATGACAGTATTATAAGGAAACCTGTACACATAGATTTTAAATATAGCAAATTTAACGCAGGTAATGTGCTTCAGAAAAAAATGGACCATGGTGTTGGGTTATAAATTAGATAAGGGCTCAAATAGCATAATTAATATCAAGCAAATGAAATTTCTGTGAATGAACATGCAATGGAGTAGTGATATTTCTTAAAGGCTGTTCAAATGCACAAAGTGGTGCAGGATAGTGAAGACAGAACAAATTTAGTTTTGTGATTCTGATTTTCCTTGTAGGAAGAAATAATAAATAGTTATTTCGTAAACTCTAGTTTCTAAATGACATAATATAGAGCTTTGTCTTTAACATTTTTTGATTCTAAAATTTCTCTACCAAATTTTTTTTAAAGTAAAGTATTAACTTTTATTATTATTATTATTTATTATTATTATTATATTAATAATAATAATATAATATATTATTATTATTATTTATTATTATTATTATAAGAAGGTGTTTCTTCTAAAGTGATCTATAAACACCTGTAAGGGAACAGCTTACTTTGGAACTTAATAGAATGAGCTTTTGAGGTTTTCCTATTTGTGACTATTGAATCACCAAAATGTAAACTAAAACTTGAACTAAATTGATAAATTCTTTAATACTATTGACAGTAGTCAGGCAGCCCATATGCTTATTTATATTTAAAAAAAATTTTAATTTTTAATTTCTTTAAAACAAAACAAATAGTTAACAATTTTCAACAAGAGAGCTGATGTTTGCTGTATTGGTTTTTCAGTTTTGTTGTTCCCTAGATTTTTTTGTTTCTTTGTTTTCCCACACTGACTGCCTTTAAAATGATTTTTTTTGTTTCTTTAAATGCTGCTTAATTTTTAACCCATTTTATTTATTTTTTTGTTTGTTTATTTTGAGAGAGAGAGAGAGAGAGAGAGAGAGAGAGAGAGAGAGAGAACATGAGTGGGGGAGGGGTAGAGAGAGAGAGGGAGAGAAAGAGGAATTCCAAGCAGGCTCCATACTGTCAGTGCAGAGCCTGACAGGAGCCTTAATCCCATGAACTATGATATCATGACCTGAGCTGAAATCAAGAGTTGGGTGCTTAACTGACTGAACCACCCAGGCTCCCTGAAAAAGGTCTTAAGTACTGATTAAGGACATTTACTTTGAGTACAACATTCCTTGGTATTGAAAAAAAAAAAAAAAAGATTTATTGATGAAGATAGAAGAACATTGACATTGACTTAGCAACCTTGATGACTCTGCTAGATCTTATAATATTTTTATATTTGTATATATAATTTAACATGCATCAAAACAGTTGAGAAAGCCATGTCAGAGAAGCCAAGACAACAGATCAAGTAGCCAAGGGACTCAATTCCTGCACTCTTCGTCATGGTGCTCAACACTGTAAGCTCTCAGCCATTGGTTCCAGTGTGAGTGAGGGGAAAAACAAATGAATGGATTAAGAAATGAATTAATGTATGGACAAACTATGAAATAAAAGGGGTTGAAGCACGTGGGTGGCTCAATCGGTTAAGTGTCTGACTCTTGATTACAGCTCAGGTCATGATCTCGCAATTTGTGGGTTCAGTCCCATGTCCAGCTCCATGCTGATAGACCAGCACGGAGCCTCCTGGAGTTCTGTCTCTCCCTCTCTCTCTGCTTCTCCTCCACTCATGCTCTTTCTCTCAAAAGGAACAAACTTTCAAAAAATAATAAAAGGGGTTAAAAACTAAGCAGCTTTTCAACTCTAAAGAGTTAATAATGGATTAGTGCACATGAAAAATAACATACAACTATATAGTCAAAATGAATTTGATAAAGTGTCTTAAGGCTGAAGATCTATAAATTCTTAATGAAGCTAGAAATTATGTCAAGCAATGGCTTTATATGGGAGATAGGTGAATCTAAGGTGAAGACTGATAAATGGGAGTGTTTCTGGAGGCATTTCTGGAAGGTAGACACCTAAATACATAGGTTACTTATAAATCATTCATCAAATTTCTGTCAAGATAAAAAAAAGTACTTGTCTGTGAAAAAGGCATTAAAATACTTCTATATATATAATATATAATATATTGTTTTCTGAGGAGGAAGCAGTCATTTTATTTTTAGTGTTATTGTCAATAAGTATAATGGTAGCAAATATTTGTAGAACTTTATTATGTACCACAGTGTGCTAAGGAGTTTACTTCTATGATTTCACTTAACCTTTAAAATAACTTTCAAGTGTGGGACACCTGGGTGGCTCAGTAGGTTAAGCATCCCACTGCAGCTCAGGTAATGATCTTGTGGTACACAATTTCGAGCCCTATATTGGGTGACTGTGCTGACAGCTCAGGGCCTGGAGCCTGCTTTAGCTTCTGTGTCTCCCTCTCTCTCTGCACTTCCCCCATTTGTACTCTGTCTCTCTATCTGTCAAAAATAAATAAAACATTAAAATATTAAAAAAATAACATTCAAGTGTTAACTCCATCTCATGATGAGAAAACAAAAACTAGAGAGATAAAGTAATTTGTCCAGGGTCATACAGGTAGAAAATGATAAAGCAATAACTTTGATGTTATTTTTCAAATGTCAAGACCCAACACAAGAAAGGATTTGATTTGGACTCTGAAAGATGGGTATGGTTTCAGTATATAGAGATGGTTTGTGTGGATAAGTCCTCATTGGGGAGATAAAGTGAATAATGTTCTAAAATTGAAGGAAAAAGAAAAGTTTACTTTGTTGAAACAGGAATATTTTGAGGAATAGTGGTAGAGAATCTAACAAAGAAAGGAAGGCAGGGAGGGAATAAAAGGAATGGAAAGGAAAGAAAAAAAATTTCTGGTTAAGAAATTTGGATAAGGATTAAGCAGTAAGTATAAATTAGATTAGATATTGGAGAACAGTGGCTGCATCTTGTTCACCTTTGTTTCTTCCTATAGTATCTAATAAAATGCTTTGAAAATGTTTGAATGAATGTAAACATTAATAATTAGAATTGAACTTTAGGAATATTAACTTACAAGGGCTGTATACATGGATTTAGGGAGACAAGTTTTAGAAACTATATACTCTATATAGTACTTTATCTTTCTTAAAATTTTTCATAGGCCAAATTCATCTCATATTAGAACAGTAAATTGTTCAGTAAATGGTTTGCTGTCAGAGGATGGGGGATCCAAACTAGTATGCTTTTTCTTCATATTATTTTCCCTTAGGTTTCAATCTTGTAAGTTCTACCTAATTTTTTAACTAGTCCTCTATAATGTATTATTCACTCATAAGATATTTTTCATACAAAGAATAACTGGAGTCCAGCTTACTCAGACCTGTTGTAGTAACATGCAATTCTGAGGGTCTCTGTCACTTCTGGATCCTATCTCCCTAAATAAGGTTAAGATGAATCTGAATCACATCAAATTCTGCATTAAGCAAATGATGTCTGGGAAACTCCAGGTTTTTACATTTTCTGCATCTCCAACAAGTCACTTGAATGAATTGTTTACAAGTTGTATTTATTTGTGTGTATATCTCTCTCCTCTTTTCTTGGCTAGAATTGAGGTACAGCCTCTTTGGGTTCCTGATTCATGAGTTCAGTGTTGACTAAAGTGACCTCAAGTGTCTTGTGTTGTAGGCTTAAATCTACAACTGACTCTTGTTTCTACTTTCTGATAATTTTGGCTTAGAGATATGCAGGAAAATATCTTTAAAGTGAGGATTTCTGTTTTTCAGCATATTTTCTCCAATGATATGATATTTTGAATATTCAAAATGGTAATTAGTGTTATATTTGAGTTCACTGGAAATAATTTATTTCAACTAATTATATTATTGTTTATTATAATTACAACTAGAGCTTAGTTTCTTCCCAATGTTTTGTAAATAAATGAAGTTAAATACAAGTAAAAAATAAGGCAATTAGCAACAAAAACAGATTGATGTAGTTTGAAGGAAGCAGAGAAGAAGGATACTAGTAGACACTCAAGACGGTCACATTAATACACTTCATTACTGAATCTAGCTGTCAGTTTCCTGGTTGCAAAGTGGAAACGGAAACATGTCACATTATGTAGATTCTACTTCCTGACAGATGAATATGTGCATATTTGTCTGTGGAAATAATATTTTTCCTTAAACACAGATTTTTTTCTGTCTAGCCTTATAAAAAGATCTCTAAGAAAATAAATGATATTTCCTACTCAAATTTAATAAAATTTTATGAATAATCCTTTCTTTATTGAAAGTACAAATCACTTGCATTACCTATTTTTTTTTGCACACTTTCATCTAAATATTAAAAATAACTCAGAGGAAAGATATGGGAGAGTGGTTTCTTTAGGCCTGACCTACCCGTTATGATTACATGTTCAGGGATATGAACAAGGGGAATCAGAATTAAATCTATAAATTGATGCATATGGAAGCTTCCTGACAAATTGGAATTTCTAACTTCCACAATGTGAGTTCAGTCACAAAATCATGGAAGAATAGAATAGAAGAGCAACTTAGGATATACAAAACTAATCTCTTCCTTCACAAGTGGAAAGACTGAGGACAGGGGATAATGTGACCCCAGTTTGTCCAGGGTGTTGGATGTGCCAATCTAGCATCTAGACAACACCACTTCTGTTTCTCACAAAAAGGATTACATGTTCCCTGTTTTAATAGGTCCCCACTATCCTACCCACCTTATCATGCTATTCTTTCTCTTTCTATCATTGTGAAAATATCATACACAAAATTCAAGAATTGGAATGAAGTTAACATAGGCAGTAGAATCCAAAAGGTGTAATTTTGTTTAAAGTTAACATGACATGTTAACTTTTGTAATCTTTTGTAATCTTCTCATATTAACAGTCTACAATGAACTTTCAGGAACAGTTTCAATCTAATGTAATATTGTCTTTTTGATAAAGGTGGTTTTTATAGTATATAACTAAAGGTAATTTATTTTTACACAGGTTGAAATACTTCTCCCACAAACCAGGAAAAAATACTTTTGCCTAATTCAAATTTAGTGATTATCATCATGAAACATTAGATACAAAGTTGAGCAATATTTTCTTCCAATCAATAAGAAGATATTTACACCAGTAGGAGGTTCTCCTATGCTTCAGTTAGTCAAAGAAGTGATCTAGAAATTTCAGGATGAGGTTAAAAGGATTTCTTTCCTGTATTTTCCCATTATCCTTCTTCTCTTCCTCACCTCCTACACCACTCCAGGGCAAATTTCCTACAAATCCTGTTCTCTGTAGAGTCTGTCAAAACATCTCTTTTTCATTACCTCACTGCATCTACTAAGCAACTAGAAATTAGCAAGTTCTGATATTAAGCTTCATCACCACTTTTTAGTGCATTCTGTCTGCTTGGAGTATAGCAATTCTTATCCCTCTCAAGAAGCATGTGAGGGTTACTTGCTTAGTTAAAACATGACACTGAGCAGCTGTTCCAAGAAAGCCCCCAAATAGAGAAAGTTCTGTCTGTTTAGAGACATTTCTTTCTTCTTCTGTGCTTTGCTTCTTGGCTTGCCAGTGCACAGATGTTAGGGTTGGTTATTTAATCCACTATCCAGCAGGATTATTAAAATCCTCTTGAGCCAAATTTTCAAGAAACAAATGGATTTCATAAATGTGTATTAATCTGTTTAGCTTCAGATAATGAAAACATACTACTCTGGTATGAATCATATGTGGCATGTGAAGCCCAAGCCCCTCCCCCAGGAATGTAACCAAAGTCTCTGAGGTGTTGGAATGTGGCTTTATAGTCTGGGTGCTTCATGGGAGGTATTTGGAATGCAAAAGAACAGATCCAAATTAGGGACAGTTCAATTTTGGAATGACAAGCTAAATTCTCATCTCTGTGTAATTGAAAGTACATGAGAGGACACTTTGGGTCATGTCTAAGTTTGTGGACCCAACCTTCCTAAGGACAATATTTTAGGTAAATACCTTAGCAGGTTGTTGCTGAATTACAATTAGACTGTGGGGCTTATGGCTACTTGGTCCACCTTTGCTTAGGAGTTTGCTGGGCTCCTGGTGACCACCACACACATCAGAACAGGGCAGGCCTTTGGTTCTCACACATGGATGGAGCCTATTGTTGTTGGTTCTTTGCAGTCAGCCAAGGCTCTTACTCAGAGAGTAAAGTCAGGTGTGGGACTACGTGAAAGGTTCATTTACTAAAGGCACAGGATATCTAACGTGTGTCTACTTTCTGTTTTTGAAGAGAATTTTGCAATGCTCTTGTAGAGATGGTGTCATTAAAGTATTTTCTTTTTCAAATGGCAACATTTCATTCTTTTTGATTGCCAAGTAATACTCCTGAAATCATTGTTGCACTATATGCTAATTTGGATGTAAATTTTAAAAAATAAAAAATAAAATTAAAAAAAAGTATTTTCCTTTGGATTGCTACCACATTGGAATATAGAATCCAGTGGTGTGGTAAATGACTACCCCATCACCCTCAGTTCACACTAACTGAATTCATTCCCAGAATTTACTGGTATTATCTAGAATCTCTGGGAAGGCACAGGGTGGAGTGAAAAGTCTCCTCACTGGGGAATCCAAGTAACTGTGTTTAGACTCTTCCTCTACCACAAACTGGCTAGTGTCTTTAGCACATGACTTGACTTCTGAGAACCTACTTTTTCTTTTGTAAAAAGGGAAAATGCCTGCCCTGCAAATTTCACATGATTCTCCCTTTAAAATAAATAGATAACATGTATAAGTTAATTTGTAAATATTAAAGTTATAAGAATTTAAGAGACAAATTTTACATTAAACACAATAGAAGAGTCCTGAATATTTTAAAAGTGCAAAAAAATTAGAAATACAATATTTTAGAGATTAAAATAATTCATAATAAAATGAATATAAATGGAAACAAATTATATTAATGTATGATTTAGACCCACAAGAATATTTAAAAATATGTTTATATTTGCTGACTTAGAACATGAAATTATGTACTTTTCAGGAAAGTACTATAATACTTATATATTTTCCATAATTTTACCACGTATAATTTCTCACAGATCTTACAATCTGGTTTACACAGGACTTCCTGGTTTGCTACATCCTCATTTTCCCCTTTGGTTTATGTGCAGCATCTGCGTTCCATGAACCGTGGGGCAGCAGGATCACCACTGATAAAATGGGTAAATTTGAGGCTGGATATAATCAGACTAATCTTTACCTGGGACAACCTCTAACAGAGAATCATCCTTTAGCCTTCTGAACAATAATTAGATCCAGTTCATTCCATTTCCCTATAAATTAATCCAAACTGATCTGAATGCATTTGTTTCACAGAGGCCATTTCCTAGTTGCTTGTGCTGGAATTAAACCAAACCTCTCTACTTTAAGGAATGTTCAGTTGGTAAGGTTCAGAGAAAAGAGCTTCAGTTTGCAGACCTCACACCAAGTGATTACACAAGTGAGACATGTACATCAATCCTCCCCACCTCCATCATCCAAGTAGGCTGTTGGGTTTTGTCACTTTGCTAAGCACTGACTTCAGATCCCATTTGTAAACTGCCATGTACCAAGTGTATCTTTGCTGATACTTTTGGAGTTGCTGCTACTGGTTTAAATAATTAGGGTCAAATGTGTTTTTTCCAGTGTAACCTATATGGCTTGTATCACTTTGTTCAGTATTTTCACTAGTAGTGGTAGAGATAGCACTGCCAGTGGGGAGAGTAGAAGCAGGAGGAGGAGTGGCAGCCATCTTCACTTCAGCACCTACAAAATGCCAGACTCCATGTGAGGAGCTTCACATTGATCACTAAAATCCCAAAGAAGTTCAGCAAGATTTTCTTTTTTGCCATCCTCATTTTATTGATGAGAAAATTGCCAACTGATTTGAGTCTGCCTCTCAAGCAACTCCATATCCCAGACTCCTTGTAACTCTTAAAACTGGCTGCAATACTAATAGCAGTCCCATAAATACTGGGTAGTCATAAAACTATATCTGACTTGCATGAACACAGGGAGATAATTCTAGAATTTTGCAGAGACTGTCCCGCTCACTGGCCTCTGTATCCTTCCTTGACCTTTTGTATGATCTCAGGCCCTTTCAGGTTATGTTTGTGGGTTGTATTGAATAATAAATTATTCTAGTGGTTGATGATTTGGTTGAGTCTAACTTTCAGCCCAGAACTGATAACTAGAACTGATAACTGATAACCCTGCATGGGGGACATGGCTTCTACTTACTTCCTGAAGGGCAGTCAGCAGCTTTGCCTCTGTGGGCCTCTTCTCTGGATTGTGCATACCATCCTTATCTTCTTTCCACAGCAGTGGAAATCTAAGATGCTCCACAAGTGCTCCCATAGTGTGAAGCTCCAGGCACAGTCATTCTTGGGATTATGTAGACAATAAGGAAAAAAATGTGAGGAAGACAAGTCTGCATAAAATACTTGGAGCTTCACTGCTTACCACAACCCTCAACCCTAATTGCCTATCTGAAGACACCCATGTGTAACAGAGATACTGGACTGTATTGGTGTGTGCTTTCAGATACCCAGAGTTTCTTAGAAGCTGACAGCCCCAACTATCATTAGCTGGTGGACAACTGTCATACAGCCATAACCTTCGGTAGACAATGGTCAGGATATATTTATGACAGAAGGGCACAATTGAAGTGAAAGTCAATTTTCCTTTGGGAGAAGAAGCCAGGTGAAGAATACAGAGGGCTTCTTGATGAATCAATCATCAGAAGTTAATTATCAGAAGACAGAAAAATAACCTAGCCCTACTTACTGCGTGAAGAATTGAGAACATTATGTTTGATCCACACCCTATTTATCTTCCATTCTACTCTTTAAGAAATAACTGAGGATGTAAAAATAAGGGAAAATCTGAATTAGCCTTAGAAGCTGGAAAAGGAAATTATTCAAATACCAACATCTTTGGAAGATTTTCATATACATAGTTGTGATGGGGCATTAAATTAGGGCAAACTTGAAAGTGACTTGTCAGAAAAATGGTGTAGCTCCTCAGTACAATGTGGGAAAGACCCTAGGCTTACAATCATCCTCACCTCAGTGGTGAAGACTGAATTCTAATTTGGTTTATTATTCTCACTGAGAAAGTTCTATATGAATCCTTAGTCACTGTAGGTTGTGGTGACAGTTAGAACTTAAGGTTATAGGCAGTTGACATTTGTAGATAAACAAAAAGCAATTTCTTGATCCAAAGGCAGAAGCAAAGTAATTAAATTCTTACTTAAATGTGAGAAGACATGGTTTCCTTTAGAAAATAAGTAAATGAGGATGAGATGGTAACAAACATTAGTTGGATGGGGCAAACATTAGTTGGATTAGAAACAAGGCAAAAAACAGAAAAAAGAGCTAATAGTAATAAAGAATATTCTGAAATAGAACAGAAGTGAACACAATTTTAAAAGGCCTTACAAGTAGTCAAATTGCAAAGTCAAATTGTGCAGAAAATAAAGTCGATAGTGAAGTTATATTGTCTTTATAGAAACAGGCCATGAGCCAGGATTGACACTCAGGCTTAGTTTGTGCCTACCTGAACTGCATTGTGCTACCTGACTGATATTTTAAATTTGATGGTTACTTGATGTACCTTTTGAGGTATTTCCTTCACTATAACTTGAGAAAAATAATAGTTAACATTTATTGATTTGAGTTCCAGAAAGGGGGCTGTCTTAGATAATTTAATGCTTGTAATAACCCTATGAACAGAGAACCTCAGGGATTCAATACATTGTCCAAAGTGACCAATACTTGGTATCAATGTGAAGACATAATTCCATGTTTATGGAACTCCCAATTGTGAGTCCTTAACCACTGTGTATTTCACCTCTTTTTGGAATGTAGCCTTTGATTCTATGACAAATATGCAACATAGATAAATTTATCTCAGATGGTGGGATACATAAATTCTAGCTGGATTTTTCTGAAACAGAAAGCTAGAATTTTCTTTAAAACAAAGCCAGAAATTAAAGCAAAGTGGGTATGCACAAAACAAGAAATATGCTTCAGAATGGACAAGCATATTCATGGGAATCTTCAGAGTTAAGAGTTTATCTTGGCTTAGGAAGGAAAACAAAAAAAACTGTAAGCAAATGACAGATATAGTCAATTTGATTCACTACAAATTTGGTTCTTCCACAAAAAGACCAGATAGTTTACGTGCACTTTAACTAACCAATGAGAACTTTTATTCACATCCCATTCTGTTTTAAGCATGTAGATCTAACTAGGGTCAAATCCCTGTATAGCTAGCCTAAGTCAAATCGAAAAAAAAATCCTTGAAATCTGAATTTATATCTTTATTAATTCATTTATTTTGGAGAAGTGTTGTCTTTTCTTTATGGTCCTCTTTTAGACTACAAATAATCTCTGCAATATAATATTTTGCTTTCCTAATAGAATCTTGGAGACAATGAATTCAGTATTTCACCTTTTCCTCTATTTTTTTTCTTTCCCTCATTTTTTGAATTCCTGTATGTTTCATCTTGTTTTCAGTTTTATAACAACTCCCCAAATCTACTTTTTAACTTTTTAAATCTCAAATTTCTCAAAGTTAACAATAAATTACTAAATGAATTTGGTTATAATCACTTCAAGAGCATTTGGAAAGCTTACAAAATCCAAATAGAAGTTCACTTGATAAGTAATGAAAGTGATTCAATACTCATTTATATTCATGGATTTTATCTGTGCTAGTGAATATCATAAAATAAATGATTAATTAAGAAATAAATGAAATGTTAAAACAATTTGAATAGAAACAGAAAATAGTTTTACTTAATGAGGACTTTTTTATTCCCCTTCTTTCTTTTAGTAAGAAAGTTAAATTATGGTTTAATATTTTTCTTTAGTATTTAAATATTTTGGACTAGGAAAAACCCAAATTTCTTTTCCAAGCACTATTAATCCTTAAATGTAAATGCTTTCAAGGGAGAGTAAAAACACATGACATTTAATAAGGTTGCTCTTACTCATCAAAGCATTGTTCATTAGGACTACTTGATATAAAGAAAAAAAATCAATCAATCTTTCTTTATTAGCTTTTTTCCCTCTCTTTCTCTTTGCCAGGATGATATGCTTCTGTTGATTTATATAAAACTTCCATGAGAAGGATGAATCTTATCTCTAATTTATTTCATTGCGGGTTGCACACACCACAGATGGACCGAGGCACTGATATCCACACATGTGTAATCCAGGGTCTAGAATGCTCTTTCTTTCTATCCTTTCACTGCCCATCATCTGAGTTTCAATCCTTTTCTCGTCTATCACTTATTGAATACTGGAAAGGTATAAAATCAAATCTGTTTCTTTTACTACTTTTTTATTATTTTGGATTAAAAATTGATAAAAGATTTAAGATAATAATTGAAAAGAGCTATATTTATTAGTTATATTCAGTCAGCTCTTATTTGTGTCAACACCTTGGCTTCCTGAACATTTGAGATAGCAAAAGAGTCATTCGAGTTTTAACATTACCCTGTGAGACAAGGTTTGTTTCCAAATGAAGATGATAAATGACATTTAAGGGAATACCAGCTGGGGCACAGAAAGCTACTTTTGGATTATTAGCATGAACATCACTTCTTTTGGCAAAAGCAGCCAGATTGCTTGCCAAAGTAGATTCAATTTGCACTAGAAATAATTTTTGCTTGCAATTTACCCATATGTTAATCAGGAGATTGAAAAAGTGTTGCCTCAAAATCAGTCTGAAAATTTTCATAATATTACTTTATTTATTTTTAATTTTTTTTAACGTTTATTTATTTTTGAGACAGAGAGAGACAGAGCATGAATGGGAGAAGGACAGAAAGAGAGGGAGACACAGAATCGGAAGCAGGCTCCAGGCTCTGAGCCATCAGCCCAGAGCCCGACGCGGGGCTCAAACTCACAGACCGCGAGATCGTTACCTGAGCTGAAGTCGGACGCTTAACCGACTGAGCCACCCAGGCGCCCCCATAATATTACTTAATTTAAACTGACTTTAAAATAAATTTTAAAGTGCCTAGGCAAATGCACAATGTAGAATGCACATATATAATATTTTCTCACTTTTATAGTGTTTTTTTAATGGACCATTACACCAATGTTAATTATTAATCTTACTTTTGCACATCTCACTTTCTCAGCTGTTTTTACCCCCACTCTTTCCTAACCCATGTCACAGGTATAAAAACATCCCAAACATATTTCTGAACTGAGCTGCAAAAGATAGCTCTTTGGATAGATTCTCTGTGCCTTTCTCCCATCTTTGGACATGTCCATTTTCCATCAAGGGGAATAATAGCAATGCTTTGTTGCTGCTCCTGCTCTAGTTCATGTTTTTCTTCTCTGTTCATTCATTATTCATAGTTTTTACAGAAAATAAACGCAAAATAGATCTGAAGAAGGCTTATTATGAGGCATTAATGTTGGCAGAGATGGACTCAACCATAACATGCTAGACATTTGGAGTAAAAATCCTTATATATGAGCTTAATCATAACTTTACTTAAGGTGGTCACTTGTCTTCAGTTTACTCTTTCCAAAGGGGAGGTATAAAAATCATATCTTCATTATCTATGAATTCTTAGCAGTCAAGTTTTACCATCAAGTTTTCTTTAAATTAAACTGTCATTCCTTATAGAATTTAAACACCTACAAATATTATAAAATTAATTTTAATTAGTCAGCTGTGAAAGGAGTTCCTGAAGTAATTTTTGTACTTTCCAAGCCATTATCAGTACTCTTCTACTGTTAACAAAATATTCTATTACCTTAACCCAGTTCTATTTGAGAAATTGAAAATGTAAAATCGGTTCTGAGAAATTCCTTTGTTTAACAAATACATGATATTTTAGCTATACATATCTTTCCTCAGTGATTTGAGATTATGTATTAGATATTTCAGCTTACCATTCTAAGATCAGTGTGTATGACCATATAAACTTTATAATTGACATAATATTTACATTTTTAAACACCATATTAGCATGACCAAATATTGGGGAAAAAATTCCATTTCTAAGTGGTGCTGAGGATCCATAAAATTGCATGTTTAAAAACTTATTTATTCATTTTAGATGGATAATTTTGAATTTTATTGAACTTATTGTAAATGAAAACACAAGTATGAAACTATCACACTGGAATTCTATCTGCTGTAATAGAGCCTACCGTATGACTACTTTTACATGAGGAAACATGCTTCACAGAGTGGCAAATTATATAAATTATGAAACAGAGGTACATGTGATGAGCATGCAATTATGACAAAGATCTGGAAGTCATACAAGAGTAACTTACGTGATGATTTCATACTTCCTATATCTTAGGGTATCTCAGAGAGCATTATTTACAAGTCTTATAGTCCAAATACCTATTGATAAAATACAACTTACACTATAAAAATTAATGTCAAATTTTGAGGTTCCTACTGTCAGCAATTATTTATTTAGACAACTTTTTATGTTTAGATAATGGAACTGCAAAAGTTCTGGGAATTGAAAATGGCAATTTCACAAGTAACTTTAGAAACCAGCATAGCATATCTGGAAATAAGAATATTATATTCAAACCTATATATCTCAATGAAAAATGACAAGTTAGATTTTTGTGGAATCAGCCTCACTGCTTTAGCCAGATTTCATCATCTAAAACTTTTTTAGCCAAGTGAAACTAAGTCACGCTGGCTTTTAAATATGTGGTTCTTCTGAAAAATTCTTTGAAAAGATGTGTTCAAATAATATATTTAATATCCTTCCTTTGTTTATTTATCATGACCCAACATAATCTCTTTATTAGCAAGTAGCAACATAGATTTCTTTATTAGCAAGTTATGTTTGCATGGCTTTGGCCTATACCCAAATATCACTGTTTCCTTTAAGAAGAAAAATGAAAAGTTACAAGATTGCTTTGCTTTCTTGCTCAGCCTAGTTTAGTGGGTATCAGTGAAAATAATCACGTAACTATATTAATTATAAAACTATGCATAATCTGAGTCAAGGTAACAGCTTAGTTGGGTTCCAAAGGTAAGAAATTATAAAATCCATAGAAAATGTCCTGATTTTCTTTGGTGATAAATTAATGACATCTCCCAAACTATTAGTGTGTTACTCAGTTCACTGAATACAAACATGATGAAGAATCAAGTAAAACATCTCTATTGAATTCCAATTATGTCAACTAAATAAACCATTTCTTCTAAGTTAAAAGTTTTTAATGGCTAAAGATCTACCATCCATTTGCATTTATTCACAATCTACCGTGTTCAGATATGGCAGTCCCTTTGTATGCAAAAGTGAATAAGACTAAGTCTTTGCTCTCAGTCTTTGGGGATATGAAGTTTCTTTCTTCTTTGTCAGAACACTTATCCCTTAATGATGATAATAACAATAATTAAGAACAATAGCAAAGGAGAAGCAGCAATATTTTCAGTCCATCTCTCATTCCTGTGACAAAGCCATTTTTGATAAGGTGTGTGTGTGTAGGTATGTGCACACAGGTGTGTATGTATATAAAATCCAAGGAACTGAACTTGAATTTTAATTCTCAATATCTTGTTCTTAGTCTGGACATGGAAGGAAAAAAAACATAGCTAATTCTGGGAATTTAAGCAGGTTACTTGAGCACCATGTTTCTGCTTTTTGCTTAATGAGGATTTTTTTAATAATAGTTCCCAAAGATCCTGTCCTTTAGATCTCCTTGCCCACTATGTTCTGTTGATGTCTTAAGGTCAATCTCTAACATCTTTATTGCAAGAATTCAAAGAAAGAGAAGACCTTTGTGGACTAAGTTGGAAAACTACACCAAGAACAGCAAATAGGTTTCATCACTTTGCTTCAGAGTAAATTAAAACACGTTGTGTTTTCTCCACACCCCCAATAGGAAATGTTTTTACTTAGTAATTCCAGTCACATCTTCCTTTCAAAATATTCCTTGAAAGTCCCAGAAAAATTGTAAATGAAATTCATAAAGATTGAAAAACACAGTTATTAGGCGGGTATACATCAGCATGTGGGCAGGATTTAGCAGAGCCCCTTTTTCCTATTGAAGAACTGATCAGACGACTTGACAGCTGGAGTTTACATGATTGTTGTACAATAAAACAGGACTACAGCTACCTTTTGCTGTGTTCCAAATGCCAAGTGCAATTTCGAATACTTCTTCTTTTTTATAAAAATATGTTCTCCTCATTAAAAAAGAGGATTGATACAATTTAGGAGTGAGTGTGTTCCTACAGAATCCAACATGCATAAAAAACTAAAAAGAAATTAAACCTGTGACATATAATTAAAAAGGAAAGGAAAAACCTATTGAAGTTTAATGGCTGGGTTGTAAGAGAAGCCACACACAACATAGTTGGCCCTCTGAGGTCTGAGGTAAATGGATTGCAGGATGTGTAGTTGGAGCTCAGCTGTGAACACTGTGATATTTTGAGAAAAAAGGATTGAATGCACATCGCTTTGTTGAAGCTCTGTCAGAAATCCTAATGAATCTGACCATTTTAGATGCCAAAGATGGCAATAAGAAGTGCAGAATACCCCAAATAGGTGTAATACCTAAAATATATAATACAATTAAATCACCACCGTTGCTTACTTTTTACTTTACTCTTTTGTACTAATCTTTTCTTTTTTGGAAGAATGAAAATACAGAGTCAAATAAATTTCCTCAATTTCTATAGGGCTGTGATGACATGATTTGGAAATTGTGAGTAGGATAAATAGTTTTATTTCAAAACCAACTAGAGGTTTAAAATCGAGAGATTTTAACCACTCCAATGTATACTAGAACCTGTTTATAGTTAAGGTATATTGAATTCAAGAATATAGTAATAGGTAACAATATTTTGTCACCTTTAATAACACAAGTATTCTCACATTTATTAATTTATCAATACAATATTTTTGTAGCACCTACTATGTACCTTTTGGTTGTTAGGCATACTGTAGTAAAAAATAAAATAAAATAAAAAACAAAAAAACCCCACATGATTGCATTTCATAGGGGGAGATAGAAAGGATTTTAAAAGGTAAGTAGGAAGATAGTGAATAAATTATGTTCAATGAGAAAATAAGTCAGAAGAGGACATGAAATGGTAAGACTTGGAGTTGAAATTTTAGATTTGATGGCTAGTCACTGAGATAGCTTTTGAATAAGTATCTGAAGACATTGGTGTTAGCCACATGGGTATTTGTTGGTAGGGCATTCTAGGCATGTGCCAAGGGTCTAGGGTAGAAGTATACCTGGAGTGTTTGAGGACAAGAATACCTGTGTGGTTGGGGTGAACAGAGTCAACTAGAGGACAATAAGGGAAATGGTCATAAATGTAACATAAACCAGACTCTAAAGGGCTTGTGACAAATGTTAAAAACTTTGACTTTTACTTTGGAAAAGATGGGATGTATACCTTATTCTTCCAACACTGCAAACTTCTTCTATGAAGGACCACATATTTAGGCTTTGTAGACCACTAGTCATTGGCACAACTTCCAACTCTGAAGTTGTAGTACTAAACAGCCAGAGATAACACAAAAAAAATCAATGAATATGGCTGTGTTACAATAAAACTTTAATTATAAAAATAAGTGGTAGAAGTTATGACATCAGCAAGATGACAGAATTAGGAAGCTATAGGTCCTCAATTAATGGCAACAGATGAACAAGAATACCTCTGTGAGATCTAGATACCAGCTGAGAAGCTATAGCACCTAGGCTGTATAAAATGAAGAGGGGATTCTAGTGAAAAGGGAGGGAAATTTTGTAGCATTTGTCATATGTGTTTCCCTCCTCCTTGCAGCCAAATGCAGAGAACCTCAGAGGAAAACCCTCATAGGGGGCTCCTTCTTTTTTTTTTTTTTTTTTTTTTTTTTTAATTTTTTTTTTCAACGTTTTTTATTTATTTTTGGGACAGAGAGAGACAGAGCATGAACGGGGGAGGGGCAGAGAGAGAGGGAGACACAGAATCGGAAACAGGCTCCAGGCTCCGAGCCATCAGCCCAGAGCCTGACGCGGGGCTCGAACTCACGGACTGCGAGATCGTGACCTGGCTGAAGTTGGACGCTTAACCAACCACGCCACCCAGGCGAGGGGGCTCCTTCTTTAGGAGAGAAACGAAAGAATGGACATATATTCAACATTCTTGCTTCTCTGAGGGCAGTCTGAGAGACTGGTTTCTTTTTATTTGTTTGTTTATTTTGAGGCAAAGAGTGCAAGTGTGTGTGGGGGAAAGGCAAAGGGAGAGTGAGAGAGAGAATCTTAAGTAGGCTTCAAGCCTAGCTCAGTGTGGAGTCTGTCACAACTGTGAGATCACGACCTGAGCTGAAATCAAGTCAGAGGCTTAACTAACTGAGCATCCCAGGAACCCCCCCAGGGACTGGTTTCTGCCTCACCTGATTCAAAGCACTGATGGAACCAGCATCACAGTTTGAAAGCTGCTGAAAACAGAGGTAGATATGATGTATATTAAAATTGCAGTTCCTCAGGCAGAGACTATGTGGAACAAGATGTGAGTAAAGTTTGAGAAGTCCTAGAATCTCCAGCTAGGGTGATCAGTGAAAGTCTTCTACTCAGTCAGTACACAATGTCTGTCTGTCTGTTTCTTTTCATTCCAATATTTCAACTAAAGATCACAAGACAGAGAAAGAAATAGGTTAGTATGGCCTAATTAAAAAAATAAAATAAAACTCCAGAAATTGACTATAAAGAAATATATCTGCAAACTATCTGCTAAATAACTTAAAATAAGGATGTTAATAAATATTTCAGTGAGCTAAAAGAGAACACGATGGACAACTAAAAAAAATCAAGGAACAATGATGAATAAAATGAAAATATGAACAAAGAGATAAAAAATATATAAAAGAACCAAACAGAAACTCAGGAGTGAAAAATACAAAAACTGAATTGAAAAATTTATTAAAAAGGTACAACATAAGACTTCAGAGGCAGAAGAAATAATCAGTGAATTTGAAGATAGTTCATTTGAAATCATCAAATCAGAGAAGGAAAAATAAACAAAAACATGAAAAAGCAAAGAGACCTAAGGGGCTTATGAAATATTATCAAGAGGACCTGTATACACAATGTGGAAATTTCAGAAGAAGAGAGAGAAAGTGATAAAGAGCTTATTTGAAGAAATAATTCCCCAAACTACACAAATCTGAGGAAAGAGATGGGCATATAGATTCAGAAGTTCAAAGACCTCCAAGAAAACAATTCCAAAGAAGGCCACACTGAGACACTATAATTAAACTGTCTAAAGTCAGAGACAAAGAGGAAATCTTAAAAGAAATAAGAGAAAACAATTAGCCACATACAAGTGATCTTTTGTAAGACTATCAGTGGATTTCTCAGCAGAAACCTTGTCGGCCAGTAGGGAATGGAATGATATGTTCAATATGTTGGAAGAAAAAAAAAATGTTAACTAAGATACTCTATCTGGCAAAATTGTCCTTAAAAAAATGAAGGGAAAAAAATGAAGGAAATTTAAGACTTTCCCAGGTAAACAAAAGCTGATATTACCACTGAACTGTTCTACAATAGATAGTAAAAGAGATTAAGTTGAAATGAAATGATAGTAGACAGCAACACAGAGCTGAATAGAAATACAATGTTCTCTGGCAAATTACATCTTAATTTGGACTAGCCACATTTCAACTGTTCAATAGCCAGAAGTGGCTAGTACCTACCATTTGGAGAGCACAATCTTTTCTAAAGATTAGAAAATCTATTTTTTTTCTTTCTTTCTCTCTAGTTATAAAGTACTGAAATGTGCATTTATATTCATAAACTACATTGTACTGAGGATTATGACACCACAATAAATCCAAATTAAATCAGTGCCTCTCAACCAAATTTAAAGAAACAAACAAAAAGTAGTAACAGTTTGGCCCATGAGCAGTAGTTTGCCAATCCTTCTAATCATTTATGTTTGTGATTTCATTTGGTAGATGAAATAACTAAGTCCTAGAACATAAAAACCATTCTCCATAATAACCTAACAAATGCTACTGGGCCTGATTCAGGTCAGTAGGATTCCAATTCATTCAACTATATTATGTTACCTTCATAAAAACCATTGTTTTGTAAACCAATGGTTCTCAAAGTGTGTCCATGGAACCCATTCAAGTGGTCCCATGAAGTCAAAACTACCCTCAAAATAATGCAATATCCTTCATTTGATGACATTTGCAAGGATGATGCAAAAGCAATGCAGAGGAAGAGAGATATGAATTTGCTGGTACTTAAGCATAAATCAGGGCACCAGCCCATATTGAACTAGCACTCATTGCATTTTTCACTACCACATAGTCATGGAAGTATTAAGAGCCAGTTTTATTTAAGAATGCCCTAGGTTAAGCAATAACAATTATGAATTTTATTAAATCTCAAGACATGAATGTATGTCTTTGTAATTTTACGTGACCAAGTGGAAGGTACTCATAAAACACATATGTTGTCTATGACAGAATGATGGTTTTCTCTAGGAAAAACACTTGAGTGACTGAGTTGGGAGCTGAACTAGCCATTTTTTTTTAATGGACTACCATTTTATTTGAAAGAATGACTTACAAACTATGGTTATGTTTGTTCACTTTTTGCAGGTAAAATTTATTTTCAAATTTGTTGACAAATAAAACTGTAAGATAATTAAAGTGTACAGTGTGATGCTTTGATATATATGTATACATTGTGAAAGGACTGTGTCAATCAAGTTAATTAATGCATCCACCATCTCCTATTTAATTTGGATTTTTGGCTGACATTTTTTTAGGAAAAAGAAGGAAGTGAGCCCATTAGTTCAAGAAAAGAGCTGACTGTATTTGTGGCCAATGACAAAATTAGACCTTTCAAATTGAAATTATAATTTTGGAAAATTTCTATCTACCACTGTGAGGTTGACAGTTTTCCAATATTTAATGACTATTCTGATGATATCAATGGCAATATTAACCACTGTAAGTTTTAAATATTAAATAGTGAATGATGTCAACATTTGTGAAATCTATATGTTAGCAAACTAATATTTTCCTAATTACCAATGCATGATGTTACAAAGTCATGTGTGAGTTAAAAGATTCCTTCAGGGGTGCTTGGGTGGCTCAGTCGGTTGAGTGTCCAACTTCAGCTCAGGTCATGATCTCATGGTTCATGTCTTCGAGCCCCGCGTCCAGCTCTGTGCTGACAGCTCAGAGCCTGGAGCCTGCTTCAGATTCTGTGTCTCCCTCTCTTTCTGCCCCTCCTCTGCTCATGTTCTGTCTCTCTCTGCCTCTCAAAAATAAAGAAATGTAATAATAATTAAAAAAGACTCCATCAAAGCGTAGGGCATACCACTGGATTTTAATGTAAGAGAGGACAGAAACTGATTGAAAAGGTTTCAGATCCACTTTACATTTAACATTTAAAAAATAACCACTCATCAAGACTTGATGCAATATCTAACAAGAATTTCTATAAAGATTTTTACATAGGCCATTAAAATACTCCCTTTTAAACTACATATATGTATGAAGCTATATTTTTCATGTTTTAAACAAAACAACATATAAAAAATTAAATTTATAAGCATATACGAGAACTCTTATGTCTTAGGCCAGACATTAAGAGACTTGCAAAATTAAAAAAAATACCATTCTTCTCGCCAGTTCTTTTTGTTTTAAAAAATATAGTTATTCCTTACAAAACATGTCATTTGTCTTAACATGTAATATATTTATAATTTTATTCTTAAGTGCATGAATATAATTTGTAAAAAAATTCTGTTTCAATTTCTATGACTATAAATATTTCTTGGTATAACTCATGTAAACTCAAGATTGTTGTGGTCAAGATTCCTTAAGGTTGGAAAGTAGACTTGAGACCACAAGTTTGAGAATTACTATTGTAGAAAGTTATAGAGGGTTTGTGTGTATGTCTCTGTGTGTGTGTGTGTGTGTGTGTGGTAAAGTCTCAATTAACTGGAGAAAGAAGCAATGAAAATAGTCTGTTAACTGGCCTGTGTTTTCTTTGATCAAATTTAAGAGGAAAATAGAAATCATAAAACAAACCAATATTGAATGTCTTCTCAATATAGAGTCAAGAAACTATTACTTATATGACTATATTTGATCAATTCTGATACAATGTAGGATAGTAAAACAGGTCATCAATTGTTCTTACAAGAATAAGGGGGTTCTGACAAGAATAAATAATGACTGAAAAAGATCAGGGGCGCCTGGATAGCTCAATCAGTTGAGCGTCCGACTTCAGCTCAGGTCATGATCTCTCAGTCTGTGAGTTCGAGCCCCACGTCAGGCTCTGTGCTGACAGCTCAGAGCCTGGAGCCTGCTTCAGATTCTGTGTCTCCCTCTCTCTCTGCACCTCCCCTGCTCACGCTCTGTCTTTCTCTGTCTCAAAAATAAATAAAAACATTTAAAAAAAACACCATTACACAAAAATAATTAAGACATATATGTTAGTATTTGTGAAATATTTTTGAACATAGTTTTAAAAAAATAAGAGTTCTATATTTAGCCCTCAGATCATTTTATTTTCTAAGGCTCTGAGAAAACACTTTTATGTATCATAAATTGGTAATTAATCATAGATGAATATATTCTTAAAATTCCTAATCACCTAAAGTTATATATTTAGTGTCATAAAACAAACTTATGCATTAGCCCCCCTGAAGTCCTGGATTCTTTGAAAGTTCTTTTTTTTTGGAGAGAAAGAAATATCTCCTAAAAAGAAAACTAACAAATGAAATAAACAGTACTAAAATGACTAACAACAATAAAGCTATAAAATATCTATGTCTACCTGATCAATATTTGGACCTGGACAGGAAAGCTTTTTACTGTAGATTCATCCATGATGGTTCCATTGCCCTAATCTACTGGGGCCACTCCCTCTTTCTCCCACTGTTCTGCCTAGGAAAATGTTTGTTTTGAATTGTGGGACTGAAGTCTCATATTTAGCCCAAAAGAGTATATATTCTTTTGCAGACTCTTGTTCTGTGTCTTTCCCCCTACAAAGCCTAAAAGTCAAGTTTTGGGTATGCTTCATTCTGTTTTTAGAAGGACATGGAGTAGCTTTTTTTTTTCTTCATTTTTTAGCATACACAAAACAGATGTTCTAGCAGATGCAAATATTAGGAAGTGGGACTTACTGAGTGACATTAGAGTCAAGAAATAGCTCTAAATTTGAAAAAGTAGTTTAAACATATTAAGTTTCAGGGGTTTTCAGAACATTCAAAGACTTGAGTATTTGAGCTATCATCTATCAGTTCAATTGATTGCCCCAAAAGACAATTAAATGAGTCTGAAAATTACAACTTCATTCACTATAAAAAATTTGTCTGTGTTTTTGGGTATCCAGAATATGATTCTTGTTAGCTGTCTTTAATTTTATTAGCACCTTCCAAAGTATTGAAATCTGATCCATATTAATTAATTAATTTTAATTATAATACTCGATTGCAAATGAATTCTTTGCAGATAAAAAGGAACTCATACTAAAAAATGGCACGGAATCAATAGAGAAGTGCTTATTATAACTTAGGAAAAAAAAGCCATAGGGTTGCCTGATGAGTGTTTTAGTCTTGAACACAGTTTCTTTTCTTTCTGTAACTAGAGCTCATTAGACAGATGAATTTTCCCCCTGATTACAACACCCGCAAAAGGGCCAAAGCAGAGAGAAAATCCACCTTTGCTTGGTTTCAAATTAATCTGAAGCACTTTAGGCCTCAGTAGGTGCCCAAGGCACATTCTGCACCCATGTTATTTTTAGTTTAACGCTATTCTTCTTTACTGGCAGCAAGATTGAAAACTGTCATGACTCTGAGCAAACCTGGTTATTTCAGAATACAGGCTTTCACAGCATTTCCCTCTAATGGCCCAGATTAGAAAAGAAAGGTTGTTTATACGTTTAAAAGGCCAAGGTCTCCTGCACCATCAAAGCAGTGGCTTGTGGTTTTAGAGCAATACAACTTCCTGCTGTGTGTAATGGGTGAGCGCCGATAGACTGCGCTTGAGCTAGGCTGCCACTGGGCACTGATGCTAATTGGCGTTCTGTGAGGGACACTCAAGCAGTGTATGAGCCTTAGCACTTTGTTTCATTTGGAGTGAAATATACTGTAAGTAACAAAGGACACACACACCTTCAATGACTTCTATCTGGACTTTTTTTTCAGTGGATGGACTCATAGATCAAATGCCATTATGTCACCTCTCCAATTTCTGTATAAACGGCAACCATTTATAATGTTTTAAGTAATAATAATAAAATAGTTCTTCGAGCTTCACCCTTTGAAAAGTTTTATTAGAGAGAAAATATGTTGAATTTATTTTATTAATCAAAATTTCACTTTAAGAAACTGTAAACAGGAGAGCACATATAGGTATAAACACCTCCTCCCACTGTCTGATGACCTTTCTGACATTATGGGCAACCTGGTGCTCTATTATGGCAGTTCCTCAACCCCCACACCCTCTGGCTCCTATGGTTTATTCACTAGTGGATAGGGTTAGTTACCTGTGTGTTTAGTTATTGCTCTGTAATTCATGCTCTGCTTATATTCTTAAAATAACCATGTGTTAATAATGATCTCATGCATATGGGATGAAATAAGAGTACCCTTCTCAATGAATCAGAGCATCCTGTGACATTCATGAAAGACTTTTGTCTGAAGAAAGGAGGTGAAATCAAAACCAAAAAGATACTGTCATTAATGTGAATCTTAATCAACTCGTAGAGTTAAGGTGTTCTTTCTGTATGAGACAAGAGTAGAACTGAAAAAGCTATGATTGGAAACAAAAGCTGGGCTATAAATATAGCTTCACTTATGATATCATTAAAAATAATGATACTATAATATTAAAACAATTTACAGTCATTTATTTCACATTTAATGCTAATAATTGATCTTTTTCTATGAAGTAGGACTCTGGGTAAGTGACTTACTCTTTCTGAGCCTTAACATCTTTATGTGCAAGAGACAGAATGGATTCTAAGGCACATTCCAATTAAAACGATTGTGATGGTTCTATCATTCGTGTGGTGTCAAAAATATTCCTCTAATGTTGGAGTCTTATTAAAGTCAAGAATTATAATAATCTTTGAGACAAGGCAACAAAATAATTTAAGATTCACTTTTTTTCCACACCAGTGAGATAAACCCAGCTAATTACTCACTTAGTATCAATAAATTTGACCAATTTAAAAAAAAAGCTGTTGCTCCACTCATCTTTGCTTTCACATTTTTAAAAAAATTGAAGTGCTGACCTCAAATTAAAATTGCCTTAAATTCATACATATTTTAAATTAGTCATATAGCATTTTTTAGGAAAATGAAGAAGTATGCCATTAAATTTAGAAATTGTTACTGTCGGGGAACACCTGGGTGGCCCAGTCCATTAAGCTTCAGACTTTGGCTCGGGTCATGATCCCATGGTTCATGAGTTTGAGCCCCATGACAGGCTCTGTGCTGACAGCTCAGAGCCTGGAGCCTGCTTTGGATTCTGTGTCTCCCTCTCTCTCTGCCTCTCCCCAACTCACGCTTTGTCTCTCTCTCTCTCAAAATGAATAAACATTAAAAAAAAGAGAAATTGTTACTCTCAGGATTAAATCTATAATGTTTACAAAACGTTTTTGCATAATTATTATAATAGCAATAATTTTTCATCATTTTCCATCTGGGCTTTCTATTCTAGAATTTTAAAAACTGACCCATTCAATTCCCTGCTTTTTCCCTGCATTCTGTGATTAGGATTGGGAGACTTCAGCACTGATTGTAGCGTTTGTCCTGTATGATCTGCATTTTCAGCAAGTTTCCTTCCCTGTCCTCTACTTTCTACCAATGAACAAATGATTTTAAGATATACAGATTTCTGGGGCACCTGGGTGTTTCAGCTGCTTAAGCATCCAATTTCGGCTCAGGTCATGCTCTCACGTTTAGTGGGTTAGAGCCCCTCCCCCTCCTCCCCCCCAAAGTCAGGCTCTGTGCTGATAGCTCAGAGCCTGGAGCCTATTTTGGATTCTGTGTCTCCCAATTTCTCTCTGCTGTGCCCATGCTCATGGCTTCTCTCTCTGTCTCTGTCTCTCTCTCTTTCTCAGAAATAAATAAACATTAAAAACATTTAAAAAAAGACATAGATTTCCTTATGGAAAATTTCTGGGCATATATTAATAAGGATTATATATAGTGTATCTTGGGGGCAAGTTAAGGCTGGGTAATTAAACAGAAGTAAAAAGAGGTTAAGTAACTCCACTAGTGGCACACAGATACTAAGTGGTGGGGTGTGGATTTAAATTCCACTCTGGGTACTGGCCTATAACTTAAGATCCTCTTAGATTCCATTTTGATTTAGATATCAAAGTAAGAAGAGTATTTAGACATCATATTTATTACTGCATAGCCTCATGTATCTGTGCATATGTGTATCTTGAAGTAAGCTCACTACAAATTATAAAGATTCCTGATTGCCATTCAGGAATCTACATGAATATACATAACTCACTCACGAGAAAAGACGTGTGTGTGCACTATACATGGATACAACCCATGTCACTAAGTCACTCTGTGTCATGATAAAATCTCAGCTCCTTATGATGCTTTCCCAGTAAATATGGGATGCCCTGTCACCTCCCATATACACAGATTGCTCCAGTGTTCCCCAACTCTCCCTATCTTCCTATGTAACCTTATCTCTCTTACCCCTTAAATTTTAAAAAGTTCTACGCATTACTAGTTTCATTTTCCTGTTTTTGCACTGATACCAACCACTGTTGTCTGACTTAGCCCCTACTCTTCCACTGAAAATGCTCTCAAGAAGATCAAAACAGTGTACAGTTGTCTTCTCTAACTCCATCTCTTTTAACATTTGACACTCTTGACTTTGCTCCCCATGCTTTCAAATGTGAATTTGGTGACATAATTCTCCATTTGTTTAGCCTTTACCTTTCTGGGCCCTCCTTCTTATTCTACCTCGTACATTCATATCTCAGTGCTAAAGAGAACAAAGACTGATTTTTCAGTTAGGTTGTATAATCATTGTGTTGTCTCATTCTCTTCTGGTTGCCTGGCAGTCAGGGCAGTCTCTCTGAAGCATGCAGGTCACAGTGGCAGAGGGAAAAGTAAGCCCAGCCTGGCCAGCTTTACTGACCAGTAAAGCTTCTGTCATTTCATTTATATCACACTTCATTGGCCAAAGTTAGTCACGTGACTGCGCCTGACTCCATTAGACATGAAATACCATCCTCATTCTGGCAGTGGAGGGAAAACAGATACCGGTGGGGAATATCACCACCTCCAAGCTCTCCTTTTATCCACTTACTTATTGTTGGCGTTTCCTGCCCTAGATCTCTTTTATTACGTGTATGATCCTTATGGTAGTTTATCCACAGTTAGATTTTGGAATCCTCCTAGAAACTGATAAGTCTAAAATCTCTATCTACAGGGGCACCTGGGGGGCTCAGTTGGTTAAGTGTCAAACTCCGGCTCAGGTCATTATCTCATGGTTTGTGAATTTGAGCCCCACATCGGGCTCCAGCTCAGAGCCTGGACCCTGCTTCAGATTCTCTCTCTCCCCCTCTCCCTCTTGTGCTCTGTCTTTATCTCTCTCAAAAATAAATAAACATTAAAAAATAACTTAAAATCTCTACCTATAATCTTCATCTCTCTTCTGAATTTCTGTCACTTTGTCCAAGTATGTATACATCCAAATTTTGGTGATCCAAGGGATAACTCTTAGGGTTGTGTGGTAGAGTGAGAAAGTAGGATGAGACTGAAATAGAGATGAGCAGGAGGGATATGGGAAGATTCCAAGATAATACAAATAAAGTTTTCATATATTTGGCAGGCTCACTTTGTAGCTGAAAGTGTCATATAATACTTCTGTTTATCTGTAAAATGGTAATAATAACAATTTCTACTTCACAGATGGTTCTGAGGATTGAATTCATATATGTAAAATGCTAAGAATGGTTGACTTATATAATCATTTTTTACCTTAGAATTTTCACATGAGAGGAAGCATGGGTATTAGTTATTCTAACCCTCTACTTCTACAGATGAGGAAAATAAGGTCAAGAAAAATGCAAAGTTTGGCACAAAGTTGACAGCTAGCTAGTGGGTGGACCAGGTCTAGTGTTCAGCTTTCCCAGTACTCCACTTATCCTCATTCAGGGATACCATACTGCCATTTTTATGTGAACTGTATGTAAACCAATGTTATCCAGTCATAGCCTAGATTTTCTCCTGATTTTACTCCATTGCTATAATCTGACATGTCTCATAAGTGCTACTCCAAAGAAGAGTCATGTGCTGGAGAATTTGCATTCTCTTGAGAGAAGCCAAGATATTGTGGCAGGATTTGGCCTATTGGTTTAATTTGGAAAGTTGCACATAACTTTCTGGTATGCCACAAATTAAAGTAGAATTACTATAATTTAGTTCCTAAGAGTACTATGTGAAATCAAATTATATTGCATTACTATTGCTGTAGCTGTCCTTAAAAAATATTTTTTTACACCAATAGCAATATATGGAGAAATTCAGACCCAGTCAAATGCAGCCAGAGTTTATGTTTGTCATAAGTAGAGAAGAATGTCTTGAATGTAATAAGTTGTTTGGGCAGATCTGTTTTTGTCTGCTGTGACCGACTGTCCATTATATCTGTGTCCATTATGGACAGCATACAATTTAAGAGCAGTGGTTTGTGAAGAATGAAGCAAATGCCAAAATTGTGAGGGAAACCCAAGTTATTCTGTTAACCAAATACATCTTAAAATACTTTTAATTTTTCAAGAACCTACTAATCTCTGCATACTTGGCTTTACAATGTTACAAAATAAAAATACTTTATTCAACTAAAATATATACTTCATAGGGGAAAAATCTTTTTCCCCTCAGGAATACTTAACTTAAAAATTAAATTTTGTGTTGAGAAGATTTCAGAGAAATCTATTCCTTTGTTTTTCATATAATTATAGGTGATAGGTTTAAGACAGTATCTCATCTTTCTGTGAAAGCATAGAAAAATTATGTAAAGTGTAAAATAATGGCAAAGAGAAAGTGCTTCTGAGGGAGGGGAGGTGAGAGCAGGAGAGAGAAGTGACATTTCCCAAGACTAGGATGAGTTCAGATGTCTGCACGTTCCTCAAGTTTTGGAGACCTGTGTTTATATGTCACACCACATTTAGGTTCAGGTCCTCAGGGCAGTGGCTGAATGAAGCATGTAAGAAGGGCAGCCCCAAGGTACCTGGACTCAGCCTCAGCAAAAATTCCAGTGGCCATTATCACACAGGAACAGCAGAAGTGTTAGACTTCACTGAGTCCTGCAGGCTTGGACAAGGGCACAGTAGAAGTGATCACTATGGCCCAGAGATCACAAGGTCCTTTGCATATGTTTTACTCTGCTTTGCACACCTGCATTTTTTTTTAAAAATGTTGTAATACTACAAAGGGATCCCCATAATGACTGAGGTTGAAATTCCCTTTTGCCTAAGATGGGCTTGGAATTATATTTCTAGGGAAAAACTAGCTCAATGGAGAGCATATATAGAAGACAAACAGATGTTTGCAAAATAGATGACTCAAAAAATATATATCTAATATGTTTTACCGTCTTTAAGTTATCTAACAGTTTTGTTGAGTTTGATTAATTAGTAATTGACTGAAGAAATTAAATAAAAAAAGTATAGATCTGTTAAAAAGTTAATTCAGAATGTTGAAAATACAGGTATGCTTAGATTTATTTTTAATATTTTTATCAAATTTATTAAAGTATAAATATAAACTAAATATAATACAACTCCCATTTTAAATGTATAAGTTATGAGTTTTAATTTAAAAAATGTACAGCTATAACACCACCACAATCAAGGCATACAACATTTCCATCACTACTCCAAAATTTTTACCTGTCCTTTGGTAGCCAGTTCTTTTGCTTAACCCTACCCCAGGGTAACCACTGATATGCTCTGCATTACTACAATTTTCTCTTCTTTACAATTTCCAGGATATAGTCTTTTATGTGACTTCTATCACTTAGCATATTAATGTTTTTGAGATTCATTAATGCTGTTGCACTTATCAGTAGTTTTGCAAGGAACTATAAATAGTTTGGAATTTTACTATGCTTGCAGGTAAGTGTGCCACAGTTTCACAGGATTCTAACAGAAGACACTAGACTGCTGAGTCAGAGACTTTATTATTCATGGCACAGCAGGAAGTTTGAGCTTCCTCATGTTCTTTTTCACATCTAAGTCCTCTGTGTCATAGGGGAAGACCTGTGAGCTTATGAATCTGCCAGCAAATCTGCTAGCAAACTTGCCTTGTTTTATTTTTTTTAATATGAAATTTATTGCCATATTGGTTTCCATACAACACCCAGTGCTCATCCCAACAGCTGTCTTCCTCAATACCCATCTCCCACCCCCCATCAACCCTCAGTTTGTTCTCAGTTTTTAAGAGTCTCTTATGGTTTGGCTCCTTCCCTCTCTAACCTTTTTTTTTCTTCCCCTCCCCCATGGTCTTCTGTTAAGTTCTCAGGATCCACATAAGAGTGAAACCATATGGTATCTGTCTTTCTCTGTATGTCTTATTTCACTTAGCATAACACTCTCCAGTTTCATCCACGTTACTACAAAAGGCCATATTTCATTCTTTCTCATTGCCACATAGTATTCCATTGTGTATATAAACCACATTTTCCTTACCCATTCATCAGTTGATGGACATTTAGTCTCTTTCCATACTTTGGCTATTGTTGAAAGTGCTGCTATAAACATTGGGGTACAAGTGCCCCTATGCATCAGCACTTCTGTATGCCGTGGGTAAATTCCTAGAAGTGCTATTGCTGGGTCATAGGGTAGATCTATTTTTAATTTTTTGAGGAATCGCCACACTATTTTCCAGAGTGGCTGCACCAGTTTACATTTCCATCAACAGTGCAAGAGGGTTCCCATTTATCCACATCCTCTCCAGCATCTATAGTCTCCTGATTTGTTCATTTTAACCATTCTGGCGTGAGGTGGTATCTGAGTGTGGTTTTGATTTGTATTTCCCTGATGAGGAGTGACGTTGAACATCTTTTCATGTGTGTGTTGGCCATCTGGATGTCTTCTTTAGAGAAGTGTCTATTCATGTTTTCTGCCCATTTCTTCACTGGATTATTTGTTTTTTGGGTGTGGAGTTTGGTGAGTTCTTTATAGATTTTGGATAAAGCCCTTTGTCCGATACGTCATTTGCAAATATCTTTTCCCATTCCATTGGTTGCCTTTTAGACGAAATGGATAAAGGACCTGAATGTGAGACAGGAAACCATCAAAACCCTAGAGGAGAAAGCAGGAAAAAAACCTCTCTGACCTCAGCCGCAGCAATTTCTTACTTGACACACCCAAAAGCAAAGGAATTAAAAACTTGCCTCGTTTTAACATCATCTTCATTATGCTAGTCAGGAAAAAGCCGCACAATACAGACACTGTCTCTGTTCTCCCAAGCTTTTTGCCCACAACCATCCTTTAAATGACAATCTGGGAAAAAGTTGCCACTGGAAGTGTAGAAACCTTGTTTGATGGAGAACTGTCATCAAACAGTGTTGCTGTATACTACTTCACCCTGTGGATTTACAACAATATATTTATCCATTCACCAGCCAATGAGCATTTTGGTTGTTTGAGGGTTTGGCTAATAAAGCTATTTTAAATATTCATGTAAATTTTTTGTGTAGACATATGTTTCATTTCTACTAGTAAGCTTGTAGATGTGGTATTTCTGTGTCATAGAGTAACTACATATATATTTTTTTGAGAAAGTACCAAAATAATTTACAAAGTGGTTATCATTCTGCACTTCCAGCAGCAAAGTACAGAGTTCAATTGTACATCTAAGTCAATGTTTTAATTTAAGCTCCTTTATGTATGAATTAGTATCTTATTGTTGTTTTAATTTGCATTTTTAAGGAATAAAAATGTTGAATATCTTTTTATATTATTTGCTATTTTTTACCTTATTTGGTTAAGTTTTCATTCAAATCTTTCTTTTTAAGAATCTAGTTAATTGTCTTAACATTGAGTTGTAATTGCTGACCAAGACTCTCTTTGACCAAACTTTAGGTAGATTCTTCTGGTCCTCTTTTTGTTTTTTTGTTTTGTTCTGGCTTTGGTTTTTCTTTTTCTTTTTTAAATTTTGATCTGTTTCACACATTAGATTTGTTTGAAGAACAGCTTCCCATGTTTAGAAATTTGGGGAAAAAGGAATCCCTGGACCAGTTGGTCCCTAGAGTGCTAACATCCTGTAGGTCCTGTGTTCAAACTCGTAGGACCTTCCACCTGGCAGGGCCTCCCACAAGCCTTCCCAGAACACCATAGAAGACACTGGGAAAGGAAGAGTGTGGAGCATGGGCTCAGCAGTTGCATCACCCTGGACTCTTCTCTGTACCCATGGGGAGGAACAGCATTCCTAGCAGGATGGCCTCTAGGTGAGGCTTCCTTTTCTCTGTGGCTTGCAGTGTCTGGCCCCACACCTGCACACTCAGGAGCCCTACATCTCCATCCAGTCCCCACTGTTCAGGATGTGCTGTAGCAGACCATGTCCAGCATCTGGTCCTTCTCCTGCACAATATTATAGGAGTCCATGTAGTGCTCCCACTGCTCTTCCACCTTGTCATGTAAGAAACCAATCTTGAGAATGAATGCTCTCCACACTGGTAACCTTATCAGCCATAGTGAGGTCCTCCATGAAGTCTTCCAGCAGGAGGATGTTGGTTTTGTCCAGAAGCTGCTGGAAGTACCTGGAGTTCTTACAAATGGAGCTGTTTTTGTTGTATGTGTGTATGAGCTGACTCCTTGAATCCCTGTCCAAAACTGTCTTTGTCAAAGTCCATGTAGTTAGACACAATGTGGATGCTGGGGCGGAACACCTTTATTTGTCAGATAAGCTCCTCCATGGTATCACCAATGCCTGCCAAAAAGAAAAAAAAGGGAATGTAGTTTTGGTAAAGGGTGTTAAAGAAAGTCTTGTATCCCTCCCTAAGCACTGCATTGTACTGTAAACACCTGGGCGATCTGAAACTTCTAAATCTTCTGCTGGCATGGGAGATCCTGTGCTTTGGCCCACCATTCCACCATATGAGGTAACTTTGATGGTCAGCGTAGGTCAGTCTCAACCGGGTAATAGTGGGGAGGGCGCACTTTGAGTTCCTTCCAGGACTGTTCACTGATAATCTTGCTGTTATCTAAAATGTCATAAGAAGGGAGGGCATCACTTTCCATTATACACAAATGTGCTCCAGATCATGTGACAATCAGAAATGACCTGTAAACGGTCTCCCCTGCCCCTGTAGAAGGATCCCACAATCTCCTGAACCATTCGAACTGCTGCCTCAGGAGGGTGACCTTTAACAGGATCCTCACCTGTCCAGAGATCCAAAACAAACACTGACCCTGGCACCATGCTGAGCCCAGTAAAGCCCGGGATGTCTGGGAAGCATGGCAAGTCCTGGCCAGGGTGGGGAGGGTGGGCAGATGAAGGGGACCCAGGCCTGGCCCAGGTCACCTACTAGAGGAGATGGCAAGGCAGGGCCTAAGATGGCCTGATGGGGCCTTGAGGTGCCATGGGATTGCAGCCTGCATCACGCTGGATGCTTCCTGGTGCCTCACCTCCTCTTCCATGGCACTCCCTCTTTTTGATCAGGCTTCATCACTAGGTCATATCTTTCATATCTTCAGCCTTCCCAGTCCGGTTGTGGTAAGAATGTTGGTAAATTAGTTGACAGAGAATTCTGTATCTTTGGTATCTGATCACCCCTGATATCTAATCAAATTCCTTATCTTCCATTCTTGAAGTCTAAGCCCTTGGTCTGCCTTCAGCAAGAATCTTGTACAGTCAGTTTAGCAAGAATCCCCCTACCCTTGATATCCCCTCATAAGTGATTTTCAGATCTCTTTCAGCTGTAATAGTCCTAACACCATCTGAAATAGTCCTGAATAAAGTCCTCCCTACTGTTTTAATAAGTGGTATATAAACAAGTGGCAAAATAGATAGTCAGTAATCTGATGTATATTTTGAAAATATCTTCTCCAAGTCCTTGCCTTGCATCTTAATTTTTTTATAATTGTCTTCTGCAGTACAAGTTTTAGTTTTATTGAACTAAATAAATTTATAGAATTTATATAAAATAATATATAACAAATATAAATATAATAAACAAATTTATATATAAGTTAAACTAAATTTTAGTTTGATCCATTTTATGAATATTTCTCACATAGTTCAAGCTCTTTGTGTCCTGTTAGAAATCTTTGCCTAACTCGAAGTCTCAAAGATGTTCTCCTGTTTTTTATACAGCTTCAGCTCTTATATATATTTTTTGTTAGATTCTTTTTTTAAAATATAATTTATTGTCAAATTGGTTTCCTTCAGCTCTAATTTAGGTTTAAAATAATTCTGTATTTAATTTTCATATACAATATAAGGTAATATTCAAGATTCTTCCCTTTTTGATATGAATATCCAGTTGCTTCATCAGTATTTATTGAAAGACTTTTCTCTCATTTTTGAAAGGCTTTAATGCTGGTATCAAAAATCCAGTAATTATATCAGTGTGGATCTATTTTTGGGCTTTATATTGCTCCATTTTTCTTTTTTTTTTTTTGTCTTTACATTAGTATTGCACTGTCATGGTTATTGTAGCAGTCCAGTAAATTTTTTAAGTTTTTATTTTAATTCCAGTTAGTTAATACACAGTGTAATATTAGTTTCAAGTGTACAATATAGTGATTCATCACTTCCATACATAACCTGGAGCTCATCATGACAAGTGCCCTCCTCAGTCCCCATCACCTATGTAACCCATACTTCCACCTTCCCTCTGGTAGCCATCAATTTGTTCTCTATAGTTAAAAGTCTGTTTATTGGTTTATTTCTTCCTTTTTTCCTTGTTCGTTTGTTTCTTAAATTCCACACATGAGTGAAATCATATTGGTATTTATCGTGTTCTGATTGACTTATTTTTAGTAAGTGTTGATAGCAGGTACTGGAAGTCTCCAAATTTGCTCTCTTTCTTTCTCTCTTTTTTCTGGCTATTCTAGGTTCAGTGAATTTCCATAAAAATATTAAATCACCTTATCATATTTCCAAATTGTGATTGTATTGAATCTATGGATCAATTTTGGGAAGATTTGGCATTTTAGTAATATTGAGTGCTCTGTTCTATTAGTGTGTTATATCCCTTTAATTAAGCCTTCTTTAATTCCTGTCAGGAATGCTTTGTATTTTTCTACATTTCACCATATGAGATATATATATATCTTACATAAATTTTGTTAAAGCCATATCTGAGTTTTTCATTTTTGATGTCATTGTAAATAGTATTTTTCATTTATCTCATTTTTTTCTGATATATGGAAATAAATTGATTTTTGTTACCTATGACTTTGCTAAACTCCCAATAGTTGGTTTATAGATCCCTTATGCTTTTCTAATTAGACAATAATGTTTGCATACAAGAAAGTTTTATTTCTTCCTTTTCTATCCATATTTTTTTTGTTGCTGTCATTCATTGCTTTATTACACTCTCTGGGTCTTCACTATAAATATGAGTGGAGCAGATGGAAGGGACACTCTTACCTTGTTATCAGTCTTCAGGGGTCAAAGCAGTCACTGTTAAGTAAGATTTTATTTCATTCCATTAAGAAATATTAAAATTTGTACTAGGATGCAGCTACTTACAGATTATTTCAATTCTGTTAAGACTTGCTTATTATCTGGGCTATGGCATATACATAGCAGTCTCTACTCTTGGGCTAACTTTCCCCACTACAATGGTCACACCCTTTTGAGGAATCTTTCTAATGCCCCACATATTATGATGTTTCTTTACTCTGGCCAAAGAAACACAAATTGTCCCGATCCCTGTGTTAGTTCTAAAAATTGTTTGGTTGAATACTTTCTGGATGTTCTTTCTGAACTTATGGTGATTCCAGACATCGACCTTAGTCAGTATGTAATCAAAGACACAGAGGATTCCTTAGCCAATGTCTGGAACTGTGTGAGTGTGTGTTTGCGTATCCGTGTGTGTGTGTACATGTGCATACATTGTCTCTATTTTCTAGTATTCTGTCTCATAATTTCTAACTGCATCAGCTTCACTGAACTGTGTCTGTCTCCTCAACTTAACAAGGCATCCTATCTCTACTTGGGCTCTCCCTCCCTGCCTTGTAGCCTGAAAACTACCTTTAGGAAGTAAGCTTGTTCCCTTGTCCTTTTCCTCCTGTGCTGTATTATGTCCAAAATCTATCCATTGTTTCTTCATATATAGTCAAACTTCCTTATTCACAAATTCCATTATATAATTCACCTGCTTGCTAAAATATATTTGTAACCCCAAAATTGATACTAGCAGTGTTTTTACACCATTTGTAGTCATGTTCAGAGTAGGGGAAAGTTTGAGCTGTCCAACATGCACTTTTCCCAGTGGAAGACCAAGACTACACTCTGCCTTTTCCTTTCAGTTCTCACATTCACAAGCAAGTGTTCTTTTCCCAGTCTATTGAGTGTCATAATTTTGCATTTTTTTTTTGGTTGGTGATTTTATTTTTTAAAATGGCCCTTGAACATCGTGTTGAAACACTATCTAAAGTTCCTAAAAACAGGAAGGCTGTGTGTGATGTGTCTTAAGGAGAAAATATGTGTCTTAGGTAAGCTTCATTCAGGCATGAGTTATATTGCTGTTGGCTGTGAGTTCAAGACTAATAAATTGAAGTATACATTAAATAAGATTTCGTGAAACAGAAACACACATAAAACTAGGTTTCATACTGATAGGTTGATGAAAATGTAATCAGAGTCTCTGGTTTGTTTCCTTTTTCATTACAGAAAATACAGCTATATTTGTCTGTGGCCTGTGTGAATATGCATATATACACATGTATTAAGAAAGTTTATTTCTGGGTCTCCTGGGTGGCTCACTCAGTTAAGTGTCCCATTTCAGCTCAGGTCATGATCTCCTGGTTCGTGAGTTCAAGCCCCGCACCGGCCTCTGCGCTGGCAGCTCTGTGCTGGAAGTTCAGAGCCTGGAGTCTGCTTCAGATTCTTTATCTCTCTCTCTGCCCCTCCTCCATTCACACTCTGTCTCCCTTTTCTCTCAAAAATAAATGAACATTTAAAAAAAGTTTATTTCTAAAGAAAAAAAAAACATTCATTTACATTTCAGATAAGACCTCTTCTCCCCCACCCCCAAATTAATACTAAGTAACTTCTTGAAAACATACAACCTTTGTATCTTGTTCTAAATGTGCACTTGACATGTTGTTATATTTCTAATTTCTTGACACATTAGTAATTAAACTCTACACTGGGCACTTCCAGTATCTATCATCAAATTCCATAATGGTCACAATCTTCAGTTATTGCTATGTTAATTGTGTGTATTTAGGTGTCTGTGTAATTAGATGTTTGTCTACCTTGTCTTCTTGAGAACGGGGTCTTGTATTTACTAAACACTAGCTTTGGTGCACCTGAGTGGCTCAGTCGGTTAAGCGCCCAACTTTGGCTCAGGTCATGATCTCACTGTTTGTGGGTTCGAGCCCTGCATGGGACTCTGTGCTGACAGCTCAGAGCCTGGAGCCTGCTTCAGATTCTGTTTCCTTCTATCTCTGTCCCCCCCCCCCCCCCGCCCCTGCACTTGTGCTCTATCTGTCTCTCTGTCTCAAAAATACTCATTAAAAAAGGTTTTAAATAAAAAAATAATTTAAAAAACCCACTAGCTTTCCCCTAACATCTAAAAAAAGCGACTTTTTAAATGGGAAATATCTATACACCCAAAATTCACTCACATACATACACTGTGCCACATTCCTAAAAGGCTTGTAAGACCAGTATATGTATATATATTGAAATCAGGGATGACCTTACATGCATACAGAATACAGGTAAAAAGTGTACTATTTTGTGAGAAGAACCCTTTCCACACAGTCTGAAATCCTACTATTCATCACTCATGTATTTAAGTTAGTTATGTTATTTAAAAAAAAGTAATAAATAGATAAATAACCATTTATTATGTAAAACTTTGTAACTTAGCAGTATGACAGATACAGTATTGTGCTTAACTACATGTTCTAATTTACAAAGAAGGTTCTGTTCAGATAGTCTATTTTTGGGGGGCACCTGGGTGGCTCAGTCAGTTAAGCATCCAACTTCTTCTCAGGTCATGATCTCGTGGTTCATGGGTTTGAGCCCCGCATTGGGCTCTGTGCTGATAGATCTGAGGCTGGAGCCTGCTTTGGATTCTGTGTCTACCTCTCTCTCTGCCCCTCCACCACTCTTGCACACACTCTCTCTCTGTCTCTCTCAAAAATAAACATTAAAACAATTTAATTAGTCATTTTTTTAAATAAGTTGTTTACTAGGTGATTTATTTCAGTGTTTGCTTCAGAAAATAAGGTTGCCGTATGCCCATGCAAAGGCCCCAAAGAATTACAACAGTCATTTCCCCTCTACATATGAAATGCAATTAGATATTTGAAGAAACTGAAATTTGAAAGTAAAGATAAACAAACTGAGGTTTGGTGGAGGGAAGAGGATGGGGGGTGGGCTGAATAGGTGATGGGCATTAAGGAGGGCACTTGTTATGATGAGCACTGGGGGTTGTATTGAAGTGATGAATCACTAAATTCTACTCCTGAAACCAATATTACACTATATATTGACTAATAGAATTTAAACAAAAACATTAAAAAATAAAAGAAAGTAAAGGTAAATAGCAAGAGTGGGCTGCTAATTGAGAAAGGAGGCAGTTAAGGACATTCAGAAGACCAAGGACTCAGAAAGGCAAGGATACAGGGGTGAGGTGAACCAGGAAGTGAAAAAAAAAAAAAAAAAAAAACAAACCAACATTTTGAAAAGCATCTAGAAAAGCCATAATGACATTTTTACTAGACTCAAACCAAGTATGTAATTGTCTAACAGATCCCAATTTTTGCCTCTTCACATACTTGACAATGGAATTAACTCTATAACTTATGCTTCTAAGTTAAACAATTTCCAGGGGGTCCTGAAATATGCTGTTGGAAACTTGCTTAATATTTTGTTGGCCTTATGCCATGTGGTGGCAAAGTGTGTCAGCCACAAGGTTTATGTATCCTTTACCAAAAGTATGCAGAGATTATGTGATTCCTTTGATGGTATCGCTCTTGTGGTATAGGAATGTGCTACAGAAAGAAGCAAGGGTGCTTTGTACAGCTTTCTTTATTCACTTGAGCACAAAAGACTTTACAATAACTATGTCGCATTTTTATAATACCCTGAATTTAAACATCCTAAGTGAGCATCTCAGATTCCTGGTTTAGGTGTGTCCTGAAATAAGGCCTCTCACTCATCAGTTTTCATGCTTTCTCAGTGTCCTGAGAGATAAGCTACTTAACTGGTGGTGGCATTGACTGCTGCTAGAGTAAGTCAATTTAGTTGATATTCTCAGCCTGGCATATAGGTAATATATTGAGAAGAGCATCAGATTTCTATTTAATTTTTTTTTTTCATTGGAGTCCAATTTTGCAACTAATTGAAGGCATGAACATGGGGAAGTTCATGGCTATTCTCAGGAAACTGTTACTACTTTTTTAATTAGTCCGCTTCTTTTCATTTCCACTGTTCCTAGTCCATTAGCCATAAAAATTTTTTACCTAGATTAATATGGTTGTCTTTTAACTGATTTCCCTCCTTCTGTCTTCTGCCCCATTGGTTGTTCAGGTAGAAGTCAAAATGATTTCTCTAACATTTACTTATGTTTGTCTCACTTTCCCTCTGATAAAGTTCAGCCAAATCTTGATCTGATTCCTGATTAGATCTTCTGCCTCATCTCTGGACACTTCCTCATCATCAATGTGTTCCAATTAAGCTGATCTTTAGTTCCAGGTCTGAACTCCTTCCTAAATCTAAAACTATATTTTAAAATATCTATTGGATATTTCTTCCCTGAACTCTCATAGGCATCTTTTTCTTTTATTGTATTTTTTTTTTAATTGGGTTAAGAACAGTTAACATGTGATCCACCCTCTTAATAAAGTTTTAAATCCTTTAGGCATCTTCCCCCCCTCCCCATAGACATCCTAAACTTACATAGTCCAAAGCTGAAGTCTTTAGTAGTTTTTTTCACGGATGCATTGTATTTCCATCTCTACTATTCATTCATCCAGTGACTCTCTAAGTTGGAAACTTCAAACTGAGTTTTGAAAAACTCTTCTGCACCCAATCTACCATTTAATTATCCCAATTATCCCTGGAAGATTTTTTTAATGTTTATTTATTTTTGAGATGGTGGGGGGCAGAGAGGGAGGGAGACACAGAATCTGAAGCAGGTTTGTGAGGCTCAAACCCACCAACCATGAGATCATGGCCTGCGTAAAAGTCTGATGCTTAACCCACTGAGCCACCCAGGCACCCCTCCCAGATGATTCTTGATTCAATTTTCCCTCACGTTATTTTACATTTTCTATTTTTACATCTATCTCCCTCTGCATCTGTAGGCTCTTTGAAGGCAGGATCTATTGGGCACTGAGATCTATCCCTGACACTAGTGTAAACTCCATCAACAGTTGTTGAATGGCTCCATACATATATATAGGAAAGACTTGGTAGCACTCACTCTGTTCTATGTAATTTATCAGTTGCAACTTTATCTCTTTTATAGGATGTGAACCATAAAAGAAAAGCTCTTCTCTGAGCCAACCTTATTCTACCACAGAGTATAAGTCCAGCAATGTTTTAAATGATAAATAAATTTAGAATCTACTAATCATAGATCATTATATTTCTCTTTTACTAAAACATGTAAGAATCTTTTTCTTATTTATGAAGCAATAAGCTTTGAGTTTCCATCATCAATAACAGCCAAAATTTAAAAACCCACAAATTTTTGGGTGCTTGGGTGGCTCAGTTGGTTAAGTGTCCGACTTCGGCTCAGGTCATGATCTCGCGGTTTGTGTGTTAGAGCCCAGCGTTGGGCTCTGTGCCGACAGCTGGGAGCCTGGAGCCTGCTTCGGATTCTGTGTCTCCTTCTCTTTCTGCCCATCCCCCGATTGTGCTCCTTGTCTCTCTCTCAAAAATAAATAAATAAATGTAAAAAAAATTTTTTAAAAAACCACAAATTTTAAAACCAATAGTACAAAGAAACACCTTCAATATCGTGAACTAAAAAAAAAAAAAAAAAAACCTTTATAAAGTAAGATTTGTATTGCAATCATACTTTATAAATTGAAGGCATATTTCTGCATATATGTATAGAGATACTTTGATGACTGGTCTTGAAGTACTAACAGTGAGTATCTTTTTGTTGTATGTTTTTATTTTATGGTTTTTTGGGGATACATTTCTTTATTTAAGAATTTTCTTATGAGTACATATAGATTTTCCACAAACAATGCTATTGAAATATATATTGTGTCCCTTTAATTAGTAATGTACTTAACAAACTCCTGAAAAAATCTCTTTTGTCCATTACTCTTTGTAATGTAAAAGAGGTAGAGTTGATGATTGTCCAATATTTTAAGTAGTGTTCTTTCATCAGGAGTGTGAAAGGATTGTAGTTTAACAGTTAGCAGAGTGAAAGATGAAGTTGGAAATTGAATGTTACATGTGAGTGGCTCAGAAGATAGGTGTGTATGTGTTTGTGTTCCGATGGGTGCATTTGTAATGCATAAAAGAGTGAGAATGAAGGAAAGTAAAAGTGTTGACAAGTGTTTTTCCTTTTCTGAAATTCCAATGATGCTGACACCCTTGTCTGAACAAATAACACTTGTATTAAAAACAGAAAAGAGAAGAACAGACCAAATTTGTTTGGCTAGAATAAATCGGTTTATAAGACAGGATGGGAATCTATCAATCTATCTACAATTTCTTTTTCCTTCTCTCTATACTTTTATAAAATTTGGTTTAATGAAAAGGACATAAAATATTGACCTAAAGGGGCGAGTAAATCTGAAAATGTATGCAAATGTACATACACCCAATTAAAATGAAGATTTTTTTAAACAGAGATTGCTATTTTTAGTAAGAATAAAATTTGTGCTTTAAGAGTTATGTCAAGTGTGTCAATGTAAATATATATAGAGCAAGTTGTAAACTACCTCGAAATTTTTTGACAGAAGATAGAAGTAGAGGCTCACCAGAAATAACACCCATCAAATTAATAACTAAGGGTTAAGCAGTTAAGAAATATGCCCAGGCTGTGAAAGATAATGTTACTCATAGGAATTATACTTTCTATCTTCTCATCTGTGGTAATTTCTCTGTAATCAGGATTATTTAATTTCTCATGGCTATTAAATTTCATTTTGAATTGTTTTGGATAATAGTGTAATTTTTTAAAAATAATAATTTGTGCTTTTCATGGGAAAAATATTGCCTAGTTTCCTGTAGGTTTGGTACAATGGCAATTTAAAAGCATGATATTAAAACCCCTTACTCATAGCACAATTTCTTTCGCTGAATTTAGTGGGGACCCAGGAATGGGAGAGAATTTTCCAAGCCCTCATTTAGTATTTTCTTTGTGAGAATCCCTAGCAAGAAGTACCTATACTTAGTAACAAGAATAGTTACAAATTCTCCTTACAAATTAGATAAAATTATCCTATTGATTTTGAACCATGTAATGGACATTTCCCTTGTTTCTTTTGTACTTGCAAGCTTCGAGTCAAATATTCAGCCTCTCCTTGGTGCTGCTAAATGTTTCATGACTACATCTCTAGGGAAAACAGAAAAGTTATGATTTGCAGTATTTACCATTTTCTGAGGTACAAATTCTTCCACTAAAGCTGATTTTAAGCTACAAACATAATGTCATGATGGGTGGAACTGGGAAGAAATGTGCACAGTTGGATTTTTAAACTGGTATGAACCAGTTCCAGTGTACTGCTGGACCCATGCATGATATTTATGCCCTATTCATATGCTATTTATACCTTTTTTTTTTAGCTCTTCCTTTTCGTACCCTTGTTTTTTTTGCTTGCGTTGTTTATTTATTTATTTATCTTTTTTTGTGTGTGTAATTTATTGTCAAGTTAACTAACATACAGTGTATACAGTGTGCTCTTGGCTTTAGGAGTGGATTCCCACGATTCATCATTTACACACAACACCCAGTGCTCATCCCAATGAGTGCTCTCCTCAATACCCATCATTCATTTTCCTCACCCTCTCCTACCTTTCCACCCTCAGCTTGTTCTCTGTATTTACTTTTTATTTTTTTTTAGTTTTTTAATGTTTATTTTTGAGAGAAAGAGACAGAGCATGAGTGGGAGAGGGGCAGAGACAGAGGGAGACATAGAATTGGAAGTAGGCTCCAGGCTCTGAGCTATCAGCACACAGCCTGACACAGGGCTCGGACTCAGGAGTGGTGAGATCATGACCTGACCTGAAGTTGAACACTAACCGACTGGACCACCTGAGCACTCCTAGTTTGTTCTCTGTATTTAAAAGTCTCTTATGGTTTGCTTCCCTTTCCATTTGTAAGTATTATTTTTCTTTCCCTTCCCCCATGGTCTTCTGTTAAATTTCTCAACTTCCACATATGAGTGAAAATATATGATATCTTTCTTTCTCTGACTGACTTATTTCACTTAGCATAATATCCTCCAGTTCTATTCATGTTGTTGCAAATGGTAAGATTCCATTCTTTTTTATTGCTGAGCAGTACTCCATTATATATATGTACTACATCTTCTTGGCACAAAAACAGACACATAGACCAATGGAATAGAATAGAGAACCGAGAATTGGACCCACAAATATATGGCCAACTAATCTTCAATGAAGTAAGAAAGAGTATCCAATGGAAAAAAGACAGTCTCTTTAGCAAATGGTGCTGGGAGAACTAGACAGCAACATTCAGAACAGTGAAACTGGACCACTTTCTTACACCATACACAAAAATAAATTCAAAATGAATGAAAGACCTAAATGTGAGACAGGAAACCGTTAATATCCTAGAAGAGAAAACAGACAACAACCTCTTTGACCTTGGCCACAGCAACTTCTTACTTAACACATCTCCAAAAGCAAGGGAAACCAAAGTAAAAATGAACTATTGGGACCTCATCAAAATAAAAAAGCTTCTGCACAGAGAAGGAAACAATCAACAAAACTAAAAGGCAACCAATGGAATGGGAGAAGATATTTGCAAATGACATATTGGATAAAAGGTTAGTATCCAAAATCTGTAAAGAACTTACCAGACTCAACTCCTGAAAAACAAATAATCCAGTGAAGAAATGGGCAGAAGACATGAATAGACATTTTTGCAAAAAAGACATGGCCAACAGACCCATGAAAAGATGATCAATATCACTCATCATGACGGAAATACAAATCAAAACTATATTATTCACATTTTTATTACAAAATTAAATCAACTTCAATCCTTGATGGTGTCAGATAAAATACAAAAATACCAAATGACTCATTAGTAGGGAGATGCATTTTGGACACAACTTTTGTGATACCTGCCAAATCTAGCTTTCATCTTTGGTTTTATTAGCAATAATTACAACTGGAAGATTAGTTCCGAAGAAAGATTCTCTGGAACTTGTCTTCAGCTCTTTCTTCAAAACAGAATAATGTAATTAAATTCACAAATCACTGTTCACAAAAATGCCATGTACATTAACTTATTTATCTTCTTGCAAAAGTCTTATGAGTCATAATGGGAAGATACTACTATCCTCACTGTGTGGATGGCAATACTTCAGAAGTCTAAATGCTTTACTAAAATCATATACTGTGTAAGCAGCAGAAGCTCCAGCCCCGTTTTTACTCCATTAACTCCCTAAAAAACAAATTACAATTCCTATTGTTCTCTCCTAGGAGATCAGGGTACACTAGATACTATTTTGGGTATAGTTAGTTTTCATGGTAAATGAAAACATTTATTGCTGCAAAGTTGTAAACATTACTAGGATTTTGAACCCTGAAGATAATAATGATATACCTAGCTTTTAAATTCCTATGGATACTGTTGCTTTTAAATTATAAAATAATTGCAATTCCCATGTATACTGTTGCTTTTAAACTATAAAAGGATTGCTTCGGGGCGCCTGGGTGGCTCAGTGGGTTAAGCGGCCGACTTCGGCTCAGGTCATGATCTCGCGGTCCGTGGGTTCGAGCCCCGCATCGGGCTCTGTGCTGACAGCTCAGAGCCTGGAGCCTGTTTCGGATTCTGTGTCTCCCTCTCTCTGACCCTCCCCCGTTCATGCTATGTCTCTCTCTGTCTCAAAAATAAATAAACGTTAAAAAAAATTAAAAAAAAAAACTATAAAAGGATTGCTTTGAGGAGAATCATAATGCTAAGTATCCTATTGTGGGGTGATTTATCACGGCAAAGAATGACTGCTAACATTCTTGATAATTGAATAGTGGGAAAGTATATCTGATATATTGTAAAAGACTGATAAATTCTGCGTAACTCATTTGAGCCGTGAAATCTGTATATGAAATGTAGTAAATGAGTAGGAGAGCGTTCAGATATAACATCTTGACTTAGTTACCTCTTAACAAAAAGCAAATCTTAGTGCTCTCTATAGGGAACTCTGAAGAATTTTGTGCTGCACCTTCCAGGCCACTGGAGCTTAATGGCCAGAGAACTACTGTGATGTGAGCTGCAGAACTGCATTTTCAAGTGTGTTTACAGCACCAGTATTGATTGCTTGATTCTGTCCAACTACCCCTTGCAATAAACAACCCAGCTAGAGTGTGCACTGTTGGGAAGCACCGATGCATTATTTAACAGTAACTAATCGATATAAAAACAAGCCTCCCCTTTGTTACAGCAGTACTATTGATAGACTGCTTCTCCATTTTAATTTTTTATTATTTTGCATTGATTTCTGAAACTCAATTCTGTATCTTACTTTTCTTACATCAGTAACTGTGAGCTGAGCCCTACCTGACTAGAAATCTAACATCCCTTTTGAATCACAAATTACCCAACTTCATTAAGAAACAATTAGTTGAGAGTTAAAAAAAAAAATCATTCAACTTTGCTCTAATCAAATTTAATGAGTGTGGCAAATTAAGTACAGGATTTGAGGGAAGATGCATATTAGAAAAATCTGAAAAGACAAGATTTTTGTTGCTGCATATATTTTAGGGAGTAATCTCTCAAGTGAATGTGGGAGGAAATTCAGTCATGTAACTACTATTAATAGTAATAGAGATTTGTCTTCTAATCCTGCTATATCAGTGGAAGAATAGGGTCCTTAGTTGTCTTCTTCCTTTCTTTCTTCCTCCCTTCCTCCCTTTCTCTTTCTTTCCCTCTCTCTTCCCTCCTTCTTTCCTTCCCGCCTTCCTTCCTTCCTTTTCTTTTCTTTCATTTTCTTTCTTTCTTTCTTTCTTTCTTTCTTTCTTTCTTTCGTTCTTTCTTTCTTTTACTTTCTTTCTTTCCTCCCTTTCCTTTCCTTTCCTTTCCTTCTCCTTTCCTTTTTAAATCTTGGCTGAATTGTCTAGAATAAAACATTAATAACAGCTACTTTGAGCATTTTTGCACCTGAGTGCTAACGCTTAATCAGCCAAACAGAATAAGATCTTATCATCTGTTTATATAAACAGTATAAGAGGGGGAGTCAGATGTGCGCAGGCACACAGATAGGTACAGACGTGTGCAGCTATGTGAAATGTCCAGAAAATAAGCAGAAACATTGGCTAGTCCATTCATTTGACACAATGTTTAGTTATCCTTTTTTGCCTGTTATAAAGCAATAAAAATAATATACAATTGGGCTTTCAGATAATTTATAGAGGTTAAAAATATATGTACTAAAGATATTTCTTTTTGATTAGTTATGTTCATCAATACATATTTGTTGTTTAATATGATTTTCTGATTACAAAATAAATTCAAAATTTTTCAAAAAATTAAAAAAATACACAAGTAGGAAGAAAATACTAATTGCGCCATACTTCTACTTACCTAATAAAAACTGTTAAGTTATTCAAACTTTTGTGTGCACAGCCTGCAAATCATTCTCTTTTTCTTTTCTCTCCCTGTATATTATTAACTTATTTACCTGGAGTGTAAATTATACAGAATATCATGTCTAATCCCTGTGTAATTTTGCACAAGGTAACAATGGCCAGGTTATAATTATTTTACTAACGTTTTATTTTTGTCACTGCTATTTAAAAAGACACTTTAGCATGGCACACTATACTAATATTGAATTGTATGTTTGCTCTAAGTGTTAAATTATTGTTAATTTAGTAAGTTATTATTAATAATTAAGTAAATTATTGTTAATTGACACAGGGATGTTAATATTTATTCACCATTACAGTATCAAAAATTCCAAAGCCAAATTATTAAATACAAAGAATGAAAACAAACAGAATTGGAAGTTTTAGCTCTGGATAATTGAGAGCAGGAAATTAGGAGATCAGAAACAAAAGGCTCATGAAACTAGGACAGTTTAAGCTTACAAATAAAACTAAGCTACAGAAAGAGAAATCAAAAGTCCCCACAGAAAGGGAAAAGAATCTAGGTATAGATTTCCACGTTGTACTTATGATGTCTATATCCTTATTTTCTTTCAGCAATATTCAATGTTTATTGAGCACTAACAATATGCCCAAGCATCAGAATTGGCTGCTAGAGATCTGAGAGCCAGATTTAAGTGCAGTCCCTGTAAAGTACATAGCATTTTAGGACTTACCTTTTAAATCTCATGTTGACTTAATTTTACATGCTCACCCTCATTTTTTTCTTCTCAGTCTCCTTTGAGAAATCAACAAGTTCATCTATATATTTATGGCTATATCATTGTAAGATGTTTAAAATAATGTCTGGATTGAGGCTAAGTGAGGAAACCATAAGATATAGCTGTGCTAGAAACTGAGGAGAATAAGATATCAAAAAAGGGATGGTTTTGATTCTCCATAAGAATAAGCGTCTAGTAAAAAACTCCTTACTAAAAGAAAAAAAGCCCCTAATAAGTGTTACACCATGGAGAGGGAAGTGGTGGCAAAAACTGACTTATGACCTCACAATGTGCCTTGTGGACCTAACCTGCCTAGATCATCTGAAGGTACCTAATAGTCATCATTGCCAGTTAGCATTTTAGGGGCAGAATTTGGTCATTTGGTTTTTATCTCTGGAAGAGCCTAACATATTTAGTTACTTAAGGAATTTCAACAACATTCACATTTTTAATTGAAAGAATTACCACAAAAGTTGGAAATGTAAACAATTAGAAACATGATGCTTCTATTTAGAAATTATTAAATGAATCATCAAAGCTAAGTTTAAATGACCTGAGTAGAGTTCTTTAACTTAGATTTTTAAAAAAAGAAAATCAATCAGTTGAAATGAGCCAAAACTTATAGGCAAAACTATTAATCTTAGACAAATGTATAATTAATTATTACACATATGAGATATATGTGGCTTCGTTCAATACTTTCTTACTAAGCAGTGGGACTAATTAACTGCATGCATCTAGATTAAACTTCAACACAGCTCAATCCTTTTATGAGTTTTCCTTTCATTGAGTTTCATGTTTTTCTCTGCTGGTTGGCAGTAGTGACTTCTTGATTAGAATTGCTTTTGTTTTTGTTTGTTTTTATTTATTTTTTAAATCTGTAAGGCATAATATACATAAGGTAAGGTGCACAGTCTTAGATGTACATCTCAATATATTTTTACCCCTATGTGACACTTGTAAGAACCCTTGTAATTATTTTTGAATCAATATATAAAACATGCCCAGCACCCCAGAAGGCTCTTTATTTGCTCTATTCCATTAGCACTCCCTAATAGTAACTGCTATTCTGACTCTTAGTCCCATGAAGTAATTTTACCTATTGTTAAAATTTATATCAATGGAATCATATGATAAACACTTTTCAGTTTTTAAGAGTCTCTTATGGTTGATGGGGGGTGGGAGGGAAGGGAAAATGGGTGATGGGCATTGAGGAGGGCACCTGTTGGGATGAGCACTGGGTGTTGTATGGAAACCAATTTGACAATAAATTTCATATTTAAAAAATAAAATAAAATATTACAGGTAAAAAAGGGAATCATATGATAAGCACTTTTTACTTGTTTGGCTTCTTTCACCCAGTATAATTTTTGAAATCCATCCATGTTGTGTGTAATCCATCTGTGTTGTTCATTCTTTCTTGTACCTGTGCAGTAATTCTATATATTATTCTATATATTAATTTTATACTGTACAGTTTTCATACATCCTAGTGATAGACAGTTGAGTTGTTTTCAAATATTATGATGGAGCTTCCATGAAGATTCACCAATATTTGGTATTGTCAGGTTTTGTTTTGTTGTAATTTTACTCATTCTGCTGAGTATGTAATGGTATTTCACTCTAGTATTAATGTGTATGTTTCTGATGACTAATGATGTTGAGAATCCATTCATATGTTTATTGGTCATTGGGATGTTCTTTTCTGTCATATGCCTGATTAACTCATTTGCCCGTTTTTCCATTAGGTTGTCTTAATGATTTTTGTAAGTTCAGTATTCAACTGTTACAGAGCTAGAATTTAATGTTTCACCATAAATTTTCTCTACTCTTGATATTGTTGCTATTTCTGCTACTACTGCACTTGTTTCATGGTCTCTATTCTTCTTTGCTGTTTAATATTTTTCCCTCCTGTTGTGATTTGCCATACACTCTGGGTCATATGACTTTTATTACCAACGTCAGAGCCCGGGGGCAGTGACCTTCTTGTCAAATTCCAAGTTTTGGGGTTCTTTAGTAGCACCAATGACTTTACTGCTGATAACTTATTTTTGAAATCACTGGTTCCATTAGTTACACTGATCCATATCACCAATAACCAACTTTCAGATGGACCAACATATCTCTTAGATTCTCCCAGAATTCCAGGTCTCAATATTATGAGCCTCAATACTGTTGACAAAGCAGTATTAATTTTAGACAGTGACAAATAGCTTCCAGCAAGAGTCCAATGGAAAAGTTAGCCATAGTTAAACAACATAGCATTTTAGTAACTTCTTTCTCATCTCTCATATTTTATGGCCCCTTTCTATTATGGGTCATTCACAGATTTTCTAAGACATATATCAAAGTGTTCTTAAAACAGGAAAGATTAATGACAGGAGGGCTTGCCTATAGTATGAAAATAACATTTATTTTCTTGAATATACAAAGCATACATTTATTAATGAAAAAGCTGAGACTTCAGTGGTATAAAATTGCTAAAGTCAGTTTGAAATTGACAGGATTTTATTCATGTATGACTAGCTTCAGAAGTATGGTTTCTACACCTTAAGAAACAATCTACTCTCTACTGCCTAGACATTTGTTCTTATATCTCTCATAATATTTAAAGCATTTACCATAATTGACTTTTAATATGATTGTCACCAAGACACCAAGGATATGTCTTATGCTCCCCTTTTTTACAGGGTCCAGATCCTCAAGAAAATTTGTTGACTGAAAACAATGGTTATAATTTAAACACCAAAGGACATATCTTAGGTTGTAATAAATTTCTGCATCTCTAAAATTATGGAAAATTTTGTTCTGAATGGGCAGACTCAGAGATAGCTAAAATGTTTCTAGCACTATTTATTTACTAGGCATTCCACTAAGTCTTAATCTGCATGAAATCCTAACAATAAACTTAGTAGTAATTATTATTCTCATTTTTAAAGATACAGATATGAAATAGAACATATCATACCTTCTGGTATTACCTTCTGGTAAGGCTAAAAGCAAAGTAGGGAAGAAAGTATACCAGAAACATGGTTCAATTCATCTTGGAAAAACAGATGCTGGGATGGGTAGAACTGCATAGGAAGCCAACTAAGATAGGCAGGAGAACCAGGATTGATGCACTTACTTGCATGTGACTGCCTGGGGTTAACTCTCCGCTCTGCCACTTAACTATTTACAAAACTCTTCAAGTGACTTAACCTTTCTGTGTTCTATATGTTTGTCAACCACATAGGGTTTTTATGAAGATTAATATGAGTGTATATAGAAAGATAGTATCTGGCATATGGTTAGCACTACTTAAGTCTGGACAATTTATTATTATTAGCATTAGTATTACTTTAAAAATAGCACGTATTCAAATTTATAGGTTTCTGTATACTCATCAAAAAAACTGTCTCTCTCTTTCTCTCTCTCTCACTCTTTTCTTTTATTTAGAGGGAGAGAGAGCACAAACAAGGGAGAGGGGCAGAAGGAGAGAGATTCAGGGCTCAATCCCACTACCCTGGGATCATGACTTGAGCCGAAGTAAAGAGTCTCATGTTTGACTGAGCCACTCAGACACCCCATAACTTATCTCATTTTTATATTTGTTCTTTTGCCCTGACTTTCTATGGTATAGGCTAAATTTATTTGGAATTTAAAAATTCTTTTAGGATCATCTATTTGATTTTATTATTTACAAAATTGTTTTTAATGTTTATTTCTGAGACAGAGAGACAGAGTATGAGTGGGGGAGGGGCAGAGAGAGAGGGAGACACAGAATCTGAAGCAGGCTCCAGCCTCTGAGCTATCAGCACAGAGCCCTACATGGGACTCGAACTCACAAACCGTGAGTTCATGACCTGAGCCGAAGTCGGACGCTTAACCGACTGAGCCCCCAGGCGTCCCTAGGATCATCTATTTTAATGTTCTCATTCTAGTGTGAGAAAATAAGGCTCAGATAGGTGAGTGATTTGGCTGCAGCCATGTGTCTGTGCTCAGGTCTCAGCTTGTGGTGATTGGAAAGAGCAGAAGTAGTAAATGCACACCGTATAGATAGGAAACAAAAACTCTAACAGTCATAGTCCTTAATTTTCTTAAAATGATCTTATTTCAAATGTCTGTTCAGTTGTAAGCCTGGCTGTCATGTCCTATGTCTGAATTTCAAGGCTCCTCCTTTTTATATATCATAACAAAACTCACAGAGTTGCATATGGGATAGCCTATTTAAAATATATATATATATATATATCTAGGGTCTATGTCATGCATATTGACTTTTATTTTCATATTTATAAACTGAAGAGTAATTTGAAAAAAAATTGCAGTCTGATTAAAATATGTTCTTTGCTTAGCCTAAATGCATAATCCTCAAGTAATAATAACAATAAAGAGGAGAAGACAGAAATAGAAAATATGAAATCACTTTGATGAAAAACACCCACCTAAAGGGGCCTGTATTATTTTGTAATTCATTACAAGAAGGTTAACATATAAAATACTTTTTTTGCTACTACTTTACATTCATGTCACATTTTTCCTAATTCTAGCAAAGGTATATTTCAGTATCCCCACTTCATAGTCTGGGAAAATGAGGAAGCATAGAAAGCTTATTCAGGTTTGAGTTTTACTTCAAATGTAAACTATGTATTAGTTTATCAGAATTTTAATATGGAATATAAGATATAATAGAAGTATATCAAATATTTCATAAGCCAGAAGTGAAGTATATGTTTAAGAAGGTTTTGGCATATTTCTTCAGCTCATTTTGCATTACTGTCTTATTTACCTTCGATTTTTCCAAGGTTTTATTGTTTCAAAGTTTAACACTATTAAAATAAGATTATGCAGTTATATAGATAGAACTTTTTTTGCTGTTATTATCTCCCCACTTGATTTCCTTTTTCCTCCTCCTTCTCCAGAAGCTATAAAATATTTCTAAAAACTTATGGATTACCAATGAAAGCCATTATCCAATTACCAAGCCAGCTGATTTCCTAAATAAATGCTTAGCTAATGTATTCCAATAAGAAATCTAATCAGATAAACATAGCTAAATTTTCTCTAAAATGTTCACTACAATACTCACTCAGGAAGTAAGAGTATTGGTAAATACACATATTGTGAGGAGACAGGATTTATTGTTTAGTATACCTCAAACTTCTTCATAGATAATGGACCTTTAGTGGAAAAAAACAAAGAAAAACAAAAAGAAAAAGAAAATTACCAGGTTTTCTTTAGCTCCTTTCTATAAGCTCTCTTTTTTTGGAAACAATATGGATAAGGTTTCAGTGTTGTAATGAGGCCACCAACCTACCTCCATACTGGGTGGTCATCAGTTTTCACTATTGGAGTCAAGATATCTTATTGCATAAGGAAGACTGAGAACATATAAAACAGAAAAACAAAGATAGTAACTTTTTCACTTTCTAGATACATATATACCTTCTCCCTTTCCAGAAAGAATACAAAAAGGAAGTTAATATCACTTCTTCTTCCACTAAAAGTAAACTTTTAAACGAACATATTTATTTCTTTTCTCAAAGTCATGTATTTGATGGCTCCTTTTAGCCATGGAGGTCATATATTCCTTTAAGAGTATAGATTTAGAACATCTTTCTAGCCAAATGTTATTGGCAGGTACCATTGTAATTAAAGCAGCAATGGTCAAATTACAGAATATGCTAGGAACAGAAACAATGCTCCAAAAATTATAATTCCCTAGCTCTGGTTGTATTCTAAAGCACATTGAATCATATTTTGGACAAAGAGTTGATTACAATGTGATTTTTATCTGTCAGAATAATACTCCCCAATAGAATCTTAGCAAATTTGAATGTTTTAGGCTCTAGGCAATTCAGTATTTACATGCATAGCTAATTGGCTGGTAGCTGTGGACAAGGTTATACTTTCTTTAGGAAATTTCTGTATTTCATAGGCATTTGAAATTATCGTCCCCAATTCTTTTCTCACAGTGATTTTAAAGAGTCAGTGGGACAACTATCCTCTCAAAACATGAGGGGACAATGAGACACACAACTCATTCAGTGTCACCAAGTGAATTCAGACAAAAGTGAGGGCAGAATAGAACAGCTCAACTCGATGCATGACTGTTCTTCTTTCTCTTATCCACATGCACACAAAAAACTTTGCAATAGGTTTAATCATAAAATTTGACCTAAAAGCACTAGCAATTATCCATGGTCAGGGAATAGCACACTTAACATAAAAGTGGCCTGTAACAAACTAATTATTTTACCTCAATTTCCTTTCTTTGCTTATGTAATAAAGACTAATATACAATAAAATTAGAAAAGAGGACAAGAGGAAGGAAATGCAGAAGTCAAGTTCGTGCAAATAACCATCTCTTGAATAATTAAAAGTTGGCTGTGATTAGAAGCAAGGACAATGTAGTCTTTACCAAGCAAACATTTAAAGGAAAGACACAGTAACTAAAATGTATGTTACAAAGCTATTTCCTTACTGGTAGAAGCTTAATTTGAACAAATTAATCTGTTTTAACTTATATTATTTTAAAAGCCAATTGGCATTCCATATCTGTGAGTATCAGAGAGTCCTGTGAATTTGAACAATATGGTTCTACTGCAGGCTTTGTCAGCTAGTGATTCCAAACAAGACTTCAGTCTTTGCCTTGCTCTGAAAACTTCCTTTTTCCACTAGCGTTACTGTGCTTGCCAAGAGTGACATAACCTTGAAATTATTTGTTACATTTTCCGATGAACAAACCCAGCTTGTTAAGGAAATGGGCAGTCTATATCATTAGCAAAGAGTACAATAGTGGACTCAGAATTCATTCTTGACTGGTGGGCCCTGAGTATTACTTGTTTCTGGGAAATCTCCCTGACTTTAGAAACAATCCAGTGTTTTAACTGTGCTAGTAGAGATGGGTTAGCTTCTCAAAGTTGTTAGGAAAGTGTGCCACCTCCTGCACCACATGAGAGCTGAAGTTCAATACATCTCAATCCAAATAACATTTACACTCATCTTAAATGCACTTGCCATATATTAGTGATCTTTCTTTGAACTGGGTTTGTTGGCAATGAAATAAAATCTTGAGAGTAACTATTATTTATATTCTGATTATAAAATTAATATAGTTCTATTGCAGACAATTTAAAAGTACTTTATAGAATTAAATAGAAAAACAAATCACTCTTACCAGCCAAACATACAACAGTGAATGCACACATTCGTATAATTATTGACCTAGAAATAATAATCATATATGTGATTTGATTCAGGATAATAGGAATATTTATAAAATGATATAACACTTGTTGGCTTCACAATATTTACAGATTTAAATAGAAGAACCAATCCATTAATAATTTCTATATTTTCAGATAATGTTCTATCTGGCAGGCAGATTAATCTGTAATAAAAAATACCGTAATAGAAAATCTTGATTTGGAGAAGAACTGATGTGTGAAATTAACTTAACTTATAGGAAGTAGGTGCTTTCTGTTTTCCTTTAAAATGTACATTATATTGTAGCTTTTGAAGTTAATCTGTTTTTAAATAGATAATAGTTGCATGTATATGGAAAACTATATAAGAAGATATATTTTGAAAACACTTGTTTCCATTCTTATCTCTGCCCATCTTGTTATACCTCATACACCCCCAAAAAATGACCTTTATTACTTTTGAATGTATGTTTTTAGTTTTGTTTATGCATATTATGCAAACATGAATATGTTTTCCTATATTCTACTGCCTTATGCAAATAGAAGCTTACTATATTGACCTGAATATTCTTGCAGCTCCTTCAGGACTTTCCATATAAGTATATAGAGAACTTCAGTTGTATATTCATGTATTCAGAACTTCTATTTTTATGTAAGTAGAAAAACAAATCACTCTTACCAGCCAAACATACAACAGTGAATGTACACATGGGTATATTTATCAAACTAGAAGTAATGATCATATATGTGATTTGATTCAGGATAATAGGAATATTTATAAAATGACGTAACACTTGTTGGCCTCACAATATTTACAGACTTAAACAGAAGGACCAATCCATTAATAATTTCCATATTTGCAGATAATGTTCTATCTGTCAGACTGTCAAGGAATGCTGTATTTTAAGTAGTTTCTTACAAAAATATAATCTTTATGAAATTTTGTTATTATAAACAGTGCTGCCATGATAACCTTGTGCAAATGTTATTTTGCACTTTTGTAGATATACATTTAGGATAGATTCCCTGGAGTGTAATCACTGGGTCAAAGAGTAAATTCATTTGTAATTTTGAAAGATATCTTTCATAGGAATTTTAACATCTGCAGTATCACCAGAAATGAAAGTGTCTGTTTTCCTTCAGCCGAGCAAACATTCTACATTATCAAATATTCATTGACATTTTTGTGATTCTGATAGATAAGACATTTTATTTCATTTTAGTTTGCATTAAAATTTTAACAGAGACTGCATATCTTTCTTAAATGATTGCAAACATTGTGTACCTTTTCTGGAAAATTATTGTTCTGATCTCTGCCTGTTTTTCTATGGGTTCTTCCTTTTCTCAATTTGTAGAGTTCATTGTACATTAGAGAAATTAACGCCTTATTATATCAGTTGTAATTTTTTATTATTCTCTTTTTATTTACATGTACTATTTGTTTTGAAGTGCAAGTTTTTATTTTTGCTTTGTTTTGTATCTTGTTTTGTTTTATTTTAGTTTGTTTATGCACTTATTTTGGATTTTTGTGATCAGATTTATCAGTCTATTTTATCCACAACCTAAATTCAATCTTTCTTAACCAAAATTCTGTAAAGTAAAATATATGAAACTTTAAATATTCTCTTCTTCAAAAAGTATCCACTTAAAAGAAGGCTCTTTTGACAAAAGATAATGCTATCTCAACCTGAAGAGAAGCACTGCAAATTTCTAAGTTATTTAAAGTGTAATATCATGTTTCCTCTTAAATGGAAATGTTAACATTAAAAACCCATGGGATCTGACTTTCTCAATGTCTAATCCCACATATACAGTATGAGGATTTTTATGATCATGAATATTTGATGAATTTATACACTTTTGCATGATGGATATATAGATCTCAACAATAATTCTAAGTAGGCTAAGATAGCTCTGTTGGAAGATTAACACAACTCAAAATTTCTTACATTGAATTAACTGCAGAAAGCCATCTGAGGAAATATGTGGATATATGGCTCGTGTGTTCATAGTAGAGAGGCTAAAAAATATAGAAATGACATTCATATGTGTTAGTTTAATGTTTACATCACTTTATGTTCAATATACAAATAGTAATAACATGAAGTCAGTAACAGTTTGGAACATTTCTGTTTGCTCTGGACAGGTGATACAGTAGTGTGTGCTGATATTTGTGATAACAATCAAGAGTTTGTTTATTCAACATCAGCTACCTTGGGTTAAAGTCTGAACATGTCTTAAACTCTGCATGTCAGGAGTGTTTAGGACAACTCAATCATTTATTTAACTAGTACTGATACTACTCCCTGGCGGGTGGATTCATAGCTAAGCTCCAAGGCTCCAATTCTAATTGGAGAAATCTCTGATAAATTCTCACAGCATTCCATTTGGATACGTATTGCTGTTCTGCTATGAACGTTCTCTACCCCACTCCCACACAATGACCCCGTTAGTATAATCCTGTCCTACAAGAACTGCTGTGGTAGACATGGAGTTAGATTTTTCTTTCTTAGTCTCAGAGGAGATAGCCTACCATTTCAGTTTCTTATTTTGCAGGAATAATGGAGGAGGCAAAGAGATGATAAGTGCTGACAGTAAGCCAAGTTGTATATTCTTCTTACATGAAAATGCTCATCCTAGAAACATTGTCTTAGTTCTACGCTTTAAATTACTTGAGTAAAGCATGTCTGCCACAGATGTTATCCCTGGGTCTCCTTTATCATTCTTAAGCAGGCTTACTCATTCTTTTTCCGTAAAAACCCTCCACTAACTCTTTAATACATGTGTGAAAGATCTCCACTAACATAAACATTATCCTACAAACATTTGTTTCCAACCGTGGATACTTTATGTCTTCACTTCATTTAACAAACATAACTATAACCTTTGCTTACTCTATTTTCTTGTTTGCCTTTCCAAATCTTGTTACTCATTCATCAGTTTGTTCATCAATTCATCAATTAAACATTTAATTTGTATGCACTATATCCTAAACATTACTAGGTTCTGTGACTACTTGGAAAATAAGACACTGCCCTTCAGATGTTCATAGACAGTGGGGAAAATATCCATACAAAGACAAAATAATACAATCATGTGACAGAGAGGTGGTTGTTAGTTTTTCAAAGTCATGTTGTATTATTGGGTTGAAGTAAGCTGTTACATAATAATGAGCTATTCTGAAATCATTGAAAACCAACCAAAATATGACATAAGCTAGTTTATAGGGATCAGACGTGGTTTGCTGCTACTAGACACTTTTCTGGGTCTTTCATGAGGTCACTGCAGGACTGCAGGCAGTTTGGGGAACGGGTCTTTTATTCTTGGCATGCTGGCAATCCTCCCTAATATGAAGACTTGTTCTTACTTACCAGGTATATCTAAACATTATCACATTTTTATCTCTGCTTTTGAACATTTAACATTTCTCTTCCTGAAACACCTAGGCCACTTGTTCTTTTTTTTTTAAAAGTTTTATTGCAGTGTAGTTAATATACAGTGTTATATTTGCTCTTGGTGTACAATATAGTGATTCAACAGTTCCATATCATACTTAGTGGTCACCATGATAAGTGTACTCTTAAATCCAGTTCACCTATTTCACTTATCCCTCACTCCCCTCCCCTCTGGTAAACCTCTGTTTCTTCTCTATAGTTAAGAGTCTGTTCTTTGGTCTCCCCCTTTTTTTTTTTTTTTCCTTTTTCCTTTGTTCATTTGTTTTGTTTCTTAAATTCCACATATGAGTGAAATAATATGACATTTGTCATTCTCTGACTGGCTTATTTCACATACATTATACTCTCCAGATCCATCCATGTTGTTGCAAATGGAAAGATTTCATTCCTTCTTATGACTGAATAATATTCCATTGTATGTATATACTACTTCTTTATTCATTCATTAGTCAATGGACACTTGGGCTGCTTCCGTATCTTGACTATTGTCAATAATGCTGCTATAAACATAGGGATGCATGTATCACTTTGAATTAGTGTTTTTGTATTTTTTGGTTAAATTCCCAGCTATGTAATATAACTTAAAGTCTTGGGGTGCCTGGGTGGCTTAGTCAGTTAAGTGGTCAACTCTTGGTTTCAGCTCAGGTAATGATGTCAGGGTTTGTGAGTTCCAGCCCCACATTGGGCTTCCTGCTGATGGTGCAGAACTTGCTTGGGATTCTCATCTCCCTCTCTCTCTGCCCCACCCCCACTGGTGCTGTCTCTGTCTCTCTCAAAATAAATAAACTTAAAACAAACAAACAAACAAATAAATAAATAATTTAAAGTCTGGAATTGTGATGCCTCCAGGCATCTGAATTGGCAAAGAAGAAGTAAAACTTTCACTATTTTTTTTTTCTAGATTGCTTTGGTTCCTCAGGGGTATTTTTGAAGTTCCATCCACTTTTTAAGACTGTGTTAGTGCTATGAAAAATGCTATTGGTATTTTGATAGGGTTTGCATTTAATTGCTTTGGGTAGTATGGGCACTTTAACAATATTTCTTCTTCCAATCCATGAGTATGGGATATGTTTCCATTTGTTTGTGTCATCTTCAATTTCTTTCATTAATGTTTTATAGTTTTCAGAGTACAGGTCTTTTACCTCCTTGGTTAAGTTTATTCTTAGTTTTGTTTGTTTGTTTGTTTGCTTTTTACTGTTTTTTTGTGTAATTGTAAATAGGATTGTTTTCTTTCTTTTTTAAAAGTGTTTATTTATTTTTAAGAGAGAGTAAGAGAGAGACAGGGCATGAGTGGGGGAGGCCCAAGAGAAAGGGAGACACAGAATCCAAGGCAGGTTCCAGGCTCTGAGCTATCAGCACAGAGCCTGATGCAGGGCTCCAACCTGTGAACCTCAAGATCATGACCTGAGTGGAAGTCGGTCGCTTAACCCACTGAGCCACCCAGGCACCCTTAAATGGAATTGTTTTCTTAATTTCTCTTTCTCCTGCTTCATTGCTAGTGTATAGTAATACAATATATTTCTGTACATTGATTTCATATCCTGCAACCTTACTTAATTCATTTATCAGTTCTAGTAGTTTTGGGTACAGTCTTTAGGATTTTATATATATAGTATCATATAATCTGAAAATAGTGAAAGTTTTACTTCTTCTTTGCCAATTCAGATGCCTTTTATTTCTTTTTGTTGTCTGGTTGCTGAGGCTAAGACTTCTAGTACTGTACTGAATAAAAATGGTGAGAATGGACACACTGTCTTGTTCCTGACCCTAGGGGAAAAGCTCTCATTTTCTTCCCATTGAATATGATGTTAGTTGTGTGTTTTTCATACAAAGCTTTTATTATGTTGAGGTATAGTCCCTTCCTCTAAACCTACTTTGTTAAGGATTTTTATCATGAACGGATGTTGCAGTTTGCCAAATGCTTTTTCTGTCTCTATTGAAATGATCATGTTTTTTGCCATTTCTTTTATTGATGTGGTGTATCACATTGATTGATTTGTGAATGTTGAACCACTCTTGCTTCCCAGGAATAATTCCTAGTTGATCATGGTGAATAATTTTTTCATGTTGTTGGATTTCGTTTACTAATATTTTGTTGGAGATTTTTGCCGCTATGCTTTTCATGGATATTGGCCTGTAGTTTTCTTTATTTGTGGTGTCTTTTTCTGGTTTTGATACCAGTGTAATGCTGGCCTCATAGAGTGATTTTGGAAGTTTTCTTTCCTCTTCTATTTTTTGGAATAGTTTTAAAAGAATAGGTCTTAACTCTTCTTTAAATGATGGATAGAATTTGCATGTGAAGACATCTGGTCCTAGACTTTTGTTTTTTGGGAGGTTTTGATTACCTATTAAATTTCCTTGCTGGTTCTAAATCTGTTCAAATTTTCTATTTCATCCTGCTTCAGTTTTGGTGGGTTAAATGTGTCTTGAAATTTATCCATTTCTTCTAGGTTGTTCCATTTGTTAGCACGTAATTTTTCATAATATTCTTTTACAATTTTTTCTTATTCTGTGGTGTTGGTTGTTATTTATCCTCTTCCATTTCTGATTTTGAGTCCCTCTTTCACTATTTTTGTTTGTTTGTTTGTTTGTTTCTTTGTTTGTTTAATGGATCTAACTAGAGATTTGCTCATTTTGTGGGTCATTTCAGAGATTCAGCTCTTGGGTTCCTTAATTTCTATATCATTTATTTCTGTTCTAATCTTTATTATTTCCTTACTTCTGGTGTTTTCTGGTTTTGTTTGTTTTACTTTTTCTAGGTCCTTTAGGTATAAGCTTAGGTTGTTTAATATTTTTCTTGCTTCTTGAGGTAGGCTTGTGTTGTTGTAAATGTCTGTCTTAGAACTGCTTTTGCTTCATGCCCCAAATTTTGGAACTATTGTGTTTCCTTTTTATTTGTCTCCATGTAATTGTTACTTCTTCTTTGATTTCTTGGTTGATGCATTCATTGTGTAGTAGCACGGTATTTAACCTCCGTGTATTTGTGGTTTTTCTAGATTTTTTTCATGTGGTTGATTTCTAGTTTCAAAGCTTTGTGTTCAGAAACAATGCATGAAATGACTTATCTTTTTTAGTTTGTTGAGATTTGCTTTTTGTTCTAATATGTGATCTATTCTGGAAAATATTCCATGTGCACTTGAAAAGAAAGTGTACTCTGCTCTTTTAGGATAAAATATTCTGAATATATATGTTAAATCCATCTCTCCCAGTGTGTCAGTCAAAATCATTGTTTCCCTGTTGATTTTCCATATAGATGATCTGTTCATTGATATAAGCAGTGTGTTAAAAGTCCCTTACTATTATTGTAATACTATCAGTTACTTACTTTATTTTTCTTACTAAATGTTTTATGTATTTGGTGTTTCATGTAGGGGGCATAAATATTTACAATTGTTATATCTTCTTGATGGAATGTCCCCCTAATGATTATATAGTATACTTCTCTGTCTCTTGTTACAGTCTTTGTTTTAATATCTATATTAGTCTAATATAATATTGCTACCCCAGCTTTCTTTTGACATCCATTTGCATGATAAATGTTTCTGTGGCCCTTCCCTTTTAACTTCATGTATTGCTAGATCTGAATGAGTTTCTTGTAAGCAACATATAGATGTGTCTTGTTTTTTTATCCATTTCATCAACCTATGTCTTTTGATTGGAGTGGTTAGTGTGTTTCTTTCAAAGTAATTATTGATAGATATGTATTTATTGGCATTTTCTTTCTTGTTTTGTGATTATTTTTGTGGTGTGTGGTTATATTTTGTTTCTTGGATTCTTCTCTTGCTGTCTCATGGTTTTCTGGTATTCTTTAGTGATGTATTTGGATTCCTTTCTCTTCTCTTTATTTTTTGTATATCTATTTCTAGTTTTGATTTGTGGTTACAATTAGGTTTTTTTTTTTTTTTTAAGAAAATGAGAGAGAGAGAATGAGAGAGAAAGGAGAGGGAAAGAGAGAGAACCCCAGCAGTCTCCAAGCTCAGCACGGAACCTGAAGTAGGGCTCAATCCCAGGGTCATGGGATCATGACCTGAGCTGAAATCAAGAGTCAGACACTCAACCAACTGAGCCACCCAGATTCTCCCCATTATATTTGTATATAACATCTTCTGCATACAGCACTCTATATTGTTGATGGTCGCTTAAGTTTGAACCCAATCTTTACTGCTCTTCTGCCCACAGCTTTAGGTATATGGTGTCATAATTTATACCCTTTCATTTTGTGGGCCCCTTGACTGATTTTTACTGATATATTTATTTGTACTGCTTTTGTGTTTCCTACTTTTCATACTTTCACTTATCATCTTTCCTTTCCACTCAAAGAATCCCCTTTAACATTCCTTCTAGGACTAGTTTAGTTGTTATGAACTCTTAATTTTTGTTTGTCTGGGAAACTCCTTATCTCTCTTTCTATTCTGAATGATATCCTTGCTGGGTAGAGTATTCTTGGCTGCAGACTTTTGCCTTTCTTCACTTTGAATAGATCATGCCACTCCCTTCTGGCTTGCAAAATTTCTGCTGAAAAATCCACTGAGAGCTTTATGAGGTTTCCCCTGTATGCAACTGTCTTCTTTTCTCTTGCTGCTCTTAAAATTCTCTCTTAGTCACTACTTTTTTTTTTTTAATTACTATGTGCTTTGTAAACCTCCTTAGGTTGATTTTCTGGGGGAATATCTGTGCCTCCTGATCTGGATATCTATTTCCTTCTCCAGATTACAGAAGTTTTCAGCTATTATTTATTCACATAAGTTTTCTGTCCCCTTTTCTCTCTCTTCTTCTTCTGAGATCCCTATAATGCCAATATTGTTATGCTTAATGGAGTTACCTAGTTCCTTAAGTCTCCTCTTGTTTGCATAATTTTTTTTCTATCATCTGTTGAGCTTTATTACATTCTATTACTCTCTCCTCCAGGTTGCTAATTTGTTTTTCTGTTTCTTCTAACTTGCTGTTATTCCATCTATTGTATTTTTAATATCAGTTATTGGGTTTTTCACCTTTGACTGGTTCTTTTTTTATTTCTTAGTTAAGAGTCATGCTGATTTCCACCACTCTTTTTGTCAAGTCCAATGTGTATCTTTATGATCATTACTTTAAATTCTCTATCAAACATATTACTTATCTCCATTTCACTTAAGTCATTTGCTCTAGTTTTGTCCTGTTCTTTCATTTTAGATGTATTCCTCTGTCTCTTCATTTGTCTTAACTCTGTGTGTTTGTTTCTGTGTGTTAGGAAAGTCACTTATGTCTGCTGCTCTTAGAAACATAATGTAATGGCATTATTCATAAGACTTCCTGTAGTGTGTTACAGTAGTGTCCCCTGTTCACTAGAACCTAGTGTTTTTCAGGTGTTGTTTATGTGTGTTGCAAGAGCCTTGCTGTTGTGTCTTTGCTACTTTTTCTTCCAGTCTATTCATCTGTAGTGGCTCTTGTTGCCAATGTGGACAGTGTTTGGTTCCTTTGGTTTTAGTGAACCAGTCTTTGGTGTTAGTGAACCAGTCTGGGCCACCTTGGGCTTGAATTGAGTCATCCCAGGCTTTTGCCAGAGATGTAGTAGCACTGAACTGCTGGACACTTTCTCTGTGTTGTCACCTGAGCTGTTTCAGTCAGACAACTGTCTGCCCCCAACCTATTGCTGAGACTGCTGTCTGACTGGTGTGTGATTTTCGTTTCCTCACCCCAGGGCAGTAGTCACTTTGGAGTATTGCTGACCCTTATTGTGGCTGTTTGCACACTGCCAGGCTGTGGCTCTGGTTTGAAGCAAATGGTAAAGGATGTTCTGCCACTGCCAGGACTGGCCAGCCATGGTAGGGTGCACAGTGTTAATAAGGTATGCACTGGTCTGTTTGGGAAGTGAACACTGCTGGTAGTGCCACCAGAACTGGGGCTGGCCTGCACAGTTCTGTAATGTGTGAGTGTGCAGGTGTGGGAGCAATTCTAAGAAGGTGCACGTTCGTCTTCTGCTGCCCCACTGCTGGTGGTGCCACCACTGTCACTAGGACTGAGGCCTGCAAAGTGCATGGGTCAATAGAGGTGGTTTTAGCAAGGTTTTTGGCCATGTTCTGGGAGAAGGGACCAGCAGTGCCAAAACTGAAGCAAGTGTGACTGGTAAGGGTGGATCTGCTGAAGTGTGAGTGGGGGGATGGTTTGGTGTAAACAAGTTTGGTAGCAAATGTCAACAGAGCACTGGTTCTGGCAGTTGGCTCTGTTTATTCTGGGGGATGGAAGGAGGGAAATGTTGCCTACCAGCTCCTTTGTTCCTGAATATGTCTCTCAGGAAACTTTGTCTCTCCAGGATCTGTTCTGAGATTAGTAACTAACTCTCCCTGTCATATGCCCCAGGCTGTTTTCAAACTGCTGCATTGCAGAGGTTTGTTTGTCTTGCTGTCTTTAAGGGCAGGAACTTGAGTTCCTATTGCCCTCAGGCTCTCCCAGAGCTGAGCCTGCTGAGTTTAAAAATTCCTTGGCTTAAATCTCATTTGTTGTAAAAATTTAGGAAGCCTTGCCCTTCTAGTTTTTACTTTATTTTATTTTTTAGTGTTTATTTGTTTATTTTGAGAGAATGTGTGAGAGAGCAGCGGAGGGGCAGAGAGAGAGAATCCTAAGTAGGCTCCATGCTCAGCAGGGCTAGATCTTACAATGGCAAGATCATGACCTATGCCACTATCAAGAGTCAAATGCCCAGGCAACCCCCTACCCCTCCAGTTTTTAAAGCCAAATGTTACGGGGATTCATCTTTCCTTTGTGGACTTCCTGGTGTGACCATCTGTTTCTTTTACTTCCCTGAGCTCATGGGTCCCTCCCTCCCATGGATGTTCCTTGTCCATTTAGGTCTTCACAGCATCTCTCTTCTCTACCTGTAGTTGTGGAGTTTATTCTGCCTACCTTCAGACCATTTTCTGGATTATTTACAGTGATGTGAGTGTTATCTAGTTATATCCATGGGATTAGGTGAGCTTAGGATCATCCTACTCCATCATCTTCTGGGAACTCCATCCACTTGTTCTTGGTATTCATTTTGTACCTAATTGACTGATAGCTGTCTTATTTTACTGTGTTATATATTGTTCTCATTCCTTGGAGGACAACATGTTATAATGGAAAGACCAAAGTCTTAGGTGCTCATGATATAGGCATTGAATTGATCATGCTCAATGAATCACACCCTGGCTTTAATTCTGGTTCTGTCACTAGCCACATGACTTTGGGTAACCTAAAACTAAGGTGTCCTTTCCTTCATTATTATTATTATCATCTTTATTAATATTATAATATTAATAATAATAATAATTAGGGTTTTTATTGCCAAGGATAAAATGAATCTATTCAAGGCATTACAATTGGTACTTTGCATGTATTTTCTCATTTTTAAGATGCTACATCTTTTGATAAAAATCACATAGTAACTTCTATCAGTGGAGTGTATAGTACATGCCTGGTAAACATTCTATATATATTGTTTTATTTAATACTCATAATAATCTTATGAGATAGATGTTCTACTTTCATTTCATGGATGAAAAATTGTAAGCATAGATAATGTAACTTACTTTCCCTAAGTGACTTATTCATCGAGAAAGCTCAATTAAAGCTGAGGTATAGCTGATACCAAAGCATACCCAATTTTATGAAAAGTAATTTTATTTATAAAACTAATATACATCTACATTTAAAATATTAAAAGAGTGAAGATGAGATTAAATGAAAATTAAAGGCCTTGACTCAGTTTCCTTCCTCAGAGGGATACACTGTTATGCTACAAATTCTATGTGCCTGAACAAGCATGCACCCACCCCCCGTATACATGCACAAATATTGTATATCTCACAAATGAACATAAGTATGTTCAACAAGTTGCTTTTCCCCCACTGAATGTATCTCCAAGTATCTATGTATTTGTGTGTATATATATATGTGTGTATATATGCATACATATATCTGCTTTGTTCCTTTTAACATATGCATCATAGTTCTCTACTGATTGAATATAAATTATATAATCAATTTTCTAATAATGGAAGTTTAGGTTAAGTTTCATTCATGTTTCAAACAATGCTGCACTGACCACTTTTAATGTATACATTTTTGTATAATTGTGTATCTCCCTGGAAATTTATACTCCTAACAGCAGTTTGTGAGTTAATATTTCTTATAAATCTTGGAATAAATTATTTAAATTTACCAAACTGGAAAGCTGAAAAGTGAACTAGGGTGTGGTGTATGTATATGTATGTAAGTGTATGTGCGTGTGTGTGTGTGTGTGTGTGTATTCAGCCATGAAAGCCTTCAGTAAAAGGTAACATTGAATCAAATGTTTGAAGGTGATTGGGGAGCCAGTCTGTGAGGATTTCCTGGGGAAGAGTTGCCAGACAGAGTGAATAGCAGCTGCAGTGGCTCTGAGGCAGGAACATAATTGCATAAACAGGGTGTAGTAAGGTCATCATGGTTGAGATTGTGCAGGAGAGGAGGAAGGTAGAAGGAGGTGAACTCTGAAAAATGAAAGTTTTGATTGGGCAGGGCTTCATACGCTATCCTAAGGACTTTCACTTGTGCTAAGTGAAGAAGATAATCATTAGAGGGTTTTAAACCAAGAGTGACCCATCTGACTTGGGTTGTATCTGAGCTTTCTGGTTGTCATGTTACATACGCATGTACTGAGTAAAGGAGGAAGGAGAAATACTAGTTATGATGCTATTGAAATCAGAGAGAAGTGATATTGGCATATATAACTGTAGAATAGGGGAGTGGATAAGAACAGGTAAATTTCTGGATGTATTTTGTATGACCAAGATACCAGGATATACTGACAGATTAGACAGAAGTTATGAAAGAAAGAAGTGTCAAAGAGAGAGAGGCAAACCAAGTAACAGACTATTAATTGTAGAGAAAAATGTGAAGTTTACCAGAGAGGAAGTGTTTGGGGGGATGGGAGAAATAGGCGATGGAGATTAAGGAGTGCACTTGTTCTGATGAGCACAGGGTATGGTATAGAAGTGTTGAATTGCTATATTGTACACTTGAAACTAATGTTACACTGTATTTAACTAATAGGAATTTAGGTTAAAGTTTTTAAAAATTTAAATAAATAAATAAAAAGAAAGAAAGAAGAATCAAAATGATATCAAGGTACTTGATCCAAGCAACTAAAAGAGATGAGGAAGACAGTAAGAAAGTCATGTTTGTAGGGGAGATTTGGCATATTAAATCTCATGTTTATATTAGATATCTAATTGATGATGTTCTTAGATACTAGAGATCAGGAGAGAGGCCTGGGTTGGAGATATGAATCCAGGTGATGAAGTTTTGAGGTGATGATGAGGTTCATGGGGTTTGGAGCCAATGGCCAAGATTTCTTGAAGACATCTCTGGTGAAAAATGTGATTTTATTAAAGCACAGGGACAGGACCCCTGGGCAAAAAGAGTTGCACTGGGGTTGTGTAGAGTGGCTTCTTATATACTATGGGGCTGGGGAAGTAAAGTCAAAAGGGAAGTTTCCAAAGAGATTTTCATATGCTAAAGGCTCACAGATTACAGAAGGCTTAGCTATTGTCAAGCTAGGGTTGTTCTCCCCTCTAGCAAAGCATTAACTTTAAGAGAGTAGGGAGTTCCTGGAGAAATGTTATACTCTGTATTTGCCTCAAGTAATTGTCAGTGGGCTACAGGTTATAAGGAAATTTAATTTTACCTGCCATTTCCTTCCTGCCTTTGTTTCCCACATCACTATGGAGCCATGATGTTGGGGCTCCAGGAAACTGACTCTACAGGTTTTTGCAGTTTAGGCCATTGTTAAGATAGTCCTTTTCTTGTAATTTATTAAGATATTTGTAAACTGATGGAGACTATATCAGTTTAACCATTTGTTTTCTGTCCTTTCCTTTGTCGTTGGGCAGCCAGGTGTGCCTGACAAATATCACATATATTCCACATGGGGTGGTGGTGGTAATGCTAACTTGTACTTTGCCCTCAGCCTGCCTTATGTTCCCTCATCCCAGGCATCAATAGCACAGAGATTTTATCAGTTAAAACCTTGAAAAGATAATACATCACCCATGATATACATAGTAATAAAGAAAAGAATTGAAGACTGAGATTATATAATGTAAATAGTTTTGGTTTTTGTTTTTGACTTGGTTTATATTATTTTTGCCCAAGTTTTTAATATTGTCTCTATACTTCAACAAAGCAAGATTTTTATTTTCATTTAGAAACAAAAAAAACAGCAGTAACAACAATAATGAATTTGAGGCTCAAAGAGATGATTTACCATACTCAAAGCCTCATAGCTAACATGTGGGGTCTGGACTAGCTTCTCCGTGTTCCTTTTCTAAGGCCCAAGATCTTCATTGAGACCAACAGTCTCCTTATGTGGCTTCTTTTGTTACTTTTAGGGAAAAAATGTAACTTTATTTGGCCAAAACCTGCTTAGTTAGAAAATAATAGATTTTCTTTTCTTTTTTTTTTTAAGTTTATTTTTTTTGAGACAGAAAGAGAGCACAAGCAGGGAAGGGACAGAGAGCAGAGACAGAATCCCAAGCAGGCTCCAAACCATCAGTGCAGAGCCCTATGTTGTACTCATACTCACAAACTGTGAGTTCATGATGTGAACTGAGATCAAGAGTCAGATGCTTAACCAACTGTGCCACCCAGGTGATCCAAGAATAGATTTTTGTGAGCTACACCTATTCTTGAGTGTCCCATTGGATTTGATTGGCATCATTGCCTCTGATGTAATGATTCACAGTCAAAAAATATTGTATACTTTGTTCCAGACAAAAGGCTAGACCCTTCAACATTCATTAATTTAAATAAGTCTACAATACCCTCTGAATGAGAATTCCTATATTCCCTTCTTTGAGCAGTAAATAGAGGGAAAGGGGTCAAATCTAAGCCTTTAACAGATGCTTACATGTTTATTAATTCCGAGTATGCAGATTTTCCTTATTGTGGACTCGACAGAGCTTGGCCTTTAATTTAGTCAGGAAGTCCCAGTTCCCTCCTTTGTATGCCTCATAGGCATATACATGGAATTCATTATGAACATTTCATATCTTCTAGAACACTATTTTGCTCAGTAAATAATATATCAGTCAAGGTTAACTGAGTTGCCCAAGGTCATGCAATAAATTGGTAGTGCTGTGGCAGAGAAATAAACTCTATACATGTCTCCTGGCCCCAAGCCCTGACCCTATTTCCATGGCCCAACTATTCCTGTAGTTGTCAGAATTTGAAACACACATGTCACTTTTTTTAGAAAATACCACTTGAAGGTAGAAATGCTTGAATAGTCCATAAAGGCCATGGTGGGATCTTTTAGCTTGTTACAAATATTCCCTTCCAACTGGCATATTAAGGAAATCTTGCCATCTGTGCTTAGATAGGGTCTAGTTGTGAATAGCTATTTTGACTCTGTCCCTGAAGAAGGTGAGCAGATCACTTCTGGGGAATGAATTAATCACTTTAAATCTGTTTTCTGATGAAGCCAATGTGTAACACAGGAGGGAGCCACTAATGATGTGCTTAACCCCTCAGCCCACTAGACTGGCCAAGCCTTTTTCCAGGCCTTGAGGGATTGAATAGCATTAGAAATAGATGAACAATGGGCTATTCTGAATCCCCTGCAGGACTAATTGGTCACACAACAGAATGCTCTGTCAGTAAGCTAGCATTTATTGAGCATCTACAGAGCAAAAAAAGAGCATTATAGACTCATAGCTTTTCATAAGCCTAAACCCACACTTAACTAGTTAAGGCACTTTTCATAACCTGCTTTATTAAGCCTAAGGTATCTGAAAATTTGGTATTAGAATAGTTGTGCTTTATTATTTAAATGTGTCATTGTTTTGAAAATTTCCAAGCTTGTGTCAAATTATTTTATTTTATGGGACACTCCTTTATAATTGAATTTTTCTTCAAATTTTAATTCATTGTATATTGAATTCCTTGTAGGTTCTTTAGATACTCCAACATGCTTAAAAGTCTCCCATTGCCATTAAACTTCATCTAACTGAAATTCCATGTCTTTTTGTTATCAGTAAAGAGTTAAATCCATCATAACTATTTCTTTTTTAAATATAGTATGGTTTCAGTTTGAGCTGATTTTCTCAATATACTGAGAGCTAAGAGCAGTGTGTATTATGGTGCCATATGGAGAACATAATCTGATTTCCTACAGTTAAAAAAAAGAATATGGGGAATCACTGTAAATGGGTGCTTCTTTTTCTAAAGTTAGGTTTTCAGAAGGAAAAAGCAAGTAGTATCATGTATGAAGGATTTAAACCTCAAGGTCTATGATTGAAAAAATCCCTCACAAAAAATTAAGAAATATTATTTCTGCCTATGGGTAGTTCAGAATACTAATAATACAAAATACAACTCTATTTATGTATATGATAGAATCATATAATAGAGACTTAGAAGCAGAATATAATGTATGATTGTCAATTTAATCTCTCCATTTTAGAAATGACAAAAGCAAGATGCAGTGCAATAATAACTGCAACTAAAATTTATTGAGCACTTACTATATTACTGCTATAAGCATATTACATATATTAGCTTATTTCATTATGTCACAGTGCTATAAAGTCAATAACATTATAACTACAGATGGGAAAATCAGAAATGGAGGAATTAGGGAACTTGCCTGAACCACACAGTGAGACAGACTTTAGTTTTGAATCTAGGCAGTTGGCCTTTAGAGTCCTTGCTCTTAATCAACAGACACACACATACACACACACACACACACACACACACAGTTAATATAATCCAGATGTCTTCAGTTTGTGTCCCAGTCCTCTAGACTTCCAGGGTCTCTCTTCCCTTTAATATTAAACAAAAGCAGGCTTGACACCTCCCTAATCTCATGTACCACAGAACAAAGGTTGATTTAAAAGAGTTAACATTTTTTTGAATAAGTACATTCCAGTGTTTTTCCAAAATTTTTGGATTCCTTGGAACTTAAATAGCCATAGTCATCATAATTCTAACAATGTCAATTTCACTCATGACTGGTCCCCTGCTAACTTTTCTTCATTCCCTACCTAAATTGACTCTTTTAAGATTAAAGAGAGATTGAAGGTGTTATCTTAAACATAAAGTCATTTTTAGGAAATGTAAAATGACACAATTACAAAAAATGACTGCATACTGCTGCTTTTAATCATCATTTCTTACGTTTTATCTCTGCTTTGTCTTTTCTTCCTCCTCTCCTAGCCTACTTTGTGATAAGCTCTTCTTTCTGAACCATGTGTAATTAGTGTGTGTGTGTGTGTGTGTGTGTGTGTGTATAATTATCTCCTACTTTATAATAGGAATATCTGATAAATCGATCTCATAATAGGACTGGAATGTAGAAGGTATTATAGTTCTTTTTATCTCTGCTTTTATCTGCTGGCTCTTTGCCTGGTGAAAATGAACAAGATATTTTCCCCTTCCTGAATACAAGCAGAATTCTGACATTTGCAATTACAAGTGGTGCCACGCCTGTAGCTGGTACCCACCCATCTTTTTTTCCATCTTTGCCTCTCTTCTGCAGTCCACTGCAAGTTGGAGTTCTAGGATCTCCCTTGTCCCTACCAAATAATTATTTCATGGTCAAGCTCAGGCACCTCCATATTGGTGGAGAGTTTGCCTTTAAAAAGCTGACCCACCAATGAGAATGGAATAGTTTCTCACAGTGAACTCAATAACATTTGGGAAGTTTGTTATTTTTGGCCTCACAGGTAACTGGAATGAAGTCTAGAACTGGAGTCACTGGCTCTGAGAGGGCATGCATATTTGTTGTAGTGATACCTTCTCTTATCTATGGGAAGGACGCAACTCAAGATAGTACTACGTGAGATAAATTATGTCCATTTTTATTAGACCAACCTGCAGTTGACTTCAGTGGAGGTATGAACATATATTTTATTGAAGGATCAAGAATGCATCCTGAAGCAGAATGCAATAAAAACACAAGTACTTGTAATCTATGTGACTACTTATTTACCATGTAAGTAAGAATGTGAAGTTTCATTTAGACCTTTGCAGGTGGCCCTACTTGGATGTGTTCATCCTTTTCAGATTTCATATAGGCATCCTCCTATTTGTACTAATCCCAACTGGTCCTGGTAGTCAAATTATCTTCTACAGGAAGTGTATATCACAGGAGATATGAGTCTAGGATTTCTGACCCTTTCTGAGACATGTAACATTTGTTTTTGTAGGCCTGAACCCTTTGTTAATATAAAGTTTATTCTGTTTATATTTTGATGGTGTTGTCTGAAATAAAGTTGGAAAAGCCAGCTACTGGTTTTACTTGTCATCACTCTTTACTCCACAGAATTATTTTTTCCTGAAGAAATCCCAAACTACTCATCTAGCAGGAAAGTATATTCCTTTGTTCACATAATTTGATTCAATTTCTTGTTTAATGGCAGCCCTAGGATTATTGTGCTTACAGATATTTCATTCTTCCTTAAGCATGAAAGATCATCTGTTGCTCAGGAACTTGGGCTCACAGACTCAAGTTTTTTGCTAAATGAAAAGCAGGTGTGTTTCAGTTCATCCCATAAGGTATACATATGTGTTAACATGTGACAAACACACATACATATACCCACATTCATATATATATATATATATATATATATATATATATGCAAGAACTTATATCCTAGAAATTTACATTTCTAATTTTATATTCAGAGACATTAAATTTGATTTCCTTGTGCAAGAACAATTTGGTGAAAAATCAGAAATATGTAATATAGCAAGGGAAGTTCAACCTCATAAAAAAGAAAACTAAAGGAATTCAGTAAAGTTGCAGGATGTAAAATCAGTTTACAAAAGTTAGTTACATGTTTACATACTAAAAATAAACTATCAAAAACTAATAAAGAAAACAACATCATTTACAGTGGTATCAAAAATACCTAGATAAATTGAACCAAGTATGTGAAAGATCTGTACCCTAAAAACTATAAGATATTGATAAAAGAAATTGAAGAAGACACATATAAATAGAAATATATTCCATGTTAATAGACTGGAAAAATTAATAATGTTAGTATGTCAGTACTGCACAAAGTGATCTACAGATTCAATGTAATCTCTATAAAAAATCTAATTACATTTTTCACGTAAATAGAAAAAAAATCTTAAAATTTCTAGGAACCACACACACACACACACATACACACACACACACACACAAACACACACACACAAAGACCAAAGCAGTCGTGAGAGTAAGCAAAACAAAACAAACAAACAATGCTGGAGTATCAGACTTCCTGATTTCACACCATATTACAAAACTATAGTTATCAAAACAGAATGGTATTGGCATAAAAACAGACACGTAGATCACTGGAACAAAATAGCCTAGAAATCAACTGATGTATATATGTTTAATAATTTTTTAAAAAAGAGTAAGAATATAGAATGAAGAAAGAACAGTTTTTTCAACTAATGGTGTTAGGAAAACTGGAAAGTCCCTGCAAAAGAATGAAACTGGACCCTTACCTTAACCATTCATAAAAATCTACTCAAAATTGATTAAAGTCTTGAACAGTGATCTGAAACTGTGAAATTTTTGTAAGAAAACTCAGGGTATAAGTTCCTTGACATTGGTCTTGGCAAGGAATTATTAGATTTGACACCAAAAGCAAAGGCAACAAAAACCGGAATAAATAAGGGATTATATAGAACCAAAAAGCTTCTGCACAACAAAGGATGCCATCAAGAAAATGAAAATGTAACCTATGAACTGACAGAAAATATTTACAAATCACATACTTGATAAGGGCCTAATATCCATAATATACAAGGAATTGATATAATTCAATAGCAATAAAAAAATAATCTAATTAAAATGGTCAAAGGACCTGCATAGACATTTTTTTTCAAAGAAAGCATACAAATGGCCAATAGGTACATGGAAAAGTGCTCAACATCACGACTTATCAGGGAAATGCAAATCAAAACCAAAATAAGATATCACCACACACCTATTAATATGTCTATTATGAAAAAGACAAGAGATAGCAAATGCTTCCACGGATGGGGAGAAAAGGGAACCCTTGTACAATGTTGATGGGAACTTAAAATGGTATAACCATTATGGAAAACAGTATGGAGTTCCCTCAAGAAATTAAAAATAGGGGCACCTTGGTGGCTCAGTCAGTTAAGCCTCTGACTCTTGATTTCGGCTCAGGTCATGATCTCACGGTTATGAGATGGAACTCCATGTGGGGTTCCATGCTAGGGGTGGAACCTGCTTAAGATTTTCTTTCTCCTTATTCCTCTGCCCCTCCCTGCTCATGCACACATGTTCCTTCTCTCTGTCTCAAATTAAATAAATAAATAAACTGCTAAAAAAAGAAATTAAAAATAGAACTACCATATGATCCAGCAATTATGCTTTTTGTATACATCTAAAGGAAATGGAATTATTATTTCAAAGAGATATCTCTGCTCCCATGTTCACTGCAACATTATTCACAATAGCCAAGCTATGGAAACAACTTAAGTGTCCATTTTTGGATAAATGGATAAAGGGAGTTAAAAAAAGATAAATAATGTGAAGTGATGAATGTGTTAATTAACTTGATGGGGAATAATGCTTTCATAATGTACACATATACCAAAACATCTATATATAGTATATATAAATTCTATATTTCAATATAGAATATAAAAATATTATTTAACCTTAAAAAATAAGTAAATATTGCCATTCACAGCAATATGAAAGATCTTCAAAAGCATTATTATAGTGAAATAAGCCAGACAGAGAAAGACAAATAATACATGGTATCACTTATGTCTGTGCATATGGAATCTAAAAAAAGAAGAAAAATCTGAACTCATAGAAACAGAGTAGGGTGGTGGTTGTCAGGGGCTTGGTGGTGGTGAAATAGAAGTTGAGAAAGGGGTACAATCTTTCAGTTATAAGGTAGATAAGGTCTGAGGATTTAATGTATCATACAGGTAGTACTATAGTTGATGAAATTATATTGTACAATTGAAATTTGCTAACAGAATAGACTTAAAAAAGATAAATAATGTGAAGGATGAATGTGTTAATTAACTTGATGAAGAATAATGCTTTCATAATGTACACGTATACCAAAACATCATGTTGTATATTTTATATTTAATTTTATTTGTCAATTATACCTTAGAATAGCTGGAAAAAACACCAATGCCTCCATCACAAATATACAACATAGATATTAGAAACCTAGAAAATAGATGACTGCCAACACAAAGCTTAATGCTTTTGAAAAATTTTGGAGGCGTGGCTATAAACACTACTTTTTTTTTTTCTGTTGTTACTGGCTGTTTGGGGTTTATTTTCCATCTGGTACACAGTGCCAGGACATCAAGGAAGGCTTGCGTGTGGCTTGGATAGTAAAGAGTGGGGTTCTCTAAGCTTCTTTCTGGTGTTTTGTGTTTTGATATAAAAGAACCCAATTGCTTCTACTTGCTGCAGCCTGCCTAGTCTGCAGGGAGGGGAGGGAAGGAGCTCTGATGAACCAGCCTAGTGCCTCCTGAAACTTGGTGGCTGGTGGTGGCCACCAAGAACTGGGGCCCTGTGTTGGCTATGCCAAATTGGCCAGTAGTCTATTTCCTCATGGCTTACAGAGCAAAGTCACAGGCAACCATGCCATTGGAGGCCTGTGGAGATTCCTAGGTTCCTGGGGATTCCAACACTATAGCCATGAACTAGAAGGTGGACTTCCTGAAAAAGAAGTTTGTCCACCAGTGACCCAAGTGGGCCTTGTGGAAACCGGGGTGGTGAGGGAAGCCTTCCCCAATATACTCTGCACTTCAGCAGGAGCTGTTACTGGAAATGGAACCCAGATAGCACTGGTGATAGTCAAGGGGGACCACAAGCTGACCACTGGAGGTGAAGGTTGACTTGCTGTAGCTAGTGAGCTGGTGGAAACTTCAGGAGCGACCCCTTGTGGGCCTTGGCAAGCAATCACAGGTGAGGGACTGGGACACTTGGCCACAGAGCCCATTTGCAGAGGAGACCGTGGAAGGCTGCTCCACAACCAGGGTGCGTGTGGGGTCAAACACTAGTTTTCAATAATCCAAAAACAATGGGAGTATATTTTTTACTAAAATGTTAAATCATATCAAATTACTTGTTTTGAGCAACAAGTTGCTAGTTTTAGGCAGTGATATCAAATAACCTTGACTTACCATATATTATATGATTCCTTAGGTGATACTGAAGAATTATTCTGGATAATTACCTAATAAGCCTTTATTCATAGAGATACTCTTAAATTTTTTAATGAGGATCATTACCCATCCAGAGTTAAAACAGCCTACAAGTTCTTTCTCTCCAAAGTTTCTTAGCACAATGAGTAAACTTTGAAGCCCAGGGTAGGAAGTTTTCTCAATTAGAAGCAAGCTGATCACAAGACTCCCCATTTCTTGTCATCCCATTTCTCCAATAGTTACTTAAAAAAATTTTTTTTAACACTTATTCATTTTTGAGAGACAGAGGGAGACAGAGCATGAGTGGGGGAGGAGGAGAGAGAGAGGGAGACACAGAATCTGAAGCAGGCTCCAGGCTCTGAGCTGTCAACACAGAACCCACAAACTGCGAGATCATGACCTGAGCTGAAGTCGGACGTTGAACCAACTGAGCCACCCAGGAGCCCCCAATAGTTACTTTTAAAAATCTCAACTCTCTTAACAGAATATGATCCAGAGCTCCAAAAGTTACATGAGAAAACCATTAATTCATTCCTTTACTTGAAGAATATTCATTGCCCACTTATGATGTGCTAAACTCAGGCTGAGGTATTGCAGTTACAGGAGTAAACAAAGAAAAGAATAAAACCATCAACAATAAAACCACCTGCTACAGCATGTTTCCATGGTCAAAGAACTTTGTATTGTCTTGTTTTAATTTAGAAACTTTTTGTCCTGTTTCTCATTAATCTGAAGGGCATTGCTAGTCTGGAGAATGACTTTTTTTCACTCTTGGGAGATGCACATGTAGGAAGTAAAGAAGGCAAGATGAGCTAAGGGAGAAGCTGTCCTGCCATACAGACGCAACTGAGACCCAGCCCATTTTGCACCAAACTCAGATCCGATGGCCATTCCAAGTTAATGCAAGGGACCCTGGACTTGGTATCCCAACATCATATAGCCATTGATCACTGTATTCATTTCTTTTCTAAAGAAGGGAATTCTATTCTAAAAGGGAATAAAAATGTAATTTTATAAATTCTAGTCTTTATTTAAAAGTCTTTATTTAAAACAAACAAAAGGCAGAATCAGTCCTATAAATATAGAAAACAAACTGAGGGTTGCCAGAGGAGGGAGTTGGAAGGATGGGCAAAATGGGTGAAGGAGAGTGGGAGATACAAGCTTCCAGTAATCAAATGAATAGTCATGGAACTAAAAGTCCCAGTGTGAGAAATTTAGTCAATGATATTGTCATAGTGTTGCATGGTGACAGATGGTAGCTACACTTGTGGTGAGCATAGCATAACATATACACTTGTTGAATCATTATGTTGTACACCTTAAACTAATGTAACATTGTGTGTCAACTATATAATAATAATAATAATTTTTAAATAAGTATAAGAAATAAATAAAATAAATATATATGTATTTTTATGAATTTATCAATTTGTGTTCCAGATATATTCTTTAATAAAAAATACACATGATTATGAAACAATTCTAATTATATTTTTTAGTTATTAGTCATATTTTTTTTTACCTTTTTCTGTAATTAAGACTTCTGGAGTTCAGCTGCTTTTGCTGATCCTTCTCTTTCTCCTCTGTGGCTTCTTGCAGCTCAATTTCCCTGGGAACAGCACTGACCCATTCATTTGTTTACTAGTGGAGAGAGTTATCTGACAGGTTCCCTGCACAAAATGAGCTGCCCCCTTTCAGGAGACTATTTGGTCCTGGTAGGTTTATGATACAAGCCTTGCCAACTGTTGAATAAATATCAAATAATGAAAGTTCAAAGTATAAACACATGTGAAAACATGCAAGGCTATACTATATGAACCCTTGCAATTTAAATGGCTTTTGAATAATTTTACAACATTTGGAAAAATTCTATTAAGCATGAAGTGTAGAAAGCATTGAATTTTTAACTTTGCTTTTAAATTTTCTCTGAAAAGTAATTGGAGTAATTTTTCTGACAAATCTCCCACTATTCCCCTTTGATTTTTTTTTTTTGATTTTTGATTTTCCTTATCTATTCTGTCAGATTCTCAATGATGTCTCAATGCCTAAACCTCCCCTCTCCTGAGGAAATGTATAGAAAGAAAGAAAGAAAGAAAGAAAGAAAGAAAGAAAGGGAGGGTGGAAAGAAGGAAGGAAGGAAGGAAGGAAGGAAGGAAGGAAGGAAAAGAAAGAAAGATTGAGGGAGGGTGGAAGGAAGGGAGGAAGAAAAGAAGGAAAAATGGAAGGAAGGAAGAAAGGAATGAAGCAAATGAAAATTTAGAGGATACCTTAATAGTGAGGAAAAGAGTCAAATCTAAATTGGATACTTGGAACCCATGCCTTGAGTGGACATTTGAAGATCTTTTCCTCTTTTCTCTACTTTTCACCTACTGCTTGAAATTCATGTTTTTCTATGTGCCTCTAATAGTGATATTTTGAGGAAATTAAACATTGCTTACGAACATGGGAGGTCAGGAGATTCATCCTTGACAAAATTTCAACAACACTTTTGTTTCACTTTTGAATGTTGGATACATCTTGTCCTTTCCTTTGCTTAGTTGTCAATGCCAATAAGCAAATGATGAATAAAGTGGAAGATACAAGCCCAAATATTCATACCAGAAGAGGTTGTTTAAGTGGTTAACATTACATCTCGTTCCAATTTCTTGCCTTAATTTTTTAAACAAATTTCTTTGTAGGATTTGTGACCCAGGAATAAAAAAAAAAAAAATTAAGTCAAGTAATACATACCAGAAACTATATCTAGTATCCCTTTTATTTTCCAGAAAGTTGGCCTTTGAGTTTTTACTTAACCTTTGCATTCATAGTGAAATGTAAAATATTTTCTAAAAGAGTCTAGGGGCTACTTTAATATCAATTAAAACTATGGCAATTAGATCTCATATTTAGCACAACAAACAAAATAGAACAATTTGTGACTATTATTCTATGTCAGACACTAAGTATTTTATATTTATTAAATTATTTATTTATAATAACAATTTACAAAGTGGGTAGTAAAATTAAACCAAGGCACAGGGAGAAAACTTACTTGCTTTAGGTAACACACTTAATAAATGGTAGTTAAAATAAGAGCATAAACAGTCTAATATAGGTAGGAGTTTTGTTCCCCCTAAAAAACAAAACAAAACATATTTTAATGGCTGTTGGTAAAGTCCACTGTATCTTTCCACTCCACCATCTTTTCTATCACACTTCCCATACTGTCAGGCTACACTGACATAATCCTGGACATTCTGGGGATCTAAGAAGTTGAATTGAAGATACTTTTAATTTTGGGTTTAGTGACAGCTACTGTGGTGTACAGTGATGTTAGTACTAGCTCTTCTGGTGTAACAATGAGTTCTCATAATAACTTTATTCCAAATTCTGCCAGTTCACTTCACATTGTAACACAAAAGTACAAGGACAGATCATTGTGCAATACAACATGTTCAGGAGTGTCCAATGATGCACAACCCTAAAGTATGCCATAAGCAGAAGAAACAGGTTTAAAATGTATGTAGACAGAATTTTGATCAACCATACCAGAAGAAAGGCTAATTTATCTATGTTCATACAGAAAATGGCATAAAAAATAAAGAAATCAGCAAAGAGTAAAAAACATATGGGGGAAAAGTATTATGAATATATCAATTAGAAAATAAAGCTTGCTGCTTTTTTTAGATTTTATATGTTCATAAACTTTAGTAAAATTACAGCTTGTGGTTATTTCTTTTTACTTTAAAATAAGTACTTACTTTCATGCCATTTTTGTAGTCCTAACTCTGTGCTTTTTGTTAATTTTTTTAAGATGCATTTATTTTTGAGAGACAGAGCATGAGAAGAGGAGGAGCAGAGAGAGAGGGAGACACAGAATCCAAAGCAGGCTCCAGGCTCTGAGCTGTCAGCACAGAGTCTGACCCAGGGCTCGAACTCATCAACCATGAGATCATGACCTGAGCTAAAGTTGGACGCTTAACCCACTGAGCCACTCAGGCACCTCAATTCTGCATGTTTTTTTTTTTAAAGTTTATTCATTTATTCTGAGAGACAGAGCAAGCATGAGCTGGGGGAGGGTCAGAGAGAGAGGTGAGATTGAATCCCAAGCAGGGTCCACTCTGTCAGTAGGAAGCCTGACTTGGGGCTAGATCTCACAGTTCATGAGTCAAAACTCAGATGCTTAACCAACTGAGCCACCCAGGAACCCCAATTCTGTGGTTCTTTTTAGAGTTCCAAATCTGTAGTAACTTCAGATTGGTAAGATTAAGTATAAATTTCCTGTTATTTGTCTTTCTCAGTCAGACTTAATTCACTTAGCATAATACCCTTTAGAAGACAAATACCATATGATTTCACTCATATGTGAAATCTAAAAAAACAAACAAACAAACAAACAAAAACATAGCAAATAAAAAGCGGAATCAGACCTATATATGCAGAAAACAAGCTGATGGTTGTCAGAGGGTAGCAGAGCAGGAGAATAAGCAAAATGAGTGAAACGGAATGGGAGATACAGGTTTCCAGTTATGGAATGAGTAAGTCACAGGAACAAAAGGCACAGTATACGGAATATAGTCAATGATATCCTAACAGTGTTGTATGGTGACAGATGGTAGCTACACTTGTGGTGAACATAGTATGATGTGTAAACTTGTTGAATCACTATGTTGTATACCTGAAACTAATATAACTTTGCATATCACCTATATTCAAATAAAATTATAAAAAATAAGTTTTCTCAGAAGATAGACATGTACTTATGCACATATTTTGATAGCACATGACACAAGATAATTATTAATTTTTGGATCTCTTACTCCTTTTCATTTAAAAATATTTCTTAATGAGATAATGGAGTTTCTTTAACTGACTAGCTCCAGGAAGAATCTAGAAGAAACTCTTTCAAGGTGAATCTTTTAATCATACAAAAACTAATTCCTTAACTACCTAATATATTCTGATAATCCTAATGTTTTACAGTGGATATCTGGGATTTAGAGATATCCAGATAGTGTCCAGATAGTGACACCATGCATAAGAAGTAAGAAGTAAATAGGAGTAAGAAGAGATACAACTATGTGGGCTTATGGTCTGTATAGCAAGTAGTCAACAGATATACCTAAGTGTTAAACTATTTGGAAAAGACTATGTAATCTTATTATCTTTTCTTGACTTGTCTGTTTTAATAGGCTCTATATTGGTCCATACATTTTTGGAATGGCCTGGAATTATATTTATTCATTCAAGTAATTATTATGTGTCTATTTGTCAGGATGTCCCCGGAACCACAGTAGAGGTGACGGCCATCTGACCAGTGGAAAATCCCCCAATGGAAGGTCCCTAACAGTGCGCCAGAACGAATTGAAGGTCAACCAATCACCAAACGGACAGCACAACCTGGCGAGAAAAAGCCCACCCGGACCTAAACCCGGAACCGCTGCAGCTTAAAAACCCTGCCCCACCACACCCAGGCGCGACTTCCCTGACTCCTCTCTCTCTCTCTCTCTGAGTAAGGGAACCTCACCCCAGACCTTAGCTCCCAATAAAACCTTTGACTGCTAAAATTTTTTGCTTCTGACTCTTATCTTCACTCTGCCTTACACCTGGCCCTAACACTATTATTTACAGGTATTCTCCCAGGTTCTAGTTACACATCAGTGAGCAATCAGACAAGGTATCTTTTGTACTAGAACTAATGTTCCAGAAAAGAAGATAGGGAGTCAAAAATCTTCCTTTAAGTGGGGATCAGAGACAGGCTCCAGGCTCCATGGGCTCAAAGATAGCCTACTTAAAACACTCTTAAATGACTATCTGTATATTAAGCAAGAAGCCACCCCCCCAGAATGTTCAAATAAAGATGTATACACATTGTCATCAAAATCAGTGTAGCAACAACAAAATCTTGCCTGGGTCAATGAAGGATGATATGTCGTAAATGTTGTACTTTCCTTTACCTAACTCCCTCCCAGAATTCTTTGCACCTTTGAGGTTACTATAGTTTCATGGTCTTATATTGAAGACATCTCAGATCCTATACAAAATTTTAGTTTTATTCCTATAACTCATAAATGAGACTGAGACTCTATATTTCTCACCTTATCACTTTTTTCTGTATTATCTAACAGGTAAACTGAGGTAGCACACTATCCATTTTAAAACTAAAATCAACTGCAAAGGGAAATTTCCAACATCCAGAATACTGAGATAATAACTATCACAGACTGAAATAACACAGTCTGTTGTCTGATGCCAGCCTCCAGTCCTTCACAAGGGATACTCCTTGGTGATACACAATGTACTTTCTGCCATGGCTTCCATGGGTAAACTCAGGAAGTGCAGAAGTCATAAGGAAATTTACTGAAATCATTAATAGTGGAGCAAAGTGAGAGTTACAGGATAAATCTAAATTGTTTGAGTTGCATGTATGTATTATCCACCCTCATGCAATGTATTATTTTACTGATGATATTATTAATAGAAGTATGCATGTGGTATTGATGAATCACTGGTGGTGTATAATGTAATTCTTTTTAAAATTTAAGTTCTTAATGATGAAGTAATTCTTGAAAGCAATACAAATGGAAGGAGGGAAGGAAGGAAGGAAGGAAGAAAAAGAAGAAAACTAGCCTAATAGACAATTAAGGAAATACAATTTAAACAATAAGAGATACCATGCTTACCTTTCAAATTGTTGAAGAATTTAAACACACACACCATGTTGTAGTTAATTATTACCGTGTAAAAAATCATCCCAAATTTAGTGGGGATCATCAACAATTTTTTGTTATAAATAAATAAATAAATAAATAAATAAAGTTATTAAAAAGAAACCAAAATTTTGCAGTCTTATGCTAATTTGTTGGGGCAAAATATGTTTTGCCCCCATACCTTATAATGCTGTTGCCAAAGGCAGTTTAGATAAATATATAGTAGATAAGATAGATCAATTGATAAATAGATGATAGATTTATATATAACCATATGTATGAGGTACATTATATATGTCACATATATAACATATTACATATAACACATTATATAACATATAATATATATGACATATGTATGTCAAAATACGTCATATACATTATATATAACATTCAAACATCTATATGTATACAGAGATATAGATAGATGATTATGTGTATATATATATATGACATATATACATATATATATCCATCTATATATACTTTAAATACTGCAACAGCTTCCTAACTGGTTCCCCTGACAATTTTGCCCACTTCGATCCATGCTTCAAACTATATCCAGCTACAAAGAACTTTTGAAAATGAAAGTTTTATCACATCATTTCCCTGTTTAAAATCCTTCATTACTGTTAGAGTACAGCACACATTTCTTTCCATAGCTTGCATGCTCTGATAGAATCTGGTTCCTGCTTACCCTTTTGGTTCTGTCTTTTCCCACTATATGCACCATCACACATAAATAATCCATGCTTTAAATATTCTTCAACCTGTAGATTTGTTTTACTTGGCCTATAGTCATTTAAAAATATTTTTCATTGTTACTAATGTTTATAAACTAGATTTTACATTAAAAATGTCTGCATTTTCAGATTTTCTTAAGATAGGACACAGTTTGCCAATATTAGGTTTGCATTTCTAGTATATCCTTTGAATGAGCAAGAGATTTATAGATTACAACAGTGATCATTACTCTTGATGGTCCCTTGCCAACTCTTTTCACTAATATACGCTACATTCTTAGCACCTAAACACATAGAAGTTTGTGAGGCCTGCCAAAAGTGATATATTTAAACTGGATAATACAAAATTACTCTACCTCTTCACCTGAATGTTTTGGCATCATGTAGAAGAAACATAAACATTACACAGATCTTCTCTTGGCTAAGAAAGCAGAATTTAAATAAGTTCCTCGATTCAAAAGAAATGTAAGGTTTACAAATTAAATTTAGTGTTTAGCCATTCTTCTGTGTACTTCTTACGGTCTTAGAAGTTCTGCTTTTCAACTGAGTGATTTATTATAAACTTTGCTCTGCTTGCTAATTGTTTCATGGCTGTTAGTTTCGGTCCCTCTACCAGACTCCACACTTATTGAATGCAGAGGCCATGTCAGGATACTTATACTTAGAAAAACTTTCAATTGGGGCACCTGGGTGGCTCAGTCAGTTGAGTGTCTGGCTTCAGCTCAGGTCATGACCTCCTGGCTAGTGGGTTTGAGCCCCGCTTAGGGCTCTTTGCTGACAGCTCAGAGCCTGGAGCTGCTTCAGATTCTGTGTCTCCCTCTCTCTCTGCCCCTCCCTCCCCCTCTCAAAAATAAATAAATGTGAAAAAAAGAAAAACTGTCAATAAATTCTAGTTTATAATTTGATTATTATTCTAGGCATTGGATAGATATTCTGGGAGAATGATATCCTGGTCATTAACAAGTCTGATTTAGAAAGTCAGCCAGTGCTATATAATTCTTTGGGAAAGGTCAATAAAGGAGGAGAGATTAGAATAAGTCTTTATAGTCTGCAAACCAAATTTGCCTTCCTGCATTTATTTTTCAACCTAGAAGTTTCTCAAGATAAAAATAGGACCATAGATTTTCCCCTTCCATGAGGAAAAAACCCAAATGAAAAGCTCCCAGTAGGTTCCCTGTCTACCTCTCTCTGATGTCACCATTATTTGCATGCCAAAGGGAAGCCCGCAGGCATACAGGCCTTCTCTGGGGATGAGTGCTGGGCAGAACAGGAGACTGACAGTTTGTGGTCAGGGCACAGAGAAAGACTGGCTCTGCAAGTACCCAGGCACTGCCATTGGGTTCCTTGGGAGAGGCAGGATCCCGAGGGTAGGCCAAAAGCTGGAGGTCAGGGCAGTTGCCAGTTTCAAAGTCTAAACGCAGAGCTAAGGAAAACTAGGAGAAGTAACTTGTTGATGTCATATTAAAATAATTAAGTGATTCTTCTTTGTGTCTTACTTCCCAGCTGACACAGGTTATTATAATTTTATAATCATTTTCTTATCTTAAATGAAGATGTGTTTAAGAGCCAGGTGACAGTTTTCAAACGGATGTATAACATTTCTATAGACAATATGAAGGATCTCTTTGTAATTACCACTTGAGAAAAATTATTTGTCAAAATTATAGGTAGGTAAATTGTCAAAGGCATTTGAACTCAGGATGAGAATGCAAATGACAGTTCCCAGTGTAAATCTTCCTCACTAGAACAATATCTTCCTTTTCACATTACCTTGCATGAACATACTGACCTGTAACAACATATTTATTACTAACAAAGTCTTGCCAAAATTCAGAACAAATGGAGAAAATGATGAGAGCAGAGCCAGATATTTTAGTGATAAGTGGTAATGGGTGATATAAATTATATAATTTCCATAAACAATCCAAAATTTAATAAATAAAATCATTTCAGTTGTTATTCTCTTTCTGCAGTAATAAGTATGGCTAAATAATAAAATAAACTAGATTAAATGTTTTTCTTCTAGAATAATCTCTCAAAATAGATACAATCAAAAACTGACTGACAAAAATGCATATGTACATTCTGTCTTAAAGATATACACACATATATATACATTTACATCTGATAGGGTTTGATGAGAGAAAGAAGTATATTGACTGGCAGTAAGTTGCAAGCAAGAAAAGGAAAGGAAAAAACAGAAAAGGAAGAAAAGACTTAGCTCAGGGTGTGCCAGCATTGGCACTACAGACATTGAAAACTGGATAATTACTTGAGGGGGCACTATCCCAAGCACTGTAGGATGTTTAGCAAAAGTTTTTGTCTCTACCTACCAGATACCAGTAGCACACACTTCCTCCAAGTTGTGACAATAAAAAATACTATGAGGCATATTCTCCAGGGTGACATCACTAAAATGGCAACACAGGGGACCTCAGCCTCTGTCCCTCTACAAAGAGCAATAATTAGACAGCTACCAATGAACAAAAACAGCCTGGGAGAACTCTAGTCTGCCTAAGAAACTTCAGCAACACAGTGGAAAAACAAAAACAAAAAGCCTGAAGATAACTACACAAGAAGAGAAAAAAGATACCTTTATTTTTAATACATTATCTCATTCTCACAAGAGGAAACTTACAAGCTAGAAAGAGTTCCCCTTGCCAATAAAGGGGTGGGGAAAGTGTCCATCTTCTCCAGCCTTTTGGAGAGAATCCATTTCATTTTCACCCCACCCAGACCTGAAAAGTTGAAACATAGAGAAGGCTGAGAATAAGGAAGAAAAGCAGGAGGTACCAATAATAGCCATACAACAAGAGCAGTGAGCAAATGCAGCAGATTTCATCACTGAAAAGAACCAATGCCAGAACAGCCACAAAAGACCCACTGCCGATTTCTCCAGCTCTCATACAACAGGTATAAGCAGTCGCTGACACCAGCTGCCTGACTACCTCCCAACACTCTCCCTCCCCTCCTCCTGCAGAAGCCCAGAAAGTGGACTGGAGCCATCCCAAGCCTCTGAGGTTGCACAGTGCAAGACGCCAGCTTAGACTCCTAAGGCTGACCTCCACCACCATGCTTGTGCTTCAGGCTAGCTCACCCCAACCCTGAAGATGCGTACTTGCATGTGCTGGCCTGGCCTGACACCTATCACCAGTTTCCACTGCAGTGTACATTAAATGCGGGTAGTGAGAGAAAAGATTGTTCAGCCATAGAATAGCACACTAACAGCCTGCACCCTTACAGGTACATGTGGGCCTGCATCAGGCTCTGTCTTTTGTCACTGGCCTACACCACTGCAATTGACATCAGCTAGCCCTTCCAGTTGTTTACATGCTTGCCCCCAGCCCAACCCCCATCATCAGGCTCTACTGTCATGTGCCCATGGCAAAACCCAGCAGCCATGGTAGTGCATGCTGACCTCCAGGGCTTCCAGAGCTGTCAGTGAACCCACTGTTGTCTCCATGCCTGGTTCCCATGACTACCTATGTGTCTGCAAGTAGCCCTGCCAGTGCACATACACCTGTTGATGGCCACCAGAGCCAAGTGTGTGCACCCCACAAGTTCTAGCCACCACTATAGCCTGCTCCAGTCCCATTGCACACCTCCACAGTGCTTGAAAAGAACCACACAGTTGTCAATGCTATAGAAACCATTGTCTGAAACTCAGAGACATCGTGCCCCTCACCCTCAGGATCCGAACCACCACATGTCCTCACACAAGGTTATCCTGTACCACTCAACACAGGGTCACAGTGTGCTCCACCATGCGCTGTATCTAAGTGAAAGTCTTTCCTTATTGAAGTCAATCTTTAAAATATGGAAAAGGTTACTGTTTCTTGAAACATGCAGACACCTATGCTAGGCTATGCGGGTCATAAAGAAAAGTAAACCTCCAGTAACTGGCCTCAAAGAAATGGAGATTCAGGAATCAAATGATAAAGATGTCAAAATTATTTTTCCTTTCTTTTTCTTATTAAAGTTTATTTATTTATTTTGATAGAGAGCATGAGTGCACATGCAGGGGAGGGGCAGAGAGAGAGAATCTCAAGCAAGCTTTGTGCTGTCAGTGAGGAGCCTGATTCAGTGCTCAAATTCACAAACCATGAGATCATGACCTGAACCAAAATCCAGAATCAGATACTTAACCAACTGAGCCACCCAGGTGCCCTTAAAATAATTTTTTTAAAAACAATCAGAGAGCCACAAGAGAACAGATGCATAATTTAACATTATCTAGAAAACAACACAAGAACAAAATGAGAAGTTCAAAAAGGAGAACCAAACAGAAATTGCTAAAGTCCTAGAAACATGCAACCTTCTAAGACTGAATCAAGAAGAAATCAAAAGTCTTAACAGAGCAATAATAAGTAAGGACATCAAATCAGTAATAACCGCCCCCCACCCCTGCCAAAGTCGAGGAACAGAAGTCTTCTGGGATGACTTCTACCAAGCATTTAAGGAAGAATTAATGCCAATATTTCTCAATCTCTTCCAAATGCTGAAGAACAGGGCAGACTCCCAAATTCATCTTCGAGGTTAGCATTGCCTTGATTACCAAAGCTAGTTAAGAGCACTGAAAGAAAAAAAAAATAAAAAATAAAAAACTTACAGGAACATTTTCTTGATGAATATCAATGCAAAAGTTCTCAACAAAATATTAGCAAACATAATTTAAGCACATTAAAAAATCATACATGATGACCAAATGAGATTTAGCCCTGGGATACAAAGACAGTTCAATATACAAAAATCAATAAATGTGATAAACCACATTAATACAATGAAAGATAAAAGCTTTATGAGCATCTTGATGGATGCAGAAAAAAATTGACAAAATTCAACATCATTTTATGATAAAAAACACTCATCAAATTGGCTGTATAAGAAATATACCTCAACACAATACAGGCCATTTATGACCAGCCCATAGCTGAAATAATACTCAATGGTATCATGTTCATTGAAAGCTTTTTTTCTAAGATTAGGAACAAGACAATGGTCCAACTCTCACTACTTTTATCCACCATGGTGCTAGAAATTCTAACCAGAGCAATTGGCAAGGAAAAGAAATAAGATGCAATCAATCTGAAAAGGAAAAAATAAAATTTTCTGTTTGTAGATGATTTAAAACATAGAAAATTTTAAATATTCCACCACAAAGCTGTTAGAACTAATCAATGAATTCAGAAAAGTTGCTGGCTAGAAAATCTACATACGGAAATAAGTTGCTTTTAAAACACTAACAATGAAATTTCTGAAAAGAAACTTTTAAAAATCCCATTTACAATATCATCAAAAACAATAAAATACTTTGAAATAAATCTAACCAAGTAGGTAAATATTTGCCTACTGAAAACTATAAAACATTGATGGAAGAAATTTAAGAATACACAAATGGATAGGTATCCTGTGTTCATGGATCATTAAAACTTTTTAAATGTCAATACTAATCATAGTCATTTATAGATTAATTGTAATCACTATAAAAATTTCAATGGCATTTTTCACAGGTAGAAAAAAATATCCTAAAAGTTATATGCAACCAAAAAGAACTGTATTGCCAATGCAACCCTGAAAAAGAAGAACAAAACTGGAGGTATCACACTTCCTGATTTTAAGCTACAGTACAAAACAATCAGAAGAGTATGTAATCAGAAGAGTATGTTAGTGGCATAACAGTAAACACATACAAAATGGAACAAAATCAAGACCCTTGAAATAAACTCTTGCATAGACAGTCAACTATTTGTTAAGGGAACCAAGTGTCTTTCTCAGTGTAGAGAAGATGCTGTCTTCATAAATGCTGTTGGGAAAAGTGGATAATCAAATGCAAAAGAATGAAATTGGTCCCCTATCTTATTCCACTCACAAAAATTAACTCAAAATTGATTGAAAGACTTAATAAACAAGAACTAAAACTGTAAAACTCCTAGAAGAAAACATAGTAAAAAACCTTCTTGACATTAATCTTGTCAGATTTTTTTGATACGATATCAAAAGCACAAAAGCAAAAATTAATAAGTAAGACCACATCAAACTGAAAAGCTTCTGAACAGGTGAAGAAACATTCACCAAAATATAAAAGCAACCAATGGAATGGAAATATTTGCAAACCATATATCTGATAAGAAGTTAATATACAACATATGTAAGAGACTCATAAAACTCAATAGCAAAAAACCAAACAATTTGATTTAAAAAGGGCAAAAGAACTAAACAGACATTTTCCAAGGAAGGCATATAAATGGCAAATAGGTACATGAAGATATGTTCACATCATTTATCATCAGGGAAATGTAAAAACCACAGTGAAATGTCACCTCACACCTTTTAGAATGGCTATCATCAAAAAGAAAAGAGACAACACATTTTGGTGAGAATGTGGCGAAAAATGAACCCTTGTGTACTTTGTGGGAATTTAAATTGGTACAGCAACTGTGGAAAACAGTATGGAGATTCCTCAAAAAATTAAAAATAGAACTACCATATGATCTAACAATTCTATTTCTAGGTATATACCTAAAGAAAATGAAAACAGGATATCAAAGAGATATCTGCATCCCATGTTTATTGCAACATTATTCACAATAGCCATGATATGTAAACAACTTACATGACCATCAACAAATAAATGAATAATGAAGATGTACAATAGAATATTATGCAGCCATTAGAAGGAAGGAAATGCTGTCATTTGCAACAACATGGATGGAACTTGAGATCATTGTGCTAACAAAAATAAGTCAGATAGATAAAGACAAACACTGTATCATATCACTTATATGTGGAATCTAAACGAGCCAATCTCATAGAAACAGTGTAGAGTAATGGTTACCAGGTGGTTAAATGTTCTCACCACAAAAAAGAAATGATAATTATGTCATATGATGTTGGTGTTACCTAACGTTATGTAGTAATCAGTTTGCAGTATGTAAGTGTTATCAGATCAGCATGTACATCTTAAACTTACACAATATTACATGTCAATTATATCTCAATACAACTGGAATAAATTGTCTCCAGACATTGCTTAATGGGGTCAAAATTACCTATACTAAGAAGGACTGGCTTAAATGATCCAGTTTGAACCTTGTATTGTCCCTTGTGGGGACAGAATGGTTTTTACTGAATTTGAAATTAAAGCTTGATGCCATTGGAATGTTGTTATGGACTGATCTCATTCTTTATATTTAAGAAAACCCTTGAGAGAATTGTTTTATTTAGAATGAGGAATAGTGGTACTTACCATCAGCAATTGATTTGCTTGTCTCATATGAACCTAATAATTGTGTGATTGGTCAGTTACATTTTAAATCATTCTTAGTGCATATATATAAAGCTCAAAGTCATGTATTTTTGCATATGCCCCATTATTAGCTAACATTCTTTTAATCTAATCATTTTCATTCATTTCCAATTTTTATTTTTGTTAAAATTAATAATTCTTAAAAGTCATGGTACAAAATGAAATAAATGGTGGGCTGCAAAATATAATTTTTCTTATGGAGCATTTTCCAGCTTTGGATCAAAAGAACAATTAAATGTACCCTTCTTTCTTATTTGCACATATGTATCTCTCAATTGATCATAATTGCATACTGCAAGGACACATATGGTTAATAACCCAAACCATATCTTATCAAATGTAGGTGATGTTGGTGATTTTCCCTCCTTTGTTCTTTTTTTTTCCTTTGTTCTTTCTTTAAACTAGGAAATTACTTACTAAATATTGTAGTGCAAAATTTACTCTTTTTCCAATATTCCACATTTTTTCTAATACTAGCAGTTTATTTGTTTCTGTTTTTGTTTTTTATTTTTGTTTTTGTTCTTTTTTTTTAGGGGGGAGATTCCTCCTACAGAGAAATTATGGGGTTCTAATGAGGATTCTCAATACTTAATTACTACTGATCAGATCAGGGGTAGCATCTAACCAAAAGAAACAAATAAAAATCTTGGCCTGAAGCAAAGACGTTAGTTCCTGTCTTGTGATGAAGTAGTGAATTGTGGGGCAAATTGTTCTTGGTAGAAACAGAGACATGGAAATGTCCTACCTTATGGTGATTCCATTCCTGTTCCTGTTTGCCCATAAGTCCAGCTCTACCCATGCTCTTTCTATGGATACATAGGATGGTACCTCAATGGGCATTCTAAATGATTACCAATGAAATATTAGACTGACTAGTCCTCAGATATTTTACAATTCAGCTAAGCAGACAGAACATGCATGCTAAATTTTACAGTAATGGCTATTAAAAAAATCCAACAGGATTTCTGAAATGACCACTGTGGGAGATTTTCATTGGAGGTATCTCTTTAGGGATCAATTAAGAATGGGTAAGATTTAGAAGATTTAAAACTTTGAAAGAGAAATGTAAATATCCCCTGTGTAAAGGAGGTTTTAAGATCTAATGAGCATTACAGGACATTTAATAAAAGGCCTTAAAAGTCAAGCAAAGGCATCTGTAAATAGAAAAGTATTGGTTTGTGAAAAAAAAATTGCATGATAGAAACATTGTAAGAATATGTATATTCATTCCTTTCATATTCTGTCCTTTACAGTCTGAATTTTTCTACTTTCTATTTAACTATTTTGCATTCACTACTCTTGTGTATTGCTGTGTCCAAACTGTTTTGTCCATCCCAATGAGTTCTTAATAAGTTCTTAACATCGTGTAATTTATTTCTCAGTTTTACAATGTTCATTCAATTACTTTTTATAAACTCCAACTCTTTGTTGAAAATTCCCAACAGAGGAGGGAAATCTTCCAAATTCGTTCTAGGAGACCAGCATTATCCTGATACGAAAACCAGATAAGGACACTACAGAAAGAAGAAGAAGAAGAAGAAGAAGAAGAAGAAGAAGAAGAAGAAGAAGAAGAAGAAGAAGAAGAAAAGAAGAGGAGGAGGTGGAGGAGGAAGAAAGAAAGAAGAAAGAAAGAAAGAAAGAAAGAAGAAAGAAAAGAAAAAAGAAAACTAAACGTTTTCTAAACTAAAAGAAAACTAAAGAAAGAAAAGAAAAAAGAAAACTAAAGTTTTTCTAAACTAAAAGAAAACTAAAGTTTCATCTATGATGAACATAGATGAAAAAAATCCTTAACAAAATACTAACAAACTGAATGTAACAATACATTTTTAAAAGTTACTTGCCAAAATTAAATGTGATTTATTCCAAGGATGCAAGTGTGGTTCAATGTTCACAAAGCAATTAACATGATATATTATATTAATAAGAGAAAGGATAAAAATTACATGATTATCTCAATAGATGGAGAAAAGCATTTGACAAATACAACATGTATTCATGATAAAAATTCTCAACAAAGAAGGGTTAGCGGGAACATACCTTAAAATAATAAAGGCCATGTATGAAAAACTCATAAGTAACATTATACTCAGTGCATCAATCCACACTTATTTGGTCATTTAATGTGTGACAAAAGAAAAAATATATATATATACAATGAGGTAAAGATAGTTGCTTCAATAAGTGGTGCAGGGAAAACTGAAAAGTTGCATGCAAAAGAAGGAAATTGGACTTTCTTACACCATACATAAAAAATAAACTCAAAATAGATTAAATACCTAAATGTGAGACCTAGAAACATAAAACTCTTAGAAGAAAACATAGGCAGTGATTTCTTTGACATTGGCCTTTAGCAACATTTTTCTAGCTATGTATCTTCAGGTAAGGGAAACAAATATACATTAAACTATTGGGACTACACCAAAATAAAAAGATTTTCACAGCAAAGGAAACCGTCAACAAAACAGTAACACAACCTATTGAATGGGATAAGATATTTGCAAATGATATATCTAATAAGGAGTTAATATCCAATACATATAAAGAAATTCTACAACTCAACACCAAAAAAAAATAATAATCTGCTTTAAAAATCCACTTAAAAATTAAGAGACAAATAGACATTTTTCCAAAGAAGACATTCAGATGGCCAACAGACACATGAAAAGATGATCAACATCACTATCAGGGAAATGAAAATCAAACCCACAATGAAAGAAATCACCTTAAACCTGTTAGAATGGCTAAAACAAACAAACAAACAAAAAAAAAAAACCCAGAAGAAATAACAAGTGTTGGCAAGGGTGTGGAGAAAAAGGAACCCTCATGCACTACTGGTGGGAATGCAAGCGGGTGTAGCCACTATGGAAAGCAGTATGGAAGTTCCTCATAAAATCAAAAATATAATTACCGTATGATCCAGTAATTTCACTATTGGGTATTTACTAAAAGAAAATGAAAACCTGGGGATCCTGGGTGGCTTAGTTGGTTAGGCATCCGACTTTGGGTCAGGTCATAATCTCACTGTTCGTGGGTTTGAGCCCCATGTCAGGCTCTGTGCTGACAGCTCAGAGTCTGGAGCCTGCTTCAGATTCTGTGTTTCCTTCTCTCTCTGTCCTTCCCCTGCCTGCACTCTGCCTCTCTCTCAAAAATAAATAAAACATTAAAAAATTTAAAAAAAGAAAATTAAAAAACTAATTCAAAAAGATGTAGGCACCCCTATGTTTATTGCAGCATAATTTACAATAGCTAAGCTATGGAAGCAATTCAAGCATTCATCCATAGATGAATGGACAAAGAAGATGGAGTATTAGTCCTAAAAAAGAATGAGATCCTGCCATTTGCAATAACATGGATGGACCTAGAAAGTATAATGCTAAATGAAATAAGACAGAGAAAGACAAATGCCATATGATTTCACTCATATGTGGAATTTAAGAAACAAAGAAATAAAAAAATAGATATCAAAAACAAACAAACAAATAAGAAAACACAGATTCTTAAATGCGGAGAACAAACTAGTGGTTGCTAGATGAAAAGTGCATAGGTAGGATCAGTGAAATAGATAAAGAGAATTGAGTACACATAGTGATGAGGACTAATTTTTAAAATTGTTGAATCATTGTACACCTGAAACTAAAATAATACTATGTTAATTATACTTGAATTTAAAAATAAAGAAAAAAGGAAAAAAAGGAAAATCTCCATTTTTGTTTTGTTACATCATTCTATTTTTGAATGGACTAAACACAGTTATTTAAAATTCATTGTATAATGAATAATTGGAACATCTGTGCTCTTGTGTTTTTTCTCTGTAATTTATTATTCAGGAAGTCTTGTTCATTGTTGTACTATATTTATTTCATTTATTATCTTGAGTTTTATCCTTCCCTTTTTCACACATTGTTTTTTAAATCTCCAGTGCTCTCCCACTTGATTGGGTGTTTTACCTTAGGTTCAGATTTACTCATATAATTTTCTTTGGCCATGTTAGCAAAATGGTGAAAACAAAGGCTTGAAAAAGTGCCTGAAGTTTCCTCTGGCCCTCTGGCTCATCAGTCTTTGCCATGAGAATATGGACACACAAATTTGCCATGAGGTGAGACTCATGGATCAGAGACAAACCATGTAAATTGTTCCAGCCAAATCAGACACTACCTGGCCAAGTGCCAGTCAGGAGAGACTCCAAGAATTGCCCGTTTGAGATCACTCTAATTCACCAATGTTAGAATTGTGGCCTAAGTAAATGTTTGTGGCCTTTAAGTTGTTATTTGTTATATAGCATTATTGTGCCAATGGAGAACTGATATATTTAATAGACACAGTAACTTAAAAAAATATATTTCTTTATTTGGAGATAGTGAGAGAGAGCATGTACACGCAAACAGGGTGAGGGGCAGAGAGAGAGGGAAGGAGAGAATCTCAAGCAGACTCCACACTGTCAGCAGAGAGCCAGGGTTGGGGCTCAGTCTCAGGAACCTCCAGATCATGACCCCAATGGAAACGAAGAGTTGGACACTTAAGCGACTGAGCCATCCAGTAACTTTTAGTTGTATGCTAGATATTGTATACAAAATTTTTTAGAAAGTTCAGATGATGTTTTATTCCACAGAGAGGGTTAATACTTAACTATGCTGGTCAGACATTAGGGACTCATTGTTTTAATCCAATCATGCATTTAGCTGGACCAAGGCTGGGTTCAAGTTTTAGTAAAATTTTTTCTATCTCTGGATTGTTTCCTATCCTCAAAAGCATGGCTTCCCAGAGTTTTTACTTAAAAACCTGGTATGTTTTTGTCTCCTCAGTACCTAGAAACTACAAGAATTTCTGCTTTCCCTCTCAGAGGTTTTCTGCTTAATCTATGGCCTTCCCCCTGAACATTTCAGAATGTAGCAAATGTCTTAAAGGGAAGAGCTGCTGTGAATTTAAATCTCAAACTCTAACTTTGTCATTCTAACTCTGTACAATCACCAAAGGCTCTGCTAGTTTTTAATCTCTTCCAACAGTGTTCTTGTGCTCAAGTCCAAGCATTTAGTTAATATGCATGTCAGCAAAACCCCCAGGAAAAAGCAATTGGAGATTTTCACTTTTTTTTTTTTTTTTTTTTGGAGAGACAGAAAGAGAGAGAGCATGCGCACAAGCTGAGAAGGGGCAGAGTGAGAGGGAGAGAGAATCTCAAGCAGGGTTCATGCCCAGCCAAGGGGATGTGAGCCTCGGCCAAAGACTCCGGGATTGTGATCTGAGCCAACATCAGGAGTCACATGCTTAACCGACTGAACCACCCAGGTGCCCCAAGATTTTCACTTTTAATTTGCTACTCCAAAAAGGACTTTCAACTCTCACTTATTGTTCCTGGAGTGTCTCTTCACGAAGTCCTTTGTCTCTTAAACATTGTGAAACTTTATATTCTATAGCCAGTTATGACTTAACTGTTCCTGCTTCAAACTTCAGGGGATGCTTTAAGTCAGAAGCCAAACATGTGTCATGTGTTTGAGAACCTTCAATTTCTAACTTTGTCATCTAGCTCCATGTAATCGTCAAAAGCTGTGCTATGTTCTCTGTCCCCTAGAGCAGCTTCAACCTGTGTCCTATAGCCCCTGAGACATATGCAGATCTTCAGTCCTTCTCTGAAAGCTTCTTCCTCCTTGAGAACTTTTCTTTTTCTAAGTCCTGCCTCAGCTCATTCTCTGATCCCTTTAAGACAGCTTTAAGACAGCTTAGCTGGGTAGATGCTCAAGACATCTTTCAAGTTATCATTAATATTGACTAAAATATCAAGTTACTTATGGAAATTGAAAAAAAATAAATAAAAGTGTCCATACATATTAAAACAATCTTGATGACTATCATAATTTAAGAATAAGAAATCTCTAAAGCAAGTTGGGTTATTTAATATGATTTAGGGAGGAAGAGCTTTTTTAACTTGGATGTTTAGCTGAGAAGAAAATAACAGTGTGTGGGGAAAACAGCTGAAAATGGAATGGGTTGACAGAAAAAAAAATGTTTGGTTAATTCCTTTTTTATCATATGTTGAGTATGAGAGGTAAATGCTCTGGCTACCCATTGTTCAGGTGCAATTTCCTTTATGAGTATCCGGGAAACTGTTTATAAAGCATTTACAATTGATGGAAGTTAAAAAAGCAAGCAACTTCATTTTTTTTATTTAGAAACAAAAATCTTATAGTGTTTGAATATTATTTATTGGATTTCCTCTTTGCATTTTCAGGTCACATCCTGCATGCATCCTGCATGCATCTAGTGAACACTAGAGTGATACCATGGTGTTGTTATTGCTATTTTGTTCAGTTCTTGCAGGATTCCATCTCTGCAACCAACCCCTAATTTAGGTAACATCAGTCTGATGTAAGATTTGGGGGCTAAATTAACCATACTATACAATCTTTACTTTGAAGTGCCATCAGATTTTCACAAAGGAACAAATATTTAATTTTATCTATGAACATTAACCAAAAACCTGGACCAGTGAAATATGAAAAATGTTCAGAATCCTTAAAGAAAAAAAATACTGCAACATATTTAATGGTTTAATAATGTTGTATTGATAGGAAAACAATTGGTGTAGTACTAACGCTATGGGGTTTAGAATCAGAAAACTAGTATCTGAGTCCAGAATTTGTAGCTATGGACACATTCCATAATCTCTGAAAATCTCACGTGCTTTATGAAGTTGTGATGTATTAAATAAGCTAATACAAACAAAAACATGCTATACAACTGTTTATCTGGATTAAACATATACAATATAAATTAAAATACAAAATATATTAGTTTATTCCAGTTCTGCAGTCCAAATAATGCTAACCATGTTAAGAGTTTACTTATCTACATCAGCAGAATATCATAAGCTTGATTAGTTTACCAGTTTGTTTGAGCCAGGAGTTGGAGCCATTTTTAGGAGCAGGTGGGAAAAGTTAACAGAATATGTGTCTGTATAGCCTAACTACAAAGTGTTTTCGAAAATATCCATGACCAAATAGAGATTTTTAGTTCAGAAATTTTATTTTTAATATTCCTTTGGAAGAATATAAGGTTCAAAAATAAAAGAATGTAAAATACCCAATCCAAATTGGTAAAAGTGGCCAAGTAGTTTGCTGGCTGATGGATACTCATGCTGCTTCCTGAGACATATACAAATCACAAAGTTTTATCAAATGCTGACACTTAAAATAAGGAAAAACATAAACCTTTCTGCAGAATTGGAAAATATGACATATTTAAAAATACAATTTTTACTTGTTACTGCAAAACATGAATAAATTAGGTTGGAAATCTGTAGGCAGTGGTATGTGCTATAAAACATTAAAATTATATTTTTACAAATTAATTATCTATAAAAATGACTTAAACATGTATATAGTTTAAATATATAATCATACTTATTTCATTGCATATATAACAGTCAACCAAACATTTATTTTTCTGGAACATAATGAGACAAAAAAGATCTTGACTCCAAGTTCTGTAAGATTTTATAGTCTCATGTGAGAAGTGAACATATAAGTAGATAAGTTAAAAAAATGTGATAAGGGAATTACCATCCTATAACATGAGTTAAGTCTGCAGAGAAGGGGAGCACTTCTTGTCTGCCTATAGAGAGCATACAGTAGAAGTGAAGGTGTAACAATAGGCTTCTAGGGTAAAATGATACTGAAGTTTGATAAATGAGGAGGGGTTTAGCCTGGCAAGAGGTTAGGGAGAGAAGTTTTGAATTACACAATTGTACTGTATTCAGAAGAGAAGAGTAAAAGATAATGATAAGTAGGCAGAGATCAAAACAAAAAAGTTTATGTGTAAACATAAACTTTTTAGAAACTTGTGAATGAAAATTGATAAGTGCTTTATTTCTAACAGTCCCAAATTGGAAATAACCAAAATTCCCATCAACAAGCAAATGGATAAATATATGGTGGTTTATCTGTATAATGTAATATTACACAGCATCAAAGAGAATTTTGTATTGAAACATTCAACAATTTGAATGAATCTCAAAGCATTCTGAATGAAATGAGCCAAATAAAAATGATGATATCCTATATGATTCTATATACATAAAATTGTAGGAAAACAAACCTACAGTTTCAGAAAGCAAATCCATGGTTGTCTATGAATTGACAGGTGGGATGTTGGAGGTGGGAGGTAGAGAAAGAGAAGGACCAAAAGGGGCAAAAGGAAATTTTTGATGGTGATAGATATGTTCATTATCTTGATTGTGGTGATAGTTCCTTGGATATACACTTACATCAAAACTCATCAAGTTGCACAATTTAAGTATATACTAGTTATTTACTATACATCAGTAATATATCAGTAAAGCTGAAAAAAAGTTTCTAGACAATAGGGAACGCTAAATGTTGTAATCAGGAAGATAACATGGCCAATTTTATATTTTAGGACATATGATATATATCTCTGGTTTCTTATTTGGAGAATGGCAACTGGGCAAAAGGTGACAACTCTAAACCTATTCTATTACTTTATATAGCTTTTTCAGAAATGGAGTTTATTCAATGCAAGAACTGCTTGATTTATACACTTGGGATTAATTGTCTGATTTATCTATCTACAAGTAAGACAACTGCAAGCAACCAGATTGACTAGGTTTCGACAGGCTTAATGTTTGACAAACATGAGATTGATTGGTTTATGCTTATAGAAGTTTTATTGGTGGTTCTTGTCTGCCTTTATGGACAGCATTATTGCTTTCATTTTATGTTACATTTTACAATACTATGCTTGCACTGTGCTAGGAACTAGAGATTTAAAGTATCTAAAGTGTAGTTCATTCCACTTAGAAGTCATTGTCCAGTTAGTGCATAAAAATATTTTCTTAGAGAGGAAAAGTATAGCTTTCAGTGACTGCTTAATAAGTACATTATATGCATTATATCTCTTAATCCTCACAACCCTGTGAGAAATTCATCTTTATCATCCTTGCATCCTACAGAAGAGGAAGCAAGCTTAAAGAATTTTAGTAGCTGGTTCCTGAGCATGTCTAGATGATATAGACTCTATTTGAACCTCACAGTATAATTGAGGAATCCATATGATTTTTTCAACTTTTTTCTTAAGTTTTTCTGCATCTCAACAATTTTCTTTAAGAAATTTGTATTTGCAGAGTATTGAAATGAATGAAGTTATTAATGTATTTATATATTTTGTCTAACTTACTAACTGACTAAACAAATAGCCTCATCATAGGTGAATTGAAATAGAACTGGGACTAGAAATTGAAAAATCAACCATGTTTTATCCCAGCCATTTCTATGTGCTTGCTTTTTGAACCAAGAGCTGTGATGGTACTGTAAGCTGGTGCCTGACATGAAAGTGTGACTTTTAGAATGCCTGAGGTGATGCTACCCGTGTGTTATTTTATTCACTATCTCATCTAAACAAGCAGATGTACAAAAATGCTGTGAGATGTTTTTGATGATACTCTCTTGTTCTTGTGGAAGATAAAGAAAATTTGGGGCCATCTTAAAATCATGTACATAGATTTTATAGATAACATCTACCAAATGTCTTTCTGCACATTTCTATGCATATATGTAGTTCAAAATAAAAACCAATTTATGTACTTCCTTCTTTCATTATAAAAGAAAATGTTTTTTAAAAAGCTAAAGTATTTTTTGCTTACTCTGTTAAATTATAAAATGGGTGATGCATTTTTTTTCTTAAGTATATGAAAAGGTAGAACTATGAATACCAGTGGTGCTATCTGCTACTGTTTATTTAATGATGTATTTAACTATTATTCACGATCCTGGAATATGGTTTCCTTCTTTTTTTTTTTCAGTTTTGTTTTTTACTAAGTTGAACACAGGTTTGGCCTTTTCTTGGAATCTAAATGCCATTCTTACACCTATTAACACCACAATGTTTTGAAATAAGAGAAATTCTTTTTTCATAAATTTATAAAAAAATGTTTTCTGATAATACTCAATATTTAAAAGGCCTAGGCATTCTCACATCATGCTGTGAAGAGAGTATACTTTTGCATATTTTACATAATAGAATTTGATGACATTCATTAAAAACATTACAATTGTCCATTAAAACTGTATTAAGGCTAATACAGCAATTCAACTTATATAAATTTGCCTAATGAAAATGGTCAGAAAAATCCTGCCATAGATTTACATATATATACAAATGTCAATATTAACTACGGTGCTAAAAACTTGAAAAAACCCTGCATATCCTGCTATAGGAAGATCTCTAAATTATGGAACCACCATAGTTGTTAAAAATGTATGTTTAATAAACATTTAATAATATGATAAATATTCATAGTACACAGGAAGGTGGAAAATGATACATATTAGACTATTGATACAAACTGTCCAAACTTTAAGAAAACTTTTTTCTTTATGAATTTATATACTTAATTAAAATAAAATATAACAAAATTTTAAATTTATTTTTTCCTATGGAGTTGGAGATGATTTTCAATTTCTCTTTCTATGTTTGTTTCTCCTCAATATTATATAGTATGTGTGCATTCTTTTAAAATGGCAGGGAGCTTATTTCTACACTAGGTGTCCAGTCTGGGGCTGTGGCTTGCTATCTTCCCTCAGGCCTAATGCTGCCCCCAGTGGAGCTTCAAAGCTTGTTCTCTTTTCATTCTTGTAGAAATAGATGCATAATAAAATCCTCTGGGATATTTTTTTCTAGAGAGGGAGAAAAGAACATATTAGCAGTCAGTTATGGAAAATATTGCACCAGCTGACTTTAAAAATTCTAAATTGTATTTAAGGAAACCCCAGATTAACAAGGGGAGGCTTTGTAAGGTTAAACACCTCATTTTAAGTGTCATGAGGATGGTGGAAACATATGTGACTCACTTTTTCCCAATTATCTCATCATATTCTTATTTCCTATTATTAATTAATACCCCCCAAAGGCTCATAATTTATTATTACTTAGCCTAGAAATAGAATGCAATGTTTGGTCACACAGGAAGATTTCAGTCTGAAAGTTCCGGTTACTGTTACATGCACAACTAGTCTAGTATTTTAGTCCAAAATTTCTGTTTAATTATTGTTTCTGTGTAAATTTGTGATAGACATATTGATCTAATTTCTCCATAATATAAATTTGCAAATTAATTCTTGGAGAAAAAAATGTTTCAATTCAACATACTTCAATCTCTTCTCTGCATTTCCTAATTTTTGCTCAGATCAAGAAAATACCTGGCAAATGAATAATGCATTTTTTTCCTGAACCATTCCCATAATTCATTTCGCTCACCCAATAGCCATATTAAAAAACATTGGAAAAAAAATAATAAAAAGATAAGAAACGTTGGAACACTATTGATTTCTTTATTCCAAAGTATTTAAATGAGGCCCAAAGATGCTAAATTACTTTTCTAAAGTCACAAATTAAACTAGAGAAGAACCAAGCATTCTCAGCACAGATTTTTGTAACATTTAGTTCTCTATTTTTTTTCTTCAACTATAAGATATTGGACTGGAATCTGGGCTGACCAAAAAATATAATCTCCATGTAAGTGGATTCTTTGCAGCAGCTGGATCTTGACGTGTTTCTGGTCAGAGAAAGGTACAAAGGAGCTAATATTTATTGAATCCTATAAATTCCAGTAGTTATTTTATATAATTCTTACCATAACATGTAAGATAATTATTATTATGTTCATTTTACAAATGAAAAACCATGAGACAGATTAACTTGTCTGAGATGATGCAGTGTTTGAATGGTAAGGATGTTCAGATCCATACCATGCCCTGCATCACTTGCCCCACAATAGTTGGGAAGCAATACCAGTAATTTTATTGGACATGTCAGGATTATTAGTTAAGAAAGCTTTGACCAGTCATTTGCCATACTCTATGATACCTCTTCAAATCTCAAGTGCTACAAACTTAATGTTGCATAGTCTAATATAAGCATTAGATTAGTGGAATTCAAGAACCTCACAGAAACTGCTAGAGAGATATTACTATCAAACAATTATCCCACTCATGAGGATTTCCAAATTGGAATTATTAAGATTCCAAAGGGATTTTATTACTGGATTGTTTCCACCAAAATGCCTAAATATCAATGCCTTAAGATAGACTTTCCTCCTAGGATATATGCCCCAAATTGGTGGATCTGTATTTTCTACATTGCAAGGGATCAGTAAATGTTGATCACTTAAATGAGTGAACTTTATTTTTCTGACATTAGAAAATATAAAAATTAATATAGTGTACAGTCTGTTTATGGTTAATTACTGAAGTCACAAATCTTGCCTACTGTTATACAAAAAGCCATTGTCAGACCTTAGTATGAACTTCTGACTTTTAATTCCCTGGCTATAACCACTGATTTAGAGAGTTCTTTCATTTTTGTTATTTCACAAAATAACACATATATAACAAATGGTCAATATGCACATAAACATGAATTAAGTAAAATGTCAGCTGTAAGCCTCACATAGTTTTCTTTGGAAACAGGCAGAATCATATACGAGATCATTCTGGGTCAGTTCTCACTAACACTCTGGCCATTCATGCATGTGTCATTTGCCCCACAACCTGTACATTTTCATTGTTGCATTCAGGGCATAATAAACAGTCTTCTCTTTCACAGATAAGTTCCCAAGAGAAAATAGCATATTGTTCATAATGCAATATTTGTTCCAGTAAATTTAAAAAAATCCTTTTCTTTCTTGCCTTTCATAGCTTTTTTTTACATCTCTGTGAATACAGTAAGAATGTTTTATACATCAGGTCATCATGTAAATCCTGCAGGCATTTCTTGGAAGAGAACCAAGGTTTAAGTTCCATGAAAATAGAATATTTCAGTTTATTCATGGATTAAGTAGAATAATCTCTGATAAGATACAATAAAAGGCTAAAATTTAATTTTCATCCATGGCTAAAAACACATGAAACACGTTATGACATTTATAGATCAATAAGTTTTTGATTTTGCAAAATTATCAAATTAATATTGAATTGTTATATTGGCTCAATTTATACTAACACTTTGAGAAATTCAGCTATTCCACAATATTTAGCAATTCCAATAAATACATTTTGTTCTTATTTATCATGTTATCAAACTCACATTTTATTAATTCACTTAGAAATCAAATTTTTTATGGTTTATTTTGTTTAAGACCAAATACTAAACATAAGGGCACAATGTTGATGTTGTTTGACTCTAAAGGCAAAAAAAAAAAATCTCACATTGGGGCACCTGAGTGGCTTAGTCTGTTAAGCATCAGACTTTTGATTTTGGCTCATGGTCATTAGATCAAGACCCATATTAGGTTCCATGCTAAGCATGGAGCCTGCTTAAGATTCTATCTCTCCCTCTACCTTTGCCCTTCCCCTGAGTCTGTTAGAAAATGCACAAACTCTCTTTCTCTTTCAAAAACAAAACAAAACAAACAAAAAAAAACCCTCAAAGTGTTCATTTAATACCTTTATTTTCTAATTTGAGATCTGAAAATATAAAGAAAAAAATTCCTAATTTATATTATTCTTTATTCATTTGTATTTGTGTGTGTATTATGTGGTGTGGATATACTATGGATGTAATTTTTTGAAAAGAATCCTTTCATATAACTGCTACATCCATTCGTCAGAAACAATAATTACAAAACACAACAGAAAAATATTTATTTTTACCTTTCTTGTAGTTTGGAATAGGAATTTCACTTTGTTACTCTGAAATTGTAGAGAATATTCACATATTCAGATTTAAAATTAGGAAGGTACACAACAAACTGTCAGATATATGAGAGCATTTGATTAGATACTTCTTTATTTAATTTTGTGTTTCTAAGGCTAAAGCCTGAGATATACTCTGCATCATTAAAAATATATTTCTCTGGGGAGAGTGTGTATTTTAGCAAGACTGCTTACTTATTTCAGAATACAGAATGGAGGTGAGCCAGACTGAAAGCAAAGTAAACCATGAAAGGACTCATGTGGTAATCTTTGCAAAATATGTCATTGACTTAGACAATGGAAGTGGCCATTTGGTCAGAAATGAGGAGACTAAAAATTATTTAGGAGTCACAGTATATATAAACAGTAACTCAAAATAGAACATAGGCCTCAATATAAGAGTTAAGACTCTAAAAATCTCAAAAGAAAATATGTCGTAAATCTTCGTGACTTTTGACAAGGCAAAATTTTCTGATATGAGACCAAAAACACAGTCAACAAAAGAAAAAAATAAATAAATTGGGATTCCTCAAAATTAAAATCTATTGTGTTTCAAAGGCTACCATCAACAAATAAAATGAAAACTCACAGAATGGGAGATAATATTTGCAAATCATTTATATTAAGAGACTTGTAACTAGAGTATATAAAGAACACTTACAAATGAACAATAAAAGTAAAATAATTTAAAAATGATCAGAAGTTATGAATATACATTTCTCTAAGGAAAATGTATAAGTGACCAATAAGCACATGAAGACATGCTTAACATTATTAGCCATCAGAAAAATCCAAATCAAAACCACAATGGGATACCATTTTATTCCTTTGAGAATCGTTCTAAAGAAAATGACAGCTAATCACAAATGTCGAGGAGAATGTAGAGAAAAATAACTCTCCATGCACAGAAGCATGACATATTGCAGCTAATTTGGACGACAGTCTGGCAGTTACTCAAAGGGTTAAAAATAGTGTTACCATATGACCCAGAAACTATACTCCTAGGTATATTCCCAAGAGAAATAAAAGCACAAAAACTTATACAAGTATGTTCATAATGGCCTTATTTATAATAGTAAAAATGTGGAAATAGTACAAATGCCCATCAACTGATGAATGGATAAATATTTACAAAATAGAATATTATTTGGCAATAAAAAGAAATGAAGTACTGATACATACTACAACATGGATGAATTTTGAAAGCATTATGTTATGTGATAGAAATCAGCTCAAAAATGCATATTGTGTTATTCCATTTATATAAAATGTCCAGAATAGGAAATTTTATACAGACAGCAAGTAGAAGAGTGATTGCCTAGTGCTGGGGGAGTTGAGGAGAAATGGAAATTAAGTGCTAATAGGTACAAGGTTTCTTTGTGAAGTAGAATAAACATGTTCTAAAACTGATTGTGGTAATGGTTGCCTGACTTTGCGAATATATGTTTAAAAAAAAGCATACCTAGGGGCGCCTGGGTGGCTCAGTCAGTTGAGTGTCTGACTTCAGCCCAGGTCATGATCTCACTTGCCGTCTGTGAGTTCAAGCCCCGTGTCAGGCTCCTTACTGAAAGCTCAGAGCCTGGAGCCTGCTTTAGATTCTGTGTCTTCCTCTCTCTCTCTCTCTGCCTCTCTCTCTCTCTCAAAAATAAACATTAAAAATTTAAGGAAAAATATATGTATATTTGAGTTGCAAATTTAAGTAGGTGAATTGGTTGGCATATGAGTTATATATCAATAAAGCTATTATGTAAGGAAAAATATTTAGTAAATAAATTCATGTATTTTGACTATTACTTAGATGTGAAGTAAGAATAAGGGAGGAGAAAAAAAATGCTTTAGCCAGTAGGGTAGATGAGAGTGACAAGAAACACATACAAAAAAGAAGGTTTATAGAAGATGACTAGCTCAGTTTGGGACATAGCAAGTTTGAGGTGATGAATCCATAACACTAAAGCTCAAGAGCAATGCCTGTATTCAAGATAATAAATTTGGGAACCAGGACCATATAGATGGTAATTGAAGTCATTAGTGTGAATGAGAAAAGGGCTCAGGGCAGAAGAAGCCTGAAGAACTCCAATATGGGCATGGTTGGGAAGAATCAGCTAAAGAGACATGATTTCATGAAATAGTTCATTTCTATAAGCTAATATGTAACATTCAACACACAAAAAGGATTTCAGGCAAGCTGTATATCATTAATATGCTTTGCTAATACAAGTACTGGTAACAGAAATGGGATCTTATAATAAGGAAAAACATCTCTTTTTTTAATCTTCAACTGATTATCAATTCTTTTTTTTTAAGTTTATTTATTTGTTTTGAGAGAGATAGAGACAGCATGGATGGGGGGAAGGGGAGAGAGAGAGGAAGAGAGAGAATTCCAAGCAGGCTCTTTGCACAGAACCCCGCACGGGACTTGAACTCATGAAACTGTGAAATCATGACCTGAGCCAAAACCAAGTCAGATGCCTAACTGACTGAGCCACCCAGGCACCTTGTGATTGTCAATTCTTAATAACTGTGTTGTTTTGGAATAAAAATAGTTTTAATAAGTAAAATTAACATAATTTCAAAATCTAACTGTCTAACTACTTAAAATTTCTCCCGGATCAACCTTGTCACCATATATTTAAATACTACTAGATTGTTAATTCTGTCATTATGTTATGAACTCTTTGAAATAAAAGTGCTGTTATTTTCCCCTTTAGGAATTCTGTATTTTTAAGAGGTAGTCAGTCTATAAATATAATTATTTATCCATTACTAAAGCAATGAGCTCCTACAAAGTGGTTAATTTTCAAAAGGAGATCAAAAGGTCTTCTATTACTGTATAATTCAGATTGTTTCTATTATAGTTTACTGTTCAGAGTAACATCATTAATGTTTATAACATGCTGCTTGGAATGCTCTGTTCCTCAACATGAACTCTCTAGAACTATTGACTTGGTAGTTAGTTGCTTTTTAAAAACTAATCTACAAATGAGATAAGAATAATTAAGTTATTTACTTGAAAATTTTCCAAAATACTTACAAGTCTTAAACCAGAATAACAAAATTTGAAGAGCAATTGAAGATACCCTTCAGCTCTCACAGGCTTTTTTAAAACAAAGGACAAAAATTACCAATATTCTTTTTAAAAATAAGTTTTTTAATGTTTTCATTTATTTATTTTTGAGACAGAGAGAGACAGAGCATGAGCAGGGAAGGGGCAGAGAGAGAGAGGGAGACACAGAATCTGAAGCAGGCTCCAGGCTCTGAGCTGTCAGCACAGAGCCCGACGTGGGGCTTGAACTCACTGCCTGTGAGATCATGACTTGAGCCGAAGTCGGACGCTCAAGTGACTGAGCCACCCAGGCGCCCCATAAAAATTACTAATATTCTTGATCACGGTGACACTATAACTTAGAATATTTTAGAACATATGACTTGAACATAGGTATGTATTTCTGTCAACTTGTTTACTCAAGGAAGTTTAAATTTTGCTTCTTGGTTTTTAAAAATATGCTCTAAATGGTAACAACAGCAACAACAACAAAACTATTGGAATGAGGAGTGCCAGTATGATGGTTTCTGATTGTTGGAGAAGTGAATAAAGTATGCTAAAGATGGCCAACAGGGCTAAAACAGACTCTGGTCTCTAGCTTAGAGACCCTTCCTCCATGTTCTTCTTCCTTTGTTTGCTAAGACAAACCCCACAGATATGGAGGCTGATGACTATAAATTACTCTCCCCACTTGCATTCCAGGCTCAGACCATTGGAGAAACACTCTCCTCTAAACCCACCAGTGTTAAATTTCTGATCCACCAAGATCGCTGAGTGCCACTTGGTTTTTCCGCCAGCGTTCCAGCCTGGTTCTGTAACATACTTGGTTCCCTGACCTTGAAACCCAACCTCACAGGCCCATTGTTGCCACCGGTTTGGGAGAACAGCGAGGTGGTGATGGAGGGATGTATCGCAAGGGCTAATGCACACCCTGCCTGAATTTTGGCAGTCTCTTTCTCGATTGCCTCTGGCCGGCTCCACTCCGTTGTTCCCACCGGACTCAGACATGGTAGGTGAGGACCTGAACCCTATGTCAGAACCAGTAAGGCCGGGACCCCAAAGAAGTCAGTCCCACCCAAAAGGGTAGAAGGGGGGACCTGATCAATCCCCGGAGGCCTTAATAGGTTAATAGGTCCCACAGGTAGAAAATTTTGCGGGACGGAATGTAATAGACTCTGGTGTGTGTGTGTGTGTGTGTGTGTGTGTGTGTGTGTGTGTGAATGTGCAGCTCGGCTAGGCTTGCCAGTTGAGTTTGAGTTTGTGGCTCCACAGACGGTCTCCCTTAAGGTCCCCAAAAGTCTATGGAGTCTGAATAGGCTCTCCTGTGTCATGGTGAGAGTGTAAGGTCTAGGGTGGTATTGGATCAGATTCCAATTGCAAGTCACAAAGCTGAGTCCGCTACAGTCAAACTTCACCTAAAGTTTCCTTCAGGAATGCGACCAGAGGAGTATCTGATTGGTCCTCTCATCCAAGGGGATACCCTCCCTTTGTCTGTCTTTGCAACACCTAACATGAGAAAGAAATTAATAATGGGATCAAAACAGAGTAAGCCTATAATTTTAGAAGTCATGCTCAAAAATTTTAAAAAGGGATTTTCAGGTGATTACGGGGTGAAAATGATACCCAGGAAGTTAAGGACCTTTTGTAAACTAGAATGGCCCATATTCAATGTAGGATGGCCCCTAGAAGGGACATTAGATGCTCAAATAGTGCAGAGGGTTTGGCTAATAGTCACTGGGAGCCCAGGCCACCCTGATCAATTTCCATACATCAACTCCTGGCTTGAAATTGCCCCAAATCCCCCACTTGGGTGCGATTCCTCATTAGCAAACAGAGCCAGGCAAAGGTTTTAGCCACTTTGTCCGGAGGCTCACCCAGGGAGCCAAAGAAGCGACCCACCGCTCCTCTAATATTTAAAGGAGACATGGAGGAAGATATTGTCTTTCCATCTCCTTATGACTCGCCAAGCTCCCTCCCCGCTATCCCTGAGCTTGAAACTCCTCCCCCATCTGTCTCTCCACCACTGCTGCCGCAGTGGCCGCTGCCTGCCTCTAAGGTTGCCAGAGTCGGCGCTGCCCATCTCCCCGCCCCTCTTGAACTGGAGAACCCTCTCCCACAGGGGCCAGCAGCCAGACTGTGCCCCAACCCAGACCTGACGCTCTCCAAATGCCTGTAAGAGAGACTAGACAGCCTGAAAAACAGAATGAGGATGGAACACTCCAGCCCAGCTGTTCCATGATGTATTATCAACCTTTCTTTACAACCGACCTCCTCAATTGGAAACACAATACTCTATCATACACTGAAAAGCCACAAGCAATGGTAGACTTGATGGAGTCCCTCTTCCAGACCCACCGACCGACTTGGGAAGATTGTCAACAGTTACTTCATACTTTGTTTAATACAGAAGAAAGAAGAAGAAGAATGAGAGAAACACAACAGTACTTAGAATATCATGAACCTCTGGGGATTAATGACCCTGCTGTCTGGGCTCAAGCTGCTGCACCTGAAGAATGCCCAACATGGGATTTCACCACAGAAGGACAGGCCCACATCTGATGATACCAGGAAACCCTCTTCCGGGGAGTCAGAGCTGGAGCCAAAAAGCCCATAAACATGACTAAAATATTATCAGTCACACAGCACCATGGGAAGTCTCCTGGAGACTACTATGAAAGATTATGTGAAGCATACTGTGTATATACCTCATTTGACCCTGAGGCACCAGGAAGTCAACAGATGGTAAATACCTTTTTTCTGGCATAGGCTGACCCAGATATCAGAAGAAAAGTCCAGAAGTTGCAGCGCTTTGCTGGGATGAATATCACTCAGTTGATAGAGGTTGCCAATAAAGTTTTCATGAACAGAGAAGTCTCATCCAAAAGAGAATCAGAGAGAAGACTAAAAAAGAAGGCCACCCTTCTCGCAGCAGCACTGAAAGAAACAGATGAGGCAAAGACAGGAAGACCCCAACCACTGAAAGGGGGGAAGCCCAGAGCCCACTTAGCAAGGGACCAATGTGCATGCTGCAAAGAGAAGGGACACTGTAAGAATGAATGGTTGAATTGGAAGGGGTCCTCAAAACCCAGCCGATATTGGGAGGAACCTTGAGGCAAGAACGTCTTTGGTCTGACTGGGGTAGAATTGGACTGAGGAGGACTGGGCTCTTTCTCTCTTGGCCCCCATGAGCCCATGGCCGAAATAAAGGTAGGGGGCTGAACAATAACTTTCATGGTTGACACTGGGGCTGAATACTCCATTGTTACTTCCCCAGTGGCACCCTTATGTCAAAAGACAGCAACCATACTTGGGGCTACTGGGACACGGGTGATGCAGCAGCCCTTCTGTCAAGCTCAACAATGTGAACTTGGGGGTCACAAGCATGAGTTCTACTTACCTGACTGCCCGATTTGTCTCCTGGGCCGGGATCTGCTCTCCAAACTTGGGGCCCAGATAACTTTTGAACACACTGGGCACACTAGCCTCCAATTAAACCCAAGGCAGAAGGAAACCCTGATCTTGGCGATTACCCTGCCAAGGGAAGAAGAATGGAGACTATTCTGTGCCCAGGCCTTACCCTGTAGCCCCTCAGAATTCAGGCTTACATTCCCTTCCATATGGGCTGAGGATAACCCACCTGGACTAGCTTGGAGTTGGGCCCCATCATTGTTGACCTGATCCCTGGAGCCCAACCCCAGAGACAAAGGCAGTACCCCCTTCCACTCGAGACTAGAATGGGTATACAAGAGCACTTGACTAAGCTCAGAGAAGCAGGTATTCTAATTCAGTGCAAATCAGCTTGGAATATCCCGATCTTGCCAGTCAAGAAACCAGGAGGAGGATACCAAACAGTACAGGATTTGAGGGCCATTAACCAAATAACTTTTTCCTTACACCCAGTGGTTCTGAACTCATATACTCTCCTAAGCCAAATTCTGGGGTCAGCCAGATGGTTTACATGCCTCGACCTAAAGGATGCTTTCTTCTGCCTCCCCCTGGCTCCTCAAAGTCAACCATTGTTTGCCTTTGAATGGACAGAGCCTGTTACAGGGCGCTAGATGCAGCTGACCTGGACACGATTTCCCCAAGGTTTCAAGAACTCACCCACTCTTTTTGAGGAAGCACTAGCTGAAGATCTCACCGACTTTCCAAGGGAAACCACAGGGTGTGTCCTCCTCCAATATGTAGACGACCTTCTCCTTGCCAGCGACACCCAAGAAGACTGTATGAAAGGTACCAAGGCCCTCCTGCTGCTCCTATCCTACTCAGGGTACTGGGCCTCTTGGAAAAAGGCACAAATTTGTCAGCAGCAGGTCCCATACTTAGACTTCCTCCTTACAAAAGGAAAAAAGAACTAGGACCGGAAAGGAAGAAAGTTATCACCACACTGCCACAGCCCCAAACAAAACGAGGCTTGCATGAATTTTTAGGGGCCACAGGGTTCTGTCACATTTGAATTCCTGGATTCTCAGCCATAGGGAGGCCCCTCTATGACCTGTTGGGAGCGCTAGACTGGGAGCCCCTCCCATGGACTGAGTAGGCAAGGGCCGCTTTCACAGAAATAAAGTTGTCTCTGGGACAAGCCCCAGCCCTGGGTTTGCTTGACATAGAAAGACCCTTTAACCGCTTCCTAAATGAAAAGACAAAATAGCTCTTAGAGTGTTCACTCAGAGCATGGGGACTTGACAGTGGCCAGTGGCCTACCTGTCAAAAAACTTGATCCTGTGGCTGCAGGATAGCCACCGTGCCTCAGAGCACTGGCAGCTACAGTCCTGCTCATCAAGGAGGCAGACAAACTCACACTGGGACAAACACTTAATGTTAATTAAGGTACCACACGCGGTCATGTCCCTCATGAGCACCCAAGGATATCATTTCCTCTCCAATTCTCAGCTGACACAATACCAAGGCCTTCTCTATGAAAACCCAAGGGTCACTCTTGAAACAGTAAGAACACTAAACACAGCCACCTTCCTTCCCACGGAGGAGGGAGAACCCGACCATGACTGTTCTGAAGTAGTGGATGAAGTCTATGCCAGCTGCCCGAACCTCCATGACCAGGCTACAACAAGCCCAGAGATCACCCTGTTTAGTGATGGGAGCAGCTATTTACAAGAGGGAAGCTGAAGAGCAGGATATGCAGTAACCACAACCACTGAAGTTCTGGAAGCCAAGGCCTTGCCAGAAGGATGGTCAGCTCAACGAGCTGAACTGTATGCCTTAACCTGAGCCCTCATCCTTAGCAAAGGTAGAATTAACATCTACACTGATTCCCAGTATGCCTTTGCTACTGTTCATGTACACGGGGCCATCTATAAAGAAAGAGGCCTCCTTACTGCTGCAGGGAAAACTATCAAAAACAGGGAAGAAATACTAAAGCTTCTTGAGGCCGTATGACTGCCCGACAAGGTAGCTATCCTACACTGCAAGGGACATCAGAAAGGAGACGACCCTATAACTCAAGAAAATCGCCTGGCCGACAAAACAGCCAGAGCAGCTGCCTGTGGTGACCCAGGAGAAGCTCCTACCTACACTATGACTTTTGCGCCCCAGAGGGAAGCCTCCCCAGCCCTGCACACAAATGAAGAAAGAAGTTAGGCCTCGACAGAAGGGGGCACACTAAGCAAAGAGGGATGGTGGGTCATGCCAAATGGGCACATCTTTGTCCCATCGTCTATGGGAAAACACCTAATGAAGGAATATCACCAACTCACACACTTAGGGAAAACTGCACTGGAGGCACTCCTCAAAATCAACTACTATATCAGCCAGTTGCTGGCATTATGCTGAGTTGTCAGTGAACAATGTGTAATGTGTGCCAAAAACAATGCTTGGTCTGCCCCATGGCCCCCGCCTGGTATGCAAAGGATGGGAGCTGCCCCTTTTGAAGACTTAGAGGTGGACTTTAGCGACATACAACCAAATAAAGGGTTCAGGTACATTCTTGTAATAATCTGCACATATTCAGGATGGGTCGAAGCATTCCCGACCAGAACAGAATGAAGTTGTGAGGTGGCCAAAGTCCTTCTATGGGAGATTATGCCTTGGTTTCGTCTACCCTTAACCATACACAGTGATAATGGACCTGAATTTGTGGCAGACATGATACAAACCCTGACAAAGTTCCTCAACATTACCTGGAAACTGCACACTGCTTACCGACCCCAGAGCTCAGGGAAAGTAGAGCGGATGAATCACACACTCAAGGAAACCCTGGCTAGGTTCCACCAAGGGACTAATCTCCCATGGCCAGATTTACTACCGCTGGCCCTTCTGCATGCCCAATGCATGCCCGGGGCACTGGGATTCTCCCCTTTTGAGTTATTATATGGGAATATGGGAGACCCCCCTCCCCCCCATATTTAGGAAAACTCCCAGGAGACCTACACCAGATTGGATACAAAGGGAATAAGTGAACAGCTCCAGACCTTGGGGGCAGTCCTAAATAAATTACAGAGATATACCATAGGGAGGCCCTCAATTTCCTTAGGGACCCCTGTTCACCCATTTCAGCCAGGAGACTCTGTGTGGGTCAAAGATTGGAAGAGGGAACCTCTTAGACCATGGTGGACTGGGCCTCATACTGTTATTCTAACAACTCCTACAGCCCTTAAAGTTTCAGGTATCACCCCATGGGTCCATCACTCCAGAGTTAAGAAGGCCAACTCAGAAGAACCCACAACCTGGTGAAGTGATCCAAATCCAATCAACCCACTTAAACTGACCCTCAAAAGGGGAACCGGCCCCTGTGACCTCCAGCCATACTCCAGCCACACTCCATAAGCTGGCTGGCCTGTGTGCGGCAGAAGCCTGAGGAATCAATGCGTGAACCTAGCCCAGGGGTTTGGATGCAACTCTGCCAGCCCTTGATCCTTACTGGTGTTATAGACCTGATCTTACTTCTTACTGTTGGGCTGATAGGGACTGCACCAACAAGCTGAACATGGGACAAAAGATGCATGCTGGGTCTCACATACCTCCTCTGGATGGGAGGATTACTAAGTATTGCCTGTATATTATGATAACCTCTCTCACCCTCATATCTGCCGCTTACCCACTTTGCCCCCAGGATTGTTATATGACATTAAGGGGGTCAAGGGCATTCAGCACCTTCACCTCCCTCCACAAAGATTACTACAAGGGAAAAACACTCACTCTGTGTCATTCACCCAGTACCCCAAGGACTGTAGAGATAACCCAAAATGTCAGGAACCCATGTCACAACAAGGGCCTCCAGAGAGGGAAGTGAGCTTGCTACACTTACCTTCCTCAATGGAGGATCTCAGATGGGGGAGAGGTGCAAGTCAGGGCCCTTCAAAAAGTTATAAAGGATACCCAGGATAGGGTAATACAAGCCATAAAGGTGACCACTCCCCCAGCAGCCTACGAAGGTTTGAACATTTCAGCCCTCAATCAGATGCTTACCAGTTCCCCCACTACAGCATTGGGCCAACACTACTGTACAAGTCCTCCATAAAATACATAATCACACCCAAACCTGCTGGATGTGCTTGCCCCTCAGCCAGAGGGCTTACTTAGCCACTCCCATCCCTTTGACCTGGGAAGCTCCTGAAAATCTCAAAACCAACACCTCTGTCTTAATTGAACCTCTGGCCGCTGGGGTCCATCTCACAAATGACGACAATCTAATCTGTACAGTCCCTGAAGGTATGAAAGGTACCTCTCTATGCAGAAGAAATTTAACCTTAACCCCTGGGGTGTTCTATCTGTATTCTAATACTGATAGAACTACTGATGCTTAGTGGCCAATTGAACTCAGATATGTTATTCTGTCTTCCTAACCCCAGAGATATCCATATACACTGAAGATCAGCTCCTAACAGCCTTTAGCCCCAAGTCCCAGGCTAAATGGGCAGCCCTGTTGCCCATTCTGATAGGCGCAGGAATTGCAATAGGAATAGGAACTGGAATAGGGGACATAGGTTCATCCATAGGACTGTACCATAGACTATCTCAAGAGATAAATGAAGACATGGAACAGGTGGCAGATTCTCTGTTAACCTTACAAAACCAAATAAACTCTCTGGAGGCAGTGACCCTCCAAAATAGGCAACCCCTTGATCTCCTCACCTCAGAAAAAGGAGGGACTTGCATCTTTCTGGGGGAGGAATGTTGCTATTTTGTAAACCAATCAGGAATAGTTACAACTAAGGTTAAGAAACTCAAGGAAAGAATTCAACTTAGACAACAGGAAAGTATCAATCAATGGAAAGGATGTGATCTCACAGATTGGGTATCCTGGCTTCCTGCCCTGGTGGGGCCCCTCCTCTCCATAATTTTACTTCTATCCATCAGCCCCTGTATAATGAATGCCATGGTACGTTTTATTGAAAACACTGTTACTCGCCAAACTATTGCACGTATCTTAGCCTTCTGAGAGTACCAGCTTGTAAAACTGAAAGTTGATGCCTACTAAAGGTTTTTTTTTTTTTAAGGCATCAAAGGGGAGAATGTTGGAGAAGTGAATAAAGTACGCTAAAGATGGACAATGGTGCTAAAACAGACTCTGGTCTCTAGCTTGGGACCCCTCCTCCGTGTTCTTCCTTTGTTTGCTATGTGTGCTAAAACCCCCACAGATATGGAGGCTGAAGACTGTAAATTACCCTCCCCACTTGCATTCTGGGCTCAGACCTTTGGAGAAACAGTCTCCTCTAAGCCTGCTGGTGTTAAATAAATCTCTGATCCACCAAGATCTCCGAGTGTCGCTTGGTTTTTCCACCAGCATTCCAGCCTGGTTCCATAACATGATGAATTTGCTAATATGTTTGAAATATATTCAGAAATGTTTCTGTAGCAGGAGCTAAGGAGTTTATCAGTTACAAATCATAATTAATATATCCCCTCCTCTTCCACCTAAAGCATACCCGATGGAATAATACGTCTGTATCATTATCATGCACCTTACAAGACCAACATTATTTTGATTCCAAAATTGTAATCTGGACTATTGCTTGGAACACATTATCCTCTTTGTCAATATTAAGGAAGGTCTAGAAAGGCCTCAAAGGCATCACATGGAAGTGAGTCATGAAGAGTCACTGTAACAAAAATGTTGGCAAAAGATGGTACAATACTCACTCTTTCACTAGAGTAAGTGATAGGATATTTTTAATGCTCCTCAACTTCTCATCTCAAGGTCTGGTGAGTAGGAGTTTCATGGAAGAAGTGAAAGGAATGCAAACAATCCTCATCCCTTGAGGTGCACTGAGGGGCAGGGTACATTTGGAGTATTGGGGCTCCTTTGTCTTTTGAGAGATAAACTGAATCAGAGCAGATTTTAAAGAAAGGAAGCAAAGAGCAGAAAGAGTTGATTTGACCATTGGCTCCAGGAGGGAAGGATTAAAGAAGTGTTTGATGCTTACCTTGCATTGTCTAACTCTAATCAGTAAGAGAAAGAGCAAACCAGTTATGAGACAAAGCTAGTATGCATTTAAAAAGAGGAATTCTCAATCAGGAGGATGCATTAGTCATAGTGGTTACAGTCTGATGTCAGGCAAATGCTGTCCTATTTTAATGATAATGAGTCAAAAGGAAGTTCAACTGAATAAAGTAAATTTAAGCTTTATATTCTGTTGGATGTGGGAGGTAAAGGAAAGATAGACTTCTAGGAATTTTTCTCGAACATTATAAATTTCTTCACATGAAGCAGACTTCTTATTTTTTTTAATGTTTATGCACCCTTGAGAGACAAAGAGAGACAGAGCAAAGCAGGGGAGGGGCAGAAAGAGAGGGAGACACAGAATCCAAAGCAGGTTCCAGGCTTGGAGCTGTCAGTACAGAGCCCTATGCATGGCTGGAACTCACAGACTGTAAAATCATGACCTGAGCTGAAGTCAGACACTGAACCGACTGAGCCACCCAGGCACCCCGAAGCAGACTTCTTGATAAGTAGCTGAAACATATATTATTAACATTTCCTAAGTTAGTATGTCTCTATTTTCACATTTAAGATAATTTACTTTAATATTTAAAGCTTTAGCATTCAGCATTAAATAAATTTATGATAAAAAAAAAGAACTATTGCGATTTATATAGTGGATTATCTTCCTTTTGAAATATTTTGGAAAGAAGAAAGAAAAAATAATTAAATATATCTCTATATTTGAATTTCCATATAATTTGCATGGACTTGAATGATTATGACTATATAGAGCTTTATAAAAATACAAAATTCTGTATTGTTGCTTTTAGCTTCATTTTATGAGTTAATGAGGCAATTATGCTGAGAAGCCAAAAAGATAATAGATAATCTAGATCTTTCTTTTATGCACTGTTTTCTTGACTGTACTGGAGTAACAGAGGAAGGTACAAACTGCTTTTGACCTTCCAGGGCACTTGGAATTAAATACAATATGTCAGACTTAGCACACACCATTATCATACTTCCCAACATATTAGATATGGCCCTTGCTTCCCAGTGGATGAAATGCCAGCTACAACAACATGTGACCAGTTATACTGCCATCTTAGTAAGGAAAACAGCTCATTAGAAGGTAATGATTTCCATTTACATAAGCTCTATCAGTGAAACTGATTCTTCTGCTTCTATTTTTTGTATTGTTTTGCATTTGTGGGAGACTATTTTTACTCCCATGCCACCCATGCCATTTGCTCTCTTTTCAAAGTGAGCTTTCACAAACTGATGTAAAAGATTCTTAGCCAGAGTGATGTTACTAAAATGGCAATTTAGGTTGTTCTTAATTTCACCTTTCCCTCACAAGAAGAACAACTAGCAACTATTCAAGAACAAGACACAGTTAAGAGAATCCTAAAACACAGGGGTGAGGTTGAAGTTCTCTCTCTACTACAAAGACCAAGATAGACTGTATTAGAGGGTAAGAGAAGCAGCTACACATTGACCACATTATCCCTCCTCCAGGTCAACATAATACCATACAGAGAGGTCTCTCCTGAGCCTCCAGTCCCTCCACTATGAAAAAAGAACCCAGAGGGGACAATCAACCTCCTAGACATTATGGGTTACTTTGTGGAAGACTCTACTCTGATTTTGTCCCCATGGGGGTTGCAGGGGAATCTGTGGGGTCTCAAACACTGGGAATCTAAATGTGACAGAAAAGGAGGGAAGATCTTGCAGCAACCAGCAGATGGATTTTGGTGGACTGAATTCATACCTGCAATACCAACTAGTAATTCCAACCAGAGACTTTGTTCATCTGTAGAATTAAGTCAGGGATACAACCTGACTAGCAAACCTGACAGGGTGCAGATCTGCTTGATTCAGACAAGAAGTTTTTAATAGAGTTTTCCTGGTCCCCAAACAAGGACTTTTACTGGCTCTTACAAGGAGTTTTGATGTTCCTAGAGCCTGGTGTGCAATGAATATACAAGAAGATGAATGACAGCCCCACCCACCTTGGGAGAATGTCTTCCAGCCCCATCTGACCAGATAGGGTAGCAACAACTCCTGGAAGCTGTGGAGCCCAAGAGCACTTGAGCCAAGAGGCAGGCAGGCAGAACTGATCACTTCCACAATAAAGGAAATACTGAGGTTGAAGTTCCCATGCCATGCACAGGCAGGGGGATTAATGCATAGGCAAGGCTGAGGATAGCTCTTGGCCCCTCCAACATGAGAGCCTATTGGAAAATTAAGAGTAGCCTGGAGTGGCTCCTCTTCCCCCTTCCCAGGCAAGGAAGATGAGATATAGCCCATCTACCATGGAGAATGTCTTCTAGCCTCATCAGACTAGAAGGGCTGGAGACAGCTCCTGGAAGCTTTGCAGCCCAATCACATGAGTCAATAGGTAGACAGAACTGGTAGTATGCAGAGCAAAGCCAGTGGCCCTGTTTGGTCAAGGCAATGGGGTGCAGGTGCATTTGAGTTAAGACAACAAGGAAAGATTTACCAGATTTAAAGATAATTCTGCTATATCTGTCAGGAAATTTATTTTGTAGCTGTTTTCATTGCTGAGTACAGGTTTCATACTGTCTCACCAGGGAACCCAACTAGAGCACACAGGAAGCTGCATAGGCCATTCAACAACCTACATACACTGTCACTTGAATAAAGAGCACAACCTATGGTTTCCCCCATCTATCAAGCAAAACCCTCTATTCACCTTACCAGGGAATTCAGTGCACACTTTGGCCCTGACCCACAAACAATGAGCTGTACTAGCCCAGGGTCTTGTTCTGATGCATTGTTACAGCAAGGAAGTTAATTTAGAGCACGATCCATTACTGAATATGGTACCCAGTCCTGATCATCTAGAAATCCTGACCAGAGAATCCAAGCAACCATAGAGCCCACCCTATAGCCTCACTTGGGTAGGGAACCAAAACAGCAGTTCTATCCAATTGTTCTCAGCAAGAGGCACAACCCCATCCTCAGATCCTGAACAGTTGACTTGCCCCAAAATATACCACAAGAGCAAGACCACCTGTCCAAGGACATTACCAGAAGACATATCCAGAAACTCAAATTGAGCTCACTGGTAAAGAACTGCTTCTGTCAAAGCAAACCCGTAAACTCTTGAAGAGGAACCCAATTACTCAAATGTACAGATACCAACATAAGGAATCAAGGATCATAAAAATTCAGATACAGATGACACCACCAAAGGAAACTAATAAAGCTCTTATAAATGACCATAAAGAAAAGGAGATAGGGGTTCCTGGGTGGCTCAGTTGGTTGAGTGTCCGACTTCAGCTCAGGTTATAATCTCACAGTTTGTGAGTTCAAGTCCCATGTTAGGCTCTGTGCCTATCCCATGTCCCAAGTTAGGCTCTGGAGCCTATCTCCAGGCTCTGTGTCTCCCTCTCTCTCTGCTCCTCCCCGACTCGTGCTCTGTCTCTCTGTCTCTTTCTCTCTCAAAAATAAAAATAAAACATTACAAGACATGGAGATATATAAACTGGCAGACAAAGAATTCAGAATAATACCCTTAAGGAAGTTTAGTAAACTACAAGAAAACACAGACAGACAACTTAAATAAAACTGGAAAACAGTGCATGAACAAAATGAGAAGTTTAATAAGGAAAGAAATTTTGGAGTTGAAAAATACAATAACTGAACTGAAGAATTCCATAGAGAGTTTCAAAAATGGAAATCACTATGCAGAGAGTGAATAGGTGAGATAGAGGATAGAACAATAGACATTACCCCACCAGAAGAGCAAATAGAAAAACAAAAAAAAGAATGAACAAGAATGGATAAAGTCTGTGAGAATTATGGGACACAATGAAAAGAAACTATATTCACATTATGGGAATTCCAGAAGGAAAAGAGAAGGTGAAAGAAAGTATATTTAAAGAAATAATAACTAAAACTTCCTGATCTGGGGACAGAAATGGACATATAGATCCATGAAGCTCAAAGGATTCTAAATAGGTTGAATATAATCAGGCCTACATCAAAACACATTATAATTAAATTGTCAAAATTCAAAGACTAAGAAATAATTTTAAGAGCATAAAGAGATAATAAGTTTTTAAACACTCTTCAGGCCAAAATAGAATGGAGGGACATATTCAAAATATTGAAAGAAAAGAGTATCAACCAAGATTTCTATACCCAGCAAAGTTGTCCATCAGAAAAAAGGAAGAGTAAAGACTTTCCTGAACAAAAAAAACTGCAGGAGTTCATTACTACCAGAACTGCCTTGCAATAACTGCTAAAGGATGCAGTTGACTAGAAGTAAAAAACACTAATTAACATCACAAAAACATAAAAAGCATAAATCTCACTGGTAATGGTAAATATATAGTCATAGTTGGATTCTGCAACATGGTAACAATGGTGTATAATTCACCTAAAATCCTAGTTTTAAAGTTAAAAAAATAAACATTACTATGTTCATTAATATTATAATATGTTTAATGTAAAAATAATCTAACCTCAATAATTGTTTATTAGTTGCACAGTATAAAAAAGCATGTAAGCTCTAACAGCAATAACTCAAAATGTGAGAGGGAGAAGAAGTAAAAGTGTTCAGTTTGTACATTCTTTTGAAGTTAAATTACTCTTAGTTTAAAATAAGTTTTTATGGACATATCGGACAAAGGGCTAGTATGCAAAGTCTATAAAGAGATCACCAAACTCCACACCTGAAAAACAAATAATCCAGTGAAGAAATGGGCAGAAAACATGAATAGACACTTCTCTAAAGAAGACATCTAGATGGCCAACAGGCACATGAAAAGATGCTCAACATCACTCCTCATCAGGGAAATACAAATCAAAACCACACTCAGATACCACTTCACACCAGTCAGATGGCTAAAATGAACAAAACAGGAGACTATAGATGCTGGCAAGGATGTGGAGAAATGGGAACCCTCTTGCACTGTTGGTGGGAATGCAAACTGGTGCAGTCACTCTGGAAAACAGTGTGGAGGTTCCCCAAAAAATTAAAAATAGACCTACCCTATGACCCAGCAATAGCACTGCTAGGAATTCACCCAAGGGATACAGGAGTACTGATGCATAGGGGCACTTGTACCCCAATGTTTATAGCAGCACTCTCAATAATAGCTAAATTATAGAAAAAGGCTAAATGTCCATCAACTGATGAATGGATAAAGAAATTGTGGTTTATATACACAATGGAATACTATGTGGCAATGAGAAAGAATGAAATATGGCCTTTTGTAGCAATGTGGATAGAACTGGAGAGTGTTATGCTAAGTGAAATAAGTCATACAGAGAAGGACAGATTCCATATGTTTTCACTCATATGTGGATCCTGAGAAACTTAACAGAAGACCATGGGGGAGGGGAAGGGAAAAAAATGGTTAGAGAGGGAGGGAGCCAAAACATAAGAGACTCCTAAAAACTGAGAACAAACTGAGGGTTAATGGGGGGTGCGAGGGAGGGGTGGGTGGGTGATGGGTATTGAGGAGGGCACCTTTTGGGATGAGCACTGGGTGTTGTATGGAAACCAATTTGACAATAAATTTCATAATAAAATAATAAAATAATAAAAAATAAATTAAAAATAAAATAAAATAAGGTTTTATGTGTTTAGGATATTTTATGTTAGCTACATGGTAACCAGAAGGGAAATTCCAGTAGTAATCACACAAAAGAAGATGATAAAGAACTCAAAACATACCTATAGCAAGACATCAAAACACAAAAAAAGAGGGCAGAAAAAGAAAAAAAGGAAAAATGGAACAACAACAAAAACAACCTGAAAACAATAGATAAAATGGCAACAGTATGTACTTATCTCTCAATAATAACTTCAAAAGTAAACAGATTAAATTCTCCAATTAAAAGACAAAGACTTGCTGAATGGATTAAAAAAAATACAGGATTCAACAGTTTGCTATCTACAAGAGATTCACTTTCAACCTTAAAGACACACATGGATTGAGAGTGAAGGGATGAAAAAAGACATTTAACCAATTGGTCAGTAAAAAAAATCAGGGGTAGCTATACTTATATCAGACTAAACTTCCACCTACACTTGAATTTCACTATTTTCTCAAAAGGGGAATGTACTGAAATGTACTTAGTGGTAACCATAGTTGCTGATAAATACATACAAAAAAGTTTATCTTCTTTTCCATTATAGATGTGGCTTTTGTCTATGTATAAATTGGTGATAAAGAGCTGCCTTTTCAAGGGACAATCTGTAATTCATTGTTGATGTGTCCTACTAATGGGATATAATAAATTAATTTGTATACTGTCAACACTAAGAAGGGCTCCTGCTGGCCCAACACATTTTTCACTCCATTTTCTTCTTTCTTTTATGATTTCTGAGGGAAAGTTAGATGTAATTCTTTGTTTCTCTATAACTAAGTAAGTCGTTTTTCTCCATTTGGTTTCCTTCAATATTTATTCATCTTTGATTTCCTGTAGTTTGAATATGATATGCCTAGATGCACTTTTTTTTTTTTTTTTTTTTTTCTGCTTGGTGTTCTGTGATTTTCCTGAATTTTGTGGTGTCTGACCTTAATTTGGAGAAATTCTCAGTCATTATCACTTTAACTACTTTTTTTTCTGTTTTTCTTTGCTTTTTTTTTTCTTTTTTCTTTATCTGGTATTCCCATAATGTGTTTGCTATACCTTTGTTGCCCCACAGAGTTGATTTTTCAGTTTATTCAGTTTTTCACTTGTTAGGATGAAGTGACAACTTCCAAGCTTCTTACGTGATGGAACAGAACAGTAATACCTTCTTTGAATGTTCATTTACCTTGCTGCTAAGGACTCTGAGTTCTCTGAATTATCTTCTTAGTTTTCTTAGCATTGGGCCTCTCTGCTCTGGCTGCCACTCAAACCTTACCATTTATTTTATGATTTTGCCAAATGTTGCTTCTGACAGTTAAGCACCAACATGTGGCTTCTGTTATTTCATTCTCTTTGCTATCACAGTATCCAGCTCTATAATAGCATTGCCTCTTTTCAGCCCCAAACTCCAGTAGCAAACCACTACTGAGAATCTCAGTGGCACTTTTGTCCCTCTCACTGTTACATTTGTTATTATTTTGGTAAATGGAGTATCCTTTGGTCTCTCCCATGAAAATAGCTGGTAAGATTTCCAGATTTACTCTTGTCTGGCATGTCTTATTATCTTTACATTTTGATTCTTCTGTTAAACATTTAATCTGGCAATTAAGGCAGATTAAAATTAAATTAGTGAAGTATTACTTTGAGTGAAGATTGCTTTCCCCATTGTCCACAATCCATTTTACCAATGTATTGGCAATGTCTCCTGGGTTCTCCCCAGGGTAATACAACCTGTATCGTGAGGGAATACTCCAATATCCATGAACTCTCCCTCATCTAACTTTGTGTTCTGCATCACATAATCCAGGATTCTCAGAATCCAGCTGTATACATGTCCACTGGTTCCCAGTTTATAACTAACTGAATTATGCAGCTTTTTGTTCCTTTTTTTTGTAGTGCCAGTCCTCCTTTACCAAGCTCAGAGCATTTCTAGTAAGGCCAAGCTGAAACTAGATAGTTGCTATTTTTCTGGTTGTCAGCTGAGGCAGTGGGGACAGATCTTGAGTAGGGGCAATAATTGTCTTGTAAGGCACCTACCTCATTTTAGCCTTCTGTATGATCTATGAGTAAGGATAGGGGGAGATTAACTTTTAATAGGCATGTGTGGGCTACTTTTGCAGACCCAGCAAGTTAAGTGTATGTTGGCATTCAAGGTTATGACATGTATCCACCCAAGTATTTCAATCATAAGTCTCAAGGTCTTACTAATTCCCTGTTTGGCCCTCAGATTGCCATATGAAAGTTGGCAGGGCTGGAGATTTATCTAAAGCTTTATTACTTTTCAAATTAAATCCTGAGACTGGTTCTTTGTTCTGTTTGCCTTCTAGCTGTAGGGCAGTCACATCAAGGAGATCCTTTGGCTTTCATATTTTGCCTGAATTAGTGATTAACACCCTAACTCTGATATTGTCTCTTTTAGAAGTCAGTGCTTAGCAACAGATACCAAATTTCCAAATTCTTATAGTTATCATTTCCCTTACACTAGATACGTTGCACTAGCCAGCTCATCTCTTTTACTTGTATTATTTCTCAGTTTACATTACTGAAAGGTTAGAGTTAGATTGCCACTGCATAGCAATAATTATCCATATACCACATACCATAAGTGACAAGGTTCTTATTGCCATGCAGCCATATCCAAAATTACATTTCAAAGTCTGCTCCCTAGGAATACTTTTGGTACCAAGGAACAGAATATGAAATGAAGAGTTTAGTTGTTTAGTGAATACTATGATGTGCTACCTGGCTCTTCCCCTTGGAGCTATACAAACATTCTCCCATTTGCTAAGACTGGTGCCTACAGATGGTTCAAAAAGGAGTACCTTCACAGGATGCTTTATGTTTTTTGAAAAGAAAACATATCATCTAACCCAAAGTTATGTGTCCTTGTCAAGGGACACCTACATTCAATGACTGCTCTATATAGAGGGGAAAAGCCCAGATCCTTTACTTTAATTCAGGTCAGCTATGAAAGGTCACTTCTGCTCTGCACTCCCTGTGGGACTGGATAAAGTCTTAGCTGTAATTACACCACAGTTCAACTTTTACTGCACTCTTACTCCCTTAAAGATGTTGTTCAGAACAGTCATCAATAAGGCTTTTGCATGTAAATCTCAACTTCCCATAAATACAGACCTAACATGTGCACTAAATTTGTTGGGAAGTATTCTGAAGAAATGTAACTAGGATAAATAAGGAAAGCAGAAGTGAACAAAGGAAAAGGTTGACTTATAGTGTAGCTTCAAATGAAGCTTTAGGCACTTGTATGGGAAAACTTGAAGCTAGAGCTAGAATTGTCCCTCAGAACTGTCCTAAATTGTAAGGGGGTTAAGGCAGTCATTGGCCAGGTCTGTCACTTAGGAAAGGTCATAACCTTAAGGCAGCTCCTGAATGTGAGAACACTTTCCAATGAGGACACAGTTGTGGGCCATAAGGAAAAATAGTCTCTAGAAGCTAGGGATGAGCCCATTGACATCAAAAAGGATTTGGGAAGCACACCACAGTATTCACTGCAGTGTGTAAAGGTGTGCATTTTAAGATTTTTATATTATCTAAAAACATTAAAATGTATATAAATTATCAATGATTATAACTACGTATCAGTTTCTTTGTCGTTAAGATCTATGAGCATTGGCAAGCACTCCATTGCAAAACTTGTGAAAATTCAGTGATCTTACTAATATTTCTTGGAAGGAGGTAGGTGTGTTTTCTTAGTTAATTATGGTTCTAATTTGGTTTCTGAGCCATCTCATCATACACTATGTAATGGCTAATTTTGTGTGTCAATTTGTCTATTCCATGGCACCTAGATATTTGGTTGAAAACCAGTCTAGATGTTGCTGTGTACACTTTGAGTAAAGAAAAATCACCCTCTGTCATATTGTCTGGGCTTATCCAATCAGCTGAAGGTCTTGAAAGAAAAAATACTAAGATCCTTTAAGAAAGAGGGAATTCTGCCTCCAGATTGCCTTCAAACTCAAGTTGGAACATTAAGTCTCTCTTAAGTCATATCTAGGCTGCTTATCTGACCTGAAGATTGCCAGCCCCCACAATTGAATGAGCTAATTCCTTAAAATCAATCTTTCTCTCACTGTCTCTCAAACTTTTTCTCTCCCTCTCTCTTCTATCTATCTATCTATCTATCTATCATCTATCCACACATCCTATTGGTCTGTTTCTCTGAAGAACCCTAACAAGCCACACCAGACCAAATCATGTTCTATGTGTCATTATTAAATACTACCTCAACTGCAATGTGTAACTGAATTTTTCCCTTGATTTTCTCATGTATATACATACACACAAACACGCATAATCACACAAATACTAAAAGTTCAAAAAGAAATACAGTGTATTTTTGCAACATAAATGATTTAAAATATAATATTGAAATTTTATCTAAAATATTTCATATATCCTGTTTTATTCAATCAGAAAAAATAAAAATTGATTAAATTTTTAAAAAGGCAATGAAAACACATCTACAGATAATTCAGATTTTGAAAATACATGTGATAAACAGGTCAAGAACTTAAATGACAAGAGCAAGACCTTCATCAGAGAACTAGAAATTATAAAAATCAATACAATGAAAATTTTAGAACCAAAAAAAATTACCCAGTAAGTGGTTTTAACATAAGATTAGATACAACTGAAAAGAAAATTTTAAATTGATATATAAGTCAGTCAGAATAAATCTGAGTCTCTAACAGTGAGAGGCAAATGGATGGAAAATGTAGAAAAGAGCATAAGGAATGTATAAGACATTGTAAAGTATCTAACATAGACATAATTTAAGTCTGAAGAGAAGAGAAAGAAAAGGGCAGGAGTACTATATGAAGAGATAATTTTTTAAAAAATTGACGAAATATATTAAGTCACATATTTAAGATTCACAAAGACTCTTAAGCAAAAAATACACAGAAAAAATCCATAGCTGTGCAAAAATTGTAAAATTGTTAAGTAACAAAGAAAAAGAATTTCTTGAAAGTAACCGGAAGATCAAAGATAACTTTAAATTTGAAAGAACAATAATATGTCTGATGGCTGACTTCTTAACAAAAACAATGCAAGCCAGAAACCATGTGTTAAATGACTAAAATAAAATAAGTGTTGGAACACCTGGGTGGCTCAGTCACTTAAATGTCTGACATCTGATTTCATGATCTCACAGTTCATGTGTTCAAGGCCTGCATCGGTTCTGTGCTGACAGTACAGAGCCTGCTTGAGATTCTCTCTCTCTCTCTCTCTCTCTCTCTCTGTCTCTGTGTGTCTATCTCTCTCTCTTTCTCAATCTCTCTGCACCCTCCACTGCTCATTCTCACTATAAATAAATAAATAAATAAATAAATAACTTAAAAAAAGGGTTAACTTTCTCTCCCTCTCTTCTGCCCAATACTAAAAGTGTTATTCAGAAGTATGTTTTTAGGTAGAGGCAAAAGTTGCATGAAGGAATACATTAAGAGAAAATATATGGGAAAGTATGAATGTCATATGTATAAAATGATTATGCCTGATATTATTTAGAACACAGAGAAAATAAAAATTATTAAAAAAAAACCAATACCATAAGAATTCTGAAAGGGCAAATACAGTTAGAGCTGTAAGGTGGTTTTTTTTTTTTTTTAATTATTTGGGATATAGTTAAAGTATTGATCTATAGTAAGTCTAATAATTCAAGAAAAGAAATTATAATGCCTAAAGAAACCACTGTAGAAGAATTTAAACTAGTAAGTTAAAACAGGAAAATTTTAGAATAATAAAACTTACTAAATTAATCTAAAAGAAGACAATAGAGGAGAGCAAAAGAAATATAGAAATGGTGGTGAAGTAGAAGACCAATAATAAATACTTGATTTAAATCCAGATTAGAAAACAAAGGGATAGAAAAAAAAATAGATCAAGCACAACCACTTAAAGAAGTTTAGCATAGCTATACTAATATCCTATAATTTAGGATATACATTAAACAATAAGCATTAGTGTTGATAATCAGGACATTTTATGAAGATAAAAGGATCAACTATCAGGAAGGTGTAGGGGCACAGGGATGGCTCAGTCAGTTAAGTGTTGAATTCCTGGTTTTGGCTCAGGTTATGACCTCATGGTTGTAAAACTGAGCCCTGCATTGGGTTATGTGCTGGGTTTGAAGTCTGCTTAAGATTCTGCACTTTCCCTCTGCACTTCTCCCACTCACACATGAGCACACACTCTCTCTCTCAAAAAAATAAAATAGAAGGTATATATTTCTACATTTGAATGCTTCTAATAATATAGCTTCAAAATATGTAAACCCTAAATTTTCAGAAATAAAAAGGTAAATCAACATAGTTGGAGATTTTAATACACTTTATTCAGCAACTAATAAAACAAGTAAACATTAAAAAACACACATAGACGACCTGAGAAGATGGTGGCATAGGAGGACGCTGGGCTCACCTCCTCCTGCTGATCGCTAAGATTCCCACATCTGCCTAAATAACCCAGAAAACCACCAGAAGACTAGCAGAATGGACTCTCTGGAGTTAAGCATAGTCAAGAGGCCCACAGAAGAGGGTAGGAAGGGCAGACAGTAGGAAGGGAGACAGTGCATGCTACATAGACTTGCGGGAGGGAGCCTGGGCAGTGGAGGGGCAGCCTGCCCAACAAGGCAAAACCTCAGAAGTCTGGCTTGCAAAAGCAAAGGGCCAGACACCATGAGTTCTGACAGCCAGCAGGACTTAATATCTCGAATGTTAAAAGTCAACAGCTCTGCTCTCAGAGAGTGGGGAGGGAGAGGGGATGCCGGGAGGGAGGGTTGTTGAGCCACGGAAGACAGAGCTCAGCTCATTAGGGGAACAAAAGTGTTGGCAAGCGCCATTTCCCTCACCCATCCCCTGGCCGAAATTCCAAAGGGAACCAGTTCCCATCACTGAACTTTCTTGCACCACAAAAACGCCCAATAATGTGCTTCTGTGAATCCATCCCTCCCATGGGCCTGCCTCCCTCCCCTTGCTGCAGGGCCCCTCCCACAGAGGACCATGAGGGCAAAGCTAGCTAAGCCTGCCCCTCCCACCCCTGTTCACCTTGTGGATCCACCCCCACTAATACACCCTTGGCCAGGTCCCATCAAAGCAGCACCACAAACCAGGCAGTGTGCAAGTATCCCAGACAGGGGCCACAACACTCCACAGTGAGTCCTGCCCCTAGGAGAGGGGAAGATAAGGCACACACCAGTCTGACTAGGCCCCAAGCACTGGGCTGGGGGCAGACATCCGATCTGACTGCAGCCCCGCCCACCAACACAAGTTACTCCAGAGAGCACAGGGGAAGTGCCCTGAGTTTGGAGCTACCACAGGAACTAGCCAAAATGACAAAATGGAAGAATTCTCCTCAAAAGAAACTCCAGGAAGTAGTGACAGCTAACAAATTGATCAAAAATGATTTAAGCAATATAACAGAACAAGAATTTAGAATAATAGTCATAAAATTAATCCCTGGGCTTGAAAAAAGCATAGAGGACAGCAGAGAATCTATTACTACAGAGATCAAGGGAGTAAGAAATAGTCATGAAGAGCTAAAAATGCTATAAATGAGGTGCAAAATAGAATGGAGGTGGCCATAGCATGGTTTGAACAGGCAGAGGAGAGAATAGGTCAATTAGAAGATAAAATTGTGGAAAAAGAGGAAACTGAGAAAAAGAGAGATAAAAAAAATCCAGGAGTATGAGGGGAGAATTAGGAACTAAGTGATGCAATCAAACGAAACAATATCCGTATCATAGGAATTCCAGAAAGAAGAAGAGAGAGAAAGGGGCTGAAGGTATACTTGAACAAATCATAGCTGAGAACTTCTCTGATCTGGGAAAGGAAAAAGGCATTGAAATCCAAGAGGCACAGAGAAGTCCTTTCAGATATAACTTGAATCAATCTTCTGCACAACATATCATAGTGAGACAGGCAAAATACAAGGATAAAGAGAAAATTCTGAAAGCAGCTAGGGATAAACAGGCTCTAACATACAAAGGTAGACACGTAAGAATAGTAGCAGACCTATCTATTGAAACTTGGTAGGCCAGAAAGGAATGGCAGGAAATCTTCAATGTAATGAACAGAAAAAAAATATGGAGCCAAGAATCCTTTATCCAGCAAGCTTGTCATTCATAATAGAAGGAGAGATAAAGGTTTTCCCAAACAAACAAAAACTGAAGGAATTCATCACCACTAAACCAGCCCTACAAGAGATCCTAAGGGGCATTCTGTGAGTGAAATGATGCAAGGACCACAAAGTACCAGAGACATCATTACAAGCATGAAACCTACAGACATCACAATGACTCTAAACCCATATCTTTCAATAATAATACTGAATGTAAATGGACTAAATGGTCCAACAAAAAGACATAGAGTATCATAATGGATTAAAAAAAAAAAAAACAAGACCCATCTATTTTCTGTCTACAAGAGACTTATTTTAGATCTGAGGACACCTTCAGAGTGAAAGTGAGGGGATGGAGAACTATCTATCTATCATGCTACTGGAAGTCAAAAGAAAGCTGGAGTAGCCATACTTATATCAGACAAACTAGACTTTAAACTAAAGGTGGTAACAAGAGATGAAGAAGGACATTATATAATATTACAGGATCTATCCATCAGGAAGAGCTAACAATTATAAATGTCTATGCACCGAATACGGGAGCCCCCAAATATATTAAACAATTACTCACAAACATAAGCAACCTTATTGATAAGAATGTGGTAATTGTAGGGGATTTTAGTACCCCACTTACAACAATGGATAGATCATCTAGACACAGGATCAATCAAGAAACAAGGGCCCTGAATGATACATTGGATCAGATGGACTTGACAGATATATTTAGAACTCTGCATCCCAAAGCAACAGAATATACTTTCTTCTTGAGTGCACATGGGACCTTCTCTAAGATAGATAACATACTGGGTTACAAAACAGCCCTTCATAAATATAAAAGAATTGAGATTGTACCATGAACACTTTCAGACCATGATGCTATGAAGCTTGAAATCAACCACAGGAAAAAGTCTGGAAAACCTCCAAAAGCATGGAGGTTAAAGAACACCCTACTAAAGAATGAATGGGCCACCCAGACAATTAGAGAAGAAATTAAAACATATATGCAAACAAATGAAAATGAAATACAACAATCCAAACACTTTGGGATGCTGTGAAGGTGGTCCTGAGAAGAAAATACATTGCAATCCAGGCCTATCTCAAGAAACAAGAAAAATCCCAAATACAAAATCTAACAGCACACCTAAAGGAAATAGAAGCAGAACAGCAGAAGAAGAGAAATAATAAAGATCAGAGCAGACACAAACAACATAGAATCTAAAGAAACTGTAGAGCAGATCAATGAAACCAAGAGTTGGTTTTTTGAAAAAATAAACAAAATTGATAAAGCTTTAGCCAGGCTTCTCCAAAAGAGAAGGGAGATGATCCAAGTACATAAAATCATGAATGAAAATGGAATCATTACAACCAATACCTCAGAAATACAAGCAATTATCAGGGAATACTATGAAAAATTATATGCCAACAAACTGGACAACATGGAAGAAATGGACAAATTCCTAAGACCCACCCACTTCCAAAACTCAAACAGGAAGAAATAGAAAACTTGAACACAACCATAATCAGCAAAGAAATTGAATCAGTTATCAAAAATCTCCCAAAAAATAAGAGTTCAGGACCAGATGGCTTCCCTGTAGAATTCTACCAGACATTAAAAATAGAGATAATACCTATCTTTCTCAAACTGTTCCAAAAAATAGAAAGGGAAGGAAAACTTCAGACTCATTCTATGAAGCCAGCATTACTTTGATTCCCAAACCAGACAGAGGCCCAGAAAAAAAAAGAGAACTACAAGCCAATATCCCTGGTGAATATGGATGCAAAAATTCTCAACAAGATACTAGCAAATCGAATTCAACAACATATGAAAAGAATTATTCACCATGATCCTGTGGGATTCATTGCTGGGTTGCAGAACTGGTTCAACATTCGCAAATCACTCAATGTGATACATCACATTAATAAAAGAAAAGATAAGAACCATATGATCCTGTCAATCAATGCAGAAAAGCATTTGACAAAATTCAGCATCCTTTCTTAATAACAACCCTCAAGAAGGTCGGGATAGAAGGAACATACTTAAACATCATAAAAGCCATTTATGAAAAGACCACAGCTAATATCATCCTCGATGGGGAAAAACTGAGAGCTTTCTCCCTGAGATCAGGAGCACGACAGGGATGTCCACTCTCACCACTGTTATTTAACATAGTGTTGGAAGTTCTAGCATCAGCAATCAGACAACCAAAGGAAATCAAAGGCATCAAAATTGGCAAAGATGAAGTCAAGCTTTCACTTTTTGCAGATGACATGATACTATACATGGAATACCCGATAGACTCCACCAAAAGTCTGCTAGAACTGATACATGAGTTTAGCAAAGTCACAGGATACAACGTCAATGTGCAGAAATCTGTTGCATTCTTATACACTAATAATGAAGCAACAGAAAGACAAATAAAGAAACTGATCCCATTCACAATTGCATCAAGAAGCATAAAATACCTAGGAATAAATGTAACCAAAGATGTAAAAGATCTGTATGCTGAAAACTATAGAAAGCTTATGAAGGAAATTGAAGAAGATATAAAGAAATGGAAAACATTCTGTGCTCATGGATTGGAAGAATAAATAATGTTAAAATGTCAATACTACCCAAAGCAATCTACACACTGAATGCAATCTCAATCAAAATTGCACCAGCATTCTTCTTGAAGCTAGAACAAGCAATCTTAAAACTTGTATGGAACCACAAAAGCCCACAAATAGCCAAAGTAATATTGAAGAAGAAGAAGAAGACCAAAGCAGGGGGAGGGGGGCATCACAATCCCAGACTTTAGCCTGTATTACAAGGCTAAAATAATCAAGACACCATGGTGTTGGCACAAATACAGACACATAGACCAATGGAATAGAATAGAGACTCTAGAATTGGACCCACAAAAGTATGGCCAACTAATCTTTGACAAAGCAGGAAAGAATATCCAATCGAAAAAAGACAGTCTCTTTAGCAAATGGTGCTGGGAGAACTGGACACCAACATGCAGAAGAATGAAACTAGACCACTTTCTTACACATTCACAAAAGTAAATTCAAAATGGATGAAGGACCTGAATGTGAGACAGGAAACCGTCAAAACCCTAGGGGAGAAAGCAGGAAATAACCTCTCTGACATCAGCCGCAGCAATTTCTTACTTGACACATCTCCAAAGGCAAGGGAATTAAAAGCAAAAATGAACCATTGGGGCCTCATGAAGATAAAAAGCTTCTGCACTGCAAAGGAAACAATCAACAAAACTAAAAGGCAACCGATGGAATGGGAAAAGCTATTTGCAAATGACATATCAGACAAAGGCATTATCCAAAATCTATAAAGAACTCGCCAAACTCCACACCTGAAAAACAAATAATCCAGTGAAGAAATGAGCAGAAAACATGCGTAAACACTTCTCTAGAGAATACATCCAGAGGGCCAACAGGCACATGAAATCATGCTCAACGTCACTCCTCATCAGGGAAATACAAATCAAAACTATATTCGGATATCACCTTACACCAGTCAGAGTGGCCAAAATGAACAAATCAGGAGACTATAGATGGTGGTGAAGATGTGGAGAAACGGGAACTCTCTTGCACTGTTGGTGGGAATGCAAACTGGTGCAGCCACTCTGGAAAACAGTGTGGAGGTTCCTCAAAAAGTTAAAAATAGATCTACCCTGTGACCCAGCAATAGCACTGTTAGGAATTTACCCAAGGGATACAGGAGTGCTGATTCATTGGGGCACTTGTACCCCAATGTTTATAACAGCACTTTCAACAATAGCCAAATTATGGAAAGAGCCTAAATGTCCATCAACTGATGAATGGGTAAAGAAATTGAGGTTTATATACACAATGGAATACTACGTGGCAGTGAGAAAGAATGAAATACAGCCATTTGTAGCAACAGGTTGGAACTGGAGAATGTTATGCTAAGTGAAATAAGTCAGGCAGAGAAAGACATAGGTTTTCACTCATATGTGGCCCCTGAGAAACTTAACAGAAGACCATAGGGGAGGTAAAGGGAAAAAAAAGAGGTAGGGAGCCAAACCATAAGAGACTCTTAAAACCTGAGAATAAACTGAGGGTTGATGGTGGGTGGGAGGGAGTGGAAAGTGGGTAATGGGCATTGAAGAGGGCACCTGTTGGGATGAGCACTGGGTGTTGTATGGAAACCAATTTGACAATAAGTTTCTTATTTAAAAAAATAAAATAAAAAACACATAAACAGAAGATTTGGACAACTAATATAAAAAAGAGTATATCCATATGGCCAAGAAGCATATAAAATAATGTTCAACCTCACTGGTCACCATAAAATTAATTTTAAACCACAATGTGATAGCCTATACACCCAATGCTTTTTCTTGAAAGACTGGCAATAATACATATTGGCAAATATAGAACTTACATGTGCTGTTGGTTGGAGAGTAAATTGTCACAATCACGTTGGAACAGTTTGACATTACTAATTAAATTTGAATATAGACATAGTCTATATTAGATAATTAAATTTTAATAAAATATAGGCAACAGAAATGCATGTGTATATTCATCAAGAAATATATACAAGTGGTGCCTGGGTGCTTCAATCGGGTAAGCATCTGACTCTTGATTTCTGCTCAGATCATGATCTCATGGTTTGTGGGATTGAGTTCTGAATCAGACTCTATGCTGACAGTGCGGGACCTGCTTAGGATTCTTTTTCTCACTGTGTCTCTCTGCCCTTCCCTTTCATGTGCAGGCTTTCTCAAAATAAATAAACATTAAAAAGAAGATATATATAAATATATATAATATATATATAATTTATTATTATTTATTATATATATTTTATATATTCTATAAAGAAATACATACAATATATACAATATATAAATATATAAATATATAATATAAATATAAATTTATATAAATATAAATTATATATAAATATATTTATATAAATATATATTTATAAAATGTAGTAAATATATATTAATATAATATGAAAGAAATATATTAAACATATATTTAATAAATATATGTCATATGTATTATATATTTATATATTATATACTATATTAATATTTTATATATTATATATAATTATTTATTTATTATAAATATTTGAAATATTCATAGCGACAATAGTTGTAAAAGACAAAGACTGTAACTCAAATTCTCATCTCTAGTAGAACAAGGAAATCAATATTGGTAAATCCATACAGTGATTATATCAGCAAGAATGAATGAATGCCATGCACAATTACTTAAATGAATCTCACAAGCATAATCATAGGTGATTGAAGCCAATTAAAAATAATCCACATCGGGTTAGCTGGGTGGCTCAGTCATTTAGGTGTCAGACCTCAGTTCAGGTCATGATCTCGCAGTTCGTGAGTTCAAGCCCTGCATCAGGCTCTGTGCTGACAGCTAGGAGCCTGGAGCCTTCTTTGGATTCTGTGTCTCCCTCTCTCTCTGCCTCTCCCCTGCTTGCACTCTGTCTCTCTCTCTCTGTCTCAAAAATAAATAAACAAAAAAAAATAATCCACATCATCTTATTCTATGTATATAAATTTCAAAATAAATTGTAGTCCTATAAATAGGAATAGTGATTATCTTTGGCTGAGGGAACAGTAGTTAATAGGAAGAGAACACAAGGATTGTTCTGGGGTATAAAGTTTTTTAACCTGAATGGTGGTTTAATGGTAATTCATCTGCAAAACTGGGTACTTAAGAGTTTTTCCTCTATTATATGTGTTTTAATTTAAAAATCTATTTAGAATATTGGGGGTGCCTGGGTGGCTCTGTCAGTTAAGCGCCCGACTTCAGCTCAGGTAATAATCTCACAGTTCATGAGTTCAAGCCCCCTATAGGGCTCTATGTTGACAGCTCAGAGCCTGGAGTCTGCTTCCAATTCTGTGTTTCCCTTTCTCTCTGCCCCTCCCCTGCTCACACTCTGTCACTCTCTCTCTCTCTCTCTCTCTCTCTCTCTCTCTCAAAACTAAACATTTAAAAAATTAGAAAGAAAAATCTATTTACAATTTTAAGTACATATTATTGTCACAAAAAAACCCACTATTTTTCTGATTAGTTTAAATCTGTTTTTACTAAATCATTATATCTTAGTTTATTTCCAGGCTCTTCTCCTGCAGAGAGGCTTGGGGTACTCTTGCAGGATGTTCAACAATATCCTTCAGTAAAGAACTGAAGATGAACTGTCAAAACATCTTAGAAGTTACATGAATTACTTTCTGAATGGTCATAATGTCAGTTTTGCTTAAATATGTAAGTTTTATACAGCATGTGTTACCACTTATCAAGTTGTCTCACTCTATATTTGGTTATCCAATAAAAAATTATCTGGTCCTTTCTTAGGATTTCAGTCTTCTGTCTATACAAGCTGACCTTAAGTTAGTGGTGAGGAATTATTCTTTCCTGCTTTTACACCAGAAATCCTCTATTTATAAATACTCTAAAACACATGTTGGACATTATATTTTAAGTTTCTCTTGCCATTCACTGATAGGAGCTAAAAAGTCTGGTGATTTTTAATTGTTGAATATTTCTATCCTATCAGCTTTTCCCTGCTGTACCATCTTACTAGACATCTAAACTGACTTTCCTCTTCCTACATACAGAATGTAAGGGGTATTTGTGTGTACACATGGGAGTATGTATTTCTAGGCAGTCCAAATCTCTCTTTGCAGCAGAGATTCAAGTATCCTCAGGTTTCTTTCTGGCTCTTGGCTATTTTCTTACTAGAAACTGTCATTTCTGCTATTATGGAAGGAAACATCCATTAAAATACACTCTTTTTTTTTGTATTTATGTTAGGTTTTTGTCTGAGTTGTACTGGACAAAACATTTATTCTTTCACACACATATGTATGTAAATGTGTATATGTTCTATTACTTCAAAGACTTCATTCATCCTAGAGACAAGGTTAAACAGACTTTTTAAAATTGCATATCTCCAAAAATCTACATTCAATAAATGACTTAAATTGTTGATTCTTCACAATGCAGAAATAAAGTCTATACAATTTTCATAAAGTTTAGACTATGGCTTTCAAAGTACTCTTTGAATTTTGTAATGGTATGAATATGAAATCCAAGATTAGTTATTTTATAGAGGAAAGGGAAGCAAAGATGATGGCAAGAGTGACAAGGACAAAGTTCTGGAGATACTTATATTTTCAAGTCCTTCTGAGGGAAATAATATATATTTTTTTAAGTACAGTATTTTAAGAAATTGCTTATATAATCTGTTTTTATAATTTGGTGCATTCCTTTGGTATTAATTTTTCCTTTTGAGAAATGCAATTCATGCAGACTTTAGGTAAAAGAGGAAAAGGCTTTTAATGATATCATAATGATTGGAATTTTCTTATTTAGACATGCAAACCAACACAAGAAGCATCCCTGACTGGTGCAAGATCTCTAGCTGGGGATCCAGGGATATTTCAGAAACAATGTGTGACACTCAACAAGAGCAGCCAAAGCTGGCTTATTCATAGGGAGTATCTCCTTTGTTTTGGGTTCCATTTTTTTTTTTCTAGTCCTTAAAATCCCTCCCTTGTTGAGGATGCTTTTTTAAATGAGTATGTCTCAAAATAGACTTAAGGTACTGGAATCCTGCTTATAAACATCAGGCTCTTCAGCATAAGAAAGAAAACAAAAAGAAATAAAAACAGACTACCGTCTTATTAATTCATGGGCATTTTTTCCATGGTGATCTGTTTTCTTATTTGTTTTTTGTTTTTTTCTAGTAGCCACATTTATTATTTTTTATATATGAAATTTATTGTCAAATTGGTTTCCATACAACACCCAGTGCTCATCCCAAAAGATGCCCTATTCAATGCCCATCCCCTCCCCTCCCCTCCCTCCCACCCCCCATCAACCCTCAGTTTATTCACAGTTTTTAACAGTCTCTTATGCTTTGGCTGTCTCCCACTCTAACCTCATTTTTTTTCCTTCCCCTCCCCCATGGGTTTCTGTTAAGTTTCTCAGGATCCACATAAGAGTGAAAACATATGGTATCTGTCTTTCTCTGTATGGCTTATTTCACTTAGCATCACACTCTCCAGTTCCATCCACGTTGCTACAAAAGGCCATATTTCATTCTTTCTCATTGCCGCGTAGTACTCCATTGTGTATATAAACAATTTCTTTATCCATTCATCAGTTGATGGACATTTAGGCTTTTTCCACAATTTGGCTATTGTTGAGAGTGCTGCTACAAACATTGGGGTACAAGTGCCCCTATGCATCAGTACTCCTGTATCCCTTGGGTAAATTCCTAGCAGTGCTACTGCTGAGTCATAGGGTAGGTCTATTTTTAATTTTTTGAGGAACCTCCACACTGTTTTCCAGAGTGGCTGCACCAGTTTGCATTCCCACCAACAGTGCAAGAGGTTCCCGTTTCTCCACATCCTCTCCAGCATCTATAGTCTCCTGATTTGTTCATTTTGGCCACTCTGACTGGCGTGAGGTGGTATCTGAGTGTGGTTTTGATTTGTATTTCCCTGATGAGGAGTGACGTTGAGCATGTTTTCATGTGCCTATTGGCCATCTGGATGTATTCTTTAGAGAAGTGTCTATTCATGTTTTCTGCCCAATTCTTCACTGGATTGTTTTTCAGGTGTGGAGTTTGGTGAGCTCTTATAGATTTTGGATACTAGCCCTTTGTCCGATATGTCATTTGCAAATATCTTTTCCCATTCTGTTGGTTGCCTTTTAGTTTTGTTGATTGTTTCCTTTGCAGTGCAGAAGCTTTTTATCTTCATGAGGCCCCAATGGTTCATTTTTGATTTTAATTCCCTTGCCTTTGGGCATGTGTCAAGTAAGAAATTGCTGCGGCTGAGGTCAGAGAGGTCTTTTCCTGCTTTCTCCTCTAGGGTTTTGATGGTTTCCTGTTTCACATTCAGGTCCTTTATCCATTTTGAGTTTATTTTTGTGAATGGTGTAAGAAAGTGGTCTGGTTTCATTCTTCTGCATGCTACTGTCCAGTTCTCCCAGCACCATTTGTTAAAGAGACTATCTTTTTTCTATTGGATATTCTTTCCTGCTTTGCCAAAGATTAGTTGGCCATACTTTGTGGGTCTGGGGTTTCTATTCTATTCCATTGGTCTATGTGTCTGTTTTTGTGCCAATACCATGCTGTCTTGATGATTACAGCTTTGTAGTAGAGGCTAAAGTCTGGGATTGTGATGCCTCTGCTTTGGTCTTCTTCTTCAAAATTACTTTGGCTATTCGGGGCCTTTTGTGGTTCCATATGTTTTTAGCTTTGAGAAGAATGCTGGTGCAATTTTGATTGGGATGCATTGAATGTGTAGATAGCTTTGGGTAGTATTGACATTTTGACAATATTTATTCTTCCAACCCATGAGCACGGAATGTTTTCCATTTCTTTATATCTTCTTCAATTTCCTTCATAAGCTTTCTATAGTTTTCAGCATACAGATCTGTTACATCTTTGGTTAGATTTATTCCTAGGGATTTTATGCTTCTTGGTGCAACTGTGAATGGGATCAGTTTCTTTATTTTCTTTCTGTTACTTCATTATTAGTGTATAAGAATGCAACTGATTTCTGCACATTGATTTTGTATCCTGCGACTTTGCTGAATTCATGTATCAGTTCTAGCAGACTTTTGGTGGAGTCTATCGGATTTTCCATGTATAATATCATGTCATCTGCAAAAAGTGAAAGCTTGACTTCATCTTTGCCAATTTTGATGCCTTTGATTTCCTTTGGTTGTCTGATTGCTGATGTTGGAACTTCCAACACTATGGTAAACAACAGCGGTGAGAGTGGACATCCCTGTCGTGCTCCTGATCTCAGGGAGAAAGCTCTCAGTTTTTCCCCATCGAGGATGATATTAACTGTGGTCTTTTCATAAATGGCTTTTAAGATGTTTAAGTATGTTCCTTCTATCCCGACTGTCTCAAGGGTTTTTATTGAGAAAGGATGCTGAATTTTGTCAAATGCTTTTCTGCATCGATTGACAGGATCGTATGGTTCTTATCTTTTCTTTTATTAATGTGATGTATCACATTGATTTGCAAATGTTGAACCAGCTCTGTATCCCAGGAATGAATCCCACTTGGTCATGGTGAATAATTCTTTTTATAAGCTGTTGAATTCGATTTGCTAGTATCTTATTGAGAATTTTTGCATCCATATTCATCAGAGATATTGGCCTGTAGTTCTCTTTTATTACTGGGTCTCTGTCTGGTTTAGGAATCAAGGTAATACTGGCTTCATAGAATGAAGTCTGAAGTTTTCCTTCCCTTTCTATTTCTTGGAATAGCTTGAGAAGGATAGGTATTATCTGTGCTTTAAATGTCTGGTAGAATTCCCCAGGGAAGCCATCTGGTCCTGGACTCTTATTTGTTGGGAGATTTTTGATAACTGATTCAATTTCTTCGCTGTTCAAGCTTTCTATTTCCTCCTGTTTGAGTTTTGAAAGCATGTGGGTATTTAGGAATTTGTCCATTTCTTCCAGGTTGTCCAGTTTGTTGGCATATAATTTTTCATAGTATTCCTTTATAATTGCCCTGTATTTCTGAGGGATTTAGTTGTAATAATTCCATTTTCATTCATGATTTTATCTATTTGTGTTATCTCCCTTTTCTTTTTGAGAAGCATGGCTAGAGATTTATCAATTTTGTTTATATTTTCAAAAAACCAACTCTTGGTTTCATTGATCTGCTCTACAGTTTTTTTAGATTCTATATTGTTTATTTCTGCTCTGATCTTTATTATTTCTCTTCTTCTGCTGGGTTTGGGGTGTCTTTGCTGCTCTGCTTCTATTTCCTTTAGGTGTGCTGTTAGATTTTGTATTTGGGATTTTTCTTGTTTCTTGAGATAGGCCTCGATTGCAATGTATTTTCCTCTCAGGACTGCATTCGCTGCATCCCAAAGCATTTGGATTGTTGTATTTTCACTTTCGTTTGTTTCCATATAATTTTTAATTTCTTCTCTAATTGCCTGGTTGACCCATTCATTCTTTAGTAGGGTGTTCTTTAACCTCCATGCTTTTGGAGGTTTTCCAGACTTTTTCCTGTGGTTGATTTCAAGCTTCATAGGATTGTGGTCCGAAAGTATGTATTGTATGATCTCAATTCTTATATACTTATGAAGGGCTGTTTTGTGACCCAGTATGTGATCTATCTTGGAGATTGTTCCATGTGCACTCGAGAAGAAAGTATATTCTGTTGCTGTGCAGCGTTCTAAATATATCTGTCAAGTCCATCTGATCCAATGTATCATTCAGGGCCCTTGTTTCTTTATTGACCATGTGTCTAGATGATCTATCCATTGTTGTAAGTGGGGTATTAAAGTCCCCTGCAGTTACCACATTCTTATCAATAAGGTTGCTTATGTTTGTGAGTAATTGTTTTATATATTTGGGGGCTCCCATATTCGGCACATAGACATTTATAATTGTTAGTTCTTCTTGATGGATAGACCCTGTAATTGTTATATAATGACCTTCTTCATCTCTTGTTGTAGCCTTTAATTTAAAGTCTAGTTTGTCTGATATAAGTATGGCTACTCCAGCTTTCTTTTGACTTCCAGTAGCATGAGAAATAGTTCTCCATCCCTTCACTTTCAATCTGAAAGTGTCCTCAGGTCTAAAATGAGTCTCTTATAGACAGCAAATAGATGGGTCTTGTTTTTTATCCATTCTGATACCCTATGCCTTTTGGTTGGCACATTTAATCCATTTACATACAGTGTTATTATAGAAAGATATGGGTTTAGAGTCATTGTGATGTCTGTAGGTTTCATGCTTGTAGCAATGTCTCTGGTACTTTGTCTCACAGGATCCCCCTTAGGATCTCTTGTAGGGCTGATTTAGTGGTGATGAATTCCTTCAGTTTTTATTTGTTTGGGAAGACCTTTATCTCTCCTTCTATTCTAAATGACAGACTTGCTGGATAAAGGATTCTCAGCTGCATATTTTTTCTGTTCATTTTTTCTGTTCATATTTTTTCTGCCATTCCTTTCTGGCCTACCAAGTTTCAGTAGAGAGATCGGTCACTAGTCTTATCGGTCTCCCTTTATATGTTAGAGCACGTTTATCCCTAGCTGCTTTCAGAATTTTCTCTTTATCCTTGTATTTTGCCAGTTTCACTATGATATGTCATGCAGAAGATCGATTCAAGTTTCGTGTGAAGGGAGTTCTCTGTGCCTCTTGGATTTCAATGCCTTTTTCCTTCCTGAGAATTTCAGGGAAGTTCTCAGCTATTATTTCTTCAAGTACCCCTTCAGCACCTTTCCCTCTCTCTTCCTCCTCTGGAATACCAATTATGTGTAGATTATTTTTCTTTAGTGCATCATTCAGTTCTCTAATTTTCCCCTCATACTCCTGGATTTTTTTATCTCTCTTTTTCTCAGCTTCTTCTTTTTCCATAATTTTATCTTCCAGTTCACCTATTCTCTCCTCTGCCTCTTCAGTCTGAGCTGTGGTCATCTCCATTTTATTTTGCAGCTCATTAATAGCATTTTTAGGTCCTCCTGGCTGTTCCTTAGTCCCTTGATCGCTGTAGCAGTAGATTCTTTGCTGTCCTTTATACTATTTTCAAGCCAAGTGATTAATTTTATGACTATTATTCTACATTCACTTTCTGTTATATTGTTTAAATCTTTTTTGATCAGTTCGTTAGCTGTTGTTATTTCCTGGAGGTTTTTTTGAGGGGAATTCTTCAGTTTTGTCAATTTGGATAGTCCCTGGAGTGGTGCAGAACTGCAGGGCACTTCCCCTGTGCTGTCTTGAATAACTTGCGTTGGTGGGCGGGGTCGCAGTCAGACCTGATGTCTGCCCCCAGCCCGTCGCTGGGACCACAGTCCGACTGGTGTGACGTTCTCTTCCCCTCTCCTAGGGACGGGATTCATTGTGGGGTGGCATGTCCCGTCTGGGCTACTTGCACAGTGCCAGGCTTGTGGTGCTGGGGATCTGGCGTATTAGGTGGGGTGGATCAGCAAGGTGCATAGGGGCGGGAGGGGCAGGCTCAGCTCACTTTTCCTTTGGTGCTCCACTTCAGGAGGGGCCCTTTGGCACCAGGAGGGATCAGACCCTCCACCTGAGGGATGGATCCACAGAAGCACAGCGTTGGGTGTTTGTGGGGTGCAAGCAAGTTCCCTGACAGGAACTGGTTCCCTTTGGGATATAGTCTGGGGGATGGGCGAATGAGATGGCGCTGGTGAGCACCTTTGTTCCCTGCCAAGCTGCGCTCTGTTGTCGGTTCTCAACAACTCTCCCTCCCGTTGTCCTCCTGCCCTCCCGCTCTCCAAGCAGATCTGTTAGCTTATAACCTTCCAGATGTTAAGTCCTGCTTACTGTCCGAACACACTCCATCTGGCCCCTCCGCTTTTGCAAGCCAGACTCGGGGGGCTCTGCGCTGCCGGGGGGGCTGCCCCTCCACCCCAGGTCCATCCAGCCAGTCCGTGTAGCGTGCACCACATCTCCCTCCTTCCTACCCTCTTCTGTGGACCTCTTGTCTACACTTGGCTCTGGCGAATCTGTTCTGCTAGTCTTCTGGCAATTTTCTGGGTTATTTAGGCAGGTGTGGGTGGAATCTAAGTGATCTACAGGACATGGTGAGCTCAGCATCCTCCTATGCTGCCATCTTCTGCCATTTTCTTCCATCTGTTTTCTTATTTGAAGAGAGCTCACAAGAACTCAGATATGCCCTGTTTTGTATATATGAATTAAACACCTGATCCGGTTCCTAGGGTTTGATCTATACGACCTACATCTTTGCAACAGGTATCAGGTACACTTTGGTATAATAAAATATGCCCTGAGGTCTTTTTTCTGATCCTTTCCCCTTTATTTCTTCTCTCATTCTGACTTTCTCTTCAGTCTCTCATTCAGGACTACACAGAATTGATAATATGTGCTGCACCTGTTTGAGAATTTATATACAGAGCGGAACTATGGAAGCCTCAGTGGCAGGGCTTGGAATTGAGTAGGAGAACACTGTCCCGGCTCCCCCATGTTTGGACTAGAAGCAGAAGCCAATGTCTACACAATAAGCATGGGTTTTGGACCACAGCTTCAGTGAAATTTTGCAGTCTCCAAGCTCAGCTCATGAAGTGGAGTCTCACATTCTTCACCCCCTATCTTTTTTGTTTGTTTGTTTATGTCCCAACTTCCCCCCAGATGTTCCAGATACTCATGCTGTTGCTAGGTCACCAGGCCACTCCATTCAAAGGCCCCCTTTAGCTCTTCTCTAAATTGAAAGTGCTTTCATGTTCCAGAATGTTCTCTATTTCCCTCTACCCCAATTCCTCCAATATTCATTTTTTTTCTGTCCCTTCTCTTACTGATAAAACATATACTAAGATTATGTGAGTTACTGTAGTTCATAAAGTTGGAAAATAAAGGATTTGGGACTAAAATTCAACTCTTCTTTCTCTTAATCCAGCAGGTTTCTTTTTTTGATCATTTCAATATGATGATCCACTATAGTAGTTCTGAATAGCCCATTTTTCCCCCATTATACCCTCTACATGAATATATAACTGTTCTCCTTCCTATTTTTGATGTATGTGCTGTATTGGACTATAATTTACTTTGGCAGTAAGAAAACTGTGATCTTATTCTATAAATGTTCTACATGATCTCTTCTGGGTAACCACTTTCTGTTTCAGTTGGAGAAAAATTGTCATAAGTTAGTCTAACTGTATCCCATATAATATGGTCTAGACAATTGCTACCTTACCTAACTTCAACAACAGTAACAAAGGACTTGGGATGAAAAAATTAACCAGATGTTCAGAAAAGTTGTGGAAGCTGTAACTAGATTAACCTGGCAGAATGAGGAAAATATAACTGAAAAAAAAATCAAAACCAAAAAACCTTTCTTGAATTTTAACTCCAGAATTTGGTCACTATTATTGTTGTATGTCTTATAGTATCTTGGGGACACTAGGTTATCATGACCAGACCAGCAGGAGAGTTTGTTGAATGAGCTCATGTATAAATAACAGCTCCATAACACTGGGAACATTTATGAGGCTCATTATGTTTCAGTTCTTGTTTAACGGCAAGTCCCTACTTGGGCAGTGGAATCCTGCTGATTTACTACTTATCAGGAATAAATTACAGTTTAGAACTGGGATTTTTCATGGTTTTCTTTGTGTCAGCATAAATAAACTTAGCTAATAAGGCTATTTCCCTTTGCCTATTAAACTGGCTGTAAGTAAAAGGCTTACTGCCTTGTGAGACAATATCAGCAAGATGAGAGAAGTGAATCGTTTTACCTGAAAGTGTTTATAATGTCGAGGGCTTTGGGAAATAGATGTCAAATGCTGCAAGTTATCAGCATTTCCTAACACTTACTTTGAGCTTATATCTTTTCTTCCCCATCAGCTAAATAATTATTGAAGAAGCCATTAGCACTAGGGACTGAGAAGTCCTTCTTGATGAATTAAGTAGGCAGAGATGCCTCCTCATCCTAAGATGCTGCCCATTGTCCCAGTCATTCCTGTATGTTGTTCTCTTAATGGAATCTAGAGTGATAGCTTCATAACCTTTGAAAAAAACTTCACGATTTTATAATTACTGAAAAAAGAAAGTGGAATGCCATTTTTAGGTCTTCATCTAGAGTGATTTCTTGGCTCTCATTCCCACATTTCATTTGCAGAAACAGCTTTTTGGTATTAGTTAACATTCAAGGAATAGTTTCAAGTTTTACAACTGCAAAAGGGTCATTATTTTTATCAGTGTGCTGGAGGTTATTTTGAGTCTGACTACGGAGGGCCTGATTCAATAAAATCTCAGCCTGAGTCTCCCAGCAGGACGCTCAAGCCATGGGAATTCAACAGGGGAGCCCACATGGGCTTGTATGATACTGAACCAGGGCTGAATTTCCATTTAATCATTCTCAAGAAATCAAAAGACACTTTGGGATTAAATAGCAAACCTTTTAACTAGGAATTCCTCAGCCAGAATGGCCAATTAGCATTTAAACTGCAGAACTAGGTTATGAAAGAGGGAATGAGTAACTGAAGAAAGGAAATATCTTCCTTATTAGTTAAAAAGGTAAACCAGAAACATGGAGTTATCACGAAATAAGCATTCTCTTCTGGGAGAAGGAAAGTACCACAGGGCTTTTATTGCAAAGGAGAATAAAAAATACCTGAATTGTTACTTATTCTCATGCTTTTAGCTTTAATTGGCAAAATTAGCTCAAGCAAATGATATTCAATGCCACCTTCGTATTTTTACATCACATTTAGAAGATGACTCAACAGCTCAGGTTTTATATCTTAAAATAATTTAAAATTAAGTTCTTTTATACTGGAAAATGAATAATAATTCATTATATTTAGGAATGGCCCTGATTCAATTTTGTGTATTCATGAAATCTTTGGCCCATCAAAATCTCCTGCCCAATCTTCAAGTATGCACCCTCAGGGGCTTTTGGAGGCCAAATAGAATAAGAATTGGCTTAAGGAAAAAACACACATTTCTGGTATGACTGCACAGAAAGGAAAACTTTTAAAAACCTTCCAGAAATGTAGTTGAAAATGGCTCTTTAAGCAACTGTTCAATCTTTTCTCACATATGACCATTCAATTTTTAGCCATTGCTCTCAGAAAACTCATAAAGTTTGTAAATTTTAAATGATTCTCCACAAACATTAATAATGCTGTTATTGTTATGTGTTTGTATACATATTTTTAAAAATATGGTAAAGTAGATGGTTGTTGTACTTTGCCGTGTTCTCCTTGTCAGTCCCTCACCATGATTTTTCTCAGACAGAGTCCATGACATGGACTCTTGTAGTATGTCACACTTGGTGAAGACTAGCAACTGTGGACTGAAGGGATCTGAGCAGTTCTTACTCTGGTTAGCTGTTTCAAAAGAGAAGATACAGTTAGAAAATATAGGTCTGTTTTGATTTTCACAAAGATGGAGAGAGGATGAATTTTGGAGATAGGGGCTAGTGATGTTAAAAATTGAATGTCCTACAATGAGTGAGATAGTCCTCACAACTTCACAGTGTCTTGCTGGGTATTTGTGTAAGCAGTTATCTAATTTTCTAAGCCTAAAACCTAAATCTCTTTTATATATAAGGCAACAATTTTGCAGGATTTTAATATGTACTGATTTTCCTAATGATGCAAAAATTTATACAAATGAAGATAAGCCTAAATGCAGGCTTGTTTGGTTCAAAATTCTACCAAGAGTCGTTCAACATTTTGGAAAATTGGGTCATTGACAACATCACAGCTGCAGTATGTGAGTCTCTAACACAACACACCTGCAGACATCTAAAGTTAGCCTTCTAAGTTTAGGTCAATTACACTATCATTGTAGATATAGGCATGAGGGGATCACTTTATAATATCTTCTAGTGTAGTTGTGCCTAAGCTTAAAATACATATTTTTGTTATAAATTGTTTATTTATTTATGTTTGCTTTATTTTACATTGGGACATTGCAAAAGTTGTTTAGAATTATGTGAGTAATTTATTTATAATTTATACTAAAAATTTATATTATGTGAATAATACTTTATCAATTGATTTTATCTCAAGAGTAAAGGGGTATTCCAAACTGCTATTTATAAAAAAAAAAAAAAGGGTTATTAAATCTGATAAGACTGAGGATTGTGAAATGCACAGAATAGCTGGGAATAAGATATACAGCATATCTGGGAGAATTTTTACATCTTAAATATGAACACACATGGAGGTACTCACACATGTACACACATATACACATAAACACAGCCTGAGCTTTAAAACAACATGCCCAAGCTTTTCAAATTGTCCATTTTAATCCTTTAGTGAGCCATGACATCAAAACATAGGTTGACCCAGAATTTTTAATGAAACAGTGGAACAAATTATAGAATGGAATGGGATGGAATGAAATGGAATGGAATAGGGTGGGGTAAAGTATGGTGGAGTGGAGTAAAGTAGTATGGCATGATGTGGCTCAGCAGAGCAATGCATAGCATAGCTTATCAGTTTTGTCTCTGTTTTATATACCTGCACTTATGAAGATATGTAAAGTACATCATTTAGTCTGGGTCAAAAAGTTTAAAGACATTGTGCTACATTATTGCTTTTTGTATAGAAAGGAAGCAACATTTTCAGGTGTTAGTCATTCATTCATCTCTATCTGAGTATAAAAGTTGGTTTTGATGGTGATTGACAGAAGAGGAAGAAATATGAAGACACCAGTGAGTACCACACACATTGTGTCCTCTATTTCACAATTGCCTAATTGGAGGTGATAGTGCTAGGCATAAAGTCAAATTCCTCACACTTTTTTCTCTACTTAATAATTAAAATTATATAACTATAAACTACACACACATATTTATATATATATAAATATTTATATAAATACATATATATTTATTACAGTTAGTGGCATTTTCTATAGTTAGTGTAGTTAATTAATTTACAGTTAGTGGCATTTTTGCTGTTTGACTTGTATCATTATTTGGTTTTACAAAGGTAGATAGAAATGAGCCCCCACATTCTTGCCTCCCTTTCTTTTGTTCTCCCTTCCTTTCATTGCAGTTTGGTTCAGAGCCTATGTCTCCATGGTGCCTCTTCATCTTGACTTCCCAGAGTTCCCCACTTCAGTGATCCATAAAGTGATTCTTTCTTTTCTGCTTGTTTGAAATTTACCTCATCTCTATCTCATGTACTTATTGAGATTAAAACAGAAATGAGTTTATATATGACACTTTCTAGGATGTATTTCCATTTTTAAAGGAAGTAAAATATTAATGCAAAGGAATGAAAAGAATGTAGGAGACATATTTGGCTGGAGTAAAAGGGAAATGTGGCCATTTATAGAGTTCATTTCTTACAAGGAAACTATGAGATCCACTGCCTAAACATAAATATGGACTTAAAGCTCCAGATATTGTTTAATCTGTTACAAGCATGACAAAGATAAACCATTCCAATATTTTTAAAAATATTATTTTAAATTATTTGTCACTAAAGACAACTTTAGAAATAGACCAAAAAAAATCCAATTTCTATTGCCAGCACTCTCCTGGTCAGGCATAGTTTGAAAATTTAAAGTCATCATTGTTTAACTCTACTCTTTTTTTTGCTATTTATGTCTAAGATTTACTGAATCTTTCCAGTTTACACCCCGGGTTTTTGTTTTTGCTTTGATCCCATCTTAGTATTCTCATTGAAACTATATTCATTTAATCTACATGAAATATTTCAAGAGCCTCACAAAAATGTCTCGACTTTCTCTGATTCATGAACATTGTTATCAATATAATCCTTTAAAAACAGTAGTTTGATCATTTTACTCATTTGTGCAAAAGCAATTGTGTCCCAAAATTGCCTACAGAATAAAATATAATCTTTTCCCCTCACATTCAAGTTGCTCAACAATCTTGCTACATCTTTCCTTTTACTCTTTAGATAAAAGGATTTAATTGCTACTCACTAACTATCCCACTCACTTTTGCTGCCATGTCTTTGTTCAGTTTTATGCATCTCTCCTAATGGAATATTCTTCTCTACCATCTCTAAGGTCCAAAATTCATTATAATCATAAAAGACTAGAAGAAATGTCATTTCTCTAAGATATCCATAATCTTTCCCTTTCTCTTCATTGCTATCCTAACATTTTATCTATATTTTTGTTTGATTTTTGACTTCTAATATATATTTTTAATTGAAAAAGGCTTTACATACAGTAAAACAGAAAGACTTTACATACAGTAAAACACAAGATTCTTAAGAACTACACATGTGCCTATGTGTAGTAAATTCTGATGTCTTTGACAACAGCTTATTTTTTCCATTTTTAAAACTTCATATAGGAGCACCTGGGTGTCTCCGTCAGTTAAGTGTGCAACCTTTGATTTTGTCTCAGGTCATGATCCTATGGTTTGGTTTGTGAGATTGAGCCCCACGTTGGGCTGCATGAGCCTCTTGGGATTCTCTCTCTCCGTCTGTCTCTCTTTCTCTCTCCCTCTCTCTCTCTCTCTTTCTCTCTGCCCTTCCTTACTTTGCACTCTCCCACTTTTGAAATAAATAAACTTTAAAAAACTTCATATAAATAGAATCATTTAATATTATATAGTGTTTTCATAATCTAGTGTCTTCTTTCACTTGGAATATATTTGGGATTCAACCATGCTTTTTTCAGGTATCACAAGTGTATTCTTTTTAATGCTTAGTTGTATTCAATTGGATGAATATTTTGCAGTTTGTTCATCCATTCATGAATATTGGATTCATTCATTGACAAACAAATGGGTTATTGCCAGTTTATTATTATTATTATTTAAAAAGCTGTTGTGGACTTTCTTCTTGTAAATATTCATTTAAATTTCTCATGAATAAATACTTAACTATTGGATTTGCTGGGTCATATGTATGTCTAGCTTTTTAAGAAACTGCCAAATCATTTGTCAAAGTTGTTGAAATGTCTTATGGTCCAAGGGACTATTGTTTTATCTTTTCATCAATTAGTCTATGTCAATTCTTTTTATTTTAGCCATCTGGTAGGAATACAAAGGTAATTCATTACATTTATAATTTTAATTTTCATGATGATTAACGATGTTATACTTTTTGTGCACTTTTTATCAATGTATATAGCTTCTTTAGGAAGGTGTCCGTTTAAGACTTCTGTCCAATTTTTAAATTTTCAATGTACTTTTTATTACAGTGGTTCATTGTGGGGGTTTATTGTAGGGGTTCTTTATATCTTTTGGGTATGGATACTTTGTTAGGTATATTTATTTCAAATATTTTCTCCCCATCTGTGGTGTGACCATACATGTTCTACATCGCATATTTCTTACATACAAGTTTTAATCTAGACCATGACTTTTCAAGCCTGAAGTCAGGAATCTCATTATCTAGAATCATGTACAAATGCAGGTAAAGTCCTACAGGTGAGTTTCCTTGAATACGGTTTCTCCAATCTGAAGCTCTGTGATCTCCAAGGACATGTTATCTACCTCTCACACACCCAACATACAATTATAAGACATTCATGGAACAACTACTATAGATGTTTTATTTAAAGAGGAACAAAACAAGAAGCACATAGGAATCTATGGGCCCTAGCAATTATGAAATACATACAGGTAGACATTTCCTATATCTTGATTACAACTCAATTCTACTGACTATAAATAATTCACTATTTCTCTTGGATCCACACTCCGGGTTCTTGGACCCTCTTTCCGCATTATCTGGCTGGTGTTTGCAGTTGAATAATTTCCCCAACCTAATTTCTACTTGTAATAGTTCAAGATTACAAGAACACTTTTTATTTTATAACGTCATTTTCCCCCAAATCTGGTGATGGTTCTACTATTGCTGTTCTCTTTAAAACCAGCAGGATTCCTCTGGACCTTTTTGTACTTGATTGTTGTATGTCAAGTCCTAACCATCTGTCTCAACATAAGCCCCTCATTATATAAGATTTCTTATAAGGCAGCTGTGGGACATTATCTTTAAGATTATTACAAATCCTAGGGGAGGAGACAAGATGGTGGAACAGCATGGAAGCTTTTTGTGTGTCTTGTGTCCATGAAATACAGCCAGACTGACACTAAACCATCCTACACACCTAGAAAACTGATTGGAGGATTAACACAACAATCTGCACAACATGAATCACAGAATTCAGGAGAAAGAGAAAAAGTTCATTTTTATTTTCAATGTTTATTAAGAATATTTGTCTTTAATTTTTATTACTATATGTTTTACTTTTGTGTAATTTTTTTCAAATTCTATTTTACTTCCAACATTTTATTTTAGTCTACTTCAGTGTATTCATCTTTTCAAATTTTCAAACAATTTCCTTTTTTTATTTCTTCTTCTTTCTTTTACTCTTTTTTGTTTCTTTTCTTTTTCTTGAATGCAGAAAGAGAAAATTTTCATTTTTAATTTCAATTTCTATTAAAATATTTTTATTTAATTTTTTTGCTATATCTTTTGCTTTTATGTATTTTATGTAATTTTTGCTATATCTTTTGCTTTTATGTATTTGCTTTTATGTATTTTTATGTATTATGTATTTCAGATTCTATTTTACTTCCATCATTTTATTTTAGTCTACTACAGTGTATTCACTTTTTCAAATTTTCAAATGATTTCCTTTTTTCTTTTTTTAATCTTTTTTCTCTTTTTCATTTCTTTTCTTTTTTCTTGAATACAGAAAAAGAAAAAATCATATTTATTTATTTTATTTTTTTTCAATATATGAAGTTTATTGTCAAATTGGTTTCCATAATTATTTTTAAACTTATTACAAATATTTTTCTTTATTTTTTCTACTATATCCTTTACTTTTGTGTATATTTTTTCAAATTCTACTTTACTACCATCATCTCATTTTAGTCTATTTCAGTGTATTCATTTTTTCAAATTCTCAAATGATTTCCTTTTTTTTCTTCCCTCCTCTTTTTTGTCTCCAATCTATCAAACCACTTTCAACACCCAGACCAAAACACACCTAGGATCTAGCATCATTTATTCGATTTGTATGTGTGTGTGTGTGTTTTCAACTTTTAATTTTAATATTTTTTAATTTTAATTTTCTTTTTAATTTCAAATTTTCTACCCATTAATTTATTTTCTCCCTTAAAATGACAAAATGAAGGAATTCACCCCAAAAGAAAGAGCATGAGGAAATGACAGCCAGAGATTTAACCAACACAGATACAAGCAAGGTGTCTGAACCAGAATTTAGAATCACAATAATAATACTAGCTAGAGTCGAAAATATATTAGAATCCCCTTCTGCAGAGGTAAAAGAAGTAAAAAATAGCCAGAATGAAATTAAAAATGCTATAACTGAGCTGCAATCATGGATGGATGCAAGCAGCGACAAGGATGTATGACACAGAACAGAGAATTAACAATATAGAGGACAAACTTATAGAGAATAATGAAGCAGGAAAAAAGAAGGAGATTAAGGCAAAAGAGCACAATTTAAGAATTAGAGGAATCAATGACTCATTAAAAAGGAGTAACATCAGAATCATAGGGGTCCCAGAAGAGGAAGAGATAGAAAAAAAGGTAGAAGGGTTATGTGAGCAAATCATAGCAGAAAACTTTCCTAACCAGGAGAAAGACACAGACATCAAAATCCAGGGAGCCCAGAGGACCCCCATTAGATTCAACAAAAACTGACCATCAGCAGGGCATATCACAGTCAAATTCACAAAATACTCAGGCAAGGAGAGAATCATGAAAGTAGCAAGGGAAAAAAAGTCCTTAACCTACAAGACAAGACAGATCAGGTTTGCGGCAGACCTATCCACAGAAACTTGGCAGGCTAGAAATGAGTGGCAGGATATATTCAATGTGATGAATCAGAAAAATATGCAGCCAAGAATTCTTTATCCAGCAAGGCTGTCATTCAAAATAGAAGGAGAGATTAAAAGTTTCCCAGACAAGCAAAACTTCAAGGAGTTTGTGACCACTAAACCAGCCTTGCAAGAAATTTTAAGGGGGACTCTCTGAAGGGAGAAAATATGAAAATATATATAAAAAATAAATAAATACCAAAAGCAACAAAGATTAGAAAGGACCAGAGAACACCACCAGAAACTCCAGTTCTACAAGCATTATAATGGCAATAAAGTCATCTCTTTCAGCACTCACTCTAAATGTCAATGGACTCAACGTTCCAATCAAAAGACATAGGGTAACGGAATGGATAAGAAAACAAGTTCCATCTATATGTCGTTTACAAGAGACCCACTTTAGACCTAAAGTCACGTTCAGATTGGAAATAAGGGGATGGAGAACCATCTATAATGCTAATGGTCAACAAAAGAAAGCCAGAGTAGCCATACTTATATCAGACAATCTAGACTTTAAAATAAAGACTATATCAAGAGATACAGAAAGGCATTAAATCATAATTAATGGGTCTATCCACCAAGAAGACCTAACAATTGTAAACATTTATGCACCAAATGTGAGAGGACCCAAATATATAAATCAATTAATCACAAACATGAAGAAACTCATTGATAGTAATACCATAATAGTAGGAGACTTCAACAGCCCACTGGCAGCAATGGACAGATCATCTAATCAAAAAATCAACACAGAAACAATGGCTTTGAATGACACACTGGACAAGATGGACTTAACAGATATATTCAGAACATCTCATCCTAAAGCAGCAGATTATGCATTCTTCCCCAGTACACATGGAACATTCTCCAGAATAGACCACATATTGGGACAAAAATCAGCCCTAAGTAAGTACAAAAAGATCGAGATCATACCGTGCATATTTTCAGACCACAACACTATGAAACTCGAAATCAACCACAAGAAAAAATTTGGAAAGGTAACAAATACTTGGAGACTGAAGAACATTCTCCTAAAGAATGAATGGGCTAACCAAGCAGTTAAAGAGGAAATTAAAAAGTATATGGAAGTCAATGAAAATGATAACACCACAACCCAAAACCTCTGGGATGCAGCAAAGGTTGTCATAAGAGGAAGGTATATAGCAATCTAGGCCTTCCTAGAGAAGGAAGATCTCAGATACACAACATAACCTTACGCCTTAAGGAGCTGGAAAAAGAACAGCAAATAAAACCCAAAATCAGAAGAAGACAGGAAATAATAATGATTAGAGCAGAAATTAATGCTATCAAGACAAAAAGAAAACAAAACAAAACAGTAGAACAGATCAATGAAACCAGAAGCTGGTTCTTTGGAAGAATTAACAAAACTGATAAACCACTAGCCAGTTTGATCAGAAAGAAAAAGGGAAGGACCCAAATAAACAAAATCAAGAATGAAAGAGGAGAGGTCACAACCAACACAGCAGAAATAAAAACAATAATAAGAGAATATTATGAGCAATTATATGCCAATAAAATGGGCAATCTGGAAGAATTGGACAAATACCTAGAAACATATACACTACCAAAACTGAAACAGGAAGAAATAGAAAATTTGAGCAGACACATAACCAGTGAGGAAATCGAATTAGTAATCTAATATCTGCCAAAAAAACAAGAGTCCAGGGCCAGGTGGCTTTCCAGGGGAATTCTACCAATCACTTAAGGAAGAGTTAACACCTATTTTCTTAAAACTGTTCAAAAAAATAGAAATGGAAGGAAAACTTCCAAACTCTTTCTATGAAGTCAGCATTACCTTGATCCCAAAACCAGACAGAGACCACACTAAAAAGGAGAACTATAGACCAATTTTCCTGATTAACATGGATGCAAAAATCCTCAACAAGATATTAGCCAACCAGATCCAAGAATACATTAAAAAATTATTCATCACATCCAAGTGGGATTTATACTTGTGATACAGGGCTGGTCAGTATCCACAAAGCAATTAACATGATTCATCATATCAATAAAAGAAAGGACAAGAACCATATGATCCTCTCAATAGATGCAGATAAAGCATTTGACAAAATACAGCATCCTTTCTTGATAAAAACCCTCAAGAAAGTAGGGATAGAAGGAGCATACCTTGAGATCATAAAAGCCATATAAGAATGACCCAACACTAGTATCATCCTCAATGGGGAAAAACTGAGAGCTTTCCCCCTAAGGTCAGGAACAAGACAGGGATGTCCACTCTTGCCACTGTTATTCAACATAGTATTAGAAGTCTTAGCCTCTGCAATCAGAGAACACAAAGAAATAAAAGGCATCCACATCGGCCAGAAGGAGGTCAAACTTTCACTCTTTGCAGATGACATGATACCCTATATGGGAAACCCAAGAATATTCCACCAAAAAACTGCTAGAATTACTTCACGAATTCAGCAAAGTTTCAGGATATAAAATCAATGCACAGAAATCGGTTGCATGTCTATACACCAATAATGACGCAAGAGAAAGAGAAATCAAGGAATCGATCCCATTTACAGTTGCACCAAAACCCATAAATTACCTAGGAATAAATCTAACCAAAGAGGGGAAAAATGTATACACCGAAAACTCTAGAAAGCTTATGAAAGAAATTGAAGAAGACACAAAAAAATGGAAAAAGATTCCATGCTCCTGGATAGGAAGAACAAATATTGTTAAAAAGTTGAACTACCCAAAGCAATCTACATATTCAAAGCAATCCCTATCAAAGTAACACCAGCATTCTTCACAGAGCTAGAACAAATAATCCTAAAATTTGTATCGAACCAGAAAAGACCCCAAATAGACAAAGCGATCTTGAAAAAGAAAACCAAAGCAGGAGGTATCATAATCCCAGACTTCAAGTTATACTACAAAGCTGTAATCATCTCAACAGTATGGTCCTGGCACAAAAAGTAGACACACAGACCAATGGAACAGAAGAGAGAACCCAGAAATGGACCCACAAACGTATGGCTAACTGATCTTTGACAAAGCAGGGAAGAATATCCAATGGAATACAGTCTTTTCAGCAAATGGTGCTAAGAAAACTGGACACGAACATAAGAAAAATGAACCTGGACCACTTTCTTAAACCATACACAAATATAAACTGAAAATAGATGAAAGATAAATAAAAGACAGGAAGCCATCAAAATCCTCAAGGGGAAAGAAGGCAAAAACCTTTTTGATCTTAGCCAGAGCATCTTCTTACTCAATACATCTCCAGAGGCAAGGGGAACAAAAGCAAAAATGAACTACTGAGACTTAATCAAAATAAAAAGCTTCTGCAGAGTGAAGGAAACAATCAGCAAAGCTAAAAGGTAACTGACAGAATGGGAGAAGATATTTGCAAACGACATATCTGATAAAGGGTTGGCATCCAAAAATCTATAAATAACTTATTAAACTCAACACCCAAAAAACAAATAATCCAGTGAAGAAATGGGCAAAAGACATGAATAGAAACTTCTCCAAAGAAGACATCCAGATAGCCAACCGACATATAAAAAATGCTCCACATCACCCATCATCAGGGAAATACAAATCAAAACCACAATGAGATACCACCTTACACCTGTCAGAATGGCCAACATTAACAACTCAGGCAACAGTAGATGTTGGCAAGGATGCAGAGAAAGAGGATCTCTTTCGCATTGCTTGTGGGAATGCAAGCTGGTGCAGCCACTCTGGAAAACAGTATGGAGGTTCCTCAAAAAATTAAAAATAGAACTACCCTACAACCCAGCAATAGAGCTACTATGAATTTATCCACGGTATACAGGTGTGCTGTTTCAAAGGGGCACATGAACCCCAATGTTTATAGCAGCACTATCAACAATAACCAAACTATGGAAGGAGCCCAAATATCCATCGATAGATGAATGGATAAAGAAGATGTGGTATACACACACACACACACACACACACACACACACACACAATGGAGTATTCCTCAACAATCAAAAAGAATGAAATCTTGCCATTTGCAACTATGTGGATGGAACTGGAGGGTATTATGCTAAATGAAGTTGGTCAGTCAGAGAAAGACAAAAATCATATGACTTCACTCATATGAGGACTTTAAGAGACAAAACAGATGAACATAAGGGAAGGGAAACAAAAATAATATAATAACAGAGAGGGGGACAAAACAGAAGACACCCATAAATATGGAGAACAAACTGAGGGTTACTGGAGGGGGTGTGGGAGGCAAGATGGGCTAAATGGTTAAGAGGCACTAAGGAATCTACTCCTGAAATCATTGTTGCACTATATGCTAACTAATTTGGATGTAAATTTTAAAAAATAAAAAATAAAATTAAAAAAATATTTTAAAAAATAAAATAAAATTAGAAACATTTGACATAAAAAAAAAGATTAGAAACCCTAATGTGTAAAGGAGTAGATATTTCAGACACAACCATAAGAACCTTACAGGGAATTCTTTTTGTCTTTGAGATATTACCTCTACTCATTTTGAAAAATTTTTTAAACTAAGTTAGAGGAAGACTGATTTTTTTAATGTGTATTTTTTAAGACAGAGAGAGTATGGGCAAGAGGGGCAGAGGGAGAGAGGGAGACAGAGGATGCAAGGCAGGTTCTGTGCTGACAGAAGAGAGGCCCAATGCCAAGCTCAAGCCCATGAACCATGAGATCCTGACATGAGCTGAAGTCAGACACTTAACTGACTGAGCCACCTAGGTGCCCCTCTTTTTGAAATCTTAATAGAAATTTTACAATCGTGCCCTTGACTTCATTGTTAGACTATGCTGTCCTAACATAATGCTGAGTGTGATTATTGCTCTGATATCTTCTCTTAATTTGAGAATCTTGGAGATGCTGGAAATAAAGTCCTACCTCCTTTATCTTCAATATTTCTATGTCTATATTATCTCTTTTCTATCATTTTATTACAGGTAGTAGGAAAAAACCAAGTGGCACCTTCAGTATTCTACCCTGAAATCACCATCATTGACAACCTACTCAGGGGCCATCAGGCTTTTCACGACAATCTCTGCAAAATAATTACAACTTTTGTTGGCTGCCTAGTCCTTAAGCCACTACCAGACTTTGATTTTTGTTATAGCACTACCCCAATTGCAAGCACTAAAGTCTTAAACAGTTTTCTAATGCAGCATAAAAAACTTACCCTAAGCTTAATGATTTAGATCAATGATCATCATTTATCTTTTAAAATTCCTGTGGGTCAGAAATGCAGCAGCAGCTCAGCTCAGTGGTTCTTACTCAAGATCTCTCATGAAGTTGCAGGTAGACAGTTACTGGGTTGGAGTCATTTCAAAAGCATCTATATTCCCATGTCTGTTGCCTCAGATAGGGAAACCTAAATCTATATAGGGGTTGTAAAAGTTGTCTCTATCTATTCTCTGTATGTGATCGCTCCAGCATAGAAGCATTAAGATAGCTGGAGTTCTTATATCCTCCCTTAAGGCTTCCAAAAAGCATTTCCTGAAATAGAGAGCCAGGCAGTAATCATATTGTCATCTAGATGTAGAATTAAGTCATCTGGCACCACTTCTACCATATTCTATTCATCAAGGCATTAACAAAGTTCCAGTTGGAGAGGCTATAGACCTCCTAGTTCAATGGAGAAGTATTAATATTGAACAATAAGAAGAAAATCTAGGATAAGATATATATTGAATGGGCCTTTTTCAGAAAATACAACTTACTACATGCGCTGAATTATTTTCATTGATATTTTAATGTTAAACTAACTACATTCCTGGAATAAGCCCTGCTAATCTATGATGAATTTCCTTTTTATATAGTACTTGATTTGATTTATTAGTTTTTAAAAGTTGTTTTATGACTTGATAAATGTGGATTTGTAATATTACTTTTATGTAATATCGTTCTTAAATTTTGGAATTAGGATTATGCAGAATTCATAAATTATTTGGGATGTGTGTAGCATTATATTTTTCTTTAAATGTTTGAGAAAGTTCAACAAAGAAGACAACTGGGTGCAGAATTGCCTTTGTCAGAGGTTTTCAATCAACAATTGATTTTATTTAATAGATATTGACTTATTCCAATTTTTTGTTTACTTCCTATGTCATTTTGATAATCTGTATCTTAAAGAGATGGTCTATTTTAACAAAGTAGTTATATGTATTGACAAAATTTGTTTTTTATAATACTGTTATTATTATCTTAATTTCAGCAGATTTTATAGTAATATCTCCCTTTTCATTACTAAAATCTGTGATTAATATTTTTTCTTGATCAGTCTAAAAGGTTATTATTTTATTAACCTATTGAGAGAATGAATTTTCTCTATTATTTGTTCATTTTCTATTTCACTAATTTCCACTCTTCATTGCGTCATTCTTTTTAATGGCTTTAGTGTACATTTTTCTTTTCTTTTGTACCTTAAGTTTTTTTTTTTTTTGAATGTTTATTTATTTTTGAGACAGAGAGAGACAGAGCATGAACGGGGGAGGGTCAGAGAGAGGGAGACACAGACTCTGAAACAGGTTGTACCTTAAGTTTTAAGCTTAGATCATGAGTTGAGGTCTTTCTTCTTGTCTAAAATAGGCATTTAAAGCTACACATTTCATTAATACCCCATATTTTGATATGTTGTGTTTTTACTTTCATTTAGTATATTTTTTTTTCTTAGGTATAATTTCCCTTGTGATCTTTTCTTTGGCCTCTGAGTTGTTTAAAAATGTGATCTTTTTATTTGAAGCATTCTACAATTAGCTTTGTGTTTTTGAGTTCTATTTTAGTTCCATTGTAGTTAGAAAATAAACTGCATTATCTCAATACTCTTAAATTAATGACTTATTTATGTTCTATAATATGGTTCCTTTATTGAACATTTTGTGTGTACTTGAAAACGATGTGTATTATACAGCTCTAATGAAGTTTTGTACAAGTGTCAGGTTAAGTCTATTGAGAGTGATCAGATCTTCTATATCCTTACTATTTTTTCTTTTACTTTCAGTTTACTTTTTCTATTAATAATTGAGACAGAAAAGTTAATATCTTTAACTATAATTACAAATTTGTCTACTTGTCCTTTAATCCTTTCAGTTTTATTGTTATTATTATTACATGGAGTTACATATTCAAAAGTTCAAGTGTGGACATGTTTATTTTCTACAGAAAATTGGGGCCCATCAGATTCCCAGGGTCCTCATTCATCATGAAAAAAAATTCAGAAGTTTCCAATCCTCTGTTTTTGCTTCATGTATCTTGATTTTCTTTTATAAAGTGCACATACATGTCTCCTTGTAGAATTGACGATTTATCTTTGTAAAATGCACTTTATCTTGAGTGATACTATGTGGTTTGAAACACACATTTGTAACCACCTAAACTTTCTTACGATTAATATTTGTATGGTGTTTTTCTCCATCATTGTATTTGTAACCTACTTGTGTCCTGATATTTAAAATGAAGCTCTTTTTGAAAGCCTAGACTGAGGTCTTGTTTTTGTTTTTGTTTTTCCCAGTCTGACAATGTGTACCTTAAATCGAAGGTTTTCATCCATTTACATGTAAAGCCTAATTGATGAAGTTCAGTGTACTGCTACCATCTTGTTAATTTTTCCCGTTGGTGCCATCTATCTTTGTTTCCTTTTTTTCTCCCTTCATTGGCTCTTTTAGATTAATAAATGTTCTTTTTGTTGTCTTGGTCTTAGGGTTTCATTTTATCTTGACTATTATCTCATTTAGCTGTACCCATTTGTTTTAGCTTTAGCAGCTGCTCTGTGGTTTGTCATATATTATCAACTTATCTAAGTTTATGTTCAAATGAATATTACATACCACTTCACATGTAAGATAATAAATGTATAACAGCATACTTTGCTACTTTCATTCTTTATGCTATTGTTGGTATATAATTTACTTCATCTGTTATAAACCCCATCATATATCACTATTATTTTGTTTTAAACCTTAAATTTTTTTTAATAAAATTTTAAGAAAGAATTTTTTTTATTTTTTTATTTTTTATGCTTGCCCACATATTTGCCATTTCCATTGCTTTCATCTCTATGTATATGCAAATTGCCATCTGGCATTATTCTATTTCAGCCTGAAGAACATAATTTGATATTTCTTTCAGGGCAGGTCTGTGATAACGGATTCTTTGGCCTTTGTTATTTTTAAATGTCTGTATTTCAATGCCATTTTTGAAGAATGTTCACTGATTGTAGAATTTTACTTTGACATGTTATTTTTCTAGTATTTTAAAGATCTTTCTATTTCTCTGGCTTGCATTGTTTCTGATGAACAATACAGTTCTTTTACTTGTTTTCTTCCCTCTATTGATATGTATTTATTTTTCTTGATGCTTTTTATGAGTATCTTTTTATCATTGTTTTTCAGCAATATGGTTATGTAGTTCTATAAGTGGCTTGTGTGTGTGTGTGTGTGTGTGTGTGTGTGTGTGTGTGTGTGTGGTGTGTGTGTGTTTAATCTGTTAGGGAGCTTTTTGGATCTGTGAGTTCATATAGTTGAAGCTATTATTTATTCAAATATAATTTCTGCCCCAATTTCTTTCTCCTTTCCTCCTGGGACTCTAATTTCATACATGTGAGAATACTTGCTACCTACCATCCTACATGTCACTGAGACTGTGTTCATTTAATTTTACAGCATTTATTTCTGTTTCACTTTGGCTATTTCCTACTGCCATATCTTTAGATTTTCTAATTTTTTTCCTATAATATCCAATTTCCTACAAAGCATATGAGATGATAATTTTTAATTTCATATATATGAATATATAAATATAAATATATATTTAACTTGTAGAATTTCTATTAAATATTTTCTACAATTTCCATTTCTGTACTGTGCTTGCCCCATCTGTTTCCTCATTATGCCCATAATTTCCTTTGTCTTTGTTAGTAAATTATAACGTCTCTGTCATCTCTGGGTCCATTTTGATGACTTTGGGAATAAAATTTCCACTATTATGGGTCACATTTTATTTTCTTCTTTGTATGTCTAATAATTAAAAATAAAATTTTAGTGGATATTTTGAATATTATTTTGTTAAAATCCAGTATATATACATTTTAGTATGAATATTGGTTTTGTTATGGCAGATAGTTAATATACTAACAGTTCTGCTTAATTTTTCAATGAATTTTAAAGCTTTGTTAAGGTACATACAAAGTATCTCTGATAGGTCGAGGATAGTCTCATTTTTTGACTGAGATAAATAGAGATAAGTACCTGGGTTTTTCACTGCAGTCTCTGTGTACTGTTTATTATTTGTCCAAGAACTTAAGGAGATGCCTGTATGGATTTCCCTGGCTTCCTTTCAGCGGAACTTATTCCTTGAACTTTCCTCTTTCCTGAAAATTCCAGCTTCCCCAGCAGCCCTGAACCCTGATTTGTGCCATTTCAATGAGCTTCCTCTTCTCTGCCTGTATGCCACATTTCCATATCTTTTCTAGAAAGTACCTCTAAGCAAAAGGCTGGATCAATCATGGCACTTACTTCACATGTTTTCATTCTCTGAAGAGTCATAATTCTGTACTGTCTGTGTTTCATTTTTATAGTTGTTTATGTTGGCAGGATTATTCTGATATGAATTATTCTATCATGATGAGAAGTAGAAGTTGCTCTTGATCAGATTTTACTTTGCATTCTGGTTCTTGTATACTCAGCCCTCTTGTGAGAATGGAAGCACCCTGAGGGCAGTGTCTATGTTTTTCCGCCAGAATATGGTATACAGCCTATATGCTTTAATTATGTTGGTTACTTAATTTTATTAAACATTTAGTCAATAAATATTTTGCATAAATAATTGAAATAACTAAAATAAAATAGCACAGACATTTTCTTTCACTTATTAACCTTTGTATATTCTGCAACAATCATGGGACTACCTGAGTTTCTAATTCTTCCTTCTTTATCTCCTGATTGAAACCTTTTAGTGTAATCAGAAAGCGTGTGAAAAACTAAGAAACATGGAGAAAAGAATCACTGACAATCATTTGGTAGTATGAGTATTTATTAAAAGCCAGTTGGAACATATTTTTTTTTTACTTTTTGGGTTTTTTTGCAGGCTATTTTCTGTAGCTGCTAAAATTCTACTTGAATAATTTTTCACAGTCACACAGGCAAAGTCAACACTACTGATGACTGTGATAGCTCAGTGGTCATGAAAACCCTGATGAAGAAAAGTCAGCACAGAACACTTATGTTCCATGGAATAAGTGCCTAGTCAAAACCTACCGTATATTAACATAGAGATTTTCTTTTAAACTAAAGAGCAAACTTGGTTTTCTCTTTTTTTAAGATTCTTGATTTTTCCAATAGGTAAGAAGCTAGAATATATTGCAGATTCTTATTATATAAGTTCTAGCAAATCATTGAACTATCAATAAGCTTTTGCTCTAATGATTTTCAAAATCAATTGAATTATTTAGACATACCTTCTTTTATCCTATGACTATCTCCTTCATTTACTTTCATACTCACTACTTGATTATGCTCATACTTGTGTAACTCCTCTTTTCTCTTCTCCTATACCTAAGAGTATCATAAAACTTCTCAGACCATGTCAACTCCGCTTCCCTTAACTTACTTGAACCCACCATTTTGCTTTTTTAGTTAACTTTTGTCAACTTTCTTATAAATTCCACACAGGAATTGTCTTTTATACTTGAACTGCTGAATCTCAAAGTCATATTTTCTACTACATGCTAATATCTATCACTCTGTGCCTAAGGACAAATTTTCTTGTGTGTGTCAAGTCACAAACCAAATGAAAACAACAGTATAGTGCTTTCTCTTTTGCTGTTCTTTCCCATTCTATAAACTAACCCAAGTTAGGTTTGAGGGTTGGAACTCCAGAATCATTCTGACCCCCTTTCTTTTCCTCTGTTCTCACATTCTAGTCATTTTCCAATTCCTTAAAGAGTCTCTCTGCCAAATGTCCTGGGTATTGATCCTCTCCATTGACTTTCATTTATTTTCTGATTTTGGACTAAAATCATTATTCTATGCTTCTATTGCATCTAATGGGTTCTGATGTCTCTTTCTGTTTTTAAACATATATGTAGCTTCCATTTTGTCAGACTGAATTTTTTCACTTGAATACCAAAGTTGTTATTTTCTGCTTGAAAATGAAAACACTTTAGGTGTTTCCATAGCTAAGTACAAGACCAAGTCCAACAATGAATGAGTTCTAAGATTTTTCTTAAAAGAGCCCTTTTCCTTACCTCCCAGCACATATATATATATATATATATATATATATATATACATATACATATAATATATATACATATACGTATATATATGTATATATATATGTATATGTATATATATACATATAAGTATATATATATATACATACGTATATGTATATATATACATATATATACGTATATGGATATGGATATGGATATACCTGTATATATATATATATATACATATATATATTTCTTGCATTATAAACAAACTGGACCATAAGCAGGTGTCTAAATATTTTTTCCAACTTTCCTATCCTGTGCAATGGTTAATGCTATTTTATCTATGAGAAAATTCCTCCCCTTCCTACTTTCTTCATATCAACCTGTTGAAGTTTTATCTAGTCTTTAAAAATGTCTAGTTTTTCTTAAGTCTGTAGTGACAATACAGCTGGATAGACTTTCACCCTTTTTAAAATTCATTATTTCATAACTGGTACATCTACAGTACATGTGTTCATTTGAACAAATACTGCTGCTTACTTCATATCAATGTTTATGCTTTTATTATTTGTGTTTTTGTCTTGGTCTTTTCTCAGTTCTTTAAAGGTTTTTGTATTAGGCTTGACTCACCTTTTAGTGTTTAATTTGTAGCATTTATTATAGTAGATGTTGCATTATTGTTATTGCAAGTCTTGACTTTCAAGAATGGTTTCTTAACTTGGCATGCCTCATGATAGCAAGGTGCTTATGTTAACTAGTATACCCTACAAGCATTTTCACCGCAGTTACTCAAGTTGTCTCCATAAGGCACTTCACTCAAGTTTTATATCACATTTCTGCATCACCTGCAATTGTGCATTCTGCCATCTGTCTCTCTCTTTTAAAGACCTGCTGGCTTCAAAAGAACTGAGACATCCTAATGGGTTAATATGTTACTTCTTCTAAAGTAAAAACTATTGGTATTTAACAGGAACTGTGGTTAGATAAGGAGTGACTCAACTCTAGAGAATTTCAGACTGAGTGGCAGGCTGATAGGGGTGATATTTTTGGGCTCACACAATTTTCAGTATCCCACAAATCACACTCTATAAGTGGCTGACAAGTTTATCTATGTCTGAAAGAAGAAACTGACTATTCATTTAAATATGCACCCGTGTACTCACTCACAAACATACCATGACTCTCCAATCATTTGAATGTGAGATTCTTAAGAATAAGAAATAAGAGCTATAGGATTTACTTGCCTTGGGTTCCACAAAGAGCTGATAAGGGTTCAGTAGTTGCATGAGTCTGAATTCATACAAGATAATGTTTTTATTCCAAATCATATCTTCAATTTTGTCTTGTTATGAATAGAAACGTCAATGAAAAATCAGAAAATCAAAGAAATCAGAAAAGTAATCTTTTTCAATCAGTTGGAATATTCATATTTTGAGACCCCTCAGTCTCTCTTTTAATTATAAACTTACCTCTGTTTCTAGATTAAGTCCCCAGTTTCATAATAAAAAGGAATTTTTTTTATAATGAAAGGGGTTTTAGCCCCGATTTGGGGGAAATATTCACCCTCAAAATTGTACTATGGAAAGCTAAGCTCTTTATTACCAGTCTTTAAGACTGATAAAATCCACATCCACCCTCAATAAAAAATGAAGACATATTCTAATAAAAATATTTATACTATTGATTTTTTGATAGAACAGATGGAGTATGATGATGTGGTGTCTCATCCATTTTCCTAGATACAAATTTCACATTAAAAAAATAACACTGTTAATTTCCCTCTCTCTTTCTTTCTCTCTCTCTTTCTACACGCACACACACACACACACACACACACTTACTTATGGTGGTTAACACATTATGTAACATAATCTTGGTTGACAGTAGTCACTTAATAATTCAAAAATATAGGCCAATTTTAGACCTATTGAAGACCATTTTATATGAAAATAGCATTACAAGAAATTGCAGGTAGTGACAATCATAACCTTTTAACAGTTCACATATATCTGATAAACTCACCATGTTGCCATAGTCCTCAATCTTGGATCAGTTATATTGAACTTAAAAATGTGCAGTTAGTACAGATAAAGTTTATATACACTTAGGTAAATTATTAAAAAAGTTTTTGTTTTAAAAATATTTTAGAAAGTTACTGCAAATTTTAAAATTTGAAATAGTGTCTCACTGAAAACCAAGTACCTAAAAATATGCACCGTGAACAGGAATTAAACTAATTTACATTTAATTGAATGATGTAAATAAATGCCAAGATTAAAAAATAAGAATACACATATACATGAATATAATTTGAGTTTATATAGTTTTCATTTTAGTATGACTTTAGGAATATTGAAAATGGTTCAGCAAAGTTATCAGATACAGTTTTAATATAAAGACAGTTCTTATTTTAATTGAAAACAAAACCATATAACACAACCATAAAATTATGAAAGAATACCCATATATCTACACTTGAAAGAATTTCATTAGGACACTTATAATCTCATGACGATCTAGATTTAATAGTTTTGTACACTTTGAAAAAAAGTTTTTTACACTATGAAAAAATGTATTATTCACTACCTTTCCCTGCAAAGAAGAAAATACATAAACTATAATGTGAATAAAATATGAAAAGGAAGGTAAAACAGAAACAAAGTGATTAATTAACTATGTACTCATTTCCCTATTCAACAGACAGTTTTGAATATCCACTATGTCCTTGGTACTTCATATTGGTAATGTAGCATCTGATAATAAAAGCTTCTTGTCAGTTTTTTATTGAAGAGATGGTTTTCTTCGTGCAATTCATTTTTTATATGATTATCGATTCCATGAGGAAAAGAGGTATATTTTATTTACCTCAGAATGATGCTATTCTATGAAATATATAAATATAAGGTATGCTTTTTTTGGTAAGAAGTGTAAAATCTATTTGGAAAGATAAGATTAGCACAAAATTTAAAAAAAGAGAAAAATAGAAGAAAAAAAAAGAAAGGGAAGGAGGAAGGGCATGAGGGATGGGAGGAAGGAAGGAAGGAAGGAGAGAAGGAAGGAGGGAAGGAGGGAAAGTCCCAGGAAATGAAATATATAGATTGAGATGTATAGTATAGATTCTACACTGTGCTAGTACAGCCTGAGGTCATGAGAGGGGGGATCTAAAAAAAAAATGAAGTTGGGATGTGGCTGAGACTAAAAATAGACTATCAAGTGGATGTCATTTCAAAGTGGAAGAGAAAAATACATAATTGATATGGAAAGGAAAACAAACTAACAAACTATCACAAATGTCATTTGTGATATACCAAAAATAGCCTTTTTGGGGAATGGATGGATAGTTTGGAAAGAGAAAATAATGCGTTGAGCCTTGAATGACAGTCTAAAGAATGTGGATATGTTCAAATAGAGTAAAAATCAATTTTTTTTTAAAGAGGAATCCCACAAAAACAAGCAGCTAGATTTAAGAAGAAAATCTTTTAGTTTGGCATTGTCCTACTCGGTATGTCAAAAAATTAGTGTTTGATGGCATTATAATAGCATTTTGTGAAACATAAAATAGGAAATGTTTGGTTAGACAAAGTTGGGCAGTTTTCTTTACTGCAAAACTTCCAAGCTTTTAATTTTTAAATACTCACTTTTAAATCTCTAACCAGAGAAAAATGTATGTATGCACCATTTTTATACTTATTTCATAATGGGAAACAGGAACATAGTTGTGAAATGCTGTTATAAGTATTCGCTGAAACATTAAGATTACAAAGATCTTACAAGTCATTTGTTGTTGCCGCCTATCTGCAGTATCAAATCCAGATGGACCTGTGAATTCCATGGAGCATTTAAAGACTTCATCTTGTCCAATGACAACTACTTGGTTATCTCCCCAAGACAGTCCTTTCTGTCTTTACACAGCTCTAATAGGGAGTTCTTCTGCATGCTATTTTTTTCTAATAATCAGTCATAATTCTAGTTCTATCAAAATCTTTTTTTTTTTTTTTTTTTTAGAAAAACTCCTTGGTATCATATTATTGAGATTCACACCATTTCATTAAATTTCAACTATATACTTCCTGGTAAAAATATCCTGAGCAATAAGTTTTGGCAAAATCAATGAGTTGTAGTCTACTAGCCAAACAATGTAGTGTGAAGAGTAGATTCATATTAACAGTCTTTGCAGTCAATATGAATTTGGAACTCCCACTTGCAATTTATGAATTTAGACACAGCCAGAAAAATTATTTCTTTTTTTTAATTTTTAAAAATTTTTATTTATTTATCTATCTATCTATCTATCTATCTATTTAGAGAGCATGCATGAGAGCGTGCAAATTGGGGAGGGGCAGAGGGAAAGGGAGGGAGAGATTCTTAAGCAGGCTCCACCTTCAGCATGGAGCCCAACATGGGGCTTCATCTCACAAGTGACAGATCATGACCTGAGCCAAAATGAAAAGTCCGTTGCTTAACCAACTGAGTCAGCCAGGCGCCTCTCTTTTTTTAAATTTTTTAAAATTTATTATTTTTTTTTTGAGAGAGAGAGAGAGCAGAAAGTTTATTCCTGTGAATTAGAGAAATTCCAATTCCAGATTCAAGGTTTCATGAAGAGCACTCTGATTTAGCAATAATTTTACCCCAAAATACACTGTGACATGGCATCCAAATGTAGAGTGGACAAGATAGGCCATGGTGCAACTCTTGTTTGTGAGATGGATTGTGGGATGCTAGGTGTTGCTCTCTAGAACTCTTGATCTTTGTATTTCACTTTTCTTGCCTCACAGGAGTTTTAGAGATAACAAGTTATTTTTTTCTCAGAAATACAGAGTACTTATCTACTTTATGCACTTAAAATTTCATTTTTATTTAAAAATATTTCTTTACCTAAAGAGCATAGAAAAATTGTGATGGAACTAGGTATTATTAAACAGAAAAACACGTAGCTTCAGAAGGATACACAATCAACTTTATAAAATAGGATGCTTTTTGATGACACTTTTAAATTATTACATAATCTTTTCATAAAATATCACCATTTATCTTCAATACATGGATAAGCATTTTGTTATGTGGTGATTATGATTTATAAAATGATTTATTTTGTAACTAAGGGATTATAATTATAATCCGTTTTACAAATACTAGGGTGAGGATAAAATTAAGGATATCAGGCATCTAGAAATCTAGAAATATCCATCTTATACAAATATTTTAAAAGCAATTTTTTCCATTTGTCTATTCTTTAACTTACATCCAAGTTAGTTAGCATATAGCGCTATAATGATTTCAGAAGTAGATTCCAGTGTTTCATTTCCTATGTATAACACCCAGTGCTCATCCTAAGTGTCTTCCTTAATGCCCCTTACCCATTTGGCCCACCCCGCCAAACAATCCTTCCAGAAACCCTGTTTGTTCTCTGTATTTAAGTCTCTTATGTTTTGTCCCCTTCCTTGTTTTTATATTATGTTTGATTCCCTTCCCTTACATTCATCTGTTTTGTATCTTAAATTCCTCATTTGGGTGATGTCATATGTTATTTGTCTTTCTCTGACTAGCTAATTTCGCAGAGTAAAATACCTTCAGGCTCCATCCACGTAGTTGCAAATGGCAAGATTTCATTCTTTTTGATTGCCGGGTAATACTCCACTGTGTGTGTGTGTGTGTGTGTGTGTGTGTGTGTGTGTGTTTGTCACATCTTCTTTAATTATTCATCCATTGGTGGACATTTGGGGTCTTTCCATACTTTGGCTATTGTCAACAGTGCTGCTATAAACATTGGGGTGCATGTGATCCTTTGAAACAACATACCTGTATCCCTTGGATAAATACCTAGTAATGCAATTACTGGGTCGTAGGGTAGTTCTATTTTTAATTTTTTGAGGAACCTCCATTCTGTTTTCCAGAGTGACTGCACCAGTTTGCATTCTCACCAGCAGCACAAAGGAGATCCTCTTTCTCCACATCCTTGCCAACATCTATTGTTGCCTGAGTTGTTTACTTTAACTTTTCTGACAGGTGTGAGGTAGTATCCTATTGTGTTTTTTATTTGTATTTCCCTGATGATGAGTGATGTTGAGTATTTTTTTCATGTGTCTGTTAGCCATTTGGATGTATTCTTTGGAGAAGTATTCATGGATTCTGCTAATTTCTTCACTGGATTATTTTTGGGAGGGATGTTGAGTTTGATAAGTTATTTGTAGATTTTGAATATTAACCCTTTATCTGACATGTCATTCGAAAATATCTTCTCCCATTCCATCAGTTAACTTTTAGTTTTGCTGATTGTTTCCTTCGCTTTGCAGAAGCTTTTTGTTTTGATGAAGTCCCAATACTTTCTCTTGCCTCCAGAACGTGTTAAGTAAGAAGTTGCTGCGGCCAAGGTCAAAGTGGTTTTTGACTGCTTTCTCCTCCAGGATTTTGATGGCTTCCTGTCTTACATTGAGGTCTTTCACCCATTTAGAGTTTATTTTTGTGTATGGTGTAAGAAAGTGGTCCAGGTTCATTTTTCTGCAGGTCGCTATCTAGTTTTCCCAGCACCACGTTCTCAAAAGACTGTCTTTATTCCCTTCGATATTTTTTCTTGCTGTGTCAAAAATTAGTTGACCATATGTTTGTGGGTCCATTTCTGGGTTCTCTATTCTTTTCCATTGATCTGAGTGTCTGTTCTTGTGCCAGTACCATAATGTCTTGATGATTACAGCTTTGTAATACATCTTGAAGTCTGGGATGGTAATGCCTCTCTTTTCAGGATTGCTTTGACTATTTGGGGTCTTTTCTGGTTGCATACAAATTTTAGGACTGTTTGTTCTCGCTCTGTGAAGAATGCTGGTGTTATTCTGATAGGTACCACATTGAATATGTAGCTTGCTTTGGGTGGTATTGACATTTTAACGATATTTGTTCTTTCAATCCATGAGCATGAATTATTTTTCCATTTTTGGGGGTCTTCTTAAATTTTTTTCATGAACTTTCTACAGTTTTCAGTGTATGGGTTTTTCACCTCTTTGGTTAGATTTGTTTCTAGGTATTTTATGATTCTTGGTGCAATTGTAAATACGATTGATTCCTTGATTTCTCTTTCTGTTGCTGCATTATTGGTGTATAGGAATGCATTCGATTTCTGTGCATTGATTCTACATCCAGCAACTTTACTGAATGCAGGGATCAGTTCTAGCAGTTTTTTGGTGGAAACTTTTGGGTTTTCCATAGAGTATCATGTCATCTGCGAAGAGTGGAAGTTTATCTGCCTCCTTGAAGATTTGGATGGCTTTATTTCTTTGTATTGCCTGACTGCTGAGGCTATGACTTCCAATACTATGTTGAATAACAGTGGTGAGAGTGGACATAACTGTCATGTTCATCACCTTACAGGAAACCTCTCAGTGCTTCTCCATTGAGTGTGATTTAGTAATGGGTGTTTCATATAGAGCTTTTATGATCTTGTGGTATGATCCTTGTATCTCTACATTCTTGAAGGTTTTTATCAAGAAAGGATTCTGTATTTTGTCAAATGCTTTCTCTGCATCTATTGAGAGAATCATGTGGTTCTTGTCCTTTCCTTATAATATGGTGTATCACATTGATTGTTTTGCAGATATTGAACCAGCCCTGCATCCCAGATATAAATCCCACATGGTTGTGGTGAATAATTCTTTTAATGTGTGTTGGATCCGGTTGGCTAGTATCTTCTTGAGGATTTTTGCATACATGTCCATCAGGGAAATTGGTCTGTATATCTCCTTTTTAGTGGGATCTTTGTCTTGTTTTGGAATCAAAGTAATGCTGGCTTCATAGAATGAGTTTGGAAGTTTTCCTTCAATTTCTAATTTTTAGAACAGCTTCAAAAGAATAGGTGTTAACTCTTCTTTAAGTGTTTGGTAAAATTCCACTGGAAAGCCATCTGGCCCTGGACACTTGTTTTGGGAGATTTTTGATTACTGTTTCGATTTCTTTACTGATTATGTGTCTGTTCAAGTTTTCTATTTCTTCTTGTTTCAGTTTGGGTTGGAATTTGTCCATTTCTTCCAGATTGCCCATTTTATTGGCATGTAATTGCTCATAATATTCTCTTATTATTGTTTGTATTTCTGCTGTGTTGGTTGTGATTTCTCCTCGTTTATTCTTGATTTTATTTATTTGGGTCCTTTCCTTTTCCTTTTTGATCAAAACTGGCCAGTGGTTTATCAATTTTGTTAATTCTTTCAAAGAACAAGCTCCTCGTTTCATTTATTTTTTTCTACTGTTTGTTTGTTTAATAGCATTGATTTCACTCTAATCTTTGTTTTTTCCTGTCTTCCGCTGGTTTTGGGTTTTGTTTGCTGTTCCTTTTCCAGCTCTTTAAGGTGTAAGGTTAGGTTGTGTATCTGAGACCTTTCTCCCTTCCTTAGGAAGGCCTGGATTTCTATACACTTCCCTCTTACGACCGCCTTTGCTGTGTCCCTGAGGCTTTGGGCTGTGTTGTTATCATTTTCATTGGCTTCAATGTACTTTTTAATTTCCTCTTAAATTCTTGGTAACCCATTCATCATTTAGTAGGATGTTCTTTAGTCTCCAAGTATTTATTATCTTTCCAAATTTTTTCTTGTGGTTTATTTCAAATTTCATAGTGTTGTGGTCTGAAAATATGCACAGTATGATCTCCATCCTTTTGTACTTATTGAGGGCTGATTTATGTCCCAATATGTGGTCTATTCTAGAAAATGTTCCATGTGTACTGGAGAAGAATGTATATTCTGCTGCTTTAGGATGAAATGTTCTGAATATATCTGTTAAGTCCATTACTGGTCCAGTGAGGCATTCAAAGCTATTGTTTCCTTGTTGATTTTATGTTTAGATTATCTATCCATTGTTGTAAGTGAGGTGTTGAAGTCCCCTAATATTATGGTATCATTATCAATGAGTTTCTTTATGCTTGTGATTAATCATTATACATATTTGGGTTATCCCACATTTCGAGTATAAATTTTACAATTGTTATGTCTTCTTGGTGGATAGACCCCTTAACTATGATACAATGCCCTTCTTCATTTCTTGTTACAGTCTTTATTTTAAAATCTAGATTGTCTGATAAAAGTATGGCTACTCTGGCTTTCTTTTTTGACCATTAGCATGATAGATGGTTGTCTATCCCCTTACTTTCAATCTGAAGGTGACTTTAGGTCTAAAGTGGGTCTCTTGTAAACAATATATAGATGGTCTTGTTTTCTTATCCATGCTGTTACCCTACATCTTTTGATTGGAGTGTTTACTCCATTGACATTTAGAGTGAGTACTGAAAGATATGAATTTATTGCCATTATGTTGCCTGTAGAGTTGGAGGTTCTGGTGGTGTTCTCTGGTCCTTTGTAGTCTTTGTTGCTTTTGGTCTCTTTTTTTTTTTTTTTGTCTTTTCTCCCCTCAGAGACTCCCCCTTAAAATTTCTTGTTTGGTGGTCACAAACTCTTTAATTTTTGTTTTTCTGGGAAACTTTTAATCTCCCCTTCTCTTTGGAATGACAGCCTTTCTAGATAAGGAATTCTTGCCTGCATATTTTTCCAATTCAGCCCATTGAATTTATCCTGCCACTCCTTTCTGGTCTGCCAAGTTTCTTTGGATAGGTCTGCTACAAACCTGATCTGTCTTCCCTTGTAGGTTAAGGACGTTTTTTCCCTTGCTGCTTTCATGATTCTTTCCTTGCCTGAGTATTTTGTGAATTTGATTATGATATACCTTGTTGATCGTCGGGTTTTGTTGAATCTAATGGGAGTTCTCTATGCTTCCTTGATTTTGATGCCTGTGTCTTTCTCCAGGTTAGGAAAGTTTTCCAGTATGATTTGCTCACATAAACCTCCTATCTCTTTTTCTGTCTCTTCATCTTCTGAGACTCCTATGATTTGGATGTTATTCCTTTCTAATGAATCACCGAGGTCTCTAATTCTTATATCATGCTCTTTTGCCTTAGTTTCCCTCTTTTTTCCTGCTTCATTATTCTCCAGAGGTTTGTCCTGTATATTGCTGATTCACCGCTCTGCTTCATCCATCCTTGCCACTGTGGCATACATTTGAGATTGCAGCTCAGTTATAGCATTTTTAATTTTGCCCTTACCAAATTTTACTTTTTTTTAAATCTCTGCAGAAAGGGATTCTGTGATTTTTTTCAAGCCCAGCTAGTAGTCTTATTATCGTGATTCTAAATTCTGGTTCAGTATTTGCTTGTATCTGTGTTGATTAAGTCCCTGGCTGCCATTTCTTCCTGTTCATTCTTTTAGGGTGAATTCCTTTGTTTCCTCATTTGAAGGAAGAAAAAGAATAAAATAAAAACTTAAAAAATTAAAAACACAAAAATATCAAAGGATCCTAGTTCCTAGGTATGTTTTGGTATGGTGGCTGAAATAAGCCTGATAGAATAGAGGAAAAAGGGCAAGAAAAGAAAAGAAAAAGGGAAATGTTTGAAAATTTTTTTAAAAAAGTATACAATATAATAGAATAAAATGAAATGATTAAAGTAAAATAGAATTTTAAAATTTTATGGAAAGTAAAATATGTAGTAAAAATTAAAGAAAAATCTTTTTTTATAAAAATGTAAAATAAAAATGTTTTTCTTTTTCTGTATTCAAGGATAAGAAAATAAAAGAAAAAGAAAAAATTGAATAGATGGAAACAGAAAGAAATATGATTGAAATTACATCCAGTTTCCCCTAGAAGTCAAACTATGAAGCACTTTATAGTCCATAAAGTTAGCAGGTGGAGAGATTTGTGGTGTTTCTCTAGAGCGCAATTGGCCCAGGTGGGTGGGCTTTGTGTAGCGCTCTGTTCTTCACTAGATGGCACTGCTTAGTTTACTGGGGGGAATGTGGTGTAACCTATAGTCATACATGTGCATGCGTGGAAGGAGTGAAGATGGCATCACCCAGCTACCCAGTCGCTATTATCAAAACTCTGTGCTTTTGCCCACTGGCAATTAAGTACCCCTCCTTTGTCTCTGGCTTCTCTCCACTCCTCACTTCTACACTGTCTGTGACCAATCTGTCAGTCTTCCAGGCAGCACCTCCCTCTTGAGTTTTATTTCAGTTGGGGCTGCGTTTCCAAACTCCTCACTTCCTAGCACCCTGCAGCTTTGACCTGCTCAGACCCTCTAGGGGAGGGTCTCACTGAGCTGGTTCCGTCCCACCTCCAGGAACATTTGCACTACCACACTGCTGCAGATGCCCAGAGACTGCAGCTGGGTGCCAGCCCACCCCATAAAAAGTTCGTGGGATCATGTAGCAGCAGTGTTTTGGGGATTATGGTATATCAGAATATACATCTTGTGCCAGACTTCACCCTTATGTCCTTGTTCCAACACCAGTGAATGTGGCTGTTCTCTAGGGTCTGCTGGGACCTTTGCCTGTGGGAAGGCTGCATAGTCTCTACCAAATGTCCTCCCAGCAGGGGAACTACCCCTACCCATGTGGCTTGACAACTCTTCGGACCTCACTGTCTGCTCCTGGGGATTTGTCCTTCACACCAGAGCTCCACCAGGTACCAAGTTTCAGATTCTGCGCTCCCCTGTTATAGTGTCTTAATGGACTTTAAACCCTCTCCTTTCTCCTTTCTTCCTTTTTTTTTCAGTCCACTCTTTCTCTTTCTTTCCAGCTGCTTTTGGTGGAGAGTGTTTTCCTGTACTCTGCCCCAGTCTCCATCTTCTCCCTGAAAAGAAAAACAGCTCACTCCCCTTTGCAACTTCTCTCTCCCCCAGTTCATCTCCACACTGCATACCTGCTAAGTTCTGTGGTTCAAGTTGGGCAGATTATTGTGTTAATCTTCAAATTAGTTTTCTAGGTGTGCAAGCTGCATTTCAAGGATGAAAGAGGCAAAAAAAAGTTCCATGCTGCTCCATCATCGTGATCCCTCCCCTTTTAATAGCAATTTTTATTCATAATGTTTTATAATTCAGGTTACATGGCTCATATATTATATATATATAACATGACATATTTTTATGTATAATAAATATTATCAAATATATAAATAAAGGTAAAAATATGGTTTTACTTCTACAAGGATGAGGGACACTAAAAAAAACAGAATCTAAGCTTTTGTACAAAGGCATTTGACACGAGTATATTCAGTGGGTAAATAATGTAACACTGAGTGTTTTAGCAGAGTGCCATGTGAGAATACGCTATTGACAAATTTGTTTATTTGGATCTTAGCTATGTTCTTTTAATATCAAACACTACTGCTTTTATGAAAAATGGAAAACTTTTTACAGTCATCATGAAAACATAAATAAGCCAAATAATTATTGTAATGATGGAAATAGTTGGAAATGTAATGTACAATTTCATATTAAATCAAACTCAGAGTATTTTTTGGCCTGGTTTGCTAATGCTTTCTGCAACCGTAAAATTTGGCTGCAAGAGGGCAATACAATACTGGTGAGAAAACACTGGAATTATTACTTTTTTTTTTTTTACAGAAGAAAAGAAGAAGCCAAAGGAATATAACCAGTGCATGTAAAACAGTGAATGTTTACTCCCATAACAGTTGAAGAATCGTAGTTTATTTTGGATTAAAAATGCAGCCTGTAGACAAGTCTTACACCATTTGTGTTAATATCCTCAGGCACTGAAAGGCCTCACCTGGCAAGTATCTGGAAGGCCCGGCAGGCAGTGCTGCCTCTGCTCTTGGCAATGCTCATACTGGCTCACATTCACAGTGCGGAGCTGATTCTCACCCTGCTTTAGAGGGAATGGGACCAGGAGGCATCACAGCACATGTCAAAACAAAATAAAACAAGTGCCCTGTTTTTCTTCTTGATGTAGCTCCCATATTCATTATTAAAACCTAGAATTCTTAATCTTAACGAAGGGTACAAGTGACTAGAGTTAATGCAAGTTTCTCTCACTAGCACCTCTTTTATTCTCCCTTTTCTGGCCTCTCTCTTGGATGACATAGTAACAGTTTATTTCCATGAGAGACTCTGAAAAGAACTTGAATTTAAAATATTAGGTTTGTTTTTCCTCCTGCTCTCCTTGTATTTCTTTCCTAAGAAAATAGAGAACAAAAATATATTTGTGGTGCAAAATCATTGTTTTCTTGAGTCTAAAAACCTTAAAAAATACAGATGCCACAGACATGACAGTCTGGAAGATTAGGGATAAAAAACCAACTAGTTTTTTGTTTTTTTTTTATTTTAAGGTGTATTGTTTCTTCATTAGGGTTGATCTTGCTATAATTTCCCCCTTAACTGATTTATGTAAACATGTGCCCCTTTCGAGTTTAAAGTCTCCATTTCATGGACAATTGTCTTTGTATATCCTATTACAATGCTGCTAGTTTATACAGTTGGTACTTAGATTACATTAATAATATGGCAGACCCAAAGATTTTATTTGGGAGGGGTGCTTAATTATTTTAAATGTTATGCTTTTAATTGTGTTTTCAGAAAAAACTCAAATTTTTGTTTTTTTCCTTCAGTAAATAAGGGATCTTTTAGAGTAAGGGTTAATTTTGTTTTCATAGAAGACTAAATCCTGGTTTTTTGTTTGTTTGTGTTTGGTTTTTGTTCGTTTGTTTCTTTTTGTGTTTTGTAGGAGTCAGATTAAAGGTATCTCCCTCAAAACTTCAAGCTGGTGATTTAGCTCTATGTAATAAATAACTTTGTTCTGATGGTTTAACTATGTCTTGGTAAACCTAGCATCAATTATGGCTATAGGCTTGATTTTTTGTATAAACTGCACCTCAGAGGAAGTTAATGCATAATAGCATATTGCTAGAAACAGTGGAAAATTTGAGCTTTTATTTTCCTATATACACAGTGAACTGGTTGGGCTATTTAGTTGAAAAAAACATCAGCAGTGTTCAAAATTGAAGTATGTGTGTCTAATTATGTGCATATACAATAAGCCAAGATTACAACATCTGGTACTTTTGTGTAATCCTAAATACCTGACATTAGGTTTCTCTGCAGGAGTTACCATTTTGGAGAATGGTACAGTAATACTGGCAGGGCTCAGCTGACAGGGGGCTGAGAGGGGACACAAATCTTCCTGTTTTGTTTAGTCCTCAGTAACTCAGGAGACTGCTTTTCTGGTTCATGTTCATTTTTCTCTTAAACTTTTGTACAATGAACGTCTGTATTTTTTTTTCATGTCCTTTCCTTCCAAACCCAGCTGGCAGCGAGGGGATTGGATGTAGCTCCTCTTTCCTATTATAATAGTTCTTCCCTTTTTTAGTTTTTCCCCTTGTCAGTGTTTTCTTCCTATGTACAAAGATCCCTTTTCAGGATCATGCTGGACAGGAATCTTAGGGACTACTCTGGAAAAAGAAACTGCCATTTGTTGAGCAGCTACCATGAGCTAAGAACTACGGAGATCTTCACCCAAAGTTGTCTGGCTGATCTCCCTGCCCCAGAGTATTCAGACTTGGGAGATCTGGAGATAGGAAGAAACATAACTGCAGTCTAACCCAGAGAGGCAAAATCATTTATTCAAGTTCTCACAACTTCTTTGCAAGGGGTAAGTTGGGACAGGAAAGGAAATGAAAAAAGGAACGCACCATTGTCATAAGAATAAAAACAACCTGTTGCTCTGATAGAACAAATGACTTTTTATAATTGTAGACTCATTTCTTTAGCTGTAATATAAGTCAAATTCTTTTTGTCCTTTCAGTACACTATTAGCAGTTGTTCCCAAATAAAAGTCTTCACATGACACATAGAATCCTATCACAGTGCTGCCCCCTATTATTTCCACCCACCCTTGCCACACACACACACATACACACACACACACAGCCAAGTGTGTTTAGTATTAGAATTCTCTGTATTGTGGGCTACATATACTTTTTGGAATGCTCCAGATTCCAATCTGTTTTCTGCTTACTTGACAAGGCTACTCCCAGACAGTGTGGGAAGTGACCAGAATGTCAGAGAGTGTGAAAGTCATTTGTGTCTGGGCTTTGTGGCCTCTATTCAGTGAAGTAGAGAGGTTTGCATGAATCAGTGGGAAGAAATATTGAATTTCTTGCAAGAAAAGTAAGTGAGAAACTATTGGACAAGACTTGGTAGTAAGCAACACAGGGACCCTGACGCTATTTTGAAACAGGTGCTTCTAGGAGCAGCAGAACATTCAAGGGTTTTGTTTTTTTTTTTTTTTTTTTTGAGTCTTTCTATTTTCAAAACAATGAAAACAAGAATGTGGCTAAAATATCTTCTATCCACATGATACCAAGGAGACATAGCAACATATATTTTCTAGAGTTCTTTTTTTTTTTTTGTTTAATATTTCCCTTCCACTGCAAATTATTCACAATTTTGTCCTTTTTTTCTAAATTATTTATAATATTCTTGTCTCTGTTAGATCCATGCAAGTTCCAACTGGTCTAGTAGAATTCTTCCCACGATGCAAACTATCTTTTATCACAATTTCCTTTTTCCTCCTTTCTATTTACCTGTCTACATTTTGACAGTTAAACATGTAAAGTCTTTTTGCAAGAAATGCCTTTTTCCGTTTCTCTATCCTAAATCTTTTAGCACTTAAATTGTACTTTGCTTATTTCACTTTAACTTTTGTGTATACTGGTGATTTGTGATCTGTGTTCATATTTACTTCTACAACTAGGTTGTAACATCCTTGGAGGATGGAACGTCCCCGGAATGACAGTGAATCCCATCTCTGCACTCCAGACTCATACAGTGCCTTGATGTAACATCTTTCCAGCACATGTTGCAGAACAGATGAGGTGTTGGTTCATCAAATATTTTTCTGGGCCTAACTCATGTTTCTAAGAATATCATAAATTGCAAGAACAAGAGCTATGCATTTGACTCCCTGATACTTGGCAAATGTTAGATATTTAAAATAAATGTAAACAAATTGAAATAAGACAAGAAATAATCTGTGTTGAGCATATACTAGCATCTTGTTATTATTACCAGCTAACATTGACTATTAGACACTACCTAAAGTAGCTTTTGTGCATTATCTCATTTAATTATTTCTCCTACTCTCTTAGCCCCATTTAGAGGGTAGAAAATTGAGGCACAATAAAATAATTTTCCTAAGTTCACACTGCTCAAAACTGGTAAAGGTGGTATTTGTATCCAAGTTGTCTGACTCCAATTTAAGCCATTAACCATTAGTACTGTAAGTAATTTATGTCTTTTAGAAATAAATAGTACACATTTATATATTTTTATTAAGTTAAAATTTAAATATAGTAAAATTCACTTTCTTTAAGGCATAATTATATGAGTTTTGACAGATGCATACAAGGATATGACCATCAACAAAATAAAGATGTAGCATAGTTCTACCACTCCCCCCAAAAAATCCCCCTTGCTGATTTGCAGTCAATTTTTCTTGCTACCCCCAGCCCCTGGCAACTACTGATCTATTTCTTATTCTTATGATTTTGTTTTTCAAAATGAAATGATATTATACATAGTCTTTTCAATCTGGCTTCTTTCACTCAGAATACTTTTGAGATTCATCCACGTTATGGTTTAGATCAGTTGCATGCTCCATTTTGTTGCTGATTCGTATTCCATTGTATAAATTTCCATAGTTTATCCACTCATCAACTGAAGGATAACTCTATGGTTTCCATTTGTGGGTGATTATGAATGAAGCCTTATAAATATTTGCATACAGGTTTTTTTGTGAACATAGGTTTTATTTCACTTATAATACTAGAATGAGATTAATTAATAATTATAAATTTTTAATAATACCTAGAAGTGAGACTGCTCCATCATATGTAAGTATATCTTTAGCCTTATGAGAGACTGCCAAGCTGTTTTCCAAAGTTGCTGTAACATTTTGCATTTCCACCAGAAATGTATACCTCCAGATCGTCATCAGCATTTTATATTGTCATTTTTTTTTCAAAGTTTAGCCATTTTAATAGTTTTATAATTTTAGAAATTGCATTTGGGTCTATAACTCACTTTGAGCTTTTGTTTAAAAAAATAAGGTAATGCATGGATGAAGATGTTTGTTTTTGCATATGAATGTCTAATTGTTCTAGCTCTATTTGTTAAAAAGATTATCTTTTTTCTATTTAATAATCTTTTCACTTTGTCAAAAGTCAATAGATCATAGCTGTTTGACTGTTTATCTGGATACTTTCTTCCAGGGATTAGGAAGCTTCTATGAGAAAGGACCAAATAGTAAATATTTTAGGCTTTTTGAGGGCCATACAATCTCCGTTGCAACTACTCAACGCTACCATTGCAGTGTGAAAGCAATCATAGACAATATATAAATGAATTTATCCTGGAAGCTGTAGTTTGCTGATTCCTGTTCTATTCCATTTATCTGTTTCTATTTTTATGCTAATATAATGCTGTCTTGATTAATGTAGCTTTATTTTTTTTAATGTTTTTTATTTTTTGACACACACACACACACACACACACACACACACAGCGTGTCAGAGAGGAACTGGAAGAAAGAGAGGGCGACACAGAATCTGAAGCAGGCTCCAGGCTCTGAGCTGTCAGCACAAAGCCTGATGCGGGGTTGAACTCAGGAACTGCAAGATCATGACCTGAGCCAAGGTCAGACATTCAACTGACTAGCCATCCAAGCAATCCAAGATTAATGTAGATTTAAAATAAGTCTTGATATTAGGGAGAGTCAATCCTCTAACTGTGATTTGAAAATTATATGACTATATGCCTTTCCCCATACATTTTGAGAATAGCTAGTTAATGTCTACAACAAATCCTGCTGGGATTTTGATTAGAATTATGTTGAATCTATAAATTGGTTTAGAGACAATTGACATCTCAGCAACTCTGAATTTTTTCTAACTATGTACTTGATCTCTCTCTCTCTCCCTCTCTCTTTGGTCTTTTTTTATTTCTTTCATCAGTGTTTTATTTTGTCAGCAAATATGTCTTTAACACATTTTGTTAGATTTATATCTGATTTTTATATTTTGAATCCTTTCAAATTTCAATTTTTTAAAATTGTTCATTGCTGGCTAATACAGATAAAATTGAGATTTGCATATTGTCTCCATATCCTGTGACACTGTAAACTCAAACCTTACTATTCAAAGCTTGTTAATAGATACTTTAGAATGTTCTAAGAGGATAATTATATCAACTACAAATAGAATTTTATTTCTTTCTACTATATTCATTTTATTTTAATTGATATTATTATAATTTAATTTAATTTAATTTTAATTTAATTTATTGCACTAAGACCTTCAATATGATGATAATGGGAGTGGTAAGAACAGATAGCTGTCTTTTTCTCAACCTTAGGGGGAAATAATTCAATCTTTTGCTATGATGTATGATGTTAACTATAGTTTTTTCATAGATTCCTTTTCTCTAGCTGAGGAAGTATCCTAATTCTAACTCTGTTGAGTTTTTATCATGCCTACATGGTGAACTTTGTCAAAAATTTTTTCTGCATCTATGAAATTTTCATGTTTTTCTTCATTATGTCAACAAGGTGAATTAAATTAATTTTTTAATATTGAACTAATCTTTCATTTCCTGGATAAGTCCTACTTAGGATGATATGTTATCCTTTAATATGTTATTGGATTTGATTTGCTAGGATTTTGTTAAAGATTTTCACTCATTCTCTAAATTTCATTTTAGTTTCCTTTTTTTCTTTTTTTATTTATATATATTTTTATTTTATTCTTTATTTTTTAAAATTTACATCCAAATTAGTTAGCATAAGTGCAACAATGATTTCAGGAGTAGATTCTTTACCCATTTAGCTCATGCCCTCTCCCACAACTCCTCCAGTAACACTCAGTTTGTTCTCCATATTTTTGCATCTCTTCTGTTCTATCCCCCTCCTTGTTTTTATATTATTTTTGTTTCCCTTCCCTTACGTTCATCTGTTTTGTCTCTTAAAGTCCTCATATGAGTGAAGTCATATGATTTTTGTTTTTCTCTGAATGACTAATTTCACTTAGCATAATACCCTCCAATTCCATCCACGTAGTTGCAAATGGCAAGATTTCATTCTTTTTGAATGCCGAGTAATACTCCATTGTATATATATACCACATCTTCTTTATCCATTCATCTATCCGTGGACATTTGGGCTCTTTCCATACTTTGGCTATTGTTGATAGTGCTGCTATAAACATGGGGGCGTATGTGTCCCTTTGAAACAGCACACCTGTATCCCTTGGATAAATGCCTAGTAGTGCAATTGGTGAGTAGTAGAGTAGTTCTATTTTTAATTTTTTGAGGAACCCCCATACTGTTTTCCAGAGTGCCTGCACCAGCTTGCATTCCCACCAACAATGAAAAAGAGATCCTCTTTCTCCGCATCCTCACCAACATCTGTTGTTGCCTGAGTTGTTAATGTTAGCCATTCTGACAGGTATAAGGTGGTATCTCATGGTGGTTTTGATTTATATTTCCCTGATGATGAGTGATGTAGAGCATTTTTTCATGTGTCGGCTGGCCATCTGGATGCGTTCTTTGGAGAAGTGTCTATTCATGTCTTTTGTCCATTTCTTCACTGGATTATTTGTTTTTTTGGGTGCTGGGTTTGATAAGTTCTTTATAGATTTTAGATACTAACCCCTTATCTGATATGTCATTTGCAAGTATCTTCTCTCATTATGTTGGTTGCCTTTTAGTTTTGCTGATTGTTTCCTTCACTGTGCAGAAGTTTCCTGTTCTTAGACAAAAAGAAAGATTATCTCCCCCCATCTCTCCTACAGTTATTCTGGGGCTGTGTGATTAGTTCTGGCCACTTGGACAGAAGTGATACATGTCATTTTGAAGTTGAAACATGAGTTCTCTTTGCCTCTTTCAACCTCTGCCAAAGTTATTGTGTTTCTGTTGTGGATCCTCAACATGGAAATAGACTAGATTACTGCTTGGATTACTGCTTTGAAGTCACTGCTTGGAGTGCCATGTCCCGTGAGAACCCACATTAAGGGTGAATGGATAAGAAATTTTGTTTATAAGTCACTGAGATTTGAGGGTTAATTTGTAAACACAGGGAAAATTAGTCTTTCTCATTAAGTAAAACTAGGATTTCAATATGTTACTATATAAAATAATAAAGATGATTATTATTTTAGTTAAAATAACTCAGTTCAAGACCATGCATGTTTTGCCCCAAAGTGACCAAACTCAATTTAATATTTAACTTTGTTGTTTGGTGAAAAAAAATACACTAAAAGTCATTGCCTTTCAATACAGTCAAGAATAGAAAGGGAATATTTCCCAACATTTTAAACTAAAACATTTTCTACAAAAACAACTCCTAGAACAGTTGGTCCATTTCCAAATGTCAAAGGAATACAGAATTAAGATTTCTAACATGAGGATACATTTGAGAGATTCAGTTTTACTTTTGTTAGATCTAAAAATTAAAAAAAAAATGATCACTAAGCATATCTGGTTATCAGGCAAGTTCAATTATACAAAATGAACTTTTTCAAAACAATTTATGTATGAATCAGTTGATGATCATACCAGCTAAAAGGAACAATAGACAATTGCACTCAGAAGTATACTTTTGCCCTACATTTTTTTTTAACTTAAACTAATCACATTTAGCCACTAAATGGCATATATTACAAGCATATGGACTGGTAAATTTAATGAAGCGCCAACAATTCTAACGTAGTTCATTTTGCAGTAAGAAAATGAGTTAATTGTAGCCATCTTTTTATAGTTATATGTATTAATTTTTTTAATTATTTTTTTTAAATTTACATCCAAATTAGTTAGCATATGCTGCAACCATGATTTCAGGAGCAGATTACTTCTCTGCTTCCCTTCTACCTCTAAAACTGATCTGTCTCTTTCTACTTTAACTTCATTCTCTACATCCTGTTCTTGCAATGTCATGGCCTCAATCTTTTTTGTTCCTCCTTAGATCTTCTTTATGAAGATCCACTTTCATGCCTTCAACTATGTCTCCAATGATTATGATGAATAATTTGTCTACATTTTTATTCTTCAACTTTTATATAAGTTTTCCTCCAATATTTCAGCTCAAACAACACCATCATTATTTACTGAACATATGCCGTGGAGGTTACAGAAGAAACATAAAACATATCCCTAGTCTTCCAGGGCTTATACTTTAGTGGGAAGTTTTAAAGACCAGATACATGATATACTTAAAAAGCAGCTTTCTTCTAAAAAGAAACTTGTACAAAAAAATAAATTTGTCATCTCTCTACATCTACTACATCTCCATTCCCCATGTGATTTACTAAACTGACTTGGGAATTTTTTATGGACTATTTCCTCTTTGATCTAAGATAGACAATCAATATATGGAGTTCTGCTGATACTTCTTTTATGTATTTATGTATGTATTTATTTATGTATTTATTTATTATTTTTTATTTTTTATTTTTAAAAATTTACATCCAAATTAGTTAGCATATAGTGCAACAATGATTTCAGGAGTAGATTTTCTAATGCCTTTTACCCATTTAGCCTATCCCCCCTCCCACAATCCCTCCAGTAACCCTCTGTTTGTTCTCCATATTTATGAGTCTCTTCTGTTTTGTCTCCCTCCCTGTTTTTATATTATTTTGGTTCCCTTCCCTTATGTTCACCTGTTCTGTGTCCTAAAGCCTTCATATGAGTGAAGTCATATGATATTTGTCTTTCTCTGACTAATTTCGCTTAGCATAATTCCCTCTAGTTCCATTCACATAGTTGCAAGTGGCAAGACTTCATTCTTTGTATTGCTTAATAATAGTCCATTGTATATATGTACCACATCTTCTTTATCCATTCATCTATCAATGGACATTTGGGCTCTTTCCATACTTTGGCTATTTTTGATAGTGCTGCTCTCAACACTAGGGTGAATGTGTCCCTTCGAAACTGCATGCCTGTATCCCTTGGATAAATGCCTAGTAGTGCAACTGGTGGGTCGTAGGGTAATTCTATTTTTAATTTTTTGAGGAACCTCTATATTGTTTTCCAGAGTGCCTGCACCAGCTTGCATTCCCACCAGCAATGCAAAAGAGATCCTCTTTCTCTGCATCCTTGCCAATATCTGTTGTTGCCTGAGTTGTTAAGGTTAGCCATTCTGACGGGTGTCAGGTGGTATCTCATTGATTTGTATTTCCCGGATGATGAGTGATGTGGAGCATTTTTTCATGTGTCAGTTGGCCATCTGGATGTCTTCTTTAGAGAAGTGTCTATTCATGTCTTTTGCCCATTTCTTCACTGGATTGTTTATTGGGTGTTGAGTTTGATAAGTTCTTTATAGATTTTAGATACTAACCCCTTATCTGATATGTCATTAGCAAATATTTTATCCCATTATGTCAGTTGACTCTTAGTTTTGTTGATCGTTTCCTTTGCTGTGCAGAAGCTTTTTATTTTTGAGGTCTCAGTAGTACATTTTTGCTTTTGTTTCCCTTGCCTCCGTAGACATGTTGAGTAAGAAGTTGCTGCAGCTAAGATCAAAGAAGTTTTTGCCTGCTTACTCCTTGATGGCTTCCTGTCTTACATTGAGGTCTTTCATCCATTTTGAGTTTATTTTTGTGTGTGGTGTAAGACAGTGGTCCAGGTTCATTTTTCTGCAGGTCGCTGTCTAGTTTTCCCAACACCACGTTCTCAAGAGACTGTCTTTATTCCCTTCGATATTTTTTCTTGCTGTGTCAAAAATTAGTTGACCATATGTTTGTGGGTCCATTTCTGAGTTCTCTATTCTTTTCCATTGATCTGAGTGTCTGTTCTTGTGCCAGTACCATAATGTCTTGATGATTACAGCTTTGTAATGCATCTTGAAGTCTGGGATGGTAATGCCTCTCTTTTCAGGATTGCTTTGACTATTTGGGATCTCTTCTGGTTCTATACAAATTTTAGGATTATTTGTTCTTCAGCGGATACTTCTGATGAAGTATGGTTGGATTCAACATTTTAGCACTACTTCAACTGCTATAGATTCTTAACATAACTTTCCAGTGAATCTCTCAAGTTTGTCATCCTCCTATTCCAAACCAGCTTGTTCACTGATGCTAAATTAATCTTAAAGAGATTTTCTCCCTTACAACAGAATTATGCTTTCCTAATTTGCTATATCACCTCATTTTACAAAAATCAATTTATTCATTATCATCTTACCACTTTGGTTTTATCTAAATTCTATACTTTTCAAGATCTTGATCAAAATTTAGCTTCTCCAGGAACATTTACCAGGTGAGTCGCAGACTGTGAAGGTCTTTTTCTAATCCTGAATGATGGTTTATTTATATTGATCTATTTGTTCTCTAGATGTTCCACATAAAGCTGTCTTATATATCAACCTCCATTATAAGCTCTTTGAAGCTACACAGTGTTTGTTCATTGTTTATAAAATAGACATATTCATCAATTACCATATTGTGCATCCTTCCCTATTTAATATTTTTAATTTTAAAATTGATAAGAATATTTAAAATATTTAGTATTAATGTGATTTATTTGCTACATTACTTTGTAAAAAATTTTGAATATAAAACACTTAACTAATCATTGAATGTAATTTAATAATTTACCATAAGTTCTTACTCACCTTGCCAACTTGACCTACTTGACCCTGATGTGAGATGCTATAAAACTCATCCCATAAACAGTGTCAATTTATGCAGGCAGCAAAACATTTTCAACAGTAAGGAAGCTCAGTTTAGATTGATAAGATTCATTTGTGAAAATCACCATTCCCATTCACATTATATTGTGAAAACAGAAAACACACATTTGCTAAAATTGGCATTCTCATCTTAACCGACTATGCAGATGGAGTGATAAACTACAAGTTGCCATCAATGTGTGGCCTGGGTTGAAGTCATATGGTCTTTCAACTGCTATAGTCTCTGGCACATGCATCTCACAGAATGCCAGCTGTATATCAATGAATATTTCTTAGAATAAAAAGATAATATCAAATAGAAGCTTGCCACTTCTCAAACTGTGTTCGCATAAAACACATTAAAATTGATGAATAGGTTATGTTGGATCAAACTAATCTTTGGCTTATGAATTCTGCTTTTTTCCCCCTAAATGAGTCAATTAAGACAAGAAGCTTATATTTTCATCAGATACATACTACTATGAAAACAACTGTACCATCGTAAATAACATATTTAATAAATTAATTCATGATCATGCTATTATATCTAAATACAAATATAGAAAAATAAAGTATAAATGTAGGTCTCTATATAAATACAGAGTTTCTCTTTATATTTTTCTTTCGAAATGTATATTTCTTTGTTAATATAAAAACGAATTGTGAACATATTTGGTTTAGTGAATAAGAGTCTGATAGTTAAGTCTAAAAATATGTGGACTGAAAGCCATTTGGTTTCTCTTCTAAATTGAGGCAATTTAAAAACAGATGTCAAAGCAGGCCATCATTTTTAATTATGTGGTAAATGAGTTACTCTGAAATCTGTCTAGTAGACTACTGGACAAGGACATTCTTTCTCGAATGTCCTTGGCACAAAGACAGTTGCATGGCACAGTTGATTAGGGTCTTAAACATGATAAGACATTATTAAAAATGGGAAAATAGAAGAGGAAATAGGAGATAATGGTGACAATTGGGTGTCTTGGTTCAGTGACTGTTGGAATTATAATAAAACCTTAGCCCTTTTCAACAGATATATTTTTAAAGGCCTCCAGTGAGAAACTAGAATACAGTGGGCTCTGGAACCAGGCTACCTGGCACATATCTCAGCTTCACAACTTTCAACTTCTGTGGCCAATAACAATCTAGTAATTTCTTTGTGAATCAGTTTCATTCTCTGCAAAATGTAGATAGTAATCATCTTCTACATGGACTTAAGCAAATTAAATAAATAAATTCATATAAACCACGGTAAAATATTCCTGGAATACAGTGAACATCCAAATGCTTGCTTTTATGGATATTACTGGTTGCAGAACTTTCAGTAGAATATTACAGAAACTCATCTTGTTTATAGGGCGATCTTTCAATTTTAACCTCCATAAGTCTATGTTCTCAGGGAGAAATCCATCAACAGATTTGAATATGGAAACTTATATTCTCATAATCAAATCTCTTCATTGCAGTACCAAGTAGAGGATGTAATCAAAATAAACATTTGACATGGATTGAGAAAACCGTTTGTCATGTTTGTTTTTTTTTGTTTTTGTTTTTTTGTTTTTTTTTTGGTTTTTTTTTGGCTATTGGCTTTCATCTGGCCTGCCTAGAGGAGGTGGAAAAGCATTGTGTTCCCTGCTCAGCAGAGTCATACATTTTCATAACTTAAATGGTATGATATATGAGCCATTGGCAAAGATTTCTGGATGTCTATTATGTTTGCCTAAAATTAAATAAATGTGTAATATTTGATTAATACTCTTTCAAAAATATTTTAATCTAATTTTATTGTGCTAAGACTACTTAACATGAGATCTATCTTCTTAATACATTTTAAGTATATAATACTTTATTGTTCACTATAGGTACAATGTTGTACAAGAGGTCTCTAGAGTTTATTCATCTTACCAAAATTAAATTTTATTCCTATTGATTAATAACTCACCATTTCCCTCTGTTCTCATCACCAGGTAACTACTCCAGGCTTTGATTTTATGAATTTGACCATTGTGGATACAATATAATTGGAATCAGGCAGTACTTATTTTTCTGTGTTTATTAGTTAACTTAATGTTCTCTAGGTCCATCCCTGTTGTCGCCTATTGTAGAATTTCCTTTTTGAAATTTGAATAGTACTCCTTTGATGTATACCACGTTGTTTTTGTTTTTTTTTTACCATTTATTTGTCAACAGATATTCATGCTGTTTCCATATCTTAGCTACTGTGAATAGTGTTGCAGTGAATACGGGAGTGCTATATCTGTTGGAGATCTTGATTTCAATTTTTTTGGATATACCCAGAAGTGGGATTGTCAGATAATATGGCACTATTTGTATTTCTTTGAGGAATTCCCATAGTTTTCCAGAGCAGCTGCAACATCCTGCATTCCCACAACAGTACACAAAAGTTCCATTTTTTTCGCATACTTGCCAATACATGTTGTCTTTTGTTTGGATAGTAGCCATCCTGGCAAGTGTGAAGTTATATTTTGTGTGGTTTGGTTTGCCTTTCTCACCTGTTGGTCATTTGAATATCTTCTTTGAAGAACTGTCTATTCAAATCCACCTCTCATTTTTACTTTTCTTATTTAAAAAAAAAATTTTTAATGTCTATTTTTGAGACAGAGAGACAGAGCGTGAATGAAGGATGAGCAGAGGGAGAGGGAGACACAGAATCCAAAGCAGGCTCCAGGTTCTGAACTGTCAGCCCAGAGCCCAACGTGGGGCTTGAACCCACGAACTGTGAGATCATGACCTAAGCCAAAGTTGGACACTTGAGTGACTGAGTCACCCAGGCACTCCTGCATGTCTCATTTTTAAATAGAGTTATTAGTTTTCTGTTATTACTGAGTTGTATGAGTTTCTTGTATATATTTTAGATATTAATCTCTTATCACATATATGGTTTGCAAATATTTTCTCCAATTTCATACATTGTATTTTCACTCTTTTAATTATTTCCTTTGCTGTGCAGAAGCTTTTTAGTTTGATGTAGTCCCACTTGTATGTTTTTGTTTTTGTTGCCTTACTTTTGGTGTTATGCCCATGAAAATTATTGTTAAGACCAATGTCAAAAAGCCTTTCCTCTCTGTTTTCTGATAGGAATTTTAATTTGTGGTCTTACATTTAAGTATCTAATCATTTTTAAAATTTTTTTAATGTTTATTTTTGAGAGAAAGAGAGACAGAGTGTGGACAGGGGAGGGGCAGAGAGAGAGGGAGACACAGAATGTGAAGCAGGCTACCAGGCTTTCTGAGCTGTCTGCACAGAGCCTGATGCTGGGGCTCAAACTCACGGGCAATCATGACTTGAGCTGATAGTCGGACACTCAACTGACTGAGCCACCCAGGCGCCCCAAGTATCTAATCATTTTGAGTTGATTTTTATGTGTAGTTTAGAATAAAGATCCAATTTCATATTTCACATTTGAATATCCAGTTTTCCTAACACACCTTGTTGAAGAGACTATTTTTTTCCCATTGCATATTCTTGACACCCTTGTCAAAGATCACTTGATCACATATACATAGATTTATTTCTGGGATCTTTATTTGGTCTCATTGGTCTACATGTCCATATTTATGGTAGTACCATCCTGTATTGATTACTGTCGGTTTATAATATATTTTGAAATAAGAAAGTATAATACCTCCAGCTTTGTTCTCAGTATCGATTAGACTATTCATGGTCTTTTGTGGTTCTATTTGAATAGTATAATTGTTTTCTTTATTTCTGTAAAAATAATCTTTAAGATTTTGATAAAGATTACATTGGATGTGTAGATAGTTTTGGGCAGTGTAGATATTTTAACAATAGTTATTCTCCATTTCTTAAATACAGGATGTCTTTCCATGTGTTTTTGTCTTGTTTAATTTCTGTCATCAGTGATTTGTAGTTTTTAGTACATAAATCTTTCACCTGCTTAGTTACATTTATTTTGAGATATTTTATTCTTTTCAAATTGTTGTAAATAGAATTTTCTACTTTTCTTTGCAGATAGTTTGTTGTTAGCGTATAGAAATGAAAATGGTTTCTGTATGTTGATTATGTGTCCTACAACTTCATGGTAAATGTGAATTTCTTTATTATTTCTAGCAGTTTTTTGTTTATTTGTTTAAACTTATGGAGCTTTTAAGGTTTTCTATATACAAGATCATGCTATATGGAAACAGAGATAACTTTCTTCTTCCATTCCAATTTGGATGACTTTTATTACCTTTTCTTTTCTAAATTCCCTGGCTAGAATGTTTAGTACAATGTTGACCAGACGGGGCATCCTTACTTTGTCCCTCATTTTAGGGGAGACACTAGCAGTTATTTTGACATTCAGTATGATGTTAGATGTTTATATATAACCTTTATTATGTAGAGGTATTTCCCTCCAGTTCCTAGTTTGTTCAGAGTTTATATTATGAAAGGAAATTTGAATTTTGTCAAATTCTTGGTTTTCATGTATTGAGATAATCCTATGATTTTTATTCTTTACTCTGTTGATGTGGTATATCACACTAAATGATTTTTAAACATTGAATCATGCTTGAAACCCCTGGATAAGTCACATTTTGTCATGGTATGTGATCCTTTTAATATAATGTGCTGTTGGACTCAATTTGCCAATACTTTATTACAAATGTTTGCATCTATGTTCACCAGGAATATGGCGTGTTATTTTCTCTTCTTGTGGTGTTTTTGTCTGGCCTTTATATCAGGGTAATGTTGACCTCATAAAATACGTTTGGAAGTTTGGTGTTTTTTTTTTTATGACAGTTAAGGTGGGGAGGAGATAAGACGGTGATGTAGTAGGAGAACCCCAGGCTCATCTCATCCCTTGCACACAACTAGATAACTCTCAAATCATTCTGAATGCCCAAGAAATCAACTGAGGGTTGACAGAAGAAATGACACAAGTAAAGGAAAAGAAGAAGCCATCTTTAGGAAGATAAGAAGTTTGGAGACATGGTTGGGGGAAGAAATAGATCACAGGTGCTGCTGATGAGAGAGAGCCATGGTCGGAGAGAGAGAGAGAGGAGCATGCACAACAGATAGAATGCACAAGGAGAACACTTCCCTAAAGCCATTTGCTGGGAAAATGAGAAGGCCTGATTTTTGTGAGTTTTTGCAAACAGCAGGGCTTAAAGACTGTAGTTTTAAAGGTCAGAGAGCTCGGCTTGGATAGAGCCCTGATGGTGTTGTCTTACTCCTGGAAAGAAGGCAGGCAAACAACCCAGGGACAGGGACAGTGTGGAAACAGTGATTTGAGAAACATCGGGGCACAAAGGGGACAGATCATTCACTTTACATGGAGAGCATCCCTGAGAGGTAACATTCACTGAGATGTCTCTCTGGGGATACAGGAGACAGCAAACATCATTTCCCTCTCCCATTCCTCAGCATAAATACAGAACCAGCTGCAAAGGGCAGCTTGGCCCTGACACTGGCTGTCTAGCCTACTTTCTCCAAGTCCCATGGCCCTGCAGTCTGGTGCAACTGTCCTTCACTGTCACACTTCCCTAAGTCCCATTATGGTGAGACCCTCCCCCTGAAGACTAGCACAGGTCCCTGGCCACTACCCATTCCTAAATCTTGGAGTTTTAAAAGTCAGTAGACTTGGCTGAGATAGAGCGTGAAGGACACTGTTTTGCTCCTGGAGAGAACACAGGCAAAACAAAAAACAAAACAAAACAAAAAATAGAGGCAGATAGTGTGGAAACAACAATTTGAAAAATTCTTGGGACACACAGTGGAGAGACGATTCCTTCTTCTATGAGTATTTTCCTGAGAACAGCAAGCATGGAGGCCCCTCTCCCAGGAGAAAAGTGTTGGCTGGTGCCATTTCCCTCCCATGTCCCTGAGCAAAAACACAGAGCCACCCAACTGTGATAAACAGCCCAGTGCCAATACTTGCTGCCTGACTTGCTTACACCAGATTCCACATTCCTGTACTCTGCTGGTACTGCCCTTCCTGGTCAAGTTTGCTTCAGTCCTAGCACAGTGGACCCCATCCCCAGAAGACCAGCAGAAACCCTTGTCCACATCATGTCTCCTGATCAGAGAGTTCTGTAAGGATCTTGTGGAAGTAGCATCAGGCCTCATTTAACAAATAAACAAGAGCACGCTTAGTTAAAACTTGCCACATTCTGGCCAAGGACTAAACACTGTTCACAGCAGGCAAAGAAACCCTCTGCAGATGGTGGGTCTAAAAGATAGGACAACCAAAACACAGCAGCAGAGTGCATGCAGCACAATCACTGAAGTGCCAGGCCCTGGACACTTTATGACCTCTTCTTCATAAGGCCATTATTCTCAGGCACAGGAAACATAACAGGCTTTTCTAACACACAAGAGAAGATAGAGGCTTAGATAAAATGCCAAGATGGAGGTTGTCATCCCAAATGAAACAATAAACTAAGGTTCTAGTCAGAGATCTAAGTGAAACACGTGTAAGTAACATGCCTGGTGTATAGGCCTGTAATCTGGGGTAAGAAATAGAAATCCATGTCCAGGAGGCACAGAGAATTCCCATGAAAATCAACAAAAGCAGGCCAACACCAAGACATATTGTAATTAAATTTCCAAAATATAGTGATAAAAAAATCCTAAAGCCGTCAAGACAAAAGTGGTCCCTAGCTTACAAGGGAAGAGCCATAAGGCTAGCTGCAAATCTCTCAATAGAAACTTGGCAAGCCAGATGGGGTGACATGATATATTCAATGAACTGAATGGGAAAAATCTGCAACCAAGAATACTCTACCCAGCAAGATTATCATTCAGAATAGAAAGAGAAATAGACTTTCCCAGACAAACAAAAACTAAGGAGTTCATGAGCATTAATCCAGCACTATAAAAAATATTAAAGGGGAATCTTTGAGTGCAAGGGAAAGACCAAAAATGACAAAGACAAGAAAGGAACAGAAAAAATCTCCAGAAACACAACAAAACAAATTTAAAAAATGATACTAAATACATATTTATCATTAATTACTCTGAATGTAAATGGACTAATACTCTAATCAAAAGACACAGCGTGACAGAGTAGATTAAAAAATAAGACCTATATATGTGCTGCCTACAAGAGAGTCATTTTAGACCTACAGACACCTGAAGATTTAGAGTGAGGAGATGAAAACATTTGTCATACAAATGGATTCCAAAAAAAGCTAGTTAGAGTGCATGGGTGATTCAGTCAATTAAGTGTCAGACTTTTAGTTTAGGCTCAGATCATGATCTCATAGTTTCTGGGTTTGAGCCCCAAGTCAGGCTCTACTCTGACAGCATGGAGCCTGCTTGGGATTCTCCCTCTGCCTCCTCTCTGCCCCTCCCCTACTCTCTCTCTCTCTCTCTCTCTCTCTCTCAAAATAAATAAACTTTTAAAGAATCACAGTAGTAATACTTATGTAAGACAAACTAGATTTTAAATCAAAGAGTGTAACATGAGATGAAGAAGGGCACTATATCATAATAAAGGGGACTATCCAACATAAAGATCTAACTATTGGGGCGCCTGGGTGGCTCAGTCGGTTGAGCGTCCGACTTCGGCTCAGGTCATGATCTCACAGTTCGTGAGTTCAAGCCCCACGTGGGGCTCTGTGCTGACAGCTCAGAGCCTAGAGCCTGCTTCACATTCTGTGTCTCCCTTTGTCTCAAAAATAAATAAACATTAAAAAAAATTAAAAAAAAAAGATCTAACTATTGTAAATATTTATGCCCCCCAAATAAAGCACCCAGATACACAAAACAATTAACAACAAACATTAAAGAAACTCATACAATAATAGTGAGTACATGGTGGCTCTGTTAATTGAGTGCCTGGCTTATGTCATGATTTCATGGTTTGTGAGTTTGAGCCCCACGTTGGGCTATATGGTGATAGTGTGGTGCCTGTTTGGGATTCTCTCCCTTCCTTTCTCTGCCCTTCCCCTGTTTGTGCTCTCTCTCTCCCTCAAAACAAATAAAATAAGCATTAAAAAGAATTTTAAAAAATAATACAATAATAGTGGAACTTTTAACACACAACCCCTTACATCAAAAGACAGATGATCTTAGCAGAAAATCAATAAGGAAACAATGGCTTTGAGTGACACACCAGACCAGAGGCGCTTAACAGTTGTATTCAGAACATTCCATCCTAAAACAAAGAACACATTCTTTTCAAGTGCACATGGGACATTCACCAGAATCAATCACATACTAGGCCACAAATCAGTACTCCACAAGTACAGAAAGATTGAGATTATACCATCCTTCTTTTCTGACCACAATGCTGTGAGACTTGAAGTCAATAAGAAATAAATTGTAAAAACTACAAATACGTGGAGATTAAAGAACATGCTACTAAACAATGGATAGGTCAACCAGTAAATCAAAGAAGAAATTTAAAAAAATACATTGAAACAAAGGAAAATGAAAACACTAAACCTTTGGGATTCAGCAAAGGCAGTTATAAGAGGAAAGTACATAGCAATACAGTGCTGTATCAAGAAACAAGAAAAATCTCAAAGAAACAATCTAATCTTATACCTAGCAGAGCTAGAAAAAGAAAAACAAACAAAAGCCCAAATAAGCAGAAGGAAGGAAATAACAAAGAAATAAATGATATAAAGACTAAACAAACAAATTCAAACAATACAACAAATCAATGAACAAGGGGCTGGATCTTTGAAAAGGTCAATAAAATGAATAAATCCCTAGCCAAACTTGTCAAAAAGAAAAGAGAAATGATCAAAATATATAAAATAATAAATGAAAGAGGATAACTACTAACACCACAAAAATACAAACAATTATAAGAGAATATTATGAAAAATGATATGCCAACATTGAAGAACCTGGAAGAAATGGATAAATACCTAGAAATATTTAAACTACAAAAAGTGAAATAAGAAAGAAATAAGAAACGTTAACAGACTGATAACCAGCAAAGAAATTGAATCAGTGATCAAAAATCTCCCAAAAAACAAAAGTCTAAGGCCAGATGGCTTCACCAGGTAATTCTACCAAACATTTAAGAAGACTTAATACCCATGATTCTCAAACTATTTCAAAAAATAGAAATAGAAGAAAAATTTCCAAATTCATTCTACAAGGCCAGTATTACCCTGTTACCAAAAACTATGGATAACTATAGGCCAATATCCATGATGACAATGGATGCAAAAACTCTCACTAAAATACTAGCAAATTGAATCCAACAGTATATTAAAAGAATCATTCACCATGATCAAGTGGGACTTATTCCTGTTTTGCTAGGGTGGTTCAATATTTGCAAGTCAATCAACATGATACACCATATTAATAAAAGAAGGGATAAGAACCACATGATCCTTTCAATGGAGGCAAAAAAAGCATCTGAAAAAGTACAACATCCATTCATATAAAAGTCCTCAAAACTGTAGGGATAGAGGGAATACAACCTATGTAAAAAAGACTATATCCAAAAATCCACAGCTAAAATCATCCTCAGTGGACAAAAACTGGAGGAAGAGAGGGATGTCCACTCTTACCACTGTTATTTAACATAGTACCAGAAGTCCTAGTCTCAACAATCAAACAAAAAGAAATAAAAAGCATCTAAATAGGCAAGGAAGAGCTCAAATTTTCACTATTTGCAGATGACATAATACTCTAATAGAAAATCCAAAAGACTACACCAAAAAATTACAAATTCAGCAACTTTACAAATTCAGTAAAGTTGTAGGATACAAGATCAATGTCTATAAGTCTGTTGCCAATAAAGAAGCAGCAGAAAGAGAATCAAGGGATCAATCCCATTTACAATTGCACCAAAAACCATGAGATACCTAGAAATAAACCTAATCAGAGAAGTAAAAGATCTGTACTCTGAAAAGTATAAAACAAAATGATGAAAGAAATTGAAGATGACACAAAGAAAAGAAAGATATTCTATGCTCATGGATTAAGAAATATTGTTAAAATGTCACAGAACTAGAACAACAATCTTAAAATTTATATGGAACCACAGAAGACCTCGAATAGCCAAAGCAACTTTGAAAGCAAAAAGTAAATCTGGAGGCATCACAATTCCAGATTTGAAGTTGAAGCTATAGTGATCAAGACAGTATGGCACCGGTACAAAAACAGACACATAGATAAATGGTACAGAATAGAAAACCCAGAAATAGACCCATAATTATATGGTCAAGTAATCTGCAACAAAGCAGGAATGAATATCCAATGGAAAAAAAGCAATCTTTTCAACAAATGATGTTGGGAAAACTGGACAGCAACGTGCAGAAGAATGAAACTGGACCACTTTATTATACCATATACAAAAATAATTCAAAGTGAGTGAAATACCTACATGTGGGACTGGATTCCAATAAAATCCTAGAGGAGAACACAGGCAGTAACCTCCTTGACATGGGCTATAGCAACTTCTTACTAGATGTGTCTCCTGAGACAAGGGAAACAAACCATGAATAAACTATTGGGACTTCATCAAAATAAAAATCTTCTGGGGCCCCTGGGTGGTTCAGTAGGTTGAATGTCTGACTTCAGCTCAGGTCATGATCTCACAGTTTGTGTGTACAAGCCCTGCGTCGGGCTCTGTGCTGACAGCATAAAGCCTGGAGCCTGCTTCGAATTCTGTGTCTCCCTCTCTCTCTGCTCCTCCCCTGCTCATGCTCTGTCTCTCTCTTTCAAAAATAAATTTAAAAACATTAAAAAAATTAAAAATAAAAGTAAAAATCTTCTGTACAGCAAAGGAAACAATCAACAAAACTAAAAGGTAACCTACAAATTGGAGAAGATATTTTCAAATGACATATCTGGTTATTATTCAAAATCTATTAAGAACTTTTATAAAATTTGATACCCAAAAAGTAAATAATCCAGTTAAAATTGGTAGAAGACATGAATAGACACTTTTGCAAAGAAGACATGCAGATGACTAACAGACACATGAAAAGATGCTCAACATCACTCATCATAAGGGAAATCGTAATCAAAACTACAATGAGATAATCACTTCACACCAGTCAGAATGACTAAAATTAACAACATAGGAAACAGCAAATGTTGGTGAGGATGTGGAGAAAGGGGAACCCTCTTAAATTGTTGATGGGAATGCAAACTGGTATAGCCACTCTGGAAAATTTTATACAGGTTCCTCAAAAAGTTAAAAATAGAAGTATCCTTTGATCCAATAATTTTAATACTGGGTTTTACCTGAAGGATACAAAAATACTGTTTTGAAGGGATATGTACACCCAAATGTCTATAGCATCATTATCAACAATAGCCAAATTATGGGAAGAGCCCAAAGGTTCATAGACTGATGAATGGATAAAGAAGTTGTGTCACACTCACATACACACACTCACAAACACACACACATACACACACACACACACACACACACACACACACAATGGCATATTACTCAGCTATTAAAAAGAAAGAAATGCTGCCATTTGCAATGACATGGATGGAGCTAGAGAGTATTATGCTAAGCAAAATAAGTCAGAGAGAGACAAATACCATATGATTTCACTCACATGTGGAAGTTCAGAAACAAAACAAAGTAACAGGGAAATAAAGAGGAAAACCAAGAAACAGATTCTTAATTCTAGATAAAGAAAACAAAGTGATGGCTACCAGAGGGAAAGCAGGTTTTGGGATGGGTTAAATACGTTATGGGGATTAAATAGGCACTTGTTGTAATGAACACCTAGTGTTGTATCTAAGTGTAGAAACACTAAATTCTAGGAGGAGCCACGATGGCAGAACAGCATGTAAGCTTTTTGTCCATGAAATGCAGCCAAACACTAAACCACCCTACACACCTAGAAAACTGACTGGAGGATTAAAACAACAATATGCACAATCTGAACCACAGAATTCAGAAGGTACGTGGTGCGGAGAGCTGAACTTGGGGAGTGAGAAGCCATGAAAGGTAGTGAACCCCTTTTGCAGGCGGAGAGAGGATGGAGACTGGGAGGGGGGGGAATATACGGGAATAACACCCCTCCCCAAAAGCAGCTGGAGAGAAAGTATAATATTGGAAACAGCTGCAGGGACTAAACTAAAAACAGGAGAAAGGAGAGGGTTTAAATTCCATTAAGACTGTAAACAAGGGGAGCGCAAACACTGCAACTCTGCAGCTCAATACCTGGGGGTTCTCTGGTGGGAAGGGCAAATCCCCAGGAACAGAGTGGGACCCGGGAGGTTCTTGGGCCCCATGGGGAAAAGTGGTTCCACTGCTGGAAGGACATTTGGTGGAGACTGTTGAAGCCACCTGGTCCCAGCAGACCCCAGAAGGCAGCCACATTCGCTGGTGCTGGGGCAAGGTCATTGAAGGTGAAGCCTGGTGCCATATGTGTGTTGTGATTTTCCATAATCCCTGAAATGCTGCTGTTACACTGTCTTGTGAACATTTTTGGGGGCAGGCTGGCACCTGGCCGCAGTCTCAGGGCACCAGCAACAGCAGGGTCCAGTGGGTGTTCCTGGGCACAGCCGACATTCAGACATTGCTCATTCGGCCATTGCTCAGTGAGACCCTCCCACAGAGGGGCGGAACTGGTCAAAGCCACAGTCCTTTGGAAGTAAGGGGCCGTGGAAAACAGCCGCATCTGAGACAAAACTTGGGAGACAGGTACTGACTAGGGCCTGGTAACAGAGAATGAAAAAGCGGGGAGTGGATGAGAGCTGAAGACAGAGGACTGGTGCGTGATTCCTGATTCAGGAGAACAGACTGGGTAGCTGGGTGACGCCATTTTCACCGCTCCCGCGCATTGGCATATGCACCTACGAGCACTGCAACAATCCACCCCAGTAGGCTAGCAGCACCATCTAGTGGAGAGTGGAGCTGTTACACTGAGCCCCACCCAACTCGTCCACTTTTCTTTTCAAGAACACAAGCCTCACAGCTGGCTTAATTTATTGAGTATAAAGAGCTATAAAGACTATAAAGAGAGGACTATAAAGTCCCCTAGACTGACCTCTATGGGAAAATGAAGCAATTTCAGTCCTACTTCAGTCTGTTAGAAGGTTCATCTATTCAATTCTTTTTTTCTTTTTTTTCCTTTTTCTCTTCTAAAATTCTTTTCTTTTTCTTGAATGCAGAAGGAGAAAAAAAAAATTTATTTTCAATTTTTATTAAAAATATCTTTCTTTAATTTTTATTACTATATTTTTTACTTTTTTTTGTAATTTTGTTCAAATTCTACTTTACTTCCATCATTTTATTTTAGTCTAGTTCACTGTACTCACCTTTTCAAATTTTTAAACAATTTTTTTCCTTCTTTTTCTTTTTTTCTCTTTTTCATTTCTTTTCTTTTTCATGAATGCAGAAAGAGAAAAACATCATTTTTACTTTCAATTTCTTTTAAAAATATTTTATTTAATTTTTATTACTATATTTTTTCCTTTAATGTAAATTTTTTCAAATTCTATCTTACTCCCATCATTTTATTTTAGTCTACTACAGTTTACCACTTTTTCAAATTTTCAAATGATTTCTTTCATTTTTCTTTCTCTCCTTTTTTCTTTTTTTACCATTTTTCTCTTTTTCATTTCTTTTCTTTTTTCTTAAATACAGAAAATGAAAAAATCACATTTATTTTTAGTTTTTATAAAAAATATTTTTACTTAGTTTTTTTCTACTATATTCTTTACTTTTGTGTATTCTTTTTCAAATTCTATTTTACCCCCATCATCTCATGTTAGTCTACTTCAGGGTATTCATTTTTTCAAATTCTCAAACGATTTCCTTTTTTATTCTCCCCCCCCTTTTTTTTCTCTAATCTGTCAAACCACTTTCAACACCCAGACCAAAACACACCTAGGATCTAGCATCATCTATTTGATTTTTGTTTGTGTTTGTTTTTAATTTTAATATTTTTATTTTAATTTTTTTAATTTCAATATTTGTACCTCATTAATTCATTTTCTCCCTTCAAAATGACAAAATGAAGGAATTCACCCCAAAAGAAAGAGCATGAAGAAAGGACAGCCAGGGATTTAACCAACACAGATACAAGCATCATGTCTGAACCAGATTTAGCATCACGATAATAAGAATACTAGCTGGAGTCAAAAATAGATTAGAATCCCTTTCTGCAGAGATAAAAGAAGTAAAAAATAGCCAGAATGAAATTAAAAATTCTATAACTGAGCTACAATCACGGATGGATGCAGTGGCGCCAAGGATGGATGAGGCAGAACAGAGAATCAGTGATATACAGGGCAAACTTATAGAAAATAAGCAGAAAAAAAGCGGGAAATGAAGGCAAAAGCACACAATTTAAGAATTAGAGAAATCATGGGGCACCTGGGTGGTTCAGTCAGTTAAGCGTCTGACTTTGACTCAGTTCATTATCTCGCGGTGCTGAGTTCAAGCTCCACATCAGGCTCTGTGCTGACAGCTCAGAGCCTGGGGCCTGTTTCATATTCTGTGTCTCCCTCTCTCTCTGACCCTCCCCCATTTATGCTCTGTCTGTGTGTTAAAAATAAATAAACGTTAAAAAATTAAAAAAAAAAAGAATTAGAGAAATCAGTGACTCATTAAAAAGGAATAACACCAGCATCATAGGGGTCCCAGAGGAGGAAGAGAGAGAAATAGAGCTAGAAGGGATATGTGAGCAAATCATAGCAGAAAACTTTCCTAACCTGGGGAAAGACACCGACATCAAAATCCAGGAAGCACAGAGGAACCCATTAGGTTGAACAAAAACCGACCATCAACAAGGCATATCATAGTCAAATTCACAAAATACTCAGGCAAGGAGAGAATCATGAAAGCAGCAAGGAAAAAAAAAAGTCCCTAACCTACAAGGGAAGACAGATCAGGTTTGCAGCAGACCTATCCACAGAAACTTGGCAGGCCAAAAAGGAGTGGCAGGACATATTCAATGTGCTAAATCAGAAAAATATGCAGCCAAGAATTGTTTATCCAGCAAGCTGTCATTCAAAATAGAAGGAGAGATAAAAAGTTTCCCAGACAAAAATTAAAGGAGTTTATGACCACTAAACCAGCCTTGCAAGAAATTTTAAGGGAAACTTTCTGAGGGGAGAAAAGATGAAATATATATATATATATATATATATATATATCAAAAGCAACAAAAGATAAGAAAGGACCAAAGTACACCACTAGAAACTCCAACTCTACAAGCATCATAATGGAAATAAATTCATATCTTTCAGTACTCACTCTAAACATCAATGGATTCAATGCGCCAATCAAAAGACATAGAGTAACAGAATGGAGAAGAAAACAAGATCCATCTATATGCTGTTTCCAAGAGACCCACTTTAGACCTAAAAGCACCTTCAGATTGAAAATAAGGGGATGGAGGGGCGCCTGAGTGGCTCAGTTGGTTGAGCGTCCGACTTCGGCTCAGGTCACGATCCCACGGTCTGTGAGTTCAAGTCCCGCATCAGGCTCTGTGCTGACAGCTCAGAGCCTGGAGCCTGCTTCAGATTCTGTGTCTCCCTCTCTCTCTCTCTGCCCCTCCCCCACTCATGCTCTGTCTCTCTCTCTCTCTCTCTCTCTCTCTGTCAAAAATAAATAAACATTTAAAAATTAAAAAAAATAAGGGGATGGAGAACCATCTATCATGTTAATGGTCAACAAAAGACAGCTGGAGTAGCCATACTTGTATCAGACAATCTGGACTTTAAAATAAAAACTATATCAAGAGATGCAGAAGAGATATCATAATCAAGGGATCTATAGACCACGAAGAGCTAACAATTATAAACATTTATGTGCCAAAAGTGGAAACACCCAAATATATTAATCAATTAATCACAAACATGAAGAAACTCATTGATACTAATACCATAATAGTAGGAGACTTCAACAGCCCACTCACAGCCATGGACAGATCATCTAATCAAATAAAAAACATGGAAACAATGGGTTTAAATGACCAGATGGTCATAGGACCAGATGGAATTAACAGATATATTCAGAACATTCATTCCTAAGGCAGCAGAATATACATTCTTCTCCAGTGTACATGGAACATTCTCCAGAATAGACCACATACTGGGACACAGATTAGCCCTAAGTAAGTACAAAAAGATCGAGATCATACCGTGCATCTTTTCAGACCACACTGCTATGAAGCTCGAAATCAACCACAAGAAAAAATTTGGAAATGTAACAAATACTTGGAGACTGAAGAACATCCTACTAAAGAATGAATGAGCTAACCAAGCAGTTAAAGAAGAAATTAAAAAGTATATGGAAATCAATGAAAATGATAACACCACAACCCAAAACCTCTGAGACACAACAAAGGTGGTCATAAGACGAAAGTATATAGCAATCCAGGCCTTCCTAAAGAAAGAAGAAAGATCTCAGGTACACAACGTAACCTTACACCTTAAGGAGCTGGAAAAATAACAACAAACAAAACCCCAAACCAGAAGAAGACAGGAAATAATAAATATTAGAGCAGAAATTAATGCTATAGAAACCAACCAACCAACCAAACAAACAAACAAACAAACAAAAAAGCAGTAGAAGAGATCAATGAAACCAGAAGCTGGTTTTTTGAAAGAATTAACAAAATTGATAAACCACTAACCAGTTTGATCAAGAACAAAAAGGAAAGGACCCAAATAAATAAAATCAAGAATGAAAGAGGAGAGGTCACAACCAACACAGCAGAAATAAAAACAATAATAAGGGAATATTATGAACAATTACATGCCAAGAAACTGGGAAATCTGGAAGAAAGGGACAAATTCCTAGAAATATACACTATCAAAACTGAAACAGGAAGAAATAGAAAATTCGAACACACCCATAACCAGTGAGGAAATCGAATTAGTAATCTAAAATCTGCCAAAAGATAAAGAGTCCAGGGCCAGATGGCTTTCCAGGGGAATTCTACCAAACATTTAAGGAAGAGTTAACACCTGTTCTCTTGAAGCTGTTCCAAAAAATAGACATGGAAGGAAAACTTCCAAACTCTTTCTATGAAGCCAGCATTACCTTGATTCCAAAACCAGACAGAGACCCCACTAAAAAGGACAACTATAGACCAATTTCCCTGATGAACATGGATGCAAAAATCCTCAACAAGATGTTAGCCAACCAGATCCAACAATACATTAAAAAAATTATTCACCACGACCTAGTGGGATTTATACCTGGGATGCAGGGCTGGTTCAATATCCACAAAACAATTAATGTGATTCATCACATCAATAAAAGAAAGGACAAGAACCATATGATCCTCTCAATAGATGAAGAGAAAGCATTTGAAAAAATACAGCATCGTTTCTTGATAAAAACCCTCAAGAAAGTAGAGACAGAAGGAGCATACCTCAAGATCATAAAAGCCATATGTGAATGACCCAACGCTAATATCATCCTCAATGGGGAAAAACGGAGAGCTTTCCCCTAAGGTCAGGAACAAGACAGGGATGTCCACTCTCGCCACTGTTATGCAACATAGTCTTGGAAGTCTTAGCCTCTGTAATCAGACAACGCAAAGAAATAAAAGGCATCAAAATTGGCCAGGAGGAGGTCAAACATTCACTCTTCACAGATGGCATGATACTCTATATGGAAAACCCAAAAGATTCCACCAAAAAACTGCTAGAATTGATTCATGAATTCAGCAAAGTGGCAGGATATGAAATCAATGCACAGAAATCGGTTGCATTCCTATACACCAACAATGAAGCGACAGAAAGAGAAATCAAGGAAACAATCCCAATTACAGTTGCACCAAAACTCATAAAATACCTAGGAATAAATCTAACCAAAGAAATAAAAAATCTATACACTGAAAACTATAGAAAGCTTATGAAAGAGAGTGAAGAAGACACAAAAAAATGGAAAAAGTTTCCATGCTCCTGCATAGGAAGAACAAATATTGTTAAAATGTTGATACTACCCAAAGCAGTCTACATATTCAATGCAATCCTTATCAAAGTAACACATTCTACACAGACATAGAACAAATAATCCTGAAATTTGTACGGAACCAGAAAAGACCTCGAATAGCCAAAGCAATCTTGAAAAAGAAAACCAAAGCAGGAGGCATCACAATCCCAGACTTCAAGTCATACTACAAAGTTGTAATCATCAAGACCGTATGGTACTGGCACAAGAACACTCAGATCAATGGAACAGAATAGAGAACCCAGAAATGGACCCACAAACGTATGGCCAACTAATCTTTGACAAAATGACTTTGATAAAAAAATCACTAATCTTAGTTTTGTTGACTTTTTTCTATTATTTTTCTCTTTTTTCTTTTGTTTACTTTTGCTCTAATCTTAATTTTCTTCTTTTTGCTAAATTTGGCTTGCTTTGTTCATTTTTGTTCTTTCTGTCTTTTTGATTTATGAGGTATAAAGTTATGTTCTTTAATCTATTTTTTTAATTAATGTTTACTCATTTTTTGAGAGACAGAGCCCAAGCAGAGGACGGCAGAGAGAGACGGAGACACAGAATCCCAAGCAGGCTCCAGGCTTTTTGGGCTATCTGGAAGAAATGGACAAATACCTAGAAACATATACACTACCAAAACTGAAACAGGAAGAAATAGAAAATTGGAACAGACCCATAACCAGTGAGGAAATCGAATTAGTAATCTAAAATCTGCCAAAAGATTTGCTGTCAGCACATAGCCTGACGTGGGGCTCAGACTCACAAGCCATGAGATCATGAACTGAGCAGAAGTCGGATGCTTAACTGACTGAGCCACCCAGTCGCGCTATTTTATTTTTTAAAATGAGTTTCTCGCTATGAATTTCCCTGCTAGTACCACTTTTCCTGCATTCAATAAATTTTGATATGTTGTATTTTCAAATTCATTTGTCTCAAGATATTTTCTAATTTCTTTTATAATTTCCTCTTTGGTCTGACTGTTCATAAGTATGTTGTTGATTTCCCCATTTTTGTGAAGTTTCTGATTTTCTCCTGCTATTGATTTCTAGTTTCATTCTATTATTTCTCTTTCTGAGGGAAACTAAGAACTGGAATTTTCTTCTATTCAATCTGTGCTGAAGAGGAGACGAGCTATGGTGTTTGTATGCCCAAATTGCTGTCTCCCTTCTATTACAGGCTGCTAGACTATGGTGGACCCATCTGAGCTCCAGGATTATCAGGACAAGGTCAGCTGTCCGATGAGTCCCCTGGAAAAAAAAAAATGACTGGATGTGTAAACCTGCTAAGAGCTGGGAATGAGGGGGTTACTTTGTATGGCACTGTGCTAGGCTACAGGACGCTTATAGGAAAGGGCTTTCTAATTCTCTTTGGCAGTTTATGTGGGTGATTTGATGGTCACCTAGAGTGCAGGACTCTTTCATTTAGTTTCTGGATTTCTCATAAAGAAATTTGTCCATGAGTGTTTGCATAATTGGTGTATTCATGGAAGAAGGAATGATCCAGGTCTTCCTACTCTGGCATCTTGCTGATGTCACTCCCAATACCCCTTTTAAAATATTAAAATATTGTGCGGTGCCTGGGTAACTCAGTTAGTTGAGTGTCTGACTTCAGCTCAAGTCATGATCTTGTTGTTCATGAGCTCAAGTCCTGTGCCAGGCTCTGTGCTGACTGCTTCAGATTCTGTGTCTCCCACTCTCTCTGCCCCTCCCCCACTCATGCGCCTGCATTTGTGCCCCAGTCCACGCACTCTTTCTTTTTCCCTCTCTTGAAAACAAAGAAACATTAACACAATTAAAATATTAAAATATTGAGAGTTAAATTTAAAAAACCATCTAATTTATGAGATCCTTTCTTACTGCTATATGTTACCACTGCTTAGTGCTTTCTGCTTATAATAACAATAGATCTCCACAGATTCTCTAAGTTCAGCTGTGAATAATAAGACTATCTCACCATAAATGTGTATAGTAAAATAATATGCATCTTAGTACCTGTTATTTCAGACAGAGATGCAAATGTTTTGTATTTTAAAATGCTGTTTCTGTTCATAGCCCTCTTTCATTTTGCTCACTTTGTAGAAATTGTTTCCAATTCTAACAGCATTGAATTTCAAAGTTCATTATTTGAGACTCTCTCTGTGTTAAATAATTCATTGTATGTTGATAGCTCATGATTTCCAAAGCAGGACACCAACATATTTGTCAGTATTTAGTTGTTCCCCACCCCAAAATCCTAAAATTAGCAGCACCTATCTAATGAAAATATGTCTTTAAAAGAAGGACAAAATGGATCTATTCAGTTCTTTATGTATATACACAGGGTTGGCAGGAAGATAAAAGTACAAATGAGAAATCCCTGAAAGCTTTGATGAGTTATAGCTGGAAGACTTGGCAACATTTTACATTTTTAGGAATTAGATTTTGATATTCTTTCTGTGAAAACAGTAGGCTCTGAACTGCTTTCATATCTTTCTAAGAAGGGAGTTCTCTGTTATCTCAATTGAATTTTTAGTGACCATAGTTTGGAAAGAATTAATGTTCTGAGTAGCTCTTATGAGATCCATGGGATTGTTCTGTTATTTTCCTTTGGGTGTAAACTTTAGGAAAATTGTCTTAAAATCAATTTAAAGTGCATCAAAGACAGCACACTGAAATATACTCATACTGTCACATAGCGTGTGACATTTAAAGAGGTATATCATGGTAAGATAAAAGGCAATTAAAATACATACATTAAAATGGGGCAAAGAATTGAATGTGGGTGGACAAAATATATTATGGAACTCAATAATCAAGGAATTTTGACAATTTTAAACAATAGTTGAAATATAAAATAACTTCAAGAGTAAAAATAAACAAATTCTGCTTAGCATAAAACAGAAAAACAACCAAAGACAAATAGCTTTCTCTGAAATAATCCCAGGTAGTTTTAGTATAATTTTGCCTGGCAAAAGGAAGTGTCAGTGATTGCTAAGATGTTTTTGAACTTTCCTATTTTATTACTCTGATTTTATTTTTTCAAGGGCAAAACATATATTTAGAAGGATGTGGCTATAAAATGCATTCTACATCTATCCATTTAGTCTTTTTCTTTGTCTGATATGGCTCAGTTATAGAAGTGATAATGCCCCTGAAGAGCTGGCATGCTGCTTGATTTTCTCCCTAGTACACAGCTGATTGTGTATTTGGAAAAATACTGAGGTTGACAAAGCTAGAAGAAAAGTATAAAGGCAAGGATAAGCATTTTTTTTTGAGCTAAACAGTATTATATTTCTATAATAGTCTTCATTCACAGGTTGGTGCCATTTTGTAGTTTATTATTTATTTTAAATATTTTAAAATTCATTTAATTTTGTAAATTTAATTAAATAAATTTGAAAATATTATGAATGCATTTATATAGTTTTTCCTGACGTTCATTTTGAAGCCAAATTAAAAAAAAAAAAACTGGGCTGTCTCAAGCTTTACAATTTAAGTAAAATTAAAGTGAATATTTTTTTTTTCATGGATATATAGTTGTTTATTTTATTTTTTTTATTTTTTAATATATGAAATTTACTGTCAAATTGGTTTCCATACAACACCCAGTGCTCATCCCAAAAGGTGCCCTCCTCAATACCCATCACCCACCCTGCCCTCCTTCCCACCCCCCATCAACCCTCAGTTTGTTCTCAGTTTTTAACAGTCTCTTATGCTTTGGCTCTCTCCCACTCTAACCTCTTTTTTTTTTTTTTTTCCTTCCCCTCCCCCATGGGTTTCTGTTAAGTTTCTCAGGATCCACATAAGAGTGAAACCATATGGTATCTGTCTTTCTCTGTATGGCTTATTTCACTTAGCATCACATGCTCCAGTTCCATCCACGTTGCTACAAAAGGCCATATTTCATTTTTTCTCATTGCCACGTAGTATTCCATTGTGTATATAAACCACAATTTCTTTATCCATTCATCAGTTGATGGACATTTAGGCTCTTTCCATAATTTGGCTATTGTTGAGAGTGCTGCCATAAACATTGGGGTACAAGTGCCCCTATGCATCAGTACTCCTGTATCCCTTGGGTAAATTCCTAGCAGTGCTATTGCTGGGTCATAGGATAGGTCTATTTTTAATTTTCTGAGGAACCTCCACACTGCTTTCCAGAGCGGCTGCACCAATTTGCATTCCCACCAACAGTGCAAGAGGGTTCCTGTTTCTCCACATCCTCGCCAGCATCTATAGTCTCCTGATTTCTTCATTTTGGCCACTCTGACTGGTGTGAGGTGATATCTGAGTGTGGTTTTGATTTGTATTTCCCTGATAAGGAGCGACGTTGAACATCTTTTCATGTGCCTGTTGGCCATCCGGATGTCTTCTTTAGAGAAGTGTCTATTCATGTTTTCTGCCCATTTCTTCACTGGGTTATTTGTTTTTCGGGTGTGGAGTTTGATGAGCTCTTTATAGATTTTGGATACTAGCCCTTTGTCCGATGTGTCATTTGCAAATATCTTTTCCCATTCCGTTGGTTGCCTTTTAGTTTTGTTGGTTGTTTCCTTTGCTGTGCAGAAGCTTTTTATCTTCATAAGGTCCCAGTAATTCACTTTTGCTTTTAATTCCCTTGCCTTTGGGGATGTGCCGAGTAAGAGATTGCTACGGCTGAGGTCAGAGAGGTCTTTTCCTGCTTTCTCCTCTAAGGTTTTGATGGTTTCCTGTCTCACATTCAGGTCCTTTATCCATTTTGAGTTTATTTTTGTGAATGGTGTGAGAAAGTGGTCTAGTTTCAACCTTCTGCATGTTGCTGTCCAGTTCTCCCAGCACCATTTGTTAAAGAGACTGTCTTTTTCCATTGGATGTTCTTTCCTGCTTTGTCACAGATGAGTTAGCCATACGTTTGTGGGTCTAGTTCTGGGGTTTCTATTCTATTCCATTGGTCTATGTGTCTGTTTTTATGCCCATACCATGCTGTCTTGATGATGACAGCTTTGTAGTAGAGGCTAAAGTCTGGGATTGTGATGCCTCCTGCTTTGGTCTTCTTCTTCAAAATTACTTTGGCTATTCGGGGCCTTTTGTGGTTCCATATGAATTTTAGGATTGCTTGTTCTAGTTTCGAGAAGAATGCTGGTGCAATTTTGATTGGGATTGCATTGAATGTGTAGATAGCTTTGGGTAGTATTGACATTTTGACAATATTTATTCTTCCAATCCATGAGCAGGGAATGTCTTTCCATTTCTTTATATCTTCTTCAATTACCTGCATAAGCTTTCTATAGTTTTCTGCATACAGATCTTTTACATCTTTGGTTAGATTTATTCCTAGGTATTTTATGCTTCTTGGTGCAATTGTGAATGGGATCAATTTCTTCATTTGTCTTTCTGTTGCTTCATTGTTAGTGTATAAGAATGCAACTGATTTCTGTACATTGATTATGTATCCTGCAACTTTGCTGAATTCATGTATCAGTTCTAGCAGACTTTTGGTGGAGTCTATCGGATTTTCCATGTATAGTATCATGTCATCTGCAAAAAGCGAAAGCTTGACTTCATCTTTGCCAATTTTGATGCCTTTGATTTCCTTTTGTTGTCTGATTGCTGATGCTAGAACTTCCAGCACTATGTTAAACAACAGCGGTGAGAGTGGGCTTCCCTGTCGTGTTCCTGATCTCAGGGAAAAAGCTCTCAGTTTTTCCCCGTTGAGGATGATGTTAGCTGTGGGCTCTTCATAAATGGCTTTTATGATGTTTAAGTATGTTCCTTCTATCCCGACTTTCTCAAGGGTTTTTATTAAGAAAGGGTGCTGAATTTTGTCAAAGGCCTTTTCTGCATCGATTGACAGGATCATATGGTTCTTCTCTTTTTTTTTGTTAATGTGATGTATCACGTTGATCGATTTGCGAATGTTGAACCAGCCCTGCATCCCAGGAATGAATCCCACTTGATCACGGTGAATAATTCTTTTTATATGCTGTTGAATTCGATTTGCTAGTATCTTATTGAGAATTTTTGCATCCATATTCATCAGGGATATTGGCCTGTAGTTCTCTTTTTTTACTGGGTCTCTGTCTGGTTTAGGAATCAAAGTTATACTGGCTTCATAGAATGAGTCTGGAAGTTTTCCTTCCCTTTCTATTTCTTGGAATAGCTTGAGAAGGATAGGTATTATCTCTGCTTTAAACGTCTGGTAGAACTCCCCTGGGAAGCCATCTGGTCCTGGACTCTTATTTGTTGGGAGATTTTTGATAACCGATTCGATTTCTTTGCTGGTTATGGGTCTGTTCAAGCTTTCTATTTCCTCCTGATTGAGTTTTGGAAGAGTGTGGGTGTTTAGGAATTTGTCCATTTCTTCCAGGTTGTCCAATTTGTTGGCATATAATTTTTCATAGTATTCCCTGATAATTGTTTGTATCTCTGAGGGATTGGTTGTAATCATTCCATTTTCATTCATGATTTTATCTATTTGGGTCATCTCCCTTTTCTTTTTGAGAAGCCTGGCTAGAGGTTTGTCAATTTTCTTTATTTTTTCAAAAAACCAACTCTTGGTTTCGTTGATCTGCTCTACAGTTTTTTTAGATTCTATATTGTTTATTTCTGCTCTGATCTTTATTATTTCTCTTCTTCTGCTGGGTTTAGGCTGTCTTTGCTGTTCTGCTTCTATTTCCTTTAGGGGTGCTGTTAGATTTTGTATTTGGGATTTTTCTTGTTTCTTGAGATAGGCCTGGATTGCAATGTATTTTCCTCTCAGGACTGCCTTCGCTGCATCCCAAAGCGTTTGGATTGTTGTATTTTCATTTTCGTTTGTTTCCATATATATTTTAATTTCTTCTCTAATTGCCTGGTTGACCCACTCATTCGTTAGTAGGGTGTTCTTTAACCTCCATGCTTTTGGAGGTTTTCCAGACTTTTTCCTGTGGTTGATTTCAAGCTTCATAGCATTGTGGTCTGAAAGTATGCATGGTATAATTTCAATTCTTGTAAACTTATGAAGGGCTGTTTTGTGACCCAGTATATGATCTATCTTGGAGAATGTTCCATGTGCACTCGAGAAGAAAGTATATTCTGTTGCTTTGGGATGCAGAGTTCTAAATATATCTGTCAAGTCCATCTGATCCAATGTATCATTCAGGGCCCTTGTTTCTTTATTGACCGTGTGTCTAGATGATCTATCCATTTCTGTAAGTGGGGTGTTAAAGTCCCCTGCAATGACCACATTCTTATCAATAAGGTTGCTTATGTTTATGAGTAATTGTTTTATATATCTGGGGGCTCCGGTATTTGGCGCAAAGACATTTATAATTGTTAGCTCTTCCTGATGGATAGACCCTGTAATTATTATATAATGCCCTTCTTCATCTCTTGTTACAGCCTTTAATTTAAAGTCTAGTTTGTCTGATATAAGTATGGCTACTCCAGCTTTCTTTTGGCTTCCAGTAGCATGATAAATAGTTCTCCATCCCCTCACTCTCAATCTAAAGGTGTCCTCAGGTCTAAAATGAGTCTCTTGTAGACAGCAAATAGATGGGTCTTGTTTTTTTATCCATTCTGATAGCCTATGTCTTTTGGTTGGCGCATTTAATCCATTTACATTCAGTGTTATTATAGAAAGATACGGGTTTAGAGTCATTGTGATGTCTGTATGTTTTATGCTTGTAGTGATGTCTCTGGTACTTTGTCTCACAGGATCCCCCTTAGGATCTCTTGTAGGGCTGGTTTCGTGGTGACAAATTCCTTCAGTTTTTGTTTGTTTGGGAAGACCTTTATCTCTCCTTCTATTCTAAATGACAGAGTTGCTGGATAAAGGATTCTTGGCTGCATATTTTTTCTGTTTAGCACACTGAAGATATCGTGCCAAGCCTTTCTGGCCTGCCAAGTTTCAAAGGAGAGATCAGTCACGAGTCTTATAGGTCTCCCTTTATATGTGAGGAAACGTTTATCCCTTGTTGCTTTCAGAATTTTCTCTTTATCCTTGTATTTTGCCAGTTTCACTATGTTATGTCGTGCAGAAGATCGATTCAAGTTACGTCTGAAGGGAGTTCTCTGTGCCTCTTGGATTTCAATGCCTTCTTCCTTCCCCAGTTCAGGGAAGTTCTCAGCTATAATTTCTTCCAGTACCCCTTCAGCACCTTTCCCTCTCTCTTCCTCCTCTGGGATACCAATTATGCGTATATTATTTCTTTTTAGTGTATCACTTAGTTCTCTAATTTTCCCCTCATACTCCTGGATTTTTTTATCTCTCTTTCTCTCAGCTTCCTCTTTCTCCATAACTTTATCTTCTAGTTCACCTATTCTCTCCTCTGCCTCTTCAATCCGAGCCGTCGTGGTTTCCATTTTGTTTTGCATTTCGTTTAAAGCGTTTTTCAGCTCCTCGTGACTGTTCCTTAGTCCCTTGATCTCTGTGGCAAGAGATTCTCTGCTGTCCTCTATACTGTTTTCAAGCCCAGCGATTAATTTTATGACTATTATTCTAAATTCACTTTCTGTTATATTATTTAAATCCTTTTTGATCAGTTCATTAGCTGTTGTTATTTCCTGGAGATTCTTCTGAGGGGAATTCTTCCGTTTGGTCATTTTGGATAGTCCCTGGAGTGGTGAGGACCTGCAGGGCACTTCCCCTGTGCTGTGGTGTATAACTGGAGTTAGTGGGTGGGGCCGCAGTCCAACCTGATGTCTGCCCCCAGCCCACCACTGGGGCCACAGTCAGACTGGTGTGTGCCTTCTCTTCCCCTCTCCTAGGGGCAGGATTCACTGTGGGGTGGCGTGGCCCGTCTGGGCTACTTGCACACTGCCAGGCTTGTGGTGCTGGGGATCTGGCGTATTAGCTGGGGTGGGTAGGCAAGGTGCATGGGGGCAGGAGGGGCAAGTTTAGCTCGCTTCTCCTTAGGTGATCCACTTCAGGAGGGGCCCTGTGGCAGCGGGAGGGAGTCAGATCTGCTGCGGGAGGTTTGGCTCCGCAGAAGCACAGAGTTGGGTGTTTGCTCGGAGCGAGCAAGTTCCCTGGCAGGAACTGGTTCTCTTTGGGATTTTGGCTGGGGGATGGGCGGGGGAGATGGCGCTGGCGAGTGCCTTTGTTCCCCGCCAAGCTGAGCTCTGCCGTCCGGGGGCTCAGCAGCTCTCCCTCCCTTTGTCCTCCAGCCTTCCCGCTTTCTGAGCAGAGCTGTTACCTTATGACCTCCCAGACGCTAAGTCGCGCTTGCCTTCGGAACACACTCCGTCTGGCCCCTCCGCTTTTGCCAGCCAGACTCGGGGGCTCTGTTTGCCCGGCGAGCCACCCCTCCGCCCCGGCCTCCTCCCGCCAGTCCGTGGAGCGCACCGCCTCGCCGCCCTTCCTACCTTCTTCCGTGGGCCTCTCGTCTGCGCTTGGCTCTGGAGACTCCGTTCTGCTAATCCTCTGGCGGTTTTCTGGGTTCTTTAGGCAGGTGTAGGTGGAATCTAAGTGATCAGCAGGACGCGCGGTGAGCCCAGCGTCCTCCTACGCCGCCATCTTCCGGAACTCTCAAGTGAATATTATTTTGAATGATTGTCAGATGGTACAAATTTCTTCAAAAATTTTTAAAAATGTTGCTTAAAGTATTCACTCAGTAAAATGTACATAAATGAAAGTATCTGTCTTTTCAAATTTTCTGATCTGTGTTTCCCCATATGGAAAAGTCGAATGAAATTTTCTTAAGATTTCTGTGAAGATTGATGAAGAATGTAACAGAACCAATACATGTCTTTTTATTTTCATTCTTTTCTTTCAGTAAATATAAGGTATATGAAAGATATACTGTTTATCTAAACATTACTTGTTTTAGAGACATATATTGATAATTTCTGAAGCAGTAATGTTCATTGGAGACACACTGAGAATATGTCTTAGTCATCTTCCCTCCCCCCACCCAGGGCTAAAAAGTGTTTGGTATATAAGAGACATTGAATAAATAGTCAATTATCCAAACAGCAAATGTTTAAAACAGTCAAAATATATTTATGAAAAAATGATCCTGTATTATAAAGAGAATGTACAAAATAAATATAAAGTAGATCTGACACAAATTAATTGCAAATATAATTAATTGCATGTTTTCTTTCTGTTTTTTTTGTTTTTTGTTTTTTTTAATTTATAAGGTCCTCTGGGGAAAACAAATTAAGTTTGCCAAAGATAATTAATCATGTTATGTATATTTCTTCTTGATAAGTTTTAAATCATTCTTTTTGCTCTATAGGGAAGATAGTGGAATAAAGATGAATTCCAGACTCTGTCTCCCTCCATACCTAGTAAAATAAATCATCTCCATTTGGACAAAACAAAATCTGTATCAAACAAAGTAAACTTAAGGACTGAGTGAGCAACTTTGAAGAAATCAAAGATAAAATTTTCAGAGTAGGAAATCCTACACCTGGTAATCTCAGCATTACCAAGAAAGCCTGCAAGATCTTGCCATATTCTAGGCTTATCAGACAAATTCAGTGTGACAAATGAACTTGGTTATTTTAAGCAGAGAGAGACTTAATACAAGAAATAGAACATTTTTCAAGGACTAAAATAGTAGGAGTTGGGACTAGCAATGGATTTATTTTGTTCAGACATCATTACCATAGATACAATCTAAGGATCTGACAGTCATTATTACTGGTATATATCCACCCTTACAACCACCTCAAAACTTTCTCAAAGTTCCAGTGACCAGAAGATGGATCACTGAGGCTGGTCTCCACCACTCTTCAATGTAACCCCAATTGGGTCTATCACTGGGACCTTGCTGTCTAGCAGAAATAGCAGCAAGATTATACCTTTCACTCCAAAGATGAATGCCAGAGATGGCATGAATACATTTAATTTCCTACTTCATCCTATTTACAAGGAATATGGAATATATATATATATATATATATATATATATATATATATACTTTGCAGCTTCTATAATAGTGTAAGGCACTTAAAAGGAGGACAAGATGGATATTGACTGCCAACTGAAGATATTCAGAGTTCCATTGTATGGTGGTTATTGGAGAATAAACTGAAAAATGCTAGAGTGTGATATCCCCTTGGCTGGGTAGAGTGGTAATTGATATAGAGTATTGGAAGTAACTCCATAGAGACAACAGAGTCATAGTCCCTAGAAAGGATTACCTTCAATCAAACTAAGGTCTTTTTCTTTCTCACTTCCACAAATTAAGCTATAAAAAATAGTCCAATCCCATATGTGAAGGTTGTATAACTAACATACAAAAGTTGCATTGTCCTAAAAATTAATCTTCAAGAGGGTAGATATATTATACATGAGTATTCGCTCATAATATATCAGAGTAAATAGAAAATATGAACAGACATGTCATTTTAACCATAAGCAAGATAAAAAATATGGCATGATATGTATGCATGTAATACTATATCTTCCCATCTTCACCTCTTCAAACAAAACAGGAACATACCTCATATTTAGGTCTGTAATCTATTTTGAGTTTACTTTCATGTATGGTGTAAAAAACTAGTCCAGTTTCATTCTTTTGCATTTAGTTGGCCTAGTTTTCTCAGCACAACTTATTAAAAAGGCTGTCTTTTCCCCATTGTAATTTTTGTTTCCTTTGCTACTGATTAATTGACCATATAACTGTGGGTTTGTTTCTGGATTCTCAATTCTACTGCATTGATTTATGAGTCTATGTTTATGCCAGTACTATACTGTTTTGATCATTATAACTTTGTAGTCAAGTTTAATATCTGGCGTAGCTTCAATTTTGTTATTTTTCAAGATTGCCTTTGTTCTATAGGGTCTTGTGGTTCCATATGAATTTTAATATTTTTAATTCTTGTTCTAGAGAAATACTATTGGCACTGTGATAGAGATTGCGTTAATTCTGTAGATGTGTTTGGATAGTATAAATATTTTAGCCATGTTAATTCTTCCAATCCATAAACATGGTATATTTTTCTTTTTATTTGTAATGTCTTTTATTTCTTTCATTAATGCCTTATAGCTTTCAGAGTATAGATTTTTCACCTTTTTGGCTAAATTCATTCCTGGGTATTTTATTCTTTTTGATGAAATTGTAAATGAGATTGTTTTCTTAATTCCCTTTTATGTTTTCATTAAAGTGTATAGAAACACAAAATACTTGTGTACATTAAGTTTATATCTTGCAGATATACTAAATTTATTTATTAGCTCTAAGTTTTATGGAGAAATCATTAGGATTTTCTATACATAGCATCATGTCATCTGCAAATAGTGTCCACTTTATTTATTCTGTACCAATTTGGATGTATATTTTTCTTTTTCTTGTCTGATTGCTATTGCTAGCACTCCAAAACTTTGTTGAATAAAAGTAGTGAGGGTAAACATTCTTGTCCTGTTTCTGCTCTTAGGGAAAGGCTTTTAGTTCTTTACCACTGAGTATGACGTTAGCTGTGGGTTTGTCCTATTTGGTCCTTTTTATGTTAAGGTGCATTCCCTCTGAGCCCAGTATGTTGAGAGTGTTTATCACAAGTGGATGTTGAATTTTGTCAAGTGCTTTTTCTGCATCTATTGAGATAATCATATGATTTTTATCCTTAACTTTGTTAATGTAGCATATTACATTGATTGATTTATATATATTGACCATCCTTGCATTTTGGAATAAATCCCACTGGTTTGTGGTGAATGAATTCTTTAATGTATTTTTTAATTCAGTTTGCTAATATTTTGTTGGTGATGTTTGCATCTGTGTTCATCAGAGTTATTAGTCTGTTATTTTCTCTTTTTTTTGTAGTATCTTTGTCTGGTTTTGGTATCAGGGTAATGCTGGTCTCATAGAAAGAATTTAGAAGCACTTGTTTCTTTTCTATTGTTTTAAATAGCTTCATAAGGATTGGTATTAACTCTTCTTTAAATGTTTGATTAGAACTTACCTGTGAAGTCATTTGGTCCTGGACTTTTGTTTGTTGGGCGTTTTTGATTACTCATTCAATTTTGTGACTACTAATTGCTCAAAATGTAAGGGCTAAAACTATAAAACTCCTAAAGAAAACACAGACAGTAATCTCCAACAAGTCAATTTTAACAATCTTTTCCTGGGGGGTCCCCATGCAAGAGAAACAAAAGCAAAACTAAACAACTAAGAAGACATTAAACTGAAAAGCTTTGACTAGGTATTTACCTGAGGAAATTTAAAACACTAATTCAAAAAGGTATATGCACTTCTATGTTTATTGCAACATTATTCACAATAGGCAAGATATGTAAGCAAGCTAAGTGTTATCAGTAAATGAATAAAGCTGTTGTGGTATACACAATGGAGAACATACACAATGGAGAATTACTTAGCCATAAAAAAGAATGAAATCTTTGCTTCCACAAAAAGATGGATGGATGTAGAGAGTAGTATGCAAAATGAAATAAGTAAGAAAAAAGACAAATGCCATGACATCACTGATATGTGGAATCTAGAAGAACCATAACAAATGAACAAACAAGAGAAACAGATTCATAAATATAGAAAACAAACTAGTGGTTGCCAGAGGGAAGGACAGGGGACTAAATAAACTAGGTGAATGGGATGAGAAGGTACAGAATTACTAATGAAAGGGAAAATAATACCGAACACCACAGAAATACAAACAATAGTAATAGGATGTTATGAAAACCTATATGCCAACAAATTGGACAACTTAAAGAAATGGATAACTTCCTAGAAACATATAACCTACCAAAACTAAAGCAGGAAGAAATGGAAAATTTTATCAGACCAATTACCAGCAATGAAATTAAATCAGTAATTTAAAAACTCCCAAGAAACAAAAGTCCAGGACCAGACAGCTTCACAGGAGAAATATAAAAATTTAAAGAGTTAATACCTATTCTTCACAAACTGTTACAAAAAATACAATAAGAAAGAAAGTTTGACTCAGGATTGCCACAAACCTTCAATTTGTAAACAACAACAACAACAAATAAAAACAAGAACTACAATAACAATAAAACAAAGAAAAAAACCCCACAATATCTGCAAAGTGCAAACAAGGTCTGCTTGTATTGAGTCTTCTTATCCATGAACATAGAATGTCTCTCTACTTATCTAGTTCTTCCTTGATTTTATTCATCATTATTTTATAGTTGTTTTCATATAGAACTTGTACATATTTGTTAGATTTATACATATAAATTTTATTTTTGGTATGCTAATATAAATGGTATTATGTTTTAAATTCCGAATTGTATTTGTTCATTGCTGATATATATGAAAAAAAATTGACTTTTGCATATTAACCTTGTGTACTGCAAATTTGCTTTAACTTTTATTTAATTTTATTTTTTAATCATGGTAAGTGTACTCTTTAATCCCCATCCCTTATTTCACCCATCCCCTCCAGCTATTTCCTCTATGGTAACCATCAGTTTGTACTCTATAGTTAACAGTCTGTTTCTTGGTTTTTCTCTCTTTCTTTGCTAATTAGCTTTGTTTCTTAAATTCTATATATGAGTGAGATCATATGGTATTTGTTTCTCTCTGGCTAATTTTGCTTAGCATTATATTCTCTAGCTCCATCAATATTGTTTGAAATGACAAGATTCATTCTTTTATGGTTGAATAATCCATTCTGTATATCTTTGTGTATACTGATATACAGACAGATAGATGATAGATGATAGATAGATAGATAGATAGATAGATGATAAAGAAAACTTTTCTTTATCCATTTATCCATAGATGGATACTGGGCTTTTTCCATAGTTTGGCTATTGAAAATAATGCTACTATAAACATAGGGGTGCATGTGTCCCTTTGAATTAGTGTTTCTGTATTTTTTGGTTTAATTCCTAGTAGTGCCATTACTGGATCATAGGTAGTTTTATTTTTAACTTTTTGAGGAGCCTCCATACTGTTTTACACAATGGTCTCAATAGTTTGCATTTCCACCAACAGTGCAAGAGGGTTCCTTTTTCTCTATATCCTCACCAACACTTGTTTCTCGTGTTTTTTATTTTAGCCATTCTGACAGGCATAAGGTGATATTTCATGTGCTTTTGTTTGCATTTCCCTGATGATGAGTGATGTTGAGCATCTTTACATGTGTCTGTTGGCCATCTTGATGTCTTCTTTGGAAAGGAAAATGTCTTCTACTCATTTTTAAATGGATTATTTGCATTTTGGGTGTTGAATTTTTAAAGTTATTTATATTTTGAATACTAAACCTTTATTGGATATGTTATTTGCAAATATCTTCTCCCATTCTGTAGGTTGCCTTTTAGTTTTATTGATTGTTTCCTTTGCTGTACAGAAGGTGTTGGTTTTTTTGTTTTTTGTTTTTTGTTTTTTTGTTGTTGTTGTTGTTTTTATGTAGTCCCAACAGTTTAGTTTTGTTTTTATTTCCCTTGCCTCAGGAGACTTATCTAGAAAAAAGTTGCTATGACCAACATTACTGCCTTTGCTCTCCTCTATGATTTTTATGTTTTCACATCACATTAGATCTTTAATCCATTTTGAATTTACTTTTGTGTATGGTGTAAGAAAGTAGGTCTAGAGGGAACATACCATATAGCATATAGCTTACCAGTTTTCCCAGCATCATTTGTTGGTAACACTGTCTTTTTCCTGTTGCATATTCTTGTTTCCTTTGTCAAAAATTAATTAACCGTATAACTGTGGGTTTAATTTCTGGGTTTTCTGTTCTATTCCATTGATCTATGTCTCTATTTATATACCAGTACCATACTGTTTTAATCATTACAGATTTGTGATATAGTTTGAAGACTGGAATTGTGATGCATTCAGTTTTGTTTTGTTTTGTTTTCAAGATCATTTGGATATTTGAGATCTTTGTGGTTCCATACATATTTTAGGATTGTTTGTTCTAGTTCTGTGGAAAATGCTATTGGTATTTTGACAGGGGTTGCATTAAATCTGTAAATTGCTTTGGGTAGTATAGAGCTTTTAATAATATTTGTTCTTCCAATCCATCAGCATGGAATGTCTCTCCATTTCTTAGCATAATCTCAATTTTCTTTTATAAGTATCTTACAGTTTTCAGAGTACAGGTCATTCACCTCTTTGGTTTAATTTTATTCCAAGATATTTTATTATTTTTGGTGCAACTGTAAATAGGATTATTTTCTTATTTTCTTAATTTCTTTTTCTCCTGCTTCATTATTAGTGTATACATATACAACATTCTTCTATATATTGATTTTGTATCCTATGACTTTACTGAATTAATTTATCAGTTCCAGTAGTTTTTTGGTGGAGTCTAGTTTTCTCTGTATAGTATCATGTTATCTGCAAATAGTGAGAGCTTTACTTCTTCCTTTGCAATTTGGATGCCTTTTAATCCTTTATGTTTTCTAATTGCTGTGTCTAAGGTTCCAAGACTATGTTGTATAAAACTAGTGTGAGTGTCTTGTTCACTTTTTTAATGGTGTCCTTATCTGGTTTTGGTATCATGGTGATATTGGCCTCATGGAATGAGGAAGTTTTCCTTCCTTTTATGTTTTTTGGAGAAGAACAGATATTAACTTTTCTTAAAATGTTTGTTAAAATTCTACTGGAAAGCCATCTGGTCTTAGACTTTTGTTGTTTGGATTTTTTTTTATTGATTCAAATTCATTTCAGGTAATTGGTCTGAACAAATTTTCCATTTCTTTCTTCTTTAATTTTGATAGATTACATGTTTCTAGGAAATTATCCATTTCTTTTAAGTTATCCAATTTGTTGGGATTTAGGTTTTCATAATATTCTCTTGAAATTGTTTGCCTTTCTGTGGTGTTGGTTATTATTTCTCTTTCATTAGTGATTTTATTTGGGTCCTCTCTCTCCACTCTCCACACTCTCTCTTTTTTGTTTAGTCTGGGTACAGGTTTATTGATTTTTTTTTTTAATCTTTTCAAAGAACCAGCTCTTGGTTTCATTTATCTATTTTATTGTTTTTTAGTTTCTATGTCATTTATTTCTGCTTTAAAATTAATTATTTCCTTTCTATTGCTGGTTTGGGGTTATGTTTGTTCTTTTTCTAGCCTCTTTAGCTATAAAGTTAGGTTATTTATTTGAGATTTCTCTTGCTTATTGAGTTAGGCCTGCATTGCTATAAACTTCCCTCTTAGAACCACTTTTGGTGCATCCCAAAGATTTGGGACCACTGTGTTTTCATTTGTATTTGTTTCCACATAATTTTTAATTTCTTATTTGATATCTTGGTTGACTCTTTTATTGTTTAGGAGCCTGTTAATTTACCACCATGTATTTGTGCTCTTTCTATATTTTTTCATATGGTTGATATATATTTTCATAGTGTTGTGGTGAGAAAGGATAAATGGTATGACCTTGATATTTTTTAATTTGTTGAGCCTTATATTTTTGCCTAATATGTGATCTATTCTGATGAATGTACTGTGCAAACTTGAAAAGAATGTACATTCTTCTGTTTTAGGATGGAATGCTCTAAATATGTGTGTTAAATCCCATCTGGTCCAGTGTGCCATTTAAAGCCACTCTTTCCTTGTTTATTTTTTCTTTGGATGATCTAACCATTAATGTAAGTGTGATATTAATGTCCCCTATTATTGTGTTACTATTGTTAGTTCTTTTATGTTTATTTATTAACTGTTTTATGTATGTTGGGTCTCTGATGTTAGTTGCATAAATATTTATGGTTGTTATATCCTCTTGTTGCATCATTCTCTTTATTACTATATCGTGTCCTTCTCTGTCTCTTGTTACAGTATTTGTTTTAAAAGTGTATTCTGTTCAACTTAGGTATTGCTACCCCTGCTTTCTTTTGACATTTTCATGATAAATGAATCCATCGCTCACTTTCAATCTACAGGTGTCTTTAAATCTAAAATTAGTCTCTGGAGGCAACATATAGATGGGTCTTCTTTCTTTTTTTTCTCTTCCATCTATTCTGTCATCCTATGTCTTTTTATTGGAGCATTTAGTCCATTTATATTCAAAGTAATTGTTGATAGATATATATTTATTGTCAATTTGTTTCTTATTTTGTAGTTGTTTTCTTAGATTTTCTCTGACCCTTTGCTCTCTTGCTGTCGTTCATAGTTTGTTGTTTCTTTAGTGAAATACTTGGATTCCTTTCTCTTTATTCTTTGCATATATATAGTGGTTTTTGATTTGTGGTTACCACTAAGTTTGTGTATAATATTTTTGTATACTACATTGATCGTTGCTTAAGTTTTAACCCATTCTTTAATAGCACCACCCTCCAACACATTTTAGGTATATGGTACCATATTTTACATCCTTTTATTTTTTTAATCCATTGATTGATTTTTACAGAAATATTTTACTGCTTTTGTGGTATTTACTTTTCATACTCTCACTTATGATATTTTCTTTCCACTCAAAGAATCCTCTTTTACATTTCCTATAGGGCTGGTTTAGTGGTCATGACTCCTTTCACTTTTGTTTGTTTGGAAAACTATTTCTTCTTCTATTCTGGGCAGAATATTCTTGGATGCAGATTTTTTCCCATTCACCACTTTGAATATATCATGCCACAACTTTCTGACTTGCAAAGTTTCTGCTAAAAAATCTACCAGAGCTTTTGGGGTTTCCTTTTTATGAATCTGTCTTCTTTTTTCTTGCTGTTTAGAAAATATTTTTATCACTATTTTTTGCCATGAATCTTGGTGTGGACCTCCTTGGGTTGAATTTGTGGAGATATGTTCTCTGTGTCTCCTGGGTCCGAATACCTGTTTTCTTACCAGTTATGGAAGTTTCCAGCTATTATTTCTTCAAATAAATTGTCTCCCTCCCTTTCTCTCTTTTGTTTTTCTGAGATCCCTAGAATGCAATTTGTTAAATTTATTTTTAAATAAACTCTACACCCATGTGGGGCTTGAACTCACAACCCCAAGATCAAGAGTCACATGCTTTACTGACTGCCAGCTGTCCCATATAATGCAATTCTTATACACTTAATTAAGTCATTGAATTTCCTAAGTCTATTCTCAACTTGACTAATTTTCTTTCGTCAACTTGCTTAGCTTGGTTACTTTTCATTATTCCAGGTAATTAATTCATTAGCTTCATCTAGCCTGCTATTTATTCCACCAAGTATATTTTTAATTTTATTTATTATGTTCTTCATCTATGATTGGTTCCTTTTTTTTCCTCTGTGTTAAGGGCTTCACTAATGTCTTCCACTCTTTTCTCAAGTCCAGTGAGTATCTTTATGATCATTACTTTAAATTCTCTATCATACATAGTACTTACATACATTTTACTTAGGTCTCTTGCTTTGGTTTTGTCCTTTTCTTTCCATGGGGCATATTTATCTGTCTCCTCAGTTTTTCTGTTTGTGTCTCATTCTCTGTGTCAAGAAGCCAGTTACTTCTCTTTTTCTTAATGATAATAGCTTTATGAAGAAGAGATCCTGTAGTGTCCTGCAGTGCAGTGACCCCTGTTCCCCAGGGCCTGGCACTTCAGGGAGTATCTCCTAGGTGTGTTGTGTGTGCTCTACTATTGAGTCTTAGCCTTTTCTCTTCATTCCAGTTGTGTTCTGAGGCTCTCTTTGCCTATTGTTGCAGTGTTTGGTCCCTACAAGGGTTGGGTGCATTTTAACAAGGTGTGGGTTGGTCTGCTTGTGAAACGAGGCCTTCTCTCACTACCACCAGACATTTGGTTCCACAAAATAGGTGTGTCAGGAGATATGTTGGCAGTCTTTGCACTGCTCTTCCTGGGTAAGGGGGCCCACAGTGCCAGGACAAAGGTGAACATGACTGTGAAGGGAAGATTCCCCAAAGCATGGGGATAAATGTGGGCCTTGGTGCAAGCAAGTTAGGAATGAGTGTGGGTGCTGCACTAGTTCCCACTGGTAGCCTCTGTGTATGCTGGAAGGGGAGGGAAATTTCACTTTCCAGCTCCTTTGTTCCTGGAGGCATCTTCCCATTATCCTTGTCTCTCTGGACCACACTCTGAGCTAAGCAAATCACTCTCCCTCCTGGCTGTCTCTGGTATTTTCCCAACTGCTGGTTCTAGGCTATATTTGTATCAGCTGTTTGTCCTGCTGTCTCTTGAATAGTAGGGATTCCACTTCCTAATGCCCTCATGTTAATTCTTAAAATTCCAAGCTTAAGTCCCACTGGTTGTAAAAATTCACAAAATTCAGCCCTTCTCACTTTTAAAAGCAAATGTTATGAGGATATGTCCTCCCCATTTCTGGGCTTCCTGGTACAAAAGTCTGTCTTTTATCTTTCTCAGTACTGCTGATTCCTTCCTCATCATGGACAGCCAAGGTCCATTTTGGTCCCAGACCTAATTGTTACCCTTCCCATTTCTTCAATGTGGCCTCTTGTCCATCTTCAGTTGTGGAGTTTGTTCCGTCAGTCTTTGGGTCATTTTCTGTATTACTTATACTGAATTGAGTTTTATCTAGTTGTATCAAATGAGACAAAGTGAGCTTAGGGTCCTCCTACTCCATTATCTTTCTAGCCAACCCCAAATTTGCTTTAATTACTTATTAGCTCCAAGAATTTTTTTTGGGGGGGGGAGAAGGAGGAGGGGAAATCAAGTTTTATATTCTACATAAGTTATTTTTTTCATATGCAAACAAAAAGTTTTAGTTCCTCTTTCCTGATCTGTGTGTGTTTTATTTCCTTTCTTTGCCTTATTGCATTAGCAAGACTTCCAGTGCAATGTTGAAATGTAGTGGTAAAAAGGGACATCCTTTCTTTGTTCCTGATATTTGCAGAAAAAGTTTGAGTTTTCATCAGTAAGTATGATGTTAGCTGTAGGGTTTGAATATATATATATATATATATATATATATATATAATCAATTTGAGGAAGTTCTCATCTATTCCTAGTTTACTGACAGTTTTTATTATGAATGGGTGTTGAATTTTGTTAAGTACTTTATCTGTCTATTGATATAATCATGTGATTTTTCTTTCTTAGCCTATTTATGTAAAGACTTATAATAACTGATTTTCAATTGTTGAGACAGCCTTGTACACATGGTATAAATCACACTTGGTGGTAGTGTATACATTTGTTGAATTCAACTTGCTAATACTTTGTTGAGAATTTTTACATCTTTGTTCATTAGATTTGCGGGCTCTGTTTTTCTTTTCTTGGAATGTCTTTGTCTGTTTTGATATTAGAGTAATGCTGTCCTCATAAAATCAGTTAGGAAGTATTCCTTCTGCTTCTAACCTCGGAAAGAGATTGTAAAGAATTACTATAATTTATTTCTTAAACATTTGGTAGAATTTGCTGGTGAACCCATGTAGGCCTGGTGCTTTTTTTTTTCCTTACAGTTTCCATCTTTGTACTTACAGTGCCCATCTGTTTTTGAATGCTGTCTCCTTTACCCTTAGAATAACTGTAGTTGTTTTAAATTCTGGTCGGATAATTTTAATATCTGGTTCCGAGTCTTCCTTTATATTTTCAAATTGCCTTTTGTATCTTTTTTTCTATAACTTGTATTTTTTTCTACATAACCAGGTAAAAGGAACTGCTATAAATAGTCCCTTAGTAATGTAAGCTTGGAGAGACAGAAAATGTCCTATAGTCCTATGAGTCAATTTCAATCTGTTAATGAGTTTATGCCTCTGGAGTTCACAAGTATTTTTTTTCTTTCTCTTTAGGTGGGAGAGGATGACTAGCATGAACTGAGTTTTGTATTCCCTACCCCCATGTAAAAGTCAATTACTCACTCAAATTGAGTTTTTCCCCTCCCCCAGATCACTTAGGCTCTGATATAATGTCCCAGCAGATTAGGTCTGGTTAATTAATTTCTTTTGAGGGCAAACCTTGTTAAGAAAAAGAGTTCTCTGGAATATTTCAAAATAGTTTCCTTTCCTTCCAACTGTAGGAAGCACAAAGGGATTTTTCTCTATTTACTAAAGGAAACTGACCAAGCCCCTTGGTCAATGTGGGTCTTCCTATGGAGTGTGGGTATTTTGTGGGTCCTCCCATGACTGAGTCCTCCTGGAGTTTTTAACTGTCAGAGTTGCCCATACTGAGTCTCTAGCAAATCAATTACAATTCTGGTTTTCCTATTCCAACTCTGGTTTCCACAAAAGTATCTGCTCCTGGTTTTCTGTACTGATAAAATGTTATTCTCTGCATTTGCATGTCTGTGTCTCTGGTTTGGGACCATGTTTTGCTCTGCTCCTCACCTTTCTTATGGGCATTGGAAGAGTTGATTTTTCAGCCTGTTGAGCTTTTAACGTGTTAAAAGCTTGGAATGACTTCCAAGCTCCTTATGTGTGGAATTGTAAACTGGAAGTCATTTAATGTTTTTCATAAATATTTTAATTAACATAAAGATATCTTTAAGATAATAAAATTTCTTCAAGTTAAAAAAAAGTATTTTCTGATGTTTAAAAATATCTCCCACTTTATTTCATTTTCATGATAAACTTTAAAAATCAATGCAAGTAAATGTTTTAATGTCATTCAGTTTTTCTTGAAGCAAGGAGATGATTCTTTTATTTATAAAGTAGGAGTCAACCCAATATTTCTTCTGTTTACGCTACCCTATCTGTTCCCCCACCCCCCAGAACTGCGATTATCTAATAACATAAGAAGTGGAGATCAGACTACAATTCATCCTGATAACTTTCTTGAGCATTATCAGAGCACTTAAATTTTCCTGGACAAAAAGTTTTATTTAAGTACCAATTTGCTAGTATGAAGTAGAATAAGACAAATCAGAGTGGATTCCTAAATTAATATTGGTGGAAGGAATAGAGTAAAAGGCTAGATGAGTATAAATGAGGTCTATCTTAATGAGGAAAGATTTAAGTAATAGACATGCTAGCATGTACAGTTGTCAAGGTACATATGAATTCAAGCTCTCCTTATGCATTATTTGATATTGGTAAAATTGTATGCATCAAGTAAGTTTCATAAGATTGTAAGTCCACGTAGAGACTGGATCTCTTTTGTTTATTATTTTCTAGTGTCTAATGCATGATGTACACTTAATAGATATTGAATAGATGCTTCTAGACCATATGACAAATTCATAAGAGAAAGTTGGAGATAGAATTTAGAGATGCTACAAAACCCCCTAACTGCAAACTGACTCTTTTGGGTCAGAGAAAATATTCTTGTGAGAAGCTGGCTTTTCTACCCAGAAAAACTGATGGAAAAGAGTAAAGTCTCTAAAGTTATGGGAACCAAAGATCATTTGTTTCTCAGTGGGGAATTAAAAAATAATGACAAAATAAATGGAAATAAGTAAAAATCAAAACTGAAAAACCTGGGCATTAAAAAATAGTTAATATTTGTAAAGAAACTAGAGATTTTCTTCTTTCTCATCTTTTCTAGTGTCATGACTATAAGAGAGAAATTCAGGGAGCCAAGCACAAATTAATAATCTCCAAACCCATAGAAATCCATGGGCTCCAGGGGCGCCTCGGTGGCTCAGCTGGTTGAGCATCCGACTTCGGCTCAGGTCATTATCTGGCAATCTGTGAGTTCAGCCCCACGTCGGGCTTTGTGCTGACAGCTCAGAGCTTGAAGCCTGCTTCGGATTCTGTGTCTCCCTCTCTCTCTGCCCCTCCCCCACTCATGCTCTGTCTCTCTCTGTCAAAAATAAATAAACATTAAAAAAATTAAAAAAAAAGAAATCCATGGGCTCTGGAAATATTATATGTGAGGCTTTAAAGAAAGGAGAGCCCAGGAATGCCATACAAGAATGACACGCCAATAAGAAAACCAAACCAGGAAAACACTATATCTTCAGCCACTAAAAGTGAGATAATAATATAGATGACTAGATATTTAGCAATTTAGGGATATTTAGTTTTACTTATAATACATCATACAATCAATGTCTTTTAAGAAATGTTATTTTGTAATAATTAGAATTTTTATATTTTTTGTGGAATTAGTGTTTACATGATGAATGGATTAGTGAGTGCTTGTCTTTCATAGCTAATATTTGTAGAAGGAGGTGAAACTGAGAGAGCTAAAACCATATTTTATGAAATAAATTCCCTAAATGAATATGGAGGAATATTCATAGATATGTTGATACAGATGTTATATCTATGTTGTTTCCTTTTAGTTTCTTTTTGCATAGCAGTTTTGTTTTGGGTACTGGATTAAAAACGTCAATAGATATTCACATATGTGGTATTTTGAATACAAAAATAACAGAACTGTGTTTGTTGTTTTGAGGGAAAGATAATTTGGCAATAGTCACACTTCAGAATGCTTCACAAGGTGTGGCTAACAGAGAATGTAGAGAGTAGGGCAGAGATCCTTTAAAGTGAGAAAGGCAATGAGAGATGCAACTTGCTCATATAAGAGGTGAATTTGGGTGTGCAAAGCATAATAACTAAAGAATAGCCCATTTCTAGTCATGATTTGGGTAAAAATAAAGCATATAGAAAACTCAAGTGGTATATGAAATAAAAAGCTGATATGTTCTATGGGTTTTAATAAAAAATGAAGTCAATTTATTGTATTTTAATGTTTATTCATTTACCAGAGAGAGAGAGAGAGAGAGAGAGAGAGAGAGAGAGAGAATGAGTGGGGGAGGGCCAGAGAGAGAATCCCAAGCAGGGTCCATACTCAGTGCAGACTCAATCTCACAAAAGTGAGATCATGACCTGAGCTGAAATCAAGAGTCAGACGCTTAACTGACTGAGCCACCCAGGCACACCGGAGGTAAATTAAAAGTGGCCATACTCTATTCTTTCCTGAGATTTAGAAACAGGGAGGTTCTTGGGGGAAGAAAATGAATAAAAGCTCAAGGTTTATGGAGGGATAGGCAATTTAGTAAAAGAGAAACTCAGAATAGGAATAAATTCAGAATCAATGACATATGTACTGGGATCCTGAGGCAGAAGAGATAAGTCGGGGGGAAAATGGCAACAAAAGAGAAGATGAAAAACATGTTTTAAATATTTATCACTGTAAACGTATCTACAAATGAAAGTAGGTTTTTGGGCTCAAATAATGACAGAACAAATGGAATTCTAATGGACTCAAAGAATTTAAGTGCTGGCAAGTGCCTAGCATAGTACACAGAAGTGACTTTCGGAATAAAGATTATATTTAACCTATCTTAATTTAAGAAATTGTGCAGCATAAAACTCATTTTTGTAATATTTAAAAATGTGTTAGAAAGCATTATTTGACAGATATCTACTTTAATTGGTAAAATATCTTTTAAAATTTTACCAGGACTTTTTCCCTCCTGAAGTTTTTGTTATCTTGTAACATATCCCGACTTTCTTTGGGCGAACATGACTCATACCTCAAGTGCTAAGAAAAGTGTTCATTAGACTTTGTGTGCGTGTGTGTGTGTGTGTGTGTGCATGGAATTACTAATTAAGTCAACTCTGTGTGCATGAATTTGGAAATTTAATTACTGGAGTTGGTTTTTAAAACAGATTATTACTTCAAATCTCCTAGTCCATAATAATATTTGTCCCCCATGGGCTGCAATTCCAAGAATTTTAATCATAATCCCCTTTTCAAAGTAAGAATCTTTTACAAGCCTCTTTTCATTGCATCAACTTGTTTGGCAAGCAGGAACAAATCTCAACCTTGATTTAGCAAACAACAACAACAAAACCTTTAAACTCATGGTTAACGCTTTCAACACTTGTAGATCCAAAGTTTATGTTTGATGTGTGTGTGTGTGTGTGTGTGTGTGTGTGTGTGTTTCCAAATGCAAAGGCCTGAACTTGGCATAGTTTTTTTTTAATGTTTATTTACTTTGAGAGAGAGAGAGAGACAGAGAGACAGAGAGAGAACACAAATGGGGGAGGGGCAGAGAGAGAGGGAGACGCAGAATCCAAAGTAGGCTCCAGGTTCTGAGCTGTCAGCACAGAGCCCGAGGCAGGGTTCAAACTCACAAATTGTGAGATCATGACCTAAGCTGAAGTCGGACACTTAACCAACTGAGCCACCCAGGCACCCCGGCATAGTTTTTAACTAAAATTTCAGTTCAGAAGATAGACAAGAAAAGTTGAAACCATTGGAAGATAGGTAAATACTTTCAATTTCAAATTTCCCTTCTCTCCACAGTTTCTTTATCTTCTATGATGTAATTGAAAGTATGTTACTATAGGAGTTCAGAGATAGAGATTCTTTTCTCTCTTGACCACTCACTGATGTGTATTTTTGGATATACATGGGAACCTACCCCCCAGATATACCCATTAGGAGTTTGAATAATAGTTTAGTTTCTCAGTTTCTAGAGCTCTATGAATCTCAGATGCTGTTTTCTGCTTTGTAAACATGGACTTATCTATCCAAATGGTTGTACTTTAGGTACAATTTACCAATGTTAATAAGGTAATGTCTATAAAACAACTGGAGTTGTTCATAGTACATTCTCCACTTACTGTCTTTGTGGTATGTCTTATAGGTTAAGGATGGTATAGACATTATTCACCTATGTCTGGTTATCCTCACCTTTCTGCAACATAGAAGACCACTTCCAACCAACTTACATGTAGGTTTCAGCAATAAGAAGTTTTTCTTTCTCTGCACCCTAAAATACATTGTGTTATGACAATGAAATTATAGTTAAAAATAGCCTGGACTTTGGTATCATTCAATGAACGAAGCATAGCTGCCCTGAACAGTCCCCAGGCATCCAATGAACTGGTCTCTATATAAAGATTCACCTCTAGAGATTCATTTAACATTCCCCCAGATCTGTGGAGTTGTAAAGAGGAAGGAATGTAAACATGTTTACATCTGTTATTGGATGGTGTCTTAGTCTTGTTGGGCTGCCATAACAGAATATAATGTGGCTTATAATCAACATTTATCTCTTACAGTTCTAGATGCTAAGAAATCCAAAGTCAAAGTGCCAGCAGATTTGACGTCTGATGATAGTCCATTTTCTGGTTTTCAGGTGGCCATCTTGTCACTTGTCCTCACATGTAGAAAACAGTGAGAAACCTCTCCCAGTCTTTTTAAAATAAATATTACTTTCTAAAATAAGTATTACTTTCTAATACCATCACATTGAGAATTAGGATTTCCACATATGAATTTTGGTGGGGACACAAACATACTACAGAAAATGGTTAAAAGTGTCATGAATAAGCAACATTAAACAAGTTATGAAGCTACATGAAAAAGTTAACCATGAATGAAAGGGCTCTAGCCAGAAGCCCCCAAGGCATTGAAGAGACAAAAAATGATCAAAGATCTGGCTAAGCAGACCAGGTTGATGAACCATAATTTCTTAATCAGTTGCCACTGCATCTTGCCTGGCAACCTGGACTATCATATTCAGCAAGTTCATGCATTGTCTTCGTTAGTTAATTTAGCTTCTTTTACTCAAAATGCCATAAAAATATCATGGTTTTTAAGTCCACAGGTTATATATGTCTTCTGACCTACCTATGAAAATAGAAAATTAATACAATAACAAAATGTATTTGTATAGGAACCATTGATTTAGAATAAGCTCTATATGTATTTAATTTATTAATTTAGAATTTTAATTGTATTGGTTTTGGAGTTATGAGGATATTTTGAAGGCTTATATACAGTACTACAAACTCAGAATTTAAATTTTACCTATTAAAGTTTCTCAAAAGTTAATACCATTAATATTATTGGCTGTTTTCATGATACCATTGTTGTTTTTTTCTGGTTATGTATTGCCACAGAACTACCCCAAAGTAAGAGGTTAAATATGACCACCATTTTATTATATTTCATAAGTTTTTGTGTCAGTTATTCAGATAGGTCTCATCTGGGTGATTTTTGCATTGGTGGCTTCATCTCAGATCACTCAGAGATAGCCAGTGGCTAGACTAGTCTGGAAGAGTCAAGTTTTCATGCACATTCCTTGTGCCCCAACAGAGCCATCCAGAACATTGGATTTTACTGTTTTTCTTCATGTATTCTTAAGGCTTTGCATGGGGTCTCCCCAACATGTAGTAAATGTTTACAAAATGGCTCAGGACTCCAAAATTCCAAAGCAGAAGGGGCCAGTCCTCTAAAGCCCAAGCCAGAAATATCACCATGTCACTTCTGTCATAGGTTTTTGGTCAAAACTATCTCAGGACATCCTTAGGGTGGGGTTGGGAGGGCAGAGAAATATATTCTATCTCTTAATGGGAAAGTTGATGGGAAAACAAGAAAGAATCTTTAATCTGCCACAACCTCAGACCAAAGGACCACACAAACAAATGTGAAACCATAAGTTTAAGTCAAACTTAGAAATCCTGATTTAATTCTATCAATAATAAATTACCACAATAAATTAATCCTCCATTAATATAGTTCTGAGATTAAAAGATCTTTGCATTCCAGTCAAGAACTTTAGCTGTCATAAACAAATGCAACATTAAAATAGAATTCTTTACTTTTAGAATATAACAATTGAATTAAATCTTTGTATCCACTTGTCCTTACTATTCCCTTCTACTTTTAGAAATCATTTACAGGAGTTCTACATATGATTGTCCAGTTCCATAAAAGAATAAAATATCATTATTCAACATGTTCAAAGCTATAATAAATTTTGATGTCAAAAAAAGGACTAGCATATTAAAGTACAATAGTGTGAAATTATACCAATCTAAAGAAGTGAGTGAAAATTCTACAAGTATCTGCAACAGCAGAGACTCATATTAATTCTTTAGTTAATTAAAAGGACTTTCCATAACACCTTTGTCATGTTTCTCTCTAGTTCCTAACCCTGTGGCATGTTTTAGTGAAACTTAGAGGAGCTAACACCATATTAAAAACAAAAAGTAAATTTTGAATTTGGAAACAAAAATACATAAACAGGATATGTTTTATATAAAATAAAATATAGGTATCTACACAGAAGCACCACACAAACATGTGCATGCACACACACACACACACACACACACACACACACATGCACAGTAAATCAATTTAATAGTATCACCTTTCTATGCTTTTAATTCATAGTACCAGATTAGTTTTGTTCAGGAAAACTTAATCTTTTATTTCCATTCTGTATTATATGATTGATGGGGAATACAAAGGAAAACACCGTTCCTTAATACACATTGTTTGTATGATATAATAAAAAAGAACTTTAGACAAGTACATGCTATATTTTCTGTGAAATACAATATGAAGACCATTGAAGCTCATGCTGTGGATACTATTACTTAATACTTAAAAAGTCAGTCTGGCTATTTTTATTATTATTTCAACCTTACTGAAGAATCCAGATCATTGAATGATTGACTTAGGTCTCCTATATAAAATAGTAAAATGAATAGGGAAAAAATACATCAAAAATAATGGCTATATATGCAAGTACTTAATTAGTTACAAATAATTAATTCATGCTTTCAAATTCAATTTTTAACTGTTAATATGCAATGATACTTTAAAGAAATATATATAAATATTATAGCTTCAAATAAAACACCACCCACCGATCTGCAATGGAAACAATCTCATAGTAAGTGCTTACTTTTATAGTACTTATAACTTAAAAAAAAATAGGTTTATTTACTTATTTTGATAGGGAGAGAGAGAGAGCTTGTGTGAGCATGGGAGGGACAGAGAGAGAAGGAGAGAGAGAATCCCAACCAGGCTGTGTGCTCAGTGCAGAGCCCAATGTGGGACTTGAACTCACAAACTGTGAGATCATGACCTGAACAGAAATCAAGAGTCAGACACTTAACTCACTGAGCCACCTAGGAGTCCCTGTAGTACTTTTTGATGGAAAGTTTTTATTTTATAAAATTATTTTGTATATATTACATATATGTCTTAAATTTAGATTTCTGAAGTATTCTATTCTTACATTTCTGAAGTATTCTAAAACCATTATAAGGTTCATTTTTTAAACTAATTTATTAGAAGGTCATAAACCCTGAGGTTTATATGAACAGTTAGTATTGATATGGGAATTTCATATCAGAGGCACCTTTCACGGATCTACTTTCTTTAGGGCGTTTTGATTTCTGCTTTATGTCTTGTGTACAGAATGCATACCTCCACATATTTGGAACATATATAGATAACAAAAAATTATTTGTGATTTTATGATTTTTGTTAGTAATTCAGAATAGAATGAAGTATAGATTTTTAAAGTCATGAAAAATTTAAAAAAATATGCTTCTATTTGCCCATGCATCTGTACATGTAAGATTTTATTTTTCTTGCTTTTTATTCTTTTTACTCACCATTTATCTATTTTTTAATAAGTATCATTATTGACCCACCTGTTGGATATTATACCTATCTCTTTCCCCATCCAATGTAAATATGTATGTGTATAGATATTAATATAGATATAGATATAGATATGGAGTTAATATAAAGTGAAATATGAGTCAGTTGTGTAAAATGAGTGCCTTAAAAATTAATTCCATCCTAGATCATTAGTAAACATAGAGTATCAATAAAGTCAGGTAAAATTCTCCTGCACAACCACCAGGACATAGACTCAGAAAAGACTATCAGGATGACAGGAGATTATGGGAACAAAGTTGCCTTTAGGAAAGAACTTAATTCAGAGTGAAGAGAGTTCAAAAAGAGGTAGTTGTCTAGCATGTGCAGAAGGATTTACATTTGTTGTATAAGTCTCCAAGGGATAGAGACATATACAAAAAAATATAAATGAGGTTTTGGTTCTCTTTATGGTATAGTGATCTCCATACTAGCAATGAGAATGGAACTGTTCACATAATAACAGTGACTTGAGTATAGTCACATGCTAAGTGGTGTAACCAAGCTTGCACAGACACTGTCCACCTAACTTGTTTACACCAGATTCGTCCCCTTGCACTCTGGCGGGACTACCCTTCACAGTCAAGCTTGCCTCAGTCCCGGCAGAGTGGGTCCCTCCCCCAGAACACCAAGCACAAACCCTGCTTACACCCCATCTCCCAACCAGAGAGTTCTACAGAGCCTCAGTTTTCATGGAAGTATATCAGGTCCCATTTACAAGCAGATCAGAGCACACTTACTTAAAGCTCACCACATTCAGGTCATGGACCAAACACCATCCATAGCAGGCAAGGAGAGACTGTGCAGGTGATTGGATTGAAAGATAGAATAGCCAAAACACAGCAGCACAGTGCATGCATGCAGCACATACCAGAGACACTGCCCGAATTACCATGACCTCTTCTTCATAAAGCAATTACTTTCAGGAGGAGACATAAATGGATTTCCTAACACGAAGAAAAAGAGAAATACACAAAATGCCAAGAGAGAGGGATTCATCACATTTATCCCAAATGAAAGAACAAGATAAGACCATGGCCAGAGATCTAAGTGAAATGATGTAAGTAACATGCCTGATGTATAATTTAAAGCAAAAGTCATAAGGATACTCACTGGGCTTGAGAAAAGAATAGACGACATCAGTGAGTCCCTTACCATAGAGATAAAATAGTAAAAAAAATAATCAGAGATGAAGAATACAATAAACAAGATTGGAAATAGGCTTGATACAACGAACAATAGGCTGGAAGAAGCAGAAGAATGAATTAGTGACTTAGAAGACAAAATATAATGGAAAATAATGAAGCTGAACAAAAGACAGAAGAATTATGTAACATGAAAATAGACTTAGGGAACTCAGTGGCTCAATCAAATGTAATAACATAGGAGTTCCAGAGAAAAAGAGAGAAAAGGGGGCAAAAATTTATTTCAAGAAATAATAGCAGAAAACTTCCCTAATATGGGATGGAAACAGACATCCAGATCCAGGAGGCACAGAGAACTCCCATCAAAATCAACAGTGTTGATTAAATACTGTGCTATAGGGGAGGAGCCAACATGGTGGAAGAGTATGGAAGTTTTTTGTGTGTCTCTTGTCCATGAAATATAGCCAGACCAACACTAAACAATCCTACACACCTAGAAAACTGATTGGAGGATTAACACAACAATCTGCACAACCTGAACCACAGAATTCAGCAGGTACGTGGCACAGAGAGCTGAACTTGGGGAGTGAGAAGATGAAAAAGGTAGGGAACGCCTTTTGCAGATGGGAAGAGGATGGAGACTGGGCATGGGGGGGAGGGGGGGAATACAGGAAAAGCACCCATCCCCAAAAGCAGCTGGAGAGAAAGTGGAAAATTGGAAACAGCTGCAGGGACTAAACTAAAAAGGGAGAAAGGAGAAAGGAGAAAGGAGAAAGGAGAAAGGAGAGGGTTTAAATTCCATTAAGACTGGAAACAAGGGGAGTGCAAAGGCTGCAATTCCACAGCTCGAAACCTGGCTGTGCTCTGGTGGGAAGGGTGAATCCCCAGGAACAGAGTGGGGTCTGGGAGGTTCTTGGGCCACAAAGGGAAAAGCGGTTCCACTGCTGGAAAGACATTTGGTAGAGACTGTTGAAGGCACCTGGTCCCAGCAGACTCCCAGAAAATGGCCACATTTGCTGGTGCTGGAACAAGGTCATTAAGGGTAAAGCCTGGTGCCAGATGTGTGTTGTGATTTTTCCATAATCCCTGAAATGCTGCTGCTACACTGTCTCGTGAACTTTTGGGGGGCAAGCTGGCACCTGGATGCAGTCTCAGGGCACCAGCAGCAAGGTCCAGTGGGCTTTCCTGGGTGCAGCTGACATTCTGCCTTTGCTCATTCAGCCATTGCTCAGTGAGACACTCCTGCAGAGAGGAGAATGGGTCAAAGCTGCAGTCCTTCGGAAATAAGGGGCTGGGAAAAATAGCCGCATCTGAAACAAAACTCGGGAGAGAGGTACTGCCTGGGGTCTGGTCACGTACAGTGAAAAAGTGGGGAGTAGACAAAAGGTGAAGACAGAAGATTGGTGTGCAATTGCTGATCAGGGAGAACAGAGTTCCGATACTAGAGACTGGGCAGCTGGGTGACGCCATTTTCACTTCTCCCGTGCAAGCGCATATGCCTACAAGCCCCACAACAATTCACTCCAGTAGGCTAGCACTGCCATCTAGTGGAGAACATAGCCTATACACTAAACCCCACACAACTGGGGCAACCTCTCTCTTCAAGAACACAAGTCTCAGCGCCTACTTAGTTTATGGACTATAAAGCGCTTCATAGTCTGACTTCTAGAGGAAAACGAAGTAATTTCATTCCTATTTCAATCTGTTAGCAGGTCCATCTATTCAATTTTCTTTTTTTCACTTCTTTTCTTTTTCTTAAATACAGAAAGAGAAAAAAATTCATTTTTGTTTTCAGTTTTTATTAAAAATATTTTTCTTAAATTTTTTTATTTTATTTTTTAATGTTGTGTCAATTTTTTCAAATTCTATTTTACTTCCATCATTTTACTTTAGTCCACTTCAGGGTATTCACCTTTTCAAATTTGCAAACAATTTCCTTTTTTCTTTCCTTTTCTTTTTTTCTCTTTCTTGTTTGTTTCCTTTTTCTTGAATGCAGAAAGAGAAAAAAAATATTTTTACTTTCAATTTCTATTAAAAATATATTCATTTAATATTTTACTATAGTTTTGCTTTTATGTAATTTTTTTCGAGTTCTATTTTAATTACATTATTTTCTTTTAGTCTACTACAGTGTATTCACTTTTTCAAATTTTCAAATGATTTCCTTTTTTTTCTTTTTATATATTTTCTCTTTTGCTTTCTTTTCTTTTCTCTTGAATACAGAAAAAGAAATAATTCATATTTATTTTGAATTTTTATTAAAAATATTTTTCTTTAATTTTTTCTACTATAATCTTTACTTTTGTGTATATTTTTTCAAATTCTATTTTAGTCCCATCATCTCATTTTAGTCTACTTCAGTGTATTCATTTTTTCAAATTCTCAAATGATTTCTTTTTTTTTCTTCCCCCCTTTTCTTCTCTAATCTGTCAAACCACTTTCATCACCCAGACCAAAAAACACCTAGAATCTAGCATCATCTATTCAATTTGTGTGTGTGTGTGTTTAATTTTTATTTTTAATATTTTTTCAATTTTAATTTTCTTTTTAATTTCAATTTTTCTACCCCATTAATTCCTTTTCTCCCTTCAAAATGACAAAACGAAGGAGTTCAACCCAAAAGAAAGAGCATGAAGAAATGACAGCTAGGGACTTAACCAACACAGATACAAGCAAGATGTCTGAACCAGAATTTAGAATCACGATGAATCTAGCTGGAGTCGAAAATGCATTAGAATCCCTTTCTGCAGAGATAAAAGAAGTAAAATATACCCAGAATGAAATTAAAAATGGTCTAACTGAGCTGCAATCACGGACGGATGCAGTGGCAGCAAGGATGTGTGAGGCAGAACAGAGAATCAGCGATGTAGAGGACAAACTTTTAGAGAATAATGAAGCAGAAAAAAAAAGAGCGGAGATTAAGGCAAAAGAGCATGATTTAAGAATTAGAGACATCAGTGACTCATTAAAAAGGAACAACATCAGAATTATAGGGGTCCCAGAGAAGTAAGAGAGAAATAGGGCTAGAAAGGTTGTGTGAGCAAATCATAGCAGAAAACTTTCCTAGCCTGGGGAAAGACACAGACAAAAAAATTCAGGGAGCCCAGAGGACCCTCATTAGATTCAACAAGAACCAACCATGTACAAGGCATATCAGAGTCAAATTCAGAAAATAAGCAAGGAGAGAATCATGAAAGCAGCAAGGGAAAAAAAAAAAGTCCCTAACCTACAAGGGAAAACAGATCAGGTTTGTAGCAGACCTATCCATAGAAATATGGCAAGCCATAAAGGAGTGGCAGGACACATTCAGTGTGGTGAATCAGAAAAATATGCAGCCAAGAAATCTTTACCCAGCAAGGCTGTCATTCAAAATAAGAATAGAGATATAAAACCTTTCCCAGACAAGCAAAACGTCAAGGAGTTTGTGACCACTAAACCAGCCTTGCAAGAAATTTTAAGGGAAACTTTCTAAAGGGAGAAAAGAAAAAAAATATAAATCTAAATAAATAAATAAATAAATACCAAAAGCTACAAAAGATTAGAAAGGACCAAAGTACACCACCAGAAACTCCAGCTCTACAAGCATTATAATGGCAATAAATTCATATCTTTCAGTACTCTAAATGTCAATGGACTCAATGCTCCAATCAAAAGACATAGTGTAACAGAATGGATAAGAAATCTAGATCCATCTATATGCTGTTTACAAGAGGCCCACTTTAGACCTAACGACATGCTCAGATTGAAAAAAAGGGGATGGAGAACCATCTATCATGCTAATGGTCAACAAAAGAAAGCCAGAGTAGCCATACTTATATCAGACAATCTAGACTTTAAAATAAAGACTATATTAAGTGATTCAGAAGGGCATTATATCATAATCAAGGGGTTTATTCACCAAGAAGACCTAACAATTGTAAACATTTATGTGCCAAATGTGGAACCACCCATATATATAAATCAATTAATCACAAACATAAAGAAACTCATCGATAGTAATACCATAATAGTAGGAGACTTCAATACCCCACTCACAGCAGTGAACAGATCATCTAATCAATAAATCAACATGGAAACAATGGCTTTAAATGACACACTGGACCATATGGACTTAACAGATATATTCAGAGCATTTCATCCTAAAGCAGTAGCATATACATTCTTCTCCAGCGCACATGGAACATTCTCCAGAATAGAACATATACTGGGACAAAAATCAGCCTTCAGCAAGTACAAAAAGATCAAGATCATACTGTACATATTTTCAGACCACAACACTGTGAAACTCAAAATCAACTACAAGAAAAGAAATTGGAAAAGTAACAAATACTTGGAGACTGAAGAACATCCTACTAAAGAATGAATGGGCTAACCAAGCAGTTAAAAAGGAAATTAAAAAGTATATGGAAGTCAATGAAAATGATAACACCACAACCCAAATCCTCTAAGACACAGCAAAGGTGGTCATAAGAGGAAAGTGTATAGCAATCCAGATCTTCCTAAGGAAGGAAGAAAGATCTCAGGTACACAATGTAACCTTATACCTTAAGGAGCTGGAAAAAGAACAGCAAATAAAACCCTGAACCAGAAGACAGGAAATAATAAAGATTAGAGAAGAAATTAATGCTATCGAAACAAAAAAAAAAAAGTAGAACAGATCAATGAAACCAGAAGCTGGTTCTTTGCAAGAATTAACAAAATTGATAAACCACTAGCCAGTTTGATCAGAAAGAAAAAGGAAAGGACCCAAATAAATAAAATCAAGAATGAAAGAGGAGAGGTCACAACCAACACAGCAGAAATAAAAACAATAATAAGGGAATATTATGAGCAATTATATGCCAAGAAACTGGGAAATCTGGAAGAAAGGGACAAATTCCTAGAAACATATACACTATCAAAACTGAAACAGGAAGAAATAGAAAATTTGAACACACCCATAACCAGTAAGGAAATCGAATTAGTTATAAAAAAAAAAACTGCATAAAAACAAGAGTCCAGGGCCAGATGACTTTCCAGGGAATTCTACCAAACATTTAAGGAAGAGATAACACCTGTTCTCTTGAAACTGTTCCAAAAAATAGAAATGGAAGAAAAACTTCCATACTCTTTCTATTATGCCAGCATTAACTTGATTTCAAAACCAGAGACCCCACTAAAAAGGGGAACTATAGACCAATTTTCCTGATTAACATGGATGCAAAAATCCTCAACAAGATATTAGCCAACCAGATCCAAGAATATATTAAAAAAAAATATTCATCACAACCTAGTGGGATTTATACCTGGGATGCAGGGCTGGTTTGATATCCACAAAACAATTAACGTGATTCATCACATCAATAAAAGAAAGGACAAGAACCGTATGATCCTCTCAATAGGTGCAGAGAAAGCATTTGACAAAATACAGCAACCTTTCTGGATAAAAACCCTCAAGAAAGTAGGGATAGAAGGAGCATACCTCGAGATCATAAAAGCCATATAAGAATGACCCAACGCTAATATCATCCTCAATGGGGAAAAGTTGAGAGCTTTCCCCGAAGTCAGGAACAAAACAGGGATGTCCACTCTCACCACTGTTATTCAGCATAGTATTAGAAGTCTTAGCCTCTGCAATCAGACAACACAAATAAATAAAAGGCATCCACATCGAACAGGAGGAGGTCAAACTTTCATGCAGATGGCATGATACTCTATATGGAAAACCCAAAAGATTCCACCAAAAAACTGCTAGAATTGATTCATGAATTCAGCAAAGTGGCAGGATATGAAATCAATGCACAGAAATCGGTTGCATTCCTATACACCAACAATGAAGCGACAGAAAGAGAAATCAAGGAAACAATCCCAATTACAGTTGCACCAAAAACCATAAAATACCTAGGAATAAATCTAACCAAAGAAATAAAAAATCTATACACTGAAAACTATAGAAAGCTTATGAAAGAGAGTGAAGAAGACACAAAAAAAATGGAAAAAGTTTCCATGCTCCTGGATAGGAAGAACAAATATTGTTAAAATTTCGATAATACCCAAAGCAGTCTACATATTCAATGCAACCCTTATCAAAGTAACACAAACATTCTTCACGGAGCTAGAACAAATAATCCTAAAATTTGTATGGAACCAGAAAAGACCCCAAATAGCCAAAGCAATCTTGAAAAAGAAAACCAAAGCAGGAGGCATCACAATCCCAGACTTCAGGCCATACTACAAAGCTGTAATCATCAAGACAGTATGGTACCAGCACAAGAACAGACACTCAGATCAATGGAACAGAATAGAGAACCCAGAAATGGACCCACAAACGTATGGCCAACTAATCTTTGACAAAGCAGGAAAGGATATCCAATGGAATGAAGACAGTCTCTTCAGCAAGTGGTGCTGGGAAAACTGGACAGAGACATGCAGAAAAATGAACCTGGATCACTTTCTTACACCATACACAAAAATAAACTCAAAATGGATGAAAGGCCTCAATGCAAGACAGTAAGCCATCAAAATCCTGGAGGAGCAAGCAGGCAAAAACCTCTTTGATCTTGGCCACAGCAGCTTCTTATTCAACATGTCTCAGAAGGCAAGGGAAACAAAAGCAAAAATGAACTACTGGGACTTAATCAAAATAAAAAGCTTCTGCACAGTGAAGGAAACAATCAGCAAAACTAAAAGGCAACTGACAGAATGGGAGAAGATATTTTCAAATGACATATCAGATAAAGGGTTAGTATCCAAAATCTATAAAGAACTTCTAAAACTCAACACCCAAAACACAAATAATCCAGTGAAGAAATGGGCAAAAGACATGAATAGACACTTCTCCAAAGAACACATCCAGATGGCCAACCGACACATGAAAAAATGCTCCACGTCACTCATCATCAGGGAAATACAAATCGAAACCACCATGAGATACCACCTGACACCTGACAGAATGGCTAACGTTAACAACTCAGGCAACAACACATGTTGGCGAGGATGCAGAGAAAGAGGGTCTCTTTTCCATTGTTGGTGGCAATGCAAGCTGGTGCAGCCATTCTGGAAAACAGTATGGAGGTTCCTCAAAAAACTAAAAATATAACTACCCTACGACCCTGCAAATGCACTACCAGGCATTTATCCAAGGCATACAGGTATGCTGTTTCGAAGGGGCACTTGCACCCCCATGTTTATAGCAGCACTATCAACAATAGACAAAGTAAGGAATGAGACCAAATGTCCATCAATGGATTAATGTATAAAGAAGATGTGGTATATATATACAATGGAGTATTCCTTGGCACTCAAAAAGAATGAAATCTTGCCATTTGCAAGTATGTGGATGGAACTGGGGGATATTATGCTAAGTGAAATTAGTCAAAGAAAGACAAAAATCATATGACTTCACTCATATGAGGACTTTAAGAGACAAAACATATGAACATAAGGGAAGGGAAACAAAAATAATATAAAAGCAGGGATGGGACAAAACAGAAGAGACTCATAAATATGGAGAACAAACTGAGGGTTATGGGAGGGGCTGTGGGAGGGAGGATGTGCTAAATGGGTAAGGGGCACTAAGGAATCTACTCCTGAAATCATTGTTGCACTATATGCTGACTAATTTGGATATAAATTTGAAAAAATAAAAAAAATCAAATCAAATAAAAAATACATACATACATACATACATACATACTGTGCTATAAAATAAGAAAAGGCACACACTCCTTGTTTACTTCTTTACGTAGATCATATGATCAAAGTCTTGTTCACTTTCTCATTAAATAAAGATGATAAATATGTTAAGATACTTCCAGAACATCACTTATTAACTTTCTATGGTAACATTTAATTTGAATTACAGAAGCAGGACAGGAGATATGTAATTTTTCTTCTAAGAAATTCAAATCTCTTTTCATTACAAATAAGAAACATTGTGAAATATCATATAAAACTTATATTCTTTAGAATGATATAGAAATATATTTTTTAAGTTTATTTTTTAGAGAGAAACAGAACGTGAGTGTGGAAGAGGCAGAAAGAGAGGGAGACACAGAATCTGAAGTAGGCTCCAGTCTCTGAGCTGTCAGCCCTGAGCCCAACACAGTGCTCAAACCCATGAACCGTGAGGTTATGACCTGAGATAATGTCAGACACTCAACCAACTGAGTCATCCAGGCACTCCTAAAAATACATTTATTAATAATATAAGAGGTAATCATTGAAGGTTTTCCACAGAGTACAACGTATGTTAAAAAAACTTTGCATTTTGCATAATTTCCCTGGGCAATGGTCATAATATTTCATTCATTTATTTATTAAGTAATTATTAAATTCTTATTATTCCACTAACAATTCTAAGAACTACAGGTCATTTGCTTATTAAGATCCAGCCCTTCTAACTAAAAGCCAATCTAGTCACAGACTCAAAGAACAATTCATTTTAATATCATGCTCTTATTACTGAATGGAGACAATTATATATGTGACAGGATTATTCATTCAACTTTTTTTTTTTTGATATTATGTCTATTATAAAAAACTCCAAAGAACTAGAAATGTTTTGTCATCTGTAGGAAGAAGAAAAGAGAGACTATCCAAATGTGACTGAGTTGTTTTGTTTTGCTTTTGCCTTATTGAAGTAGGTTGAGAATAGAAAGCAGGAGCAACAAACACAGAATCTTGGAAAAAAATGTTTTATAGATAAAGAGATTGGAAAAAGCTTGTTGTAGAGGTTAGTCTTAAAGATTCTTTTGTATTTTTTTTGATAATGGAGGAAACTTTAAGATATTTCAGAACTATGGGAAAATAAATTGTGTTTTCTTCAGAAGTGAAATGTGAGACAATTAATAAAGCAAAGAAGTAAGAAGAGGTGATAACTGGAGCCTCAGAAAGGACTTCTTAAATAAGGATAGAAATACTTATTCTTGTGATAGAGGACGGATACAGACAAAGCTGCAGTTGGAGGGGATTATTTTTAAGAGATAAAACATTCACTGCTAATGATCCATTTATCCCCACATTTTAAAATCTAAGAGAAAGGGGGAATGCAGGGAAGAAAGCAGGGAACACTGAAGGTGACTGTTCCTGAGGGCATCTGTTTACCAAGAAAAATGTGTACTATGTTAATGGTAAGATAGAAGTGGGGGGGGGGGGGGTAGTGTGTCCAAGGCAGGAGTAAAAAAGTCTTCCAATGGTATGTTGGCTTAATACTAAAGGATTATACTTTCAGGATAAAGTGAACCTAAAATCTCACTCACTATAAAGAAATTTCGGGTACTAACAATAACTGAACTTCTCTCAAGAAATCTCTAAGACTGTACAGCTTGCAGAAGAGAACACTCCCAGAGGACCCTGGGTGGCTCAATCAGTTGAGTGTCTGATTCTTGATTTCAGCTTAGGTCATGATCCTAGAGTTACAGAATTAAGCCCCACTTCAGGCTGTGTTTGGCATGAAGCTTGCTTGGGATTCTCTCTCTCTCCCTCTGCCCTTCTACCCATTCATTCTCACTCTCTCTCTAAAATAAATAAAAATAAGAATACATTGTAAATAAAGAACAGAAAGACTCCTAGATGAAAAGTCTCAAATGCAGTAAGGATTACAGAGAAAGGAACTGTAAATATGTGAGTAAATCTAAACATGAATTGGCTGTATCAATAAAAATAAAAACTTGTGAGATTAATGAATAAGACAGAAGTAAATGACAAAAATAAAAGAAAGTTGGAAAGAGATTAAGAAACTTAAAGTCTTGTAAGATTATTACTCTCTAGAGGATTGTGAAAATATTAAAATTAAATTTTAATGAATAGAGGTTTGAGTTTTTCTGGTGATCTATATAGAAAACAGAATCAACCATAGACACTAATTTTTAAAAAGTGGTGTAATTAAAAGAAGTTAATTCCAAAAGAAAATATTAAAGAAGAGGAAATATGATAAAAGAAAGCACAAAATGATTAATTAAACCTACTATATCAGTATTAGCAAAAAATGTGAACAGAACCAATTCTCTAGTGAAAGGAAAAACATTATTGGCCAGAATTTTTTAAAGACTCCGTCTTCTGTTTTATCTAAAACATAAGGGAACACTAAAGTTTAAAGAAAAAGGATTATAAGGGAAATAATAGCACTAAAATAATAATTAAAAAGCTGGTGTAGTTTTATGAATAGCAGACAAAATGGACTATAAACAAAACAAAAAGCAGTATTTATAAAAATGGCATGGGGAACTTTTTAAAGATAAAATTTAATGTGCCTCAAAACATATAAACAATAATTGACATACGTATAAGGTAAAATAGACAAAGCAATCAAATTGGAAGATTTTAACATATTTTCATCAGTAGTTTTGAGAACAAACAAACATTAATAAAATAAATTTGAAGAATGTTAACAAACATTGCCTAAAAGGCATTATAGAACAGAATTCTTTATCTAATAACTGTAGAATAAACATTCATTTCAAATATATGCTGTACTACTTAAAAATCTGACCATTTCCTAGACCATAAATCAACTTTCAACAAATTTCAAATTGAAATAAATGGAATATATTCTATATTATAGGTTCACAATTTAGTTAAGATAAAAATTAATTAGGGAAACCATAAAGCTTTCTATAATATTGGATATTAAGAAATATAGTTTTTTTAATTCACTGATCCAAGAAAACATTAAAATGACAAAATTTTGAACTGAACAATCAATAAAATGCATATCTGAAGTGCTGCGGGATTGCAGACAAACTGTAGTTTAATGGAAAATTACAGTCTTGGTGATACATATATTAAAAAGAAATACAGGACAGTTAAAGAAATATATATATTTCAAGAAGTTAAAATAATAACAGAAAGAAGAACAAAACAAATTTAATGAAAGTAAAAGAAAGGAAAGATCAAAATTAAGGACAAATCAATAAACTAGAAATCAATGAATTAGGACAGGCACAATTAATAGGTAAATCAACAAAGTGAAAAGTTGTTGTTGTTTTTTTTATGCTAATAAAATTAAGGGGTGCCTGGGTGGCTCAGTTGGTTAAACATCTGCTTTGGCTCAGGTCATGATCTCACCATTGGTGGGTTCAAAGCCTGCATAGGGCTTTGTGACGACAACTCAGAGCCTGGAGCCTGCTTCAGATTCTGTGTCTTCCCCTCTCTCTGTTCCTCCCCTGCTTGCACTCTGTGCCTCTCTCTCTCAAAAATAAAGTTTAAATTTTTTTAAGAAAAGTCTCATTACTGTTAAGTTATTGACTTCTCCAAAAGTGAATTATAGATTCAAGTAAATTAAATTGGAATTTTTAGTAGTTTTTGCTTAATTTTCCTTTTAATTTTTAATGGAATTTTATAAATTTATTACAAAATTTTTATAAACGTGCAAAGGACATAGCATAATTAAGACATTCTTGGAGGAGAAAACATTGGAAAACTGCCTTTTCACATATATAATCTTACTGTGTATATAGCCAGATAGAAAGTATAAATTTGTTTCAGGGAAAAATAAAATAAAAAGAATAATGACTTTATGCATAACATTTAGATATTTATCTTCAATTACAGACTGGCATGTTGATTTTTTTCCCCAATACTTCTACTTGGAAGCTCAGTGAACATCTCAAATTCAATACATTCAGAATTGGACTTCCAATCATCCCCCTGGCCAAACCAAACCAGGCTTACTCTTAAATTATTTTCTTTCATACAATGTAACAATCTATTTGTATATTCTGTTGTCTCTACTTTTAATAAATACAGTATTTGACCTTATTTTTCTACCTTTATTGGAACCATCTGGTCCAAACTATAATAGTATCTGACAGGTATTAGTACAATATCCTCCTAATTGATCTCCCTGCTTTGCTTCTTCCCTGCCCCCTCTTTTGCCACTTATCCTAACCACAGTCTATTCTCAAATTAACAGCCAGAAGGATCCTGTGAAATGTAAATCTGGTTACTCAAAAACATGCATTGGTTTTCCAAAGAAGTTACAATGGCCTAGAACCCCACATCATCTGCCCTTTAACTACATAAACTCAGTCCCCTCTAACTCACTTTAATACAATTACATTGGCCTGCTCACTTTTTCTGTGATCTGTAAGGCATGAATTTGCCTCCTAGTTTTTACACTGGTCAATTACTCTTTACCTGGATAACCACACTGATAACTTTTAATTCTTCAAATCTTTAATGTTACCTTTTCAATGTGCTTGCTCTGACCATTCCAATTTATATTTAAATCGGGCCCTCTTCCACTCCAAGACTTCTCTTTCTTTTTTTGCTTAGAACTTATCAGCTTATTACATTTAAACAATTTATTTATTTACTATGTCCATTGTTTATTATCTGATTTTTCCCTACAAAATTATAAAATCAATGTAAAAATCTTATTCTGTATTGTTTATTGTTGAATAACATGTGCCTAGAACTGTCCCTAGAACATTGAACAGTCTACCAATTTTGAAGACAGAGTTCCAAAGACAGATAATGCTACATATAATATGGAATCAAAATTGTACCATGGTAGGAAAAATTGACAGTTTAAAAAAACAATTTGAGGAGACCTGGCAAGATGACTGTGTAGGAGGACGCTGGGCTCACCTCATCATGCAGATCGCTTATTACACCCACATCCACCTAAATAACCCAGAAAACTGCGAGAAGACTAGCAGAATGGACTCTCCAGAGACAAGCATAGATAAGAGGACCATGGAAGAGGGTAGGAAGGGCGGAGAGGTGGTGTGTGCTACACTGACTGGCAGGAGGGAGACTAGGCAGTGGAGGGGCAGCCCGCCCGGAAAGGCAGAGCCCCAAAGCCTGGCTTGCAAAAGCAGAGGGGCCAGACTCCATGAGTTCTGACAGCCAGCGGGACATAACATCTGGAATGTTAAAAGTCAACATCTCTGCTCTCAGAGAGCTGGGAAGATGAGAGGATGCCAGGAGGGAGTGTTGTTAAGCCCCAGAAGACAGAGCTCAGTTTGGCAGGGGAACAAAGATGTTGGCAAGTGCCATTTCATTCTCACATCCCCCAGCTGAAATTCCAAAGGGAACAAGTTCCTGTCACTGAACTTGCTTGAACCACACAAACACCCAATGCTGTGCTTCTGTGGATCCATCTCTCCAATTGGGCCTGCCTCCCTCCTGGTGCTGCAGGGCCCCTCCCTCAGGGGACTACTGATGGCCAAGAGAGCTAAGTCTGCCCTTCCCACCCTTGTGCACCTTGTAGACCCACCCCAGCTAATACACCCTTGGCCAGATCCCATCGAAGCAGCACCACAAACCAGGCAGTGTGCAAATTGCCCAGACAGGGGCCACAACACTCCACAGTGAGTCCTGCCCCTGGGAGAGGGGAAGATAAAGTACACACAATTCTGAGTATGGCCCCAGCAGTGGGCCAGGGGGGAGACATCAGGTATGACTGCGGCCTGCCCACCAACACAAGATACTCCAGACAGCACAGAGGATGTGTCCTGCAGTTTGGAGCTACCACAGGGACTACCCAAAATGACAAAATGGAAGAATTCTCCTCAAAAGAAACTCCAGGGGGGCTCCTGGGTGGCTCAGTCGGTTAAGCGTCCGACTTCAGCTCAGGTCACGATCTCGCAGTCCGTGAGTTTGAGCCCCGCATTGGGCTCTGTGCTGACAGCTCAGAGCCTGGAGTCTGCTTCCGATTCTGTGTCTCCCTCTCTCTCTGCCCCTCCCCCGTTCATGCTCTGTCTCTCTCTGTCTCAAAAATAAATTAAAAAATGTTTAAAAAAAAATTAAAAAAAAAAAAAAAGAAACTCCAGGAAGTAGTGACAGCTAACGAATTGATCACAAATGGCTTAAACACTATAATGGAACAAGAATTTAGAATAATAGTCATAAAATTAATCACTTGGCTTGAAAAAAGCATAGAGGACAGCAGAGAATCTATTGCTACAGAGATCAAGGGAGTAAGAAATAGTCATGAGGAGCTAAAAATGCTATAAATGAGGTGCAAAATAAAATGGAGGTGGCCATAGCATGGAATGAAGAGGCAGAGGAGAGAATAGGTGAATTAGAAGATAAAATTATGGAAAAAGAGGAAGCTGAGAAAAAGATAAAAAAATTCAGGAGTATGAGGGGAGAATTAGATAACTAAGTGATGCAATCATGTGGAACAATATCCATATAATAGGAATTCCAGAAGAGGAAGAGAGAGAGAAAGGGGCTGAAGGTGTACTTGTACAAATCATAGCTGAGAACTTCCCTGATCTGGGGAAGGAAAAAGGCATTGAAATCCAAGAGGCACAGAGAAGCCCTTTGAGACATAACTTGAATCAATCTTCTGCACAACATATCATAGTGAAACTGGCAAAATACAAGGATAAAGAGAAAATTCTGAAAGCAGCTAGGGATAAACAGGCTCTAACATACAAAGGTAGACACATAAGAATAGTAGCAGACCTATCTATTGAAACTTGGCAGGCCAGAAAGGAATGGCAGGAAATCTTCAAAGTAATGAACAGAAAAAATATGCAGCAGAGAATCCTTTATCCAGCAAGCCTGTCATTCAGAATAGGAGAGATAAAGGTTTTCCCAAACAAACAAAAACTGAAGGAATTCATCACCACTAAGCCAGCCCTACAAGAGATCCTAAGGGGCATTCTGTGAGTGAAATGATGCAAGGACCACAAAGTACCAGAGACATCATTACAAGCATGAAACCTACAGACATCACAATGACTCTAAACCCATATCTTTCAATAATAATACTGAATGTAAATGGACTAAATGCTCCAACAAAAAGACATAGGGTATCAGAATGGGTAAAAAAAAACAAGACCCATCTATTTTCTGTCTACAAGAGACTCATTTTAGACCTGAGGACACCTTCAGAGTGAAAGTGAGGGGATGGAGAACTATTTATCACGCTACTGGAAGTCAAAAGAAAGCTGGAGTAGCCATACTTATATCAGACAAACTAGATTTTAAATTAAAGGCGGTAACAAGAGATGAAGAAGGACATTATATGATAATTACAGGGTTTATCCATCAGGAAGAGCTAACAATTATAAATGTCTATGTGTCGAATACGGGAGGCCCCAAATATATAAAACAATTAATCACAAACATAAGCAACCTTATTGATAAGAATGTGGTAATTGCAGGGGACTTCAATACCCCACTTACAACAATGGATACATCATCTGAACACAGGATCAATAAAGAAACAAGGGCCCTGAATGATACATTGGATCAGATGGACTTGACAGATATATTTAGAACTCTGCATCCCACAGCAACAGAATATACTTTCTTCTCAAGTGCACATGGAACATTCTCCAAGGTAAATCACATACTGGGTCACAAAACAGCCCCTCATAAGTATACAAGAATTGAGATCATACCATGCACACTTTCAGAGCACAATGCTATGAAACTTGAAATCAACCACAGGAAAAAGTCTGGAAAACCTCCAAAGCATGGAGGTTAAAGAACACCCTACTAAAGAATGAATGGGTCAACCAGGCAATTAGAGAAGAAATTAAAACATATATGGAAACAAATGAAAATGAAAATGCAACAAAGCAAAAGCTTTGGGATGCTGTGAAGGCAGTCCTCAGAAGAAAATGCATTGCAATCCAGGCCTATCTCAAGAAACAAGAAAAGTTCCAAATACAAAATGTAACAGCACACCTATGGGAACTAGAAGCAGAACAGCAAAAACACCCCAAATCCAGCAGAAGAAGAGAAATAATAAAGATCAGAACAGAAGTAAACAATATAGAATCCAAAAACAAAACAAAACAAAACAAAACAGTAGAACAGTTCAATGAAACCAAGAATTGTTTTTTTGAAAAAATAAACAAAGTTGATAAACCTCTAGTCAGGTTTCTCAAAAAGAAAAGGGAGATGACGCAAACAGATAAAATCATGAATGAAAATGGAATCATTACAATCAATCCCTCAGAAATACAAATAATTATTAGGGAATGCTGTGCAAAATTGTATGCCAACAAACTGGACAACCTGAAAGAAATGGACAAATTTTAAACACCCACACACTACCAAAACTCAAATGAAAAGAAATAGGAAATTTGAACTCACCCATAACTAGTGAAGAAATCAAAACAGGTATCAAAAATACCCCAACAAATAAGTCCTGGACCAGATGGCTTCCCTGGGGAATTCTACCAGACATTTAAAGCAGAGTTAATACCTATCCTTCTGAAGCTGTTCCATAAAATAGAAATGGAAGAAAAACTTCTAGACTCATTCTCTGAAGCTAGCATTACTTTGATTCCCAAACCAGACAGAGACCTAGCAAAAAAAGAGAACTAAAGGCCAATATCCCTGATGAGTATGGATGCAAAAATTCTCAACAAGATACTAGCAAATAGAATCCAAGAGCATGTAAAAAGAATTATTCACCATGATCAAGTGGGATTCATTCCTGTGGGGCAGGGTTGGTTCAACATTCACAAAAATCAATCAATGTGATACAACACATTAATAAAAGAAAAGATAAGAACCATAGGATCCTGTCAATCAATGCAGAAAACAGTATTTGACAAAATACAGCAGGCTTTCTTAATAAAGACCCTCGAGAAAGTCGGGATAAGAAGGAACATATTTAACATCATAAAAGCCATTTATGAAAAGCCCACAGCTAATATCATCCACAATGCAGAAAAACTGAGACTTGAAATCAGGAACAAAACAGGGATGTCCTCTCTAACCATTGTTTAAAATAGTGTTGGAAGTCCTAGAATCAGCAATCAGACAACAAAATGAAATAAAAGGCATCAAAAATGGCAAAGATGAAGTCAAGCTTTCACTTTTTGCAGACGACATGATACTCTACATGGAAACCCCGACAGACTCCACCAAAAGTCTCCCAGAACTGATACATGAATTCAGCAAAGTCGCAGGATACAAAATCAATGTGCAGAAATCAGTTGCATTTTTATGCACCAATAATGAAGCAGCAGAAAGACAAATAAAGAAACTGATCCCATTCAAAATTGCACCAAGAACCATAAAATACCTAGGAATAAACCTAACCAAAGTTGTAAAAGATATGTATGCTGAGAACTATAGAAAGCTTATGAAGGAAATTGAAGAAGATATAAAGAATTGGAAAAACATTCCGTGCTCATGGTTTGGAAGAATAAATATTGTTAAAATGTCAATACTACCCAAAGCTATCTACACATTCAATGCAATCCAAATCAAATTTGCGCCAGCATTCTTCATAAATCCAGAATAAACAAACCTAAAATTAGTATGGAACCACAGAAGACCCCGAAGAGCCAAAGTAATTTTGAAGAAGAAGACCAAAGCAGGAGGCATCACAATCCCAGTCTTTAGCCTCTACTACAAAGCTGCAATCATCAAGACAGCATGGTAATGGCACAAAAACAGACACATAGATAAATGGAATAGAATAGAGACTCCAGAATTGGACCCACAAATGTATGGCCAACTCATCTTTGACAAAGCAGGAAAGAGTATCCAATGGAAAAAAAGACAGTCTCTTCAACAAATAGTGCTGGGAGAACTGGACATCAACATGCAGAAGAATAAAACTAGACCACTTTCTTATACCATTCACAAAAATAAACTCAAAATGGATGAAGGACCTCAATGTGAGACAGGAAACCATCAAAACCCTAGAGGAGAAAGCAGGAAAAAATCTCTATGACCTCAGGCACAGCAATTTCTTACTTGACACATCTCCAAAGGCAAGGGAATTAAAAGCAAAAATGAACCATTGGGGCCTCATGAAGATAAAAAGCTTCTGCACTGCAAAGGAAACAATCAACATACTAAAAGACAATGGGAATGGGAAACAGAATGGGAAAACATATTTGCAAGTGATATATTTGATAAAAGGCTAGTATCCAGAATCTATAAAGAACTCACCAAACTCTACACTGGAAAAACAAATAATCCAAGTGAAGAAATGGGCAGAAAACATGAGTAGACACTTCTCTAAAGAAGACATCCAGATGTCCAACAGGCACATGAAAACATGCTCAACGTCACTCCTCATCAGGGAAATACAAATCAAAACCACACTCAGATACCACCTCACACCAGTCAGAGTAGCCAAAATGAACAAATCAAGAGACTATAGATGCTGGAGAGGATGTGGAGAAATGGGAACCCTCTTGCACTGTTGGTGGGAATGCAAATTGGTGCAGTCACCCTGGAAAACAGTGTGGCGATTCCTCAAAAAATTAAAAATGATCTACCCTATGACCCAGCAATAACACTGCTAGGAATTTACCCAAGGGATACAGAAGTGCTGATGCATAGGGGCACTTGTACCCCAATGTTTATAGCAGCCCTTTCAATAATAGCCAAACTACAGAAAGAGCCTAAATATCCATCAACTGATGAATGGATAAAGAAATTGTGGTTTATATACACAATGGAATACTACTTGGCAGTGGAAAGAAAGAAATATGGCCTTTTGTAGCAATGTGGATGGAACTGGAGAGTGTTATGCTAAGTGAAATAAGTCAGGCAAAGAAAGACAGATAGCATGTTTTCAATCATATGTGGATTCTGAGAAACTTAACAGAAGACCATGGGGGAGGGGAAAGTGAAGAAAAGTTACAGAGAGGGAGGGAGTCAAACCATAAGAGACTCTTAAATACTGAGAACAAACTGAGGGTTGATGGGTGTTGGAGAGAGGGGAAAGTGGGTTATGAGCACTGAGGAGGGCACTTGTTGGGATAAGCACTGGGTGTTGTATGGAAACCAATTTGACAATAAATTATATTAAAAATAATAAATCATTAAGTAAATTACTTCTATAAGAAATAAAATGCTTAGTTTTCTTTTACTTTTGTCATATGGTTTTTTACTTATTGTTTTTTCTAAGCTTGTTCTATTAAAATATCATATCATGTTACTTCTTTTTTCTCGTATTATCTTAAGGTGCTCTTTGTTTCAACTAATTACTTGTTTTGACATTTCATGTCCTTTCTTATTCTCACATTTTCTGAGAGTCTTCTTATGGCATCCCATTTGGTAACCATTATTTTTTTTTAACGCTTTTTTTATTTATTTTTGAGAGAAAGAGAGAGAGTGTAAGTGGAGGAGGGGCAATGAAAGAGCGACAGAGGATTTGAAGTGAGCTTTGTGCTGACAGCAGAGAGCCTGATGTAGGGCTCGAACTCACTTTCTGTGAGATCATGACCTGAGCTGAAGTTGGACGCTTAACTGACAGCCACACATGTGGTAGCCATTATTTTGATTTGTAAACTTGTCTATACACACAATTTTCCATTTCCAAATGATTAAATGAGCAAGTAGCTCAGTTGTAGACTTGTCTTTTAGAATATATTGATAAAGATACAGAGGAGGACAGATAATAGATTAAAACCTCTTTAATATACTACTATCTGGGAAAGGACTAGCATTTGTGGGAACTGACTTTGACACATGAAATTAGATTTTGGAGGTCATGAATATACGATTCCTAACATGGTTACATAGTTGCTTAACAGTGAAACATTTTATTTTAGAACACCTGTTATTTTTCAGTGAACTTCCTTTTAGGTTTCTATTGCATTTTTCAGACCAACCCTAGGTGGTGGCTACAATACGTTAAAGCATCTTTATTTGGTAGATAAAAATACTGAATATAAACATTTAACACCTCTTCTATGGGCACCTGGTATATTGCCTTATATGTAGTAAATATTCACCACATCCTGTAAGGGATTATTCATTTATCGGCAAACATTTATTTAGCTTTTATTGTCATACTAGTGTTAAGAATACAATGAATGATACAAAAAAACAATAAAAAATGTCACTCTCAAAGTTATCACATTCTATTTGGAAATTGATGATAACACCATAATAATGCATTTCAAACTCTTACTGATTATAATTGTGGTAGAATAAAGTGTCTGTTTAGGGAAAAAGTACAGATTTTGTTGTTAGATTAAAAGTGACAGGAAAACCAAAGTTGTAAGCTAATAAAATGGTGGTTAAAAGTATTTTATGTGCTCTGAATGGCTTTCATAGACCTATAAAATTGATCTATGAACAAATTCTGAAACAACTTGTTCTGAAAACCTGAAATGCTTGTTAGAATGAATTATTCTTCTTCTTTTGAATGGAAGATCAAACCCTAAACAAAAGAATGTTACTATGCTTCCATGCTGTGTTGTCTCTGGTCTTGGAACACCCACTGTTATATAAAATGCCTCATCATCACAAAAAGATTAATATAATTAATGTATCACCGAAATGTAGCCTGGGGTTTCCAGAGTACTTATATCCATTTGTGATTCTTCTCATAATTGCTGCAGTAGTGAATTTTTACATGAGAAACAGAGTCCAGCATGAGTACCAGAACCTCAATGAAGGAGGTGAAGAGAGTCTGGGTATTTTAGTCACCAATCTCATTCCTAGCCACAACTCCCTACACAACTTCTGCCAAGGCCTCAAATATTTCTTATCCTCAACCTCTTGGTTCACCTAATACAGAGACATTGCTCACCATCAAAAGTCATAATGAAAAGTTGAGAAGGAATGAAGGAACATTACCCACATGAATAAAAAGAGCTACATGAAGAAAAAATAAAAAATCCTAATTTTTACCATGTCCCATGTAGCTTCATTTTATTGGGGAGGCTCATTTTCTCTTTTACATCTTCTCCAAATATTATCAGGTTTTTCATTGGCCCCACATGGCCTAGTTTTTTTTTTTTTTATTTGACTGAATATCTTACAAAATGACTTTTAATGACAACTTTTGTCACCTCTTTGAGAATATCAAGAGTTAGCTCTACTCTTGATACAATATAATGTTACAATAATTTTATTGCCTATTAAGGTGATTGAATCTAATTTCAAAAGAAGTATCATTTACTTTTTAAAGAACAGGGCTAATATTTGGGAGAGTTCAATTCCCTTCTGTGGAAAACTGTTCAAAATCCAAATTCACATCTCACTTCTACTAGAGTCAGAATGTCTACTCCATAAAAAGCCAGACTCTAAAGAATTCAAGTGAAAGTGGGCTTAGTACCAGGAAAAATGTCACAAATATGCCAGTGAAGCCACTGTTAGCATGATCCATATGAGTCATTAAGCTAAGTAATAATCATAGAACTTAATCTATTCTAGTCTATTCTACTAATAGAATATTTTATTTTCAGTGCACTTTTATACACATTTCCAATTTGTTTTCACATTTATTGTTCAAGGAATGTAGAACAGGTATAGGGATATTAAACTGGCAGACAGGTGAAACTGAGGCAATTGCATAAAATCTGATGTCCAGCTAATAGCAGGACCAGGACTATTTTCCTTTCAGGCAATATATGTTTTTGTTTGGTTGTTTGTTTTTTGGGTTTTTCTCTACTTAGACCAGTTGGAGCCAGGAGGCTGACATCTTATACCAAACTGCTATTTCTTTTGGTAACTATACAAAGTGGTGTTGACTTTTCATTCCAAAATCTTTAATACACATTTCTACAATTTTCTACTTCAAATAATATAATTACCAGCAAATAACAAAATACATTTTAAAATCCAGATACATATACTGATTTTTTATATTTAATAAACTTGTCAATTATACAATTAATGCATTAGTAAGAAGACTTGCCATGTCTGAATTCCTGAAGTCATATGATATACTTCTTTTTTCTTTTATTTACATTTATTTTATGCAGAATTTACTCCTAGGCCATAAGTTTTTGCTTCTTTGGTTTCTTCTGGATGTTTTTTTCTTCTCGTTTAGGAACACTCTGCTTTTTTTCAGTAAGGATCATCTTGATGTGGCAGGGAGAGCTCATATATGGGTTAATCCAGCTATGTGCCCCTGTAAGTTCTATGCCATACCTTGGAGGCTTTGTTCATCTGGATGTGCTCAATGACCAGAGAATCTACATCTAAACTTTTAAGTTCAGCATTACTCTCTGCACTTTTAAGGATGTCTGCACTTTTAAGGATGTGCATTAAAAATTCAGTACTCTTTTTGGGTCACTGCCCTGTGTCCAGCCTCTGTGTTTGATTTGGCACACCTACCAATTCCACAGTTGTAGCAATGGAACGGGCACACATTGCTTCTGCAAAGTGACATCTTTTAGACACTTGGTGACTTTACTGATATGAACACCCTTGATGGCCTGGGCAGTTTCACATGTGTTCTTAAAGTGGACATGAGGATCATCTCAGGCTGCTTACAGGAAGAGTGAAGTCATATAATATACTTAGACATTACACTGACCCTGGACTTTTAGAATGTATGAATGATCTATAAATTTAATTTTGAAAGAACTCAAAACAGGAAAATATTTTTCTTGTAAAAATATTTTCCCACTATTAAGATACATAAAGTAACTTTTTTATCTTTAAGGTTGGTATTTGACTTCAAATTCTTAATTTTTATTGTGATGAATGAATAGATAACATTTCATTTCCAATTCCATAGGAAACATAGAAATTGCACATCATCATTGGTTGATTGAGGCTGATTTAAGGTCATAAAATATATATCAAAATGATGAAATTTCCTTAACTATAGAGAATAAACTGATGGTTATCAGAGGTGAGGTGGGAGGAGGATGGGTTAAATAGGTGATGAGGATTAAAGAGTTCACTTTTGTGATAAGCACAGGTGATGTATATTGGAAGTGTTAAATTACTATATTGTACACCTGAAACTAACACAACACTGTATGTTAACTAACTGGATTTAAAATAAACACTTTTTTAAAAGCCATTACTGGGGCGCCTGGGTGGCTCAGTCGGTTAAGCGTCTGACTTCAGCTCAGGTCATGACCTCACAGACCGTGAGTTCGAGCCCCGCGTCGGCTCTGGGCTGATGGCTCAGAGTCTGGAGACTGTTTCCGATTCTGTGTCTCCCTCTCTGTCTGCCCCATCCCCGTTCATGCTCTGTCTCTCTCTGTCTCAAAAATAAAAACGTAAAAAAAAAAATAAATAAAAGCCATTACTTTGAAAGCTAATATCTAGCCTCTCCCTTCTCTCTCTCACTGTCAATCTCTAAAACCCTCCCAAGCACCTAATTTTCTTTAAAATAGAAAAAGAGTGGTATTATTAAAGGACTTTTCTAAAAATATAATTCCACACTTCTATTCTCTTAGGCTGAGTTCTGACTCTCCAGAGCAGAAAAAAAACATTCCCTTCTTATTCTTTATGCCTCAGCAAAACTCCATTTTTTGGCTTGCTGGTTCTGATGTACACAAACACATCAGCTCTGGTGGTCTAGCACTATTGCTTGAAATAGAAATTCTTATGGAATATGTTTTTATACCTCCTTTACCCTACTGTTTACCATGTCTTGCCAAAGAACTACTCAAAGAGAGGTGTGTGTGTGTGTGTGTGTGTGTGTGTGTGTGTGTGTGAGTGTGTGTGTGTTTTCTCTAACCTTAATGCCATTGGTGAAAAGAAAAAGATTTGTAACATATCAGCATTGCTGTTATCCAAATAGTTGCTATAAAAGAGAAAGACAATGCTTAGAATCAACAGAAAATTTCCTCTCCTATCCAGATGTCATCACTACAAGTGGCTTCTTTACTGCTGAGTACCTGTTGCAGCCACACCTATTAATAGTTATCATACTTTCCAGGACAAAGATGGAAAATTATTTATTACTGGGATTTTTGAGAAGTCAGCCACTAAATAATAGAATTAATGGGCCAGTCCAAACAAATCACTTTTAATTTTAATATTTATTGCTCTCAACTTATATGCTTCTGAACTATAGTTGGCCCCTGCCTCCAAATGACAGCTTAGACAGAACTTCGATAAGCCACAACATCCACCTTTCTTTCATGTTGTCACTGCTTGAGTCATACGTACTTAACATTGGTGTTTTTATTGTTGTTTTTGTTGTTAAAAATCAACATTTCCTGCCTTCTTTGCTTCTTGTCTATCCAGTTCCATATTAGGGCTTTCAGGGATTAGAAATTTATGTGATACAGGGTAGAGCGAATCTCTGTATTCCATTTATCTTCACTATTACCCTAGTGTGACAGCTTCATTGGTTAACTTAAGTGTGGTTTGCTTTGATATGTAAACTTAATAATTTTATGTGTACATGCTGTTTGAGATGTATTGAAATGTTTTCATGTGAAAAGATGTAATTTCATACTAAAGATGCTCTCCAGGGAAAATAGGAAAGGTACTATCACCATTTTAAAGACAAGAATATTAAGACTTAGGGAATCAAGATATGGTTCTTGAATTTTAGACTTCAGACTTTAAATCCAGCTATTTTTCTACACAATCACATGATTTCACTAAATATTTGTGTAACACTGAGAAATCTATTGTTTGTTTGATTTGTTATTTCCCAAAAGCAAGGATGATAGGAAGAAGGCAAGCCATAGGATAAGACACAAGAAATTGAGGCATTTACACTCTTAAGTCTTTTCATTGCTATTAGGGAAATATTAAAATAGCAAAAAAAATCTATATTCAGGGAGAGAGAAGAATATAATAAAATGTTACATCACTACATTTTGTTCCACAGTGGGTCAAGGGAGAATGCAACTAATATTTGTTAAGTCTGTACTGCCAAGATAGTAATTTCATTTATTTATTAGTATAAATTTGTGAGTAGATTGTTAGCCCCATTTTTAATAGAAGTATGTGCTAATGCTCTTTGAAGTTATTTAGCATGCCTAAGATTATTACATAAATAGTAACTGTGAGAGCTTGGGTTTTAACCAAACTCTTTTTACTCCAAAGTCAATAGATGAGAGAAATCAAGTTGTAAAAAACAGATCATAGGAGAGCAAATGAAAAAGCAGAGGAGTCTAGAGTTGCAAGACAAAAAAATATGGATGGGAGAAAGATTTGTCACCTGCTTAAGGCCAACAAAAGTCTCCAGTGCTGTCCATGTCTCCCTCCTTGGGTGAGATACCTCTCACTGCCATAAGCATGCCCTTGGCACATAATGATGAAAGGAAGAAAACTGGGACCAATAAAAGATTTCTTTTGACATTTCTATCCTTTGAGTATATATATATATATATATATATATATATATATATATATATATGTATATTCTCTATGGTTAGGGGATATCTTAAAATACCTTAAACTTTTCCCAATATTTGACCATGAAAGAAACAATTTAACCATTCTTTTGGTTATCTGATTATTTCTTTATTACTGTTCTTGTTTAATTTTTGCCATATTTGGGAAAAAAAGTAAAAATTAAAATATTTATTAGGATAGGGATGCTTTGAAAGCAATAATATTTTTAGAAGAATCTGAAGCATCCAAATGAAGTTAGCAAAAAAAGGAAGGTCTTTTGATAACACGAATTAAAAATTGAGAAACAATTAATGGATATTCCACCTATGTTGGTAGAAAGACTACCTAGAAAATGTGGGTGACTGTGGCATCTCTGATTTCCTTGAAATCAATGAAGTATCTCGCTAAGCTATCTAATGGAAACAAGAAAAATCTCTCAATTCTACTAAAATTCTTCTTCTTCCTTTTTTTTTTTTGTTTTAGGAATGTTGTTGTAGCAACTTTAGAGACTGAAATATTTTCCAACAATTCTTTCTGTGAAATTCCAATAGCTTTTCATTAAATTATGAGCTCTATACCCACCCAGAAATAATAATAAAAAGGAATCAAAAGTTCATATTACTAAAAGAAAAATAAATGGAATCTCCAGCCAATATATGTCTCCATGGAAAATATTTATCTGAAGTAAACAATCTCTGATATTTCTTTACACATATTTTACAACCTCAGTTATAATGTAAAGTATTTAAATCTCAATAATACCATTGAATAATTTCTGAAATTTTTACTACATGTCATATACTTACAGGATTATTTTGCTAAATTGTATATTTTAACAATGATTCATCATAGGGCTTTTAGAAACTTCCCAGGAGTATATTTGTGGAGCCCACATTCAGCCCTCCAGTCTCTGCTTCCCCGACCATCAACCATCTTCAAATTATCTGTCACAAATAAGCTTTTGAGGAATATACATTGTGCTGAAAAGGATATTAAGGAAATATAATTGGACGAATGGCACTATCTACTAGATATAGCCAAGTTAACTGTATAACATTCTAACCATTGTGGAGAGAAAGTAACATACTTCATATAGATTTCAGATAACCAAAAATCTATAGAACCATGAGTAATATTTTCTCATTTTTTCCATGATGTTGCTTTTCCCATAAATACCTTAATATATACCCCATATATATTATATATATACATGGGGGTATTCCCATAATACCTTAATATAAAATAAATACCTTTTCCCATATAATACCTTAAGAGCTTTCCATGATTTTTCTTTATATCCATAGTAATTAAGCTATAATAAGACACTTGATAAGCATTTGTTAGTTTCAGTTAAGCTTATTGAGTAAATATTTCTTACATTTTTATCATATGCATTATACTAGTAGCTTTGTGGGGTGCACACAGTATTTACTGATACTTCCTGCACATAAAAATGTGTACTTAAAAAGATAAGAGAGGCACACACAAATTAAGTTATGTGTGTTCCTAGGTATAAGTAATAGGAAAAAGCAGCCTAATTGACCACAAATTTATGAAAGATACCATGGGGAATGCAGGGCTTTTTTAAGAGTGGTAGATTGTTGGAACATCTGGGTGGCTCAGTCTGTTAAGCCTCTGACTTCGGCTCAGGTCATGATCTCACAGTTCCTGAGTTCAAGCTTGACATTGGGCTTTCTTCTGTCAGTGCAGAACCTGCTTCTGATCCTCCATCTCCCTCTCTCTCTGCCCCTCACCTTCTCTTTCTCTCTCAAAAATAAATAAACATTTAAAAAAGAGTGATAGATTCCATAAATATAGAAAGAGCAGGTATCCTATACTCTGGGTAAGAGGTAGGATTTGATCTTTAGAAACACTGATAAATTCTTAAAGGAAACTGATTAAGTTATGGCTGCTAACAGTTGGTTTATATAGAGTAGCTACTAGAGGCATTTAAAACTTTTGAACTCAGTAGTGCTATAATGGAACCAGTATTTTATTTTATTATTTTATTTTATTTTATTTTATTTTATTTTATTTTATTTATGTATTTTATTATTTTTAACTTTTTATTATTTATTTATTTGGAGGGAGACAGAGAGAGTAAGAACAGGGGTGGGGGAGAAAGAGAGAGACAGACAGACAGAGAGAGAGAGAGAGAGAGAGAGAGAGAGAATCCCAAGCAGACTCCACCCAGTCAGTGCACGGAGCCTGACAAGGGCTCAAACTCAGAAAACTGTCAGATTATGACCTGAGCTGAAGTCTGAGGCTTAACCAACTAAGCCACCTAGGCACCCCTGGAACCAGTATTTTAAAAAACTAATTTGACAGAAATATGCAAGGTAGTTTAGAGTAATTTCAGAGTGCATGTAAATGGCTATGTTATTTCAAGCAATGAGAGTAATTAGGAAAGAATAGTCACTAAATACTTTTCTTTTTGTTATTTGATGTAAGAAGTCCTCATGTCTACCAAGAAATTATTAAATATTGGTACTAAGGCATGTTGAATTTAGAGTGAGGATGGGTCATCCAGACAGCAAGGAGGTTAATGGGTGACTGATGTAAAGGAAGTATGAGCTGCAGATGTGGATTTAGATGTGAAATGGGAATGAGTTGTGAAGTTGCAAATATAGTTAAGTCGGAGTAGGGAAGGATAAGCTTGGAGTAGAAAGTAAGGGTCTAAATCTTAAGAAATACTTACAAATTGAAAGCTTATTAAAAAAATCCAAGAAAAGAGGAAAGCATAGGAGAATCTGGACAATATACTGGTTCAGTCATCAACTGAAATCAGTTAAAAAAATATTTGGGGCTCCTGGGTGACTCAGTCGATTAGGGATCTGACTTCGACTCAGGTCAAGATCTCATAGTTACTGAGTTGGAGTCCCACATGGGACTTTGTGCTGACAGCTCAGAGCCCGGAGCCTGCTTCAGATTCTGTGTCTCCCTCTCTCCCTCTCTTCCAGTCATGCACCTCTCTCTCTCTCTCAAAAATAAATAAACATTAAAATTTTAAAAATATGATACTGTTCTCAGTAGTTAATACTACAAAATGGTTTCACTTTCTATCATTTTAAATCATTAGTAAAATAGTTGGAATTAGGAAGTAAGCATAAAGATTTAAAGTTCTATTTCAGGTTTAATCTAGTACACATATTTCATTTAACACATTGGGCTGTACTTTGAGCATACACAGTCGCTTCAACCCCGCTTCAATATGATTGAATTTTAGCCACATATTTTCTCAGTTGGAAAATGCAAAGCCTTCCAAATGGAAATCCTGTCTTCTCCTTTGAATCCCACAGTGGCTGCTAGAAGTTTAGTCTGCCTTACAATATCATTGAGTTAAAATTGTCTTTTGACAAGTGTGTTGTTTACTTACACACCTAAGTGAACCAGGAGGCAGCTTATAATAGAAAGTTATTTCTTTTTTTTTAAATTGCATTCTAAAGGGACTTCTATAGAGGTGAGAGATTTGGTTTCTTTAAAAACATGATTTATAGATTTGATGGAAGATCAAAGGCCGTGTATTAGAGTGCCTCGCACACTCTCAATTGAACTGGCAGTGCTTTCAGAATTTTTTTAGGAAAAAACAAAAATTATGTAGATTCAGTCAATGTGTCTAGAATTTTGTTAAACTCAAAATGATGATTCTATTGTAACCATGTGTCCATTATTGGTTAGTAATAATGCAGAAAAATAAAACATTTTCTTAGAGACATCATGGGGATTTAAATGTAGTAAACAATGTTTTTAGTTTTATTTTTCTTTCCATTCTATAATGATAAAATTATATAATAATATAATTTCCATTATTTTATTGATGTAATATATGAATAAAACTATTCAGATTAAAGAATATTATATTTCAAAAGAATCAATTCCTGTACAGCTTATTGAATGCAAACAAAATATTGACTAAGTGATGTTTGGATTATGGAAAAACAAGGGAAAAAAATTGTAAATATTAGCAATCACTGAAGTTAAGATATATCTTAAGGTATAAATCTACATTGGCAAAATAAGTTTGTCATCTTTCCCCCTACAAATCTACTTCTTTTCCATCCATTGAAGTGCTAACCACCAACCTCATTCTCCTTCGTTATGCTCTCCCATTGCCTATTCAGTCTCTTCCATATGGCTTAAATCAACTCCATCCTTGCTGTTCCTTCAATTTACATATGAAGA